>NC_079979.1:18194351-19566576 GCF_029852145.1 Microplitis mediator
GAATAGATTTTATGTGTTCAATTTTATTTAACATAAAATTTGTGTATAGACCGTTTGCAACAGACGATTTGTGTTGAATTTAACACAAAATTTCTAACTGTGTAGCATACAGTACTGTCTAAAATTTTTTTGCTTACAGAAAGTACTCAGTACTATCCCAGAGAGTAGCCACTACTATTTTTTTTTCTTCCATGCATTCCAAAATTTGTTAAAAATTTGTTTTTACAAAAAAATGGCGACTGATTTTGTCCTGACGTCTAAGAAACACGACCGTGAGGACAAAGCTGACCACTTAAAAATTTGGCAAAAATTTGTTTTTGCAAAAAAATGTCGACTGATTCTGTCCCGACCGCGTCTATATTGTGAGTTATTCGATTTTGTATGAAAATGGAAGGGAGAAGGGCCTGGTGTAATAGTAGAGGAGAATAGATCTTTAGCCGTCGTACGTTACCGGATTGTCGGTACGTGATTCTGCAAAAGAAAGTTGCTAATGCTCTTGGTTGTGTGCATGTTACTTTTACTGGTTAGTATACGTCAGTTGATAGTGAGTTTCCGGCGATTCACCCGTGTCTAAATTGCACCACCACGTAAACGACTCATGGGATTTATAGAAAAAGAGCGAGTGCGAGATGAATAAGAAGGAGTGTAAAAAGAATGTGAGAAGAGCAAAGAAGATAAAAGTTGAGTAGAGATGAGTAGATGAGAGCAGTGATGTGAAGGTAGATGAGGTATAAAATAAAAAATAAGTTAAAAGAAGAGAGAGAAATGATAGAGTTGAAGTGTGGAAAATGCATCCGGTTCATCACATCTCATGGTTCACGTGATGAATAAATCACAAATCTAATCTGTTTGCACTCACACCCACCCAATCATCGTTTAATCCTTTTTTTCTTCATTTTTTTTATCGGACGTGATTTTTTTTTTATAATTTTCATTCTTCTTTGGACGAATTTACATTTTTATTTTATAGTTGTTATTACTATTGTCATTGTCATCAACGATTGCGGATACTCTTTGCCATAATATTTTGTAACGTGTATTGGACATTTTGGAAAAAACTATTTTTATAGATAAAAACAGAAAATTTGTTAACAGGGATTCGCACTTATCTCTCTGTTACACTCAAGTCCACGAACGGTACTATCTTTGTTGCACTTGTGCAGTAAATGGAAACTTTAGCCGAGTTTTTCTCTTAAACAAACGAATATTACCAAATAATTGAAGCGCACTTCGCTAGATTAGACAGTAGTGCATCGATGTACACTCTGTATTTTGTATTTAGAAATTTTTTTTGCGAAAAAAACTCAGCCAAAAATATTTGATAACCCCTGTTAAGAGAAAATATTTAATACTTAAGTAAAATTTAATTAAAATTACATCCAAGTTCTCTTTCCGCGGATTTAAATTTTGTACATTTTAATTAAATGGTCATTGGGGTTTATGAAAACCATTAAAATTACAAAGAAGAGAATCTGGAGCAGAATGAGGAATACCGTCCAAGAAAATCTAGAGAAAATAGGCACCCGTAAACTCCCGAGAAAATGAGAGACAACTTTTCCCTTCTATATCTAAAAATTTCATGTTTTTCTTTAAAATTTTTTACCTCGTCCCGAAAAGATAATAATAGAGCAAAGTTGGTCAGCTGGACCAGCAGCCATTTAAAAATTTTTTAAAAAAAATTTTCTGGTCTAAATATTTGAGTATTTTTTCTAGAATTCCAGAATAAAATTTTGAAATTCATTTTTCAAAGTAATGCGATGTTTTGTTATAAAAAATGTTTAAAATTCTGCTAAAATTTTCTTTAAAAGATGTATATTTTGCCCCGTAAACCGGCAACAAATTTGCCGGCTCATTTTACCTCAGTATGTCTCATAACTGATGACGTTGACAAACGTAGAATTTAAATAAAAGTACCACACAATTAATCTAGGTCTTTTTTTTTGTATGTGCAACCGCGAAGTGCTTGTACATTATTATAAATTTACATAAATTAAATTTCACTTTGAGAGTGTGCTGTATATTGAAGTGACGTTGTCGGTACTAGTGGTAGAGGGTAGTGGGTTATAATGCGGGTTATCCTGTGTGCTACCGCTCCTCGTGCACCCGTGTGCACATTCCGTTACAAATATACAGACTTTATTTCAGTTTCACAACATCAACAGACATTCAGAGAAATTTATGTTTTTTTTTTTAAATTTTTGTTTGTGTAGGGTAAAAGCCCCTATACCCGCTCAGTACCATTAGTCGCTCACTTTAACTGTTTAAGGCGTTTTTTTATAATTTTTATTAAAATAAATTACAACTAAAAATATTATTATTGATAAATAATTATTTGTGAATCTAAATATATTAAAATATGATGTGTCAAATTATTTTATAATAGATTATAAATTTAAATTAAATGACTGTTTTCAAAATCGCGCAAAGCCGGGCATTTTTTACTTTAACGTTCATTCGTTAGATTAAATTTAGGTTACGTCAAATTTTTTATGAATTGTTGTAACTATATCTTATTAAATACATTTTTAAAATTCATGAAATTTTATATTATAAAAGAATAAAGTAGTATAATTTATAAATTATTTGTCCAAATCAATAAACTTATCATAGTTTAATTGATATTGTCTTTGAGCGGCTATAGGGCCATGCGTTGGTCGAGTAATGGTACATGACAACTTTTAGTGAGCGACTATGGGTACACTCAGGGAGCTTATTTAAAAAATTAATAATAATTAATTATCAAGATTATTCTTCAAACTTAAATTTTATTCTAATACTCGAAATTTCAAAAAATAACTATAAAAAAAAATACAATTTTTCATTTTGTTTATTAATTTATATTGAGTGATTTAATCTCACTCCAATGAAAAGTGAGCGGGTATAGGGGCTTTTACCTTAACTTTTTTTTTCTTTTTTTAGAAAATCAAAATTATTTCTTCAGTATCCTTTTTTTTATTAAAGACATTGTCCATTCTGTGGGATTTTTAATTTCTCCCACCCCAAGCTGTTCTAACTATAAAATATTTTTTTTTGTAATAAATCCACATAAAAAAAATGATAATCAAGTAAAAAGTAATCAGAATTTGAAACTTTTCGTTCGCGATATTTCCCGGGGGAAATAAACGATTTGAATAGTTTTTCCACCAATCGAAAGACTTGATCAACTTTGAAATTTTATCAGATTTCGGAAAGTTTTAGCTCCATGTTGTAAATTATTCCAAGAAATTAATAAACAAACTTAATTTTATTACTTTTTTTTTATCTGACAAAAACAAATGCGTCTACAGGGACCTGAATGCTGGGTACTAAGACCAGGGTGATCAACTTGCCCCAGTTTTTATTCACAAATCGTAACCAACCTTTTTTTTTTTTTTAATACGTAATCTCGTTTTACCCCAAGTTCTCTAAATAATATCACAATTTAAGTCATTAATTTCTTGTTATAAAAAAAATTATATATATATATATCTATGGTATTATTAATTAAATATATAAAATAATAATGACTAATCAGTAGTCGGTACTTATGTGCGACATATAATTTAATAATGAAATAATTAATCACGCAAGCTTGTAGCTCTTTCATTAATTAAATAACAGTATATATATATATATGTTAGCTGATTTGATGATAAATTATAAATCTTGACCGTATCGTAGTGACGATAAATAAAAAAAGTATGAAAAGAAAATATATATCGTTAAAAAATTTATTTTAAGACAAAATATAATTTTTGTTGTTCAAAGGAAGAAAAAAAAAGTGTCAATCAATAACGACGGTGTAGCGTCAGTGTTAATTAAAAGAGTTTCGGAGTAGAGAATACCATGCAGGCGGGCGTCATTCAACATTAACGTACCTGCACTGTAAAATTGTCTGAGTATCGACCGTGCATACAAAAGAGAACGAAAAGAATAAAAAAAAAAGTTGTACGTGAAGAAAGTCCGGTAGCAAAAAAGTGTATTAAAGGACAATACAAATGAACATAAATAGCTGGCTGCTACCACAATTTATAAATAAATTCTAACACTTTTAAAAGTTTTAAAAAAAATATATACAAAGTTGAGAAAAAAAGTATAACGAGATTATACTTTCCTCTTTTATTTTTCCATCAGTTGATCTATTTAAATTTCTACTCATACTCTCACTGCTTACGTGTGTGTATGTATATATATGTATATATATATATATATATATATATATATAGACTAGGTGTCGTGTACCGTAAGACGTGGAATGTAAAATCTAATTGGGTCACCATCATTCCCTACTCACACTAACAGTCTTCTGCTGCGGATCACCACAAGCTCTTCACCTTTACACTTCTTGATGGTTACGAAGTGCGCGTATGTCTGAAGTCGTTGAATTTAATTGGAATAGGTCTCAGAGTACATACCTACAACAACCACTTGGTTGAATTACATAACGTTAGAAATTAATTTTTTTTTTTTTCTAAGGACACCGGGATCCTGCATACTACTGAGACCTTAAATATAATTTTTTGATCTAGAGGTGAATCAGGATGAAAAAAAAAATATAAGACTTGTAAGCTACTCCTTTCTGAATACCGAGCCTTTTGCTCGATAGGCATCTTGAGGCCTGTAGCCTCTGACGTCAGGAACTACCCCCAGCCTGTGACAAGGCTCACCCCCACTAGAGAAGGGCGAGATGGACATTGAGGCTGACGAAGAAGAGGCATTCCGACGGGGCCCTCCGAGAGGACCCAACGTGACGTCATTTAACTATTCTCACCCTTACCCTTGTTATATTAGGGGAAAGGGGGGGGGGGCAAAACGGGGTACCTCCAAAATTTTATAAAAAAAAATTTAATATTTTAAATGGTTTTTAAACATTCCAAAATCACTTCTGTAAATATAATTAAGCGTTACTATGAATTTTTTTTGGTAAACTTTTTCAAAAATCAATTGTCAGCTGAAAAATATTAATGACGTTTGTTTTATGATAAAAACTATTAAAAATTTTTTTTCTTCTTTTGTATCCAATAAACATGTAAAATATAATTTTTCTTCATGTAAATTACTTACAAAAAAATTCAACTGAATCAAATTCGTTTAAAATCTAGAATTTTTTTTTTTACCTTTTTTAGGGGGTACCCCACTTTGCCCGCAGAAATGAAAAATTTTTTTTTTCAACGGTAACTGAAAATTTCTTCTATTTACTTTGAATATCATTAAAAAAAAAAGATTTAGCGTATTTGAGTCCTCGAAAACTTGGTATTTTCTTAAGTACCCCCTTTTGCCCCTCCCTCCCCTACTTATTATTAACTGTCCATATTACACGATTAGTTGTCGGGTTTAATAATGTTTAACTGTTAAATAGATATGTGGTTTTATCTACTAGCAAGTGAAATATATTAAAGTGTCCTTCTTACAGACTGAAATTTGAAAATGAAAATTTTTTTTAAATTTCACGGTCTTGAGAAAAAATTTTTTTTTTGAATTCATGATCTAATAATAGCTCGAATGATCTCATCAGATCTCGAGCCTTAACTATTTTTTACTGGGTACAAAACGAAGGGCGGGCTAAATGGGCCACTTGTAATTATTAGGTTTTTTGTAAAAAATAAAAAAAAGTTCGGGTTAAAAAAAAGTGGAAGGCTAATGACTAACGTGTGACAACACGTGTGGAGAAAATTGCGTTAACCTGAGTATATAATTGATAATTGCTATACAATATTTAAAAAAAAATAAAAGTGAACTAGATGAATGTAAAATTTGGATCAAAGAAAATTAAACAAAAAATAAATGAATATTTTGAATTGATTAAAAAATTTTATCCAAAGCTCGTGCTATGAAAAGTTTACTAAAATTGTCTTATAAAAAAACAATAATAATAAATTAAAAAATGAAAGAAAGGAAGTTTAAAGTTTCCCTGATAACTTTTTAATGGGTCAAAATTTATTTTTAATTGCTGTCTTTTTGTTATGAATATAAATATTGAGAGTAATTAAAACTCAATTAAAATATTAAAAATTTTTGTTTCCTTCCCGTTAGAGCATTAAATCAATGAGCTGTTTATTTCGCGATCTCGAGTAATAAAATAAATAAAAATATTTAAAAACTAAAAATAAGGGAAGAAATTAGAGGTACAAATATCGAGTAAATATATGAAGTGAAATAAAGAATAAAACATACGTTTATAACATCTTCTTGTCAGCCCTCTGGCCTTAACTTGACAATTTCAAGGGTAGTATGAAGGTCGAGAGTGCCAAAGAAAGCATCGTCTCTTGGTTCTTCTTACCCTATTTTTCCCTTGAATTTATTTTCTCGGTTTCTTTTTTCACTATCAACAACATTCTCTCGGCAAGCCAACCCCTTTCCTCATCCCACCGCTCTCTCCTTTTCCCGCCACCCACTCACAGCATCTCCGGTTGTATGTGTTTATTATTTTTTTTTTTTTTTTCACTATTTTTTATTTTTTTACCCCGAGTCTCGAGAGTTTTTCACGACAATGCGACAGCGTGCATTATAGTCCCTTTATCATTGCCATTGTCGTTGTGAAATGAGAATAAATGACATGAGCATAACGACTTTAAAAAAAAATTATTATTTTTATTAATGACTACAAATTTTTTATTAATAGCGGGGACCGGGGCATGACGGTCCACTGAAACGAGTAATTATTTCTTGTAGCTTTCAACCACCGGATATAAATTGTCATCTACTTCGAGCAATTTTAACATCATTTTACAGTAATGGCCGTAAAAAAAATTTCGCAGGACAAGGCGGCCTTCAAAAATTAAAAAAAAAAAAAAAACAAATTTCGACACATTTTTTTTTTACCGAATTTTGGGGAAGGCCCTCGTGCTCCAGTTACTTTTAGTATTTTTTCATCACGATTTAAAAATATATATGATGATATATATTCAGATATAACGAATGAAATTTTGTAAAAATATTTTATCTAGTGTAAATTTTTATTCGTAATATAACGCACCAACATCTCACGCGAGACAATCCTGCCTACACATACGTGTACACATTTACTACGTATATATATATACATCCAGCTCGTTCCAATTTTAACCCCCCATTGACCACTTAACATTATTATTCATAGTTTCATGAATTTTCATTTTACGCTCACAGAATTGGTTGTTATATTTTGCATATCTTTTATTCTCTATCTTCGTAAAAAAAAACTTTTTTTCCCTCTTCTCTTCTCTCTTTTTTTATTTAACCTTTTTTTCGCGCTCACTATTTTTCACAACGAGTTTTATTTTTTCCCTTTCACCATTATCTTATACACGGGGCATGAGGGTATACGAGCCCACTTGATCCGTACAATCCGAGTGTACTTTCAGCGATTACACTCCAAGTTGCGGAAAGGATTTAAAAAGCTTACTATGCCACAAAAAGTTAGCGTCATTTATATACAAGTATGTGGCTGTACGTTTTTATCTATATGTGTATATGTGGGCTTGTATTCGCTCTATCGGACTGACGGTGATTTATTTAACGGACGATTGAAATGTATATATATGTATAAATATTTGTTTTTTTTTTTTTTTTGAGAAAGTTTGTACATACACTTTGGGTGGGTTGCGTGTAATGACATATATTTAATAATTTTCCTATACCAAATAAATAAAAAATTTACAAATAATTAAAATTTTTCAATCGAATTGTTTTTTTTTTTATTAAAAAAAATTTTTTTTTTTTTTATTAAATCAAAGTTTATATCTTCCAAAATATGTATCTAGAGTTTTTATATGAAAATTCCGAATATTTTTCAAATCATAGTAATTTTTGTGACAGCGCGTCAACTGACCGCTGCATCGACCAAAAACTTTAAACGCGTTTTTCTCGAAACTACTTTTTTTGAACTGGTCGCATCTGTAATTTGCATAAATATCAACCGACTCGCAACTTTTTTTTCCGTATTCGTATATTCAGTAGCTAAAGTTGCAGGTAGGGGATTTTGAAAATTTTGATTTTTAAGATTTTTTAGGGCCGTTTGAATCCAAAAAAATGAGAAAAAAAACGAAAAAATTTTTAATATGTCGCCATTTTTTTTCAAATCAAAATTTTCAAAATCCCCTACGTGGAACGATAACCACATGCATACAGATTACAACGCGGTTTGGTTTTTTTGTTTCTGATAATCCGTTTTTGAGTTAGAGATGAGACCGTGGTGGGGGAAATTTTTTTGTTGCTCCACAAAAATGCTTATAACTTTGTAACAACATGATATTTTTTAATAAAAATTTGTGAGAATTATCTTCAATGTATACTTTATAAAACAAAAAAACCCCATCCCCAAATTCCTTTATTATCCCAGTCAAAAAAATTCCCAAAATCACCTATTTTTTCGATCCTCAGTGGCTATCCCCCTTAAATAACTGGCGATTTTAAAAAATGGCGGGTTATTTTAAAAAAACCAATGACGATAAATTTAGGATTTGATATTTAAGTCAAGCAATAATAAACTTTCGAGTCCTTTCATCCAAATCAATTGTTACTATTACTATCATTTTTATTATGTCGAGCTTATCGTAATCCAACACATATATTTTTATTAGTACAATAAATATTGACCTATATTCCGCGAAAGTAGCACATAGCTTAGACTGTCATTGTTATACTTATGCTATATTTTCTTGTGTCGATTTCAGCTGTCCGAGGACATTGGGTACGTACTCTATTCAGCACTTGGAAGCTTCTACATCCCCTCATGCATCATGGTGTTCGTATACATACGCATATATTTTGCGGCAAAAAGAAGAGCAAGAAGAGGGATACGGAAGCAGCCGAAACCGCGGCCAGCGGCACCACCCGAGTCACCGGATATCCGGCAGACGAGCTTCACCCAGTCTACCTCGGCAGCAGAGCCCAGACTGGGACACGGTATCAATACTATTAAAAATGTAGCGACTATTGAAAATCAAGCTGTACAAATTCCCATCGTCACTTGCGACTTTGCAAGTGACGTAAGTACTTCCGAGGCCGATCCTGGCGGCGGATCGACTGCCGACGAAAAAGATACACTGAAGGTAATTAATTAACTGCATGAGTTTGCTAAATCTATATTTACCCTCATCGTGATAAATTGTCCTATATAAATAACTCCTTTATTAACGTTAATTAAATCACAATGACTCCGCATTATTATATTTTTATTTTTTTTATTTTCTATTCAATATCTTGTGAAATTTATCAACGCTTCAATTTTCGTAATTATTTATTATCGGGCTATTATTATCAAGCACAATTAGTAATCATAATTTATCATTAATTTATATCTAAGATCATTTTTATTTTTAAAATTTGCATAAAATTTTTTTTTACGATTTTTAGTTGATTATTTTAATATTAATTAAAAATTAATTATTTGTTACACTATACAATTTAAATTTCAGTATTTTAATTGCTTATTAAAATTAACACGAAAAATTATACGAAGTTGCCATACACTCGCGAAAAAAAATTGGAGCAAAATGAGACACCATTTTGGCGGGAAAAAAATTTTTTTTCTGTTCAAAAATAGGGGAAGGGGGGGCAAAACGGGATACTTAACGAAAAATTTAGTTTTTAGGGACCTAGATATCGTAAATTGGCTTCATTTTGATTCTATTTGAAATAAATATAACGAATTTTAGACTGCCATCAGAAAAAAAAATTTTATTTTCTGCGGGCAAAATGGGATACCCCAAAAAAAAAGTAAATTTTTTTTTTTTTTTTCAAGTGAATAAAATTGTTGTAATAATGTCTTTCTAAATTGATGTAAGTAATAAAATTTACTCTCAACATACTTTTAAAGAAGTTTTTTCTTGTTATTTCTTTTTAAAATTTGAAATTGGCGCCAATATTATACTTTTCGCAAAAAATATAAAAATGTTTTTTTTTAGCTTTTAATAGTGTAAAATGATACTAGATGTCATTTTTGACCATTTTCGAAAGTTTTTCGAGAAAAAAAAATTTTGACGAAATTTTGAGGGTATCCCATTTTGCCGGCCTATCCCGTTTTGCCACCCCTTCCCCTACTTCGTAATGATTTTTAGAAAAAAATGGGGTAGTCTGGTCAGGTAAAAATCTCATTTTGCCCCACTGTCCTGATGCTCGTTAAAAATTTTACCGTGTACTAATTTAATGTAATCGATTCCAACAATTGAACAAAAAAGAATTGTTTTTTCTTCACCACAGGTATCAGTGACACTGCCAATGCAGAAGACAAATCTAATGGCAACGTTATCAGTGAACGGGAATGAGGGTCAGTCGGGTCTAGCAACATCAGCGACCAGCAGCATACCATTGACATCACGATGCCGTGCTCCCAGTGTCGGGATTGATGTTGATATGGTGTCGGAATTTGATCCCTCGTCATCAGACAGCGGGGTTGTTTCTCGCTGTGCTGTTGTAAAACCGCTTAAATTACGTTTATGTCGTCCGATATTTGGTCGGAAAGCCATCGGTAAAATAAAGCGCGACAACAACAGTGACGGGTCCTCATCGCGTAACAACAACCAGACTGGCAACAACAACAGTCGTGATTGTGGGACACCCGTCGAAATTATAAAACCAGTAAAGCCGCGTGATCCGGAGCGAGAAAAACGTCGGATCGCTCGCAAAAAGGAAAAACGGGCGACGCTTATTCTTGGACTGATAATGGGCAGTTTCATAGCATGTTGGTTACCATTTTTCTTTTTGTATATCGTCAAGCCATTGTTCCCGTTTCTATCAATACCTGGACAAACATTCGTAATAGCGTTCTGGCTCGGATACATGAACTCCGCCCTCAATCCTGTTATTTATACAGTATTCAATAAAGACTTTCGTCGCGCATTCCGTAGGATACTTTACAAATAAATCATCACGTTTTTTCTTACATTTGAATTAATATTCGACTGACTTTCAATCATTTTTTAAAAATCCAGGGCCAGAAAAATTTGATCTGCTTTGAGTCTTTCATCTTTTATTGGACGTATAGAACTTGTTTAAAAATTTTCTACTGTTTATAATTTACGGTATTTAAAAAAACTGTCGTCTGAAGACAGAGCAAAACTAAATGTGTAATTTAAAAAATTTTAATTATGAATATTGGAAAAAACAAAACTTCGTGAAAAAAAAAAATCTTGCTCATTCCGCGGATTTTTTTTATTAATTGTATAAATAAAACTTTCCCTCAGAGAAATTTTTGAGGAAATCAAATAAATTAAAAATCACCCGATCCGCAAACTTTAATGAGTAAACTACACATGAATAAAAAAATTTATTAAATTAAAATTATAGTTGAAATTTTAATTTCACTTGAAACGGATCAAATTTTCCAACCCAGGTCATAAAAATTATTTATTATTATTATTGTTATAAGTATATAATAAAATTACTTTAAAATAATATTTCATAGCGAACGCGGCGTGAGGGCTCAAGAGTTTATGCAAAAGTTTAAGATTTTCGGTTGTAAATTCAAAGTTGGACATGATCTTGATCTCCCTTTCGGGCTTGGTCTTGAGTTCGAGTACTTAAGTTCAGTTATCGGACAAGTCTCGAGGATTTAGACGATGAAAACTTGTGGACATGGGTCTTGTTAATGTTAAATAACTTGAGAATAATGGAAATTTCTCAAGGGTCCTCACGTCAATCGACATTATAAAGTGGTCCCAGTAAGAGAATGCACCTCGGAAATTGCCCCCACCACCGAACATTTATGCATTGCGCATGCGCACAGAAAAGTGGGAGAACATTTAACACATAAAACACCCAGAGTGGGAGTAAAAACCGACGACACCCGAGGTGCATTCTCTTGTTGGGATGACAATAATTCATAACGTTAACTCGGGACTGGAATTGAACATAACCTAATCAGCTCGATATAATTATTATTATTATTATTATTATTATTATTATTATCATTATTATTATTATTAGGAACAAGATTTTTGCCTTTTTTTGAAATGAGTAGTTCAAATTTTTGATATTACGGGGAAAATATCGGTCTTAGTAAAAAAGTTTTCCAACAAAAGTTGTAGGAAATTTAATTTTATTAAAAAAATGTCTCTTATGATTTTCTTATACGACCAATATTTTCACTGCAATTCAAAAATTAAGATCCATAATGAATGATTCAAAATTTTATTAATTATCAAAATCTTAATTTCGAAATTACGACTTTCTTATGAGTCCTAAGAAAAAATTATAAGAGACATTTTTTTTAGAAAATTAAATTTCCTACAACTTTTGTTTGAAAAAATTTTTAATAAGACCAATATTTTCCCCGTAATATAAAAAATTTCACACCACTAATTATTAATTATTTTTAAATTAACGTAAAAATCCTGGCCCTACTATTATTTTTTGGATTTTAAAAAAATTGGAGATTGACAATTTGTCACCCTCAGATCGCAAATTAAATTTAGTAACACTATTTAAGGAAGTTATTATAAATTTATGAAAAAAAATTGAGTACGTGTTCAAATGAAAAGGTCGGGAATTAAAATAGATTTTAACGAAATTATTTTAAGATGCCGGAAGATGTATATTTTTAAAGAACAAATAAAAAATTTAACTTTCAGTTTATATTTATTTATATATTTACATATATATACACATCCATAAATGCATGTACGTGTAAAATAGCATGATATTGTGCACTGGGAATTTCATGTATGAACACACGGTTGCACGTACGGAATTTTAAAAAACCGTTTCTATTGGACGCTGAATAAAAACAACGTCAGTGTAATACTTGACAGTCTAAGCACGGAAACATATTTTTTTTTTAGTTTAGTTTGTTTGGTTAAATAATGATGAGTATATAAAATTTTAAGAGTATAAATCTCAAGTGCAAGTGCAAAAGTACACATACATTCATATATTTATTTATACATTACATGGATAAACTTTAATGCCGCACGAATTGATCCGGAATTCGCGTTGGGATTCGGGTAAATTAATTATTTATGAAAAATTGTAAGTTATTTTACTGAGTATATTTTGAGAAATAAATTTTTTTAAATTTAGTACAGCATCTCGTAATTTTTTTTTACTGGACTGCATATTAAATTTTCTCAAAAATATTTGCTTATAACGAATTTACGACAGAACTTTCATATTTTGATAAAACGATGGACAGTCAATTTTTTTTTTTAAATTCAAGTAAATAAATAAAAACAAAGTGTACATAGGGGCAAAATGGGCATCATTAAGTCGACGAAAAATCGTTGAAAAATTTTTCCGATCAAACGGATGAATTATGAATAAAATGTCGCGCAATAAATGATTGAAAAATATCATAAATAGACTCAAGTAAATATTTATTATATAAAGGTCGATTTCATTGGAAGCCTTTTAAAATTCTGAGTTAACAGTGAATCAAATTAAGTTGCCACCAAACTCACGATCAGGTACACGAGACCGTATTTCGTCAAGCAACTTTTCAATAAGTTCCGAATGATCAAAATGTTTGATTAATTTGCTAATTAAATCCAAGATATAATTTAAACTAGTATGATATGTATATATATGGCAACTGGGTTCAATACAATAGATGTTATTTGTTTGGATTATTATTCTCCCGTATCATCAAATTACCATTTTGCTTATTGCTAATTTTCAAACAACATCATTATTTTGGCATATTAAACAATGAGTTAATCAGCATAATATTTACACATTCACATTAACACTAAGTAAACACAAACTTTCATGAGCAAATACTAGCTGCGCTAATACATTACTAATTAAACTACAGTTATACTGACCTACCCCATTACATATATACATATATATATATATATATCTTATATCATATAGTTGATCATTCCAGGTCAAATAGACAGAATTGACCAGATAATAGGTTGAATTTATTGATAAGACTATGTCACTTTCCGGCAGATTATTAGCGTCCTCTAGATCAATAACACTCGGACGTGACCTCGGGTCTTAAATTATTTGTAGGGGTGTGCGAATCATGTTTGAGTCAAATCGAATAAAGTATAACTCTTCGATTCGAAATTCACATCAAATAATTTGATTTTAATTTTCAAATGATTCAAAAATTGACGATTAATTAGAAAATTTGATTTATTTGATTCGATTCGATACGATTAATTCGCAAGTTCTAACTAAAATCGCACACGCCCATACAAAGTCGCCGAGCTTAGAAATTTTACCATAGATCGGCCGATGCCTGGTTTGCAATGATTGGCTAATAAATGGCTAACTATACTGGCCCGTGCATGGTGAATCATTGGCAGCCTTTTGGCTTATAAAAACGGCGCACAATTAACCGCCGTTCGTTGGCCAATGGTTTGATCGAGTGCTCTTGATACCAAGCTTCGGCCGATGATTGATTGCCACGATTGGCCAATACTTGGCATCCCGTTATCATCCGATATTTAGCCGATGCTTGAAAATTGGCAGCCATTCACGACCCAGTAATGAACCGATTCTATTTTTTTGCATAGGATTCCTAATAATTTACTATCATTTATTTTGTAAAAGATAAATAATATATTAAATTTGTGAAATATGAATATAATGAGAGCGACAGATTTTCATTCATTTCTATAAGATCGAGATCAATTAAAATAAATAAATAAATTATCCCGTGTAAAAAAAAATTGTTAAAAAAAGGTTAAAAAGTGTTTACTATTCTAAACTTCAAAACGTGACACAACGACGAACTTTTTTTGAACGTTTTTTAAACTTTTGAAAATTCAAGAGAAAAATCAATTAGTATCCTTGTATTATTAAGATATGCTAATACGAAAAACGTGTATAAATACTTCAAAATTAGTTTTTTTTTAACATATTTTGCACTGAAAAATGTTAATTTGAGGTATCAAGTCAATTGTTTTTTTTTGTATATTTTCAAAAGTTTAAAAAATTTTCAAAAAAAGTTCGTCGTTGTGTCACGTTTTGATGTTTAGAATAGTCAACACTTTTTTAACTTGTCTTCAACAATTTTTTTTATACGGGATATTCACGAAATTTTCGTATCTAATCAAATATTCAATTCTAACACTGTTTGTACACCTCTTATTTTTTTGGGACAGTAATAATTGATAATTAATAATAAATAATAATAATAATAATAATAATAATAATATAAATAATAAAATGAGACTCGTTTTTAAAATTAAAAATTCCAGTCTATGAAAAAAAAGTAGCGAGAAATTCTTATAGGAACTCTTAATTTTTTTTTTAAACGACATGTGCAACTAATAATAATAATAATAATAATCAATAATTAATTAATAAGATAATAATTGTAATTATTGATAATAACAAAATTCCTGTATCTGTAAAATTATGAACTTAACTAATAAATGTATAAATAAAACAATAAACTGACCCAGTATTAGACGGGTCGAAAATAATAATTTTAAATAAATTTCGAATTTTATTTAAAATATTAATACTCGATAATAAAATGTGTATGCAAATTAATTGTTATTATTTATAATGATGGAATAATTTTAAATGATAATTATTGAACTATAAATATATATATAAATATATAATGAACAATCTTATTGAACAATATATGATATCAACCAGTGAAGGACTTACGACTTATTTTAATTGTAAGATCATAAATTTCCCTGACTAAATATTATAAATATAATAATAATAGTAATAAATAATTTAAAAAAATTAATGCTTGTGTATTTATTAAAATAAATAACTTTTTATTATATTTGTATGGTAATAATTTTTAAAAACTATTCGAAGCCATTGAAAAAAAACTAACGATCGTAATTATTGTAATTAATTTATTTTTTTTTCTAATTATTATTTATCAATAATCGCACAGACGGGATGTCAGCTTTCAATACAAAATCTAAAAATAAAGGGCCATTGAATACGCAGTTCTGAGTAATAAATTGATCCCGATTTAAATTACCTGGGGTATTAAACGCCGATTTATTTCATTTTCAGCTAAAAATTAACCGTATATATAATTGCGCCATCTGGCGATTTAATATTCGACACGACAATCTATTACTCATTAGTTCTAACGCATTTTCAATTGAGGTTAGGCGGGATCGCTGGTTTATTTTATTTTAAATTAATGCTGAGAAAATTTTTTTTTTATTTAAAAATACTTATTTTGCAATCCGACTGTCTTACTATTTATTTAAAATGATAACAAAATTATCAGACACGTCAGTAAATATTGGCGGCCTATTAGAAAATCTCTACTCAATTTTATCAAAATTTTTTTTTCATTTCATACTCAAAAAATTTTAATTTAAAAAAAACGAAATTTTTTACCAACACCGTAATGAATTTTGTATTTCGAACCCCAGAAAAATAGATCGTAAACTACATAACCTAAAATATGAGACTATAAGAAAAATATACTATTTAATAAGAAGGCTTAAAAATTGAGTATTTTTTGCCTGTAATCATTTTCAAAATTTACTATTTTCACTATAAATCTTTCCTTAAAAAAAAATTTTGAATTTGGCAACAATGTGTGAGAAAAACTAGTCTGTTGGTAGCATTCACCAATGGCTCATGCGGCAAACTTCACTTTTAATATCACACTATACGAAATATTGTGGTCCCAGTAAGAGAATAGACCTCGGAAGTTTCCCCCACTACCGTACATTTATCAACTGCGCATGCGTGCAGAAAAGTGGGAGAGCATTTAATACATAAAACATCCAAGTGAGAGTAAAAACCGACGACACCCGAAGTCCAATCTCTTGTTGGGATGACAATATCAAAAACACTATCAACTAATTGGAGCATTAATTTTATAATTAACATAATTAATGACTTGGCTTATTATTGTTAATGAATAATTATTTTGAACAAAATTCAAAATTCCAGTACAGTAGTCTCAAGTTAAAAATAAATCACAATATTCTGCTGACGCAGTTTGAAAAAAAAATAAAGCGGATGTCTATAAATAAATTAATTATCAAAAAAAATGATCGATTGTTAATAAAAGAAAATTTTGGCAATGGAAGCTGGCACATCGATTACCGTAGCGATTTTTAATTAAAAATAAAAATAAAAAAAAACAGTAATTAAATAAATGATGAAACAAAATGAATATTCTATCGATAATATTGGAGCAATGAAATCACTGTGATATCACTAAAACGCTTTCAAGATATGTGTGTTTAGGGTCGACAAACAGCTTCTTCGTGCCGTCCCGACGGTAAATATACAGTATAAAAAAAAAAGTAACAAAATAAATTGAATCCATTAGTAAAAAAAAAAAAAAATAAAGTGAACAAAACGAAAACAGCGAAGCTAAAACGTCGGGAGGTAAATAAAAATAATAATTGTAAATCGTAAATATTATAAACATTAACTTAAATTAATCTTAATATAACTCTAGACATCTATAGACACATATAATAAATGCATCTGTTATTTAAATATATATGTAAATATTTATAAATAATAAATTTTAAATGTATCATCTTATGAACGAAAAAAATTTTAATTATTAATTTATCAGATTAATTAATAACTATATAATATATATATATAAATATGTGTAATGTGTATACATATGCAGTGTGTATAGATTTAAATTAAATGTGTATACGATATATATATACATATATTTATTAGCTGACGATTATATTGCAAGCGCAATAAATAATTGTCATAATTGTTTGGCTCATTATTAGTACAGCCCTTTATCTAATAGCGTGTTTGTTATAGAAATAAATAAAACAATAAATTAAAACGAATTTTAAAGATTAATTAGAAGTAAATTATTAAATATATAATGTATTGATTAGTAGGAATTGCGTGTAAATAAAATCCGAAAAAAATATATAAAACAATGCATTATTTTTTTTGGGTTATTGATTGTGTTGTTTCGAGTGGGGGAGGGTAATTTTAATAATTTCTGAGTTATGTTTGATAATTATGGCAGTATAGCAGGATATGGATTAACTTCCGTTACTAATGTGCAATCAAAATCAATTGTGGTCACGGGTTAACGATCAATTAATTGCCTATCATGATTGATGTCCTCAATGTATATATACATATACATATACTATGCTGAAATGTCTATTGTTGAAACGCATTTGTACTCGGTTTAATTAGAAAATTATTCCACGTGTGTAAAAATAGGGGAGATATAGGGAGATATTACGCGCCATTTTCCAAACAAAGAAAAAATTCCTGTGTGGAAACGGATAATTACGGATTTTAGAAACGGAAGGGGCAAGTTGAGCAGCCTGAAGTAGGCAATTAAAAGTTTTTTTTTTTTTTTTTGAAATATTTGTGACTTGAACGATTTTTTTGAAAACCGGAAAAGATGATTCTAAGGGAAAACGGGCGAATATTAAAATTAAAAAAATTTTTAATTTGCAATCTTTGCAGTCTGTTCTATAATTCGTTTATTAAATTATTTTTATTTTCACCACAAAAAAAAGTTATTTATTTATTTTTGAAAAGTAAAATAAAACAGACTTTATAAAAACTTTAACGTAATAGAATAAACTTATAAAAAATAATAAATATAAAAAAAAGTTTGATAGCACTTTCTATGACCAACATGACAAATAAAAAGTTTTAAATAAAAAGCTTAACTTTATTTATATTCCAGCTATTTACCTTATACACTTTCAATACTTGTCTATCCCGAATAATAAAATAACAATAATATTTTAAATTATAAATTTAAAACCGTTGTATTACTAGTCACAATAATTTGGTTTTAAATGCTCGAACAATCAGAACAGCAGCTGTTAGTGTATTTGTAAACTATAAATATGGATTGTCAGTGACAATTAATAAATAATCGGAATTAAAAAAATATATATATATAAAGTAATAATTATTTGTTAACAAAATTTATCGCGGGTATCAATATATTGCAGCTTTTATCTCTAATTTAATGGAGAAAATTTTAACGATCAAGTATAAAAAGAATGAGATATTCGTTGGCACGTGATCCCACGTTGCTATCAATAAATAATCTTTTTACATCCAGTTTATTTTTATATGGAGATATAAATAGTAAAAGTTTTAATTTATTTCTATCGAGTTGTTATTTATTAAGCGGCTGAACATACAAATCATGCTTAAGTATTTTCTAATTATTTATCGCCGAGGGGAAATTCAAATCGTCACTAATTTTTGAACTTAAGTGAAATTTCAAAATAATCAAATTATTTTCGCGTGGTAATGCTTTAGGATAATAATTAATTGGTGAGAGTGACATTAGTGCATCAAGTATGTCATTAGTACTCTCCATTAGTGACAAATAGGATATGTGGTATATATTAATATTGATGATACTGATTGCTTTGATCTCTAAGTCGTCAATGTAAATATTAAACTGATGTAAAAAAACTTAAATAAATATCCGCGTCTTCGATACCAAAATTTATTTTATTTAATATTATTTATTACCCAGTAAAAAATTGGGAGTGAATTCGGAGTAGTTACGGATTTTATTTAAATCCGAATTCGCTCCGTCACTCGGAGTCCCGGAGTTTAAAAAAAATCGCTCTGCATACGGAGTAAATAAGGAGTTTGTTTTTTCAGTGGAGTGATTTCGGAGTGGTGTTGATTTTATTTCAATCCGCATTCACTCCGATCTGAAGTAAAAAAAAAATGAACTTCCCTTCGGAGTAAATTTCACTCCGAGGGAATTAAATAAATAAATAGTCATTCGCTCCGCATTTACTCTGGATTTACTCCGCGTTCACTCCGCTAATTTTTTACAGTGTAACTATAAAAAATAAAATACTTTTTCTAATTAACATATATTTACAGATCTGCATATATTTTCATATATCTAAATCTAATTATAAAGATAAAAGTAAATTCGCGTGTTTAAGTTTTTTTTTTTAATACTGATTTGGATTTTTTTTACTGCGACTTCAAAAGTTGAATGGCATTAATTAATAATAAAATAATATTAATTAACGGGTGTTTAAATCACAGTCATAATGCTCATAAATATTAATTTATTAAAATAATAAGTAATCATCAGAATAAAAAAGACGACAAAGTTATTTATTTAATTTGAGATCTGATTACTCATCAGTAATTAATTGCCATCAGTATCCATGTTTGCAAAAAAAAAAAAAAGACTAAATTAGTTAAAAATTACTGACAGATTGAAAGTCAACACTAATCAGTTTTTTTAATAAATACTTTCGAACAACTAATCAACTCTGATTAATTTTTATCAGTTTCCAAAAATGATAATTAGTATTCCATAAAAGACTCATTAATACAGACACAGTTGAAATTAAAATTTAAAATTCAATTATACCATAGAAACTTTCGATCGTTTAAATTTTTTTCATTAAATTAAAATTAACTATAAAAAATATTTATTTTCAAATATTTAAATTAAGTGAACGAAATTCCTAAAAAAAAAACGTATTGATGGAAACCAAATATTGAAATAAGAATAAATTTAAAAATTACCATTTTTAATCTACAGTCTTCCATCTTTTGATTAATAATTAAATCTATTATTAGTTTATCGACAAACTGACTATACACTTAATAAGTAAATAAAAATTTTTTTAATTCAAAATTTTTTACGTAGATTTATTTTTTCAATTAACAATATCGATTAAAATAGAGACGAATAACCAGTTCTACAATAGACACACTAAAAATTAATTTACTAATTGAACTTCCGGAATTGGATTTTGTAAAAATAGTCACGTGTTATCTGCAATAGCATTAATTTTTTATATTAAAAAAAAAATTACAATAATAATAATAATAAAAAGTTGACTCTAAACTATAAAATTAACGATCTTCTTGTACTTGAATAAAAAAATATTATAAGAACTTGTAAATTGTAGGAAAATAATAAAATAAAATAAATTGACCAAGACGTCAAAAGCGCGAGCTGAGGTTGTAGAGCAAAAAAATAATCAAATATATAAATAATAAAACAATTACTGGTCAAAAAAAAAATAATTAAAAAAAAAAGTGTGAATTACATGAGATTTCGTTTATTTAATAAATTAAATTACCGTATTTTTATTATTTTACGCGAACTTCGTTTAATGCCCGACTGCGTTAATTACGAATTTAAATCGTATAAAATAATAATAATGAAGATTTAAAATATGAAATTAAATATGTATTTAATTATTTGAGCGAAACATAAAATTGTACTATACACGCTCAAGTCGCCTGTTTACTGATAATTTATTTTAAATTAAATATGTGTTTAAATTAAATAAATGTAATGTTGTAGTTGTAATTGTAATGAAAAAAAAAAATTAAATCCGCGATAAACCGCTGCAGAGAATTGAAGTAAGCGTAAAGGCCATCGATATCGCGAGCCCGGATAAATTGCACTGGGATATAATATTTATATAAATATGATACACTAAATGTCACATGTATACACATTAAAAGATGACAATTAAATAATTTATAAAAATTTTTCGTTTGTTTTATATATGAATTTTAAATTTAATATATATAAATTAACAGAAACAAAACAAATGAATACTATTTATAATATAAATAATACTAATTTAAATAATTAATTAATTAACAATAAATACTGTAATATCAATGATTGTGTTACGATATGATAATATTAAATAAATAAATAATAATAATAATAATGATCGTAATTAATTTTTATTTGACTCAACCCGATTTATGTCTTATTTTAGAAAATTTGAATATAATAATTTTAAATTCTGTTATTTTAATTGACATCAAAATTTAGAATTCGGACTCAGGAACTTGTTTTGAAAATTTTTTTTTTAATGTAAGGTAAAAAAAGGCCTTTACCTGCTCACTTTTCATAGGAGAGAGATTAAATCATTCAATATAAATTAATAAATAAAATGAAAAACCAGATTTTTTTTTATAGTTATTTTTTGAAATTTCGAGTATTAGAATAAAATTTAAGTTTGAAGAATAATCTTGATAGGGGAGGGAGGGGCAAAAGGGGGTACTTAAGGAAGTACCAAGTTTTCGAGGACTCAAATACGCTAAATCTTTTTTTTTTTAATGATATTCAAAGTAAATAGAAGAAATTTTCAGTTACCGTTGAAAAAAAAAATTTTTCATTTCTGCGGGCAAAGTGGGGTACCCCCTAAAAAAGGTAATAAAAAAAAATTTCTGGATTTTAAACGAATTTGATTAAGTTGAATTTTTTTGTAAGTAATTTACATGAAGAAAAATTATATTTTACATGTTTATTGGAAACAAAAGAAGAAAAAAAATTTTTAATAGTTTTTATCATAAAACAAACGTCATTAATATTTTTCAACTGACAATTGATTTTTGAAAAAGTTTACCAAAAAAAATTCAAAGTAACGCTTAATTATATTTACAGAAGTGATTTTGGAATGTTTAAAAACCATTTAAAATATAAAATTTTTTTTTTTATAAAATTTTGGGGGTACCCTGTTTTGCCTACCCTACCCCCTTTTGCCCTCCTTCCCCTAATTAATTATTATTATTTTTTTAAATAAGGTCCTTGAGTGTACCCATAGTCGCTCACTAAATGTTGTCATGTACCATTACTCGACCAACACATGGCCCTATAGTCGCTCAAAGACAATATCAATTAAACTATGATAAGTTTATTGATTTGGACAAATGATTTATAAATTATACTACTTTATTCTTTCATAATATTAAATTTCATGAATTTTAAAAATGTATTTAATAAGATATAGTTACAACAATTCTTAAAAAATCTGACGTAACCTAAATTTAATCTAACGAATGAACGTTAAAGTAAAAAATGCCCGGCTTTGCGCGATTTTGAAAACAGTCATTTAATTTAAATTTATAATCTATTATAAAATAATTTGACACATCATATTTTAATATATTTAGATTTACAAATAATTATTTTTCAATAATAATATTTTTAGTTGCAATTTTTTTTTATAAAAATTATAAAAAAACGCCTTAAACAGTTAAAGTGAGCCACTAATGGTACTGAGCGGGTATAGGGACTTTTACCTTAAACTGAATTTTTTTTTTTAAAAACGAGGTAAGGAAATTTATTGATTAATTAAGTAATTAAAATTTTTTTTTTCGTACACTATTAAATAGATTGAAAAATTTGGGTAAAATTTATATCAAATCTATTTTTTGCAACAGAGGTAAAATCAATTTTTGGAGGTTTTTTTGTTAATCAAACATAACTACCGCTGCCTGACTAAACAGGCATTAAAACTCCTCATTCTACTCTCTTAAATTTGAAACAGTGAAAATAGTGACTATTCACTGACTACTAATGAAAAGTATGTCACTAATTCAAAAAATAGTATACTTTTCACTAGTAATAAGTGACTATTCACTGCCAAATAGTGATTGTCACCTGATTTTCACTTAATTTGTCTTTATAGAGTAAGCAGGTGTTGCGAAAAAATGGTATCACGAATGTTTGCCCGTGGACATCTAATCCGCGACTTTATAATAATTTATTTACTCTATTTATTCATTTTATTTTTTCAGTAATATTACAAGTGTTTGTGGGAAAATGTTTCCCTTTTTATTAAACGTTATTTTTTATTGTCTAAATTTATCTGTAAATTAATTTAAATTAGTAATTGGAATTTGATTAATTTATTGTAATGATAGGTAGGATGTGATAGGTATTGTTTAATAAAACTCGTGGTTTGGGTATATCAAAAATGAAGAATATATTTTGACCCAAAAAATTGAGGGAAAGCGCTACGGCATAAAACCCTTTGAAGAAGTACAATGAAAAAGATTGAGAATGTTAAGATAATGAGAATGAGGGTAACTCGTTGAACAATTGACACAAATGAAATATAGAGATGTGTGTGTGTGTGTGTGTGAATGTGTACTGTGATGATAGAGAGTCCCCTGCGGGACAGTTAAATAGTACTTGGTACTAATGCGTTGGTAAAGAGTCCACTGTGGGACAGTTAAATAGTACTTGGTACTAATGCGTTGGTAAAGAGTCCACTGTGGGACAGTTAAATAGTACTTGGTACTAATGCGTATGTAAAGAGTCCACTGCGGGACAGTTAAATAGTACTTGGTACTAATGCGTATGTAAAGAGTCCACTGCGGGACAGTTAAATAGTACTTGGTACTAATGCTAGCGAATGAATGAGTGAAAGCTTTCGGTGCGCTGAGGCGAGTCTACCGATTGATCAGATCGGCGATATAAACTATCAAATTGTAATGGGATATTCCAAAGACAATATGACGCTGAATTATTATTATTATTATTATTGTTATTTTGCAACAGAGGCGATTGGTTTAACTGCAGTTAATTGAAATCTCATCAATTGGATTGATGGATGCTGTTAGCACGTGGCTATTGCACGAATGAGGTTAGATATGATATCTATATGACAACGGCTAAATGCGTTGATAATAATTGAAGCGCGAACAAATCAAATTTTAGTTTTATGTGTATTATGATTATCACGTATGTATGATAATTATTAATGCTTAATTATTGCAAGGTAATTAAGATGTAAACGAACAGATCGGTGAATTGAATGAATTTAATGTAAGATAATAATTATTAAACATTCAATATTATTTGAATCGATTATTATTTGATATTAATACGAATATTAATATTAAATATCGAATTCAATCCTATCGAATAATTAATAGAACACGATTAAGTATTTGAGATTTAATGGGTGAGACCCACGCGCAACAAGTCCCGGCGTGTTTTTACTACGACGTAATAAAACACCCGGTCTTTATTTAATTCCCGAAATATTATTGAAACTCAACGAAATAATGAATAAAATTTATGAAACCGTATTAATTAATACTTATCTCGACACGATGGCACGAATTCGTAATTGATAATCAATTAATTAACAATTATTGTTAACTTTAATATTGGCTTGGCAATGTAGCGGATAGAATGTTCACAGCGAGTGTGTACAGTATGAAGACTTGTGGTCAACTGACGAAAAGACGCGGTAACGCCGGGTCGTCGTTTCGACGGAACGGAAAATTCAGACACCCAAACGACAGAGATATACTGAAGGCGTGAGTGCAACGAAGATGCACTGAGAAACCGACGCTATGTTTAGCGCGCGCGTTCGCGATGCGACCCGAGTTGGCGACGAGATGGTTTTTAACACCGCTAGATGGAGACCGGTTTAAATGTTTTAACTTTTAAATATTATTATGATGACAATTGTCTCCGGACTTCCGTTTTCGACGGAACACGCTCCCGCCCGCGAGCTGCGAATATGAATGAGTGAGAGTAGTGTAAGTAGTGTAAATAGTGTATGACTGTAAGTAGTGTAAATAGTGTATGAGTGTTTACAATATGTTATAATTTTAAATAATTTATGGCAATTATTATTAAGTAGTTCAAGTATCGGGTATTAATGAACAGAATCTCCGAGTGTTTCATGTGTAAATTCCTCGTGATGTTTGACCCCGACGACTCGTATGACACCGTCGCTTCCTGGATGCACCTCAGTAATGGCTCCATTTTTGACGTTTGCATTCCATGTAGATACTCGAATTGTCAGCACTTCCAGACGTTCTGGATAACCTTGGTGAGAAATCTCCAAGTAGAGGATTATCTGGTACAGAAAATAAATCAGGATCAGGTAGAGATGTAATTTTTACTGATTAGAATGTCTACAGTAGAAAGAGTTATGACATCATGTTGATCAGTAGTAAGAGTCTAGAGAGGCTTATAGTTTAAATTAATCGCGATGTCTAAGGTTGACGGAGTTATTTCCTCGAACGTTAAAGATTGAAGTCGATCACGCGTTTGAAATATATTTGAGAGAAGTCACGGTCATTTCCTATACCCGACTCAAGTAAAGCGAAGGAAATGGATCAAATTCTTATTTACCGGACTGTAAGAGAGAAAACTCGCAGAAGGTATTTCCTTCTGCTGAAGTGACAAATTCTTCAAATGATCTCGAAACATCAACAACAAAAATGGATCCTAAAGCCAATAATACGAAGAGAAATAAAAGAAAAAGAAGAAAATTTCAAAGGATCTCTCCTTCTTCAACAGAAACGAATTCGTCTGAATCCCATCAATCATCATGGGACCCCCAATATCGATCCGTAACTAGCCTATATGAAGATCGTGGAAGGAAGTATTCAATGACTTTATGGAAATTGAATCTTTACAACAATGGGATTCTACATTACAAAGTCCGAATTATGGATTACTTCCACATATCCAAAGATTATAATCGCTTCTATTTTGATGGACACAAAGAATGTAATTTTGAATGATGGAATCGTTGACAGTGTTTACAGCGCGCCTCGGATGTACACGGGGAATGATATTTGCTAAGACAATTTCTACAGAGGTTACGTTGTTTTACGAACTCCCATCGTTTAGGTACAGTTAATTTATCGAATTCTCTACATTGAAATAAATAATGCTCTGTGGCTTGACAATATTCACAATTTTTTGATGCAGTAAAAAAGACGCGATTTCCTTCAACGTTTCTCCATGCCTTGGATTCATTTGAAGAATCGATAAAAGGTCGTTTATTAATATTACTCTTGTTAGAATTAGACACGGATTTAGTGTGCATGCGCGAAATAGTTGCTTCCAAAAACTTGAACATATCGTCAACAGTAGGGGAATCGTTCGGTTTGAGAGTATCCTGCCATTTTTCAGCAATGGGATCCGGTAAAATCCTTTCGATGTGCCAAATAAAGCATTCATGATTTGGTGGGCATCTAAGAGTTTCGAGGGATGTTAAATTTTGTCGTACAGTGTTGAGTATATGTCCAAGGGTGGCTGGGTTAGCCGTTTCCGGTTTTTTGAGATTAAATATCGCCCCGATGTGTTTGCTTCTCAATACTCTCTTAAGTTCATAGGTTCCCTTAAGGATGGACCAAGCCACCTGATAATTGGCATCCGAAGCCTGTAAATGTATGATCCGTTGCGCGGCCTCTCCCTTCAGACTCGTTTTTAAATATTGAAATTTTATAATATCGGCAATATCGTCTCGTCGATCAATAATACTCTGAAACAAGTTTGAGAAAGATATCCACTCGTTGTAATCCCCGGAGAAAGTGGGTAGTTGCGGTACCGGTAGTCTTTGCAAAGTTTGTTTTTCAGTTTGAGTTGAATTCCCGAGAATTGTACTGTTCGCGAGAGGGCCGTCTTTCGCGAGATGTTCAGCAATTCCGTAATATCCATCGGATACATTTGTGAAGTGTTCTGATTCATCTGCCAGAGGTTGACCCGCGATCAATTCGTTGAAAAGCTCTTCGTATTCGCGAAATGCAACCGTGACGCGTTCGAATCGTAATCGTGCTCGCAAATCGGATATTTGTTGTTTATTTATTGAATCGACTAATTGATCAACGTAGCATGCTGCTATGTTACGTTTTCTCTCGATCGGCGGAATGATCTCGTCTCCTTCCTGGTCCGTCATTTTAATAATTAGATATTTAAAACTGGGTATTGAGATTCAAGTTATATTGATGACAATGAGATTGAAAGAAATTCGACTGCACGACTCGCAAATCACCGTAATTAACTGATAAATTCAAATAATTTAGGCGATCCCGAGAGTCAGACAGTCCAAATCCCCAATTGATCGCGAAAAATTATAATATAATTAATTAACGTAATCGATTGACCCCGATGGTCACTACAATGAAATGATCCTCAGATTAAATAATTGACGGGATCAGATTAGTCAAACGACTTAGCAATTTTAATTTTAATAGATACTCCGGTTATTTGATACTTCGAAGACTTGAGTAATTCACTGATCGCAACAATTAAATGGTCTTGAGACAAATAATTGATGTAATCCCAGAATTACACAGCTCAATCCGAAATGAGACAATAACTCAAATATAATGAAATCAAATATTAAATATACTAAAATTGAATAATTAAATATTAATAGTAAGATTCACTCGTGTATGATGAGTTGAAAAACTCAGTAAATTTATGACAAAAATTAAGTATTGTGATCCGATTGTACTAAGAATTAAATGATATTAAATTGAAATCAAATCAAATTATAGAATCAGTGTTGAATTGAATGAATGATAAGAATGAAAAATACTGCCAATGGCAAATAAATGTTTAATAAAATTTGAACTTAGCTGGATTTCACTGCAGATGATCCTCCAGATGCGGCGGTGTCAACGGTCGGTAATATATGAATGACGTTTTGAATCAAATTGTATCCACACTTGTTATTGATATTCATTTGAATATATTTTCTCTGAATATATTTTAATTGTCCAATCGAGTTACCTCACAGGAGGCACCAAAATGTTTGTGGGAAAATGTTTCCCTTTTTATTAAACGTTATTTTTTATTGTCTAAATTTATCTGTAAATTAATTTAAATTAGTAATTGGAATTTGATTAATTTATTGTAATGATAGGTAGGATGTGATAGGTATTGTTTAATAAAACTCGTGGTTTGGGTATATCAAAAATGAAGAATATATTTTGACCCAAAAAATTGAGGGAAAGCGCTACGGCATAAAACCCTTTGAAGAAGTACAATGAAAAAGATTGAGAATGTTAAGATAATGAGAATGAGGGTAACTCGTTGAACAATTGACACAAATGAAATATAGAGATGTGTGTGTGTGTGTGTGTGAATGTGTACTGTGATGATAGAGAGTCCCCTGCGGGACAGTTAAATAGTACTTGGTACTAATGCGTTGGTAAAGAGTCCACTGTGGGACAGTTAAATAGTACTTGGTACTAATGCGTTGGTAAAGAGTCCACTGTGGGACAGTTAAATAGTACTTGGTACTAATGCGTATGTAAAGAGTCCACTGCGGGACAGTTAAATAGTACTTGGTACTAATGCGTATGTAAAGAGTCCACTGCGGGACAGTTAAATAGTACTTGGTACTAATGCTAGCGAATGAATGAGTGAAAGCTTTCGGTGCGCTGAGGCGAGTCTACCGATTGATCAGATCGGCGATATAAACTATCAAATTGTAATGGGATATTCCAAAGACAATATGACGCTGAATTATTATTATTATTATTATTGTTATTTTGCAACAGAGGCGATTGGTTTAACTGCAGTTAATTGAAATCTCATCAATTGGATTGATGGATGCTGTTAGCACGTGGCTATTGCACGAATGAGGTTAGATATGATATCTATATGACAACGGCTAAATGCGTTGATAATAATTGAAGCGCGAACAAATCAAATTTTAGTTTTATGTGTATTATGATTATCACGTATGTATGATAATTATTAATGCTTAATTATTGCAAGGTAATTAAGATGTAAACGAACAGATCGGTGAATTGAATGAATTTAATGTAAGATAATAATTATTAAACATTCAATATTATTTGAATCGATTATTATTTGATATTAATACGAATATTAATATTAAATATCGAATTCAATCCTATCGAATAATTAATAGAACACGATTAAGTATTTGAGATTTAATGGGTGAGACCCACGCGCAACAAGTCCCGGCGTGTTTTTACTACGACGTAATAAAACACCCGGTCTTTATTTAATTCCCGAAATATTATTGAAACTCAACGAAATAATGAATAAAATTTATGAAACCGTATTAATTAATACTTATCTCGACACGATGGCACGAATTCGTAATTGATAATCAATTAATTAACAATTATTGTTAACTTTAATATTGGCTTGGCAATGTAGCGGATAGAATGTTCACAGCGAGTGTGTACAGTATGAAGACTTGTGGTCAACTGACGAAAAGACGCGGTAACGCCGGGTCGTCGTTTCGACGGAACGGAAAATTCAGACACCCAAACGACAGAGATATACTGAAGGCGTGAGTGCAACGAAGATGCACTGAGAAACCGACGCTATGTTTAGCGCGCGCGTTCGCGATGCGACCCGAGTTGGCGACGAGATGGTTTTTAACACCGCTAGATGGAGACCGGTTTAAATGTTTTAACTTTTAAATATTATTATGATGACAATTGTCTCCGGACTTCCGTTTTCGACGGAACAACAAGCGTGGGTGTGTTAACATACTATCATAATTACACACACACAAAACCTTTGAAAAAAGGGCACATTACCGATTTACAACCTCGAAGATTTAATTTCTGCGGATGAAACATTAGGGAACCGAAAAATGTATAACTTTATTAGCATTGAATATGTGATGTATAAATTCAGGTGAAAATGGATTTTTTTTCAAAATTATCCTATAAATAAAAAATATCTTGTCTTACACACGTGTTATAAATTTTATTAGTTTTTTTTTATCTCTGTACTTTTCAACACGTAGATAAATTTAACAACAGCAACTCTAAGAATTTCGTGAAAAAATAAAAAAAACCAACAAGACCAGGTGATGTATGTGCTTTTTGTATTATTACTATTATTATCATGAAAAATTTTTTTTCCTACCACAGAACAAGTATGTGATGGTTTATGTGCGGTTATAAAAACCGCTCAAGAGTTTTAACCGAGGTGAGAGTTGTCGAGATACTTGAGAGCTGGATATAGACGAAAAAATAAAATTATACCAAGTGCAAAGAAACAGAATAATGGAATTGCATGAATATATATACTGTGTTTCGTGCGTGATAAATTGTTATGAACGTCTATATAAATATATAGATATATACATAAGAAATAAGTATAAAAATTTTCTTTAGGTCTTAGCTCGACTGTTTTTAGTCCGAGAGGTCATACCAGATTCACTCCATAAATTTAACTCGTTTTCATTTCGATGGCCCTTCATAATACTATATCCTTCATATCACATTTTATGCCACTTATCCTTGTCTTATTCTTAATATATGTCTCTCTCCATTCCTTACACTTTATTTTACTGCTCCTGATGCCACTGCAATTTTACATCCCGTTTCACAGGAAGACTTATGAAGAATATTGACAGTAATAAAAAGATTTACTTTTTTTTTCTAAATATCTTGATTTATGCAACCGTAGTAAAAATTTTATAAAAGTCACGTGGTTAGACTTTAAATATATTTTATAGGGGAAGGGGGGGGGGGGGGGGGCAAAACGGGATAGGCCGGCAAAATGGGATACCCTCAAAATTTCGTCAAAATTTTTTTTTCTCGAAAAACTTTCGAAAATGGTCAAAAATGACATCTAGTATCATTTTACACTATTAAAAGCTAAAAAAAAACATTTTTATATTTTTTGCGAAAAGTATAAATGAAAAAAATGTACAAATTTTATCGTACTACAAATTTATTTTCATGAAGTATCACCCTAGCGGTTTCACCGCGACGGTGAAAGCACGGTCGAATTACGGTGTTTTTACCGTGAAAACACGTCTTCCGTGTTTTGACAGTGAAGCGGCGGAGATTCGACGGTGAATTTACGGTGGTTTCTGTGCAGTCACGCTACTATGTACCGACCGAGTCCACACTGTGTTTTTACGGTGGTTTAAGGGTGTTTCGAAAGCGAGTTCACAGTGTTCTGACGGTGAATTTCCAGTGTTTTCATAGTGGTTTCACAGTGGTTGGCAGTAATTTCCACGGTGAGCTCACGGTGGTCCCACGATGGCCTCACAGTATTTTCGCGTGGATTTTTCAGTGTTTTCTCTGTGGTAGTTCAGTATTTCCTCGTTGTTTTCACGATGATTTCATGGTGTCTTCACCATTGATATATTTTTTTCTTATAGTTTCCAAATCTCTGTCAATCATATTTTCTTATTTTCTCAGTACTTTTGATAATTATCTTTTCTAAAGTGTATTGTTAAATTATTAAAATGAACAAAGCTTATCATTTTAAGTTATCTTATCAATATGAGTACACAGAAAAAAGGAATTTCTTGGCGCCAAAAAGTTGCACTCACCCCAAGAAAATTTTGACTTGCCCTAAAGAAATCTAAGCATAATGAATTGAAAACAAAAATTTTTTTGTGGCGACAAAGAATTTTCTGAATTCAAGAAAAAATTTTTTTAGGCGAAAATAAAATGTTATTGCGTCAAAAAATTTTTCTAGTCCCGAAGTGAATTTTGTTTTTATTCAATAATGCAAAATTTTATATAATTGAGTTCTAGCAAATTCTATTTAATAGCGATTTCTGAGTAAATATGCCGCGCAGGTTTGTGAATCATTATATTTTGTAATATACTTTAGATACGACTAAATAATGTAACATTATTCGAAAAAAATGATTTTACAATGATTCATAAATCTTATAAAGTCTATGAAATTTTTCAATTTACCGCATTCATAAATGTTGTAAAGTACGCAAACTTTTTTAAAATTTTTGAAAATAAGCTAATAAGATCATTAGTGAGATAGTTAAGGACATTTCGATGTTTGAATAATGAATTTAGTTATAAAAAACTTAGATTTCAAATTTAAAATATTGTATGGTTAAGTTTGAAAAATTTTAACTTCTCATTTACATAATTTACCAAAAAAAGTATTTATTGCCCCGCTACTAGTGGGTATACCGGTATTGGTCTCGTTACCCTATAAACAATTATATAATTGAATGTAATACAAATCAGAAAATCAATCATTTATTAAATATCTTTAATTTTCTAAAGTTCATTTGTGCTTATATAAATACAATCAATCCCCACAATCAAGGGTGTGATTTGGCACAGTGGATAGCAGATCAGACTTTGAATGCGAAGGCGCTGGGATCGATCCTCCGAGTAGGCGTTAATTTTTTTTTTTTTTTTTTTCGCTATAAAATTTATGGACGCATCATGAAACGATGAGCTGACTGTGGAAATACGGTGAATTCACGGTTAAAAAACTGTCAAGCCATCGGAAAGCCGTTGTAAACTCACCGTGGATATCGCTGAAAACCACTGTGGAGCGCACCGTAGTTTTACGGTGGTTTCACCGTAAAACCACCGTGAGATTACTGTGACCTTACGATCGAAACACCGTGGAAACACTCTTTAAGTGCAATGGAAACGCGGTCGGAATACAGTGGCGTGACTGCACAAAAAATACCGTGATTTCACTGCATTACAACCACGTTTTCACAGTCGTTCCACGGTGTTTTAACGGTGTTTTTACTGTAAGGTCACCGTGGCGCTAAAATCGCCAGGGCACAAATTAAGAAATTTATTTCTTTAATTAACTCAAGAACAATAACAACAATAATACTAATAAAAACTCTAAAACTGTAACATTGGTAATCATCATAATTTTAACTGTTACATTGTAACTTTCATAATTTTGTAATATTTTATAACTTTAGTGCTATAATATCATATTATTAACAGTTATGTTAATTTTCTAATATTCAATATTTAATTATTTCTCTTATAAAAATAATTTCTTTGGAATGAAAACTAACTAACATTATTTTTAACATAAGTATTAAAATTTATAATAAATAACGATAACGATATATAACTGATTCATCATTAATGAAAGATAAATCTCTAAAATTATTCACAATAATCACAGATAAATTGAGTATCGTCGTCCGAAACACGTAAATTTTATGACTTACATCAATTTAGAAAGACATTATTACATCAATTTTATTCACTTGAAAAAAAAAAAAAATTTACTTTTTTTGGGGGTATCCCATTTTGCCCGCAGAAAATAAAATTTTTTTTTCTGATGGCAGTCAAAAATTCGTTATATTTATTTCAAATAGAATCAAAATGAAGCCAATTTACGATATTTATGTCCCTAAAAACTAAATTTTTCGCTAAGTATCCCGTTTTGCCCCCCCCCCCTTCCCCTAAATATTATTACTGATAAAATAAACCGGAGTTATCTAGACAGCGGCCGTGAAAAATAAAAAATTTTTATATAAATATCAAAGCTAGTCAACTTAAATTAATACCGAACTTTAAAATTAGAGTGTTCTCTTAATAAGAGTGTGCTTACATTTCCATTTTGTATAATATATGACGTGTAAACATGATTTAATGTAAGTAAATATGTAAAAAAAATTTCAAAGCGAGAGCAGAGCATTATTACGCTTGACAGATTTCGTGAATCATAAAAGTATAAATTATGAATGATAATAATAAAGTTGAGACCCATCGAAAGTAAGAAAAAAAGTTAGCTTTGGATGTTTGAATAATTTTATTGACCATGATCTAGTCATAACTGTTGACCCTTTTGACCCTGGAGCGACTTGAGTACCGCCTTCGTGCGAGTGGTCGGTCATCGTGACGTCTGTCCGATGACACGGCAAACGGTTATTTTTTTAACGACCAACCAGTTAATCGAAAACGATAAAAAGAAATAAACGAGGGACTTACGACCAACAGAAGTAAGCAAATACCCGAGCTCAGGAATCCAAGAGTTTCAGATCGAGGACCGGCTGACAGAAGTCAATCAACTGTTATCTAACACAACCGCTGACAATATAAAAACCAATGACGTTTATCTTATACTATCAAATACGCCCTCGATGCCAGAGTAAGCACATCAGCGAAATACCGCATCGTTAAAATTTACAAATCTTTATTTTATATTGTTTCTTTTATTACCGATTTTATCTTTACTGCTTTATTTGTTGTTGTTTGATTCAACTTTTGAAATATATATATATATATATATATTAGGACGTTTAAAAAAAAACACGAAATTTATTTTTCTTCTGATTTTTGAAACTAATGAACCGTAAATTATATTGTAATGTCAAATAAATATTTTTGTAGAGAATTGAACGCTCTACAAAAAAAGTCTATTATCGTTTTTTGATAAATCCCACTGTTCAAAAGTTATTGGAGCTGGACGTCAAATTTATAGTAAATTTCGAGATCTTTTTACTTTCCCAGCAAAACTATCAGACTTATCAAAAAATGTCATAGAATCTTTTTTGTAGACAATTTTATGCTCTACAAATTATTATCAATAAAGTTCATTCAAATTCCGCATTGTTTTCTAGTTATTTTCATTTTAATGCCAAGCTCATAAAAATAATAGTCTTCTAATCGATTTGAGAACTTAACGTTAAAATGAAAATAACTAGAAAACAATGCGGAATTTGAATGAACTTTATTGAAAGTAATTTGTAGGGGATAAAATTGTCTACAAAAAAGGTCCTATGACATTTTTTGATAAGTCTGATAGTTTTGCTGGAAAAGTAAAAAGATCTCGAAATTTACTTAGATTTGACTTCCAGCTCCAATAACTTTCGAACAGATGGATTTATCAAAACATGATAATAGACTTTTTTTGTAGAGCGTTCAATTCTCTACAAAAATATTTGATGGACATTACAATGCAATTCATGGTTCATTAGTTTTAAACATCAGAAAAAAAAATTTTTTTTCCAGTGTTATTCTTATGGGAAATCAAAAAGTGCGATGCGGACAACCATAATATTAATATTAAGAGTTCGTATTTTCAGAGACCTATTTTGGCATCTAAAAGAAACTTTTGAGCCTGGTTCCGAAAAAAAAATATTTGTTTTTTTTTTAAACGCCCTAATATTTATGCATTCATAAATAAGTTCATTACTCAATGAAAAAATATGTCAGTTAAAATTACAAAATTCTGCCTCAAAATTGAAAAATTTTTTATAAAAATGAATCGAGTCCTAGCAACAATAATTTTTTTTTAAATTACTTTTGTTGTTACCGGCCGTTGTAAAAATAATTAAATTATTAATCAATTTTTGTTATTTTCCCGCCATTTTCTTTTTTTTTCCCAACAATTATTAATTTTCATTTGCCCTTTTTGCTTTTATTTTTTTTATCAACTCACATTGAAAGCAAATTTAATTTTCAAAACTTCATTTCCAGACTTGTTCACTCTGAAACGCTTTTTTTTTTATTTAAATTACGTAATAATCACGATAAAAGACCACGGAAAATTTTATTGTAATTCATTACGCGAATAGCTGACAGATGTTACGTCATTAAATTTACTGTATACTCCTGATCTTCAATTCAAATTCCATTTCTTCAGACTGTCACGCGCGTTTTCATGAAGAATCGGTGTAATTTTAGGAATCACGGATGAAAAAAAAATGATTGGAAGTAAATGAAAAATTTTTTGAAAAATAAAAATTACCAGGGCGATGAGGTTATGAGTTTGCATTCGAAGTTTAAAAAAAAATGAAATTACGTTAAAAATAAAAATGTTGAAAATGCGGACGGGTAGAAATGAAAAAAATAGAATTTTATGTGCTCTGTGCGAGTAGACCATGAGCGTTAACTTCGAATGTGATGGCAGAATATGAAAAGTTTGTAAAGTAAATTTGGTCAGGCTGCAGACAAGGAACAACTCGATTTCGAGTTTTAATCCAATTTCCACAATTTTTTTTTATCCCGAGTGCTTCTTTTCTTCAATTTTCCATTTTATATTTTTTTATTATTACATTATTTTAAAAAGTTTTTTATATTTTAAATTACTTTAGTCCTTTAATTTTACTTTTAAACGCGTTTGTTTGAATTGACATTCCATTATTTTTCTTACTTGACAAATATTTAATACTCTTGTTTTTCTTATCTTTTAATTTTAATCTTTCCCTCAAACATTTACTCATACTATTTGTTGTGTAAAATGTTTACAGATTAAACCGACCAACTGTGTTGACATGCAACATTTAAATTTTAAATACATATATATAAAATATGTAATATAGTTTGAAATAAAATTAAAAATTTTTTTTTTTTTACTACGTCCAAAACTTTACTCAGTTTTCACGAGCAATCTGTCCCACGAGCGCCATCTCAAGTTCCTATCTCGAGAAGCAGCCCAGTATGGCCATGTGCACGAAATCCGTTAGTCCTGCGGCGTTTTGCCAGACTCCACATAGTGAGAAATCTTATAAAGTCTGCAAAGATATCTCATCCCTTAATTTTTTTTTTTATTTTCATTTTTTTGTCTTCTGCCTTTTTCCTTTCTATCCGCCGTATTTTTATAAAAAAAAAAAAAAAAAGACCCGTGGCGATTTGGTGAACTTATCAAGTGAGATTCTCTACTATAAATCAGTAGTCAAGAACAAAGTGAATGGAACTATTGACCGGAATAGAAAATAGTAAAAGAAATATAAACGATTAATGAAAAAAAAAAAAAAAAAAAAAAAAAAAATAGATTGATGGTCTAATAATTTTTATTAGTAAAAAGAAAATAAATTAAAGTGATAATTCAATGAATTGATAGATGTAAAAAAAAATAAATAAATAAATAATAAGAAAATTAATTAATGATTTTTCATATTCTTTTAGATACACATAAGCTAAATAAATAAATTTGTTATCCCTTCATCGTATCATCGAGGGTCGGATTATAGTTATTTGTTCTGCTTCCCTTATTTTTATGCTCTGGCTCCAACGCATTCTATAAAACTCACAATCACCTATTATTTTTTTTTTACGCATAACAAAGGGTTGCAAAAAAAAAAAATAATGAAAACGTGAGTAGTGAAAAATTATTTTTTTGTTGATGTTAATTCTCAGTATGTGCAAGTAATCGAAAAAAATGAAAAGATTCAATGAATAAAGAAAAAAAAAAATTCATTAACAAGTAATCGATTTTATTTATGACTATGGTCATATTAGCCATCAATTTTATCATTATATTTTTTTTAATTGGAAAAATAATAATATGTTAATTATATTTCGTCTATAAAATTTTTTAAATAAATAAGATGCAAAAGTTATGGACAGTAATTTAAATTTTTTTAAATTTCCCGCCTTTTGTGTTCAGATGGCAGCAGTAAAAAAAGAAATGTCAGCTCAGATTGCAACAAAACTGTCGGTTCAGGAGTTTATATATTTCTTATAAAAAAACTAAGAGAAATATAGTCGAGATATTTTATAAGGATTTATTCTAAGGCAGCTTGAAGCTGATGAAAAAAAAATCAGGTCGATTTTTCAAGTCCTCCGAGAGATATCGGGCTTACATATATTCGAGTTGAACAACAGATATGAAGGAAAGCGAATTTTTGTTTGATATTTTTCAATGATGATTTGTATCGACATAAAAGGAAGGTGATAAACTCATTAAGTTGGTAAATATTGATGGATTCAGGTTAAATTAAGTTAAATTGATGAAAAAGTTAAATATAATGAAAATTAAGATGATAAGGTCACGTCTAATGCATAGAGAAGATTGGAGTAAACATGGACGTAAGATCAAAGAAGTTAAGCGTGTAAACTTGCAACGAGCTTAGTTGATACTTCAAGTCGTACGAAAAGTAAGAATGATGGATCTTATATATATTATGGATATATATAGGAGTAAAAAATGCAAAACTTGTTGAAGAAAATATGGATCCACTCGTGTGTGATAAGCTGGATGAAAAAAGTTAAAAAATGGCAGAGTAGAAAAAATATAGGGAAAATATTGTGGTTAAAGTAAAAATATTCACGTGACAAAATATTAAGCTCGATAATATAAGACGGTTGTTTATCTCATGTGTACCATATGTTGATGGATTTTTTCGATGGTTATGAAAATATAAAAATCGTGCTCACTATGATCGAAATAATTTAAATTTTTAATCATAAATAAATGACTAATATTTTGTTGTAGATATTTTTTTAACATAAAGGAAAATTGGGTATTAATTTTGATCGAAAGAGAATTTAGATTAAATTAAATATGAAAGCTTTTAACTTTTAAATCTATTTGAATTTAAATTTTATCTCACTCGGTGGGTATAGATTTTATGTCAGTATGATAGAAACAAATTTTAATGAAATTACATATATATATATGAAGCGTTTATGAATTGAATGATTAATAAGCCATTAGTGGTTGTTGATTTTTTTAAATTATCTTCTTTCACATTTTTTTTTCCACAAGCGTAATGACAATATAGAAAACCATGTGTGCAAAACTGAACATAGATATGTATGTATATATACAAAGGCTGATTAAATCAAATAAAACCGGGTTTCAAACTCACTAACTATCCTTTGAGTCACCTTTGTTCAAGAACCTAGAGGCTACTTCCTCAACAATATGCATACATACATTTATAATAATATAATAATTAATTTCAGCCAATAGATTATTTAGATGAAAAATAAATTTATATATAGGGGAGGGTAGGGCAGAGCGCCCCCCCTGAAATTTTGATCAAAAAAAAAATTTTTTTTTTTTCGACTAATTACTATAAATCCGATATGTTTGCGCATTTTTACCCCTACGCATGACATTTGGGGCAAAATGGACAAGCCCAAAATTTTGAAAAAGTGATTTTTTCATATTTTTATCGTCAAATTAATGAAAAATTAGTATAATTCCACATTTCTAGCCCCACGCATAACACCTGGGGCAAAATGGACCAGCCGAAACTTCCGAAAAAGTTATTTTTTCATATTTTTCGGCCGTTTCTCTATGTAAGAGGCAAATTTGGTCACTAAAAATTTATAAAAAAAAATTTTTTTTTTTTAGTTGATAAATTTTTGAAATAAAGTAAAACTATAAAATTGATTTTTTTTTTATTAAATAACAATTAGTAATTAAGGTAATCGAGAGTGAACGATTTATTACACTTTAAAAAATTTTTTTCGAGTAATATAAAACCAAAAATAGTTGTCAAGAGAAAGAAATACATTCTTAATGATGAAAACAATTTAAAAAAAAAAAAAAAAACGAAAAAAAAATTTTATTATCACTTTTTGGAGGGGGGCCGCTCTGCCCCACAAAAAAAATTTTTTTTTTCAGAATTTTGGCAAAATGTCCATAAATTTGTTCAAAATAGGACAAAAGTAAAGTGATCTTATGGTTGAAAGCCACAAAAAATAATAATTGGCTTAGGGGGGCCGCTCTGCCCCACCCTCCCCTATACTAATTTTTATTAATTAAAAATATTTCAAATTTTTAATAAAATTTCATATGAATAATAATTTGCTTATAATTTCAATTCCAATAGAATTTTCATGACCAATATTCTGCATTTGCATTAAATATAAGATAAATTTTACTAAATACATACGCACACACACACACACACACACTATATATATATTCTGTGTGATGTAGACTTAGTGACATGTGAGAGAATACATGGTCAATCTCTATTGCCTCTAGCAAACTTGTATAGTTAATATATATCCATATGTAGCTACATATATATCTCATATATAGTATATACAATGACCTATACTAATATATATAAAGGTAACAGTACATGGTCATCTAAACTTGAACTCGTACGAACTACTCAACCATGCTCGGTAAAATATATATACATAAACACTAGCAATTTAAGCTTTAGTATTGGTTTGAGCTTTCGAGCTATGGCTGTAGTCTTACCTGATCTTTTTCTCTCTCTATCTTTCGTTCTCTTGGCCTTTAGCTATCTCCCTCATACATTCCCTTCTCATTGCCTTTACCACGGGGTTTCTTGACGTTTACTCAACTCTATTGCTCCAACACCTACAGCCAACCAGATTACGACACTTTACACTGCACATAGCTTCCTATTTTCACTCCTCTACTTCTATTCAACCCTCTGCTGTGCTGACTTGGCACGACCCTTTTTGTTACGACTCTATCGCCCTTTCTATCCTTTCACTCACTACTTCTTATATTCAGTGAAAAGTTATAACAATACTCCGCAAAATAAACTAATTATTATAATTTTAATACATTTAAGTTATAATATATAAATTTAATACTCAATGCAAGCACCTGAGGTGCGGCAATTACGGAAAGCCACACAAAAAGAGCTACAGTAACACTAATTGCAGGATATGTACAGTAGAACCAGAGACACTCAATCATTTGATTATCGGTGCCGAGGCTAGGAAACTGTGTTTTGATAAAGGAAAAACGTCACTCCAAAATCTTACAGAAGGAAACTATGAAGCAGACCTTGACGCATGTGTAAGACAACTACTGAGAGGACCTCCAATTAAGGAAATTTGTATATTTTTCAAGGAAATAGAACGAGGAAAGGATACTGAAGTATAATATCTGAAAGATGCAGGTGAAATACTCAAAGGAGATACAACCAAAGAAGATAAATACACTAAAAGTGACCTATGAATGTCTAGTTAACACTGAAAAAAAGAAATATTTGTCCCAAATAAAACAATTTATTTGTGGCTTTTTTTTGAATATTTCTTAATGACAAATAAATATATTTGGTACAACAAAATATGACAGTTGATTCAAATAATTTTATAATTTGACGGAAATATATCATTTATTTGTGGTAAGTAATTGATATACACTGGTCACAGAAATTAAGGGATAGAAAAAAAATCGGAAATTTTTAGGTGATTTTCAACATGCTGTAACTCGGTGAAAAATGGTCGTATAAAAAAACTAAAAAAAGCAAATTGTAGCCTTAAGTTTCTAGTTTTCAGATCTGGACCTCAAAATTTTTCATCATGTACGGTTCCGGAGTAATCATAAGAAAACCAACGAAAAAAAAATTTTCAAAATTTTTGCTGGTCTTTCAATACCTCTATGGGCGACAATAAATTCTTTTGAATAATCCGACTGTCTAACTTTTCTCGGAAATTTTATGCCCTTTAATTTGGTGGCCTTAAAAAGTCTCTACGACGATTGGGCGCCGAGTTATCATTGATCAAAGCAAAAAAGTCCATTTTGGCTTTGATAATCAATAACTCCGGATGTATTGGTCGTACAGAGAATGGAAGCAGAGTTTTGAAAATTGAAAAACATTCTCTATAAGGCAAAATTAGTGGCATTTGATAGAATAATTTTTTTTAAAGCGAAATTGTTTGGTAAAAAACAGGTCAAAATTCACAAATTTAAGGATATTCGGAAATCTTGCTATAACTTTGGATATAACGGATGAACAAAGGATATCTTCGACTTTTTTTCAACCTCAAAGTGTCCTGAAAAAACCCTGAAAATTTCAAATCGCTGCGATTTTTCTTTCTTAGTGCCCCGAAGCTTTAAATTTATCGATTTTGTCAAAAATCACCATAATTGGTAGTTTCTCGGTTTTTGTTCATTTTTTCGATTTGAAAATGGTTTTTTACCGATAATCTTCATTTCTTTGATCAAAAAGATCGATTATCGAAAAAAATTGAAAAAAAAAAAATTTTTTTTTTTCAAAATTTTTTTTTTCAAAAATTGTTTTTTTTCAAAATTTTTTTTTTTGTTGTATCTGCAATGATTTATCATTGTCAAAAAAAATTCCTAAAATTTTTTTTACCGCTGTAACTGCATCTGCTTCAAATGTCAACTTAACAAACATACCCTTTGGGTAACTCTAATGCCGGCGGTAAAAAAAATTTTAGGAATTTTTTTTGACAATGATAAATCATTGCAGATACAACAAAAAAAAAAATTTTGAAAAAAAACAATTTTTGAAAAAAAAAATTTTGAAAAAAAAAAATTTTGAAAAAAAAAATTTTTTTTTTTCAATTTTTTTCGATAATCGATCTTTTTGATCAAAGAAATGAAGATTATCGGTAAAAAAACCATTTTCAAATCGAAAAAATGAACAAAAACCGAGAAACTACCAATTATGGTGATTTTTGACAAAATCGATAAATTTAAAGCTTCGGGGCACTAAGAAAGAAAAATCGCAGCGATTTGAAATTTTCAGGGTTTTTTCAGGACACTTTAAGGTTGAAAAAAAGTCGAAGATATCCTTTGTTCATCCGTTATATCCAAAGTTATAGCAAGATTTCCGAATATCCTTAAATTTGTGAATTTTGACCTGTTTTTTACCAAACAATATCGCTTTAAAAAAAATTATTCTATCAAATGCCACTAATTTTGCCTTATAGAGAATGTTTTTCAGTTTTCAAAACCCTGCTTCCATTCTCTGTACGACCAATACATCCGGAGTTATTGATTATCAAAGCCAAAATGGACTTTTTTGCTTTGATCAATGATAACTCGGCGCCCAATCGTCGTAGAGACTTTTTAAGGCCACCAAATTAAAGGGCATAAAATTTCCGAGAAAAGTCAGACAGTCGGATTATTCAGAAGAATTTATTGTCGTCCATAGAGGTATTGAAAGACCAGCAAAAATTTTGAAAATTTTTTTTTCGTTGGTTTTCTTATGATTACTCCGGAACCGTACATGATGAAAAATTTTGAGGTCCAGATCTGAAAACTAGAAACTTAAGGCTACAATTTGCTTTTTTTAGTTTTTTTATACGACCATTTTTCACCGAGTTACAGCATGTTGAAAATCACCTAAAAATTTCCGATTTTTTTTCTATCCCTTAATTTCTGTGACCAGTGTATTTGTGGTAAATATGTTAAATTTGTGACAAATAACCTAAAATTTGGCGATACCATACATATATTTGAAGCCCTTATTTATTTGTAGCAATTGGATCATTTCTTTACCACAAATAAATCACTTATTTCACGCAATTAAACTACTCAAATATATTATATCTTTCTCACAATTAAATATTTATTTGGCCATATCCAAATATACGATATCTTTGGCTCAAATAAATCTTAGTTGGCTCAAATAAATCTTTTTTTCAGTGAACTATGTAAAAAAAATTAATTTTATGAATATACATTAGGGTGGCGCAAAAAAACTGACTATTTTTTTTTTTTTCGATCTCGCATGAAAATTTGTTGGTTTACGATGTTTTAAGAAGCCTCTCCAAAAATCAGCTTGATAAAAAATTTTCAAGAGGTTGCTCACGAATTTTGAAAATATCAAAAATAATCGAAATTCGGATTTTTGTTTCTAAATTTTTTTCTTTCTCGTGGCAGCAATAGTTTATAATTGTAAAATCATGACTATTCTGAAAATTTCAGCAAAACAGCGCTCAAGTATTTGATATTTTCAAAATTCGTGAGCGACCTCTTGAAAATTTTTTATCGAACTGATTTTTGGAGAGGCTTCTTAAAACATCGTAAACCAACAAATTTTCATGCGAGATCGAAAAAAAAAAAAAAGTCGTCGGTTTTTTTGCGCCACCCTAACATACATATATAAGGTACCGACGGGTAATAAGGCCTAGCTAAGGGAGATTTTGAATAGAATCAAAAATATTCCATTTAATTATCGAAATGTATCATTAGTCTTTATTTCAATACATTAGCCATAAAATATAATGAAGTAATGGTAATTTATACCACAAACAAAAAATTAAACTTTTAAAAACCATACGAATAGGCCTTATTTTACTACGGTAGGGTAATAAGGCCTACGGGTTAAACAAACTGGAATAGTTTAATTATACGTAATAAAATTAGTATTAGAGATGAATCATCACTTAAATTTAGCAACAATACTTTTTAAGAGTCAGAAGACTAGATTGTTTTTTATAATTTCTTCTGCGCTACGACATCATATGACGGATGATGAAATATAGAAGACAGGGAACGTGGTATCGGGACTCTATAAACTTGTTGTAACATCTCTATGCAAGACCCTTCTACTAGAGTAGCCTTTAGCAGAGGCGGTTATTTTAAATATAATTTCTGTCATTTAGGCCCTATTACCCGACAGGCTTTATTACCCGCGGGTATCTTATATGTTAAATATTTTTTTTTTAAAATATATTAGATTTAATAGAAAAATGTATCAGAGTTTGTAAACATCAAACTGTACAACTGGTATTAATAAAATAAAACAAAAAAAAATACTCAATGCAAACTATAATTTTTTTGTTAAAATGTTTATTTATATATATTTAAAATAAAATGTGACAGCTAAAAGTTTTAATAATAGAAAAAGAAGATGGATATAGTTAGATGAAACACGCGAATAGAAAAGTTACTTGGATAACTTGGTGGCAAAGTTTACCTGGGCGTTTTCCCATACCCTAAACTCGTCGCGTAGTTCTCCTACTTTGCATCTATACGTCAACGTATTCACTTTCTCGCTGTATCTTCCTCAAAAGTACTATAAAAATAAGGAAACTGAGTTTCTTCTTCTTGTCGTACATCTTTCTCATTTTGTACCACCTATTCAAACTGCATTTGTTTCGTTAAAACTTATCTTTACTACTATAACTTGGCTCTTTTCCTCTTTCTCTTTCTATACGAACCCGTACTATTCATATTCACTATATTTACATTCGTACCCCTTTCGTCTTATCAATATTCCATTTCAATCAGAATTTTTTAGTACTAAATATTTTTAAAACTTTTCTTATCATAAATTTTTTTTTTTTTTACCGAATACGGAAAATAAATTTACTATCTGTGATAAATTATTAAAGACATGCCACTAGTGTTTGAATCGAATGAAATAATTCAAAATTTTTTAATCATTCGTAAATTTCCGGTGGACCTGAAAATCGGAACGTTTTTCGCACAACGAAAAAAAAAAAAATTGGAAAGTAAATTTCTACTGGATGACTAGATTTCTAACATGTTTCGCATATGGATGCTGGTATGTCAGTCGAAAATCTCAGTTTACCCCCAATCTTTGGATCTACCCCTTAAACAGCCGAATTAGATAAATTATTTCCACTTTTGTCCCTCGAAAAACGTTTCGATCGTCAGGTACGTAATTTTCGAATCTCTTAAATTTTTAATCATTTTATTAAAACCTAATTTAGTCAAAATTTCAAATAATTGAATTCTACTTAACGATCAACTCAGCACTGGACAACTATATTTTAAAAAGTATTTGAAATAAAATTTATTTCGATTGATCGATTTCCTGATCGATAGACAGCGTCGTTGACACTTTTTTTTCCGCACAAAAAAATTCAAAAATGAAAATATTCAGTACAGATTTCATCGATATGCGTTTTATTTACACGCGGCCAAGTACAGAGAGACCTTGATAGAAAAAAAAACGTATAAAAAATGAAAGTATTGAACTAGAGCATAAATGCGAGTCGTGAATAATAAAATCTATAAATTGAAAAGTATTTTACTGACGAGTGGTGATATATGTCACATACGCATTGGTAAATACAAATACGACTGCACTAGTATTTGAAGTGACGCTCTTGGCTTGACGCAGTAAGGTTAACGAGGCACACACCAGCTGCCCTGGGCGTGTGCACGGGTATACAAATTTAAGCATCAACGCCAGAGGATCCAGGACACAGTATTGCTGTTTCAGGCATCAAGCCCGGTGCAACCCTCCAGGGAAACTGTTGAGTGATTCTCGATGGCAGATAGGCGACAAAACCGGAAATTGCCGCTGGCACCGATTGTTGATAGTGACCAATCATGGCTAATCTAATGTAGATGAAAACCTTCGCTTTATAGCTATTTACATTAATAATATCTACAGGAATATTTAATATATCTATTCATAGATTTATGAATACTCAAAATATTATCAGTTTATTTTATTTTTTTGCTTCAATTTACTTGCACCTTGCATGAAAATATCATATATGGTAAACATATATTAAAAAATATATGTTACAGATATAAATATATGTGACAATACATGAAATTTTATATAAAACTATATATAGATTTTTGCCGATTTTATTATTTTTCTATGTATGCTTTCTCTTATATGATTTCATATATTTCCGTATAACTTCAATATATTATTTATATATTTGAAAACTTATAATTTTAATATATTCAAAAATAAATGTTATTTATATATCGAAACAAATAAGAATACATATATAATTCATCATTATATGGCACGATATGTACCATGTATTTAACTTTATAAACTTTTGTATATTTTTTGGTATATAGAAGCATATAAGTCTCCCCATATATGTAAGAATAAATAAAATCTATTCTTTTCTGTCTTCCTCTTTCTGTTATAAGATTCAAACATTGTGTTCAGAATATATATATGTGTGCTAGATTAGAAATTTACATATATAATTATCAATATATGTAATACATATATGTGCTAACTTATAAGTTCAAATATATGATTATAAATAGGGGAAGGGGGGGGGCAAAACGGGATAGGCCGGCAAAATGGGATACCCTCAAATTTTCGTCAAAATTTTTTTTTTCTCGAAAAACTTTCGAAAATGGTCAAAAATGACATCTAGTATCATTTTACACTATTAAAAGCTAAAAAAAAACATTTTTATATTTTTTGCGAAAAGTATAATATTGGCGCCAATTTCAAATTTTGAAAAGAAATAACAAGAAAAAACTTCTTTAAAAATATGTTGAGAGTAAATTTTATTACTTACATCAATTTAGAAAGACATTATTACATCAATTTTATTCACTTGAAAAAAAAAAAAAAAAATTTACTTTTTTTTGGGGTATCCCATTTTGCCCGCAGAAAATAAAAATTTTTTTTCTGATGGCAGTCTAAAATTCGTTATATTTATTTCAAATAGAATCAAAATGAAGCCAATTTACGATATTTAGGTCCCTAAAAACTAAATTTTTCGTTAAGTATCCCGTTTTGCCCCCCCCCCTTCCCCTATATATAATACATGGATTAACTTATAAGCTTACGTATATAATTAATTATATTAAAACTTACTATATTATATATAAGAAAATATATATCGTTTTTGGCCACTTATATGGTCCCATATTGATTATATATTTTTCCACATATGGTATTTTCATGCGGGCGCTAAAAATTTTACATTTATGTTCGCTATTAGGAATTTTTCACGAACACTAAATAGTCGGTCCCTATGATCAAAAATATTTAAAATGGGGTAAAATGAGTCCCCCTAAGAAAAAATTAGATGGTATAAATTCAAAAAATTTAATTTTCGTTGCCCGTTTGGAAAAAATTTGAGCCTCATTTGATCTCTTGTAATTTAAATTTAAAAAAAATGTATGGGGCCCATCTTACCCTAAGGTCTTATTCTGCCCCCTCCCCCTTTATTAAATATAATGATGTACTTATAATTTGTTGGTAACATCAAATTTTCCTCTCGTGGCATCAAAAGCTCTTGTAGTTTAAAAAAATTTTTGATCAATTAATTTACGTCAAAAGAGGGTGAATAAAAAAAGGCTTTTTCTTCTTCAGTAACCCAGACAGCAAACATGTTGAAGGCTATTTAAATTCTATAACTAAAACTTCTGTATGATTGATTGCAGGAAATGTCTCTGTCAAGTAATATATGAAACGAAAATATAAAAATAAAATGAGATAGGGATGCGTAGTAATGATAATAAAAAAAATAAAATACTGCAAATAACTTTTTGAACCGTAGAAATTAAATTAGACTAAAGTAAATTTTTTTACGAGTTGAATTATAATTTTTTGAGCAATAAAATGTAGTTAAATTTAAGATTAAGAACAATAAACGACAGTGGGAATAAAAAAATATCTTGGAGGAAGCGAATGATTCTTGGTTGGAGAAGAGAGGATAAAAATCTCAAGCAATCCTAGATGATCCCCACTGGGAAGATTCAACATTTTCTATTTTAAGCTTTTTTATTTTTTTACCCTCTCTAGCTCTGCTCTTTGGAACCACAAAATAATCCACGACTACAAGGACCAGAGTTTGTATTACTTTTTTTTTATTCCCTCTTTCTTACTATTTTCCTTTTATCCAAAAGCGAGCTTTAAAAAATCTAAGCCCCGTAATAAAGAAGAGTTACTCACTCGAACGTAAACGGAGATGTGAGATAGTTTTTTTTCTATAAACTCGACTGCGAGATTAAATTCAATTAACTTCTTTTTTTTTTTTTTCATAATTCACAATAAACAAAATTATTTTAAGTAATTTTGGGTGGCCCTAATCACCTTATTGCAATTATTCTGCCTTTATGTATAATTAAAAAAAATTTAGCCCATTAATTATTTTCTAATCTCTCAGTGCGTACACAGAAAAAAAAGTTATCTTGAGTCAAGAAAATGTTTTTGAAGACAAACGTTTTCGGGAACCAAGTCAAGATTTTCTTAAGCCAAGAGAATTTGTCTTAGTTAAAAAAAATTCGTCTTGGTCGGAGAAGATTTCTACTCTATCTGAGAAAATTTAGGTCTCCAAAAAAATTTCCATGAATCAAGAATATTTACCTTCAGTCGAGAATTGTTTTTTTTCTGTGTAAGTAAGTCCGAAAAATAATTTTTAATCGAAGGCCCGATAAAGAAAGAAAACCTCACGATCTGATTCCTCAGGCACTTTCCTACAAATATAGACAGATCCATGGTTCAAATAATGGATTATTCAAAATTTATATACATTACAAACTCACTAGCTATAGATTTATATATCTGTCAGTTGCGATCTGTGTATAAGGATTTTAATCATCAGGAACAACCGGATATACGTCCAATTATGTGGCTGAAGCAAACCGCAATGTGACCTCAGATTAGTTATCTAGCAAGCTATGTATACATGACTCTGTATATCTGTAGCTTGTGTATGTATTATGTACATATACATATATATGTATAGAACACTGAGTACGGTGCAAGGTAAGTACAAACGCAAGTGCATCGAATGCTGTAGTAGTAAAACTCTCGAGGAGAATAGAGAAGAAGAGATTATTCCCTGCGGAGTATTTGTAATCCTAGCTTGTACCACCAATCGGACTTTATTCTACTGACGAACGGATACCTAACGAAATGTCTAGAATATAATACCTTTCACAACAAATCCTATTTGAACTTACTTGAATTTAATATTCGTATATATATACAAGCCTTCAGCTTTATTGATATCATAAAGAAAAACTATTCAATAATATCTTTTTTCAAAAAATTAATATTCATTCAACATGGTAACCCGAGTCAAAAAACCTTTGATGCTTTATTTGCCGCCCAGAAAGTAACTCTACTTTATTACTTATAATCCTCAATGAGAACTATGAGGTCTAAATGCGAATAATTTGTCGATGCTAAATTATAAGTAAGACCTCAAAATCCTCAAAGAATGAAAAATTATAGTTCGGACTTTTAAAAATTTTAGATAGAAAAGGGAGGGGAGAGAATACGACGAATGAGACTTTTGAGGTCCAAATGGGGATAAAATTATTCCTGTATGATTTGAGTATTTTGAGGCTCTAATCCAGATTATGTTATTCCAGTTTAATCCTCAAAGTGGTAAAATAGGTCGTAACTACTACTTTGAGGACTAAACTAGGATAACTTTCTATACTGTTGTCAATCTTAAAATTCTGAATTTATCCTCAAAAACCTCATAGAGAACTTTGAGCCTTAAATCCGAATTTGTTTTTTGACTCGGATAGTTAGAGTTTGTAGAAAATATTTTATACACCCCTTTATCTCAAGAGATGTTAATCGTGATCCAATAGTTTACGGGCGATAACGAAGACAATACGTGCTAGAGTAACGAGACATCAATAACAATAGACAATAGACAAAATGGCCCCCAAACACTCAAAGTGTAACTCTCACTCCCTCAAGTAGCCTCATCGTAAGTTAGTGTCCTCAACCCACCTTCCGATGACAGATCAATCGTAATCCTTATCTCCTCTCCACCCCTCTTAGACTCTATCTCACCCGATACAAGCTCTCTCAAGGCGACACTTTACACCCAAGACACAGCCAGACGATGTATCGGGTGATAGTTCGTCCGACAATTCAGCCGTATCGCCGACAGTACCTCTCCGGCCAACGGCCTCTTCCACAGCATTAATCAGTCGCTAAAATAACCAGTTTCCAAGTCTCTGTAAGCTTTTACACCTCCGAAAATCCACAAGTCAATAATTACTCCTACACTATAGCCTAAGCAATTGATTGGCAATTCCTCTCTTTATTGATCAATTGTGCCCCAGACAGTTCCAACAGTTCACTATCGGTACCAGTAAACTGTCAACAAAGCTTTGGTTAAACTGTTATAGACGTAAACTTCAATATACTTGATAGATTCGCCCCCATTTCACTTCAACAGAAACTACAACTGCTGGTTCTCGACGAGCTAAGCTGTTTCTAATGTTCCAGGTATTTAAACTTAAACACAATTGTTTTGCTGATATGACGAGTAACTCGTATACTTGTAAACCACTCTTATCATCATCATCCAACATTACGACTATCATATATTAAATTTATAGCATAATACAAGTTTGTAATATATATCGTCCTTTCACTGTTTCTGTCAGCACCTAAAGGGATTTACTGTAACTTGCTAAGTACATACAAATCTATATACAATGTATATATATGTTACTTAAATCTTCACTTGTGAATATATAATTTCTAGTTTCACGCTTATATATTATTCAACAAATATAATATGAAAACAACCAACTAACATCTATGGTAATCAACTAAAACCCTTACGGGGGTTAATAAACGGCCACGTGTCTTACTTTTGATTATATATATATATATATATATATATATATATATATATATATATATATACATATATATATATATATATATATATACATATATATATATTTAGAGCAACTGTATACACAAGTTCGATGTAGTTTTGGCTTTCCAAATTTAGCCGCAAGACATCAAAAGATGTCATATATAGATACGTATAAGAATATGTATATATATATATATATATATAATCTAATTTGATAAAACTATAAAGTTTACATCTGAACATACAGTACCACTTAGGTAAATAGGGGTATTCATTTTGGAGTATAAAATTGAATGATATATATTTGTAAATTAATATATATATATATATATTTTTCTATTTGTAAATAATTTAGATCTATGGAAATTTAATTTTTTTCAATTCCAGATCTATAAAGATGTGAGGATTTGTCTGGACTAAAGCTAAAAAAAATAAATTATCAAATAATAAAAAATTTGAATTTTTATTTTAAACGAGATTTTGGCTGATGAAGAAAATCTTTAAATCTGAGATCTACGAAACTTTAAATGGAAATTAATTAAATGAAGAAAAATCTAGATCTCAAATTGAAAAATAAAATAGATCTACATCGATCTAATCAGATCTTATAAAATTTAAATTACTTTTTTCGGGCGAACTTTTACTATACGGAAAAAAAATACTTTTAACGAGGAAAAAATTCTTGAATCACTGTATCGATGAATAATTTAAAATTTATAGTTTCTGAAATAATTTTTTGCAGGAAACGAGATAAATTTGAATTCATATATTTTTTCATCCAAAGTACTGAAGTCGTGTTTTAAAATATTTCATCTAATTCATTAAAAACTTTACAACTGTACTTAAAAAAAAAATCTAACTTTCCACCATTAAAACACGTCATTAGTTTCCCGTCAAGTCAAGATCAAAATTCTGCTATCAATTTCAAAATTAATACAAAAATTTACTGATTACGGTTCATGACACTAGATAAATATAAATTTGACTCGATCGAATTTCTCAAACGTTTTTTTAAAAATTTACGAAAACAAAACCAATGAAAGCCAAAAAAAAAAAAAATGTGATTAATGCTCTCTTTAAAAATTTATTTCCACATTTTTTATTGATAATCAATGAGTCATTCAATAAACACACTCATTCAAAATGTATAAGTTACGCCATGCAAATTTAATGGTCTTAACTCGAACAGCCAGTTCGCGTTTATTATTATTTTCATTAAATATACTGAAAAAAAATATGTCCATACAAAAGTTACTAGATCGTACGAATTTCATATTTTTTTTTTTTGTTAGAAAAATTTTATTTTAAACCTATTGAAAGTGCCCTGATTTTTTTTTTGTTACTAAAGATTTTAATAAAAATGTCTCTTTTGTAAAAATTTTCCTCCATCCCCTATTATTCTTTTGTTTACCATTGTTATAATATTATGAATACCATACACGTTTTTGTGATAAAGTATATAAGATGCAGCGACAAGTTACCAGACTAGTACAAATTGAATTTAGCCATCGGCTTCTCATTATTTTATCAAGCAATACGTGCTCCTAGAGGGACACACGCTTCATGATATTCTCTTTCACTTGGGTATATAATAGGTAACGAGCAGCCGTGTGCTTCTTTGCATTAAGAAGTGTTACCCGTCTTCTCATCTTTCCCTCCATCCTTTCCTTCATTATTTATTATTATTAATAATGTTTTTTGTCTAGATTTATTTTTACTGTTTTTTATATAAAATTAATATTTATTAGCAGTATTGCTGATATATATCGTGTATTGTCTAAAAGGGAAAATTTTAAATCTTATATGAATTGTATAGTGGACTTGTCGAATAAATTACAACTCAATTGGTATGGCAACTGTCCCGGGTTTTCTCTGCAGCGTATCTGCATTCACTAGCTATAAATTTTTTAACCCATTCTTTCTATAGTTATTTTATTTTTATTTTATTTTATCCTGTTCACGATAAAATTTCCGCTTTGCTTATTTATATATATATATATTAGACTGGGCCAAAAAAATCGACTATTTTTTTTTTTAACGATACTGTGTAAATATTATTTGGGATGACAAAAAAAAATTATTGTGAAAATTTGAGCCCTTAATTTTGATATTAAGAGGTGTATCATCGCAATTTTCGATTTTTTTTTAAATGAGCGGGTTTTTGTCTCATAACTCTCAATCCATTGAGATAAACGAAATCGACTTAGATACATTTTTTAAAGGAAATTTAATGCTCTACAAAAAAGGTCTGATTGAAATTTTTTGTCAGATGAACCGTTTCCTTATAATCATGCTTTGAACGTTGGTATGATTTTAAAATTTGATTGTTCAACTTTGGAATTTTGTAATTCATGTAAAAATAAGTTTCCGGAAAAAGACAATGAATATTTTTGAAGGAAATTGAATGCTCTACAAAAAAAGTATCTTAACAATTTTCGCTAAATTCACTCCTTCAAAAGTTATTCAAGATTATTGAAGTCGTTTTACATAACTTCAACCTTGAATAACTTTTGAAGGAGTGAATTTAGCGAAAATTGTTAAGATACTTTTTTTGTAGAGCATTCAATTTCCTTTGAAAAATGTATCTGAGTCGATTTCGTTTATCTCGATGGTTTGAGAGTTATGAGACAAAAACCCGCTCATTTGAAAAAAATCGAAAATTGCGTTGATACACCTCTTAATATCAAAATTAAGGGCTCAAATTTTCACAATAATTTTTTTTTGTCATCCCAAATAATATTTACACAGTATCGTTAAAAAAAATATAGTCGATTTTTTTGGCCAAGTCTAATATATATATATGTGTATGTAATTGTAAGTGTAAAGTATTTTATTTAATATTTTTTTAATGTCATATTAGGATAGAGGTACCGTTTTTGGCCACTGTAGGGCCAGTTTTGGACACTTGAAAAATTTAAATAAAATAATTTGTAAAAGACGCAATGACAAAATTAATTTTTAAAGTGTATTCAGATACTTTTAACCCGTTATTAAAATAGTATTTTTATTTTACACTTTTTCATTAATTAAAATAAAGTATCAAATGTCCAAAAATGGAGCAGTGGCCACAAATGGTACCTCTACCCTATTCTTTGTTACGAAGAATTTCACGATTCTAAAGTTAGCCGACGTTTAATAATTTTTGGATTTTTTTTTAAAATGATAAATTATAAAAAAAAATATTTTAAAAAATTGCACTTATAGTTTTTTAAATTTCCTATATGTGTATATTTTTATTTTTTTTTTTTTAATTTATCGTTTGGGAAAAATTCCAAAAATTATGAGATGTCTGTTAACTTCAGGATCATAGAATTTCAGTTCAATGAAAATTCATGACTGTCGAATCCAGTATTTATAATTTTTGTCATGATAAAGAAAAAAAAAATTTTTTCTGGTTATGAATATTGTAGGGAAATATTTAAAAAAATATTTACGAGTTTATGTATTTTTTTTAACTATAAAAAACATATATAAAAATGGAATATCGATAAAATCTCTTATCATTGAAGTTCAGTTTTGTAAAAAAAAATATTATGTCAAAGCCGAAAAAAAACTTTGTTTTTTTTTATACACTCATACTAACAATCAGATTTAATAATTTCCGGCGTTTCATTAAAATATTGTTGTAATTCATTTATTATTTGAAAATGAATTACTTTTGGCGCCAAAAATTTTGTTTTAAATTTTTTACGCAGAAAAAAAGCGATCACAAATAATAAAATTAATATTATTGAGTAAGAAATGATTTTTGAACGGTAAAAAATTGATAAATAATTATTTAAAATAAAAAAAAGTAAAAACTTACCATTTGCAGCTTTGTGATGAATTAATCGGAGCATAATTCGAAAATGGAATTCAAATAATTGAATAATTATTTACAACACAATGATCGTAAAGTTAGCGGACATCTGACAATTTTTAAAACTTCGAAAGAATAAATTAAAATGTTTATAAAATAAAAATAAAAAAATTCATGTCTAGAAAATTCAAAATTCAGTACATGCATTTTTTTAAATTTTATTTTTTTATATGTAATAAAAAAATTGTCGTATGTCTGCTTCATTTGCACTCATCACAACACAATACACTTATTAAAATTATCAACACAAACTGAACACTGATATTAACTTTAAACACAAACACTGATTGAACACGATTAGTATTTTAAAAAAAAATTTTATGAATAAATTTATTCAAAATGGCGGCACAACTAGATGTGAAAAAAAAATAATTATTTTTGCACTAATTACTTGATAAAAAAAATTGACACTTTCACATAAATGATCACTGATAACTTTTAAACACTTGAGTACATAAACAATAATTTATAAAAGTTATTTTTACGAATTTTAAATTAATAGAGTCAACGGCAACGAAAGCCGGTGGCTGGACAATGGATTTAAATGGATTTTTTTATTATTTATATTTCACGTACCATTAAAATTATTATCACAAAATGTTCTTTGAGTGGTGGAGAATATTCAGAGACAAGAATTTTAATTTATTTAAACGAAAAAACAGTAAATTTATCAATTCAATCACGAATCATATAGGGCCCAAGTTACTGCTCGGCTGCTGTGTGAAGTTAGACGCAAGACGCTTGCGCAGTTGTAGAGACGCTTGGAACGACCTGCGCAGAATATTTAAAATTTGGGCACGCGTGCGCAAGAGGCTTCTCGCAGTCAGTCAGTCTCCCGCCTGATAGAGGTTCTCATTGTTGTCCGCGTTTGAACCCGTTAAAATAATTAATTTAATTATTGTGCTAGTCGATTATAAATTTATTGTTTCTTTTAAATTATTATTTGTTGAGTGAGGAGCATTTTTAAATATTTAGTAATGAGTGTCAGTGAACGTGAGTTTTAAAAGTAATTAAATTCAGTGTCGGCTTGGCTTTCGTGTTGCTTTACGCCATGTTGATTGTCGGAATTTTAATACACAAATACAAGTAATTTAGTGTTATAGTTTTATAAAAAATAATATTCTCAAGTGATGAGTGTGATTTAGTGATCGATTAATTGTGATAATTTAATTTTTTTGGTGAGTGTTTGTGTCAGTAATTCAATAATTTGTGTGTCAGTGGCGTACGAGTACTCGCAGCAGAGAATGAAAATGGCGGGACGAGTGAGTAAATTTAAAAAATTTTTAAGTGACAATTTTTTTTTATTTTTATATTTCTTAACATAAAAAAATTATCAAGCGATCAATATTTTCAAGTGATTTTATAATTTTATTTCATATATAAATATATATTCAATATATTGGAAAAATTATATTTCAAATTTTCCCGCGTGTGTTAGGGAGGGGGGCTCCATTCAAAATGGCGCAAATGTAAACATAACCGACTCGTTTATTTACTTTTTTATTTAAAAATAATTATTTTACTTATAAATATGATTTAATGAAAAAGAATAATGATATATATTGATAAATATCTGATAAAAAGCATTAATATCAATAATTACTAAAAAATTACATCGACAATCATGCGACAATTATTTATTTAAATTACTGACAGTTGACATCATAATTAAAATCTCCAGTAAGTTATTATTTAAATTAATGCGAGTAAATAATTATTATCATTACTCGACATTCATTTCTAAACATTTACGAATCAGCCTAAAATAAAAATGAATAAGATCTACGTTGATCTAATCAGATATCGTTAGATCTAAATTATTTTTCCTCAGTATTTAAAACTATAGACAATATTATTTCAGTTAAAAATATAATAAGAAAATTATGATAATAAAATAAAAATTATATTCACAGCACGTTCTTCTTATAATTAAAATAAATAAATCTATCAAGTTATAATATATAATAATATGTGTGGTTATTATCAGAGTCACGTATTCCTCGATATGAGAAACACCGCGGAATATACTTTGTCTTTTTATTTTAAAATAAACTGCTGTGAATTTACAATACATATATATATATATACCGAGAGTGCCCTCAAAATGTACGTGTACGATGGGTAAGTACATCAGGTACGAGTTCGTGTACAGGCTAATCTCCGCGAGCCACCCCCGCGTGCTAATCGAGAACCAAGCAATTAATTTGAGCACACACCAAACCACCCGGCATTACCACCAAATGTACATATATATAGGTAGATAAATATATGTCCCTCCCTGCGGGTATGCGCACCCGTACCTACGACCATCTTATGGTTCATCATTCCCCTCTTTACTTCTGCCACCGCACTAAGACTAGAAATCGCTCCTTACCCATTTTTTTGCTGTGCACGGTTTCAATTAATCACAGACTTAAGTCAATAAAAAACCCATTCTCAGTCCGTTTTTTAACACCATTTTTATGACTAGTGGATATTTATGATGAAAAGAAATTAATTTTTATTCAAACGCCATTTAAGTGGCTGCGAAAATTAAAGACGAGTAGGGTTAAAAAAAAATATACATATATAGTAGATAATTGGCATTCATCGATCATTCCTAATCCGTATTTAAGCATTTTAGTTTTTCGCTCGGTTCACATGTTGCACAGCGAACACGATTTAGCCGCCGGAAACGGAAATAACTCAAAGTACTTTATTTAAAACGAATTGAGAATTCTATCATGTCTATTGTTATTCTCTTTTTTTGAATAACTTTTTTGGCTCATATATATATAAATATATTAAATATACATAGCGAAATTAGGGCACAATGAGAGACCATTGAGAAAAAAAAATTTGTGCTTGAAAATATTTAATTACGGTGTAGAAAAAATGGGGAAAGTTGATCCACCTGGACAGTGTAAATTAAAAAATTTTCTGTCTCATTTTAACAAAAGCTAACAGTTGTTTAAATCATGATAAATTTAATATAAAGTAATGACAGTAAATATTGAGAATCAAAGTTAAACTATTGACTTACTTGCACTACTTAAAGTAATCACTGCGAAATATTTTCTATTATAACTTATAAATTTACTCCGACAATAGACAACATAAACTTTTACTTGTGACTTTAAGAATATCTTTGTAAGATGGTTCACTTATATATACATATACTGCAGATATGTTCAAAATTTACTTTAACTTCCTGCATGAAGTCAAGAAGAAGTTCCAAATATAGATCCCGCTGTACAAAGATACTTTTCGTATCGATAGTAATCGACTGCTGGATTAAAAAAAATTTTTTAAAAATGTTTATAAATTCTATGTCGAAATCCACTTCGGTCCATAGGAATTCCCATGATTTTATCAGCCAGACCATATGGATTTTTTAATTAGTGTTCCAAAAAATTCGTCGAAAGTCGTGGGTAGTATTGTAGGCACGACAGTATCGAAGTTAGAAATCAATATCAGTATCCATGAATGTCTAAAATAAAAACATACAGTGTATTAAACAAGTTTAAGTTAAGATGGTTGATAGTAAAAATACAATGTAAAGAAAGTGATCGTGAAGACAGGATGAGAATAGCGAAAGTGGTTCAACTGTCGGCAAATAAACGGGGAGGGAAAATAAAATAGTGTGAGTGAGTGAAAAACAAGTAGAAAAAGTTGACGATGAAACTTGGGGGAAATATATATAAATATATATACATTGTTGCCAAAAGACAATGTAATATAAGATAAGAAAATAAGAGAGGGGAAAAGGATAAAGAGAATAAGGAAAAGTGTATCGTCTAGGACCCAATCCAGAACCCGAGTCCTTACATTTAGTTCCTTTCCCATCCAAGAAAGTTCCTTCTGGTGGTTGGTTTGAAACTCCAGAGACAAGATATAGATCGTTGCCGCAAGCCAACCTCAAGTTCATCTCTCACCAAGAGTTACTCTTTACTGTCTTATATATCCCCGGTATATACATTTATATATATATTTATATATATGTGTGTATGTTGGTGTATGTATTCTTTATCTTCTCAGCCGCGATTGTCAAACACTGATGTCAAAATTGACCAACACTCTGATACTTTGTAAGCAATGTATTGCAAACATACTTTATACTGATGTTTATCTAGCGCGGGAGAATATTCAAAATTATTTTATCAAATTTATCTTCAAATATTTAACATTTAATAGCATCGGATTCTGCATTTAAAATTCGATTGAGTAAATCTTTGAAAATATATCCTGGAATAAAAATGAAATTAAACATTCCGATGATTTAATATTTTAAATGACACGATAAAAAAAATCTGGAAACCGCCTTACCCTGCGGGCCAGCCCCAAAACTTCCCGCTGTTTTCGAGCTCAGGGAGCTCGGAAACATATTACTTGTAAATTTTTGAGCTCAAAAATTTGTTAGGCCGGTAAAACATACCTTCACTGAAAAATTATAATTTTTGTCCGACGATATCTCTGGATGGAATGAACCGGTTTGAACGTTCTTGATGACAATCGAAAGGGAACAACAAGATTTGAAATTGATTACATTTTGAGGCGAATCGGGCGAATGGTTTATAAGTTATACGCAAAAAACTAAAAACAAAAAAAATTTTTAATTTTTATTCTTCGTATAACTCGTAAACTACATGACCGATCTACTCCAAAATCTAATCAATTCTAAGTTTTGGTGAGCCCTTTCGATTGCCACCAAGTACGTTCAAATCGGTTGATTCGGTCCAAAGATATCGTCGGACAAAAAAAGTTTACACACACACACGCACATACACACGGACGTCCATCCGGGATTGGTCAGAATAGCTTCCTAGGACCTCAAAACGACATCTGATGAAAACTCGATTTTCGAAAATCGGACCAAAACCAATGACTTCCCTTTTTTTGAAAATTTGAAATTTTCTTAGCGGGAAGTTCAAATTGTATTTTTGGAGGCAGTCATTTTTTTGCTTAATTAGGATTGAGTTGCATAGTATGTAGAGTATTTAGATTGGATTAATTGATAAATAGTTGCTTTGTACGTTTACAATTTAAAATTCAACTCTTTGCACGTCGATTGTTTCTCGGGCTTATTTACTTAGTGTGAGGAATTGAATATTTGTTTCTCGTTAAACCGTCAGATGGCAAGGGATCAATCACTTGAGAGATTTAGGGTAAGATAAATGGGGTTTAAACCTTTGGGACTGGATTTTAAAAGTAACCATCGTGTTAATAGCGTCAGAGGAGTACACATCGAGTACAGACCAAATACGTACTCGGTTTTGATCCAGGCATAAAAAAAAAATTAAAATCGAGCGTGGCTTTTCTAAAAAAAATTTTGCATAAATTCTTTTTTTTTTGCATTTGAATAAATAAAAATATAAAAGCATAATAAATATTTAAATGCATTCTTATTTATAAAGTAAAAATATTAAAGAGACATTTTAAAAATTTAGCAAATACCTCTAGCATTCTATTTGTATAAAGTAGCAATGGAATTACGTTTACTGGTAAATATATAAACGGGATTTGTATTTCTACTCGAATCAAACTATTTCGTGATCTATCTCGTTCTACTTCTCTGGGTCTCTATTGTGGCAACATGAGATCACCAGTGAATTTTCGAGAAACCTCAACAGAGATTCCCTAGATAATAGAATACCACACATATGAGTAAATACACATTATACATTTGATTTCGAGAATGAAATACACCAAATAGATTGTTTCTAAAGTCACAACAAATGTGAATGATTTGAGAGCATCAATACCGGAACGATCAGCGAGAATATTATAGATATTTGTATGCATTTCAGGCCAAGGATACATATATCGCTTTACATATATCTGTACACCCATATCATGAAATACCGATGTAAGTTTAAGGTTTTTTTTACGAGCGAATTAAATATACGGGAATATTTGCTTATGCACATGCTGACTCTCAATACAAAAGAGCAGAAAACTTTTCTCTACAAAATAAAAAGGAAGTATGGGGAAGACCAGGACACGAAGACACCATTTTTAAAATAAAAAAAAAATGTTTGCTTAGGAATGGGTCGTTGCGGTTCACAGAAAAGTCCGCGGCAAGTTAAGCAACCGGGGTAATGTGGCCATTCAAAAATTAATAGGAAAAACAATTTTTTTGTCCATAAAATGGAGTCTACCCATACAAAGTCGCCGAGCTTCGAAATTTTCCCATAGATCAGCCGATGCCTGGTTTGCAATGATTGGCCAATAAATGGCGAACTATACTGGCCCATGCATGGTGAATCATTGGCAGCCGTCTTTTTGCTTATAAAAACGGCGCACAATTAACCGCCGTTCGTTGGCCAACGGTTTGACCCATACGAAAAAAATATATATCCGGATGTATGTATGTATATTTATCTATCTTTTGGGAATAAATAAATAAATAAATAAATAAATAAATATATCCGGGCAAATCTGGTATATGTCGCATATATGCAACATATGTATAAATATATATCCCATATATACAGATTTGCCCGGATATATCCGGATATATATTTTTTTCGTATGGGGATCGAGTGCTCTTGATACCAAGCTTTGGCCGATGATTGATTGCCACGATTGGCCAATGCTTGGCATCCCGTTATCATCCGATATTTAGCCGATCTTCGGCCGATGCTTCAAAATTGGCAGCCATTCACGACCCAGAAACGAGCCGATTCTTATTTTTTGCATGGGTAATTTCGCCCCGAGTTCCTCTAAGTGATTGATAGGCTTCAAAATTGATTTTAAAGAAGATAAAGATGTAGTTAAAGAAGTATAGAAAATATTAAGCAGTGATAGGTGTGAAAACTATTATAAATTCGAGGAAAACTTATATACTAAGGTAATATCTGGTGGCGTAATACATACATAGTGGTGTGAACAAGTGATACTGTAGAATTGGCTGAATCAGCACAAAGTTGCTTGCGCAAGAAAACAGAGTATGAATCGCAAGCTTTCATAGACAAAAAGCTCAATCCCCAGCGAAACTGCGATCGAGTTTCCTACTCTCTATATAATATGACGTTTGTTCACCGTCTTTATTTTTTTCTCTATCACCAAATCCTTCAGCACTCTGGTCCTGTTCTCAATATCGATACTCATTTTTTATTATCTACCAATCAAATGTCAAGTTTTCTTTTACATTTAAATGCCACAGCTCAATAAAATTTTTTAAACTCATTTCTGCTTGTGACGCTTCGCTTTAACGGTTTACTCTTTCGAAATATGAAAAGACTAAAATTATGTTTTATTTTTTCTACAAAAACTGTCAGCTGAAATAATTTTTAAAAAATATTTTGCTTCAATAAAACTTTTAAATTTAATTTTGTTTCTATTACTATTTTTTTTTTTTTTTTTTATGAATAATCGTCACAAAGAACCAGTGTAAGGTTTAAATTTTTGAAAAGTTTAATTAAATTCTAAAAGAAAATAAAAAAATGGATAATAAGAAAATGCCATTGTAATAATTACAATAATAAATTCCATTTAGTTAAAATGGAACAAAAGTTTCTCAAGTTAAAATTCCATCACTCTCAGTCGCTAGACTTGTAATTGTAAAACCGTCACTTTTACTCGAACTGAATAAAGTTCAAATGTCACTAAAGCACGTCAAAAAAATAAATAAAACTATCAACGTTATTTATTTTCTTATCTTTTATCATTTTCGTAAAATTCGCTTCAGTGAAATAAAATTAAATTTATTTCATCTGTCATTTCAAATTTATTAAAAAAAAATAATAATAGTAACAATGATAATACTTCTTATATACAAGCAGTAAAAATTTATCATTACAATTGTGCCGTGAAATTTTTAATACAAGTAAACATAATTAACTATCGTAAATTCGAGAATTTGAAAAATTAGTTAAAGTGATCTCTCATGTCTAGAAAAAAAAATCGGTCTATCGGTTAACCCTGGGGGCCAGCGCCAAAACTTCCCGCTGTTTTCGAGCTGGTTATGCTCGAAAACATTATTGTAAACACATTTTCGAGCTCTTCGAGTAACGAATTAACCGATTTTGATGGTTAAGGCGGCAATCGACGTGTTTTATCAAGTTCTAAAGCTGATCAAATTTTGAAATTGATTTATCGAGTCGTTTTTGAGAAATTTCAAAAAAACCAAAAAAAAAATATTTTTTGAATTCTTTCGTCAACGGTTTCTCTTGAACGAATGAACCGATTTTGATGGTTGAGGTGGCATTCGACGCGGCTTATAAAGTTTTAGAGCTGATTAGATTTTGGAATCAATCCATCGAGCAAAATAAAAGTTATCCAAATAAAACATTTTTGAAAAAATTTTATTTTTGAAATATCTCCGAACGCACCCTACCGATTAAGCTCAAATTTTTACAGCTTCAAGATATTAACAAGCCGCGTCGAATGACACCTCAAAGATCAAAATCGGTTCATCCGTTCAAGAGTTATGAATATTTACATACGTACGTACATACACACGTACATATACTCGGACATCATCGTGAAATTAGTCAGGATAGCTTCCTAGAACCTCAAAACGTCAAAATCTGATAAAAATTCGGTTTTTGCAAATCGGACCAAAACCAATAACTTCCCGAATTTTTGAAAATTTTCAATTTTCTTAGCGGGAAGTTAAAAATAGTTGATATTTTTAAATCACCCACATATATATATATATATATATATATATATATATATATATATATATATATATATATGTATGTAAAATGGGCAAAATGAGACACCATTAACTTATTTTGGAGTCTGGGTTTTTTTCAGAGCAAACTTACAATAGAGCAATAAAAATTTCTGTAAATCGAAGGGTTTCTACTTTGACTTAAAATATAAATGATGTCTCATTGAGCTTCGGTGTCTCATTTTACCCTACCTTTCTCTGCGTATCTTAAAAAAATAAAAAAAAATAAACAAGTAAAAGTGAATGAAAGAAATGGGTGTAAAAGCAAAACGATAAAGCTTTCTCGAGAGGATTTCCTCACCTTTAAAGTAGAGAAAGAAAACGATCGGGTAAACTACCAACACGCTATTCGTATATTAAAATACATAGCCATGTCAGTGCCGTAAATCTTGTAGTATTTGAGAAAAATATATGGCGTGCAATATCGTATGAGAGAGTTTATATAGCAATATGCGAGCTCTCATTCACACCATTATAATCATTGAGCTGTAAATAAATATTCTTTTCATACATAACAAAAAAAAAAAAAAAAAAAAAAAAACAGAATAATCATACCGTCGTCAAAAAGTCATGACTTATGATATATCATATATGTTATCACAATCACCATAAATTCAAATCGATCATACAAGAATTTCGAGATAGGTCAAAATAACTCCTTGCAATTTCAAATTTCATTTCATTTTCTTACTAGTAAATATAAATTTTTTTTTTTCTATAAATATGTAAATTTTAATGAGTGTGAATATAGTTGACAATAGGCAATTTTTTAAATTTTATGATAAACGAATAAAATGAAAGTAGAGTAAAAATTAAAAATTGCATATTTAGAAAAATGCAAAATCTGTACGCGCATTTTTTTTTAATTTAATTATTTTAATTCATCAATTTATTTATTTTAAATTTACAAATTGTCTCATGTCTGCTACATTCGCATATAAATTTTATATGTACCTGAAGATCGGACCGTTTTTCCCGGAAGATAAATAAAAAAAACGGAATGAAAAGTAAAAAATCCACTAGATCTCGATTTCTGAAATGTTTCGCACATCAACCGGAAATTGCAGGTCACTCCTAACTACCCCTTGTCATGTTTAAAGTAAAATTATATAAATGTTTTTCATTTTCGTTGCGCGAAAAACGTTCCGATCTTCAGGTACATAAATTTATCAGTTATCTAGAAAATTTGAAGAATATTGATAACATGTTGCCTATATTTTTAATGAAAATACTTTAGAGTCATGTACAAACTCGCATGACCTCACGAGTTGATCATACATTAGCTAAAAATTTTTTTTAATAAATAAAATTTTGAAACATAAAAAAATTAAACGAAACATTTATCCAGATAGAACAAACTCTTAAACGATCGTGATGAAATAAATGTCATATTTACTTTCAATTCTGTAGAATATATATTTGCTGAAAATTTTCGATATAAAAAATATCTATTTACAGTTTTTAATCAAACGTTAAATAAACTCGACGCTTCGTAATTGGGATGTGCAGTATATTGTAGAGAGAACGAAGATTTAATTTTTATATTCCCGTATATAAATAGAAAACAATATATTTATTTTATTTATAGGATGTTCATTTGTTTGAAAAATTTAAAAATTATTTGATTTTTTTTTTTAAATAAATATTTGTCCTGATGAAAAACAATTTTCAATTAAACATCTAAATAAATCTGAATTGGGCTGAATATGGATTTAAAATTCGAAAAATTGATAAGAAAATTTATTTCGCTGTAATTTTTCCAGAGCAATAAAATTATTTGAATTCAATATTGGGCTCCTTTGTTCCCGAATCGTATAATAGAGCCGAGATTATACCGAAACATGATCAATAATAAATATCATTGCCTTCGGATCATATCATTCCTTACGATATCACAATCTTTCGTTATACTCCTAAACATTTACATTATCCACACATGTACACAGATAAATACTTATACAGAATACCGATCCTCTATTCCTACACTTGCACTCTATTCCCTTAGACTCTGAAAACTCACGCAAAGCTTACAAGTGTTTGCGAAGCTACCAACTCACTTGCAACCACTCTCTGCAACCTAAAAGACGATATTTATTCATGAAAACATTTCAAATTCCGATAGCTAAATTGCTGGGCTCCTTGTTCTCTCGCCTCATTCTTCCTTTTTATTTATTTTTGCATCAACTTCTTTCTCTTACACTCGTTTTATCATTCATTTTACCTTTTACTTATTCACCAACACCGCAAAATAATATAATTCTTTTCTCAAGCACGATCCAATAGTAAAACGGGTATTTTCAGTTGCGTTATTTACCCGGTTCAGTAAAATTTATAAGCCCGAGTAAACTGACTACTGCTGACTGAATTCTTCCTTCCATACGATGTCTTTATACAACTACCCCTATATACATATATATATATATATATAGGGTAATGTATCGCGTGCTGGATAAAGGTGTGACCTACAGCACATGTTTTTAAATTTCTTCCATCTGAATCGTTTGTCTTTAAAAATTTCATTTTTTTTAGTTCACAAAAAAAAGTTGTGATTTTTATATTTTAAAATTCACTATTATTAAAAAAGTTTAATGTGAATTGATATTCTGGATGTGAAACTTGTCTCACTTGAATTTGAATATTAGCGTAGAAAAAAAACGTAAAACTGTCGATTGTAGACTTGAATTATTTAGCATGTCAATTTCATAATATATCACTTTTACTTTAAAGTTTTTACATCATGGTGGCGATATATTAACTGTGATCCCCATTATCATTATTAATATCATGAGAACATGAATATTGTAATTTTTTTAGTGTATTGTTTTTATTGAGCTATAAATCACGTTGATGTTAAATTTGAGTCACATATCATCATACCAAGGATCCGCTTATTATTATCTTGAACTATTGTAAATTGCAGATAGCGTTAAAATAAATAAATAAAAAAACTTAATAGTGAGTCTAATTGTGTAATGGAAATTATGTACATCTTTTGGATTAATGGATTTAAGTATTTCCGGTGATTTAAAAGGTTGATTAAGACTTGGGTCTTTAGGTAATACCATCAATCAGTCAAGTAATTTGCGAATGGATCAAGAAACAAAGCTCAGAGTTAAGAAAAGTTTCTCTTACTTTTGTTAATTCTTGTAGCCTTTTTAAAAAAAAATAATTTAAACACGGAAAGAACTTTGATGATTTACTTCTGGTTCTAATAATTTTTTGGATGCTTCACTTCCTGTTTCAAATTTAGTCGACAGCATAATAAAAATTGGTAGGTTTTGAGCCAACATCACGGAAAAAATAGCAATTGAAAAATTACAGTTTCATATAGTAGTAAAGCGCTCCAAGTCTGAAACTGTAAAAATTACATTTTTTCTCAGTACATTTTACAAAAATAACAAATATTACAGTTTCAAACTCGATATTGTCGATTTAAACTGTAAAATTTTCTGCTTAAAATTGTATTAATTTTATTACTATAACAAATTTCTAAAATTACTCTAAGCTTTAATGTTTAAAGATTTTTGCCCGGAAGGCCTATTTTTACTGTAGAAACTGTAATTTTTCAACTGCTATTTTTTCCGTGATTTTTCTCCGTGTACTAGAAGTTTTATTTCGTTGATAATCTCTGGACTATCTATTCTATTATTGATGATGTGTAAGAAGCACAAATCTATCAATTTTCTACGGTTTTCAAGAGTCATAATTTTAAACCAAAACTTAAGCCAATAGTTCGCCTCTCAAAATATTTTGAAAATTTTCTTATCAATTACTTTCCATCCTTTCTCTCCCACTTAAAATTTTTGACTTTGATTTTTTTTTCTTCAGTTTTTCCAGCATCTCCCCCCTTCCTTAAAATTTTCTTATCAATTACTTTCCATCCTTTCTCTCCCACTTAAAATTTTTGACTTTGATTTTTTTTTCTTCAGTTTTTTCAGCATCTCCCCCCTTCCTTAAAATTTTCTTATCAATTACTTTCATCCTTTCTCTCCCACTTAAAATTTTTGACTTTGATTTTTTTTTCTTCAGTTTTTCCAGCATCTCCCCCCTCCCTTAATATTTTCTAAGTCAATAATTTTACAAGACTGTTTGATGATTGCACACAAATAGTCATATAGCAAAATTATACAACTATATAAAATATATGTCATTATAACAGCAATAGGATATCAGAAGTCTAACGACGTATTTTATTCACCAGCGTGGAGGCTGTTATCCAATATCCCATAGATGTATTTGGTATTTCAACTTGACTTCAAAGCACCAATAAAATCGATAGTAAAAGGAAGCGCGGATGGAAATGAGCTTTTGTTAAAGCTCGTAAAGTAAGTGTATGATGAAAGCGATTTTCTACGCTCATTTTAGACTATACTCAAACACCAACGTCGAACATAAACTCAAGAATAATTAATTTTAAGCTTACGAGTTTTTAAAATTTACTCGACAATTAAAATTTATATCGGAGCTGAAAAAAGTCTTATTAACTTTAACATTCTGCGCTTTTTTTCTAAACCAATATTATCATTAAAAAAACTTTATTCGCTTGTTCTTCATAGCAGTTTTTAAAATCCACACTCACATACTGCCTGTAATTTAGGGATGCTGATTGCAGATAAGGATTGTTATAATAAAGTACACAGAGATATATGTACATTAGTTTATTGTTACTGTTAAATATATAAAGTGTATTGTGTATATACAGCAGTTTATATATTTGCACAAACAAACGTATATGTGAGGCGTTTATCATCGTAAATCATCCATGACATGCGCTATAGCCGGTGTGTATTCTATAGGGGTGTAGGGCAGGGGGATCCGTTCGATCATAACATAAGCTTGACAGTTACTACATATTTCAATGTCAGAAGTTGATTAGGCAATCGCGGGAATTCTTCACTCAAAAATATCTTTCTTTGTTATTTCTTTTGCTGTTTAATTTTTATCACTGGGTAATTATATGCTATTTTTATCGAACCTTTTTTTTGCTAATGAAATATTTATGATAAGTAGGGTAGAAGTACCATTTGTGGCCACTGCTCCATCTTTGGACATTTAATATTTTATTTTAATTAATGAAAAAGTACACGGTAAGAAATATTTTGCGGATATCACTATGGCGTGAACGCCATACTGTATGGTATCGAAGGTTTTTATAGGTGACAAAATTGTATGCATACACAGAAAAAACAGATATTTTGAATCAAGAAAATATTTCTGAAGACAAACTTTTTCGGGAACCAAGTCAAGATTTTATTGAGCCAAGAGAATTCGTCTTGGTTGGAGAAGATTTCTACTTTATCTGAGAAAATTTAGGTCTCCAAAAAAATTTTCTTGAATCAAGAATATTTATCCAGTCGAGATTTTTTTTTTGTGTGTAGATTATTCGACCATGCGGGAATAGTAACATTGGCGATAATTGTCGCGGACGCTGCAATGTCAGTATGGCCGTCGAGCCAATACTGCGTTGCCGTATCCACAATGTTTCTGGCAGATAAACCTAGTCTAACGACATCTATATAGTTTTGGTAATAATACGATAGTATACATTGATTGACACGCCAGAAATTATGGCGGGAAAAACTAGTAGCATTGTGCCCTCGGCATTGTAGTATGGGTCTCACGGCCATACTGTTTCGCCGTGCCTGCTATGCATACGTGTGAGCAAAACAATAGCTCCAGTACTATACAGTATAGTAAATAAGGCCATACTTCTGGGACTTGTTACAATACTGCCTTGGAATATTTCACATACTATTTTAGTATCTGTCTTGAGACCATACCAGCATGGTGTTGAATGCCATGTATTTCTTACCGTGTATTAAAGAAAACTTCCATTCTTATACAGTAAAAAAATTTTCTTTGAAGGAATTAATAAAATTATGTCATTGCGTATTTTACAAATTGTTTTATTTACAATTTCTAAGTGGCCAAAACTGGCCCTAAAGTGGTCGAAAACGGTACTTCTACCAAATACTTGGTCCAAATATTATTTTCGGGCCGAATTTTTAAAAAATTATTTTACTTTAACTCCCCGTTTTTGACAAAATTGACAAGCCCGAGTTTGTGACCGAAAATTTAATGGTCACAAACCATCTAGTTAGATGTCAGTGAGTAAATTTGTGACAAAAAATTTTTTGACGTTCCGAAATGATGGACTCTGGCCCAAAAATTAGTGACGGTCATTTCGCATTAGAACTGGCTTGTCATTTAGAACCGTCTTGTGACCAAAACTCAAAGGTGTGCAAAAAATATTTTTTCGGCCATTCATAAAATACATTCGCTCTTATGGGGGAAAGGGGGTGTCGCTTACTGTGACAAGGAAGCTCGGGGGGTCTAAGGAAACGTGACGTTTGCAGCTCATCAAACAATTTTGCAAATTTTTCTATCGGTTTTTTGAAATTGTTTTATTATTGCAAACAATAAATATTTCGACTCATGGAAATTTTTGTGTTAAGGGGAGGGGGGTGCATTTGTGACGCAGTATTGATAGGGGGGATGGCAGAAAATGTGATATAGTGACCAGGGGAGGGGGGGAGGTTCTAAAGGTAGAATTTTGCATAAGGTATTTTATGAATGGCCCCGTAACAATTAGAAAAAAATCAGTTATAAAAAGGAAAATTGATTTATTTAATATAAATTAACATTATAAAAACTGTATACCTAATGAACAATGTCTGTATGTTTCTTTTTTTTCTTCATTTTTACTGGAATCGGAGCTGGCGCTTTGAATAGTGTACTGGAATAATTAAAAAATCAAAAGTGAGTTAATTAACGAGCAATAGAAATTATAAAATAAAGTAATTGTGATACTTACTGGCATGTTGTACAAATAGGACTGAATTTACAGAAAACTGGAACAAAAAGAATAGAATTTAAATGAAAATAATTAAAAGTCATTATTCGGGTGTTGAATGAGTATTGAGAGTGAAGTAAAAAACTTTAGATGCATGAACGGATATTAGATTGAACGGGTAGAGAATTATTTAATTGATTGTTGAAGTCGATAGGAATAATAATAATAAAAAATATATAAAGTTTAGATTTTTTTTTAAACGTACTTGAAAGACAAATTGAACAGACATAGCCAATATCAATCAACTCGTGATGGCAGAAGCACGCAGCACGATAATCAACTTTAACTGGCGGTGGTAGAACAAGTTTTGTTCGTACTGCTGGATCTGGTAGAAATACCCACTGTAATTTTATTTTTATGTTATTAATTAAAACAGATTCTATTGTGGAATACTCGGAGATTTAAATACTTTTTACTGGATTATAGTTTTAGTAATTGATAAATAACAAAATAAAAAGAAACCTTTATTTTTTAGAAAATTTAATTAAATAAATAAGATTTTTTTTTATCTTCATTCGGTTGATTCCTTTTTTTTTTTTTTAAACAAAAATTGAATTTCACTTTAAAAATCTTTTATTTTTATAAAAAAAAAACCGGAACAAAATTTGCTTTTGAAAAAATACATATATATAGGGGAAGGGGGGCAAAAGGGGTAGGGTAGGCAAAACGGGGTACCCTCAAAATTTGATAAAAAAAAATTTTATATTTTAAATGGCTTTTAAACATTCCAAAATCACTTCTGTAAATATAATTAAGCGTTACTTTGAATTTTTTTTGATAAACTTTTTCAAAAATCAATTGTCAGTTGAAAAATATTAATGACGTTTGTTTTATGATAAAAACTATTAAAAATTTTTTTTCTTCTTTCATATCCAATAAACATGTAAAATATAATTTTTCTTCATGTAAATTATTTTTAAAAAAATTCAACTTAATCAAATTCGTTTAAAATCCAGAAATTTTTTTTTTTTTACCTTTTTTAGGGGGTCCTCCACTTTGCCCGCAGAAATGAAAAATTTTTTTTTTCAACGGTAACTGAAAATTTCTTCTATTTACTTTGAATACCATTAAAAAAAAAAAGATTTAGCGTATTTGAGTCCTCGAAAACTTGGTATTTCCTTAAGTACCCCCTTTTGCCCCTCCCTCCCCTATATATATATATATACAGGACATATATGTACAGGAGATAGACAAGAAAAATTAATATTTTAACTTAAAAAGCGTAATTCAAACATTAAAAATCTACGACACGTATAATAAAATTTAATTTCTAGTCTGTTTAATTTACAAGGCTTTAATTTTGCGTCAAAAGCCGCTTTTTATAGATGAGCTACGATTAATGGAAACGAGGGGACGTAGGGGTGATGTATGTAACGATTTCCTTGATCTACCTTATTGTCGAAGCGATAAATATGATAAATCGTTTATAGTTAGTGCTATAAGAGCCTGGAATCGATTACCCGAAAATTGTACATTGCAGCCTACATTCCTAGAATTTCGGCGAGTGTGCTGTTTCTTTTTAAATCAAAACTGTTAATATCTTGAATATATGATGATTTGTATCTTTGGAAGGCCGCAAGGAGTTTCGACTCCACGGCCTTGAAATAATAAATAATAATAATAACACTGTTTGGAACGTGAAAATTCCTTGTATTGACACCCAGGTTCCGGGTTATAATTTCAAACAGTTGATATTAAATTTAATTTTTTTCTGTGGACTTGATAAACTTTTTAAAATATCTTACCAATAAATACTGTAATAACCCAGCGAATTGTGGTATTTTTAAATAATTGCCACCAGTTATATCACAGGCTTGTTGCAATAATGTCAGTTCTTGATCAAGACTGCACACATCAATTACAACTCCCTAAAAAAAAAAAAATTTATGATCGATAGGCTTGAATTACCATTTGTGGCTACTGCACATTATTCGACATTTGATACTTTATTTTAAATTATTTACTCTATTTATTTATAATTTCAAATTTGTCTGATGTCTGCTACATTTTGTGAGTGTGAATGCAACAGACATCAGAGAAATTCAAAATTACTAATAGAGTAAATAATGAATAAAATAAAATTTTTAAAAAATGCGCATTTAAAAAATTTGAAAATTTATAAGTTCATTTTTTGTAAATATTTTTTTTTTAATTATTTACTCTATTTCTTTATAATTTTAAATTTGTCTGATTTCTGTTACAATTTATATGATCCTGAAGGTAGCAGACAATTAAAAATTTTCGGATTTTATTTTGAACAATTAAATTTGAAAAAATGCACATGTAGAAAATTTAAAAGACTACAGGTGCAATCTTTTCAAATTTTTTTTTTTATAATTTATCGTCTTTTAAAAAATCAAAAAGTTATTAGACGTCGGCTAACTTCAGTATCATCATTTTATAAGTGCGAATGTACCAGACCTCAGACAAATTTAAAATTATAAAGAAATAGAGTAAATAATTAATAAAATTAAATTTAAAAAATTTAAAAATTAATAAGTGCATTTTTTGTAAATATTTTTTTTAAAATTATTTACTCTATTTATCTATAATTTTAAATTTGTCTGATGTCTGGTACATTTTATGAGTGTGAATGCAGCATGATCCTGAAATTGACCAACTATCAACAACTTTTCGGATTGTTTTTTCAACACACCAATTACGAATAAAAAAAAACTAAAAATATGCACATGTAGAAAATTGAAAGAACTACTGGTGCAATTTTTTCAAATATTTTTTTTTTAAATTTATTATTCTAAAAAAAAATCAAAGAATTATTGGACCGGCTAACTTCAGTATCATAATGCAGCAGACATCAGACAAAATTATTAATAAATCAAGTAAACAATTGATAAAATAAAATTATAAAAAAATGCGCATTTAAAAAATTTTGGAATTGATAAGAGCATTTTTTGTAAATATTTTATGATAGTAAAGTTAGCAGACATTTGAAATTAACAAAAATTTTTTTGACAGATAAATAATGAAAAAAAAAAATTTCGAAAAAAATGCACATGTCGGAAATTCAATAAACTATACGTGCAATTTTTCAAAATATTTTTTCGTTAAAAGAAATCCAAAAATTTTTAAATGTCCGCTAACTTTATTGTCATAAATATTTTTTTAAAAATTATATACTCTATTTATTTATAATTTTAAATTTGTCTGACGTCTGGTACATTCACACTCGTCCCTACATATTCAAGTGGTTGATAATCAGAGAAAAAAAAAATCATACCATTTTTTGTGATGTAAAAAAAATATTCATGTAGTTCATGTACTGAGTTGCAGAATCATTACTCCCAGTAACGATCAGTATTCTCGAATGTAATTTTTCCCCGGGTACTTTGTCACGTTCCAAACGTGATATATAACACAGTGCTAATGACATTGCACCAGAAATTAAACTTTCATTACGTAAATTACCATACTGTAATAATTCATTAATTGTTTCCTGTAATTGGGATCGTATTGTCCGTTCAACCAGAGTTAATTTTTCGTATTGACCGTCGAACTGACGAATTTCCATCGGTTTGTCGGGCAATGGATAAAAAAATTTAGCGCCCTGGCCATGACACCCCAGGACGGCCAATTCGTTCGTTGAAGATTGCATCAAATGGGCATTTGCGAATACGACAACTGCGTCAATGCACTGGGTCATGGCCTTGGGATCGTTGACGACCAGCCGCTGCAGCGGATTCACGTCCATTATTATTGTCACGATACTTTTGTCCACTTCTGTAAGAAAATAAAAATGACATGTGCATTTTTTATGGTAAATCTGATTGGAGGTTAGCGGAATCATACTTTTAGGAATTTATTTATAAATTACTTTAGAAAATTTCAAAATACTTACCACTGGTTTCAGTCATTTTTTATAATTATTTTGTGGATAAACTAGTAGATAATTTTTTATTATTACGGTGACTATTTTTTGTTTACATCTGACTTGTGTACGAGAGAGTTGTCAATGAAAGTGAGCGGAAGCTCCCATGATAATGGTAATTGCTGTCAAGATAACTTTTATATCAACTGAAGCTAGATTGCGTTTTGCCCGCCGGCACATGCATAGTTGTAGTCGATTTTGTATCGTTGGTAATACAGAATTTTCGTAAAAATATTTTTGAAATGTATAATAGATGAATTAATTTAAATACTGTAATACAGGAAATCACGTATAAATGATTTAATTCATTATGAATAATTTAGAACCGGATCGTTATTAATTGAGATTATTATCAATTAAAAATTATCATTATTATTGTCATATTTCCGCCATACTTATGTGGAAAAATTAGTTAATGTTAATAAATTCGATATCAATAAAAAGTTCTTGACTTGGATTGTTATCTTTATTTTGATGGAGTAATTAATGTAATATCTTAAGTATTATCAATCATTATAAAAATTCAAACTTCGTGTTGAAGGAAATTATAAAATAATATATATTATATCACATCACTATAATTTTAAAAAGGTTTATATTGTTATACACACTGTAAAAAAAATTGTTTGAATTTTCAAAGATTGTATGTAACGCAATAAACACATACATTTGTGCTTGAAATTTCATTACTAATTTCATATAGAATTTAAAATACACGTTTTTGAATTTTCAAATTAATACTTTGGATTTTCAAATGAGTGTGAATGTAACAGCCATCAGACAAATTTGAAATTACAAATAAATAGAGTAAATAATTAAAAAAATAAAATTTAAAAAAATGCGCATTTGAAAAATTTAAAAATTCAAAAGTCCATTTTTTCGAAATATTATTTTTTTAATTATTTACTCTATTTATTAAAAATTTTTAATTTGTCTGATGTCTGCTATATTCACACTCATATTTTCAAATACTTTTTTTTGAATTTTCAAATAAGTATCATGAAATTTCAAATAGTATTTTTAAAATTCAATATATGTTTTAGAATTTTAAATACTTGCTTTGAAAATTTTAAAATCAAGTATAAATTTTCAGTACGTTTATTAAAATTCATATTTTTTTTCTTAATTTTGAATGCCAGCTTGATTATTAAATTACGTATATTAAATTTAAAGCTTTTTTTCATTGAAAATACAATTTAAATATCTAGTTATGAAAATTCAATTCCTTTTGTATTGTAATTTTCAAATTATTTTTAACAGTGCACCCTTTTCCCTGATTAAACAAAATGATTAAAAATGATTTCACACGTTAAATGTCCATAAGAGACAGGATTAGAAATGATTTGAAGGATTAAAAAGTATTTAAAATGATTAAAAAACAAATCATTTTTAATCATTTTGTTTAATCAGGGTTGGCTTCAGTCACGAAGTAAAAAGCTAAAAGGGCGTACAATTTTTTTTTTAATGCTCATCAGATTGTATAATTGTTCTAAAGCTGGAGATTGGAAACAAAATTTATAAAACCAAAAAAACGTAAGGAGAAAGACCGAGTGCCCAATGTTGAAATTCTCCATATTGATACCCGGGTTCCGGGTTATAATTTCAAACACTAATTTTTAAAGTTAATTTTTTTCCGTGAACGAAATCAGCCGAACTCAAACTATTTCTAACTTCCGGGGCATTTGTTATTGATTCGGACGAATCTAGGGACTTCTCAGCTAAACTACTTTCACGATCGTGTTCCTCGATAAATTTCCGATGAGAAACAAGTGTCAAATGGCTAACTTCCATAAAAAATCAGAATCAAAACATCGAGTAAAACTGCAAGATTTCCGGAGAAATCAACTAGCGATAATTCAATTTTTTTTTACAACACCGAGTGCTAGGTCTATATTTTCTATGGGATGTCTCTGGGATTTCTAGAGAATTCAACTGGCGATAATTTAATTTTTTAATCGAAAGATTATTGGACGTCGGCTTACTTCAGTATCATAATTTATTTCTTCGAAAATGTAAAAATTGACTCTTTCCTTTTTTTTTGAAATTTTTAGTTTTTTTAGCGGGAAGTTAAAAAACAAAACTAAAAAATGCACAGTTAGAAAATTAAAAATTCTACATGTGCAATTTTTGAATTTTTTTTTCCACATTTTATCACTTTGGAAAAAATCTAAAAATTATTAGACCTCAGGAAACTCCGAAATCACTAAATTTTAAAGGTCATTTAATTTTTTTATAGACTAGGCCGGGGGGGGGGGGGGGGTAATAAGAGATTGCTCTTAATTACCCAGCAATATTTTTTTTCTTAATCAATAACTTCATGCGATATATTTTTAAAAATAATAAAACGTGTCAAGAGCTTTGACAAGTGACCGAAAGTGTCGCTAGTGTGCTGGAGGTTGAGGGGTTAAGAACTGTCAAAAAAATTGATACAAATCAATTCCACATGAGTATGACATCTGTTTATTGTTGTAATATTTTTATTCATTAGTTGATTAATTTTTTAATTATATTAACATTTTATTTAAATAAATTTAAGTGTCAAGTATTCAAAAAATATAATTTTAATTTAATAATGAAGGGTCTTTTAATTTTTGATCATCTCAATGATGTATTGTTTACAAAATGTAACAAGAAATTTACAAATCATATGGAAAATTTGGCTAAACTACAAGGACTGATAACTGAAGATGCGGTAATTAATTAATTATTAATCATTATTTATAATAAATCATACTGCAATCACCCGGCATCTAATCATTTTTGAAATTTTCAAATACTAAATTTTTCAAAAAAATGCACCTCTAGTTTTTTTAATTCTCTACATGTGCATATTTTTAGTTTTTTTTTTTTTTAATTAAATTAAAAAAAAAATGAAAATTTTTGATTGTTAACCTCAGAATCATTATGAAAATTTTAAATGATACTGAAGTTAGCAGACGTCTAATAATTTTTGAATTTTTTTTTAGACTGTAAATTTGGAAAAAAAAAAAGTTGAAAAAATTGCACTTGCAGTTTTTTAAATTTTCTACAAGTGCATATTTTTAGATTTTTTTTTTTGTGATTAATTTGCTAAAAAAAAACTCTAACAAAAATTTTTAATTGTCTGCTAACTTCAGGATCATAAATTTTAATGATACTGAAGTTAACCGACGTCTAATAATTTTTGGATTCTTTTAAAAACGATAAATTCCAAAAAAAAAAATATTTGAAAAAATTGCACTTGTAGTTTTTTTAATTTTCTACATGTGCATTTTTTTAGTTTTTTGTTTTTTTGTAATTGATCTGTAAAAAAAAAATTCAAAAATTGTTGATTGTCTGCTAACTTCAAGATCATAAATTTTAGACGACAATTAAAAGTTTTCAGATTTTTTTTAACAAATAAATTACAAGAAAAAAAAAAAAGTAAAAATATACACTTGTAGAAAATTAAAAAAACTAGAGGTGCAATTTTTTTTTATAATTTATCGTTGGTAAAAAAAATTCAAAAATTATTACAAGTCTTCTGATTTGAATATCATACTTTTTTTTATTTTTCTAGGACGAAAATTCAAAACAATTAAGCGCAAATATACTTATGCAATTATTTTCACCAATAGTGACGTCTCAACAGATAATGACAACACAGTTTGGTAATTCCTACACGTCAATGAAGTGTCAGGATGGAATTAATATGGCATTCGATGATTTCATGGGCTACACATTTATTTATGTCGCTACTGATGATATTGAACTGATGAAAAGAACTCTTGGCGTTTGTATATCAATAGTAGGACATATATGTGGTCCTGATGTTGCTGTGTATGTATTAATTACCCTGATAGCAAGACACCAGCTTTTTGGTCAGAAAGTTGCTGTCAATTAGTCAATTAGCGTGATCAAGTTGACAACTTTCAGCTTTTCCAACTGTTGACCACAAGTTGTTGCCAACTTTCTGAGAAAACCGAAGGCAACTCCCCAACTAATGGGATGTCAACTTTCTCAAAAAGCTGGCGACCACTTGCTGTCAATTTATGGAAATGTCAATTTTTCCAGCCAACTTAGTGACATTCCGCAGCCGCAACCTGCCACTAACTTTTTGAGAAAATTGTAGGCAACCGTCAGCTAATTGGATGCCAACTTTTGTCACCAAAGTTGCGATCAAGTTGACAACTTTTAACTTTTGTAACTGTTGACTACAAGTTGTTGACAATTTTCTAAGAAAATTTAAGGCAACCATCAACTAATGGGATGTCAACTTTTGCCTGCAACTTTTTCAGAAAATTAGTGACCTGTTGCCGTCAACTTATAGAACTGCCAATTTTTGCGGGCAACTTGATGACAAGTTGCTGCAGTAAGTTGTCACTAACTGGCTGTCAGGGATAAATCTCTTTATCTGTCAGTAATCAGTACAAATAATTTTAAAAATAATTGTTTCAGCCTAAAATCAAGTAAACAAAAAGCTCTGCTGGTGTCATCACTTCTGGATGCTTGGAAAGACCTACGAGATGAGGAGCAAAGTTTGCTGACTGAAACTGTCGAGCAGCTGAGCGTAAATGCCGAGCTTGCGTCATCAACATTAAAAATTTTACATGACGCCGTTGATAAACTAAAAGCTCAGTCAGATTTTCCTAATGTCCACGTCCTAGTGTTGGTAGAACACAAATTTTTATCATTATACTCAAGTAAAAATGCTCAAGACCTAAACGCCGCTGATATTTTGCTGATGGTACTGATGTGTAAAGCAGTAAGTGCTGATGAAGATGATAAAAAAAATTTAACAGAAGATCCTGATGTATTATGGAGTCAAAATAATTTATCAAATCAAGAAGAACCACTGAGTATTGATAGCAAGCTAGCGAATCCAACATCAGCGGACATCATGCATTTATTTAATGACTCAAGAGAGCCATCAGTTAATGAAGGTCTCTGTTCTCTAGCTGAAGACAGTTTGTACAGCCAGCTCGTTCTTCTAGGCTCTGATCAAACGCGAACAGCAAACGTTGTTCATATATTTGAATTATCTCCTGGTATTAATTTATTGACTATCATGGAGATAACAAACTTGTCAATATCATCAGGACTCTATGATAGTTTTAATTTCTTAAATATTATGAATTCCTTGCAATCGCAGCGCGACTTTGACGAATTGAAGCCGACATTTGATTCCTTTGATTCGTCAATTAAAAAAACAGTCGATGGTATAAAGAAATATCGCGCTCACGTTAATAATGATGTCGATATGTGCCAGCGTAGATTGCAAGTAAAGTGGGAATTTTTGAGACGAAAGTACATGGAGTTTTTTAAACAGCGCGACACTGAATCAATATTACAAATAGAATCAAACATGTCAGGATTAATTGACACGATGATTGAATTATTTCGGTTGACTTGCTTCGACAGAAGTGTTTTAAAAATAGGCTGTGATGTTATTTTGACTGTCTGTAGATTAGTAAGACAAAAGTTCAATGACTTTAGCGATTTCCTGAAAGTCAAAGCACTGAAGAATTTTTCACTTGGATCATATCCTTTTTAAATACTTTTTTTTTAGTTAATTTTAATTAAATGTATCTGCTTACTGTATTTTATGGCGCAATGCTTGTGGTATTATTCCTTAATGTCTTGTCTGCAATATTCACGAGAACTTCCCTAACAATCAACAAATATCTTGAAGAATTTCCTGGTCTAGTTCATTTTATTTACATCGACCGAACGACTCATCGAATCACTGCGCCCACTCTAGACTTTACTAATTTAGAAACTCTGGCGTTGACTAAAAAAAAAATATGGGCGATGGTTGATCACAGCAGGAATCATCTACAAGAAGGACAGTTTTCAGTCATGTGGAAAGACACGACATTTAATTACGCTTATTTTTTGTGGTTCGAAGATAGTTCTGTAAGTATTTTTAGTTTGAGTAAATTGCCATCACTGGGCCCGTTTTTGAAATACGTTCGCACTTGGGGAGGGGTGTCGCTGACTGATAAGGGGTCGGGGGTCTAAGAAAACGTGACAGAGATTTTATTGAACTGTCAAAGTTTTATTATTACAGTCGAACTCTATTAAGGGGAGAAGCTGGTCTGAGATACAAAAAAAAAAAGAACATAAGTTTGTGATTTTTTTTTCGGAGCCCTGATTAAAAATACTCATGAGTAGGGACAAGATTTTGGCCTTATTTTTGAAATGAGTAGTTCAAATTTTTGATATAACGGGGAAAATATCGGTCTTAGTAAAAAAGTTTTCGAACAAAAGTTGTAGGAAATTTAATGTTATTAAAAAAATGTCTCTTATGATTTTCTTATACGATCAATATTTTTACCGTAATTTAAAAGTTAAGATTCATAATGAATGATTCAAAATTTGGGGAATTATGAAAATCTTAATTTTGAAATTACGGCTTCCTTATTAGTCCTAAGAAAAAATTATAAGAGACATTTTCTTTAGAAAATTAAATTTCCTACAACTTATGTTCGAAAACTTTTTTAATGCGACCAATATTTTCACTGCAATTCAAAAATTAAGATTCATAATGAATGATTCAAAATTTTATTAATTATCAAAATCTTAATTTTGAAATTACGGCTTCTTTATTAGTCCTAAGAAAAAATTATAAGAGACACTTTTTTTAGAAAATTAAATTTCCTACAACTTTTGTTTGAAAATTTTTTTAATAAGACCAATATTTTACCCGTAATGTTAAAAATTTCACAAAATTTCAATTAACGCAAAAATCCTGGCCCTACTCATGAGTTATGACTTTAATTGAAATAAATTAAAATGATTTCACATTTTCAAATCTTTCTGAATCTTTTTCAATAGCAAAATAGTTCCACATTTCAGGTCACGTGTAGGATTAAAAAAAATTTAGAATCTTTAATTTTTCTAAATCCTTCTCAATACTAAAGTAGTTCCATATTGGAAGCTATTGAAATTATGAAAGATTGAATTCTTTTCAATACTTTTGACTTCCATAATAAGAATTACAAAGTATTCAAATGATCGAAATTTCAATTCCATTTAATATTTTTCAAAATTTCCGTACACTGTGAAAAATTCCCAATAAATTTTACTACGGGTGCATAGTAACACCGGACTATAAGAAAACTGATTCAAAATTTACAAGTGTCCCATAGTAAACATATGCGCAGACTACTCGAGTGTGGCCTATGCGCATACGCTCACTATGAGACACCTGTAAATTTTGAATCAGTTTTCTTATAGTCCGGTGTTACTATGCACCCATAGTAAAATTTATTGGGAATTTTTCACAGTGTATGGATTGAAAAGAATTGAAATAATTTTCAATACTTTTCAATGATTATTTTTAATCAGGGAGTACCTTCTTTATTTAAATGTTTAAAATTTGTGACATGATTAAGCATCAATCCACGAATGTTCTGCTAAATTTTCATAAAAAAATATCAAAAAACAAGCCAGTGGTAGTGGGGAGAGACGAGTCACCTCAAAAAAAGTCTCCATGCCGTAGGCAGGATAACTCATGACTGCCTCATCTGAAGTGGGGTCAAGATTGAGGTAAAGTTCCGAGATAATGGAATCTGAGTTCGACTGTACAAATAATAAATTTTTTTAAATATATAAATCTATACTAGTAATTATGGGGGGGGGGGGGGTCTAAAAAAGTAAACTTTTACGAGACGTATTTTGTGAACGGCCCGTAGTTACAATAATTAATTGATTAATTAATAAAATTAAATTTTTAAGGGCTCGCCGCTTAAATGCAAGACGTATTTAAATCCGCAAAATAAAAATTTACCAGTACCAGGAATACTCTGCGGCGATTACTATAAAAAATTATCCCAAATATACTTCCCTAAAATTTCTCATAATAAAATAAGAATATATGAGTTATATTGTGTTCATCTAGGTCTTGCGACTTCCTCTTGTGTCCTAGAACACTCGAGAAGACTCGCAGCTACGATATGGGAAATTACTGGTCTTCCTAATAATCCAGCTGATATTTTATAAAAATGTGATTGTATCTTAATTAGTTATTATATTTTATATTATTTAAACAGTATTTATAATATAAAAAAATATATAGTCGAATTTCATAAACTTACTCAGTTAAATTACGGAGCAGAAATTCCGAGTTATCGAATGCCCCTTCTCCTTAAAGAGTAAACTACACGCATGCGCTCTTACATCACATCCAACGAGACATATATAAATATATATACACACACAAATGTATAACATCGAGTGGGGGACAGCGTAGCCCGTAGTGGGGGTAAAGATTGAGGGGAAGTTCCGAGTTAATGGAATTCGACTGGATAAATTTGTGATTAATTTTGTTTTTTAAAATAAAAATCTTTATTTAAGTATTAGAAGAAAATACTGAGACTTAATTATTTTATTTAAACGTAAGAAATATTTACAACAATCCTTACACGTTTTAATATCTTCTTTTTTTCTTATTTATCTTCTTTGGATAATAGTAAATTATTTTTATCTTTAAACGTTAACTTTAAACTTTGAATTTTTAAATTATTATAATATCAATAAGCAGGAACAAAATATTAAATGAAAAATATGATAATTTTTGAAAATCTTAAGTACTAAGAGAAGTCAGATTTATCATTTGATTTCCTAGCCGCGTGACTGTACGATCTTGGACCTACAGATGGAGACTTTCTGTTCTCATTTTTCAAACATTTGTTATTAAGACCCATAGATACTGATGGATTTAACGGTGAGTTTTCTTTAGATTTATTCAACACTTTAGTAATCGTTACTTCATCAGTTCCTTGAAAAATATTATCATCTGAGTCATCAAAATCTTTTTTAATCAAATCTACAAGAGTTTCACCAGCAGAATTTTCAATTTTCGGTGGCTCTGTGTTTTCTAAACGATTTGCTTCGATTTCTTTCTGCAGATTTTCTATTTCTTTTTCTAATTCCATCAGTTCACGATCTGATTGTAGTACCGCTGAAACCAAATTATCGAGATGACGTTCTGCTGCTTTATTTATTTTTACTATTGAGTCAATTGCTGGAGATCTTTCGAAATCAATCCTGTAAAAAAATAAACTCATGATTAATTTAAAATTCGAGTAAATTCGTAAATAAATATATGAATAATTTGAATATTTATTACTGTAATGTATCAACAAATTTGCTGAAATGATCTTTTACTGAATTTTGTTGTTTAATTGGCGTTGGTTTGTAGTCAGATCCATCAAGTCTCGAAGCATCTGCTCCTAGATTATTAATTTTTAGTTGAACTGGGTGATGAATTCTGTATAAACAATTTTAAATATTCAGTACATAATTAAACAATACACTTAGGGATGAGTGTGAATGTAGCAAACATGAGACAATTTATAAATTTCAAATAAATTAATTAAAATAATTAAATTTTAAAAAATGCGCGTACTGATTTTTCATTTATCTAAAAGCGCATTTTTTAATTAAAAAGAAAGTCCTGGACTCATATCTTCTACCGTATTGTACTCATGTATTATTTATTATGATCCTGAAGTTAGCAGACAATTCAAAATTTTTTTATTTTTTTTTTGAACAATTAAATTTGGAGAAAAAAAAAAATTAAAAATATACACATGTAGAAAATTTAAAAAACTACAAGTGCAATTTTTTCAAATATTTTTTTTCTTCTGGTTTATTGTCTAAAAAAAATTCAAAAATTATTAGACGTCTGCTAATTTCAGTATCATTTTATTATGATATGATCCTGAAGTTAGCTGACAATTAACAATTTTTGGATTTGATTTTCAACGATTGAATTAAAAAAAAAATTAAACTAAAAAAATGCACATGTAGAAAATTGAAAAAACTTCAAGTGCAATTTTTTCAAATATTTTTTCTCTTCTGGTTTATTGTCTAAAAAAAATCCAAAAATTATTAGACGTCTGCTAATTTCAGTATCATTTTATTATGATCCTAAAGTTAGCAGATAATTCAAAATTTTTTGATTTTTTTTTTGAACAATTAAATTAGAAGAAAAAAAAAAAAACAAAAAATATGCACATGTAGAAAATTTAAAAAACTACAAGTGCAATTTTTTCAAATATTTTTTTTCTTCTGGTTTATTGTCTAAAAAAAATCCAAAAATTATTAGACGTCTGCTAGTTTCAGTATCATTATTTATTTATTTAAAAATTTAAAAAATTGCCACTTGTCAGTTACATTGACACTCATCATTAGAACCATTTTTTCAAACAGAGTTTATTTTTAATCCGGGTTTTAATTATTATTGCTGGTACAGGGAGAGAAAATTGTGGTAACCGTTCCTAGCACGTTTATAAAATATCAACCCATAACACTATATAATTATATCCTCCTCGATCCTGACGCCCTATATAGGGGACAGTTTTGCCAGGATTGGCAGCTATCAGCTGTTTTCTAAACCATAAAAATAGTTATTGCTACAGTTTTAAAATGGATGGCTTTAGAAACTATAAATTAGAAAAAATGTAAAATGTTTTTTTGCTTTTTAAAAAGTCTATAAGTATACTTATAAAAAATTATTCAAATAGTAAACAAAATGATGCCTTCGGACTGAGGAGGATATAGTAATAACTACGAAGAATTATGGACAATGTTACAATTCTATTCACAATATCTCTACTCAAGGGAAGTGTTACAACTCTACTCACTCACAACATTACTCAGCCTCAACTCTACTCACAGTTTTTTTTACTCAGGTCTAACTCTACCCTGATAACCAGGATATCTCATACAAAAGTTGGTATTCATTATTTTGCGACCAACTTGACGACAAGCTGTCGACAACTTTAGCATTTGCAACTTTTGGCTATAAGTTACCACCACTTTCTGAGAAAGTTGACGTCAGTATGGAGCCGCAACTGGAATGCAGGTTTCTTGATAAAATGCGAGGCAGTTTACCGTCAACTTATTTTATTTCTAACTTTTGCCACCAACTTTCTCAGAAAGTGTCGATCAACTTTGGAAGTATCAACTTTTGCGGGCAACGTGGCGTCCAGATGCGGCTGTAGTTTCACGTCAGTTTCTTTCCAACTTGGCTATCAGGGTACTCAGTTATATCTTTACTTCGCTACAACTCTTCTCACAAAGAATTGCTGTTTTATCGATAGGCTAAAATACGTGAGTAGAGTTGTAGCTGCATAAAGTTGTCACTGAGTCTAATTGAAGCTGAGTAAAGATATAACTGAGTAGAGTTAGACCTGAGTAAAAAAACTGTGAGTAGAGTTGAGTCTGAGTAATGTTTTGAGTGAGTAGAGTTGTAACACTTCCCTTGAGTAGAGACGTTGTGAGTAGTATTGTAACACTGCCGAATTATGGGCTATATGGTCATAACTTCTGGAAAAAGCTTCTATAATTATGGAAATAATTCCTATAATTATGATAATAGTTCCTATATCGTATGGTTACTAATTTATGGTAATGATTACCATACACATGGGAATAGTTTCCATAATCACATAAGAATAGATTCGTAATTCAAATTGTAATGATTACTAGATACGGATGGGAATGAACCCTATACATCATGATAACTATTCCCATATTATGGTAATCATTACCCCAATAGTATGGGAAATATTGCCATAGTAGCATAGGAACGACCACCATAATTTGTGTGGGTGCCATTCTTATAATCGATATTTTAAAAAAACCTATTAGTATACAATATAGAAACCATTCCCATAATATATTGTAATTGTTAATGATTCTGAAGTTAGCAGACAATTAAAAATTTTCGGATTTTATTTTTTAAAAAATCAATTACAAAAAAAAAAAAAACTAAAAATATGCACATGTAGAAAATTTAAAAAGCTACAAGTGCAATTTTTTAAAATATTTTTTTTGTAATTATTCATTTCTAAAACTAATTAGAAAATTATTAGACGTCGGCTAACTTGAGTATCATTAATTGTTACCATAAATTTCTCTCCGTGTATATCGATATATTATTAATAAACAAATATACTAGGAATATTAATTAAAACCCGGTTTGAAAAACTGGGTCTTAGCAAGTTAATAAAATAACATACCCGTCTTTGTTTTGTGAAAGTACGAGCCTCAATTTATGAGTATTTTTTTTTTCAGTGACAGAATAACTCAACATACCAGCAACAAAATACTGCTTATCATTATTATTACCACCAGAAAATATATTTTCAAATTGTTTGTGCAATAGTTTGTCTCTCAAACTTGGAAATAATGAATTATTTAATCTAAAACGATACCACCCAACGATTTCTTTATCGTTATTATTTACAAAGTCTTTAAGTTTTGATTCATCAATTTTTCCTACTGAATTGTAAAATGAACATGTTGGCGGCAACGGCATAATTCCTCTAATATCTTAAATAAAATTAATAATAGTAATTATAATTGTAATTATGATTATCACTTCACTGCATATTTATCAGTAAAAAAAAATAGATAACACTCGAAAAATTAAAACTTACTAATATGTATTTCTGTAGAGTCAACTTGTCGGTCAGCATCAGTTACTTTTTTTGTAACATACCTCAAGACTTCACCGAGAAAAAATCCCATCTGAAAAATTTAATTGTCTGTAATTAATAATTACACTTTATATTAATTACGTATTTATTTTAAAAACAAAGCCGTCGATTTAAATTTAAATTTTAGGTTAAGCATCAGCGGAAGGATTCAAATTTTTTAAATGTAATAAAAAAAAAATGAAAGTAATTATATTGTAATTTTATAATTAATATTAATTACTGTTAATTTAATTACCTGATCGCCAACAGTTCGAACATTTTCATAAATTAATAACGAAAGTGCAGCACCAGAAATCGTAACAAATGATTTGTCATCCGCCATTTTTGACAGACTATAATTTTGTACTGCGGAATTTCGCGGTTATTATTTATTACCTATAAATAAATTCAAATGAAAATTATTTTTATAAAGTACATACTGCAATTATCATTTCAAACAATGGAAATTAAGTCAATAAACAATTATTATACAAATACAAACCTCTAGGAGTTATCAGAAATAATAACAAAATTTATTTATCGCTTGAGTTTTTTTTTGTGGTCGGTAAAATCTACGACTGTTTTTTTTTTTTTTTTATTAAAGTCGATAAGGACGTAATTATAAATAAATGACTGTCGTTAGTGTTATTGGTAAATTATTTAAATAAATTTTGAATAAAAATTTTACCTTGTCAGAAGTGGGATTCGAACCCACGCCCACAATAGTGGACTGCGACCTGAACGCAGCGCCTTGGTCCGCTCGGCCATCCTGACACTGGCGGGAAAAGCCAGTTCCGTTTGGGATATAAGCGTGTACGCACCGTACGTTCTTGCTCCTCAACGAAACAGTTAAAATATCTAGATAAAATTGCGAATAAAATAAAAATTTTATTCTATTATTGTTGGTGATATTTTTGTGCCATATAAATAACTAAAAATATTAATACAGATCGTGGTTGATTAAATAATAATTAGCGTGGCTAGGAGAAATCCTAAGCACACTGCTAACCTGCAAATAAAGTGAAAAATGAATAATAAAAGGCGAAGATTTGAAAGTAAATCATCCGAGGACTTAACTCAGATACTGAATGCGAAAAAACTTAAAGAACTAGAAGGTCTGACTGCAACAAAAAATTTCGACAAATTTTTCGAAAAAAATAAAAATAAAGTTATTGCGACACCGAATCTCAAAGCTGCCCGGCCACGAACGAGTTCATTAGAGCGACCTGGAGATGGCAGCACTGAAGATATACCCGAAGATAACCAGGCGGGTAATTTTATCATACCGCGAAAGTATGTGCGTAACCGAACCGTACCAGCCCAGTCGCCAGATGGCGAAGCGGTAAGCACGTCAAATAATTTCAATCCACTCTCAAGTGAGATGATGTGTGATGACTCCGAACTACTGGGGCAGGAAGACCAAACGCAAATGCAAAAAAGCTCCAGCAAAACAAATGACAGCTCAAAACAAAACCTGCCTCCAAAACAAAACAACTCCAATCCGAAGAACGATCATAATGCATTTAAGCCTAAGTCTAGGCCGCCACCCATCCATGTCTACACCATAAAAATGAAGGAATTAATAAAAGTTATCACTGATGGAAAGATCCCAGAAGGAGATTTCTGGGTTAGACACTCTGATAAAGACTACATAACGGTGAATACCCTAAAAATAGAAACATATAAATTAATCAAAGAAGTTTTGAAGGACAAAAAGCTACAATTTTACTCTTACACACCTAAAGAAGATAAAAAAGTATCCCTAGTTCTAAAGGGAATAAAACCCGAATATGATGAAACAGATGTCACCAACAGCATCAATAATAAAAATCTACCAAATATCAAGATTGAACGAGTGACCAAACTGCAATATGATAGTAAAGTTAAAGAAAAATTCTTCTTCATAGTGCAATTAGCTAATGGGAGTAAACCTGCTGAGCTCACCAAGATCAAATACTTACTCCACCAAAATATTCGCTGGGAAAGACTCAAGAAAAAAGCAGTGTTTCAATGCCGTCGATGTCAGCGCATCGGACACTCAAGCATCAACTGTAACTTGGAGTACAGGTGTGTAAAATGCGGACAAAACCATGGACCATTGAAAGAAGGAGGTGTATGTGCAATAAGCGCCACAACAGACAAAAATTTATTGAAATGCATCAATTGTGGAGAGAATGGTCATACGGCCTCTTATAAAGGTTGCCCATACCTAACAATGGCACAAGGTGTCAAAAATCAAACTCTGGACCTGAGAAAAAACATAAAATCTAACAAGATAAACAAAATCACAAGGGCGGTTAATCCAAACTTTTCATATGCTAATATCATGAGTAATAATAGTTCATTCCCACCGCTACCAAGTAGACTCATCACTAATGAAAGACCAGACGATGCTCCAAGACTAACTCCAATTAACAATCCAGCACAACATAACGGAAATAACTTAAACTCAATTGAGGAAACATTAACACATTTTAAAAATAGTATACTCAACATCTTAAAAGATCATTTCGCAGAAATAAGCAAAAAAATTACTGATAATTCAAGAAAAATCGAATTCTTACTATCTGCGTTTGATAATGAATAATACACCGCAACAAACACCACACAACTCAAGTGACGGACAGGAAAACAGTGATTCCACAACCAGCATCTTCAAAATAGCTGCAATCAACACCAACTCTATAGCAACAAACAAAAAAAGACATGATCTAGAGGAATTTATCAATACAAATAAAATTGATATAGCCCTTATCTCTGAAACAAAACTCAACGATCGACATAAACTAAGTTTTCAAAATTACTCTTTCATAAGAACTGATAGACCGGACTCCAAAAGAGGCGGAGGCACAGCTATTCTAATCAACAAGAAAATAAAGTTCGCATATATTTCATATCCGAATGCAGCAGCAAATAAAATAATTGAATATACTGTCATAAAAATTCAAGGTAACGCAGGCAACATTTTATATATATTCAGCATATACGCAGTATGCAACAACAAGAGATCTTTTATAACCGAACTCAACAAAATATTCGACGACTTTAAATTAAGATCAGATAACATCTTTTTCATCATGGCTGGAGACTGGAATGCAAGAAACACCATCTGGGGTGACAAAAATATGAACGAAAGAGGAGTCCTCCTACACAATTGGGTTGAAGATGCTGGAATACAAAATAAAACAGCCTTGTACACACCGATCAAGCCAACTTACCCAAGTGCCGGTTCGTTCCTAGACCACTGTCTAGCTGACTCCAGAATCACACTCAGAGGACTAATAACCGGAAAACTGATCATTCTTCCGTATGATAGTGATCATAATGCTATCAGTTTCATAATTGACTACAATAACTTTCTAAGAGAGATCCCGAGTACAACACCTCCATCTGCAAGATATAATTACAAAAGAGCCAACTGGACCAGGTTTGCTGATTACTTAGAAGATAATATTACCGAACACCTACCTCATGACAGAAATTTAACAATAAATGAAATAGACACCAATATACTGAAACTGGAAAATTACATACAGGACGCGATCTCTGCAACAATTCCCATAATTAAAGATAATATCAAAAAGGGCTGCCAAAGGTACGTCAACCACAAAATCACTAAGCTCCATAAGTATAAATCAGCGCTGGTAGCAGAACTGTTCAAAAATAAAGACAATAAAGACCAAGTTAAGGCTGTAATAAAGATGGTTAATAAGCAGTTGATTAAAGAATTCAGAAACTCTGAAACAGCTTACTGGGAAGGATTGGCCAAAAATATCAACTATAGAGACTCATCTAAGTTCTTTCCAAACATCAACAGACATTTTAGATACAAAGAACCGCCGCGTATAGAAACATTAAAAATTAACAAAAATAGTCCATTAATCTCTGATCTCACGCTGAATAATACCAGACCAGCTGAAGATAATAACAATACCAATTACATCATTGAACAGCCAATTATAAAACTGAACATCATTGGTAAATATTTCGAATCTATCAATTCACCAAGATACACAAACCAAGGCACACCGATCAAACACCTGGCAGATGCAGCAGCAGAAGACATAAAATCAAGAGTAGATAGTCTCAGAAGATTCAACAACACACATACCAACTTCTTAAAAACAAATCCAGCCCACTACCCAACGCAGAATCAGGAGTCTCCAAATTACTTACATACATATATTCATGTTGCCCTCACTCTAAAGACAGCCAAAAATAAAACCTCATCAGGTATAGACAATATACCGATGATAGTCCTGAAGCGTCTACCAATTTCAGTAGTCAAAGATTATACCATAATCTTTAACAATTGTTTCAACCATTCTTACTATCCAACTCGATGGAAGAAAGCCAAGGTCATACCAATAAAGAAAAAGGATAAAGATCACTCCAAACCAGCAAGCTACAGACCAATTAGTCTTACTGTCAACATTAGTAAAATCTTCGAGAAATTAATCAAGACCCAGCTCATGAATCACGTAAATGATAACAACATTCTTCCTGACCAGCAATATGGATTCAGAGCAAGACACTCTACTGTCCACGCGATAAATAAATTTGCATCCGACATAAATAGACATCTATTAAACGGTAAACTAGTTGGTACTGCACTCATAGATCTCGAAAAGGCGTTCGACTCTGTTTGGTTGAACGGCCTTATTTATGTCTTAATACAAATGAATTTTCCTGTGACTCTAATCTTGCTGATTTACGATATGATCCACGGTAAATCTTTCATCGTCTGGGATGGTGTCAACCTATCAACACTAATATTTAATATATTAGAGGGACTTCAGCAAGGGACCGTAACTTCACCAATACTCTTCATCATATTCACTAGCAAGATCCTTAATAAATTCGGCCTAAATACTGGTAATAACACCCATAGCGGAGCATATGCGGATGATGAAGTAGTATACGTGGCAGACAGCAAGATAACAACAATTCAAGACAAACTAACAAAAATAGTTCATGATAAATATCACTGCTATAAGTTATGGAACCTGAAAATGAACCCGGACAAGAGTGAGACAATTTTATTCAGAAAGACTGTAAACGAGATCACTCCTTCCACAGTCCAACTGATTAAGACATTCCAGATCACCTTTACGGATAACGACACAGGCGAAGTATTTAACATACCAAATAAAAACACGGTCAAATATCTGGGAATCCACTTTGATTATCTGATACGAATGAACAAACATCATGCTATCCAGCTGAAAAAAGCTAAAAATGCGTTCAGAGCAAATTCCCGGATATTCTATGACAGAAACATACAAACCAAAGCTAAGTTGATATGTTATCAACTTCTAGTCAGGCACTATCTTCAGTTACGCTGCCCCAATATGGTGGAATGTTGGCCCATCGGTCATGGAGAAGTACCGCAAATTCGAGAGATCCTGCATAAAAGCCTGCTTAGGTAGATACAGATCAGCTGAGTCTAATTACATCAAGCGACTTAGCAACAAAGAAATATACGACCAAGCAGACATTACCAGGTTCGATTGCTTCTGCCTCACTCTCACAAGGAACTACTTTAGTACAATGTACGAAATTGGTAATGACACCATCAACAAACTGAAGGTGGAGAACACCGAACAGGTGAGAAGGATGGCCAAAAGCAATTATAGTCCACCAGAGCTATTTACCAACCTTGACCGTATGGGCTGCATACAAAATGAGTATAATGTGCCTATCATATACCACATAAGAAGGCACTGTGCAAGAAAAGCCATATTTACTGATATGGAACATCTACCACCAGAGTCCATAGTATACTCGACCGCACTCCCGACCAGAGATCACGATAGCCTGGACAGGCTAAATGAAAAATACTGGTGGCTTCAGGGTGAAGCGAAACACCTAGACGAATTACGAAGGAGAGCAAGATTTAAGAAGCAGCAAAACCAACAACAACAAAGAGTACAACCGCTCTTAAATAGCCGGAGATCTCATAGGCAGTAAAATATTCTGCATCCGCAGAATTTTGTAAATAATGTATATTATATATGTATAAAGTGTAAATAATTATACCCCTCAACTACCCATACCTAATACCCCTTCCTGATTCCATCCCCACCCCTCCACTCAGCCTCCAGAAGGCAAATTAACGTTGCAATGGTTTTTTATATTTTTAAAATTTTAAAATTTTTCCATAGCATAAACATTTAAATTATATCTTTAAAATTAATATTTATTAGACTAAAGAAAATTAAGAATTTAAAAAGAATATTTATTTTCAGTTACTGTTTATTGATAAGAACATCATTGGTGCCAAATCAAAATTAAAATATAAATTAGTGTATAAGTTTTGAATTAAGGATATTATTACTTATTGATGTATGAAAGAAAATATTGAAAAATAAAATCCTTTTTAAAACCAAAAAAAAAACACTGGCGGGAAAATTCCCAGAAGGCAAAGTAACGTTGCAATGGTTTTTTTATATTTTTAAAATTTAAAAATTTTTCCATAGCATTAAACATTTAAATTATATCTTTAAAATTAATATTTATTAGACTAAAGAAAATTAAGAATTTAAAAAGAATATTTATTTGCAGTTACTGTTTATTGATAAGAACATCATTGGTGTCAAATCAAAATTTAAATCTAAATTAGCGTATAAGTTTTTTAATTATGATCCTAAAGTTACCAGACAATTAAAAATTTTTGAATTTTTTTTTTTTACAAATCGATTGTAAAAAAATAAAAAATAAAAATATGCCCATGTAGAAAATTTAAAAAACTATAAGTGCAATTTTTTCAAATATTTTTTTTTTCATAATTTATTATTGAAAAAAAAAAAAAACAAAAATTATTGGACGTCGGCTAACTTCAGTACCATTTTTTAATTAAGGACATAATTACTTATTTATGTATGAGAGAAAATATTGGAAAATAAAATCCTTTTTAAAACCAAAAAACACTGGCGGGAAAAAAAGTTAAATAAACATAAATCCTCCGGATATTTTTCTCCTTAAAAATGAATGATCCTGAAGTAAACAGTCAATTGACAATTTTCATGATCCTGAAGTTAGCAGATATTTAAAAATTTTTGAATTTTAGTTTTTCAATAAATTGATTGCGAAAAAATAATATAAAAATATGCGCATGTAGAAAATTTAGAAAACTACAGGTGCAATTTTTTCAAATATTTTTTTTTTTAATGTTTTATCGTCTAAAAAAAAATCCAAAAATTATTAGACGTCTGCTAACTTCAGTATCATCAATTTTCGGATTTTTTTTCAACGAATTAATTACGAAAAAATAAAAATAGGCACATGTAGAAAATTTAAAAAACTACAGGTGCAATTTTTTAAAATATTTTTTTTTTAATGTTTTATCGTCTTAAAAAAATCCAAAAATTATTAGACGTCTGCTAATTTCAGTATCATCAATTTTCGGATTTTTTTCCAACGAATTAATTACGAAAAAATAAAAAATAAAAATATGCACCTGTAGAAAGTTTTATTTTGTTTCTTTGCAACTGATTTGTTGAAATACAAAAATTCAAAAATTTTTAAATGCCTGCTAACTTCAGGATCATAAGTTAGCAGACGTCTGACAGTTTTTGAATTTTTTTGAAAACGATTAACTAAAAAAAAATATTTTGAAAAATTGCACCTATAGTTTATTGAATTTTCTACATGTGTATATTTTCAGTTCTTTTTTTTTGTATTTCATTTGTTGAAAAAAAAATCCGAAAATTTTTAACTGTCTGTTAACTTCAGGATCATTTAAAAATTATACTAAAGTTAGCTGATTTTCGATTATTTTTGAATTTTTATCAAAACAATAAATTAAAAAAAAATATATTTGAAAAAATTGCACCTGTAGTTTGTTTAATTTTCTACCTGTGCATATTTTCAGTTTTTTTTTTTTTTTTTCAAATTGATTTGTTGAAAAAAAATTTTCAATTGTCAGTTAACTTCAGGATCTTTTAAATTATTAAAAAAAAAAATAAATCATAACTATAATTCACCTTGTGAATTGACAAATGTTTAAACAAAATTTATCAAAAGATTTATTTGACGTCTAGATCACTGAGACGTTAATAATTTTTAAATTTATATTCAAAGGAAAGTCAACGTAATTCATTTTTCCCGCGAAGATACAAATATAGAATAGATGAGATGAATTTTCCAAAAATAACTGACTGATGTATTTCTAGACTAAGAACGAGAGAACTAACAATGATCTTGATTGTGATGTAAGCATCAGAAAGCCGCCATTCAGTTGACGTGCAAATCGTCAGGGTGATTGTATCTAGGGTTCAAATTTTAATAATTTCGCTAGTGGACATTTTTTTTAGTAATTACTTGTTATGGCCGAAGAAACCTGGGACTATTTGGGTGAAAAATGGGAGGATATTTCACAACCGGTAAGTTTATTATTTAAAAATAATAAATTTAAACTGAGTGTGAATGTAGCAGACATCAGACAAATTTAAAATTATTAATTAATCAACTAAATAATTAATAAAATTAAATTTTTAAAAAATGCGCATTTGAAAAATTTGAAAATGAATAAGTGCATTTTCTTAAATTTTTTTTTTTTAATTATTTACTCTATTTATTTATAATTTTAAATCTGTCTGATGTCTGCTACATTCACGCTCATATTTAAAACTCTATTTTGTTGTGAAAAAGTTCAAGGATCGAGGTGTAATGACTCTCTTAATTACCTCATGTTTATTCTACATTAAAATTACACCGAAATAATTATCATACGTTTATTTTATACACTACAATATATGATGATTTCTTAAACACTGAATGCGTAAAGACTTTAAATAGAAATAATAATTATTATTATTATCGTAATAATAATTATAGTAGTGGACGTTTAAATACAGAGACAAAATGAAAGTGGGACACGAGAATTTCATTGATAAATTTTTGAATAGGATTCTGGAGAATGAAATATTAATAATTGCAACAGAATACTCATAAATTTATGAGAGTAAATAAGTAAATATCAATTATTAAAATCAATTAGTTAAGAATAATTAGAGACGTAATGCAGTCCTCGAACTCTTGGCAACAAATTATAGCCAAGACTAATTCTTTGCTATTGCATTAGCAATATGGCGATCAAGGGTAAAGATTGACTGATTCAAAAAAACCGACTATTTTTATTTTCAAAAATCATATCGAAGATAATGTTAGAGATGACAAAAAAAAATACTGTCAAAGTTTGAGCTCTTAATATTAATATCAACAACTGCCTCATCGCAATTTTCGATTTTACACTTAAATAACATGGGAAAAATTTTTTTAAAACTTTGGAATTTTATAACTCATCAGCAGATCAATTTATCAAAAAAAGACCAGTGAACAATTTTGTAGGGAATTGAATGCTCTACAAAAAAGATTTCTTATCATTTTTTGATAAATTTGATTTTTCAAAAGTTATTCAAGGTCAAAGTTGGATTCATAGTAAATTTTAGTATTTTTGACTTTTTCGGCGAAATTATCTTAAAATGTTATGGGACCTTTTTTGTAGATCATTTCATTTCCTACAAATTATCTCTTACAAAGTTTTTCAAATTTTTGAAAGTTCTTTAGTTATTTGCATTTACATTTTAATTCGTTTCAAGAAATCGTATTCTGGTTGATTTTATTTACTTACTTTGAAACGCGAATAACTAAAGAACTTTTAAAAATTTGAAAAACTTTATAACAGATAATTTGTAGGAAATAAAACGATCTACAAAAAAGGCGCTATAACATTTTAAGATAAGTCTGATTATTTCGTCGAAAAAGTCAAATAATACTTAAATTTACCATGAATTCAAATTTGACCTTGGATAACTTTCGAAAAATCAAATTTCTCAAAAAATGATAAGAAACCTTTTTTGTAGAGCATTCAATTTCCTACAAAGTTATGTATTGGTCTTTTTTTGATAAAATGACCTGCTGCTAAGTTATAAAATTCCAAAGTTTTAAAAATATTTTTCCCCTGTTATTTATATATAAAGTCGAAAATTGCGATGAGGCAGTTGTTAATATTAATATTAAGAGCTCAAACTTTGACAGTATTTTTTTTCGTCATCTCGAACATTATTTTCAATGATTTTTAAAAATAAAAGTAGTCGATTTTTTTTAATCAGTCTAGTGAAGATGATCAAAAAAATATGATACTGAAGTTAGCCGACGTCTAATAATTTTTGGATTTTTTTTAAAATCATAAATTATAAAAAAAAAAATATTTGAAAAAAATGCACCTGTAGTTTTTTAAATTTTCCACATGTTCATATTTTTAGTTTTTTTTTTTATAATTGATTTGCTGAAAAAAAATCCGAAAATTACTAATTGTCTACTAACTTCAGGATCATAAAAAATAACGATATCAACAAAAATTTTTTTTTTATAAATACTTAATAATCTGAGCCGTCGACGCAACAATAAAATAAATAATCTCCTGTTATTCTTATCTTTATATACGTCAGCTCCGGTTTTTATTTTTGTTTATTTATTTATTATTTTTATTTAAAAGGAAATACAATTTCCGATATTATAGATGATTGGATGTACAATTATCAGTTATTGCGGTTGATATTTAAGCATACAGTTGTTACGCAATAAGACTCGGAAGGTCAACAAATATACGAAAAAAAAATCTTGACAAAATTTATAATTATTTTAAATTTAAATTTTTTTCATGCGAACGTCAATTTGATTCGCTTCCTCCGTAATACATTTTTTCTATCGTCTTGTTCAGCATCAACACGAGGACAATTAGCACGTAATTTAGTGTCAGATGTAAAACGTCACAGCTACAGTAGACTAATTAGAGCGCAGCATTTAATGAAATGACACTGATCTTTTTTACGTGTAAACCAACACGATATTTCTTTACTTCTGTTTACTTTTATATGCTAAAAGTTTTATTGCGATCTATGAAATAAGATCCTTTAGTTAACAATTTAAGTCAAAAGTCTCAAGTCTTATTGTTACTTGACTTTTATTTTATAATTTATACTAGGTCATTAAAATTTTTTATTTGACCTTCGGCATCATCAAAGATGATGTTCTTATAAATTATCATCAGTCTTCTTAATTCGCTGGATTAAATGATGCAGGATAACGTCAGTGTTGTAAAACTATAAAGACGGATTATATAGAATACTACATAATATATATAGGATTTATATTAAATACACATATGTTGATATATTATATATAATTTATTAAATAGTGACCTTATAGATATGAACTTGAAATGTAAAATGCTTCGGCGCATCGATTCGTGCCCGTGAACTAGTGACCGAAGTTCCATACGCGCAACAACCCTATAAAAAAGATCCGTACGACGTGCTAAGAACTTTCATTCTACGGAATCTAGAAGAGAGTTGATCGATCAAGTACCACCGGAAGTTCATACTTATACATCCATATTTTTTTACCGTAAATTTACCTGCAATTTAAAATTACAAAAATTAGTAGCAGTAAATTTGATCATACAGAAGTGATATGAAGACTAAAAATTTATCACTTTTTGATAAAATCTGCAAGTGTTATAGGGAAGATAAATCCCAAGATGAAGATGACTCAGAAATGTCTTTGGACGTCACACCTCAGGTATAAAATTTTTTAAAAATTTACAGAAGGAGAAAACCTGTGGGTTTTTAAAAGCTTGACTACTAATGACTCCGGTATTTGGAAAAACGGTTGTTTATTTTATGCCATTAGTCTAATTTAGTAAATGAGTTTGCGTTTTGAAAGTTTTTATAGGATGGGGTCGACGATAAGTAAACAGAGTTTTTATACGACATCGTTTGATTAGTCTTAAAAAATCGCGGGTGCGTATAAAAAAGTGAATGAAGAGACGCAAAAGATTTTGTAAGTCGATCGGGGCGAGGTCGAGCTCGATGGATATGTCAAGTATATATGTATCCTCAACTCGTCGAACTGCCTACGTAACAAATCACGCGAGTCCGAGCGTTGCCGAGTAAAATCAACTTGGTATTGACCTAGCAACTCGCGCGTGCGCTTTTTTTTTTTTTTTTTTTAAATTTATTAAACTTTTTCTTAATTTCAAATAAAATTTACCAAAATTAATGACGTGGTCTGAAGTAAAAGAGAAATTCCGTTCAAAAAATTTCAATTTCGCGCGCAATCTTGAATAATTATTCAAGTATTTAAATTTTTTATCATAGATGACAATTAAAGCATTAAATTATATTTTATGATAATTTAATTACAAATGACGTGTAAAGAAAATGATAGGCGATAAATCTTATTATGTATGCAATAAACAAATAATGATAATTTTTTACCAGTAAATACTTAGATATTAATTTGAATTTATTGGTAATTAAGTAATAGGGTGGTCGTTAAAAATTAAATTTTCTCAGGCGTCCCATAAAAAACTTCGTTTTAGTGAAAAAATACGTGGGGAATTTGATTTTTTTTTTTTAAGTAAAAAGAACACGTGCCGCAGGACGATCAGTTCATTTTTCGATACAATCGCGGTTTTTTTTAAATATCTCATGAAATATGCAGATTAAAGGAAAAAGTCATAAAAACAATTTTGTAGGAAATTAAATTCCTGACCGAAAAGGTCATGTTCATTTTTTTTATAAAATGTGTATTTTCGAAGTTTTTTTAAAAAAACTTTTTTTGGATCTTATGAATTGAGCGTTTTAAGGATTACAAATGTTTTTTTTAAATATCTTTGTAAATATACATTTTATAACAAAAATGAACATGACCTTTTTGGTCAAGAATTTAATTTCCTACAAAATTGTTCCTATGACTTTTTTCTTTAATCTGCATATTTCATAAGATATTTAAAAAAAACATTTGTAATCCTTGAAATACTCAATTTATCAGATCGAAAAAAAGTTTTTTTAAAATATCTTCATAAATACGCATTTTATTAAAAAAATGAATTCGATCTTTTTTGTCAAGAATTTAATTTCCTACAAAATTGTTCTCATGATTTTTTCCTTTAATCTGCATATTTCATGAGATATTTTAAAAAAACCGCGATTGTATCGAAAAATGAACTTTGATCGTCCTGCGGCACGTGTTCTTTTTACTTAAAAAAAAAAAAAAAAAAACAAATTCCCTAGGTATTTTTTCACTAAAAAGAAGCTTTTTATCGGGCGCCTACGAAAATTAAATTTTTAACGACCACCTCACTAAGTATAAGAATTTACAATCTATAAAAATTTTTCCGCGTCATTTAAAGTATTGTTAAATTTACCGTCACATATATTTATTGTGCCGTTACAAATTAAATTATTTTCTTGGTAAGACATCAGCAAACCGGATCGGCTTGTTCGCGTATCAAATATTTTTATTTATCCATACAATTTTATTCGCTTGGATTAAATATTTAAATGGAAAGTATATCAGTAGTATATAGAAGCCTGACCAATGTACACAGAATAAATTCCAGTTGAATTTATCATTGATTAGAGTTTTATCTGGACACTTGGCTTTAATCAGCGTAGTATGTAAATAAATAAACATACCAGGAAATAATAAAAAATCAAAAGTCCATCGGCCGAACAATATGTGATTCATAAATATGTAATCATTTAAATGTATACTTAAACATTCATCTTAATAATTTTATCTGAAGGAGTAGATTAGATTTATGATTTATTATTTTTATAAATAATTTTTGTAGACCCATGACGTCATACAGTCACCGTAAAGCGTTTATAATTATTACATCTATTATTAGATATTGGAAAGTGTTTAAAGTTCAAAGAACTTTAAGTTCAATCAATGATCTTACTGTTGTCACATGAATCCACGTGCGCGTAACACTTATATGCTGTTCTCTCCACATCATTAATTCCAAGTCACGTGGATTAGTTCCACGTCTACATTGATAAATCGTTCTCTTAACTTCTCTTCTTCTTCTTAGTTATTTTTTTTTTCCCATTATAAAATAACCCAAACCTTCCCATGGTCCGTTTTTTTTATTCTCCAGCATCTCTTCACCGTGAACGTAAACTATTTTTGTTAAAAGCTGTTCGAGAGATTTATATCTTCAAAGTACTTGTATCAATGGATTTATATATAGACAGCCCTTCACCTTGAATATTAAACTGTCTAAAAAAAAAAATTCTACACAATAATTATTTTAAAAAACGATCCTGAAGTTAGCAGGCAATCAAAACTTTTTGAATTTTTTTTTTCAGCAATTTAATTTAAAAAAAAAAAAAACTAAAAATATGCACATGTAGAAAAATTAAAAAACTACAAGTGCAATTTTTTTGAATGTATCGTTTTAAAAAAATATCAAAAAATTATTAGACGTCGGCTAATTTCAGCATCATTTTAAAAAATTATTTACTCCGCAAAAATAGTGGATTTTTTGGCGCAAAAAATTTTACTCGACTTAAGAAAATTTCTACTTGCTCTAAGAAATTATTTGCAGTATGAATTGAATTGAAAAATTTTCTTAAGCTGAGAAAAAATTTTTCTTTTAATTTCACAATAAAAAATTTTTCTTGCGCCAGGAAATATTTTTTTGCGCATTATCGCATTAATGATAATATTTATTTCTCAAAATTAAAATTATAATTGATGTCTTATGAATCGATGCATGAGTTTTACATTTCCTTATCTCAATTATTTTTTTTTTACTGACGTTCTTACGTAACTTGAACGTTCTACGTAAAAGAACTTAACTCGTTAGCTGCACGCGTCCACGTTATATTTACATGTATAATGTCATGCATGTACACATATGTAGATGCATAAAGACGTAATACGATAGGAGTAATGACTACAAAGTTACTTAGTTTTATTTAACAACGTATTCAAGTTCATTTCCCAGTAAAGTTCGCTGCTTATTAAAAAAAAAAAAAAAAAAATAAAGAAAATCACGTGGCTTTTAAATTTCTTTACCTTACTCGAGTTTCGCGCGCGTATGAGGGGAAACTTATATGAGGGGGGATTAAAAATGAGATATGCGCAAGTGTGAATCAATCGATCGTTCGATGTTTCCTTTTGCTATTTCCTTATTTTATTTGCATTTGTAATTATCATTTACACAAAATTATTACACTAGATCACTGAAAAAAAAAATATTTCTCATTAGTAATAATTAGTAATAATAATAATAATATACCTGAATATTTAAATGTTAAATAATTGCATCAGATAATTTACTTGTATAAATTTTGATGAATAAATAAAATTAATTATTAATTTGAATTTGCTTGAATAAATAGACTTTGACATTAAAAATAAATAACTCAGGGAATCCCTTATCAATTTTAAATTAAAAGTCAATTAATACCGGGTGATTTAAAAAATCTTCCATTCTATTCGATAATGTCAGATAACAATTATGTTAAATATTAAATAAAATTAATTTATTACTGGGTCAGGAGACTATCGCTGTCAAATAAAATTATATTAATAAAAATTAACGAAAATCAATTAGAAAAATTAAATATTACATAATTTGAGGTAGGTCGTAATCCAATTATATATATTTAAAATTTTTAAAAATAATATCCGACTCTTATCTCAATTAAAAAGTTATTTTCATAAAAATATCGATAACTCTAATCATTCATTACTTATTTGTTGTATTTAAAATAAAATTATGCTCTTGATTTTAAAAAAAATCAATTGCTACGTCACTTGATTCATATAAAAGTTCGTGATCAAGTATAAGCCGCGAACATGATCTTTAAACAAATAAATAATTAAATATGACGTATTAAATTTATCATGATGTAATATGATACTGAAGTTAGCCGACGTCTAATAATTTTTGGATTTTTTTTAAACCATAAATTTGAAAAAAAATTGCACTTGTAGTCTTTTGAATTTTCTACATGTGCATTTTTTTAGTTTTTTTTTTTCTTCAAATTTAATCGTTGAAAAACATGTCCAAAAATTTTTAATTGTCTGCTAACTTCGGGATTGTGATGTAATTACTAAGAATAGATTTTTTTTATAATTTAATTTAAAAAATTGACATCAATCAAGGGCATTAGGTATTGCCCTGGAATCGATGGCATTGACGTAAGTTATAATATAAAAAATGAATAAAACAAATACTAACAAAGATTGCATGAGAAAGTTAATTTTAAATGAACATAAATTGAAAATTGATTAGATATAATCAATAATGGAATAGAAGTACTTAACGTTAAAAGAAAGTATGAATGGTACGTGACGTTTAACACGTACAGTGACGAGCCTCCACTCGAAAAATGCTTATTCAACATACCAATCCTTAACATTATCCTCATGCGTATACTACAAATATACATACATATATATATATATATATATATATATATATATATATATAAATAGAGAGAAGCAAAGTAATACCCAAGGACCTTTGCATCATACGCAGAAATACTTTCGTTCTGTTGCGCGATGAGGATCAAATTACCCCCGTTTTTTCAGGTTGACGCAATCCGTTGTCTGAAAATCGACACCATAAAAAATAGTTCAGTAATAAACTAATGTATGCTTTTAAAAAATATATATAACATTGGTGTGCTCCAAAAAAATCGAAATTTTTTTTTCTTTCGATTGTTGTAAAAAAAGTTTCTATATTTCGAAAAAAAACCCGTCAAAAGGACGATTTTTTATTTAAATTTCAAAAGTTGGCGCGCGCTCTTTGAATTTTCCCATGGGAATTTTATTTTTATTTTTAAAAAATCCTATAACTTCATTTGAAGTTGAAGAAAAAATTTGAATCATAGACATTTTTTGTAGGAAATTTTATGCTCTACAAAATTGTTCATGAGCTCATAAGCTCTAAAACGTACGGTTCAAAAGTTACAGGTATTTAAAGTTAATAACTTTTTGAAAATCAACGTTCAAACGGTCTTTACACCAAAGCTGCTACTCTCACGGAAAATATCAAATAAAAGCTTTGTAACGAAGTTCATTCATTACGAAAAAGCTACAAAACCATCAATGTATGTTTTGTACTTAATGAATAATTAATATGTTTAATAAATACTTTTCCATGGAAATTATTATATTCTGCTTGTATGACATAAAGGCAATATTTTTTTTTGAAAATTTTACTGTGAATAAAACTCAGCAACGACCAAAATTATCATCTTAACAAATTTATTGTACCATTATAATATTTATCACTTATTTTCAAATCGATTTATGTAAAGATTGTTAAAAACATGACCATAACCATACAATTGATTTTTAAAAAGTTATCAACTTTAAATACCTGTAACTTTTGAACCGTACGTTTTAGAGCTTATGAGCTCATGAACAATTTTGTAGAGCATAAAATTTCCTACAAAAATCTTTATGACTCAAATTTTTTCCTCAACGTCAATTGAAGTTATAGGATTTTTCAAAATAAAATTCCCATGGGAAAATTCAAAGAGCGAGCGCCAACTTTTAAAATTTAAATAAAAAATCGTCCTTTTGACATTTTTTTTTCAATATATATAATCTTTTTTTACAACAGTCGAAAGAAAAAAAAATCGATTTTTTTTTTGAAACACTAATAAAACATCATACTTAATACTGATTATTGTAATGTATATTAGCATAAATAATTAATGAGATAAATTACCAACCCATTAATACATTCGCTGCCTACATAATTAGAGTAAAAAAAATACAATAAAGCTTGATGATGTAACATTTGGTATTTCCCGCGATAGAGGGTGGTCTTGTGACCTTATTTGCCCTTGAAAGCGGACGAGCCTCCAGCAGTGTGTTGCTTCTGCGCAGAATGGACCCACATATCAAGACCAGAGTGCACACGAGCACAATATGTGTGTTTATGATGTATGGGTGTAATTGTCATATGTACACATGACTGTAAATAAAAAGAGGAGAATAAACTTGTCCACAAAGTGGGGAAACAATTTTCTATGCTCATATGCTGGTATACCACACATACATTTATACTTACATATATGTGGGTAAAATACTACTGTGGACTGGTAGTAGTGCCACTGGTATGTCGATAGCTTTACTTTGCTTGGATCTATGCCCCCACTTAATATATTTCTCCTCTTTTCATGGAAGAGAATTTTAACTGGAGGTGGTTAGGTAGAGCAGGCGCCTTTTAGCTTCGCACATCACAGTCACCGTTGGTCTTTATAGATATTTACCTCGTATCGAGAATTTAAACTCGACATTTACTAAAATTATTTAAAATATTTATTAATCCTCAAATTTACCTGAGTCATATTGACTAATTAAATAAATAAATTACTTACTGTTAAATTGGCGGTGATTATTTTTCAAATTTGAATTAATTATTGCATCATTGTGTGGGTATTGAACGAACTGCCGGCTTCTGTAAAAAAAATCCAGCTTAATTATTTATTTAATTAACTTGGATTGTTAATTGACTGCGTAATTAATTTGTTTAAATAAATAATTATTTAAAAATAAATAAGTGCTGATGAAGATGAAGACTTCGCCGACAAGTCTGGAGAGTCTAGTGAAGCCTGAGGTGAGATGTCAATATTTTGTTGTCTGTAAAAGAGAAAGTGTCAAATTTAAATATTTATAAAATTTTTTTTTTCGCGTGTAATTTTTTTTTAAATTTCTATTGTATTTTTTTTTATTTACTAAAATAATTAATTATTACGTAGCACATGAGTTCTGTCTTATCGATCCATTAAAGTCGTGAGCAAGTTTTCCTTTACTCCAAATAAAACTAAAGTTAAAAATTTATTGGCTGCTTATTATCGCGAGGCATTTTTACCCTTTTTAGTTTTTTTAAATAAATATTTTTATTTTAAATTACGATACTGAAGTTAGCCGACGTCTAATAATTTTTGATTTTATTTTGACAGTAAATTATAAAAAAAAAAATTGCACCTGTAGTTTTTTAAATTTTCTACATGTGCAAATTTTTAGTTTTTTTTTTTGTAATTTATTTGTTTAAAAAAAATCCGAAAATTTTAAATTATCCGCCAACTTCAGGATCATTTTAAATTAAAAATTTTTTTTGCTCTTTACTGTAAATTTAAGAAATAAACTTTCATTCTTTCATCATCCATTATACGGTATGTTAATTAATTACCGGCTTCCGGATTAATGGTAATTTTATTTAATCACTTTGAATATTTAATAATTACATACATAAAATATTATATATACGATAATAATGTAGGAGTTAAATTAATAAATTAATACGTGACCTCATTAAAGTTTTTAATTTCTATCTTTTATATCCACGTGTTCGCGGGTTAACGTCAAGTAAAAATAAATAAATTTTATTTAAACAGAAGCAATTAGCATTCATTAATTATTAATTGTCAATAACTGATATATTTAATCGCTACATATATTTATTAAATAATAAAATTAACAGCTGACATATTTTATTTTCCACGTGTCACCGGCAGGATATATCGGATAAAAAACATGTGTTTAATCAGTATCGATACCGGTCCTCTGTACTAAACTTTTTATTTTTTTCTAGGTATATATATATATATGTGTACATATATATTTAATATTCATTTGATATAGATATGATATGAAGGATAAATTAATCCACATGTGTATAAATATTTAATATTCATTAATGTTATTATTATGAGAATCCTATTGGCTGATATGCGGGTGTGTCGATGACGTAAGAGATGGATCAATGTGGGAAATACTGAGAAAGAGTAAACGGATGTCCGTAGTAAAAGCGCGCGAGAATATCAAAGATACTGCACTTTATAACATTGACATTCAAATGATAATTTATATGAGTGTGAATGTAGTAGACATCAGATAAATTTAAAATTATAAATAAATAGAGTAAATGATTAAAAAAAAAATATTTCTAAAAAATCCACTTATTTATTTCAAAATTTTTTAAATGCGCATTTTTTTAAATTTAATTTTTTAAATTATTTACTCTATTTATTTATAATTTTAAATTTGTCTGATGTCTGCTACATTCACACTCATTAATTTATAGTTTATATGTATATAGAAAAAAAGATTTTGCCCAAGAAAAATTTATGATACTCAAGTTAGCTGACGTCTAATAATTTTTGGATTTTTTTCAAAACGATGAATTAGAAAAAAAAAAAAAAATTGAAAAAATTGCAACTGCAGTTTTTTTAATTTTCTACATGTGCATTTTTATGTTTTTTTTTTTCGGGTAAATGATTTGGTGAAAAAAAAATCGAAAATTGTCAATTGTCTGATAACTTTATGATACTCAAGTTAGCCGAGGTCTAATAATTTTTGGAGTTTTTTTAAAACGATAAATTATAAAAAAAAAAATATTTAAAAAAATTGCACCTGTAGTTTTCAAAATTTTCTACAGGTGCATATTTTTACTTTGTATTTTTTCGTAATTGATTCGTTGGAAAAAAATCCGAAAATTGTCAATTGTCTGTTAACTTCAGGATCATAAGTTGAAAAAAAAAATAATTTAAAAAATTGCACCTATAGCTTTTTTAATTTTCTACATGTGCATTTTTTTAGTTATTTTTTGCACACCGTGGAGAGGTAGTGCTCTATTGTCACCAAATCGAAAAATCACGATCCACTCATCTTAAATCATTTCTACCAACTTTTTTTTCTTTTGTAGGATCATCAAAATTTTGGTATCACGAATATTTGCCCGCAGACATTAAATCCGCAAGATCCTGAAGTCAGCAGACAATTAAAAATTTTATAATTTTATTTTGAATAATTAAATTTAAAGAGAAAAATAAACTGAAAAAATGCACATGTAGACAATTAAAAAGACTATAAGTGCAAATTTTTTAAATATTTTTTTTTTATAATTTATCGCCTTATAAAAAATCCAAAAATTATTTGACGTCGGCTAACTCCAGTATCATAAATCCGCGACTTTATAATAATTTATTTACTTTATTTACTCATTTAATTTTTTCAATACCATTGCAAGCGTGTGTGTTAACATACTATTGTAATTACACCCACAAAACTTTTGAAAAAAACGCACATTACCGATTTACAACCTCGCGGATTTTTCGTCTGCGGACGAAACGTCAGGGAACCAAAATTTTGCATTGTGAAATGAAAAAAATAGTTTTCTTAATTCTAGAAGAAATTTTTTGGTGCAAGAAATTCTCGCCTCAAAAATTTCCTTTTCAATTTTACATAGATATATCTTCTATGTTTTTATTTACTATATTATTCACTCATCATTATTATTATCATCATTTATTATAAATTTAGACCTTTGGATACAGACTTGGTCTTTAAATCCATTGAAAAAAATTATTAAGTAATTTTTTTTCTTTAAATCAATGTCTATTTATATTTTTAAATTATCGAAACATAAATTATTAAAACTACGTCGTTTTTATGACGTCTGTAAATTTAAATAGATTAGTTGGACACGTGTTTATGAAAATGTTCCACGTAATTTACTAAAATTGAAAATAGTCGAATGATTAAACACCTATTTTTTTTTTTTTATCATCGACAATTGAAAGTAAAAATATAAGTACACATTTTTTTTTAATTGTGACTGTAATTGATTTTTTATCAGTTAAAATGATGAAATCATTAACGTTCAAGGTTGAGTTGAATAAAAATTTCAATGTCAAAAAAATATTTCTGTTTAATTTTTGTGATTTAAAGTTGTTTGTTATTTTTTTTTCTTTCCTCATATGACAATAATAATCTTGCAATAAATATAATGATTTTTATGCGGAAAAAAATTACGTAATTCGCAAGAGAGTTACGATAAGCAATATTTCAATTTTAGTGATGAGAATAAGCTTCGGAAATTTAAAAATTACAATAAACAATAAAATATTCTCGTGATTTGTTGATAAAAAGATTTGCATATTAATTTGAATTAAGACCAATGCAATTTATGACAACACGGGATTAATTATTACTTAATAATGATATTTACTAATGGATTTACTTTATTTATTTTTTTTAGATAAAAGATGCCTGCAAGGATCTTGTTCTTTCGGATGAACAATTGCGCATGTTGATGACAAGTCTTACTCATGAAATAAAACGTGGGTTATCTAAAGAAACTCATGAGGAAGCTATCGTTAGATGCTACACGACTTACGTTCAAGATCTTCCCAATGGAAGTGGTAATAAACTTTTAAATTTCATCATTTTTTCTTTTTCAAATATTCAATTACTCAGTTGTGATGACCGCACTTAAATTTTGATAATTAATTTAAAAAAAGTTTTAGTACTCTTTGAAAAAAGGGCATCGCAGTTATAATTTCAAGACATAAATTTATAAAAAATTATTTACAGTTGATATCAATTAGGAGTTGAACGAAATTTGGAATCATAAATTTTAGTCTACAAAATTTTAAAATTCGAATTTTAAAATCGACATGAAGATTTTACTGAAATTTATATTCCAAGTTTCATTCAACTCCCAATTGATATCAACTGTAAATAATTTTTTTTTTAATCTGTCTCGAAATTATAACTGCGTTGTCTTTTTTTCAATCAATGCTAAAACTTTTTTTAAATTAATTATCAAAATTTGGTTCTGTAACAATTAAACCGAAGACAGTTCAACTGAAAATACCCTGGACCCCCTTATTTAGGATGATACTGAAGTTAGCCGACGTCTAACAATTTTTGGACTTTTCTTTAAACGGTAAATTATAAAAAAAAAAAATATTAAAAAAAATTGCACTTGTAGTCTTTGAAATTTTCTACATGTGCATATTTTTAGTTTTTTTTTTTTCTTCAAATTTAATCGTTAAAAAAAAAACCGAAAAATTTTCAATCGTCTACTAACTTCAGGATCATTATTTAGGTGCCCTCTTATCAGGGATTTTTTGTCGGTTGAAATGTCGCCAGGTTGAACTGTCGCGGTTGAACCATCTTCGGTTTAATAGTCGCGGCACCAAAATTTACCTTGGCTTAATTTTTTTTAAATCAAATAATAAAATTTTAATTGGATATTTTTAAAAAGTGGGAGGCAATGACTGAGAATGTCCTTAATAAAAATATATTTTTTTGTTTGTAGAAAAAGGAAATTTCTTGGCACTTGATCTCGGCGGTACTAATTTTCGGGTCTTGCTTATAACATTAGACCACACGAATTTTGATATGAAAAGTAAAATATACGCAATACCTCAGACACTTATGTTGGGATCAGGTACACAATTATTCGATCATATTGCTCAGTGTCTCGCGCTCTTTGTCAAGGACTTGAAATTAGAGAAAGAAGTTTTACCGCTTGGTTTTACGTTCAGTTTTCCCTGTACTCAGCATGGTTTGACGAAGGGTATATTAGTACGATGGACAAAAGGATTTAATTGCAGTGGAGTCGTCGGCGAGGATGTTGTTGCTCTACTTGAGGCTGCTATTGCGAAAAGAAATGTAATTATTATTTATATTTGTCATATTATATTTTAAAAAATTATAAATGTCTGTTATTAAATTTAAATAAATTTATGTTATGTAGGATGTCAGGATTGACGTCTGTGGAATCTTGAATGATACCACCGGAACACTCATGTCTTGTGCATGGAAGAATCACAACTGTAAAATCGGTTTAATTGTCGGCACAGGAAGCAATGCTTGTTATGTTGAAAAAACTAAAAATGTTGAGTGCGCGATCCCTGGTAATTACAATCCGAACAAAGAACATATGCTGATTAATACTGAGTGGGGCGCAATGGGTGAACGCGGTACTTTAGACTTTGTTGTAACTGAATTTGACAGAATCATTGACGAAAATTCAATAAATCCTGGAACACAGATATTTGAAAAGATGATTTCCGGTATGTACATGGGTGAATTAGCCAGGCTTGTACTGGAGAAGCTTGTTGACGCTGGTCTTCTGTTCAACGGCAAATGTCCGCCGGATCTAAAAAAGCGAGGAAAATTTTTCACGAAATATGTCTCGGAAATTGAAGCGTAAGTTATAATTAATATTTATATACGTTGATAAAATATATATTTACCCAAATATAAATGGGAATCCAGCTTAGATTTCTATGCGGGTTCCCACATGGAGTTTTAGAATGGATTCCCATACGGTTTCCTATAGAAATCTTGCATCGATTCCGATATAGATTCTCACATGGGTTACTATGGGAATCTACACCATGCCAAATCCATATGGGAATCTAGTATGGATTTTTACGGCGATTTCTCATGGGAATCTGTACCATGTCAAAGTGGAAATTCAGGTATCCATAGTTTCCTATGTGAATTTCCCATATGGGAGTAGATACTCATGGTTTCTTACATGGATTCTTATATAAATCCATATACTCCTATATTAATTCCTATAAGTTTCTACATGGCGTTTTTGGATGAATTCCCATATAGTTTCCTTTAGAAATCCAGCATAGATCCTGATATAGATTCTCACATGGGTTCTTATGGGAATCCACACCATGCCAAATCCATATGGGAATCTAGTATGGATTTTTACGGCGATTTCTCATGGGAATCTATACCATGTCAAAGTGGAAATCCAGGTATCCATAGTTTCCTATGTGAATTTCCCATATGGGAGTCTAGATACCCATGGTTTCCTACATAGATTCTTATATAAATCCATATACTCCTATATTAATTCCTATCTGTTTCTACATGGCGTTTTCGGATGAATTCCCATATAGTTTCCTATAGAAATCCAGCATAGATCCCGATATAGATTCTCACATGGGTTCCTATGGGAATCCACATCATGAAAAATCTATATGGGAATCTAGTAATATTTTTACGAAGATTTCCCTCGGGAATTTGCACCATGCAAAATAAAAATCTAGGTACCCACAGTTTCCCATGTGAAATTTCCACATGGGAATCCAGATCCCCAGGATTTCCTACATGGATTCTTATATAAATCCATACACTCCTATATTAATTCCTATTGATGTTTACATAAATCCATACTTTTCTATATTGATTTCTATGGGTTCCTATGTAATCTCACATAGATTTATTTGATAGGGTAATTAATTAATGATATTATTTTTACAGAGATCCAAAGGGTAAATACACAAACTGCCGAGAAGTTTTAGCAGAATTAGGTATCGTCAATGCAGCTGATCAAGACTGCGAAAATGTAAGATACGTTTGCTCAGTAGTATCGAGAAGAGCAGCTCATCTCGCTAGCGCAGGAATCGCGTGTTTGCTTAATAAAATTGGAGAAAATAACGTAACCGTCGGAATTGACGGTTCAGTTTATCGATTCCATCCTCATTTCCACGATCTTATGACTGAAAAAATCGGCCAGTTACAGAACTACACGGTAAATTTAAATGATTAATCACCAATCATCTATTTATATTGTCAAGTAAATATATTAATAACAATATCTTGTTACTTAATTTTTTAGTTTGACCTAATGTTATCAGAAGACGGAAGTGGTCGTGGTGCAGCATTGGTAGCAGCTGTCGCCGCGCAAAAACGGTGAAGTCAATCACCGACTAAATAAAATAAATTTATTATAGAATAATTTTTAAAATAAAGTGCGAATTTCATACTAAAATTAACACAGCAAAATAACATTAATAATAATTATTAAGGTCATTCTCAGACAGTGTCCCCACTTTTTAAAAATTTTAAATGACTCAACTGTCATAAGCGTATCAATTAATTAAAAAAAAATTAAAGCATTAATTGAAAAAAGGACAACGTAGTCGTAATTTCGCCGAGGTACAGTTTTAAAAAAAATTATTTCCACTTGATATCAACTAGGAGTTAAGCAAAATTCGTTAAATAAATTTCAGTAAAATCGTCATGTCAATTTTATAATTCGAATTTTTAAATTTTGGCGGCTAAAATTTATTCAACAAATTTCGTTTAACTCCCAATTGATGTCAATTGTAAGTAATTTTTTTAAAACTCTACTCAACGAAATTACGACTACGTTGTCCTTTTTTCAATTAAGGTTTTAATTTTTTTTAAACTAATTAATAAAATTTTAATACGTATGACAGTATAAAGTCATTGCATATTTTTAAAAAGTGGGGAGAGACTGTTTGAAAATGCCCTTAAATGAAATAAAAAATAATAATAATAATGATTGACACCTAACTTGTACATAGAGCACAAACATTTGTAGCCTACATGGATCGTTGATATTTATTAGGCTCTTGTTTCATACGTTCTTACTCGAAAAAATTATTGACTAATTTGAGTAAGACAATAATAATAATAATAGAAATAATAATATAATCGCGTGCCCATATAAATCAATGAGATTGACAGTTAATTAATTAACTGCTTTCTCACGTGATTTGTATGCTCAGGATATACAGATTACAAATTAATTACATGTATATTAACGGGCATGTGCACTTGAAACAGTAGACAGGAATAATTATGTGTTACTTATATATATATATATTTTTCTTCTTTACTTATTGTTTTCTTTTTTAATCACAAAGCGCAGTGGACATAATAAAATTAAAAGTCAGTTTGAATTTTTGAAAATAGTAAGAGATGTGTACACTTTGTATGAACTAGTAATTTTATTTTATGAGCAATTGTGAATTTGTGTGCTTGTGTGTGAGTATATATGCACGGATAAAGATTAACAAAGATAATATTTATGTATAAATAATAATAATAATAATAAACTGCGCTTAGGACAATTTATAAGTTATTTATATTGTCAGTTTATCTTGACGCGCGTAAATTATTGGACGTGCAGGCGGTAGTGTTACAATTTTACTCACAACATTTTTACTCAAAAAAAGTGGCTACAATTCTACTCACTCACAACTTTACTCAGTTATATCTTTACTCAGCTACAACTCTACTCACATTTTTAATACCCGGTGTAAAAAATTATTGTTCATAATGAATTTCGATATAAATTTAATCTCGAAACTCAGATCGTGACACAAATATGACTTTCATCATGAATTTGTATCAAAAACTTTAATCACGTCAAAATTATGACAGTAAAATTTAAATCCAAGTGATCCGAAGTTCATTCACTAAATTAATTTTACAATCGAAACTGATTTACGTAAATCAAGTACTTTATAAAACAAGTTTATTGGTAATTTCTGAATTGATAAATTTGACAAAAGGTTTAATTCAGTAAAAAATCAGTCAAGTTTCTATCGAAGCCATCCCAAGTCCAATTCAAAGACGTAATAAATTAATTTTATAATTGGTACTGATTTACTAGACGAAAAGTTGGAGTAAATTCATGATGAAAGTCATATTTGTGTCACGATCTGAGCTTCATCATGAAATTCAGACCTAAATTCATTATGAACGAAAATTTTTTTTACACGGGACGTGAGGAGTTGAACCTGAGTAAAAAAACCTCGAGTAGAGTCGAGGCTGAGTAGAATTGTAGCCAATTTCTTTGAGTAGAGATCTCGTGAGTAGAACTGTAACACTGCCGTGCAAACGAATTAGGTTTTAAATTTTTAAATTTACTTGGAAGATACATAGTCGTTGAAATAAACTATTATCAATATTTTAAATAAATATGAACGAGATATACTGCTGTATGATAGTTTTAAAATAATTATTTAATGTCTTCCTTTGCTAAACTTTATTCTGTAAATTATTTAATAAGAATATTGACTTGTCGACTGTGTAAAGTTGATATGTAAGCGCTGCTTTCTGTCTAGTTTGCTATCAAATTATTTTTAGTTGCCATGAGTATTTATATATTTTTTTTTTCATTGTTTATTTTTTTAATTTTACTCCTATCATGCAGCGTTTAATTAATTGTTCAGATAAGTACTTAAAAATAATCGATTGAGAACTTGAAATTTTTATTTTTACTGGAAATTATTAATAGTGTTGATATTAATGTTGTAAAAAAAACTCCTTAATAAATAAATCGTTTCAGTAAAATATAAATAAATAAATAAATAAACGAATGAAATATTATTGTACTTTTTTATGTTCTGAAGTATGGAAAAATTTTTTCAAATGTATCGTTCAAGTTGGAGAATAAAAAACATCTTTATTCTTTGAAGACATTTTTTTTATAAATTTATATTTAAACAAAATTGCTTACCATAAATGCGAAGCGTTGGGTGGCTGCTATTCTGATTCTCCTGGATTATGTTTGCACTTTCTGGCGGATCCAAGTTACGGTAATTTATTGTAAATTTGCGGCACTTCTGCGGTATTTCACCGCACACGTGCGGATTTACTGCAAAATTACGGCATTTTACCGTAAAGTGATTGCACTTACTGTTAGAACCCGTAATTTCCCACAAATTACCGTAAAATGCGGGAAGTTTGAAGTACAATACGGTAAATACTGTAATTTGGATCCGCTAGGGACACTTGACTGTTCAGACACTCAGCTGTCAGTTGTAATTTTTTAATGACAAAAATCTTATTCAGGATAATGGACCCGATCCTTTCAATGCAGATCATTCTGAAAAAGTGTATTTTCAGTTTTCATAATATTTATATTGATCTATTTGTTGTTATTTGTTAACAATTGTATATTTACAATGATCCTGAAGTTAGCTCCTGGTGAAAATTTTTCTGACTTTTCTCTGAGAAACTCTGAAAAAGTCCTAGAACTTTGAAAAAGTCTTTAGACCTAAGTTTTTTTTCAGAGAAAATTCCGAAAAATTTCCACCAGGGGCAGACAATTAACAATTTTCGAGTTTTCTTTTTTCAGCAATTTAATTTAAAAGCCAAAAAAAAAACTAAAAATATGCACATGTAGAAAATTTAAAAAATTATGTCCAATTTTTTATGAGTGTGAATGTAGCAGACATCAGACAAATTTAAAATTATTAGTTAATCAACTAAGAAATTAATAAAATAAAATTTCAAAAAAACGCGCATTTGAAAAATTTGAAAATGAATAAGTGCATTTTCTTAAAATTTTTTTTTTTTATTAATTATCTACTATATTTATTTATAACTTTAAATCTGTCTGATGTCTGCTACATTCACGCTCACAATTTTTTAAATATTTTTTTAAAATTCAATTTTTAAAAAAATTCAAAAATTATTAGACTCCGGCCAATTCCAGTATCATGCAATTACATATAGCTTACAATTATTTATTAGCGATTTCTGTCCTCTAATTACCTCTTACATTATTTTATTTTTGCAAATATAATTTCGTAAATTCATAAAAAATCAACCCGTAGATTTACTTTCATTTGTTTCAGGAAAAAGTTAAGGAAAAAAAAACCTGATTAGATTTATCAGAAAAAAAAAAGTGTTTGACAAAACTAATGACTTGATACCACTATTAAGTTGGCGCGGAAATTAAATATTTTTTAATGAATGATATGCCAAAAAAATTGCTCTTTAAATGCTCTTTCAGAATCCACAATTGCTCCAGTCATAAAATTAATATTTAATTAATTATTATGATGTGATGGCAGCCTTCGCCTTCGGCTCCAGTAAACTTCATCTCGTCTGAATTCGCCTTAAATTTACTATACATTGATAAAGAAATTATCAGTCGTTGAAATTAAAAAATCTTCCGGATGATGCCGCTAGTTTAAAACTCCTTCTTGTTGTTGTCATCTCATCAGTCATAACTTTAACAATAGAATAATTATTTTTCCACATACTAATAAATTTCCCCTATAAAAAATCCCAGTACAAAATTAAATTTATTAAAATAAAATAGAACCCAAATGCACGCGTTAAAATTTTAAAATATTTACACCGAGAGTAAGTCCATGAAAGATAAATTTATAGTTTTTCATCTCCAGTCTGCTGAGGTTAGAATTTTCAATAACCTACTTTTGTAAAATGATTGAGTTTAATCAACTATACAAACAAATAAAAGCCAAACAATTAAATACTATCGTACATACACGGATTTTACCGTAAAATAATAATAAATTGCTATCAATAACGAGATTAAAAATTATTTTAAATTATCAGTTTTATTTTCTTGTGTCAACGTGTCAACAATTGCAATCACATGTTTCTATTTATCAGTAGATTTTTAATTAATTTTATTTAATTACATAATTATAAGTGGATACATAATTTAATATGAGTGTAAATATATATGATCTTGAATTTAGCAGACAATTAAAAATTTTTGGATGCTATTTTCAACTAGTTAATTACAAAAATTTAAAAAACTAAAAATATGCACTTGTAGAAAATTTTAAAAACTATAAGTGCAATTTTTTTAAATATTTTTTTTTTTAATTTATCATTTAAAAAAAAAAAATTCAAAAAATTATGATACTGAACTTAGCCGACAATTATTAATTTTCGGATTTTTTTTTTTAACAAATCAATTACAAAAAAACAAAAAATAAAAATATGCACATGTAGAAAATTTTAAAAACTACCGGTGCAATTTTTTCAAATATTTTTTTTCTTATAAGTTATCTACTAAAAAAAAATACAAAAATTATTAGACGTCAGCTGACTTCAGTATCACAATAAGTTTTGGATTTTTTTTTTAAATGATAAATTTAAAAAAAAAATATTTAAAAAAATTGCACTTATAGTTTTTTTCATTTTCTACACGTGCATTTTTTCAATTTTTTTTTTTTTTGTAATTGATTTGTTGAAAAAAAAATCCAAAAACTCTTAATTGTCTACTAACTTCAGGATCATAAAAAATTATTAGATGTCGGCTAACTTCAGAATCATAAATGTGTCAGGCATGAGACAATTTATAAATTTTAAATAAATAGATAAGTAAATTAAAATAATGAAATTTTAAAAAATGCGCGTATGGATTTTGCATTTATTTAAATATGCATTTTTTTCATTTTTACTCTGCTTACATTTTATTCATTTGTTATAAAATTACAAAAATTTAAAATTGTCTGCTACATTCAAAATGATGATCCTGAAGTTACCAGACAATTATAAATTTTTGAATTTTTTTTTTAACAAATCGATTGCAAAAAAATGAAAAATAAAAATATGCACATGTAGAAAATTTTAAGAACTATAAGTGCAATTTTTTCAAATATTTTTTCTTTTATTTATCGTTTCAAATAAATTTCAAAAATTATTAGACGTCGGCTAACTTCAATATCATTCAAAATGAGTGTAAATGTATCAGGCATGAAACAATTTATAAATTTTAAATAAATACATAAGTAAATTGTAAAAAATGCGCGTACGGATTTGCATTTATTTAAATATGAATTTTTTTATTTTTACTCTACTTACATTTTGTTCACTTGTTATAAAATTTAAAAAATTAAAAATTGTCTGCTACATTCACAATGAGTGTAAATGTAGATGAGTGTGAATGTAGCAGACATACGAAATTTTTTAGATTACACATAAAAAATTTCAATAATTAAAATAATAAAATTTTAAAAAATGCTTGTACTGAATTTTGAATTTTCTAAACATGTATTGTTTAAATTTTTTATTTTATAAACATTTAAATTTATCATTTAAAAGTTTAAAAAATTGTCAAGTGTCCGGTAACTTTACTATCCATGCATTGACTCATAAATAAATTTTTTTTTTCCACAGATTTAAAATAAAGCAACAGATTAAATGGTGCTCACAGGTGCCATGGAAAGAAGAATAAAATTAAAAACACTTAATAGCCACATAACTTGTAAAATATGTCGTGGTTATTTAATTGACGCAACAACAGTTACCGAGTGCCTGCATACTTTTTGTAAAAGTTGTCTAGTTAAACATTTGGAGGAAAAACACACATGTCCAACATGCCAAATAGTTATACATCAGTCACATCCATTACAGTATATAAGTTTTGACAGGACAATGCAAGATATTGTTTACAAACTTGTTCCTGATCTGCAAGAAAGTAATTCATTTTTTTATTCATACCGTCAATTATTCATAAGTTTTTTAATGGAGATTTGAAAAAGGGCGGGGGAGTAGAAAATTTAAAAAATCAGTTACCAGAACTTGGAAATTTAACTGTCAAATTTTGAAAGCTGTCTGGTCGCGATTTAAATGAATGATCAAGTGAAGTAATTGAATTAATTATTTATTTGTTTGTTTGTTTGATAGATGAGATAAAAAGAGAACGTGAGTTTTATCGAGCACGTGGGCTGCCGTGTCCGAAAGATGTGTTACCAAATGCTGGTGATGTTGAAGATGAAAAAGCCTCGGCGGACGCACATGCCGAGGCTGATTATCATCGTGCTGATGAACAAGTAAATGTTTGTCTTGAGTGTATTAGTAGTAATTTAAAAACACTAAAAAGAAGATTCATAAGATGTTCAGCACAGGCTACGATAACACACTTAAAAAAATTTATTGCCAAAAAAGTTCTAAATGGATTGGAAAAATATCGTGATGTAAGTATTTATTTATAATAATAATTATTGTCATTAATTAATTGTGATTTAATTTTTATAGATTGACATTCTGTGTAATGATGAACTATTAGGTAAAGATCATACATTAAAGTTTGTCTACGTAACACGATGGAGGTTTAGGGACCCACCATTAAGATTACAATACCGACCAAGAATAGATATTTAAGTCAATACATATATTTAATAATTAAGAGTTATTTTATAATTTAAATAACTTTAATTATTCGACTACTCTTCCAGTTTATTTTTATTTCAACGTAAGGTAAATGACCTAGTACCCGATCAGTGAACTAGGACTCGATCATTACATGTATTTGTATGTCAATATTTAGTAAAATTTAGTGAATATAGATATACAAATACATGAGTAATCGAGTACTAGTTTCCTAATCGGGTAATAGTTGTATGATTAGATACTAGTTCCCTGATTGAGTACTAGTTACCTGATCAGGTATTAATTCACTGATTGGGTACTAATTCCCTGTTTGGGTACTAATTCACTGATCGGGTACTAGTTTCCTAATCGGGCAATAGTTTTATGATCAGATACTAGTTCTCTGATTGAGTACTAGTTTCCTGATTAGGTACTAATTCACTGATTAAGTACTAATTCCCTGATCGGGTACTAGTTTCCTGATTAGGAACTAATTCACTGATTAGGTACTAATTCACTGATTAGGTACTAATTCACTGATTAGGTACTAATTCACTGATTAGGTACTAATTCACTGATTAGGTACTAATTCACTGATTAGGTACTAATTCCCTGATCGGGTACTAGTTTCCTAATCGGGCAATAGTTTTATGATCAGATACTAGTTCTCTGATTGAGTACTAGTTTCCTGATTAGGAACTAATTCACTGATTAGGTACTAATTCACTGATTAGGTACTGATTCCCTGATCGGGTACTAGTTTCCTAATCAGGTAATAGTTTTATGATCGGATACTAGTTCTCCGATCATATACTAATTTCTTGATCGGGTACTAATTCACTGATTGAGTACTAGTTTCCTAATCGGGTAATAGTTTTATGATCAGCAGGGTACGGAAGTTTGTGCTCAACAATAAGAATAAAAAAAAAATATTCACGCAAATTTCTCTATATCAAAATGACGATCGCGAGCAAATTCACCTACATCAAATTAAAAGATATATTCAAATTTCGAGTGTCATCAAAGAATGTCGAAATTGAGGTCGTGAAAAGAATAGGTCAATAAAACTATCAGCAAGATAATTAGCAAGACCAGTAACAAGACAATTGTCTTGCTCGTCTTACTGGCGGTCTTGCTAATTATCTTGCTGGTAGTCTTGCTCATTGTCTTGCTGGTGGTCTTGCTAATTATTTTTCTGATTGTCTTATAGACATATTTTTTTCACAACCACAATTTCGATATTCTTTTATAACATTCGATATTTGAATATATCTTTTAATTTAATTCACGTGAATCTGCTCACGGACGTCATTTTGATATAAAAAAATTTGGGCGAATTGTTTTCTTTTATCCTTATTGTTGAGCACAAACTTTTGTACCCTGAATCATTGATCAGTTGCTAGTTCTCTAATTGGGTACTAGTTGCCCGATTAGGTACTGATTCTCTGATCAGATATTAGTTTCCTGATTGAGTACTGGGTCACCTTATCATTAATTAGCAATCTAAGTACTTATTGCATAATTAAAGAAGGCGTTAGCAAATCACCCAAAGTATTTTTTTTTTTGCATTAACATGAATTTAATTATTTAATTATTTATATTTTTAATTAAATTAATTATTGATTATTATTATTATTTTTATAAGTGTGTTTATATTTTGTGTAGGGACAATAGTTTTAATGACTTGATTTATTTTTTTCTTGAATCATATATTATTTTATTTTTAAATGACAAATAATTTTTTTTTTTTTTGAAAATGCAATTTATTGTAATGATTTAAAAAATAATTTTTTAATTTAACATTTATCAATTGACGAATTTTTAAATTCAAAAATGAATTAATTCGAAAAGTTTTTATATACTTGATTATTATTAATTAATTTAAAAATTTAATCATGTTTGACTTTATTAATTGACTAACAATTAATGTTAATTTTTGATTTAAAAAAAAAGTTTTTTAGTTTATAATTTACTAAATTAATTTTTAAAATAAAATGAATTTTGAGTTGATTAATTTTTAGAAAAAAAATATATTAATTGCTCTTTAAATAATTAATAATTAACAATTAATATCAGAGCCAAGTCAAAAGTGTGAATATTTTTTTTTATACATAACTTTGTATATTTATGCACATATATATCGAAGTTTATTTAAAATTATAATCATGTTTTTAAAAAATAAATTTAGAATAATATTTTAAAAAAAGGTACTGATAAAAAATATTTTTTGACTAATTTGAACGTTAATAAATATTCTAAATAAACTTTGATAAATTACCGCTTGTAGAAAAATAATTAAAGAAATGGAACCGGGTATATTATTCGTTGAGCAAGTGTGTGATTGTATATAATAACAAAAAAATATCAGATTAAAATGAGATAAATAAGTAAGATAAAAATAATAGAATAAAGTTTGGATAAAAAAAAAAGAAATTAATTGACATTATTAAAACAATTAGAAGCATTGTCAAAGCTTGTTTATTGAACACAGTGTGTCGGTATAAATTATTATAAAATAAATATGTTTTGTACAGTATATTAATTTTTCAATCATTTTTTAAATCATCATCATCAGCGCCCTATAAATTGTTTAATAATTTAAAAATTATTTATTTATTTATTTATAAACGCCCCTCGGCAATTATATATAGTAGGGTGGCCCAAAAAAACCGACTATTTTTTTTTTTTCGATCTCGCATGAAAATTTGTTGGTTTACGATGTTTTAAGAAGCCTCTCAAAAAATCAGCTCGATAAAAAATTTTTAAGAGGTCGCTCACGAATTTTGAAAATATCAAAAATAATCGAAATTCGGATTTTTATTTGTAAATTTTTTTCTTTCTCGTAGCAGCAGACGTCTAATAATTTTCGGATGTTGTTCGAAACGATAAATAATTTTAAAAAATATTTAAATAAATTGCACTCATAGTTATTTAAATTTTCAACCTGTGCATTTGAAAAATTTTTTTTTTTATCATTAATTCCTTGAAAAAAAAAAAAATCCGAAAATTTTAAATTGCCTGTTAACTTCAGGATCATTCTTTTCTCTAATTTCACTGCAAGCTTTTCAAACTTCCCGCCATGAAACTAGAAAATTTTCAAAAAAAGGGAAGTTCTTGGTTTGGGTCTGATTTTCGAAAATAAAGTTTTCATCAGATGTCGACGTTTTGAGGTCCTAGGAATCTATTCTGACGATTTTCAGATGAACGCCCGTGTATACAGTTTGTTATCCTGTGGTTAATTTTACTGCATTTTAAAAATTTTACTTCTTAATTAATTTAATCAGATAATTATTCGGGCGGATAAAAGCAGCTTTGATTCTTGAGCAAACTCAGTGAGGAAATTTTTATAAATTTCATAATTGTGATGAAACTTAAATGAATAAATACTCAATAAAATTTAAACTAATAAATTTTTATCAGTTAAGTATCCGTGCAAATTTATAAAACTGCATAATTTAAATAACAATGAGGTACAAGTAACTTTTTCTCCTCTAATTATGAAATAATTGAAATTAGCCAGTTTGTTTAAGACTAAAAAATTACTGAACCAGAAATTTGCGTTAATTGGCACCACACTTTAACTGTTTTTAAAACAAATAATTGTCCATCGAAATCAGTTTAATTATTTGTGCAGTGTCTGGGATGTGGCAGTTGATGTTTCAATGACCTGATAACGGAGACTATAAAAATCATGAGTTACCATATCCTGGTTACAATTACTGTTCTCACTTGAAGAACAGCTCCGCATTTTATTTGTAAGTATCCTTGGATTTTTTAAAAATTTAAAATTTGTAATAATAGTTTAATTAAATTTACAGTTTCTGCATCAGTGTCACGTGACTAAATAAAATGCAAGGACAATTTTTATTAATCCTTTCCATTGGAATCCTAGCCGGTGCTTGTATGTGTGCTGATACTAACAACTGCGCACCAAAATGTCGAGATAATTGTTTCAGACCTGCACCACAGAATTATGGACCCTATTTAACTCGTAGTGAAATCAACAGACTTATTAGAACGTATAGTTACACGTTCAGAACACCAGCAAACTTTGGAACTACGTGGCTTTTGGCGTAATTATTAATTTTCATTAAAAATATACAAAAATTATACTTTATTTGGCTAATTATCATTACCAATTAAATTTGTCATAAAAATTAATATCACCTTCGTGTAGTACGGTAAATTTCCGTTATTTTGAGTACCCACAAGCCTATATTTGCGTCAAATGAAAATTAACATATTTTTATATATAAAATTTATGAAGAAATTTTTATTATCAAAACATATTGATGTGGGTACTCAAACTAACGGGAATTAAGTTTTCTACTCGGTCCTTATACTTTGAATTCGGAAAAAAATTTTTTTGACTCCTTGAATTTAAAAAAATTTAATTTTTTGATTTTAAATTCAGATTATGTCAAATTTACCCTGAGTACTATCAGAGGTACCCAAATTACATCGGAATACCGGATTACGCTTTGTTAAATAATGCGAACTTTATAAGACTGGGAGCCGTATACACCGAAGCATTTAATGATCTTGTCAGCGCTTTGACTCAGAACTCGCTTAGTAACGAGGAACTTTTTATAAAATGGCCATGTCCTTATGCAAGTGAAGGATACACTGAGCACGATAAAAAGGTAGGAAAACATTTACATTGATCTTCTTATTTTGTAATAAAATTAATCGAATAATTTAAAATAATTTTTCAGAACGTCCAGGACGTTTTTATCAGCGTTCTGCGTTGCATCCAGGACGACTTCACTCAAGCAGATGCCGATCTCTGGAACAAAGCCTGGACAATAATTTGGCGTAATTACACCGCGGGGGCTCGAAATGTACAAAATAAGTAATTTCGAACTCACCAAAAGTCAATTATTCTCGGAATAAAAATTACTTCAAGTAAACTTTTAATATTTGTATTTTATTTCACGCGCTCACAGAGTAATTAAAATACGTTTAATTCAAATTTATTAATTACTCATCAAGTGTACGGATGTTTAAAAAGTTATTCAATTGTACAGATAATTAAAAGTTGAAATCAAAATAAAAACAATTAATTTTTTTTCTATTTCTCACCTCAAGTATAGATAATTGGGGCAAAATGGGCCGCATGAAAAAAATCATCTCGCCCAAAATACCTCACCAGCAATTCTAATAATATTCAAATCAATAATTTATTCCATAAATAAAAAATAATTAAAATTTATGATGATCCTGAAGTTAGCAGACCATTAAAAATTTTTTGATTTTTTTTTAACAATTAATTTTGAAGAAAAAAAAAAATAAAAATATGCACTTGTAGAAAATTTAAAAGACTATAAGTGCAATTTTTTTAAATATATTTTTTTTTATAATTTCTCGCTTAATAAAAATTCAAAAATTTCAAATGTATGATGATACTGAAGTTAGCCGACGTCTAATAATTTTTTGACTTTTTCTAGACAGTAAATTATAAAAAAAAAAAATATTAAAAAAAATTCCTCTTATAGTCTTTTAAATTTTCTACATGTGCATATTTTTATTTTTTTTTTTCTTCAAATTTAATTGTTGAAAAAAAACCCAAAAATTTTTAAATGTCTGCTAATTTCAGGATCGTAATTTATGACGATCCTGAAGTTAGCAGACAGTTACAAATTTTCGGATTTTTTTTTCAACCAATAAATTACAAAAAAAAAAAAAAAACTAAAAATATATACATGTAGAAAATTTAATAAACTATAGGCGCAAGTTTTCAAAATATTTTTTTTTATAGTCAATCATTTTTAAAAAAATTCAAAAACTGTCAGACGTCTGCTAACTTCAGTATCATTAATTTTCAGTAAAATTATTATTATTATTTTTTTTTTTACATTTTTTTCTGAGTAAACATATGCGAGATTTTCAAAATTTTGTATCTTAAAATTTCTAAGTGGCATTGATGAGAGATAAAATATGTTAATTTTTAAGAAATACACTTATCCAAAAAATTAAAGGAACAAGAAAATTTTATAAATTTTTTAGTGATTTTTGGAAGGCTGTATTTTCGTGAAAAATGATCGTATCAAAAAAGCAAATTGAAGCTTGAAATCTCTAGTTTGAAGATCTTTCAGCAAAATATTTTTTTGCGCCATGGTTTTTGCAGAATCATAAGAAAAAGGTCGAGACAAAATTTTTCTAAATTTTTTGGTTTCGTTTTTTAGGTCTACGGGGCCGGGAAAAATTTTTTCAAAAAAACGAATTCATAGCTTGTTTAGGAAATTTATTCAGCTACAATTTGCTTTTTTTTGTTTCTCTGTACGACAATTTGCTGCTGAGATATCAGCCTTCAAATGAAAAAGGATCCTTTTGTCTTTGATTATTGATATCTCAGCAAGAAATAGTCACACAGTAATTTAAAGGGCAGTTTAATAAACTTGAATAAATCCCCTACAAGCTCCATTTTTGATTTTTAAAAAAAAAAATTTTTTTTCATCCTTGATATCCATTTGAAAAACCTTTAAAAAATGGCCATTTTCTGGTTTTTTAGTCGACTCATCGCTACTCTGCAAATATTGATAAAAAAAATAATGTTGCCAGGTAATTTTACAGTTTAATGTACCCCCAAAAACCCTGGAAATTTTCAGATTGATCCATTGAACCGTTTGTCCGGTCCGATTGCTCAAAGTTTTACAAAACAATTAAAGGAACAAGTTTTGTTCCTTAATTTGTGTAATCGTTATCAAAATGAAAAAATTGATTTTTTTTTTATTTTCTTTCATTTTTGCAGTAGTTATTCAGTAAATGAAAGGTAAAAAGGAGAAAAAAAAATTTTCCAAAAAATGAGACCAAACAAGAATTTTTTCCAATTTTTTTTTTTCGTTTTTCGGAAAAAATTTTTTTTTCTCCTTTTTACCTTTCATTTACTGAATAACTACTGCAAAAATGAAAGAAAATAAAAAAAAAATCAATTTTTTCATTTTGATAACGATTACACAAATTAAGGAACAAAACTTGTTCCTTTAATTGTTTTGTAAAACTTTGAGCAATCGGACCGGACAAACGGTTCAATGGATCAATCTGAAAATTTCCAGGGTTTTTGGGGGTACATTAAACTGTAAAATTACCTGGCAACATTATTTTTTTTATCAATATTTGCAGAGTAGCGATGAGTCGACTAAAAAACCAGAAAATGGCCATTTTTTAAAGGTTTTTCAAATGGATATCAAGGATGAAAAAAAATTTTTTTTTTTAAAAATCAAAAATGGAGCTTGTAGGGGATTTATTCAAGTTTATTAAACTGCCCTTTAAATTACTGTGTGACTATTTCTTGCTGAGATATCAATAATCAAAGACAAAAGGATCCTTTTTCATTTGAAGGCTGATATCTCAGCAGCAAATTGTCGTACAGAGAAACAAAAAAAAGCAAATTGTAGCTGAATAAATTTCCTAAACAAGCTATGAATTCGTTTTTTTGAAAAAATTTTTCCCGGCCCCGTAGACCTAAAAAACGAAACCAAAAAATTTAGAAAAATTTTGTCTCGACCTTTTTCTTATGATTCTGCAAAAACCATGGCGCAAAAAAATATTTTGCTGAAAGATCTTCAAACTAGAGATTTCAAGCTTCAATTTGCTTTTTTTATTTTTTCGATACGATCATTTTTCACGAAAATACAGCCTTCCAAAAATCACTAAAAAATTTATAAAATTTTCTTGTTCCTTTAATTTTTTGGATAAGTGTATATCTATTTTATTACTTAAAATTGCTTATTTATTAAGTGTCCCGGAAATATTTATTGAGGCTGATCTAGGAACACCAGTTCATATTCAGCCAGAATGATATTTTGTATTCGCTTATACAATTTTGCTTCTAATTTCTAATTGATTAAGAGAAGTTATAGCTTTAATTTTCTCAATTTTAATGTCAATAATTATATTATTATTTAAAATCAATAAATTTCAATACTTACAATTTTAGTCTATGAGACAAGTTCGTTATAAGGTATTTATCTCAATTGTTATTTTATTAATTTGATTAAGTGCTCAGCTGATTGACGATCTTTATATTTTAATTAAATTAATTTTTTTCAATTTTGTTTTTATCGAAAAATTTTATTTCACGAAATATTATACTCTTTTCCACACCACCACAGAGGTAGAGTATTAGGCGCTTTTTTTTTTACGTGGTTTCTCCTATAGAACTACTCCACGGTGAAGTGCAGCCGGTTTTAGTTGTTATCACCAGGCTTGCAGTTTTTCTTATGCTTATGCTTATAATTCCACTTGTTATTAAATTTCTGTCCGCACCTTGAGCATTGGGTAACCTTGCCCGAACATTTATCCTCGTGCTTCCTGACATTTCGAACCCCAGAATAGGTCCATTTGCATTTATTGCAATAAAAGTTGTCCACTTTTTTCTGATGAGTAGACCAGACGTGCTCCTTAATGGAGCTACTCCACATACTTTCATTGCAAATTTTGCAGTTATGTCTGCCTTCTCCTTCTGCCTGTATGACGTCATCCCACTTGATCTGGGAGAATTGATCTTTACCACAGACCTGATAGTACCTGTTTGCCCTGTATATAGCAGGTACTAACAAGCCTGGGATTCCCACGGCGGTGTTTGCAGGATCGTCGAATTCCGCTTGCCAGTCCCGGTCTTGCTGGTAATCCGGTTCTTCGTCATCACTAGCGTTGTCGTCATCTCTTCCCCTGGCCCCATCTTCGTCATGTGACTCTTCCTGGCTTGGAGTGTTTTCGCCACTTCCTCCGTCATCACTTCCAGTGATGATTCTGGAGTAATCCCCGTCATTGGAGTCTTCCTGGCTTGCGTTCTTATCGCCACTTCCTCCATCATCACTTCCACTGGCGATCCTGGAGTAATCCTCGTCATTGGAGTCTTCCTGGCTTGCGTTCTTATCGCCACTTCCTCCATCATCACTTCCACTGACGATCCTGGAGTAATCCCCATCATTAGAGTCTTCCTGACTGGTGTTATTTGTGTCTGATCTATTACTTGAAGAAGATCTCCTTTGCTCAGCAACGATGACCGAACGGCGATGAGCCTCTTCCAAGTTGTTTATCTGCTCTTGCTGGGAATTGAGAATTCTGATCTGGATGGATATTCGACGCGATTTCTCAGCGATGGAATCCGAAAGCTCAGCAATCTGACGTTCTCGATCAGCTGACTCTGCTGTTACTTCAGCTAAACGTCTCTCAAGATCGGCAAGTTGCTGCTGTGCGTCGTTTAACTGCTGAAAAACCTCATCGTATCGAGATCGAGCTTCCTGCAGGTCCGCTTTAAGCTTTTCGCATTCTTGCCGGAGATCTTGCCCTGGAGATGTCGACCGCTGTCCGCTTGGGCCAGGAGTTACCCTGAGGTGGGATATGGGCGTTCTATGGCCTCCCAACTGATGGTCGGGATCCAGCACGTGTTTCATGTGCTTCAAGAAATGGAAGACTTCTTGAGCATTGTGCTCCGTTAGCGGAGAAGCGGCACAAGCGATCAGGAAGATGTTGTGTTGTGCCTGTTCGGATAGCCTCTCTGCTAACGGTCCAAAAAGGTGACCTCGCCCAAGAGTGTTCGTGCCACTCCGCACAATGTCGGTGAATCCACTCAGCGTTTTTTTTTATGAACGTTGAGTTCACCCGCAGTTCTTTTTTATGGTCTTCTCCAATCCCAGCTACGTCCAAGGCAGAGTAAGGCGCCGTCCCTGGCATGTCGACCATGATGACCTCGTCCGGACCAGGAGCATTACTGGATCGATTTGTCTATAAAAATAAAAAATAAAAAAAAAAGTATAGGACCAATCTTCCAGGAAATTTTGTCTTCCACAAAATTGCTCATTACACTTATATTGCTAAAATGCAGTGTTCATGACAAACAAGAGTTTCAACATTTTACAGTGAAAAAACCTCTAAGCTTAATAAAGTAGGGGAAGAGGGGGGGGGGGGGGCTAAAATTTTGGATGCCTCGAAATATTTGAAGACTTTGAAAACTTACGAATATTTTTTAGCCAAACGGGTTCCTAAAATTTTTTTATACTAAATACATAGCAATAGGTTTCAAAACATAAAACAAGCGAGAAACATACATTGAGTTTTGTTGGGGACTAGTTTTACTCAACTTTTCAGGATTTTTTAATTTTGACAGACACAGCAAATTAACACCAAAAATTCAGCAGAAGGAAAAAAAAATGTGAAACAACTTGAAAAACTTGGATTATAAAATTTTTTTGAAGGGGCCCATTTTGCCCCACATTTTTTAATTTTTTATTTTAAATGGACAAAACAAATTAAGGTCAAATACTTGGCAAAGGAGTAAAAGTAAGTAAAACAAGTAAAAAAACAGAGGATTTGAAAATTTTTTATTTGTAAGAGGCCCATTTCCCCTCCCCCCCTTCCCCTACTAATCTTTTTTACTGTAAAATGTTTCAGTGCTTGTATCATATGAACAGTGCACTTTAACAATATAAGTCTAATCTTTAGAACTCAATTAAGTTCTCATCTTAAGATCTCAATAAAAGGCGTCGATTGCCTCATTTAATGCCACATTTCGTTGGTTACTTCAAAAGATATCAGTGTCGAAAAATTCAATAAATACCAATTTACCTCGTCTTTCCCGGATAACTCAGAATAAAATTTACCAAATGATTCGAAAATCATAGCAGCTATTCATCATCATAATTTCCTTTGATCACTACGTCAGACAGTGCTTATTATTTACTTTAAATAATATTGTCGAACAATTCGAAAAAAAACCCTTTTTAATATTTTTTTCAGATATTTTACACATTAACGCTCTGAATAAAACTCATTTTAATCCTCATTACATTAATTTCTGCCTGAAAACATTTATTTTATGGAATATAATCGTAAATAGAAATTTAAAAGATCCTTGTTCATCAACTATTTTCAATTCTTTAACTATTGAACTTGAACATTTGACGTAAATTGTTGGAGTTTGAAAAGCTCATAAAAAATAATTGCATGCAAAAGTATTCCCGAGCTCGATAATGTATTCGTAACAATGTAATTGAGCTCGAAAACAGCGGGAAGTTTTGGGGCAGGCCCGTAGGGCCATCCGTCGTCCAGATTTGTCTTTGAGTACCAAGCCCTTCGTCGAAATTTTCTATTGGATTTCTTTAGGATTCAAGGAAGTCTTTTGGAACAACGCTAGCACATAAAAGTGAAGAAAAAAAAATTTTTCTCCCAGTTACCGAGCCTTTCGTCTAGATTTTCTATGAGATTTCTTTACGATTTCGTGGTGTCAGAAAAGCCTGTTGGAAGAACGCGAGCGCATGAAAGTGGGAAAAAAAATTTGTCCTCCAGTATCTAGCTCGGTCTTAATTTTCTATTGAAGAAAAGGAGGTCGAAAACAGAGGGAAGTTTCGGGGCTGGCCCGCAGGGCCAATCAATGCCCTGACTTTCTTTCTTATTTTCAATTGCTCACATTTCAAGATCAGAGCAAACGCAAGGCAAATAAATTTTTTTTTTTTAATTTTATAAATAACTAAATTTTGAAATAAACTACTTACGAAATTAATCCACACGAACCCTCTTGACGAATTATCGTTCAAGAGGGTTCGGTTTGTCGACCGGTTCGCGATGATGGCATTGATGTCATTCAAGGACCCCCTCTGCAGTCCAACGATTCTAACCTTCTCCGGCACACATGAACCAGTGTCATGTTTTTTTACCAGATCGTAGTACCGGTAGTTGACGTAATCCATGACTCTAAAACAAAAATTTAAAAAATGTATATATCTATATAAAGAAAATAAAGGTGGCAAAAACGAGAGTCAGTGGGCGAATCGGACCACCCCCGAAATTTGGTAAAAAAAGCTTTTTCTTAAAAATTAAACTCAATCGTCATTTATAACTCTTATGTTCGTTTTCGTACAATTTTGAATGTCCCAAATTGTTCTTGGAAAGAAATTTTTACCGGGGATTTTAGTTTAAAAAGTCATTTTTTAACTTCGAATCCATTCCTTTTACAGATAATTATCTAATTTTATTATTTATATAATAACCTTGAAGGAAGATTAAATTTTGAAATTAATTTCTTGCAATAAAAAAAAATTATGAAATATTAATTTGACGAAATCAGAAATAAATTATTCATATATAATAAATATATTATTAACAAATATTTCACTAAAAATTGATAAATTGTAATTGTTTTGAATTTAAAAAAAAATTATATGTAAAAAAATCTGCATGAATTTTTAAGTTTGAAATTAAAATAAAATCATAAATTTAAAAAATTTTAAATAAATTATATTCAAATAATGTTTTACTTAGTATTAAAAATTCAAAATATAAAGAAGTGATATACTTACTGAATCTCGACTACCGCGTCTTGCGGAAACCATTCCTTCGCAAAGCCCTTAAACGTTGATCCCTCCCGTCCGAACACCGTCGCAGACTTCCCGGATCCACTTTGGCCATGTAAAAAGATGATGGGACATGCATCATCTTCTTTGATGGACCCCTTGATCCACTCCATGGTTGTCCTTGGGTCTGTGGATACCTTTTGGACATGGAGCTTCACGTTGTTTAGCTGGATTACCGTGTCGGAAACCCGTTCTACAACGGCATCTGGAGATGTGAAGCCATCTTCAAAGGTCTGGAAAATGACCTGGATTCTAAACAATACGAAAAAAAAAAGATAGAAAATCCCAAAGTGCACTCCACAATCGCGAAATGATAATTTTGATAACTTTTTTCTGTACTTGAACTTGATTTCCACTTTAGTTTATGTACAGCAACAGGTGCGCTGTATCTTCACACATTTTAAATCATTTTTTAACAGTACCACGGTTGTCTTATTCGACAATTAATATTTTATTAAAAATTAAAATATAAAGACAACAAAGAATTTTAATTAAATAATAATTGATACGAAAAGTTGACACGAGACCATCAGTTTAAAAACAGCAACCAGTGGTTTTTCTGAATTTGTGTTCGTAATATTTGAATAGCGCTATGTGAAAATGATCGCTGCAGAGATTTTCAATATGGGAGATAGAACAATGTGACAATAATCTTCTGTTCAGTCGTTGCGATGTAAAAATTTATCTGTAGAGTGGATTCGTGTACGGAGAAACTTAGTGAGGTTTTATAATAAAGAGAAATTCTCTGTAGGAATGCACTAAATCCTTTAATAAGTATCTAAGAGAATATGGGGCACGAAAGCCCGTCTGGAATACAAAGGCTCACTTAAATAATTAGGTTAAAAATTTTATATTTATTATCCGTCAAGTTATGAACTTTAATAGTATATTACGCACGTAGGGAAGTGAAGTAAGAAATGTCTCAGATCACATGTAATAGTTGGCCGAGGCGAAGCCGAAAAAGGTTTTTATTATATTTTAGGTCAAAATGTGATATGTGGGGCAAAATGGACCACTCAGAAGAAAAAAATTGTTACGAAATGAGTATTTTTAAATCAATTCGCCGTCAACACGGAAAAAAAAAATAGTAGTGGCTACTCTCTGGGATAGTACTGAGTACTTTCTGTAAAAAAAAAATTTTAGACAGTACTGTATGCTATCTAGACTGTATCCACTACTGTCTAGACTATATCCACTACTGTCCGGGATAGTACTCAGTACTTTCCAGAGAGTAGTGGATACAGTCTAGATAGCATACAGTACTGTCTAAAATTTTTTTTTTACAGAAAGTACTCAGTACTATCCCAGAGAGTAGCCACTACTATTTTTTTTTTTCCGTGAAGTTATGACCACTACAATTTTTTGCGCATATTTTAATTCAATATGCGATATGTGGGGCAACATGGACCACTCAAAAAGGAAAATTGTAACGAACTAAGGATTCTTAAATTAATTCGCCGTCTAGTTATGACCATTATCATTTTTTCGCATATTTTAGGTCAAAATCCCGTGAAAAAATATTCTGATCAGACTATATCAGGCCTGATATGGAAATTGGCCATATCAGACTATATATCAGACCAAATTTATTTTAAAAAAATATGTAAAAAATAAATATCAATAAATTTTTATTGTGTATAAAAAAATCTATCGTGTTCAACTTTCATGACACATCTTTTCGAATACAATTTGAGGTAACTTGATATTTTTAACCTCTATAAAGGCTTATCAAATTATATCAAGTCAGATCAGGATTTTTATTCACAGGTATATCAATTTATATATATATATATCAGACTATATAAAGTCATATCAAGTTATATCAAGCCTGATCAGGGATTTTTTTTTTAAGTATATCAAAGTATATATAACTTTATAAGGTTATATCAGGCCATATCAGGACCTATTAGAAATAAATATAACATTATATATGAGCTTATCAAGTTATATCAAGTCTGATATAGACATATCAAATTGATAAGGCTTGATCTGGCCTGATATGGCCAATTTTCATATCAGGCCAGATCAGGACCTATCAAAAATCAAATATGGACATATCAGATCATATCAGGCCAGATATGAATATATCAAAAATTTTGATATGGCCTTATCAGCTCATATCAAGCCTGATCAGAATATTTTTTCACGGGATCTGATATGTGGGGCAAAATGGACCACTAAAAAAAAAAAATTGTCACGAAATGAGTATTTTTAAATCAATTCGCCGTCAAGTTATGATAACTAAAATGTTTTGCCCATATTTTAATTTAATATGCGATATGTGGGGCAAAATGGACCACTCAAAAAGAAAAATTGTAGTGAAAAAATTATTGTGCTATTCAATTTCCCGCTAGTTATGACCATTATAATTTTTTTCGCATATTTTAGGTCAAAACGTGAGATGTGGGGCAACATGGACGACTCAAGAAGGAAAATTGTAATAAAAAAATTGTTTTGCTGTTAAATTTCTCGTCTAGATATGGCCTCTGAAATTTTTTTGGCATATTTTAGGTCAATATGTGATATGTGGGGCAAAATGGACCACTCAAAATAATAATTGTAATGGAAAAATTGTTTTGCTGTTAAATTTCCCGTCTAGATATGGCCGCTGTAATTTTTTTCGCATATTGTAATTCAATATGTGATATGTGGGGCAACATGGACCACTCAAAAAGGAAAATTGTAACGAACTAAGGATTCTTAAATTAATTCGCCGTCTAGTTATGGCCGCTGTAATTTTTTTCGCATATTGTAATTCAATATGTGATATGTGGGGCAAAATGGACCACTCAAAAAAAAAATTGTTACGAAATGAGTGGTTTTAAATTAATTCGCCGTCTAGTTATGACCATTATAATTTTTTTCGCATATTTTAGATCAAAATGTGATATGTGGGGCACCATGGACCACTCAAAAAGACAAAATTATGGTGCTGTTAAATTTTCCGTCTAGATATGGCCTCTGAAATTTTTTTGGAATATTTCAGGTCAAAATGTGAAAAATAAAGTTCACTTTCCATTAACATTTTAGTTCAAAAAATTAATATTTTTCAAACTTCACTTTTCGTTGACATTTATAGCCCTGTAACTCTTTTCTCATTCATTTGACGTATATATGATATTCGATACTTTTTGTAGGAAATTCAATTTCCTATACGAGCGTGCTCGTTAAAATTTGAAAAAAAAATTTTTTGATGCAATAAAAATGAAAAGTAATAAAAAAAAATTGAACACTCAGTAAAATAAATTTTTGTTGATTTTTAAAGCTCCGTAACTTTGTCCCAGTTCGTTTGACGTACATAATGCCTTTCACTTTTTTGTAGAGAATTCAATTTCCTACAAAATTGTACTACGCGAAATAAAAAAAAACCTTTTTTTCATAGTCTTAATGACAAAAAACTAGAATGAAAAATTTTCGCGTGTGTTTTAAATGGGAAAGGGGACCCTCCTCTGTGATAGCTCAATTTTAAAGATATCTGGCTGAAATTTTGTGAGGATACTTTTTATAATATGAAGTAACTTTTGAGCCCATAAGACGTTAAAAAAAAAATTATTTTTTTTTTTTGAGACACCCTAATATAGATAAATTCATTTATTTCAAAACTTGGCAATTAAAAAGAGTTTATACTATTATGAAAACGCACAAATTTAAGTCCAGATCTATTCAATGATACCAATTTCAATAGCACTAACTAATTTTATCTTATAGATACGGCGGGAACAAAATTTTTCTTATCCTCTTAATCATATAGATTATTCATTATATTTATTATAGTAGATATTAATAAATGCTCTTTAAAGATTAAAATTTTTAATTGTTATTACTTAAGGGGATACACTACCGGACCTCTTCCTCACACTCAGAAAAATAAACGGGACTGCCTTTGTTGCCCTCATAGAGTAAATGAGAATTTTAAAACAATTTTTCTCGGAGACGAATTAGAATTTTAAAAAAAACGAAATTTCTAGCTCTTCGTTAAGGTTTTAAAAAATACTCACGACTCTCTATTTTAGATTTCTAGTGTTAGTCTGTGAATTAAATTGATTCGAAAATCGGTTACCGCTACCCCTTAATGTAAACAAGTAATTAAAATATACCAACTAATATATACAATTATTTATCTATTTACTTATGCAATTTTATAAATATTTATTTAATATTTAAAAATTTAAAAAATTTATTTTTTCTAGATAAATTTAGTGTCGGAGTTTTCAGTGATTTGAATTTAAGCCACGGCCGCCGAGTGAAAGCAGCGCCACTCTGCCGCCAAAGGCTGCTGTGTCAATTATGAGATCAGACAAACTGGCTCACGCAGTCTGGTGGTTAAAAGTCAAACTAATGATAGCTTACACAGATGAATAAAAGCATGTTGCTAACATGATCAGGAAATGCATGCTGTTAGCAAATGATTTTAAAATTTTTTGCTGATTTTTGCAAGAATGTAACTTTGTGAATAATAATCGTATCGATATTTGAAAATCATGCGATTTATTGTTCGGCATGAAATCAAAGTTCAGCAAAACATGTATGTTTTTCCTTTAATTATTCAATCATTATTAAAATGGAAAAATAATTTTTTTTTTTCCTTTTCTTCTATTTTTGCGTTAGTTACTCAGTAAATGTAGGAAAAAAATAAAATTCTAAAAAAATGTCAAAACAAAAAAAAAAAGGAAAACTTTTGTCTCCCGCTATTTGTCATATTTACATGATTTTTGTAGCTTCAAAAAGATTTTTAAAAAAATACATCGAAACTAGAGATTTCAAGATCAGTGTAAATGTAGTAGACATGACAATTTTTGAATTACATGCACTTATCCAAAAAATTAAAGGAACAAGAAAATTTTATAAATTTTTTAGTGATTTTTGGAAGGCTGTATTTTCGTGAAAAATGATCGTATCAAAAAAGCAAATTGAAGCTTGAAATCTCTAGTTTGAAGATCTTTCAGCAAAATATTTTTTTGCGCCATGGTTTTTGCAGAATCATAAGAAAAAGGTCGAGACAAAATTTTTCTAAATTTTTTGGTTTCGTTTTTTAGGTCTACGGGGCCGGGAAAAATTTTTTCAAAAAAACGAATTTTAAAAAATTGTATAAAAAAATTAAATAATTAAAATAATAAAATTAAAAAATATGCATGTATTCATTTTTGAATTGTCTTAACGTGCATATTTCTATATATTTATGATATAAACATTTTATTTTATTATTTCAAATTTTCAAAAATTTTCAGATGTCCGCTAATTTTACTGTCATGATTTCAAACTATAAAATATTTGTTTTTAAATCTCGATACGATCATTTTCCGCAATTACAGCCTTGCAAATTTCACTGAAAAATTTCTATTTATGTATATTTTACATTTTAGCTATCACAAGTCACACATAACGTATGTTGACAATACAAATATCAATGGATAAATAATAAATTAAATAAGTTTTACAGTCGGACCTTGTTGTAAGACTATTATTCTGTCTTTTTTATAAACCAGGTATCGCGAGAGTTTGAGAGAAAAACTAATAGTCTTATAACGCGACCCTACTGTACTTCTATTTTTATCTTGACTTTGATGCTTAAAAGACTTGTTTGTTTTCGCATCTTTATTTAATAACACGCACTTCTTCTTATGGATAAAAAATAATCTTAACTACTTACGCTTTGTCGTTTGACGGATCCGCCATGTCCACTCAAAAATGTTCAAAAAAAACACTTCACTTCACAAAACCACTTTTTTTAATAAAAAAAAGTAATTAAAAAAAAAACTAAACACAATAATTTTTATTTAAATAAATAAAAACAAAATGGAAACTTTATCGGTTTTGAATGACCCGGCACTCTCGGAACGTTTCCAAGAAATTAATGTGAGCGGAAGTGTATCTCATTTATATTACTTATAATTTAACTAAAGGCTGTTTTCATTGCCAATTCAACCAATCAGCAAACATCGTTACAGGTTCAACCAATAGGAAAATTCGCGATCGAACGTGATGTCACAATTCCTTCCAATAACCACAGTGGCCAATCGTCTTCATGAGATTTAATAATCGGTCGTCCCGCCTTTTTTCATGTAGAATTATAGATGGCAGCTCTTTAAAATGTCAACGTTAAGCAATTTTTCTATCCAGTTATTTCAATAATTAAGATTGTACAATCAGCGGCGGGTACCTTGCACTTCTCTACTATTATTACTCTACCAACATACAACTCTCTTAAATCGATTTCTATGCGAAAATATCAATACAAAATATATTTATGTTGCAAAATAATTCTATGTAAAATTATCTCTATGTAAACTTATTCTATTAAGTATAAATATATGCGAAAATAATTCATATCCAAAATATCTCTATATTATACTATTATATATTTAAGTAATTATAATTTTTTTTTTTTTAAATGTCATTAAATTTGAAATTATAATAAAATACTGACAAAGTCAGGATTCAAATTTAATGACATTAAAAAAGAAAAAATTATAATTACTTAAATCATTATCATTATTATTGTATTGTTGTTGGAATTTTATGGTAGCGCCACGCGATTGCTGGTGGTAAGACACAAAATCATTCGTAAAACTTTGTTTTTTTTTTTTGATGAGAAAAATGTTGAAACTGACTTTGCTCAACATAGAAAAATTTTTGAATAGAAAAATTTTTTCATAGAATTGTTGTGTCATAGAGATATGCAGAATAGAGAAATATTAAGGAGAGTTGTATAGTTATGGAGAAATTCCATAATATAAATATGTTAACACCTAATTCTGTCATATTATAGTAAATTTTGTAGAGACTTAATTTTCATAGAGATATATAATATAGAGATATTTTGGACATGAATTATTTTCGCATATATTTATACTTAATAGAATAAGTTTACATAGAGATAATTTTACATAGAATTATTTTGCAACATAAATATATTTAGTATTGATATTTTCGCATAGAAATCTATTTAAGAGAGTTGTATGTTAGTAGAGTAATAATAGTAGAGAAGTGCAAGGCACGCTTGTAACCGGGTACGGTATGAATACCCCCCGCTGATTGTATACAAAAAAATGTTGGAAAATCCAAAAGTGCACACCTCAATCGCTTAATTAATTTTTAATCATTACTTTTATTATTATATAATACTAATATATTTTTTTTTATTATGAACTTTTATTCACTTACAAATTATCAATTTGATTTTTTTATTTTTATTTCTTATTTTCAGTTTAATATTTTTTTACTAACATTTTTTTCTAAATATCCCGCCTTGTTTTGTCTTAAATGTCGCTTTTTTTTTTAAACATATTGATACGCTAGTGCTGCCACCAGTAGTTGATAGAGAGAAACAATGAAAAAAATAATAACAACAGTAAAAATAGCAGCTAAATTTTTCACGAAGAATCAGTTTTCACGTTTTTTATTAATTACACCAAAACAAAAAGGATTCAGATAGTAATTTTTGAAAGGGTTCTTGTGATCAGAAATACACAGATAATAAAAAAAAACTAAGTCGATAAGTCTTGTTTTTTGAAAGTTATCGTGTTTAGACGAGTCCGAACACCACAATTGACGCACTGAGGGCTTCGGACTAAATCATATTTTTTTAATTAATCACATCATTAATCAAATAAGGTTTGCATTGAAAAATGTTCCTTAATAAATTTCCTTTAAAATGGTATATATTATTAACAACTTTGGTGTACTATAAAGAAAGTAGAGAGGATTTAAAGTCAGTAAAAGGGCCGAGAGTGAGAGAGTGACAGTAAAGCACACCTAACGCTTTCGCGATTGAGGTGTGCAATAATTTAATTTCCTATTTGTTAATAGAAAATAAATCAAACATAAATAAAATAAAATAAAACAATTACCCATGACATTTAAAAACTATCAATAACCGGTTTTTGAAAGTGCCGCGTTTTTAAAAAAATGCGCGCGCACATTTAAAAAAACTTGAGCGCGCGCATCTCCCTTTCTCCGTAACATGAAATTGTTAAATAACGAATAGAACAATGAGTCGTTGCGTGTGTAAAAATTAATGTCTATGTAATGTAATCATATATATATATATATATATATAACCTATACCGTAATTTGCATACATACATTTATAAAATAAAATACACTGACATATCTCACAAGCATGTAAAAGTTACGAGTTACTATTCACGTTCACAGTTCACAGTTAAGTCTGTAATGTGAAATACGAGGTACGAGTAATAGCGCAAGTGTCCATCGGATTATAATATCGTAAACAAGACCGAATGGATTTAACCTCATTGGGACATTTGATTGATTTAAGTACAGTTTCAATCGTTAAAAATATATTGGAGTAGTAAAAATTTTTTTACAACTACTACTACTATTTCTACTTCTGATAAAAAAAAAAAATAATAAATAACAATTGAATGTCATATTTTAAGTACGCCATTGCTATTAGTTACTTATTAAATAGATGAGTCTTCAAGACAGTCTTTTTGCAGAACAAGTCGAATACGACGTGACATTATTCGCCAAAAATACAACACACAAGAGGTGAGTAACCGTTACCAAGGATTATTATTTTAAATATAATAAATAAAATATTAAACGTGGAAACAATTATTTAAATTTAAAAAAAAAAGTCATTTTATTATGACACTAAAATTAGCTGACGTTTGATAATTTTTTGAGTTTTTTTTAAAATGATCCTAAAGTTAGCAGACAATTAGTAATTTTCGGATTTTTTTTTCACCATCAATTACAAAAAAACGAAAACTAAAAATATGCAGATGTAGAAAATTTAAAAAACTACAGGTGCAATTTTTTCAAATATTTTTTTTTATGGTTTATCGTCTAAAAAAAAATCCAAAAATTATTAGACGTCTGCTTACTTCAGGATAATTTTTTTAAAACCAAAAATTAAAAAAAAAATATTTGAAAAAATTGTACCTGTAGTTTTTTTAATTTTCTACATGTGCATATTTTTATTTTTTGTCTGTTAACTTCAGGATCATTTTATTATAATACTGAAGTTAGCCGAGGTCTAATAATTTTTTGAGTTTTTTTTAAACGATAGATTGTAAAAAAAAAAAAAATATTTGAAAAAATTGCACCTGTAGTTTTTAAAATTTTCTACAGGTGCATATTTTTATTTTTTATTTTTTCGTAATTGATTCGTTGGAAAAAAATCCGAAAATTGTCAATTGTCTGTTAACTTCAGGATCATAACTTAGCTGACGTCTAATAATTGTTTGACTTTTTTTTTAAAACGACAAATTGTAGAAAAAAAAATAATTTAAAAAATTGCACCTGTAGTTTTTTTAGTTTTCTAGATGTGCATATTTTCAGTTTTTTTTTTTTCTGTAGTCAATTCATTGAAAATAAAATTCAAAAATTTATAATTGTCTACCAACCAGGGCCATAAAAAAAGTCATTTTATTTTCACTACGTCGCTGAAATTTATATGGAGTAAATTTATTCAGCTGAAAAAATGAGGTTTTTTTATTATGATCCTGAGTAAACATGAGCGTGAATTTGCCCGACAATCGCGGCAATTTTTTAAATTTTTGAGAAAAAAAATATAATGAAAGAAAAAATGCGTACTTAGATAATTGGAAAACCAGTACGCGCATTTTTTTAAATTTTATTATTTAAATTTATTTATTTAAAATTTAAAAAATCTCTCAGTTCTGTTACATTCACTCTCATAAGTTAAGACACTTGATAATTTTGAATTTTTTTTCAACAAATCAATTACATAAAAAAAAAAAACTAAAAAAATGCGTGTAGAAAATTTAAAAAATTACATGTGCAAATTTTTAAAATTTATCGTTTTTTAAAAAAATTCAAAAAATAGTAGACGTCGGCTAACTTTAGTGTCATGTTTTTTTCTTTGTTTATATTCAAGCTGACTAATAAAAGATTTTTAAAAATCGCGCTTAAAGTTTTTGTAATTTTCTACATGTGCATATTTTTTTTTTAATTTAAATAGTCGTTTTAAATAATTAAAAAAAAACATATGTCTACTTTTTTTAAATTATAAATTTATGTGAATATTACGAAGGAAAGTTATAAAACGACTTTGATATTTTTTGTTTATTTATTTCACGCGGCGTTTGATAACTTAAATAATTACGCAATTAGGTCGTATTCATAATAAACCCGATCGGTTACAACTTAATAGACATTCAGAGAATGTAAAATTTCATTTACGATGCAAAAGAGACTAGTTTATTCACTGTATCGTATTTTACATACATAAATATATATCTACATATATATTGATAGTTACCGTTAATGTATACTTACAAGTATACGCTCGCAGAGAAAATAAACGACGAGATTACATATATCAGCTCATATTATTTTATTTTCAATTCTTTACATTAATTATATTAATATCAAATAAATATATTGAAAGAAAATATAAAGTTATTTTTTAATGTTTGTAATTACAAAATTTGTTATTTAGTTTGAAGAAATTTTTCTACGCATGGTTACGCCAATTAATTTTTAATAATTTGTAAAGTAAAAACAATTTTTAAATTATCATTTTACATAATATATATATTTATATTTTAATAATGGATTTAATAAGACAAATATATGAAATCATTCGATGGTCCCCCAGTAATTTATTTTATATGAGACAATCATGTCATTGTATACAAATATAAGAACGTATATATTTAAAAAGTATAATGATAAATAGACTTCCGGGAAAAATCAGGAGTAAATTCGGAGTGAGTATGGATTCACTCCGTCACTTGGAGTTTCGGAGTCTTAGAAAAAATCACTCCGCATGTGGAGTAAATAGAATTTTATTTAAATCTGCATTTACTCCGATTCAGAGTTTTAATATTTAAATAAATTCCCTAAAGGAGTAAATGTTACTCCGAACCGGAAATTCAATATTAAAGTAAACTCTCCTTTGGAGTAAATTTTACAAATACACAGTCATCTGCTCTGAAGTCACTTCGAGTTCACTCCGTCACTCAGAATTCCGGAGTTAAAAAAATCACTCCGCATAAGAACTAAATAAGGAGTTTTTTTCCATCGGAGTAATTTCGGAGTGATCTAGAGTTTATTTAAATCCGCATTTACTCTGATTCAGAGTTTTAACATTAAAATAAACTCCTGTAGTTAATTTTACTCCGAACCGGAAATTCAATACTAAAATAAACTTCCCTTCGGAGTAAATTTTACTCCAAAGGGATTAAATACACACTCATTCGCTTACCACTTACTCCGTCCGGAGTTCTGGAGTTCAAGACAAAATCACTTCGCTTACGGAGTAAATTGGAAGTTTCTTTCCAGCGGAGTGATTTTGGAGTCTGGATTTTATTTAAATCCACATTTACTCCGAACTGGAAATTCAATACTAAAATAAACTCCCCTTCGGAGTAAATTTTACTTCAAGGGGATTAAATAAACATACATTCGCTCCGCATTTACTCCGGATTCAATCCGCAAACTTTTTATTCATAAAAATTAATCTCTTCTTCCTTACACTCTAATGTAAATATAAAAAAAAATGAAAAAAAATAATTAGTAAGTGTCATCAGCTGAGCCATCGTTTGGTAATAAATAAATAAACGGTAACTTATTTATCTGATATATTCCGATATATATATGAGGAAGCCAACGAAAGAGAAAGTTAACAGAGTTATGTAAAAGTTTATAACTCGTACTGGATGTTGACGGTGGGGTTTTTGTAGACGATCTAGTTGTATGTTGTGTAGAGTAGTATTTTACTACACTCGATACCAACAACTACTCGTTTTGTATTACGTTCACATCCTCTTCTTCCGATGTCTTATTATTAAATATTTATTCTCACTTTTAAGTATTTAAATAATAGTATATTAATTAATCACAGTGCAGAACTCGTTCATCAACTTTTACTTTCATAAATACAATGAAGTTTTTTTTTTTTTTTTCATAAATATTTACTCATTAATAAATCTCAAATATAAATTGTTAATTATTTTTATTATTTACTTCACAGAGTTATCATTTTCCCGCCAGTTAATAATTACCGGCGATTTTTAATTCACTCAATAGTCCAAGATAATTTTAAAAACTTGAGTACATTTTCCATTGGACAGGGATACGACAGACGAACTGTTGTTTGTTTCAAATCTGATTTAATAAGGTAATTAATTTTATTATTTTTAATTACAACTTGAGTCTTATTTACTTATTTATTTAAACAAAATTTATTATTACAGAGATTTAAAATTGAATGGTGTCCAATCGAGTAACAAAACCGAGCCCAGAACTTGTAACTCTAACATGGGAGTCGAAGGACCTCTAACGTCTATTGAAAATTCTAAACAAAAACCAGGTAATTTATTTATTTTACAACAAAAATCTTTTATTTAATCACTTAATTAATTAAACTTGTATTTATTTAAGTTAAATCAGCGCCAGCTGTGGAAATTTATCGACCCCCAGCTGCCAGAAGATTGCAAACTCCCACTACCTCTTCAGAAACTTCATCGCAAGCGAAGTAATTATTATTTTTTACTCATATTTTATGGCTCCACATTTTTAGTCACTAAATTTTAATCACCGCAATTTCCATTGATAATTAACTTTCAATTCGTTCAATTTTGTGGCGGATTTAAAAAAGATTTTAATTACTAGCGGAAAAAATCTTGTGTTTTTTGTTTATTAGCAAAATAGTATCGATAAATTTTAGTACTATGGATTTCTTGTAATGAATAATTTAAAATTTTGATATGATGTCAAAGTTTGAAGCGCGTAAACAGATGCGAAGAGTTAAGATTCTATCGGAATTACTACCGGGCTAACGCATTGACCGCAACGGTTTTTAGCTCCGGCCGTACTAGTAGAAAGGTAGTGTAAGACAGATTACGTCAACGTTAGCTTTCCTGGTGAGTCTTCGGCATATGATACTCGGTATTAAAATAAAACTATCACCCATGGCATTTATGGCATTTTAAAATGCATAAATTTTGTGGTTGAATTGTGTTTACTTCATACTCGATGTAATTTGTTATCTAATAACATAAAAAGTATCAGTCTGCCGTTACACCTCTATCAAAAAAATTTATTTGGGATTGCATAGGAATGCGTAGGATAATACGGATCTACGTAAGAATCCATAGAAATTAATAGAGAAGTGTATGAATTTATATGGGAAATCCATATAGGAAACTGTGGGAATCTGGATTTTCATATGGAAAATCTACATAGGAATTTGTAGGTATCTGGATTCCCATTTTGACATGGAATAGATTCCCATTGAAAATCTTCGTAAAAATACATATGGAAATCCACACTAGATTCCCATATGGATTTGGCATGGTGTGGATTCTTATAGGGACCCATATGAGAATCTATATCGGGATCTATGCTGGATTTCTATAGGAAACCATATGGAAGTTCATCCGAAAACCTCATGTAGAAACAGATAGGAATTAATATAGAAGTGTATGGATTGACATAAGAATCCATGTAGAAAACCATGAGTATCTGGACTCCCATATGGGAAATTCATATAGGAAACTATCGATACCTGGATTCCCATTTTGACATGGTATAGATTCCCATGGGAAATCTTCGTAAAAATACATATGGAAATCCATACTAGATTCCCATATGGATTTGTCATGGTGTGGATTCCCATAGGAAACCATATGGGAATTCATCCAAAAACCCCATGTGGGAACCCATAGGAATCCTTATTGGAAAGTATGGATTTATGTAAGAATCCATAGGAATTAATATAGGCGTGTATGGATTTATATAAGAATCCATGTAGGAAATCCTGGGGATCTGAATTCCCATGTGGAAATTTCACATGGGAAACTGTGGGTACCTAGATTTTTATTTTGACATGGTGCAGATTCCCAAGGGAAATCTTCGTAAAAATAATACTAGATTCCCATATGGATTTGGCATGGTGTAGATTCCCGTAGAAACTCATGTGAGAATCTATATCGTGATCTATGATGGATTCTCATATGGATTTTTTTAGTATGGATGATTGTGCTCATTGATATTGAATATAAGTGGAGCCTTAGCTATAAGTGTGTTATAAATACCGATAATTGAATATGGATTAATTTAAAAATATATTTTTAGGACGAAACAAAGGCGACCTGATCGAGCTGTTTACGTACCGAAGCAACGGCGAAGCGTTGACGGGGACACGACCTCACAAAATGAAAGTCCAGCTCAGCCAAAAAATAATTCACGTCGATCCAAGGGGTCCGTGGACCCACAGCCTCTGGAGTCGAGTGATGAAGGCTCGAGAAATTCAGTCGATGTAGAAATTAAAAATTATGCTAATGCGGAAACTCGAGATATTATTTATGAGCAAGTGACGGACTGTGTCGTAACAAACACAGATGATCTAGATGTGGAAAAAGTACAAGTAGAAGTAGAAGTTGAGTCAGTAGTTAATTCAAATGGTGTAGGGCATTGTAAGTCCGACGAGTGCAGCGAGCACTCAACGGACGTTTATGTTGACAAATTAAATGTTAAAAGTGATTTAGATAATCAGGAATGTGTTAGTAAGACTAGAAATTTAGTGTCTGATGTTTTGATAATATCGACATGTGATACCCAGAGTGCAATTGTTAATAAAAACGAGGATGTTAAAGAAGAAAATAATATTTTATCAAATGTTTCACCGCTGAGATCACCGGAAAAGAAACCGAAGAAAGTTGCCAGGGCTAAGAGTAAACCGGCATCTCCTCCATCGCCTCAGGTTAAAATAAACCGCGACGAGTGCGACTGGGACAGTCTTTTTGATGACAATGGCGAGTGTTTAGATCCCACATTAATTGAAGAGGTTAAACATTTTTAAATATTATCATAAAAATGCCTTAAGGGCATTCTCAGACAGTCTCTCCCCACTTTTTAAAAATATGCAATGACTTTCAATTGTTGAGATGTAGAATTTTTAAAAAATTACTTACAATTAATATCAATTGGGAGTTAAACGAAATTTGTTGAATAAATTTTAGCCGCCAAAATTAAAAAATTCTAATTATAAAATTGACATGACAATTTTACTGAAATTTATTTAACTCCTAATTAATATCAAGTGTAAACAATTTTTTTTTAAAGCTATACCTCGGCGAAATTACATGATACTGAAGTTAGCCGACGTCTAATAATTTTTGGATTTTTTTTTTAGATAGTAAATTAGAAAAAACTGCACTTGTAGTTTTTTAAATTTTCTACGTGTGCAATTTTTTTAGTTTTAATTTTTTTGTAATTGATTCGTTGAAAAAAAAATCCAAAAATTTTTAATCATCTGCTAATTTCAGGATCATGAAATTACTTCTACGTTGTCTTTTTTTCAATTGATGCTTTAATTTTTTTTTAATTAATTGATAAAAATTTGATACGCTTATGACAATTGAGTCATTTAAAATTTTTAAAAAGTAGGGGGGCACTGTCTGAGAACGGCCTTAATTAATTACTTAATTACATTAATTAATTAATTGATTATTATTTAAAATAGTTGTCTGCAGCAGTTGGAGAAGTGACAATAGAGCAGCCAAAAAACGACTACAAAGCATTTAGCAGACCTGTTGAAGTGTCTAATGACGAATTTGGACATGTTATAGAAATTTACAACTTTCCATCCGACTTCAAGACAAGTGATCTTGCAACTGTATTCAGTCCTTTCAAGAATGGAGGCTTTGAACTCAAGTGGGTCGATGACACTCACTGTCTTGGTGTATTTAGCAGTCCGCTTGTTGGTAAATAATCGCTTTCGTTATTTTATTTATCATCATTCCAATTGCAAAAATATATTTTGTTTTTGTTGGGGTACTCAGCCATCGTTGATAAATTTAATGCTATTGGATTGATTGAGTGATTTAATTTTGAAAAAAAAAATATTGTGCTTAATTTGAAGTGATACCATAGTTATGTAAATTAAATTAAAACTTGATTGTCAGTCTGGGAATTTAGTGTTAAGAATTACATGTTACTCAATAGATTACCGTGGGTCAAGGCTCTAAGTAGGGCAATTTAGTTTGAGTTTAACACAAGTTACTTTCTACTTGCTAACAAGCTTAAATTATGCAACACCTACACGTGTCGTTTTAAATCTAATGTAGATTATTATAAATAATATTTCGTTTCATTTTATTTTTTAAGGGAATTCTCAGACAGTGCCCCCCTCCACTTTTTAAAAATTTTAAATGACAAACTGTCATGAGAATTTTTATCAATCAGGAGTTAAAGGAAATTTGGTAGCCTAAAAAATTTATGATCTTGAAGTTTGCAGACAATTAATAATTTTTGAATTTTTTTTTCTACAGATCAATTACAAAAAAACGAAAAACTAAAAAAATGCACATGTAGAAAATTTAAAAAACTACAAGTGCAATTTTTCAAAATATTTTTTTTTTTCATAATTTATCGTTTTTAAAAGAATCAAAAGATTATTAGACGTCGGCTAACTTCAGTATCATAAAAATTTATGATACTGAAATTAGTCGTAATTTTTGGATTTTTTTTTAAAATGATAAATTTAAAAAAAACAATATTTTTAAAAATTGCACTTATAGTTTTTTTAATTTTCTACATGTGCATTTTTTTTTTAGATTAAATTGTTGTCTGTTAACTTCCGGATCGTAAAAATTTGACTCTAAATTATAATGTTGACATGAAAATTTAACTGAAATTTATTTTCCAAATTTCGTTTCACTCCTAATTGATATCAAGTGTAAATAATTTTTTTAAAAATCTGTCTCGGTGAAATTGTAACTGCGATGCCCTGTTTTTAATTAATACAAATTTTTTAAACTAAATTATCAAAATTTCAGTGCGGTCGGTATTCAGATTTTTGTAAATTTTATAAAAATTCAATTATTACCCGGGTAAAAATATTTGCCCGAACTCACACCGTAACCGTAAAATTTTATTGAGAGGCCGACAATAGAATCGGCCACAGTATTTTTTTTTAAATAAAATTATGGGACTTGAAAAAATTTAATGCAACTCAAAATAGAACTGAAAATTTTTAAGTTATGAGTTAAATTTATGACAAATCTTTTAGAAAATTATTTTTATCAAGTTTATAAATTGTGGTAATTAAAATTTTTTTTTAATTTTATTTTCATGGCCTCTTTCTCTTATAAATTTTTAATTAACTAAAAATTTTATTTTTTAGAAAGTAAATTGAAGTTTTAATTTACCATCATGATAATTTATATTTATTTTGTTAATATTTAAAATTTTTCATAAAAAATTTGCCTTCCATGTAATTTAAAAAAAAAAATTATTTTTTTTAAGTAAAATTTTATTATTAAAATGTGAGTGTCAATATCTAGGCTCAATTTTATAAGTATATCACAGTTATTGGACCTCAAATTCAATCATGATTTTCAATGTTGGTGATAATTCGTTTGTTTACGTGAATATTTATATTAATATTCAAATTTCCCAAATGATGTCGATAATATTCCTATTTTTTTTTCAGCTGCCGAAGTACTGGCGTCAGATCACGCGTTTGTCAAAACACGTCCGCTGAGTGAGGCAACGGCATTGAGTAGAACAAAAGCTAAAAGAAGCGCTGAATTTTTACAGCCATACAGAAGTAGACCTGAAACATGTGCCGCGCTCGCGAGACGTCTTGTTACTGGAGCTCTCGGCGTTAGATTGGCAACCGCTAGACAAGAAAGAGAACACGAGAAAGTTGTATTGCGTGAAGCTAAGGGTAATGACACGTGGAATTATTAGAGAAAATTATCTATTTGCTATTTACTTATTGCACTACTAGTTTTATTTATTTTATTTTATTTTATTTTATTCACTTTTTTTTTTCAGAACGACGAAGATTAGCCAATAAACAGCGTGAAGATGCTTGGGAAGGTATAATCGCCCAAAAATGATGGACATAAATTAATTAAAAATTTAATTAACTATTAAATTTCACACTTTTATTATTTAAAATTTTTTTTTATTAATTAGAAATAATAAAATAAAATTTTTTTAATCATCTGACGAATATTTTGATGAACAAAATTATTAAAACGAATTTTAAAAATATATATCACAGTAATTATGATTATAATTAATGACTAAATAATTAAAAGTGTGAAATTTAAATATCAATTGTACTATTTTTGTACACATGTGCCTTACTCATCTTAATTAACTTAGTAATTAAGTATTACACGGCGGATTATTTTTTGTTTTAAATAAAAAAAAATAATCCGTAATGTTTTTTTGCCAGTAGATGAGTGTGGCGGGTATTTATTTAAATTGCAATGTTAGTGAATCAAAGATAATATTTTTAAATTACATATTAACATGAAAAATATTTAAAATTAATAATAGTAATTAATTATTAATTATCGAGTAAAATAATGAATCATGTGAAGGAAGAGAATTTGTCTTGTTTTAGTATATAAAGTTATATACTATTAAGAGTTTAAATGCAGCGCGTTTATTTAAAAACGTATGATGCAATGTTGAGAAAAAAGTAAATTTATTAATGGTTTAATTTTTTTACCTCAAAAAACTGCCTCTGATATCACTAGTATGATAAATAAATAAATAGAAAAATAAAAAGCCAAAAGGTGAATATCAAACGACAATAAAACCTGAAGCAAAGTATAAAATAATAAACGAAAACAATGGACAAGTAATTAAAGTAATTTTATTACAAATCACAAGATCTCTTGTTAATTAAATTTTAAATATATATACAACGATTTAATGTTAATTTGTGTGTTGTGTAAATGAACGTTTTTTTAATTAATAGGGAAGATTCCATTTTTGGACATTTTTAAAATTTAAGTAAAATAATTTCCAAAAGACGCAGACAATTAATTTCAAAAATTTTTACAGAGATACTTTTATCCCGCTGTTAAAATGGAAATTTTATTTAGTACTTTTCCATTAATTTAAATTAAGTTTTAAGGAGGGAAGCTGGTCTGAGATATAAAAAAAAAAGGATATTTTATGTACCTGAAGATCGGAACGTTTTTCGCGCAAGGAAAATTTAAAAAATTTATGAAATTTGACTGCTTAAAGGTGACAAGGGGTGGCTGCAATTTTCGGCTGACATTCTAGCACTCATGCGAAATATTTCGGAAATTTAGATGCAGTAGATTTTTTATTTTCGTTTCGCAAAAAACGTTCGGATCTTCAGGTACACGATATTTTTGTGATTTTTTTTCAGAGTACGTTCTTTATTAAAATTTTCAAAATTTGTGACATGATTAAGCATCATTCCAAGAATATTCTCCTAAATTTTCGGAAAAAAATATTGAAAAATAAGCCAGTGGTAGTGGGGAGAGACGAGTCACCTAAAAAAAGTTTCCATGCCGTTGGCAAGATAACTCATTACTGCTTCATTTGAAATAAAAAAACCAAAAAGATTTCTATAGTCCATAAGTTTATCTTAGATTTGAATGAAGGAATAAACAAAATATTCATTTTTTAATTTTTGGTAGAGGTGCAATAAAAAACTCTGATTTTTCCCAAAAATTCTTCCTTTTGTTTAATTAAAAAATAAGTAGTTATTGAAAAAAAAATCCTTCGTTCAAATCTAAGATAAACTTACGTACTAAAGAAATCTTTTTGGTTTTTTTATTTCAGGTGAAGCAGTCATGAGTTATCCTGCCTACGGCATGGAGACTTTTTTTGAGGTGACTCGTCTCTCCCCACTACCACTGGCTTATTTTTCAATATTTTTTTCCGAAAATTTAGGAGAATATTCTTGGAATGATGCTTAATCATGTCACAAATTTTGAAAATTTTAATAAAGAACGTACTCTGAAAAAAAAAATCACAAATATGCTCAGACCAGCTTCCCTCCTTCGATGTCCAAAAATGGAGCAGTGGCAACAAATGCAACTTCTACCCAATTGTACAATTAAGTAATTAAAGTTTTGTAATTTTATTAATTACATCCCACGCACAATAATGTAATGAAAATATAAAAAATTTTACTTCTCTCAAATTTAAAATTTTCATTTTGAATAAAAAAAAAAAGTTTAAAATATTTTTCTATAAAATTGTTGCTGATTAAAAAGTTTTTTAAATGTATCACAAGTACCTAGTCATTGTGCGGGCGAAATGTTATTAATAAAAAATAAATAGTAATAATAATCACAATTTAAAAGTTATGATTATAAAAAAAAAAAAATTTATTGGAAAAATAAATAAAAATTTTGTGTATTTATATTTTTTATTTACCTTAATTAATTGGCGGTAGTACGATACAAATGTTCATTGTACAAATATTAACAAAGAATTTTAATAATCTGGATAAATAATCTTTTAAAATTTAAATCAAATAATTACCACTTGCCGCCCTTTTTCTTTTTCTTTTGCTGGACTTTTCTCTGCTGCTGCCGTGGGCCCGCAGCCTCCACAGCAGGACTATGCCGCGGATTGGGCGAGGGTTTAACATTAGCCGGCATTTTTGTGATGTCATAAAGATCACTAGCACCAGCAGCAGTTCCCTGTGTGCCTTTCATAGCAGCATCTCTGTTTCTACGATCTCTCTTTTTCCTGAACCCGCTTCTTTCGTGCCTGGGTAACCATCTCTCCGGATCGGGAGCTACACTCGAGTCGTAATTTTTCGGCAACTTGCCCTTCCTCTTTCTGCGTTTCTTAGTCTTCTGGGTCGGATCTGTCCCAGGTTTACCAGGCGAAGGTTCAACTTTCCTTTTTATAACCTTAGTACCAATAACCCAGTTACTGCTTTCCAGAGCATCGACATCAATAACTCCGGCTACTTGATCAAGCGGCGGTAATTGTTTAGAAAGTGCTTGAGCTTTAGCCGGTGAAGATTTAGCATAAGCAACGATAAGTTGTGCGAGTGTCTTGGTGTCATTAGGAGAAGCCTCTAGAAGTGCTTCAAGACTCGCCGCAGCGACAGCAACTTCACCTCCACGTAAATGAAAGTCTGCTGCTTGCCGCCATAATGTACCCAAGTCACCAGTTTTTTCTTTATTCCGCTTGTAATAATTAACAGCATCTTTGAGGACAGCTGATGCACGCTCACGATTATTATCAGCCATATGGAGAGTCACCAACGCACTGACAACTCCCGACAGCGACCTATCACGTTCATTTAAATTCTCCAGTATATCAATGGCTTTCTTACGCTCGCCTTGCTGCAACAAAAGTTGAACGCAAGCGAGTTTCATACATAAATCATCATTACTGGAAGCGTTTTTCATCAGCAGTTCAACAGCTTCCTGTACTTTAGATTCCTTGCTAAGTTGGACAGCTTGAACGAATGACGCGTCTGCGCGCATATCCGGATAGTCTTTTACGAGCTTTCCGCACAATTTTTGACACTGCTCGCCCTGGTTGGTGTACAGGGCCAGCAGACATTGATTGTACGCGATACTTTTGCGTTGTCTTGAGGTGAGTTTGTGCTCAAGTCCCTCGAGGGTCGCGCTCTTCATTCGCTTCTTGCTACTGAAGACATTGTGGTCTTTGTTTAAGGTCACGAGATTATTGCTGGCGACTGCTGCGAGTGCCATGTCGTCGGGTTTCATCTTGAGCACGTTCATGTACAAAGCTTGAGCCTCTTTCTCACGACCCTGGAGCTGGAGACAGTAACCCAGTTGGACCCGGATGATTCCCACTTCGTTATCAATCTCATTCTCGGTAGCATCTTCCTCGAGAGCTTCTTTGCAAAGTTTTTCAGCGGCTCGTAATTTCTTCTCGGCTTCCGCCAGCACAACACGGTCTCCATTACTTCCTTGCTCTATTAGCCGGCAGGCTGCGTTGTAAGTCAGCTCGTAGGTGTCTTCTCGCAGCTGGGGAACGTCGAGTTTTGATCCCTCGGCTACTAAATTAACAATTACAGCCGCTAAATTTGTCTCCCGCTCATCTTCGTACTCGTCGTTTGAATTTTTTATGATGTCACGATACACTGCGAAACAGTCTTCATATTTTTCTAGCCGGTACAGAATCTGGGCTTTGAGTTCCTTCAATTTTAATGATGGGTTTGAAACATTTTCGACCACTTCCAGAGCTTCCGGTACTTGGTTCAAACGATATAGACAATAAGCCTTTTCAAAGTCCCAATTACTTTAATAAATAATTAATACATATTTAATTATGTGTTGAAAAAAATAAATTAATGATCAGGAAGTATGATACTGAAGTTAGCCGACGTGGATAAATTATGAGAAAAAAAATATTTGAAAAAATTGCACCTGTAGTTTTTAAAATTTTCTACATGTGTATATTTTTAGTTTTTTTTTTAAATTAATTTGTTGAATCCAAAATTCGAAAATTTAATCGTCTGCTAACTTTAGAATCATGATACTGAAGTCAGCTAACGTCTAATAATTTTTTAATTTTTTTTTAGTGGATAAATTATAAGAAAAAAAATATTTGAAAAAATCGCACTTGTAGTTTTTTAAATTTTCTACATGTGTATATTTTTAGTTTTTTAAAAAATTAATTTGTTGGATCAAAAATCAGAAAATTTAATCGTCTGCTAACTTTAGAATCGTGATACTGAAGTCAGCTGACGTCTAATAATTTTTGGATTTTTTTTTAGAGGATAAATTATAAGAAAAAAAAATTGCACATGTAGTTTTTTAAATTTTCTACATGCGCATATTTTTAGTTTTTGGTTTTTTGTAATTGATTTGTTAAAAAAAAAAAAAATCCAAAAATGAATAATTGTCTGCTAACTTCAGTATCATTCAGGAAGTTAGCAGAAGATTAAAAATTTTTGAATTTGTTTTCTCAACAAATTAATTTAAAAAAAATAAAAATATGCACATGTAGAAAATTAAAAAAACTACAGGTGCAATTTTTTAAACTATTTTTTTTTTGATCGACTTTTAAAAGAATTCAAAAATTATTAGACCGGTTAATTTCAGTATCATAATAAATTAATTAATTAAATTTATAAATTACCTGGTTTGTTTGGAATGTCTCGAGACGAGTTGTAATGCTTCATTAAATTTAGACAATTGAATAAGACAAATTATTTTACAATGCAATGCTGCTTCATCATCTTGGATGAATGCTAGAACTTAATTAATTATTTGAATTTTATTTTTTTATTTTAAAAACTCGTTGTTTTTTAAATCTTTGGGTGGTGATCTTTGTAGGTTAGTCTTTAATTTATTTACCGAGTGGTAAAATTAAGGAAATGATATTAATTATAATTATAAATACTTACTTTTATTAGCAACTTTCAAAGCTCTTTCATATTCCGCATTATGTCCTAATTTATTTAATTCTCCGTATAAAAGAGACAGATTGTTGTCTTTTGAAGCCATGTCTACTTATTAACGTCATATATATATCAAATATATACATATATATATATATATATATATATAAGTTCCAACACGACACTAAAAATAATAATAACTATAATTACCACTACGCGTGCGCGGAAAATTTAAAAATTTAAAAAGAAAAATTTTTCTATTATGAGTGAAAATGTGGCAGACATACGACAATTTTTTGATTCCGTACAAAAAAATTAAAGAATTTAAATAATAAAATTTTAAAAAATGCATCTATGGAATTTTGAATTTTCTAAGCATACATTTTTTTATTTTTATTTTATAAACGTTTTAATTTATTATTTCAAAATTTTTAAATTGTCAGATTACCGCTAACTTTACTATCATTTTCTATCTGTCATTAAACAATAAATTAATTAAAAATAATAATTGTAATTATAACTACGCGTGCGCGGGAAATTTTTAAATTTAAAAAGAAATTTTTTTCTACTTGTCATTAAACAAATAAATAATTAAATAAAAATTATTGTTATCACTACGGGTGTGCGGGAAATTTTTAAATTTAAAGAGAAATTTTTTTCTACTTGTCATTAAACAAAGAAATAATTAAATAAAAATTATTGTTATCACTACGGGTGTGCGGGAAATTTTTAAATTTAAAAAGAAATTTTTTTCTACTTGTCATTAAACAAAGAAATAATTAATTAATAATTATTGTTATCACTATGGGTGCGCGGGAAGTTTTAAAATTTAAAAAGAAATTTTTTCTTACTTGTCATTAAACAAAGAAATAATTAAATAATAATTATTGTTATCACTACGAGTGCGCGGGAAGTTTTAAAATTCAAAAAGAAACATTTTTCTAGTTTTTATTAAAAAAAATAATTAAATAATTATAATTATCACTACGCGTGCGCGGAAAATTTAAAAATTAAAAAAAATTATTTTCCTAGTTTTCTGAAAGAAAGAAAAATTAAATAACAATAATAATAATAATAATAATAATATTAATAATAATAATAGTTATTATTATTATTGTTAAAAAGTTAATAATAAAATCTTTTAATTAGAAATCACCAAAAAAAAATAATGATCTTCATTTTGAAAATCTAAAAATTGTTAAAAAAAAATTTTAACCAAAATTTATTTATTTATTTATAAATAAATAAACTTACCGATATATTTATAAAGTTGTAGCGGAAATAACGGTTTTTTTTTCAAGGCAATCAACAAAATAGTTTTTTTTTTACTCAAGGTATTCCGTATACTTTCTCTTTAGATTCTTCAGTCAGCTCAAGTACTTGTACTATTAACCATTCGAATAAAATAATTCAACATCTGGCTTTCTTATTTTACATATGGCTAGATACATTCATATATTTATATATGTATATAACTATTAAACAAATCCGTTATTTTTTTTCTCTGTCAAGATCCAAGATCACTCGTGCTCTCTTAATATTTATTCACCATCCGACCGTAAATCGTTCAATAAAAAAGAAAATTTCCATATGTGCTTCAAATAATTATTTTTAACAAAATGTTTTATTTTCTTAAGTAATAAATAGTCTATTTAATTTTAGTTTTAAAATGTTTAAAAAATGTACTGACTTTTTTGTTATTTTAGTTTTTTTACCAATTGGTGAGTCATTTTATTAAATTATTATTATTAATTAATAAATTAATCAACAACTTGCTGTCAATTATTTTTATTACTATTCAAAATCGGGAGTGAATTCGGAGTGATTACGAATTTTATTCAAATTTGAATTCTGTCCCTTTGGAGTTCCGGAGTTTTAGACAAAAATTACCCCACATACGGAGTAAATTGGGAGTTTTTTTTACAGCAGAGTGATCTAGATTTTATTTAAATCCACATTTACTCCGATTCGGAGTTTTAATATTTAAATAAATTTCCTTTAGAAGTTAATTTCACTCTTAACCGGAAATTTAATACTAAAATAAACTTCCCTTTGGAGTAAATTTTACTCCAAGAGGATTAAATAAATACACAATCATCCGGTCCGCATTTGATCCGCGTTCACTCCGTAAATTTTTGTGATATTGAAGTTAGCAGACGTCTGACAGTTTTTGAATTTTTTTAAAAACGATTAACTATAAAAAAAAAATATTTGAAAAAATTGCACCCATAGTTTTTTAAATGTTCTACATGTGTATATTTTTAGTTTTTTTTTTTTGTAATTTATTTGTTCAAAAAAAATCCGAAAATTAGTAACTGTCTGCTAACTTCAGGATCGTAAATTTTTATGATACTGAAGTCAGCCGACGTCTAATAATTTTTTGATTTTTTTTTAGACAATAAATTATTGAAAAAAAAATATTTTTAAAAATTGCACCTGTAGTTTTTTCAATTCTCTACATATGCATATTTTTATTTTTTATTTTTTTTGTAATTTATTTGTTGAAAAAGAAATCAAAAAATTATTAGACGTCGGCTAATAATTGTTGGATTTTTTTTTAGACAATAAATTATTAAAAAAAAAATATTTTAAAAAATTGCACCTGTAGTTTTTTGAATTCTCTACATATGCATATTTTTATTTTTTATTTTTTTTGTAATTTATTTGTGGAAAAAAAATTCAAAAAATTATTAGACGTCGGCTAACTTCAGTATTATAAATTTTTTAGTGTATAAAAATATAAAAAAATTTTATTTTTCAGTCATAACTCAAGAGACTGATGAAGAATATAAAGGAAAATATTTAGGGAAATTAAATGCATATCATCATCAAGTATCAGGTGATATATATGCCGTTGATGAATATACGTTATTATTAACATCATTTAATTATGATGGTAATGGCGCTGATACATTTTTTTGGGCTGGTGCCTCAAATCGTCCTGGCCCACAAGGTTTTATTGTTCCTGATGAATGGGGAAAGTATGTGTTGAATAATAAATATAACTCCATATCGATATATATTTGAAGTTTATTTTTTGTAAATAATTAATAATATATCCATTATTTAAATCAACAGAACTAATGTACTAGATCGTTACTTCAACAAAGATTTCACATTGACGCTACCAGATAATAAAAAAATAAGAGATATAAAATGGTTTGCAGTTTATGATCTTACAAGTCAGGTATTTAATTAATTTATTATTATTATATGAGTTAAGTAAATAACTTATTTGAATAATTATATTTATTTAGAATACATTCGGTGACATTTACATTCCTGAAGAATTTGAACCACCGGCGCCACAAAAAATATCTCAATTAACCCGAAGATCACACGGCGTTACTTCAGACCCGATTATTATCTTAGACGCCAAGACAATAAGTATTCCGCAATTTCAATACGATGGTAAAGGTAATGATACATATTTTTGGGTCGGTCCAGGTCCTCAACCATCTAGCAAAGGTGTCAAAGTACCTGATGATTATGGATAGTAAGGATTTTATTTTAAATATTTAATTTAAAATCGCGGTATTCTGTAGGGGTCTGCGAAAAGTTCGGACTTACGAATCATTCGAATTATTTTTAAGTTTTCCAATTGTTAAAATATTTGTAAGAAGTAAATAGAGCTCAGACACAAATTTACGAAAAATTTTATTAATGGTTTCTATAAAAAAAATTCTCCATTAAATAAAAACTGAATATTTGAAAGCTGATCAGAATTTCTCGATTTGAATCGAGTAATTCATAAATTTCGGATAATTCGAAAACTGGCGAATAATTTCACAAGTTTCGAATTGTCTGTGAATTCTCGAATTAGAAAATTTACGAATAATTCGATAACTTTTTTTTTTAACCACTTGAAATTGTAAAATTTTTTCCAATAGGTCAAATATTGGGAAGAAGTAAATACTCAGACACGAATTTACGAAAAATTTTATTATTGGTTACGTCAAAAAAAGTTGTCTATTAAATAAAAACTGAATATTTGAAAGTTGATCAGAATTTTATCGATTCAAATCGCGTAATTCGAAAACTTACGGATAATTCGAAAATGGACGAACAATTCGAGAAGTTTCAAATTATTAAAAAAGTTACTACACTGTCAAAAATGACCAGGGTAAGTCCAAGCGGTGTAGGTGTTAACATTTGCGGTGTTAAGTTTCAACACCGAAAGTGTTAAAATAACGCTGCCGGTGTAAATATTTTTTACCGGTGGTAAATAAAATTTCCCGGTGTTAAAATATTTTACTTAGTGTGCACGCGTGTGTGTTCATGTGTTTTTGAGTGTGTGCACGTGTGTGTGTGTGTGTCAATACTCTGAGCGGACGCAGTTTACGTTGCTTTTACACCGGCATTTTAACACCGCCGAATTACGCCTCCTACACCGGTCGGAGTTAAAATGAGTCCATTTTTAACACCGCTCTTTCTACAGTGTAGAAAATTTTCCAATTACTCGATGTAAATTTCTAATCGAATAGTGATATTGATTTGATTCAAACTCGATTCGTAGACCCCTAGTATTTTAGCTAAAAAGTAAAATTTTATTTATCAATAGTTTAGATTCACTGAGAGAATATAAAGGCGAAGATATAATTATTCAATTGCCTGGTGAGATGACTGTATTTACAATAAATTGGTTAAGTATTTTTGATGTAAATACAAGAAGTAATTACGGATCTGTAATAATACCTGACGGTTTGAATGTACCGCCTTCTTTAGTAAAGGTAATCCTTATTCAACCATTTTACTATTTTTCTTATCAATAGACAAATATTTATTTATTTTTTCCCAATTTCAGATCATAAAACATATGCAGACATTACCAAATTGTGTACAATTACATAAAAATTATCAAGTCAGCTGGGAAATATTTGGTCCGCAAATAACAATACAATTATCTGGACAAATTGGTAATGAAATTCATTTTTTTTTTTTTTAAATTTAATTCTGTGATGAAGAGAGTAAATAGTAATTTTAATTTATATTTAAATGATTATGTTGTAGGTGATGACGAATATATGGGATTCGGACTGTCAGGATCTGAAGAAAAAAGTCAAATGGAGGGTGCGGATGTTGCTATTGCGTATATGGATGGTGTGCGTGGGTATGCAACTGATTATAACATAACATCAAAAGCGCCTTGTGGTAAGACACTGGGGCAGTATAAGGGAGTGTGCAAAGATGAATTAGTTGGTGGTATTGATAATAATCAACTTTATACGGCTGTAAAAGAAAATGGAATAACAATAATTACTTATCGACGCACTCTAATTTCTTGTAAGTTTAAAAAAAAACTCGTGTAAAAAATATTCGACATGTAGAACTTCGAAATTTGAGACATTAGATAGAACTCTTAAGACTCCCGTGTAAAAAAATTATTGTTCATAATTAATTTAGATAGAAATTTAATCTCAAAACTCAGATCGTGACACAAATATAACTTTCATCATGAATTTGTATCAAGAACTTTAATCACGTCAAAATTATGACAGTAAAATTTAAATCCAAGTGATCCGAAGTTCATTCACTACACTGTAAAAAAAATTGTTTGAATTTTCAAAGATTGTATGTAACGCAATAAACACATACATTTGTGCTTGAAATTTCATTACTAATTTCATATAGAATTTAAAATACACGTTTTTGAATTTTCAAATTAATACTTTGGATTTTCAAATGAGTGTGAATGTAACAGCCATCAGACAAATTTGAAATTACAAATAAATAGAGTAAATAATTAAAAAAATAAAATTTAAAAAAATGCGCATTTGAAAAATTTAAAAATTCAAAAGTCCATTTTTTCGAAATATTATTTTTTTAATTATTTACTCTATTTATTAAAAATTTTTAATTTGTCTGATGTCTGCTACATTCACACTCATATTTTCAAATACTTTTTTTTGAATTTTCAAATAAGTATCATGAAATTTCAAATAGTATTTTTAAAATTCAATATATGTTTTAGAATTTTAAATACTTGCTTTGAAAATTTTAAAATCAAGTATAAATTTTCAGTACGTTTATTAAAATTCATATTTTTTTTCTTAATTTTGAATGCCAGCTTGATTATTAAATTACGTATATTAAATTTAAAGCTTTTTTCATTGAAAATACAATTTAAATATCTAGTTATGAAAATTCAATTCCTTTTGTATTGTAATTTTCAAATTATTTTTAACAGTGTAAATTTATTTTACAATCGAAACTGATTTACGTAAATCAAGTACTTGATAGAAAAAGTTTATTGGTAATTTCTGAATTGATAAATTTGACAAAAGGTTCAATTCAGTAAAAAATCAGTCAAGTTTCTATCGAAGTCATCCCAAGTCCAATTCAAAGACGTAATAAATTAATTTTATAATCGGTAGTGATTTACTAGACGAAAAGTTGGAGTAAATTCATGATGAAAGTCATATTTGTGTCGCGTTCTGAGTTTCGTCATGAAATTCAGACCTAAATTTATTATGAATGAAAATTTTTTTTTACACGGGTTATTAGACTAGAATATCGGGATTTTTGAACTGTTTCTGAATGAAGGAAAAATTTAGTCAATAAAAAATTTCAACTTGGAGTCAAAATCAGTCTCAAATTTATCTACATGTCGATATTTTTTTAAATATTTTTGCAACTAATTTCTTTATATGTGAAAAAAAAAATTTATTTTTACGATACTGAAGTCAGCGGACGTCTAATAGTTTTTGGATTTTTCTAAAAACAATAAATTTAAAAAATTGCACCTACAGTTTTTTAAATTTTCTACCTGTGCATATTTTTAGTTTCCTTTTTTTTTAAATTAAATTATTGAAAAAAAAATTGAAAAATTTTTAATTGTCTGCCAACTTCAGGATCATGAATTTTTTAGTTTAATAATTTGGATATAAAATTCTAGCTGATTCTGGAGACAAAGAATTTCCAACAGACCGTCCTGTTTATGTAGTCTGGGCCCTAGGTCGTTTAGATGAAAATAAAGAACCGAATTTTCATGATTATTATCCGAAAACAAGTTTGAGACTTGAGTTGAATCGAGTCGAGCCCGAAAATACCTGCGTTGATTTTACGGAAATAAATAAAAAACTTGTAGAACCCTGGGAAAAACTGGATATATTTGACCGCAGCATCAGGACATTCAAAGGAACGATAGGACCTTCTGGTGGAAAAAAAGGCTACCAAGGAATGACCGGACACACGTCGATGGGGTACGTCTGGTATATAAACGGGCTGATGGCGCCAGAATTATATTTACGACGGGGATTGACGTACAGTTTCCGTGTATACGGCGGGAATAATCCTCACAGTCCTAATTTTTATCACCCATTGATTATCACCGACGAGCCACACGGTGGGTATGACAGATTATCAGATGTCGCTCAGTCTAAAGTCAGAGTACTAGCCGGTGTCGAATTTACGCGCCGAGGTAGACCAAGACCTACTGCCGTCGGTCCACTCTGTGTTAGCAAACATGGAGATCGTGATCGTCGGCTCGACGATGATTTTAAATCCTTTCAAAAATTTAATCGTACATTAATTCATACTTGCGAATCAGGTAATTTATTTTTTACTTTTAAATTAATTAATTAATTAATTAATTACTAGCAGCCTGTTGTAATTTTTTTTTAAATTTAAGGTGACGGTGGAGTACTAGAAGTAACTCCTAATTCAAGTTGGCCTGATACTGTTTACTACAATTCATTTACGCACGCGAACATGGGCTCGAAAATTCACGTAGTCGATGCTTACATACGTGTCAGTAGCAGTAATGCCGTTACTATAACAACAACCACCTGGTTATTAGTCATTACATTTATATTTTTTCATACTGTATAAATATAAATATATGTTCATTAAATTGCTCAATTTATTAAGCCGTAAATTTATTATAAATATCAATAATAATAATAATGATAATCGATCTATCAATAAATTTAACTATGACAATAATTTATAATTATAATTGTAAATAATTTAAATGTAAAAAAGTATTAGCACTGAAATTTAAAAAATTTTAAATTTACAAATAAAAAAAATTATTTTGAACAATGTGTCATATTTTTGTAACGCGAACACATATATTTTATTATTATTTATATTATAACTATCCCTTAAAATGTATATTATCACTCAGATCTTACATTAGATCTTTCTTAGTATAAATTTAATTAATTAATTAATAATTAATTATATTTGATATTTTTAGTAACGATAATTATGTGATGTTTTTTATATTTGTTTTAATAAAATTAATGTGATGGTAATAAAGACAAAGAGAAACAATAAAAATTAACAAAACAGTCTTTAAAAATTATTTAACGATATAAATTTTTTTTAATTATTTAATTAATTAGTAATTAACTAAAGCCAATACTTAGAAATTTATTAATTCTCTTTTTTTGTCTCTTTTATTTAATACGTGTAAATATATGTATATATTTATATTGATCCTTTACCGTTTAATTCGCGTTTTATTGATAAGACTGATAAAGTTCAGTTTTAATTTTAATTATTTTTACTCCCGATGAAATTCCAAAAATTCATGCAACGTCACGGGCAAATCTTTGCACGGAATTTTGTGTTTCAATATCGCTTGTGCTGCGTAACAGCAAAGTGTCATGTAATTAACGAGATTTACACTATTGTGAGGATTTTTTCTTATGAAACGGGCGGGTGTATCTCCAATATAATTCGGAGTATCCAAATGTGCTCCGTAATCTAGTAATAATTTAATTAGCTCGTTTTGAAAATTGTAAACATTACTTGCGACGTGAAGTGGAGTTGAACGTAATTCATTTTTAGCATTTACATGAGCGCCGCATTCTAGTAATAATGTCACGGTATCTATTTCTGGGAAGATTACCTAGAAAAAAAAAATTTTTGTAATTTAAGAGCACTCTCAGTATGGAGAGTTGAGGTTCTCTGCCCTCCATAATTTTCAGACAGTGTCGCTCTACCCCACCACCTTTTAAAAATATTTCTCGAGCTGTCATAAGAGTATTTAAATTTTATTTATTAATTTTAAAAAAATTAAAGCATTAATTTTAAAAATTACTCACAGTCGTTATCAATTAGAAGTTAAACAAAAGTGGTAAATAAATATTAGCCTAAAAAATTTGACATTAAAATTATAATATTGACATTAGATATCAGTTTTTAGGCAACTTTTTGACATATCGATAAGGCACCAATATGTTGACATATCAGAAATTAATGTCACCGAAAAAATGTCTACTTAAAAAGACTTAACACAAGTAAATTACAAATAGTTGTAAAAGAACTCATCTAAATGACTTCCTAATTGAAATAAGACAGGAAAAACAACACAACTCTGCACTGTCTTCGGAACCAACATTTGCATGTCGTATTTATACCAAAAAAGGTGACTGGGACAAAAAAAATTTGCCTTATCCTTTTAAAAGACATCTTAAGTCTCTGTGCTACTTGGGATGATTTTTCTGAAATTTATTTTCCAAATTTCGTTTAACTCCTAATTGATATCAACTGTAAATAAATTTTTTTTAAATCTTTGTCTCGGAAAAATTGTAACTGCGATGCCCTTTTTTCAATCAATGCTATAACTTTTTTCAAATTAATTTTCCGAATAAAATAAACCCGGTTTGAAAAACTGGCCCTTAATTTTGTTTTTCTATTAATTAATAAAATTTGAATACGGTTATGACGAGTCATTGAAAATTTTAAATAAGTAGGGGGGGGGGGACTGTCTGAGAATGCCCTTAAATAAAGAAATGGAGATATAATAAATACCTGAGTAATTTCCGAATTAAAATAACTCGATGAAATAGTATTTATACTCGACAGACATAAATGTAATAACGTATCCCCAGTAAATGCTGATCGGGGATTTTGCTTAACGAATTTATGTACAAGTTGACGCGTTTCCGCTTTCTGTTCATCCGTTTGTGCTGTTTGTATTAATAAATATATCAAATGTGTTACACATTTTAATATACGGTCGTAATTGTCTTGTTGTTTTCTATGAATCGGATGTTGCTAAAAAAAAAAAATCATTAAAAAAAAAAAAAATAAATAAGAAAATGGGTAAAAATTACCGTAGAATAAAAAATAAAAAAAATACCTGAAGCCATTGTCTTGCTTCAATAATTTGACATGACAGTAATTCAAATACACCAACAACATCTGAATATTTAGGGCCTTCTTTATCACCATTAGGTTCCATTGATTCATTTAAATCAATCATTATTCTCACAATTGCTTGTGCCGTAAAACAGGTATCAGTAAAAAGTATCTATAGAATAAAAAAATAAATAAGTAATTAAAAAAAATAATTGTATTTATTAGTGAATTAAAATATTGATAAACCTACGGAATCATTTTTAACACGAATTTCTAATGCACGTCGCCATAAATCAATGCAATATTGATATCTACAAAAATAATTAATGAAAATAATTATAATTTAAAGTAAAAAAAAAAAGAAATATCTAAAATTGATAATTTAAAAATTACCGCAAAGCGTCAGCGTAAGCAGCACCCCGATACATCAGTCTATAAAGTGTGTCTTTGTGATGCTCACCGAGTATTCGCTCGCAAACTAACAAGCTCTGGATCCGTATGGCGTCAAGATCATATGCGATAGCGTTGAGTTCATCTAGGGTAGAAAATTCCTCGATATTTCTAAAACAATCTCTCTTTGGCATCTGTGGTTTCTTCGGCAGTGGTAAATCATCGACTAGATTGGCGTTTCTTATCGCCATTGCTTTGCGCCAGTACTTTAATGCCGTCTGTGCATCGTTATGTTCATCAAAAAACGTCGAGCCCATTAACTCATGGGCATTTGCTAGACTTTCTGGTGAATAATGCACGTTCTCGACTATAAATAACGTCAATTACAATAAATAAAAATATATATCACTTGGCCTGGCAATTATTTTCCTCTTAAATTTATGTCTCTTCTTAAAATAACTTAATTATCATCCGCTAATTATAAATCTAATGAAAATAATTGTCTTGCCGATTGACTATAAATTATGTAGGTAATAATTACTTAAATAATCGAATATTTGCGTGGCCTCCTTGAGACACGCGGTCTGCAATGCATCATCGTTATATCTTGATCTCAAATGTGGATCAGCGTTGTACGCTAAAAGTAATTTTGTTGTTTCAAATCTATGCTCTTGTATTGCATAATGTAAAGCAGTCTTATTTTGTATATCTCTTGCATTAACATCAATACCATTTCTCAATAAAAATGTACACAGCTCGACGCTTTGAACAGAATTTATTAAACATGTGCCTCCATTATAATTTGCTAGCAGAATATCAGCACCATTTTCAACTAAATACTCCACAATATCTAAAAAAAATATATAAGTAATTAAATTTAAATGCTAATTAGTCGGCCGCCAAATTTTAAAACACAGTAACTGAAAATAAAATTTTTGAAAAATTTGAATCATGTCTCCAAGACTCAAATGGAATTAAAAATACTAAAAAATCGATTTTTAAAAATTTGTCGGTTTTGAAATTGACAGCCGTAAGATAGAAGTTTTTTAGGGTCAGTTTTTGACACTTGAAAAATTTAAATGATAGTAAAGTTAGCAGACATTGGAAATTATAAAATTTATTTTTTAACAGATAAATAATGAAAAAAAAAATATTTCTAAAAAAATGCACATGTCGGAAATTCCATAAACTATACGTGCAATTTTTCAAAATATTTTTTTTAACACTTATTTTTTTGTTAAAAAGAATCCAAATATTTTTAAATGTCCGCTAACTTCATTGTCATAAAATTTAAATATTAAAATTTTTAAAATGCGCGATGACATGATTCAATTTTTCAATTATTTTTTGTTAATTAAAGTAAAGTATTAAATGTAAAAAAATGGAGCAGTGGTAACTAATACTCTATTGGTCTGCTGATAAAAATAAAAAATTACACAATCTCTTTGGATGGCCGCAAGTAGTTTCGACTACATGGTCAATAAAATAAACAAATAAATAATTATTGAGCTGGTAATTTAAAATAAATACCTAAGTGTGTCATAAAGCAGGCGGATCTTACGGGTGTCGAGCCAGTGTCGGACACTGCATTGACATCAGCACCATGGGACACAAGACACTTCAATACAGGCAGTTTACCAGCAACAGCAGCACACCATAAAGGTGTTACGAAGTGAACAGATCTATCGTCAGGTACTTCATACATCCCACGTTGCTCAATGTCAGCATTGCATACTGTTATCAGATATTCCACAATCTCCACGTGACCGCTTTTGCAGGCAATAAATAACGGAGCGCAGTCATCTTTTATGCGATTCACTATTTCTTTTCGTATAAATTTTTTTTGATGCTCCAGACGATTTCTTATTGAATAGGACAGACGCGCTCCAGGTGCTATGTGCTTTAATTCTTTCACTAAATCTTCAAATAATTGGTCCATTGGGCAGGTCGAATATTCATGGAGCCACATAGAAATTATTAATTACCTAAAATAATTTAAAATTAGTCTAGTTTTTTATAATTAAAAAATGAAATATAAATTTACTGTCAGTCGGACAATGAAAATTCTAATGATTAATTTTATTTTCTTTCTTTTGTGCACTTTGATTATGAATCATAATTGTTTTTTAAATAAATGAGTATGAATGTACCGGATATGAGACAATTTATAAATTTTAAATAAATTAATTTAAATAATTAAATTTTAAAAAATGCGCGTAATTTTCAATTATCGAAATACGAATTTAAAAATTCTTTTCTACTTACGTTTTATTTATTTACTTTGAGAAATTTAAAAAATTGACAACTGTCAGTTACATTCACTCATTTTTTAAAAATCTAACAGAGAACAAATAAATGATATATATGTATATGTATATGATATTATTTGAGATTTATTATTAGTGTTATATATGGAGTAATAAAAAATATAATAACCTGAGATACTGCGGCCAGATTGTTGATTTTCCGACGTTAAAATAAATATTACCGAGACGTAACCTTGACAGTTAAGTCCAACCTCTGCTTCGCGTGTAATTAGTAAATTTAAATATCAGTTTTATTGTAATTATTATTTAAACAGTTTATTGACAATGGAAATAACGGTGGAGTGGATTTTAGTTGTCAATGTCAATTGGTTTATTGTTCATGTGTGATGTGTGTAGTGATACAGTGATGTAGTTAAATTGGCATACATACGACGCATGCGTACTGTTTAATTTTTAAAGGAGAAGGGGCATTCAATAAGTCCTTTTTTTTTGGTACATAATTTTAGTTCATTTTATTTCCACAAGTCTCTGGTCTGATAATTTTTGGATTTTTTTTAAACAATAAATTATAAAAAAAAAATATTTCAAATAATTCCACTTATAGTTTTTTTAATTTTCTACATGTGCATATTTTTAGTTTATTTTTTTTGTAATTAATTATTCAAAAAAAAAAAATTCAAAAATTAATTGTCTGCTAACTTCAAGATCATTCCGGATTCGTGGGATATTCAAAATTAGCGCCATCTACGATGGAGCGACTTTGGAATTTTTAACTCAGGATTCAGGTTCGGATATTCTGGAGTTAAATTAAAAAGCTAAAGGTATTTTATTTAATCGTGTTAATTTTATAAATGATTACTAATTATAAAAAGTGAAGTGAATAGATTTAAAAGTCTTACTTTGATTAAACCGGAACTAATCAAGTTGACTAGAGTGAATGATATTTCAAGTGAATGTGAATGCAGAAGACATCAGACAATTTATAAGTTTTAAATAAATAAATTAAATAATTAAAATAATGAAATTTAAAAAAGTGCGCGTATTGATTTTTGAATTATGAGTGCATTCATAAAAGCTCTAGAGCTAGAGCTGAGCATTTTCGAATACACACACAAACAAGTTTTAATAAAATTATTAAATTTCAATTTTGAAATTTCGCGCCGTTGGCGCTACTGCGCGTCGCTGTATTCAACGTTCAATTTTTTTGCCAAAATGGGGGCGGTCGATGAATCGCAAAATCGATTGCGTATCAACTGACGGTTCGATAGCAGCAGTCAGTATCATAAATGGCAGTAGTAGTCCAGATCCTTCTTTACGTTTAAATAGAAACACAGTATTGCAGTTAGTTCGCGAAATAATCCGTAAAATTTATTGCTTATAGCCATTGTTTAATTAAAATGTTCAGTGTTTGTAAAATTTAAATTGTGCAGTGTCTGTGGTGTCGTTAAGTGTTGTGTTCAGTGCTAGTGTAAAGTGTTGCGAATCGCTGATGCTAATAACTTCCAAGTTCCTGAGCAAAATCATCTGGCATCGTCTGGTGGGAAATAGCAGTTAAGTGACGTTTTTTAGCTGCAATGCACTTGGAGCAATTTAAATTAAATCTCCAAGTGTATTAGGACACCCTTCTGCATATTATTTCCCCGCCAAGGTTTGTTCAAACACTCAAGTGTTTTTTTTTAATATTTGAAATATTTTTCTATCATATTCTGCCGCCATTTTATTTTAAAGTACGAATTTTTTAATTTTTACTCTCCTTACATTTTATTTATTTATTTAAAAAATTGACAATTGTCAGCTACATCCGCACTCATATATTTCAATACCATCAATTGTATTTTTGATTATCAAGATGATGAAATTAGCCGACGTCTATTAATTTTTGGATTTTTTAAAAAACGATAAATTATAAAAAAAATATTTTTAAAAATTGCGCTTACAGTTTTTTAAATTTTCTACATGTGCATATTTTTAGTTTTTTTTTTCTTCAAATTTAATGGTTCAAAAAAAAAGTCCAAAAAATTTTAGATGTCTGTTAACTTCAAGATCATAATAAATGCTTGTTTTATATATATTTAATTTTTTTAATCATCAATTAAATATTTGTAGTAAAATCTATCAGTATTTTGAGATCAAAGTCACTAGGTCTCGTTCAAAAATTGTTTTTTTTATTAATTAATATGATTTATTTATCAATTAGTCCGACTAGTACCAATCAGTTTTTATAATTAAATTATTTACTTGAGTAAACTGATCCTGTGATTCTGTGTTGTCAGTAATGTCAGGCGTCACCCTAAGAAATTTCTTAAAATATGAATTTTAAATTTCCCGCTAAAATACTGGCCTGCCACCGCGCGGTTAAATTTAAATGCCTTCATAACCTTAATAAAATAGGAAAAATATAACTCGTCAAAATAAAAATAAACAAAATAGTACATATTTTTTTATTTATTAAAAAAATTACATATTTAATTATTACATACTTTTATTAGTTAATAATTATTTATTAAAAAAATATAAATTTCCGCGCGGAAGTGATGGAATTTTTTATTAAACTTTTTTTTTATTATGAATAATTTAATTAATTAGTGATTATAAATAAACAATTGAAGATTAGTAATTTTGAGAGATTATAATATGTATAAATTAGTGATAGAAATTGATAAAGTGATTAAATGTCGAACAAATGGTGAAAAAACGAAGGAAATAAATAAAAGTAGTGGCCTTGGAATTGAAAAATCTGCCTCAGTTATATTGAAGTCAGAGTTTCCTGATGATAAAAATAATTTAAATAAAAAAAGTAATTTTGTGATAAATAAAAAAAATAAAGAAGAAGATAATGAAGATGATAAAAAAATATATGAAGCTAAAGAAATAAATGGAAAATATCAAAAATCAAATATACAAGAAGATAAAGCAGACGATAATGAAAATGATGAAAATGTATATGATGAAGAAATGAATAAAAAGTGTGAGGAAGTAAATGTAGAAGAAGAAAAGAAAGGAGAAGAAAAAGAAGATAATAAAAATGTAGATGAAGATGAAGACATGAATGAACAATTTACAGAAGTAAATGTAGAAGAAGAAAAGGGAGGAGAAGAAAAAGAAGATGATAATAAAAATGTAGATGAAGATGAAGACATGAATGAAAAATTTACAGAAATAAATGTAGAAGAAGAAAAGGGAGGAGAAGAAAAAGAAGATGACAATAAAAATGTAGATGAAGATAAAGAAATGAATAAAAAATATGAAGGAGTAAATACAAAAGAAGAAATAGAGCTAGAAGAAATTGAAGAAGAAATCATTGAATTTATCGAAGTATATATAGAAGATGAAGAAGTTGATAGAAAAGCTGCAGAAGTAAATATACAAGGAGAAGAAGAAACAACTGAAGTTTCTGCTGAAATAAAAGATGATAAACATGAATTTTCTGTGTGTAATCCGTGTTTTGTATGTGATCTCTGTGATTCAATTTTCGATTCTCAAGAATCACTTTCTCTTCATAAAAAAGCGCATATTAATAATGATAAGAGTAATGAATTACCTCGATTTAAATGTCATCTATGTAACAAACAGTTTTTTGACGAAGACGATGTTAAGATCCATAAAAAAGAAGCTCATCCTAAAATTAAAAAATGGAGAAATTATAAAAAAAATGTCGCTTTGAATAACAATAATCATGATTGTGAGATTTCTAAAATTGATTTTCATAATAAGTCGCTGTATGAGTAAGTATATTTTATTATATAGATCTATTAATTCAACTCTGGTTTATTAGTAGGGGAGGGTGGGGCAGAGCGGCCCCCTTCAGTCAATTATTACTTTTTGTGTCTTTCAACCATAAGATCACTTTACTTTTGTCCTATTTCGAACAAATTTATGGACATTTTGCCAAAATTCTGAAAAAAAAAAATTTTTTTTGTGGGGCAGAGCGGCCCCCCTCCAAAAAATGATGAAAAATTTTTTTTTTAAATTGTTTTCATCATTAAGAATGTATTTCTTTCTCTTGACAACTATTTTTGGTTTTATATTACTCGAAAAAAATTTTGTAATGTGTAATAAATCGTTCACTCTCGATTACCTTAATTACTAATTGTTATTTAATAAAAAAAAAAAACAATTCTATAGTTTTACTTTATTTCAAAAATTTATCAACTAAAAAAAAAAATTTTATATTTATAAATTTTTAGTGACCAAATTTGCCTCTTATATAGAGAAACGGCCGAAAAATATGAAAAAATAATTTTTTCGGAAGTTTCGGCTGGTCCATTTTGTCTCAGGTGTTATGCGTAGGGCTAGAAATGTGGAATCATACGAATTTTTTTTTAATTTGACGATAAAAATATGAAAAAATCACTTTTTCTAAATTTTGGGCTTGTTCATTTTGCCCCAAATGTCATGCGTAGGAGTAAAAATGCGCAAACATATCGGATTTATAGTAATTAGTCGAAAAAAAAAAAATTTTTTTTTGATTAAAATTTCAGGGGGGCCGCTCTGCCCCACCCTCCCCTACACTTGTCTTTAAAATTACTGATTTAATTAAATAAATATATTTCGATTTGAAAACATTTTATACTCATTAATTATTTAATTCTTTAGCGAACATACTTCTGAGCACGAAGAAAAATTAGCAGCTGATGAAGAAATGGTTGAAGCTAAAAATAAAAAACTTATAGATATAACGAACTCATTACCAGGTTCAGATATTTTTAAATGTAGGATTTGTAAAATGCCGTTTAATTCATCGGAAAAATTTGAAGAACATATTAATTATTGTTCAAGTGGAAGAAAAGATAAATGGGAGTGTATTATTTGCCATAATTTATACGAAAGTCATCAACTTCTGTATGCTCACTTCGAAGATCATGACACGACTGGTCCCAGTCACTGACATATTTGTCGCTTAACTTTTGATGATTCTTATTTATTGAAACTTCAGATGAGACAACATGAATTCTCCAGAAAATAATTTACTTATAATCAAGTATCTTTTATAAATTTATTCGTAAAACTCTTTATATTCCTTTTAATTATTTAATTATTTATTTTTTTTAAAAGTTACTGTTGATAATTTTTCATACTTTTAAGTCCGCATTTTTTTTTTATAGTAACATTACACGGAAAAAAATAGATATTACTGGTTACTGTTCTGCGCAGTAATCGACGAAAAATACACGGAGAGAAATTTCAAGTAAATATGCCTACGCAGCATAGTAATAATTACATTACTCTATAGTTTGTATAAGCAGACACATAAGAGCGGCGTGATACAAATTACAGAGTAATGTAATTATTACTATGCTGCATAAGCATAATTACTTGACATTCCTCTCCGTGTATGGAGAAAAATAAATTTTAATATGACTGATTCGTATTAGAACAGGAGTAAGTAATTGCTTACAACGTTCTATTACTTTTTAAACAGTAACCAGTGCTGTGCTACACAATACAATAAACATATGACAGGTTACTGTTAAAATAGTCGTCGTTGATAGTTAAAGAGTACAAACCTCTCAGCACAGCTCTTGTTGCTGTATAGAATAAGAGAACTCACTATTTAGTGACAGGAATGGTTACTTAGCTCGTAGTTCTCATTAACCTCCAGAACTTAGTCCTGTTTTGACATGAACTATTACTAAATTCATTTGTGACTGAAGTGTCAAGAATAGTAAAGACACATATGAATATATCAATAGTTCATGTTAGAACAGGACTGAGTACTGTTCTGGAGATCAATGAGAACTACGAGATCTAAGTAACCATTCCTGTTACTAAATAGTAAGTTCTCGCATTCTATACAGCAGCAAGAGCTTTGCTGAGAAGTTTTTATACACAGAAAGATTGGAACCCGACTGGTTACTGTTCTGCACCCGACTCAGTACGGTGCTGGAAAAAAATGCTAGATTGTGGTGCAGCACTACACTGATTACTGTGCGTGACCTGACAGAGTCGTGTGCGCATATCACTGTCAGGTTCCGCATAGTAATCAGTGTAGTGCTGCACCACAATCTAGCATTTTTTTCCAGCACCGTACTGAGTCGGGTGCAGAACAGTAACCAGTCGGGTTCCAATCTTTCTGTGTATAAAAACTTCTCAGCAAAGCTCTTGCTGCTGTATAGAATGCGAGAACTTACTATTTAGTAACAGGAATGGTTACTTAGATCTCGTAGTTCTCATTGATCTCCAGAACAGTACTCAGTCCTGTTCTGACATGAACTATTACTAAATTCATATGTGTCTTTACTATTCTTGACACCTCAGTCACAAATGAATTTAGTAATAATTCATGTCAAAACAGGACTAAGTTCTGGAGGTTAATGGGAACTACGAGATCTAAGTAACCATTCCTGTCACTAAATAGTAAGTTCTCTTATTCTACACAGCAACAAGAGCTGTGCTGAGAGATTTGTACTCTTTAACTATCAACGACGACTATTTTAACAGTAACCTGTCATATGTTTATTGTATTGTGTAGCACAGCACTGGTTACTGTTTAAAAAGTAATAGTACGTGTTAAGCAATGACTTACTCTTGTTCTAATACGAATCAGTCATATTAAAATGATCTTTTCGTCGATTACTGCGCAGAACAGTAACCAGTACTATCTATTTCTTTCCGTGTGGTAAAAATTAAAATGCTGTTGAAATAATTAAAATTTTAACTACTAATCAAACTTATAATTAAAATAATTATTTTATGGTATTCTTTTATTGATATAATTTATTTTTCATGTTCAGTTTATCATTGTTATCAATAATTTTTATAAATTAAATTTATAGTTCAAAGTGTTAATAGATAAGATTTTCTTTATATTTTTAAAAATAAATTTATAAATTTTCCACACAACTGTTTTTATTTAATAATTAACGTCAGCTGTGACTTTTAAATAATTAATTACATAAAACTTTTATAAACTTTGTATCAAAACTCGTAATTGCTTGAAATTTTTTCATACATTACAAGTTTACGAGCATTTTTAAAATCGTCATTTTTATAAATGCACTGATACTTAAAAAAAAAATTTTTTTTCAAGTCATGACGTCTTGATGTTCTTGAAGAAAGTGTTGATCATATATATTTTTATATCTATATATATGATTATAGTTCACGTGTCTTTTTCCATGAAAGAAACTAAAAGTTATAATAAAAAAAAATATAATAATAACAATAATGAGAATGCGTGTGAGTGTAAAGGACATAAGCAATGGAATATTGTCCATGAGTGAGTTGCAAAGGTGCCGACAAATCGTTGCCGACAATAGGAAACCGTGGATTATATTCACTGGAGACCCTTGGGGTCCACGTCAACAACGACTGTCCACAATCCACTTCAAAAGTTGCCGATACCCAGTGTGTTTATTTAGTTAACGTCAAATTTACTCCAGAAAAACTTATACATCTATATAATCATATATATATATATAGATGTATCGAATAAAACATGTATAATGTATAGTAGTAGTATCAAAAGGCGGTACATTTCATGGCCTGTCTTCACGTATTTGTATTAGGGAAATCCACTCGATTGCCGTACCAGGGCGTGGCTCGTGATCCCATTGTGTCATTTTGACTTTTCATCTGACTACCAAAAAGCATCGCACTCATGCTTCATATATACGCGGTAACAACGTAGACCGAGAGCTACAAACAACAACAAATAAAACTCTTACCAGACAACTGGGCGACTCTTGAGGACTGCACTAGATTATGCTTTTGCTCGATACCTTTTTATTTATTTTTTTTGTCCAGCTTTAATATTTAAATATCGGCGGTATAGAAGTATGCTCTTCATTTCTTAACAATTCAATATAATATTTCTTCGGAAATATCAATTTTCAATTTATTTTATACACAAGGTACCGAAATTTGTTCAAAAATCAAAATTTTTAATTTTTATAATTTCATATTCGGACTTTTCTAAATTTTGATTTGTATAAATCTATGAAGATCTATACTGTGAACAAAATTATATCTACTAAGATTTATGGAGATCTTTTTAGATTATAAATTTTTGCTTTTCACAAGGTTCCGAAATTTATATTTTCAATTTTTACGATTTGGTAGTCTGACTTTTATAAATTTTGATTTACGAAGATCTATACTATAGACAAAATCAGATCTATTGAGATCTATGTAGACCTCTGAGGATTACAAACTAAAAAAAAATTTTTTTTTTTCACAAGGTCTCGAAATTTCCACAAAAATCGTAATTTTGAATTTTTATAGTTTGATCGCCTGATTTTCCTAAATTTTGATCAACAAAGATCTATACTGTGAACAAAATTAGATCTATGTAGATCTCTTAGGATTACAAAATAAAAAAAAATTTTTGTTTTTCACAAGGTCTCGAAATTTCCATAAAAATCATAATTTTGAATTTTTATAATTTAATCGCCTGACTTTTCTAAATTTTGATCTACAAAGATCTATACTGTAAACAAAATTAGATCTATGTAGATCTTTTAGGATTACAAAATAAAAAAAAATTTTTGTTTTTCACAAGGTCCCGAAATTTGTATAAAAATCATAATTTTGAATTTTCATAATTTGATCGCCTGACTTTTCTAAATTTTGATTTACGAAGATCTATACTATGAACAAAATTAGATCAATTGACATCTTTGTAGATCTCTGAGAATTCCAAATTTAAATAAAAATTTTTGTTTTCCACAAGGTCCTGAAATTAGTTTGAAAATCAAAATTTTGAATTTTTAAGATTTGATAGTCTGACTTTAAAATTTTGATCTACACATAGATCTACGAAGATCTATTTATGAACAAAATTTATACTATGAACGAAATTAGGTCTACGTAAATCTAATTTTTTTTCCCAGCAGGTTCTATAGATTTTGAACGATATAATTTTGAGTGTTTTCATGTAATAATTAACATAAAAATGTCAGTCACTGTGGGTTCGAATCTTTATAATAAAGAACTTGAGTTACGTCGCTCGGTTACTTATAAAAAAAATCAAATTCGCTGGATAAATATCAAATTTATTTACAACTTTTATTAATCTGCTATAAATACGAGCTTCCTTGGACGTTCAATAATAAATAATGACAATTTAATTATAAATGTCAAGAAGCAGACCATGATCTTTTGTGAAATATTTACTATAATAGTTTGCAGATGATAGATATAATATAAATGAGATATAAGAAAAGTCAGAGACCACCGGGATTAAGAAAAGAATCGGTGAAGAAAATTAGCCACGGTTTTTTATTGAAAATATTACACATCTCCGTGTGTGGACATGAAAAGAGCCTGTTGAGTTTCACTAAATACCGTAGATTATTTTCAAAATCTATTCATCTTCAGTAGTCACTTGGTTAATATTAAATAAATGCTCACGCGTTTATAACCATCCACTACCTGGGGTGATACATTACATATATAATACAGAAAATGTTAGGATGTTGCGTATCAAATCGCGATTCGGTACGATATATCTTAATATCCAGCTACTCTATATCTATTTCTATTTATCGTATTTCATTAATAAAAGTTTTTTTTAAAACAAAATTTTAAAACTCATTTTTTTTATTAAAATAATTATTTGATGCTAAATTTCATTGATTAGTTTTTTTTTATCAGTAAAAAAAATCCTAGCCAGGGATTCGAACCCTCGCGCGCGAGTTACAAATAAAAAAATTATACTCTGTATCTACGGAGTGAATGAGGATTAAATCCGGAGTTTTTTTTTTAAACTTCGGAACTCCGAGTTTGGCTCCTAACTTTTTATAGAGTAGTAAAAATATTAAAATTTTTTACGCGCCAAAATTTGAACGTTTATTTATTTAAAAAAATTTTTTTTGTATAGAAAAAAAAATGGTAATAAAATAGTACAAAACTTTTCTTTACAACTTTTCTCTTTATCCATTATACGTTGGGTGTTACAAAACCACACTGGTTGTCCATTAATCAAAGAACGTTTTTTCCAAATGAGTGATCATCATGACAACCCCGGGATGACACAGAGTACGTGGATCTTGTAAAGCTGATAGAAACGACAAGGACCTCAGGCATCAGACGTTAACCAGAAGAGACCAGATGGCCCGTGCCGGTAGAGAAGAGTATCAAGTACAAAATGATCAAGATGATCACGAATCCATGGACGCGTGTCTTTTTCTCGCTTACGCCGTATTATAACAAGAATAATAACTCAAAACTTCTTCATGGGCTTCTATCGCGTCATGTGCGAGAAAGACTTTTTATAATCTAAAGAACTTTACCCAAATCGTTTAACTTTTTAAGACCGTAATCTATAGACTGCTCTTTCCCTCTCTCTCGGATCGTTCATTCATTCATTCGGTTTTTAGTTTTCGAGTGTTCTCCAGCAGGTCTTGGGTTTTTCATTTTATTTAATTTACGAATAACGTTAACGTTTGTGGATAAATAGTCCCACATAAACTCATCTGGTCTTATGTATGTCATTGTGTTATTATATATATTATGGTGTGTATGGCTGATGTGCGGTGTGTGAGCACATTGTCCACAGCTCTTGTTGTGGTGCCGTCCTCGCCGAACCTTTTTACAGCCACCGAAAAAAATCTTTACTCTTGTGATTCAATGATATATATAAAGAAGAATAAGAGGATTGTCATATTTTTTTCTAGTTTTTTTTCTTTATGGTCTTTTTGTAAGATCAGGTGAGTTTTATGTACTTTGACTTTGTAATTTTTTATCGTGTCGTTAAGTGGGAATTTTTTTCGTAAATTAAAATTGATAGATATTTTTAAAAAAATTAATTATTGCACTGTAAAAAATTTTCGGAATTTTAATATTAAAACTTCGAATCAGAGTGAAATAAAATCCAGATCACTCCGAAATTATTCCGCTAAATAGACAAACTCTCTATTCACTCCGTACGCGGGGTAATTTTTTGTTACTCCGAACGAAGTGAATTCGAATTTAAATAAAATCCGTAATCACTTCGAATTTACTCCCGATTTTTTGCAGTATGTTATGGTATTTTGAATGAATAAAGCCGAATCAGTTTAAATATATTATGAAATTAATATATATCATTTCTGCAATGTCACAAGTTTAATAGGCGCGAAAAAAAATTTATTATCCATAAAAAAGTGACATGTCGCAATGTTAAATATGTATATGTCAGCGACTTAAAGGGTGTGAAAAATGTTCGTTAACGGTGAAAAAAATCGCCATGTTGCGAATATGTTACACGCAGAGAATTTTTGAGTAAAAATTACCCATAAAATTTGGTACTGTAAGGACATCGATTCACTAGCTAAATTTTTACTGTGTTGTTAGTAGAAATTGCACTTAATTTCCATGCTATTGAGTAGTAGGGGAGGTAGGGGCAAAAAGGGGTACTTAAAGAAATACCAAGTTTTCGAGGACTCAAATACGCTAAATCTATTTTTTTTAATGATATTCAAAGTAAATAGAAAAAATTTTCAGTTACCGTTGAAAAAAAAAATTTTTCGTTTCTGCGGGCAAAGTGGGGTACCCCCTAAAAAAGGTAAAAAAAAAAATTTCTGGATTTTAAACGAACTTGGTTAAGTTGAATTTTTTTTGTAAGTAATTTACATGAAGAAAAATTATATTTTACATGTTTATTGGATACAAAAGAAAAAAAAAAATTTTTAATAGTTTTTATCATAAAACAAACGTCATTAATATTTTTCAACTGACAATTGATTTTTGAAAAAGTTTACCAGAAAAAATTCAAAGTAACGCTTAATTATATTTACAGAAGTGATTTTGGAATGTTTAAAAACTATTTAAAATATACAATTTTTTTTATCAAATTTCGGGGGTACCCCGTTTTGCCTACCCTACCCCCTTCTGCCCCCCCCTCCCCTCCTTCCCCAATATTTTACAATGTGCATGGGAAAAATTTTGATATTTACCACATGTTTTCACAGTATCAAATTTTTTGGGTAATTTTTACTAAAAATTTATCTGCGTGTACATATATTTACACCAGCGAACTCAGAAGTAAACAAAACTTATTATTGATGAAAAAGTAACGACCTCATGTCCAGAAACTGAAAAAATATTTTTTGCGCATATGCCCTGATAATTTTTATGTTGGTCAAAATTAGCTCTATACTATATCTTATTTCATGTAGAGTTCTGTATAGAACAAAGCCCTGGAGTGGAAATTAATTAGACGCCATCAGTAGTTCCGATAATTTTGATGAAAGACATTTTTGAATGTCCCGTGTAAAAAAAATTCGTTCCAAAAAGATTCCAAAAAAGTTCCGCATATGGAACTTCTAAACATGAGACAGATTAGAACTTCGAATGGAACTTTTTTGGAACGTTAGTAATTTTGATGGAAAAAAAAAGTTGTTATGAGCGAATTTAGAGTCAAAAAAGGACGTTCTTGGAACTTTTTTGGAATTTTTTTTTTACATTTTTTTTAGTTCTATAAAAAATTCAAAAATAGTGATTTTTGAACTATTTTGGCATGTTTCTGGAACGTCTTTATTCTACAAAAGATGCAAAAGAAGTGATTTTGGAAAGTTTTTGGAACGCCTTTTTTAGTCCATAAAAAGTCAAAAGTGGTGATTCTGGAACTTTTTTGGAATGTTTTTAGAACATCTACTTTAGTTCTATAATAGGTTGTAAAGTAACGATTTTTGAATGCTTTTGGAACGTCTTTTTTAGCTTTCGAAAAAGGCCAAAAATGGTGATCATGGAACTTTTTTGGAATGTCCATTTAAAATTCCAAAAATTTCTAAGAACGTTCTTTTTTTACTCTAAATTCGCTCATAACAACTTTTTTTTTACCATCAAAATTACTAACGTTCCAAAAAAGTTCCATTCGAAGTCCTAATCTGTCTCATGTTTAGAAGTTCCACATGCAGAACTTTTTTGGAATCTTTTTGGAACAAATTTTTTTTACACGGGGTATCATGCACCATTTTAATGTACAGTTAATTAATTGCGAGATGGGTTTTAGTCAGTAACGGAAGTTTGATGAGCGCGAAATTTAAATTCAAATCGATTCTCAAGGCAAAGAAAATAAATCTCCCTTTATAATTGGAGTTGATCACCTTTTGAAACATGAAAACTCTGTAAAAATTTAAAGAAAAAAATTATTATTTGCATTTACGCTTTAAAAAAATTCCGTTTCAAGTACAAAGATCGATTCTATTGATTCTACGAATGACATTTATAAAAATTTATAAAATACGAGAATTTTATATATTAGATAATAAATTGTACATTATTAAAAAAATTTTTTTGTTAAAAAAAGCCACAATGACACCAGGCAATATATAAGTACAATATGTATATGTGTATATACGAACGTCGTTGTTCATCTCACGGTATAAATCATGAAATTTTTCGTGACATGATGGCACGTACACGGTTTTAACCATGGGTGCACTCGGTTGGAAGGAGAATAATAAAATTTGGCCCCGCCATGAGAGGGGCGTCAACTGCGTGCGGTTGCACTCGATGAATTTTTCGAGGGTGGGTCCTATAAATGCAACAGCAGTAGCAGCATAAGCAGAGAGCAGCTTCGTGCCCTCTGGTTTCTAACCCGGGGTTTTGAACTTATGAAAAACCTACCACTGCCCCTACCGCACCCCAAGTAGGCTGATGTTCACGTGAATTGAGCTCAGCTAAGAGCAAGCTGGAAGACTGAGATGTCAGATGGGAGTCAAAAAAAATAAAGGACAGAGAGGAAAGATAAAGGATAGGAAGAAGGATACGATCCGTGAGCCTTTTATGGGGTTTGCTACAGCGCGCCCTAACTCACTGGTATCCAGGGGCTCTACGTCACCAACTTCACCGTCGAACTTTACCCCTAGATATATACTACACTCTCTTCAATATATCGCATGTACATATATACCAGTGTACGATATATTCGAGGGGAAGCGTGCGATACGGAGGCTTTCCAATGGGGCGTGGGCATCCAATCTCCTAGGGGTTGGTTTCACATTCCTAACACAAACTGTACATTCAAAATAATACTTTTTTACACGATAATATTATTTTTTTATAAAAAAATGTTATGGTAAAGCGTTTAAAAAATAAGTACTGTAAAAAATTTGCGGATTAAATCCGGAGTGAATGCGGAGCGGATGACTGTTTATTTATTTTATCCCCTCGGAGTGAAATTTACTCCGAAGGGGAGTTAATTTCAATATTGAAACTCCGGTTCGGAGTAAGTGGATTGAAATAAAATTCTAATCACTCCGCTGGATAGACAAACTCCCTATTTACTCGGTATGCAGAGGGATTTTTTTTAAAACTCCGGAACTCCGACTGACGGAGTAAATTCGGATTTAAATGAAATCCGTAATCACTCCGAATTTACTCCAAATTTTTTACAGCGCACACTTGTCGCGGTGTCAAATTCACTTCAAATTTTTTCATTAAATTGAGAGAATTGTTGCCGTATTTTTTTTATCAAATCAAGATTTTTGAATTAATTATTAAAACGTCGATTTTTTTTGTAATGAATATCTCATGTTTGTCCATAAGTGAAAATAAATGTGAAAAATTGAAGAAAGAACAAAATGAGAAAACTTTCCCACGCAATTCAAAAAATTACCGCGGATCACATTCTGCCCTGGTTATAAATTTTGCAATAAATTTTTTCATTTCAAAAATTTTGTATATTCAGTAAACCAGCGAGAAAAATAATAATTAAAAATTTGTTGGAGTGGAAAATTTTTTACTGTAATTTCACAAAAATTCATTCGAAAAAAATATTAATAATTACAAAAGATACAGCACTGGAGAATAAAATTTCAAAAAATCTGTAGTTCAGTCTCGAGTTTCCCAATAAAATCATTTATTTTATTAATGTAAAATTTCCATATATTTTTTTTTATTCAATGCGAGACATAAAAATTGCAGTGGACTCAAATTTACAGTACGATTTTAAAAATAAAATATCTTTTTTTATTAAATAAAGTATTCAAGTAAATATTTATACATAAAAGCATTGTGTAATGCCAAATTTATGAAAATGATAATAAAAGTTTACGTCAGTTTAAAATATTTATTGGTCAAGATGTCTTTTATTTGGTAAAGAATCCTCAAATTTTTTGACAGATCAGAGCGATCGGGAGATGGATCACGCGACTGTTTTGTGTGTCGTTCGCGTCGTGATTTCCGTGTCATCCGATCGATCATGCATATTGACATGACACTTGCCCCGTTTTTGAGGTATACAATCATACATTGGGACAACATGAATTTTACGGAAAAAAATTTGTTATTATTGAAACAAATTGCTGGCTATTCATGTATCCAAAATATAAAAAAAACATTTTATTCATTTCTCTCTGCAGTCAAATGAATTTTTTTTTACCACAAAAAAAAACAATGCAGATATAAAAAATTTATCAAAAGAGTAAATTATACAAGACAGCCAATTCATTATGCATGAGTTTTTTTTTATACGCAAACACTCATGTGCTATCTGTACTCTAGATTTTTCGACGTAAAAATTAAACGATTCTGAAGTTAGCAGACAATAAAGAATTTTTGAATCTTTTTTTCCAACAATTAAATTTAAAAAAAAAAAAACTAAAAATATGCACATGTAGAGAATTTAAAAAGCTACAGGTGCAATTTTTGTGATAGTTTTTTTTTTAAATTTATCGTTTTTAAAAAAATTCAAAAATTATTAGACGTCGGCAAACTTCAGTATCATAAAATTAATTATATTAAAACCAAAAACTTTTACTTTTGTGATCCTGAAATTGACAGACAATTAACAATTTTCAGATTTTTTTTTCAACGAATCAATTAGAAAAAAAAAGAAACTCAAAATGCACATGTAGAGAATTCAAAAATCTATAGGTGCAATTTTTTAAAATATTTTTTTTTACAATTTATCGTTTTGAAAAAAAATCCAAAAATTATTAGACGTCCCCATACGTACAAAATATTTATCCGGATATGTCTGGGCAAATCTGGAATATGTCGCATATATGCACCATATATATAAATATATGTCTTATATATATGCAGATTTACCCGGGTATATATTTTTTTCGTACGGGTCGGCTAACTTCTAAACATAAAAAGATTAATTTTCCTTAATGAAGAATTCCAAGATTTTGATATAAATATTTGTATATATATTTATATCATAAATATATATTTTTCAACAGACTTAAGATTAATCGTGCCACCAAAAAAATATAATGATATTAGCATAAAAAATGTCAAGAGATTTATTTTTGGGAAAAAAATGAATCAACTTATTATATATATGTTTGTATATGTATGTATATATTTAATATAAAAGCGAGTGTATAGATCAAAAGGCGTATATTTTCCGTCGGGAAACCCGCGGCCACTTTAGAGACACAATACAATGCAAAAGAGCAATAGAGTGAATGGAGCCCCGTGTCATGTGCCGTGTATGGGTTCGGTTGCACGAAAAGGTTTTTCTGCAGGGGCTTGTGTACTCTGTGCGGGGGTGGAGTCCCTAGTCCTGTTGATTTATTGTAACACTTGGAGCGAAACTACCCTCCTGCAATCGAACAATTCTACCCGTCTAAGTTTCATTTCGTTTCATCTTTCAATGTTCCATCCTCTCTCTCTCTTCAATATATATAAATATGTGGATGAGAAAATAGAGTCCACTCGATTCTTTTGATAGATCTAAGTGTCCCTTTGTTAAAACTGTACAGCCTCCGACTCGGGGTCAATCGGATTTACAATTTCAATTTTAATCCAAGACGCACTTTTAGTTTCAAATTTATGTTCTTATATATTTTCAATTTATATTGTAATTTTCACACACATTTAGATTTAAAGATACATATATTTACAGTGAAAACAAAAATTTGGGCACTTAGAACGATTTATAAAAATTTTTTTGAATTTTTTTTTTTAAATTGCACCGGCAACTAAAATTAGTTTTAGTAAATTTGTATAAAAAAATCATTTTTTTATTTACAATAAGAGATTTTAAATTAGAGATTTGAGTTTTCAAAATTTTAAATTAAAAAATCAATTTTTTTTTTAATATCGTAGAAAGTTTTTAAGAAACCGGTCGGATAGTAAATTTGAAAAAAAATTATCATCGCGCAAATGGATTTTTCATTTTGAAAAATTTAAAATAATTTTTTTTATTAACAAAATAACCACAATCGATGCTTGTCGAAAGAGAGAGTATGCCTACAGCAGGCCTTTTTTTGGATGACGCACCCCAGCCCTAAGTCATCAACCACAGTAGGTCTGCAGACGCCCCAATCAGAATACAGGGGTGGGCACGCATCCCCTACCCAAAAGTCCCGTCGTTTTTGGTGGCTATATAACAGCCCTAGAAAGCCCTTAGGTAAACAGTAACACGCCGGAGCTGAGAGCGAGCGTGTCTCACTTTGTATACAAGTGTTTGCCTTAAAAATAAAATTATCAAGTGTCGGACTTTAATGTCTTTGTGTACTTCTAAAAAATAAACAAACAATTTAAAATGTGTAGTGTAAAAGGTAATTTTTTCCGACCATGGGACAGTGTCGAAGAGTCATCGGGATCGCTGTCTGATAACCTGAGTCCCAATATTAAAAGTGAATATGAAGAAGAAAATAAAAGTGTTTCATCGCGAAGTGATGATTCACCAGAGAATGGTAGTTTAGATATGTTATCAAATTTTGTATTTAATTCCTCCCGCGACTTGAATACCTACGAAGGATCAATGGAGAGGACGACTGAGAGGACGACCAGTTCGCCTTGTGACTCTTGTCCGTCAATAGCATCACCAAATTCAGCATTTACACCCACGTATACTCCAATTTGTACGGATTATTTATCGGCACTCGGAAGTAATCCAATTATGTCTTATGACGCGACTGTTAATCTACTGCAATCACAAATTTATTACCCTGGTCATTATCCATCAGTTGAGGAAGCTGTTCGATTGATTCATCAACAAGACATCGCTGCCAAGCAAATGAAAAAGCTGAGACCAAAGAAATTTCGTTGCGAACATTGCAATGTTGCTTTCAGCAACAATGGGCAGCTTCGAGGACACATCAGGATTCACACTGGTTAGTTTAAAATTTTTTTTACACATAATTTGGTGGGAAATTCAAAAAAATTTTACCATTTGACAGCAGTCATTTCTAAAATTTTATTAATTTTTTTTTTTTTTATTTTTTTTTAATAGGAGAAAGACCTTTCGAATGCGACTCCTGCGGTAAAAAATTCACAAGAAACGAAGAGCTGACCCGACACAAAAGAATTCACACGGGATTAAGACCACACGCGTGTGTTATTTGCGGAAAACGTTTTGGCAGAAAGGATCACTTGAAAAAACACACAAGAACACACGACAATCGCGGACCATTTCCGCTGCCACATCTCGGGGCTTTTGGACATCCAACTTTACTGTCACCTTATTTTTACTCTCCATAACGACCTCTAGTTTGAATAAAAAATTATTTTTGCAATATGTACAGTGTTTATAATTAGTCCGTAAAATGTACAAACTCGATAAATTTATATTTAACTTTTAGTAAAAAAAAAAAATAAATGTACAAATTTAATAACCAACCGCCTTTTCAAAAAATTGAGACAATGATAATGACAATTTTGATACACAAAATCAGGGAGTAATTATATAAATAAAATATATATGATGTATTTTTGATAAACATTTAAATGTGATAAAAATATTTGATGTTTATTGAGGCAATTTTTAAAAATAAATATGTATATAATTGTAAATATGTGCAAAGAAAAGTATATAAAAAATATGAAAAAATATATCGATGTATTTTTTAAAGAAATAAAAAAAATTTATATAAATGAAAATATAATGGCGTTATATATTTAATAGTTTTAGTGGATTTCTGTAATTGAATAAGCAAAAAAGAATTTATTAGCGGCGGAAATGGATAAAAACCGCGAATAAAAGAAGTAGAGAGTGGAGGATGATGGTTAAAACGGATGCTTCCCGCAGCCACCATTTTCCTCTCGATTAAATCAAACATGGCGACGGTTTCCTACTTTTTCTCATCCCCTTGAATCGACCAGCCCTTAAACTACTACCAGATGAGGGTATCGTGGTTTCCCCTCTTCAATTATGCGACACACGCTCAGGGGTTGCGTTTACGCATTACGCTATATACACATACAGGCTCACAACTTGAATGTATGGTGCGTACATCCATAAATAGTGGAAGCGAGAAAAAAGACAGGGGTTTGGTTCCTTCGTTTACCGCAGGCCCCTATCAGCCTTTTTTACTTCACTTGTAAACCCAGGGGAGATTTTTTGAGGGCTTGCTTATGAATGTTATGGTCGATTTTGCGGTGGGCCGTGCGCGGGGTGTTGCTAAAAGGGATTCAAATATCAGAATATATTCAACGTATTAAATATATTGACAAAAGTCGCCTGAGTTATTATCATATTAAGGAAATTTTATGAATATCCTCAAAATTTATTTATTTTAACACCGTAAAAAGAGCGGTGTTAAAATTAAATAACACCGGGGTAGGCAGTGTAATTTGGCAGTGTTAAAATACTGGTGTTAAATCCCCTGATTAAATATCTGAATTCAACCGAATTAAAAATTTTAATTCTGTTATATTCTGTCGAATTCTGCAAAATAGAATTCAACTGAATGGAAAATTTGAATTTGAATTGAACAGAATAAAACCAATTTAAAATTTTCAAATTCGTTTTAATTCCGATTCAGAACCAGAATTTGGAGAATTATTTTCGAATTAATCAGAATTAATTAAATTCGTTTTAATTTGGACAAATTCTAGTTTTCCTGCCGAATTAGACAGAATTCATTTTCAAGTTAGGTACCGAATTAACAGAATTTATCTGAATCATATAGAATTAAAAATTCAATTCTGTTACATTCGATCGAATTCAATCATTTAATCAGGGTCGGTGTCAAAAAAATTGTATTGCATATAAAAAAATATTTTAACACTTGGAAATTTTTTCAACACCGGTAAAGAATATTTAAATTGGCAGCGGTGTTATTTTAACACCGTTTTGGTGTTGAAATTTAACACCTACACCACCTGGACTTATTCCGGATTTTTTTACTGAAGAAACCGAAGTATAAATTCAGTTTCATGTACGAATTTACTATTCAACTCTTTACGAGATGTTTATTCTTAGCGGAATAAAAGTGTTAGTGACAGTGGTAATAAAAAAAATTTCATAGATCCATCAACATTAAAATCGATGATGTATGCAAACATAAAAAAAAAATTCTCACACTCATATTGTCGTTGTTATATACAGTAGCCCGTGGGTTTTGAAATCCTGCTGAGGTATTCGTTGAGTTTAACAATTCCTGCTGACACCCCCCTACTGTCCAACAGATATACGGCAGTTACAACATATCCAACATCCATCTCACTTTATACCGATCCACAAAACTCAGGCATAGATTTTCTATCCCACTTGCACGGAATTCTTTTCAGTCTCTCCCTACATTATCCAAAACTCAGTCTCCGTTATGGACCTGATACATCTTAGTGTGCCGTAAGCGATCGTTTACACCAGGGATTACCAGCGTAAACCGTCGCTTAGCTTGGATTAAAACTCAAGTCATGGACTTATTCCTTATTAGTAAGTTGCTAAATATTTCCATCACTTGTTTGTTTACTTAACTTACTTAGTCTCTTTCATCCCGGATTGCGAGATAAGAAAACTAAATAAATTTTATTGCTTGTTTTTTCTTTACAAATACTTCAAACAAGAATACATATGTGACATAAATTGAAATTTGTTTGTGAAAGAACACTTTTGTCACCTCTTCCTGTATCAAAGATCTTACGAATTGAATCAACGGGAAAACTCCTGGCGTGCGTTTATTATTTACACTGCGATCGTCAATCTTAAGATCTATAGATCCGCGATGCGGGATTCCGGGTCTTTTAGATCCGGTGTATTTTCAGAAGTCTAGTCAAAGAAAGATCTATATATATACACAAAGATGTTTCCTTTAATATATATATAATATTACATTAGTTCCCCCGAGTCTGACGATGCGCTAAACACTTTCAAAGTCAACAGTTATAACTTTATAACAAAAACTGTATCAAGAGCCTCGAAAAATACGTAACAATGACATGAGGGACATGGGCCAAAAATTTTTACATAGACAGCCCACCTGGGGTCAGGATGAAAATGCATTAAGTATTTAGTAACTTAATGGTTTCTTCTATTTAATTACCTCTTTTTCAATCCATCAAGATATATATAACATGTTTTCATAACTTTATAAAACGCAACTCATCTAGGTCCGCTTTGTAAAAATATACTCGTTGATTTTTTTTTAAATTTGAAAATTCATCCAGTATTTGATCGAAGTACACAGTAAAAAATATTGTGTTAAAATCAACACAATCTGTGTGTTAGAAACGGTCCACACAATATTTGTGTTATTTTTTAACACAGACTGTTTGTGTTGAATTTAAACACAAAATTTGTGTTAAAATTTCAACACACAATTCGAGTAATATGAGAAGAAACTTCAACACTTTTTAAATGTTAATAGCGACACAAAAAAAATGTTAACTTTTACATTTTATTTTTGTACCATGAATTATTTTTAGATTATCAAAAGTGTCAACAATTATTATTTAACATTTAACTATTTTGTGATAGTAAACATGATCCTAAAGTTAGCAGACAGTTAACAATTTTTCAATTTTTTTATCAACAAATTAATTACGAAAAAAAAATAAAAAATAAAAATGTGCGCACGTAGAAAAGTAAAAAAGCTACAGATGCAATTTTTTAAATATTTTTTTTTTTTTTTTAACTATACGAATCATGAACTTTGTCAACTTTATTTTTTTATGTCTAATTGAAAATAAATGAAATCAATGTCACAAAAATAATAACTAACCAAGCAAAACTGATGCTTAATGGCGCTTCCCGCGTGAATAGAAGAAAGACATTTTTTTAACACAATTCAACTGTCGCTTCAACACTTTTTTTGTGTTGATTTTAAAGTAACACTTAATAAATGTTAATAATATCGATTTTTGTCGTAGGTAACACTTTTAAAGTGTTGAATAGTAGATTGATTAAAAATTTTAAAGTAACATAGAGAATTGTGTTGATTTGACACAAAATAATCAACACAAAAAATTTAACACGGACCGTTTTTAACACAGATACACAATATTTTTTACTGTGTAAGATAAGAAACCCAGTACCCGATCGGGGAACTAGTACCCGATTTACTAAATTGTTACTAAGTATATATAGATATAAAAATACACGGAGTGATCGAGTATTCGGGTACAAGGTGACTTTACTGATTATTGTATGAAACGGTTTAAAAAATAGTGTTTGTTGAAGTGATGATGAGAATCCAATGAAAAGTCGTAAATAACATTTCAATTGAATAATTTTACTAAATGGTATCATCAACAGTAGGAAGAAAAACAGCAGGACGTCCAGCAATGGACAATGGCGTGATCCAATTTCTACGAGAAAGACCGATGAGTTTTTATTCTGGACAATAGGTCGCCTCTTTTCTGTTTGGGAGTTATATATTTATGTAGGCTTAGCGAAATGGTCATTTTCAATGACTAAACTGGACTCGAATATATATTTTCGATGTCTTTATATATATCTATAGCTGTTGAGTTGTTATTATGTTCACGGTAATTTATACCAGCAAATAGATATGTACTTTCATCAACAAAACTACGGAAATAATGTATTATTATATATAAATTTATTTATTGCAGAGGTTGATTGATTAATTTTTATTACAAATTTTGAATTTGTTATATTTATATTTAATTTTATGAAAAATTAAATTGTCACATTCATTTATTTTTATGATGATTACCATATAAATATTATCGTGTAAAATGTAATCGCAACGAACATTTTTATTTTTACAGTAAATGTTTATCAATCACATTCCGTTTTTTAAAATATTCAATTATTCAAATAAAACTACAGAAAATTAGATAACATTTTTCAATACATTTTGATAAATATTCATTTTTTAAAGAAAATTTGTCACGTTTTTCTCTTTCTTAACCCGCACAGAAATAGATGTATGCAAAAAATATATATATATTATATGTGGCATATTTTTTTTGCGCGCGAGCATATATTTATATATATATCGACATATATGCCTCTAATATCTCAACATATACGCAAAATCTATTGAATATATATTTTTCTTTTCCGCGCATAATGGTGTAATATTCTGTGACATATATATGGCATAAAATTTTTACATATATATTTTTCTACGCGGGTACTCGCAACTGATCAAGCCAATACTATCTTTCATACATTTACAGAATAAAAAAAAAATTAGAGTGATTTTGTAATTTTTTTCTGCTAGTTTTTCTGAAATGTTATTAAAAAGTTTCATAAACATGTTCGCCGATCCAATTACCTTTTGCTCCATAGTTACAAACCAAATGAGTTCTATACATTTCCCCAAATGTATAATGTCTTACAAGACCACAACCAATACGAGTAGTATTACCCCATATAAGTTGACTGTAATGAGTAATTGTGGGTCCACCAGGCGTTGGATTGAAATTTTTGACGTGATAACGAGAAAAGTCTTGGACTTCATCGTACCAATTTTCAATAAGTACAGTCAATTTGTCATAAGTTTCAGTAACGTTTCCTGTATACCCCACATTTTGGCCGACCTGAAAACGTTCTGGAGAATTGTATAAATGAATGAATGCAATTAAAATTCCATACAAAAAGTAAATGAATTTTTTTTATGGAAACAGAGGACTTACTGACATCGCGACAGGTATCATGACCAAATATACACTGATTAGCCCATGTTTGAGCAGCTAAAGCCAATCTTCTGTCCCAAGTAAGTGGCCCAATTCGACCGCGTGGTTGTGGCCCCGGATTTCCACGAGTTTCTTGTCCATTTGCTACTTTGGCTCGTAGTCTATTGTGAGTTTGAACAATTTCACGTCGTTCTTCGTCTGTTACTAAAGATACAAATACTTTGTTGCATTGTTCTCCCTTCACACATGGCTAGAAAATTCAAAATTCATTAAATATACTTTATTATTCACTCTAATACTTTTTTTTTATTAATTAAAAATTTTTTCTTACATCATACTCGCACAGTGTATGCTTTTTGCCCCAACACGTTTCAGGATAACAGGGTTTCCAAGCATAATTATAAGTTACTAGGGTTAAAAAAATTAAAAAAAATTTCATTGTATGAAATTATGTTGTTTTGATACTAAAATTAGCTGCTTGTGTACCCGACGCTTGAATACTTGGATCGCAAATATTCAGAAATTCGTATTCGTAAAAAAAAATATCTTTAAAACAACTGATTAGTTGATTGCGTTTTGCTTTTTTGTCACGTATTCTTTTTGTTTGTTAACATATAAGTATTCAAGGTTAATAATAAATGCAAAAAATATTTTAATTGTTTAAAATTTTTTTATTTATCGTCAAAAAAATTACAAAGTCATCGTAATTATTTTTTTTTAACACGAAAAATGATAAACTTTAAGATTAGCCTTTGAAATTATAATAAAGTGAGTCCTGGAATTTACTTAAGACATTTTTGAATTTAAAAAATTTTTTTTCAAACTGATATTCAAAAAAATATAAAATACAGGAAGCTTCGAATTTATTGTTAAATATTTCGTTAAATATTTGATAATGCCAGAGTATTATTCGGTGAATTATTCATCCGGACGATAATTGCACACCAAATAAGTGTTGTACAAATCATTACTATCGGAAAATTTAATGATTCCGCAGCCTATAAGCATAACATTGTCCCAAATAACTGTGTGATTATTAACTGACATGGGTGCTGCTTGACCATAAAATTTATCTCCCTGATAATCATTTATATCAACATAAAACCAATTTTTTATTAAATCGTACATTTCAAATTTTTTTATATTTTTGTCTTTTATGTTTTCAAATTTTTGACCAACTTTGAAATTATCTATATAAAAAAAGAAAAATTAAAGGTACATATTTATTAGTGAGACTTGCGAGTACCCGATCAGGGAACTAGTACTCGATCATTCATGTATTTGTATATCTATATTTACTAAATTTTACTAAAATTTCAAAAATTTTGAATTGTGAAATGAAAACAAATCGAGCTAGAAATAGTATATTACACACTGAGGGAAGTAAAGTAAGAAATGTCGCAGAGCACATGTAATTGTTGGCCGAGGCGAAGCCGAGGTCAACAAACATGTGATCTGAGGCTTTCTTATTTACTTCCCGAGGAGTGTATGCTATTTTTCTCCTCGACGGAGGCGGAAAGCGGCAACTTCGTTTTGCACAGCGGGACGAAAGTTGACGCTTTCCGCCCGTCGAGGAGAAAAAATTTTTTGGTACAAGAGTTTTTTTTGCGCCAAGAAATCCTTTTTTTCCCTGATCGAGCACTAGATCTTCTTATTGATACTGAAATTAGCTGACGTCTAATAATTTTTGATTTCTTAAAAAACAATAAATTATAATAAAAATAAATATTTCCAAAATTGTACTTGTAGTCTTTCGAATTTTCTACATGTGCATATTTTTGGTTTTATTTTTATTCAAATTTAATTGTCCTAAAAAAAATCTAAAAATTTTTAATTGTCTGCTAACTTCAGGATCGTAATTTAGCTGACGTCTAATAATTTTTGGATTTTTTTTTAAAACAATAAATTATAAAAAAAAAATATTTCAAAAAATTGCACCTATAGTTTTTTTAATTTTCTACATGTGCATATTTTTAGATTTTTTTTTTTGTAATTAATTGGCTGAAAAAAAAATTCAAAAATTTTTAATTGTTTGCTAACTTCAGGATCGAGGTCTTTTTTACCTTAAATATTAAAAAAAAAAATTATTTACCAACATCTCGACATTCATCATTACCAGGATCACACTGATTGGCCCATCTTTGAGCGACTTCAGCTAATTCATTATTCCATTTGTATTGCGCAATACGAATAGTTGAATTTATTTCCGATTCCTTATCACTTATTACTGTCAAAGCGCGCAGTACATTATGAATATAAATAATTTCTTTTTGATAATGAGTAGTCAAATAATTGAATTGTACTTTATCGCATTTCGGTCCCAACTCAAACAGCTGTTGAAGTAAATCGTAATTAATATTTATTATTTTGAAGATAAATGCAAAATTATTTATGTATTTGATTGATAAAATATTTACAGTATACTTGCAAATTGTGTGCTCGGAACCGTTGCATGATCGAGGGTAACAATCATAAGCTGTTGCATACGTGAATTTAATTATTAAAATAAGTAAAAAAAATTTCAACATTTTTTTTTTTTATTTTTTACTGTATAAAAAAAACTTATTGCTGTTCTGCGAGAGTAATAATAACTAATAATTTTCGGTTATATATTTTTTAAATGTTTTTTTAATTACACTGATAAAGTTACATTTTATCATATTTTTTATGTCTAAAAAAAACTTTCGATTGATAATACCTGAATTTATATTAAAGTCTTTAATTTCTAGTATGAAAAAAAATTTGATCAACATATTTTATATATATTTATATTTTTACTAAAAAAATTTATGAGTGTGAATGTGACAGACATCAGACAAATTTATGATTATAAATAAATAGAGCAAATAATTAATAAAATAAAATTTTTAAAAAACGCGCATTTAAAAAATTCAAAAATTGATAAGTGCATTTTTTAGAAATATTTTTTTAATTATTTACTCTATTTGTTTATGATTTCAAATTTGTCTGATGTATGCTACATTCACACTCATAAAATTTTTTATTAAATTTATTTATTTTTATAAAAGAAACAGAATTTTATAAAATAAATAATAATTAAAATTTTGAAAAATTTATAATTTATATATTTTAAAAATATAGTTACGAAATTTACATAATTTTGGAAATGGGTTAAAAGAATAAAAAATTTACTGAATTCACGAGATTTTTGATGACTGAATTGATCCATCTCTGTGCGATTTGTGTCAATTCATCATTCCATTGAAGTTCTGGGATTTCGCCACCCGGTTGACATCCGGAAATCTCAGAAAATTTTTCACCCATTGATGCATTACTACGAAAATAATTTCAAATAGTTAAAATTTTTTGTCGTTCTTTTTTGATGTCAAGCCGCTAAATTCTTGACTTCATTTTTCTTCTATCCCGCGTGACTCAAGTATTATTTTGCATACTATATGTAAAATTTATTTAGTTTATTGACAACGCGTTTATTCTAGAGTAACAATAATCAGCATTTACAGATGTCCATAAAATTAAAATAATTAATGAGAAAATTTTGAACAATAAATTGTTGTCGGTTGTTTTTGATGAATTTGAAATTTTAATTTTCTGATATGACTACATCGCTTGAAAGAAACGAGCAACCTGCAGTCACTACGTGACTTCCCAAATATCACTACTAAATTTATAAAATACGCAGAAAAAAAGGATTTCTTGCAGCAAAAAATTTTAATTTGCACCAATAAATTTTATGCATTATCAATTAAATACAAAAATTGTCTTGGGGCGAGAAAAGATTTTTTTGGTTAAGAAATAATTCCTTGCACCAAGTAATTTTTTCTAGCTCTAAATAAATTTTTGTTTTCAATTCACAATGCAAAAAATTTATTGGGGTGAGTAAAAATTTTCTTTAGGCGAGTAAAGATTTTTTGTGTCAATGGATCCTTTTTTTTTCTATGCACACTTTTTTGGCTTTGAGAAGCTTCCTAAAACCAAAAGGGAGTATAAAAATCTGTCATTTTGGAATAAGTAACGCGATATAAATAATATAGCTATATATTCAGTGACATTCAGTCACATTTAGTGACAGAATAATTAAAGTATTAATTTATTTAAAGAAAATAAATACGATCGTCTTTTTTCCCGCGTAATTTAAATGTAATTCGAATGATATATATATATAAATCTATTTATCTCAATACTTGGCAATTAAAAAGAGTTTAAAGTATGAAAAGGCACAAATTCAAGTCAAGACCTGTCTAATGATACCAATTTCAATAACATTAACTAATTATACCATATAGATATGGCGGGAACAAAATTTTCCTTATTCTCCTAATAATATAGATTACGTTTGTAAAATAATTTCTGCAAACTTTTGCATGACGTATGTAATTATTGATAACGTTATAAAGGTAGGATATATATTAGTATACTAATATATGAACAGAAATTCACAGCTATATATAAATTTAATTATACATTAACTAAATACAATCGTCCGAAAAAAATATGTATTTTACAATACAAAGTTGAGAGTAAGGTTAAAAATTAAATCCTCTTTTGCCAAATAATTAATTAATAATCCGCGGTTCAATTAATTTACTTTGAAAAAATTCATTTTGACAATAGTGCGATTGTGTAGTGAATTTTAATAAGAAAAAATTCTTAGACCTTGTATTCATTCTTATCACTAATTATTTCGATTCTTTTCTCTGTTCGTTTTATAATTGCCCCCTTTATAATTGTCTTATCTTACCCTATGTTATAAATATTTTCCTGTTAGTATTTAAAGCAATTATTGGTAATAAAATTTAATGACATGCAATGCACGAAAACGATCTTCAAGGAAAAGACTATTTTAAAAATATTAAATATATTTTTTCTACTTGAAATTGTATTATATATCGATGAGTATCAATAATTGTTGGACATGACGTACAACGAATTATTCTACCCCTTCAAGGTGACCCAGGAAAAAGTTTTTTCACTATAAATATACCGGGAATTTTACAAACAGATCACAGTTTTGCAAAACCTCTGAAGAAGTATTGTTCTGAAAGAGCCACTGAAGCAATCATGGTAGGAATTACTATTCATTTTTTCGTTACTTCATATATTATAGCTAGTGCTACAGCTGCTTATGTATGTGAACCTGAAACCTGTGATCCGGGGACAAAACATACTTTGTGTTTATACGATGTAAGTGTAATAAATATTTTTCAAATAGTATTATATAATTTTTCATGATACCAGCATCGAAACTTGAAGTTTTAGTGTCTCTACAGCCCGTCGAAACAAGCTAATTTCAAGGCGATGCTGCTAATAACTGCTAGCGAATTCGTAATTCGAAAATACCTTCATACAGCGGGCAGAAACATGCATGTTTCTTCCTTTGGGAAGAAATACAATTGTTTCTGCCCGGTGTCAGTTATATTTAATGTTCATTTGGAGCCTTATTACTCTTACTCTTATTACTTCAGTTTACTCATTTCATTTTTTAAGTGACAGTTTTAATTAACCAAATAAAATTACTGAAAAATAAGTGAAAATAATATTTTTTTCTGCCCTCCGGCTGGAAAGTGGTAACTTTCGGGCCGCTGCCCTAAACGAAGTCACAACTTTCCGGCTTCGTCGAGCAGAAAAATAGTATACGCACCTTAGCCAGTAAAAAAGAAAGCCTCAGACCACATGTTTGTCAGCCTCGACCAACAATTACATGTGCTCTGAGACTTTTCTTATTTTACTGGCCTAGGTATGTAATATACTATGTCATATTTACTATTTAATAAGTGACTGTATATCACATATTTCTCATTCTCTAACAGTTCTCCGCACCATCGGCTTGAAATTAACTTATTTCCTACTGCACTGAAAAAAATAATCAGTAGCAGCTACCGATTGGCGATCGGTAGTCGCTACCGATTATTTTTTTTAGTGTGGCTGCTGACACTGAATCTTTAAGTTCGGATACAGGCAATCATGAAAAATATAGTATGACTCAGGATAAAACACGATTTCAGACTGCGGGTGATGTCAGCCTTCGCCTGCGACTCGGGCAGCCAACCTCACCCTAGTCTGAAATCGTCTTGTTTCATCCCTTCCCTGTTTAGAAAATCTCATAGAATCCGATAGATTCTCATAAGTTCCCATAGAGGTTTTATGAGTACGAATGAGTTCTGTGAGAAGTGCTATAGTTAAGTATAGGGTCTTATACATACAGCTATCAGAATCTATCGGATTTTTTAAGCAGGGTTGTCATACAATATACTAATAAATGACAGTCTTTAATCGCGTAATGATAAATAGGGAGGCCTAGGTGAGGCTTGTCACGGAGCATACAGTAATGTTTTAAGCGCAGAGCAACAGCAAGCACTTCTTAATGCTCACAATGATTATAGAGCATTAGTAGCAAGCGGTGGTGAAGAACGTGGACTTACAGGACCACAACCCGCAGGTGAAATCCCTCCTCTACAATGGGATGACGAGTTGGCTATGATAGCCCAAGTATATATCAATCAGTGTATAAATGGTCATTCCGCTTGCGACGACGTTGGTAAATGAAAAGTATTTTTTCGCGGCAAGCAAAATATCACTTATATCATCATTTATTAATAATTTATATTGACTCCGACTTAGAACGCTTCAAGGTCAATCAGAACATAGCTTTTATGTCGAAAAGTGACAAGTACGTCGAAGATATTACAGAAATGTTGGATCAATGGACCGCAGAAGCTGCAAATTATGATGGTAATTACATTGATAACATGCAGGAAGAAACCAATGGTAAAATTTATCACTGGACCCAATTGGTTTGGGCTGACACTCAATACGTTGGCTGTGGGGTTTTTAACTGGCAAGAAGACAATGGCTGGTACAGTACCAGGTTGATCTGCGAATATGGACCCGCTGGAAACTACCCAGGTCTACCTATTTACCCAACCAATTAATTTCATCAAATTATAAGCATGGAGAAAAAAGTTATGACTTTTTCTGCTGGTAAATGTAGCATAAGAATAATTACAGTGCCATATAATAGTATATTACGTGGCAAGGATAAAAAAAGACGATTTTAGACGAGAGCTGACTTTATCCGACGTTTAAAATCGTGTTTTATCCCATGTCGCGCACTATATTTTTTATATTATCTGTATTGAAACTGGGTTTTAATGTCTGGAGTCAGTCGAAACGGGAAAATTTCTGACCGATAGAATGGCCCTAGGGAAAAAATTGATGAGTTTCTATCCGTTAAATCGCATTAGTCTGAAATTTTCTTGTTTTGACTGACAAAACAGGCATTAGAATTCGCAGTTACAATGCAGATATGAAAAAATTTCTATATAGATATCAGTAAAATTGTCGCTAATTGTTTTTTTCACCGCTTACTAATACATTAATTTAATATTGTATTTAATTATTCGTTTCCAGTAATAAATTAAAGTTCTTATATATTGTAATCCATTGAACAATAAAAAGTATCTAAAAAATATATCAGAAAGTATATTGTAAATTTTATTTATAAACGACCTTAAATTTAAGTGATAATTATTTGCTTGAATATAATATTCAATGAAATTATTTATTTAATTTAGCAGTTTCCTTGAATAATATTTATTTTTTGTAAATAGAAAAATATCAGCACGCGACTGTGCAGATAACGTTTATTTACAAATACGAAACGAAACCTTCATGTGCTTGTATAGCAATAATATGTTTGTTGTTTATATTTTTCTAATCGTTTTTTATTGATATTGGTATCAGTGATTCATAAGAAAATATTTGAATATTGATAAATTTTGATATATCTTAGATTATTTAGCCTTTGATTGTTTGATAAGACATGTCAGAATAGAGAAATAAATATTTTAATTTGTAGACGCAAGTAAACGAGGTCAAAGACACTAGCAGTACATTGTATAGTGCAGCTGATAATAATTTTAAAGTAACATTCTGTCGAATGATAAGTTACTGTGGTATAGAACTTTTCCGTGCAATCAGGAAAAATAAAGTACATATTTTTATAGTAGTATTTTATTATGATCATAACAATATTTAAGTTATGAAGAAAAACAGAGACTAAATATGTCTCAAGTAAACGAAATCATGAAGTTTGGTAGACAGGTTGACCAATGAAGTTTCCAGTGGGTCCATAGTCACAAACTAAATAAGTATGATAAGAGTTGTCAGTTAAATATTTAGTGAGACCGCAACCAACTTGAGTAGTGGCACCCCAAACGAGTTGAGTGTAATGACCAATTGCTGGTGTTTCTTGCCACTCAAATTTACCGACTTTAGAACCGTCGAAGTTTTGGACTTCATTGTACCAAGATTCAACCAAATCAGTCAACTTTGAGTTGTATCCTGAGGGGTCCCATACTAAACCAACATTCTGCCCAATTGATTGGTCTGAAATTATTGAAGATACAACGATAATCCAGTATATCCTTATTAATATTAACACATACATTTATACATCTCCAATTACACACATTCCTATCTGCTTACTGCATACATTATCTTACATGTACACTCTAAAATCAAGTGTGTTACAAGTGTATTATTTTAACACATATTAAATGTGTTCTATATTTACGGCCATAAACAAAACTATAGTTTTTGGTGACAGGACCGATGACCCAAAGACAACTGATCCCCGACAATTGATCTCCAACAATTGATCCTTGTGACGATTGATCCGCCGATAAAATATACTCACACACATATAAATGTGAAAAATTTGTGTGTGAGTATATTTTTTATGTTACACGCGCACAAAATTAGTGAAAAAAGGGCGTAATTTTTCACATTTATATGTGTGTGAGTATATTTTATCAGTGGATCAATTATCGCAAGTATCAATTGTCGGGAATCAATCGTCTTTGGACCAACGGTCAGGTAACCATGGTTTTTTGTAGTTACTTAAAACACGTTTCACGGTGTGTTGAAAATCTATAGATTGCTTATGGCGTTTGAATGTTATTCGGCAAGTGTGTTAATTTTGACTACACACTTAGTTTTAGAGTGTAATTTTACTGTTCAGTTATTCTCGATATACCTTACAGAGCAGACGTGCTAGTTTACGTTAATTATTATCGTTGTTATATTTTACATTCCTCGTGTCATATACTTCATACGCATTTATTCCACCACCCGTTCAATAGAAATATTCAATTTTCATAATTTACGCAAATTAAATCTGAATGCTGAAAAATTTGATTAATCGGACATCGGATGATTAGTTACCAAGATTACGGCATTCATCATGACCAAAGTTACATTGATTGGCCCATCTTTGAGCAACTTCTGCTATTTCGTCACTCCACTCTAGCGGCGGAATTTGACCGGCTGGCTGTGGCCCGGGATTCCCGCGCTTTTCTTCACCACTAGCTACCAATGCTCGTCTATCATTATGAGCTTTAACAATCTCGTCTTTTTCTTCTTGGGTTAAAGTGGCTGAATTAACTTCCCCGCAACTTGACGCCGGGTCTGGCGACTATTGGAAATTGAAAAAATTCGAGTAAAAGAAATTTATTAAATAAATAAAATAATAAACTTACTGGATATTTGCATAACGTCTGTTCTTTTCCCCCGCAACTTTCCGGGTTGCACTCCAACGCGATCGTTGAAGTTATAGCCGCAAAAATAATAAATACGTTGGTTATCATAGTGTTGCAAAGTCTATTGGGTTTTGACTGCAATGGCAGTTGTTTAACTTTTTATACTAATTGTTAACAGGAAAGTTTTTTGTTACTTATAATTACTTTTGTGATAGCAGAGTATACTAATAACAAGATTAATAGCTACTTTTTGAAACGGAAAATGACTTTTCGACGCACGCTACGTAATTAAATGTATGAATAATGAGAATAAGGAAAACAGTTAGACGTATTTATTTGATAAATTTTTATTTTTGTAAACGGCCTGACCCTGCAGGCCAGCCCCAAAATTTCCCGCTATTTTCGAGCTCAGAGAGCTCGTAAACATTATTACTTGTAAATTTTTGAGCTCTTGGAGCTTGAAAATTCGTTAGGCCAGTAAAACATACCTTCACTGAAAAATTACAATTTTTGTCCGACGATATCTTTGGATGGAATGAACCGATTTGAACCTTCTTGGTGGCAATCGAAAGGGCTCAACAAGACTTAAAACTGATTACATTTTGATACGAATCGGGCGAGTGGTTTATAAGTTATACGCAAAAAACCAAAAACAAAAAACATTTTTAATTTTTATTCTTCGTATAATTTGTAAACTACATGACCGATCTACCCCAAAATCTAATCAATTCTAAGTTTTGGTGGGCCCTTTCGATTGCCACCAAATACGTTCAAATCGGTTGATTCGTTCCAAAGATATCGTCGGACAAAAAAAGTTTACACACACACACACACGCGGACAGCCATCAGGGAATAGTCAGAATAGCTTCCTGGGACCTCAAAACGTTGACATCTGATGAAAAATCGATTTTCAAAAATCGAACCGAAACCAATACCTTCCCTTTTTTTGAAAATTTTCAATTTTCTTAGCGTGAAGTTAAAAAAACGAATACCAAAAACATTTGAACACTAATTTTTAAGTAATTTCTCATTCTATAGATTAATTACGTCTAATTCAGAGAGTTTATATGCAGCTGGAAAAAATGAGCACCAATTTATTTTTATTTTTATTATAAGAGTATTTTGATTACATAGAAAAAAAAAATATTAAATATAAAAAAGCAGGATAGGGTTAAGTAAAAATTAGTAAGTATAGTAAGTCGAAAAGTTACAAGTACGTCGAAGACATTACAGAAACGTTGGATCAATGGACCATAGAAGCTGCAAATTATGACGGTAATTACGTTATTGACATGCTAAGAGAAACCAATCGTAAAATTTATCACTGGACCCAATGAAATTATTTATTTAATTTAACACACAGAAAAAAAAGGTTATCTTGAGTCAAGAAAATATTTTGGAAGACAAACGTTTTCGGGAACCAGGTCAAGATTTTCTTGAACCAAGAGAACTTGTCTTGGTTAAAAAAAATTCGTCTTGGTCGGAGAAGATTTCTATTTTATCTGAGAAAATTTAGGTTTCCAAAAAAATTTTCTTAAATCAAAAATATTTACCTTCAGTCGAGAATTTTTTTTTAACTTCCCGCTAAGAAAATTGTAAATTTTCAAAAATTCGGGAAGTTATTGGTTTCGGTCCGATTTACGAAAATCGAATTTCCATCAGATGTCGACGTTTCGAGGTCCTAGGAAGCTATCCTGACTAATTTCACGATGATGTCCGAGTGTATGTATGTGTGTACGTACGTACGTACGTACGTATGTATGTATGTAAATATTCATAACTCTCGAACGGATGAACCGATTTTGATCGTTGAGGTGTCATTCGACGCGGCTTGTTAATGTCTTGAGGCCGTAGAAATTTGAACTTAATCGGTAGGGTGCGTTCAGAGATATTTCAAAAATAAAATTTTTTTAAAAATGTTTTATTTGGATAACTTCCAATTTGCTCGATGGATTGATTCCAAAATCTAATCAGCTCTAAAACTCTATAAGCCGCGTCGAATGCCACCTCAACCATCAAAATCGGTTTATTCGTTCAAGAGAAACCGTTGACGAAAGAATTCAAAAAAAATTTTTTCCTTGGTTTTTTTGAAATTTCTCAAAAACGGCTGAATAAATCAATTTCAAAATTCGACCAGCTTTAGAACTTGATAAAACGCGTCGATTGCCACCTCAACCATCAAAATCGGTTAATTCGTTCGCGAGATATCGTGGAAGAAAGAAATGCTAAAAAATGGTTTTTTACAAAACAATGGCATACAAAAGTATTTGCGAGCTCGAAGAGCTCGAAAATATATTCACAATAATGTTTTCGAGCTCAGCGAGCTCGAAAACAGCGGGAAGTTTTGGGGCTGGCCCGCAGGGTCAACTGACAGACCGATTTTTCTGTACAGTTTCCTTGAATAATATTTATTCTTTGTAAAATAGAAAAATATCAGCACACGACTCTGCAGATAACGTTCATTTACAAATACAAAACGAAACCTTCATATGCTTGTATAGCAATAATATATTTGTTGTTTATGTTTTTCTAATCGTTTTTTATTGATATTGGTATCAGTGATTCATAAGAAAATATTTGAATATTGATAAATTTTTGATATATCTTAGATTATTTAGCCTTTGATTGTTTGATAAGACATGTCAGAATAGAGAAATAAATATTTTAATTTGTAGACGCAAGTAAACGAGGTCAAAGACACTAGTAATACATTGTATAGTGCAGCTGATAATAATTTTAAAGTAACATTCTGTCAAATGATAAGTTACTATGGTATAGAACTTGTCCGTGCAGTCAGGAAAAATAAAGTATACATATTTTTATAATAGTATTTTATTATGATCATAACAATATTTTAGTTATGAAGACAAATAGAGACTAAATATGTCTCAAGTAAACGAAATCATGAAGTTTGGTAGACAGGTTGACCGATCCAGTTTCCAGTGGGTCCATAATTACAAACCAAGTAGGTACTGTACCATTTGTTACGACCCATATATCTTATAGCACCACAACCTACGATAGTGGTATCGCCCCAAACAAGTTGGGTGTAATGTCCAGCTGATAGGTCAAATGGGTAATTCTCAACCTTGCTGCTGTTAAAGCCCATTACTTCATCGTACCACGTTTTAACTAATTCAGCCAATTTTTCCTCATGTCCGCGGCTATTCGTTTGAAAGGCTACATTCTGTCCAACTTGGAACCGTTCTGCAATATTTTGTTTAATTGATACTTATTATATATCCAATAGATTCCATATGATCGACAAATGAATAAACATATGGTTACTTACGAACATCACGGCATCTATCGTGACCGAATTTGCATTGAATGGCCCATCTTTGAGCAACTTGTGCTAATTCGCTGTCCCACTTGAGTGGTGGAATAACACCAGCTGGCTGTGGTCCAGGATTCCCACGTTTTTCACAGCCACTTGCCACCAATGCTCGTCCATCATTGTGGACTTTCAGGATTTCGTTTATTTCTGCTTGTGTTAAAGTAATTGAAATAACTTTACCGCAACTGGCCGCCGGAACCGGTGACTATTAACAAAACCGGTGTTAATTAACAAAATTCGAATAATAAAATTATAGTAAATAAAATAACAAACTTACTGCACTGAGAGAAAAGTGCTTAGTAACCTGAACTATTCAGCGACAGATATAAAAATATAGTCTCCCTAACCAATTTTTATTGTTACTGGAACTATATACTAGTGTGAATCAGCACGAAAAAATAGTTACATTAACTAAACTTAAGAAACTATTTTTACCTCATTATGGTCACTACAAAACTTCAATCTTTTTAAATCAAGACTTAGTAGTGAACACAATATTACCTTTATCATTGGGCCGATTAACATAATATAGATACAGTAACTATGTTAGCTTAGTGACTGTATGATAGTTGGTAGAAATAATTTTAATAGTTGACTCAACTAAGAGTTTAGTCGTCGTCTCATAGAACTGCATTTATTTAGTTTCTTTTACTATTGACAAAAGTATCAACCGTACTATTTCATCTTAGTTGTCTAAACAACCAATTTCCAGTTAATTTAATAATTACAGAATATTTCTGCTGACTAATAATCAACTGTAAAAAAAAATTCAAAGGAGAATATAGTTATGGATTTCCTTAATATTTAGTTTCCCTGGCTATAAATTCCGATCCTAATGCCAAAAGTGCGTACTGCAAAATATACACCTTATTGGTTCTGCTGAGCCAAAGGAGCGTATCAAACATTTTTTTTGCTTAGCAATTCCGAATTGTTAAAAATGTGAAGATCGATTAAAAAAGTGAAAAAAATTTTTTTTTATACCAAAAGGGCGTGTAAAAATTTTTTGGTGTCAATCAATTCGGAATTATTTATTAAAATGAAAATCAATCAAGATAATTTATATCTTTTCTCCCAATAAATTTTCCTTTTAGCTTAAACAACTTTTTTTTTTTTTTTTTTGGTTGAAGCATACAAAAATTCTCGCGTTAAAAAAATAGTAGTTGTTCTGAGAAAATTTATTTTCTTCAAACTAAAAAATGCAATTGTTACTAAAAACTAACATATCTTGCTACAAAACATATCTCCTATATTAAGAAATTAAAACTTTTTAAATAAGTAAAAAATTTTCGATTTAAGCGTGAGAATATGTTTACTTGAAAAAAAATATTTCGATTCGAGATAAAAATTCTAGATAAATTTTTACATGTTACAGAAGTTTTTATTTCTTAATATTAGATATTTTTTTGAAGCAAGATGTAATAGTTTTTTGTAGCAATCTGCACTTTTTTGTTTAAAGAAAATAAAATATCTTGGAATGAGTAGTATTATTTAACGCAAGAACTTTTTATGCTCCAACCAAAACAGAATAGTTGCTTAAACTAAGGGATAAATTTCTTGGGAGAAAACATCTATATGGAGGAGAGAGAAGTCACCAGAGCAAAGCAACAGCATTGGGAGTAGTTCGGTGCTCGCCACTAGATCGCGCACACCTTTTGTAGTGTCCCTGGTAAGAAATTTATTTCAGAAGTATTATATTCCAAGCTTGAGAACAATCCTGGCGTTAGTATTTTTCTGTTATTTGACAGAGTGACTAGTATCATTTTTGATTGTAATATAGTATGTACTAAATTACATTATGACATTAATGTTTAACATTAATGTTTTCTAAAATAATTTTTGTAATAATAGAAAAACATCAAGTACATTTAATGTAATAGAAAAAAAATTTTCTGTATTTATCATATAAATGTTGGCTATTAAAGAAAAAAGAATTCAGTAACAATAAAACAAAATTTGCACTACAGATCGCTAAATAAATTTGTTTCTTGCAATACTAAATTATGGCAATGGTAACTATGAATGTTTAGTTACAATAAGTCAAAATAGTACATTCGCAGAAAGTTCGATTTTCTAGTGTGTACATCTAGACACAAATACTTATTGCTACTATTATAAATGATCTGAAGAACTAAGTGTACATTATTAACATCACAATAATCTTAATGTTTATTAGACTAAGAATAAATTGCTTACTACAATATAAATTATAGTTATGTTAACTTTAAACTGATAGTAATAAAAACCTTCCCTAAACTAGTTATGTTCATTATTGCTATCTTAGTATATGTAACTAAAAATATTAAGAACGACTATGTAGTCGTAGAGCACTTGACTGTGGCGTATTAGTTACTGAAACTGACTTCAATAGCTGAGGCGTCTGTGAACTACGATTCCTTAGTTCAGAAAACCGATTTTTTCTCTCAGTGTGGATATTCGCATAATGTATGTTTTCTTCCCTTGCAAGTTTTCGGGTTGCACTCCAAGGCTATTGTTGAAGTGACAGCCACAAAAATAATACATACGTTGGCTATCATAGTGTTGCAAAGTTCATTGAGTTTTGAATGCAACGGCAGTTGTTTAACTTTTTATACTAATTGTTAACAGGAAAGTTTTTTGTTTCTTATTGTTACTTTTGTGTGTTTTTTAAAATTACTTATAATTAGTGAGATAGTAGGATATCTTACTTATAATATTAATAGCTATTTTATCGCTTTTTTTTTTTCAAGTAGCAAATTATTGTTTCCAAGGTACGCCGCGTAATTAAATGTATGAATTGTGCGAATACGAAAAACTGAAAGACATACGCTTCTTTGATAATTTTTTATTACTAGAAAACAATACTTCAGAAATTAAAAATAAATGAATACTAGAAGATTTATTTTTAAGTGATTTCTAGGGACAAGATTTTTGATCAATTTCGAAATGAGTGGTTCAAATGTTCGATATTACAGCGAAAATATTGGTTTTACAAAAAAAGTTTTTAAACAAAAGTTGTAGGAATTTTAATTTTCTAAAAAAAATGTCTCTTATAATTTTCTTATACAACCAATATTTTCACCGTAATTCAAAAATTAAGATTCATAATGGATTCAAATTTTTGTTAATTATGAAAATATTAATTTTAAAAATACGGCTTTCTTATTAGTAATAAGAAAAAATTATGAGAGACATTTCTTTTAGAAAATTAAATTTTGAACAACTTTTATTTGAAATATTTTTGTATACGACCAATATTTTCGCCGTAATATCAAAAATTTGACGCCATTAGTTATTAATTATTATTTTTAAATTAAGGCAAAAAACCTGGCCCTAGTAATTTCTTAATTTAGTGATTAATTGCGTCTAATTCAGAGAGAGTTTATACTCTGAGAGAAAAAATAACTTTCCGAAATATTGTATTATCTTCTTATAAAAAATTTTCCTATTCAAATTTTTTGTCTAATATATTTTTGGCGCGTAAATTCGAAGACTTCACTCAATATCATTTTCTGAATTGAATAAATCTGAGCTTAGATCGCGATATGTTGATCTTTTTTTTTTGAGTACTGTAAGCAAATTTGGATTTTTCTCTGCCAAGAAAACAATTTTCCAACTTAAATATAGAATTAACAATGTAATAATTTTCATTGATTTATTACTTGAGAAAATATTTAATTGTTTTTGCAAAAGTTAATTTTTTTTTGTGTATATAGCTGAAGAAAATGAGTACCAATTTATTCGTTTTATTTATTTTTATTTTTATAATAAGAGTATTTTGGTTACATAGAAAAAAATATAATAAATATAAAAAAGTAGGATAGGATTAAGTAAAAATTAGTAAGTATAATAAACAGGTCGGCCGATCCAATTCCCACTCGGTCCATAGTTACAAACCAAATAGGTCGTGTACCAGCCATCGTAGCCCACATATCTGATGCCGGCGCAACCAACGTGAGTGGTTTCGCCCCAAATAAGCTGACTGTAATGTCCAATTTGTGGGTACGATTGCCATCCGAAATTGTAAACACTCCGACTGTCAAAGTCTTGAACTTCATCATACCATAGTTGTACCAAATCCGACAATCTTATGTTATATCCGTCGCTGTGCATCATTTTAGCAACATTCTGACCAACAGGGAAGCGGTCTAAAAAATTTAATTCAAATATTTAAAATCACACAGATTCAAATCTCTGAAATTTTTATTTTTATAATAATTACTCACCAACATCGCGACAACTATCATGACCAAATCGACACTGGTCGGCCCATTTCTGAGCTATTTCGGCTAATTCATAGTCCCATTGCAGTGGTGGAATTATTCCAGCTGGTTGAGGCCCCGTGGATCCACGCATTTCACTACCGCTCGCAACAAAAGCCCGCTTATCATTATGGATTTTAAGGAGATCGTATATTTCCTGGCTAGTCAGAGTATTCGAATGTATTGTACCGCAACTTGAAGATGGATACCACGACTTTAAAAATAAAACAAAAATTTATTTATTTAAATACAGAAATTTTTAATATTTATCACAATAACTACACGGAAAAAATTATCTAATAAATTTTACTCGTCAGTTGTGAGTAAAACTGGGCCTGGATGAATAATTACTCTTCCGCTTCTAAATAATGTTCAATTATCGGGTAGAAAAACCAAATTTTGAGTAGCTTTTAAATAAAAAAGAGTAAAAAATGAAACAAAAAGAATCAGTTCATATTCTTTCCATATTTGTTTTGTTTTTGGCCCAGGTTTACTCTAAATTGCAGGGTAAATTTTATCAAAAACTTCTCTCCGTGTACTCATATTCTGGAAGCAAATCCAGAATTTTTCGATTGGTACTAAAATTTATTCAAACTGATGGATTTTCTTAAACTTATCAGACATAACTAAAAAAAAAAAAGGTTTTTGTTGTATAATATCGATATTCCGTGAAAGAATTCACCGAATTTTAATGAGTGTTATAGTAATTAAATAATTTCAACACTCATTAAATCTAATCGGATATAAGTTCTGATAAGCAGCTCCGACTGCCGCAAGTACTTTACACTTTTTTTTTGATAGCGTTATCAATTTTTTTTTTACACCCATACGCACAACGTTTTTTTTTTTTAAATATTAGTAATGATCTCTTGGATAATTAATTTCATTTCTACGTAAATGCAAGTGACGTTGAATAAATGAGTTTCTAAGAAAAATAATCCGAAAATTTAAAAAAAATTTACAAGCCTTCACGTCAAAAAGTCGGAATATAAATAAATATTAAAGTAAAGAACTTACTGAATATTGGCACAATGTATGCATGTAACCTCTGCAAGTACTAGGGTAGCACTCAAAAGCTGTCGCCGCAGTGACAGCCACGAAAATTAAGAAAAAGTGTATCATGACTGTACTGTAAAAGTGATTCCAACTGAAAAGACGAGCTATTGTTGATCAATTAAACAATTTGTAGCAACTAATACCAAAATTTTCTCGCCCTTCCTTTTATTATTCATGACATGAAAGTACATAAAAGTTATGACTGACAGCTGATAATAATTATCGAGTGATTTATTATTTCATATACAGATAAGCTGTAGCTAAGAGCAATTTGTACACATGAGGAAGAATTATGAAAACAACGTACTGTTTAATAATTTTTTATTATTTAAATGACAACAGGTAATTAAATTTATGACAAATATATTAATCGGAATGAATTCAATGGAGACAACAAGTCAAAATTTGAATTAACGAGTCTTGTAAAGTGGACTGCCGACCATGTTTCCTGCTGGCCCATAGTTACAAACCAAGTAGGTTGTGTACCAGTTGTCTTTGCTCAAATATTTGACGACACCGCAACCTACGAGAGTGGTCTCACCCCAAACAAGTTGGGTGTAATGCCCGATTTCGGGAGATGATTGCGGCTTGAAACTCTTGACCTGCCGGCTGTCAAAGTCTTTTACTTCATCGTACCACAATTTAACCAATTCGGTCATTTTTGCCTTATGTCCATCGCTGTACATTTTTGAGGCTACATTCTGTCCAACTTTGAAACGTTCTGCGAAATTTTGTTTAATTAATACTCATTATAGCCAATAGATTTCAAATGACCGACAAGTAAATAATCAAATGGTTACTTACCAACATCACGGCATTTATCGTGACCGAATTTGCATTGATTGGCCCATCTTTGAGCAATTTTTGCTAATTCGCTGTCCCACTTGAGTGATGGAATAACACCAGCTGGCTGTGGTCCAGGATTCCCAAGTTTTTCTTTTCCATCAGCTATTGTAGCCCGAAATTTATTGTGCGCATCAAGAATTTCTTTTTCTTCTTCGGGTGTCAGTGAACTAGTTTGTACTTTATTACAATTTGATGATGGATCTGGTGACTAAATAATTGTATACCCCGATTAAACAACTTAATTCGATTGAATTAAACAGAATTAAATTATTAATTCTATTTAATTCAGATAAATTCTGTTAATTCGGCAGGAAAACCAGAATTTGTCCAAATTAAAACGAATTTAAATAATTCTATTCGGTTTAATTCTGATTAATTCTCCAATTTCTGGTTCTGAATCCGAATTAAACTGAATTAAAACGAATTTGAAATTTTTAAATCGGTTTTATTCTGTTTAATTCAAATTCAAATTTTCAATTCAGTTGAATTCTGTTTTGCAGAATTCGACAGAATATAACAGAATTAAAATTTTTAATTCGCTCGAATTTAGTTGTTTAATCAGGATACATTTAATTACATATATTGTTATCAGAAATTGTTTTAAATAGTTCTTGTATTTACACGGGATATTATTCTGGTTTAAAATTCCATGGTGTCATAGTAAAGCCGGACCATGTTGGCCACCCGGCGGAAATTGAAATGAACACATGCAAAAATTACTATGGTCATAGCAAATTCTGCGTGTTTATTTCAGCTTATACAGGTGGTTAACATGGTTCGACTTTACTCTGACACCATAGAATTTCAAAGAAGAATAATTTCTCTGTAATTACTTGATTGACTTACGCTATACAAACACAAAGAATGTGTTGCGCCATTACAAGTCTTCGGAGTACACTGATCAGCAGCAGCGCTAGCTAATACAGCGACAAGAATAGTGACAAAAACTTTAGCCATATTCAAAATTTAAACTTAAGGTTTACAGTAATTGAAGCTCTAACTCGAACTGTACTTTTTCAGAAAAACTATCCGGCTATTTATATGAATCGAACATCTTTCCGAACGCTATAAATTTATCTAACACGACATTTATTAAATGAGTGACCGGATTAATTGCTGTACAATAGCGAAACACATGTTCGTTAATAGCCGACAACACCTGACCAATTACACGCATTGTTCTTTGAATTGTATTAAAACGGTGTCACCTATTTAGGCTTGTCCGTGCCGACCAACCTTCGGTCATCCTTAATGACTAGATATTGAAATTATTCATTTTATTGAAAATTCACTTCGGTGATAGATAGTTCTTTATACTCTATACGAGCTGATATGATGAAAAAACCGACATAAGTCCACGTCATCCCGACGTTAAGGATGTCGGTGTTGAATTCACCCTCGAAAACGGAGTCAAGTGGGCGCCATATCTCTAATATTGGTAGAGATTCGCCCAAAAGTTTTTTCTGTTTTGAAAATCCTAAAATACTTGTACTCATACCCTTATACTCCGATCGGAGATAATTCACTCCGCATGTACGATTTTAACACCGGTTGCATAACCGGTCGATTAATTTTTTTTTACTATTCGAATTTGTTTTATTAAATCTGTTCTTATGAACGAGGAAAAATTATGAAAACAATGTGTCTGTTTAATAATTTTTTATTGTTTTAATAACAATAAGTGTTTGAATTTGAAAAAATAAATTCAATGGAAACAAAAACACGTCAAAATTCAAATTAACGAGTCTGGTAAAGTGGACTGCCGATCCAGTTTCCAGTTGGCCCATAGTCACAAACCAAGTAGGTAGTGTACCACTTGTCACTACCAACATATCTTATGGCACCGCAACCTACGCTAGTGGTATCACCCCAAACAAGTTGGGTGTAGTGTCCAATTTGCGGCTTCGATTGCCATTTGAAGCTCTTAACCTGGCGGCTGTCAAAGTCCTTTACTTCATCGTACCACATTTTAACCAATTCACCCATTTTTGCAACATGTCCGTTACTGTGCATTTTAGAGGCTACATTCTGTCCAACTTGGAACCGTTCTGCAATGTTTTGTTCAATTGATACTTATTATAGATCCAATAGATTCCATATGATCGTCAAATGAATAAACATATGGTTACTTACGAACATCACGGCATTTATCGTGACCAAAATTGCATTGGTTGGCCCATCTTTGAGCAACTTGTGCTAATTCGGTGTCCCACTTGAGTGCCGGAATATTACCAGCTGGCTGTGGTCCAGGATTCCCAAGTTTTTCACGGCCACTTGCCACCAATGCTCGTCCATCATTGTGGGCTTTTAGGATTTCGTTTATTTCTGCTTGTGTTAAAGTACTTGAAGTAACTTTACCGCAACTGGCCGCCGGAGATGGTGACTATTAAAAATTAACAAAACTCAAATAATAAAAATATAGTAAATAAAATAATAAACTTACTGGATATTTGCATAATGTCTGTGTCTCTCCCTTGCAAGTTTTCGGGTTGCACTCCAACGCTATCGTTGAAGTGACAGCCACAAAAATAATACATATATTGGCTATCATAGTGTTGCAAAGTCTGTTGGATTTTGACTGCAACGTCAGTTGTTGAACTTTTTATACTAATTGTTAACAGGAAAGTTTTTTGTCTCTTTTAATTACTTTTGTGATAGCAGAAGATACTAAAAACAAGATTAATAGCTATTTTTTCAAACGGAAAATGACTTTTCGATGTACGCTTCGTAATTAAATGTATGAATAAGGAATAAGGAAAGGAGAATAAGGAAAACAGTTAGACGTATTTATTTGATAAATTTTTATTTTTGGATAACAATACTTGAGAAATCATAAAAAAAAGAAAAAAACGAATACCAAAAATATTTGGACACTTATTTTTAAGTAATTTCGCATTCTATAGATTAATTACGTTTAATCCAGAGAGTTTATATGCAGCTGGAAAAAATGAGTACCAATTTATTTTTATTTTTTATTATAAGAGTATTTTGATTACATAGAAAAAAAAAATAATAAATACAAAAAAGCAGGATAGGATTAAGTATAAAAATTAGTAAGTATAGTAAACAGGTCGGTCGATCCAATTCCCACTCGGTCCATAGTTACAAACCAAATAGGTCGTGTACCAGCCATCGTAGCCCATATATCTGATGCCGGCGCAACCAACGTGAGTAGTTTCGCCCCAAACAAGCTGACTATAATGTCCAAAATGTGGGTACGATTGCCATCCGAAATTGTAAATACTCCGTTGGTCAAAGTCTTGAACTTCATCATACCACACACTTAGAAAATTAAATAATAAGAATTACCATCTAGTTATGGTAAAATTTTTCACCATCAATCCGATAGTAGTGAATACTATCTAGATGATTGTATAATAGATCATCTAGATTGTGACAATTATAATTAATATGGTGAATGTTACAATCTAGATGATTTATACAATCATCTAGATAGTATTCACTACTATTGGATTAATGGTAAAAAATTTTACCATAACTAGATAGTAATTCCTATTTATTTAATTTTCTGAGTGCAGTTGTACCAAATCCTACAATCTTATGCTATTATTAAATCTGTACTTATGAACGAGGAAAAATTATGAAAACAATTCATCTGTTTAATAATTTTTTATTGTTTTCATAACAATAAGTGTGAATTTTAAAGAAATAAATTCAATGGAAATAAAAACACGTCAAAATTCAAATTAACGAGTCTGGTAAAGTGGACTGCCGATCCAGTTTCCAGTTGGCCCATAATTGCAAACCAAGTAGGTAGTGTACCAGTTGTCTCTGCTCAAATATCTAACGGCTCCGCAACCTACGCTTGTGGTATCACCCCAAACAAGTTGGGTGTAGTGTCCAATTTGTGGCTCTTCTTGCCATGTGAAGCTCTTAACCTGGCGGCTGTCAAAGTCCTTTACTTCATCGTACCACATCTTAACCAATTCACCCATTTTTGCAACATGTTGTCTGCTGTGCATTTTAGAGGCTACATTCTGTCCAACTTGGAACCGTTCTGCAATATTTTGTTTAATTGATACTTATTCTAGATCCAATAGATTCCATATGATCGTCAAATGAATAAACATATGGATACTTACCAACATCACGGCATTTATCATGACCGAATTGACATTGATTGGCCCATCTTTGAGCAATTTTTGCTAATTCGCTGTCCCACTTGAGTGCCGGAATATTACCAGCTGGCTGTGGTCCAGGATTTCCAAGACTTTCTTGTCCATGGGCTACTCTAGCTCGGAAGTGATTGTGCGCATCAAGAATTTCCTGTTCTTCTTCGGGTGTCAGCGAACTTGTTTGTACTTTATTACAATATGGCGATGGTCTCGGTGACTAAATAGTTATTTACATTCAATTACACACAGGGTAGAATTACCATTTTTGGCCACTGCTCCATTTTTGGACATTTGATACTTTATTTAAATTAATGAAAAAGTGTAAAATAAAATTTCCATTTTGATACACGGAGAAAAATTTATGGTAACCGTTCCTAGTATGTTTATGAAATATCATCCCATACTGTTATGGTAATGATCACTATAATATATATATATGGGTGCCGATCCACACAGAAAAAAAGGATTTCTCGGCGCAAAAAACTTTTACTCACGTCAAGAAAATTTTTACTTGTCCTAAGAAATTTTTCGCATTATGAATTGAAAACGAAAATTTTCTTGGGGCGAGAAAAAATTTTATTGAGTCAGGAAAAAAATTTTTGGGGCAAGAAAAAATTTTTAGTCCGAAGAAAATTTTCGTTTTCATTTCATAATGAAAATTTTTTCTTGTCCCAAAAAATCCTTCTTTTCTATGCAATAATCAACATTTCAAAAAAATCGGATACCATGCATTATGGAAACCATTCTCATAATAAATTGTAATTGTTACCATAAATTTCTCTCCGTGTAGTAAAATAAAAGCATCTTCGAACACATTTTAAAAATTAATTATTTCATTGCGTCTTTTAAAAATAATTTTATCAAAATTTTTCAAGTGTCCAAAACTGGCCAAAACGGAACCTCTACCCCATTATTACCGGAAATTGTCTCAAATAATTATTATATTCAAATATCTAATTTATACTTACGCTATGTAAACACATAGTATGTGTCTTGCCCCGACAAGTCTTCGGAAGACATTGATTAGCAGCAACGCTAGCTAACACAGCGACAAGAATAGTGAGGAAGATTTTAGCCATTTTAAAAATTTAAACTTAATGTTTATAATAATCGAAGCTTTAACTTTGACTGTTGGTTTTCAGAGCAACAATCTGGCTATTTATATGCACCGAACATATTTTTGGAAGCAATAAATTTATTTATCACGCTATTTATTCAATGACTGACAGGATAAATTGTCATTTAATAGCAACACATGCGCTTTAATAACAGATAACACCTGACAATTACGCACGTTTCATTTTATATGTTTGTACTTACGTAACATTTATCATTTTTAACTGATAATGGATCAAATATATTTTATAATCAGTTGATTTTCGTCAATGTACTTCAAATAGATAAAACAAATTCACCTTGCATTTAAATCATTCAGACACTTTTACGTTGTTAAATTTATTATTGACATTTACTTTTATTGATGTAACTAAAAATTTATAGGTCAATTTATTCGTAGATTATTTATTAACTTTCATAGATAATTTATAAACCCACAAATTTAAATATTTGTTTAAATAAAAGAAAATTTTTTAAAAATTATAATTTTAATAAACAAAATTTTTTGGTTTTATTTTGAATCAATGCAGACTTTTATCAAAATCCGCGTCTGACTAAAATAATTTAAAAAAATTTGTTATTTATAACAACCGGAAGTTGTTAAGAAAAAAATAAATTATGTTTTTTCATCGCTTTTATTTTCCAAGGCTTGGTAATAATTATCGCTGACAATTGTTTGCATAACATACATTTGTTACGACAAATAGTTTTTGAATAATTAGTTCACTGCATTAATGATCGATAATTGTCGTACTTAGCGCGGCATTAATTTTAAATTCTACTGAAATTATTATTCGACTTTTATTACTTTTTTACTGACATACTTTCAATTATCTGTTATTATTTTTTTTTTTTTTTCAAAGAAACGTTTATTTATTTTCAAGTACTCAGATATGTAAAAATATATCAATTATTTTTTTTATCAATACGATAGGAGTTTTAAAAATTAGATAATTTCTTAAGATTTACGGTTTGCACGATCAGATTTACTTCAGCAAATTTTTAAATTAAAAAATTTAATATTCGTTTTAATTAATACGGCAATAATTATTAAAACTATTATTATTTTTTCCTTCATATTTATGTCTATTAAAAAATCTCCGACTCATATCAATAGAGAAACAATCAAAATTTTAATCATTGATTCAAAAAATCATAAACGATAAAAATTCAAATTTTATTTTATTTGCCCACAAGCGACTGCTACTAAATATTTTTTACTGAAAATTTTTATAGGTAAACGTTTAGTAATACATTTTATTATACAATTCGACAATTTTTGCTCTGTAAAAATATAAAACGTTTGTGCAAAGGAGACAGTGGACCGTCAGACATAGGAAAGGATTCGCGCGCGGGAGATCAGGGTTCGAATCTCTATTAAAACAAGTTATTTTTAAAAAATATAAATTGACACCAACATCAATACAGATGACATAAATAATAATAATAATCAAAAATTGAAAAACTGTGAGTGTGAATGTAGCAGACATCAGACAAATTTAAAATTATAAATAAATAGAGTAGGGGAGGGTGGGGCAGAGCGGCCCCCCTGAAATTTTGATCAAAAAAAAAATTTTTTTTTTTTCGACTAATTACTATAAATCCGATATGTTCGCGCATTTTTACCCCTACGCATGACATTTGGGGCAAAATGGACAAGCTCAAAATTTTGAAAAAGTGATTTTTTCATATTTTTATCGTCAAATTAAAAAAAAATTTGTATAATTCCACATTTCTAGCCCTACGCATAACACCTGGGGCAAAATGGACCAGCCAAAACTTTCGAAAAAATTATTTTTTCATATTTTTCGGCCGTTTTTCTATGTAAGAGGCAAATTTGGTGACTAAGAATTTATAAAAATGAAATTTTTTTTTTTAGTTGATAAATTTTTGAAATAAAGTAAAACTATAGAATTGATTTTTTTTTTTATTAAATAACAATTAGTAATTAAGGCAATCGAGAGTGAACGATTTATTACACTTTAAAAATTTTTTTTCGAGTAATATAAAACCAAAAATAGTTGTCAAGAGAATGAAATACATTCTTAATGATAAAAACAATTAAAAAAAAAAAAAACGAAAAAAAAAATTTTTTCATCACTTTTTGGAGGGGGGCCGCTCTGCCCCACAAAAAAAAAATTTTTTTTTTCAGAATTTTCGCAAAATGTCCATAAATTTGTTCGAAATAGGACAAAAGTAAAGTGATCTTATGGTTGAAAGCCACAAAAAATAATAATTGGCTTAGGAGGGCCGCTCTGCCCCACCCTCCCCTAAATAATTTTAAAAATAATATTTAAAAAAATGTGTTTATTAATTTTCAAATTTTTTGAATGCGCATTTTTTAAAAATTTTATTTTATTAATTATTTACTCTATTGATAATTTTAAATTTGTCTGATGTCTGCTGCACTTACACTCATTAAAAACTACACAATTTCAGTAGCGTTTTAAGATCTCAATATAAATTTATTAATTTCGACTCATATTTTTAAGTAAAAGTTGCTGTATTTTTTTCTCCGTGTATTTTTCTTTCTTTGAATTTTTTACGCATTATTATTTGAATGTATAATAAGTATTATATCTGAGATGAGATTCGATCAATTTGTCATTTTCATAAGCGTGGAATGTCACTTAGTGTATACATAAATGGCCACAATTGTTGAGTTTCGTCAAAAAAATTATACAATAAAAAAAAATATCTTGACTTGCGTCTTTAGAAAATTGATTTTTTTAAATTTTTTATCCATCACTTGTACGCTCAAATTTTTTCACACATATATCTATATATTTATATACATATTGTATATAATCTATCCGATTTAGCTCTCACATCACTACTATTCTTACCTCAAAAATGGGCTCATAGTGGGCGGGTGACTCCTGAGAATAATGAATGACCTATTGAAGTCAATAGCTGACTCCATTCATTCAATTTTCTTTTGAGCACCTGACTTTTGAATTCTTCTTGCTTTACTTATTTTTTCCTACCCTACTTTTTCTTCATTTCGTCTTTAAATTCTGATGAATAAATCCGTGAGAAAAAGTTCGATCCACTTGATATATTATTTATTTTTTACAAACTTTTTTATTTCTACGAAATAATAAATTTTTATTAAATTTTTTGGGAAATCGAACCTTTAAGTGTTCAAATAAATTTTTTTTTTTTAAATAAATGACGTAGAAAAATTCAGTAGCTAATGAAAAATAAAAAAAACTGAACCCGGTAGTAAAAAAGCCGCTAGAAAAAATATACAATAAATACCTGCTGTTTTTAAATGTAATATAAAATCATTAGTAAGTTTTCCAACTGCGAATATTTAACCCAAAGATATTGAAAGACTCCCTGGTGTCTTTAAAATGCTACACATCATAAGAATAAAAAAGAAAGTAAGCATAAAATACAATAGATAAAAATTTTATTTTATTACAAAAAGAAAGCCGATGTGAAAAGCGACGAAAATTCACTGGAAAATGATGCCATTGATTTGTTAAAAACCAAATCATTTTTTAATTTTTTACAATAACAAAATTTTTAACTGTTATTTTTTTTTTTAATTTCCGGCCGATCTATGATCTCGGGATCCGAAACTCCAGGTTGATATTTTCACTCCAAGATTCTGATTTTTTTATTTTTAATACATATATATTTTTGTTTTCACTTGAACCAATTGGTCTTTTATTTTCATTATTTTCTTCTTTTATTTCCGTAAATAATAAACGCGTTGGTTTATCTGTAAAATTACTATCCAAAGGAATTTTATCATTTTTGATTAATGACTTTGATGTTTTTTCTTCCATATCTTTGTCTTTATCTTTATCTTTGACTTGTACTAATTTTTGAACTCGTAATACTAGACGGCTATTATTTACAACAGCTTCTATTTCTTTGTACGGTTGCTTTGATTCTGCAATTTCCGAAATAGTCTACTTCAATTAAAAAAAAAAATATTAAGACCACAAAATTAAATGCTAATAATAAAAAAAAAATTTACTTGAGATTTTTCAATTTTTTCTCTTAAATCCGGACATGCGCATGTGCATTTTTTTTTACCAAAATTTTTTTCTTTTGGAAATAAAAATGGAGTTTTTGATTTCAAAAATTTTGGATCTGTTTCCGTTTGAAAAATCATTTTTTAATTTTGTGTCAAAAAAAAATTATAAATAATTTAATAACCCGAAATTAACGTCAATTATTTTTTGCTGCTGTGTTCAGTCTTATAATTTTTTTTTTTAATTTTGCGTAATTTCTCTTTCGATGGATGAAAAATCTCGTGAGTATTCAAAATTTTTATGTAAAAATTAAAAAATTTAAGAATTAATTTTTTTTACCAGCCTGCGGTTGTTTGCAACCAAAATCAGACTCGGAACCTTCACAATATTACCAAGAAATCGGGGCTGAATTAGTGGGAAATAAATTACTAATTCGTATTGAACGTGAAAAAAATAAATTGAGTAAATTAAAAAAATTAAAAGACTGGGATCCTCCGTGTCTTTGTACCGAGCAATTAAAGTCTGGTACGAAAAAAATTTCTCGTATCCAAGGGCCTAAAATAATAAATGTTGGTGACAGCGAAATTATTTTTCGTTTAAATTCACGCTGTCATCTGTCATGCGAAGACAAAAATTACAAGTCTGAAGTAATAACTCAGTCTTATAAAAATTTAAATACCAATCAAGATAATAATAAAATTGAAGTATACTCACAATTAGATAACGCGACTGATTATGATATTTATCAAGATCACGCGACCGTAGGAAATAAAAATTTATTTTTAATGAAAATAAATAAAAAATTTATTAACAAGGATACCAAAAAAAAAAATATTGAAGTAGAAATTAATTATCCGAAAATTTTATTTCCTTTATCTTCACCTCCTTCACCTCCCCCACCTTTTCCACCACCACCCCCTCCTCTTCCTCCCCCTGAACCACCTCAAGTACAAGAAATTAAACCGATCGAAAAGAAAATAAAGCAAAAATTACCTAAAGCCAAAAAGAAGAAAAAGAAAAAATAAAAAAAATATTTTTTTCTAACAATAAAAAAATTTTGAGATTAAAATTTTTTTTATTTACAATTTATAAGACATATTTTTTAATACACAAGATCACTTGTCATTCTATTCATTCACTCACTCATTCATTCATTCATTCATTCTCTTTCAACTTTTTTTCGATGCTTCTTCTTTTTCTTCTCCTTTCTTCGGCACTTAAAAAAGCAAAGAGGTCAAAAAATAAACGAAATCAAAAAGTACACGCTCAAGACTTGGGAACTGGCCTCCTACTGTTCGATCATACATGTCACGGTGTTTATCGCGTATCGGAAGCGTGTCTACCTTTTAATTTATAGCTCAGACGATTATATTGTATAGAAAAGTTATTATTACAAAATATAGTCTATATATTGTATACACCATCATACTTATATATATTTACTATGGATATAGATAGATATATTTCAAATTTGTGCGCGACCTCACACCGTGATTTTTATTAACTCCCACGCCATTCACTAAAAAATATATTATATTTTATGAACCCACCACATCCTATTTTTTTTTCTTTTATTTCCACAAAACCGCAATTTTTTTAAAATTCTATTGTTATATTTATTTTTTAAAAAACTTGTCTGTGAACGCAGGTTTATTTTAAAAAATTATTAAAAATTTTTATAAAAATTCATGACTGTAATTTTAATAGAAAATTTTTCAACGAAAAATTGACAAAATTTATTATTTTTTTTTCTCGATAATTTAAAAAAAAAAATATTTTTTAAAAAACTTGTCTGTGAACGCAGGTTTATTTTAAAAAATTATTAAAAATTTTCTGAATAAAAATTTTTATAAAAATTCATGACTTTGTAATTTTAATAGAAAATTTTTCAACGAAAAATTGACAAAATTTATTATTTTTTTTTCTTGATAATTTAAAAAAAAAAAAAAATATAGTAAGTATACAATGACATGGATAATCATTACGATGATGACCTCAAGCATTATGAATATAATTCTCAAGAGACTTTGGCCAAAAGAGCTACCGAAGCTACCGAAAAAAAATCAATCGTTTTATTTAAACTTTTGTATATTTTGGGTCTCGGTTATTCAAACGACTATAGATTCGGTAGGCCATTAACGTGCGTAGTTCATTCACAGGTTGAAAGCCGTCAGAAAAGAAAGTGTCGGACACTAAACACGATGATATTATATTATATTATATATATTATGTATACAAATATAAAGGAGGAGTAGAGTAAGAGTGCTAGGGCTAGAGAAGGACTGAAGGGATTTCATTGACATCGAGTACAAGGCGTAACGAAACAATTTTTATACCTCAATGATCTCTTTTTTTCACCTCTTACTCCCACTTTTAACTGAATTATACACAATGCAACCCGACTAAGCCTTTTTTTTATTTACATCTCTCAGTAGCTAAGATTTTTTTTATTAATAAATTTATTTATTTAATACAGTGTGAAAAATTGTAAGTGAATTCGGAGTGATTACGGGTTTTATTTTAATTCCAATTCATTCTCTCACTTGGAGTTTAATAAAAAATCACTTCGCTTACGAAGTAAATAGAGACTTTATTTTCCAGCGGAGTGATTTCGAAGTCTGATTTTTATTTAAATCCGTATTTACTCCAAATTCAGTTCGTCACTCGGGTTTCTGGAGTTTTAGAAAAAAAACACTCCGCATACTGAGTAAAAGGGGAGTTTGTTTTCCCAGTGGAGTGATTTTGAAGTTTGAATTTTATTTAGATTCGCATTGACTCCGTCACTTGGATTTTTTTAGTTTAAAAAAATAACTCCGCATACGGAGTAAATATGGAGTTTATTTCTTTAGCGGAGTGATTTCGGAGTCTAGATTTTATTTAAATCCGTATTTACTCCAATTTGTAGTTTTAATATTAAAATTAATTCCTTTTAGAAGTGAATTTCACTTCAAGGGGATTAAATGAATACACATACGCTCTGCATTCACTCCAAATTCACTTCGTCACTCGGTTATCTGGAGTTTTAGAAAAAAATCACTCCGCATACGGAGTAATAGGGGAGTTTGTTTTCCCAGTGGAGTGATTTCGGAATCTGAATTTTATTTAAATCCATGCACTCCGATTCAGAGTTTTACTGTTTCACTCCGAGGGAATTAAAATAAATAAACAGATCTACATCGCATTCACTCCATTTATTTGTACTCCACGTTCATTCCGAAATTTTTTACGATGTATTTATCTCAAAATAAAAATATCAAGTTTCAAATAATTAATAATATTATCACGTTCGAAAAATATTTCTCCAAGGATTATAAATCAGTGGCGAAAGGTCGTACTCAATAGGTCAAAAAAAATTGATAGATATTTTTGTTGAATAGTAAAATATATAATAACAAAATGACAATGTATATGCGACCGCAAGTATAAACGCATATATAGATATATGTGATTTTGTTGTTACATCACAGATGTAAGAAAAAAAAATGATATAAATATAGATATAAATAAATATGTATATGGACCCTTGAATTATTATGATTATCATTTTTATTATAACGATAGGAGCCATGTGGCTATTGTATTGTATTTATTACAGTTTTCATCCACAAGTTAAATTCAGGACTCCCTGGTGTGAAGGGCTCCTGCTTTCTCCGTTTCGGTTTCTATGCTGCTATTTTATCTATTAATGTATATATGAGTGTGTGTGTGTGTGTGGATGTGGATGTATATATATGAGAACAGAATAGTTATATGCAGAAACAGACGACCGTTTGATGATTCGTAGCACCGAGGGGTACCTGTCGTCGGAAATTTACTTACACTACGGCAACTTACATTTCCGGAGTTAACAAATTCACGCAAATTAGTCATGTCAGTTATGGGTGAAAAATCACACTGAAATATCAGGGTTTTAATAGATATTAACGGAAGTGTATATAAATATAAATATATCATATAGAAATTAAAAAGGAGGATTTTTTAAGAACCTAGTCGGTTGTAATTTTTTATTGGGGGTCGATTTCTTTGTTAGTGTCTAGCTCAGTCTGATAATTAATTTATCTGTTAAAAAAAAATGGAGAAAATAAAAATTAGGTTTTAGAGCAACGTTTAGGGAAACTAAATGTTAGTAGAAAATTATTTTAATGAAGAATTATGACAAGAGGATGTTGATTCTTTTTTTAATAAAAAATTTGAACTATTAGAAAAAAAATTAGTGAATTTAAAAATTTATCTTCTCATATTTTATATAATAAGGCTCCGGTATTAAAAAATTTCTTTATTATGCAGTAAGTTTTTTTAATATACTGTGAAAAATTTGCGGAGTGAATCCGGATTTAAATAAAATCCGTTATCACTCCGAATTCACTCCCGATTTTTTATAGTGCAGTCAATCTTGATTAGGGTGGCCCAAAAAAATCGACTATTTTTTTTTTCGAGTCTCTAATGAAAATTTGTTGGTTTAAGATGTTTTGAGACGCCTCTCCAAAAATCAGCTCGATAAAAAATTTTCAAGAGGTCGCTCACGAATTTTGAAAATATCAAAAATCATCGAAATTCGGATTTTTTTGTTCTAAATTTCTTCTTTCTCGTGGCAGCTGTAGTTTATATTTATGAAATCATGACTACGCTGAAAATTTCAGATTAAAATTAAAATATTTAAATGTCGCTCAAGAATTTTGAATGTTTCCAAGTACTGTCTCTTGTACGTTTTCGAGCGACCCTTGAATATTAATAATAAACCTTCTCAATTTTTTTACCATCAATTTGTATCGTAATGAATAAAAATACAACCCGACATATATAAATAATAAGTTATTTACATACTTTTTTATTTTTTAATTCAATTTTCAGGTTTTTTTGCTTATTCAAAACTTACCCAATTTTATTGTTTAAGACTGTCCTGTATATTTTCGGTTATGCAAAAGTTATATTTAAGTGAAATGACAGTAATTGAGTTATAAAAAAATATTAAAACTAATTCAAAATATTAGTCACATATTATTAGTTAATATTCAAAATTCTTGAGCGCCGTTTAAATATTTAAATATTGGACTGAAATTTTCAGCATAGTCATAATTTTACAGATATAAAATATTGCTGCCACGAGGAAGAAAAAATTCAGAAACAAAAAATCCGAATTCCAATCATTTTTAATATTTTCAAAATTCATGAGCGACCTCTTGAAAATTTTTTATTGAGCTGATTTTTGGAGAGGCTTCTTATAACATCTTAAACCACAAAATTTTCGTTAGAGACTCGAAAAAAAAAATAGTCGGTTTTTTTGGGTCACCCTAATCTTGATTTTAAAAAATTTTTAAAAATTCCCGCCGAAAAAAATAAATTCAAGTTTTAGTGATAAAAAAAATATACACAAAGAATTTAAAAAAAAAAATATTGTTTAGCTTTGAAACCTACTTTCTTTTAATCGTGAAAAAATGTTGCAACAAGTCATAGTATTACAGTAACGGTCACTGGAAATGCGCTGAGCATTCATTCTATAAAAGTGTCTTTACTTGTTTTATACTCTCGTTGACATGAAAATGTTACTTAATAATAATTTAGTGTAAAATAAATACATCCACCTATTTAGTCGTGCCTCACAATAATAATAACCATAAAATTATCATCATTATTTCTATTTCTATTTATTTTATACAGAAAACTCTTCGACTTGTCTACTGAATTTAAAGCAAAACTTTTATGTGAAAGTTACATTTTTATAGTTACAAGTTTTGATTTAATTTTACTTTTAGTTTCATTTGCAATAGACCGGGACGTCAATTTTATAACTCGTTAGTGAATTTAAAAATCACTTTCGGTTATAAAAAGTTTTTTTTTTTTTAAATACGTGCATACACGTTAGACCGTACGTGTCATGAAGAATGTGACAACTCATCCGTATAAATCTCTGTCCTACTTATTTATTTTTGACTTTATTTTTATGTCTCATAAATTAACTTTCCTTTTAAATTAATTACTAATAAATAATTACATAATTTCATTATCATTTTTTTTTTGAGATCAAAGAAAGTAAATTTTTTAAAAGTGAGACCTTGACTTGAGAGTCAAATGAAATTGAAAGGAAAATAATAAATATGTTTTCTGAGTATAAAAAATACATTAAACTTGTTAGTTATTTTTTATATATACATATAAATATATATATGAACGTACGTATATATGGTGGGGAAAAAAGTTGATGTCGATGTTTTTGTAAGACTTGGTGCCATTCACTAATTGAAAGAGTTAGAGTGTGTATATATTTAATTACATAGAAAAGAAAAAATTTGTGGACAAATTTTGACAAGTCAGTAATTTTTATTTAAATACTTCACTATTTTTTTTTTTTTACTATAAATTAAAATTAAATTTATCGAGTGATTTTTGAGGATTTTTTTATTTTTTAAAAATTAATTTAATAAGAAAATTGTCATAAATTATTTACTGTAATCGATTAACTTTTTTTGCTGATAAACCAGTTTTTCTTCACATACGTTCTACTTAATATTGCGTGATTTAATTTGTGACTAAATATCACTTTTATATTTTTATAAATATCAATTATAATATATTTAGCGAAAATTTTTTTTTATTAAAAAAAAAACTTTTCATTGACGAGTAAGAAAATTTCAATTTCTAAATACTAACGTATGTTTTTTTTTAAAGAAAATTTTGAAGATTAATATTAATTTCCGTCAGCCAAAATAATCAGTTTGAAAAAAATTTTTAAAATAAATTTTTTGGTATCGCGTCTATTAAAAAAATTGCATGAAGGATAAAAAAATATCAGATAGCAAATAAGTGAATATTTAAAATCTTTATTTTATTTATTTATTATAATTTATAATTAATAAAAATAAACAATTAATAATTAGAATGACTTTATTACCGCCGACTACTGAGCAACAAAAAAAAATATATGAAGAAATTCCACCGGATCCTGAAATGAGACGTAAGGACATTCAAGCCCTTCGTGAATGGATACTAAAACAACCCCATTTACCAAAACATATGGGTAATTAAAATTATTTATCTATTAATTATCAGTAATTGTGCACAAAAAAAAAATTTTTTTTGGTGCAAGAAATATTTTGTGGTACGAAATGAAAAAAAGAAATTTTTCTCAGGACTAGAAAAAATTTCTTAGCGCAAGAAATTTTTTCTTCCCTCAATAAAATTTTTTTTACCCCAAGAAAATTTTTGATTTTAATTTATAATTCAAAAATTTTATGTGCTAAGAAATTTTCAAGTGAATGTGGCTGACATTTGTCAATTTTTAAAATTTTGGAATAATTGAATGAAATAAAAATAGAATATAATTAAAAAAATGCGCATTTATAGAATTGGAAAATGAGTACATGCATTTTTTTTATTTTCATATTTTTAATTATTTAATTCGTTAATTTGTAATTTGAAATTTGTCTCATGTCTGCTATATTCACACTCATGAAATTTTTTATGACAATAAAATTAGCGGACATTTAAAAATTTTTGGATTCTTTTTAACAAAAAAATAAATGTTAAAAAAAATATTTTGAAAAATTGCACGTATAGTTTATGAAATTTCCGACATGTGCATTTTTTTAGAAATATTTTTTTTTATTATTTATCTGTTAAAAAAAAATTTTTTTAATTTCAAATGTCTGCTAACTTTACTATCAAAAATTTTTTCTAGTCCTGAGAAATTATTTTTTTAAATTCTATTTGAATTTTTTGGTAAAAAAAATAACTTTTGCATAATTATCAAATTATCTATAAATTAAATAATAATTATTTTAGATATTAATTAATGATTATAATAAATTTTTTTTCAGATAACGACAGATTAGAAAAATTTTTATTCGGTTGTAAAAATAGCATTGAGCGTTGCAAGATGATTTTAGAAAGATATTTCACCGCAAGAACTGCACTTCCGGAGTTTTTTTTACATAGAGATCCAATGTCACGTGACATACAAGACTGTTGTAAAACAATGTGAGTCACCCAGGTCCATTTCCTTTCGGATATTTATTGTTTAAATATTTTAAGTAAACGTTAAACATTAATTTCATAAAAACTTATTATAATCATTATTAAGCAAACAGTATGAAGGAAACGTTAAATACTCGAAGCTTATGAGCAAATAAAATTAATTACAATGAATAAATAGTTGAGTAGTAATAAATAAAAATTTTAAAAAAATAACGATGACAGTAAAAAATATTTTTTCAATTACCAGAGAATACTTCGTGTTACCATCGCTAACCGACGAAGGCCATCGTGTGACAGTATTGCGTTTGAAAGACAAGGATATCAATAGATTTTCTGTTCAAGCTATTACGAGACGTATACTTATGGTAATGGATGCAAGATTAACTGAGGAAGCTTGTCTTTCAAATCAAATGGTTTTTGATCTTGAGGTAAAATCGATACATACATATAAATGACTATTTATTATTATATCTTCTTTTGCTTGATTATTTTAATGACATTTCAATCACAACAATTATAATTATTTTAATTTTTATTAATTTTAAACCTTGACCAAAATATATTTTTATTTAACCACACTGAAAAAGATAATCGTTATCTGCACAGAAAAAACAGATATCTTGAGTCAAGAAAATATTTTTTAAGACAAACGTTTTCGGGAACCAAGTCAAGATTTTCTTGGGCCAAGAGAATTTGTCTTGGTCAGAGAAGATTTCTACTTTATCTGAGAAAATTTAGGTCTCCAAAAAAATTTTCTTGAATCAAGAATATTTACCTTCAGTCGAGAATTTTTTTTTTTTGTGTGTGCAAGCGATTTTTTCGCTGAACCTAGTGTTTTTTCGCTAGCAGGCAGCGATTAAAAATCACTTGCCGGAAGCGATTTTTTCGCTAGCTGCTAACGATTTTTTCGCTAGTAGCTCGGACAGTGTATTTTTAACTCGGTGTGAGTGTTATCTTACACACCATTCGGTGTTATTAGCTATATATATATACATAGCGAAAAAAACACTAGCTTGAGCGAAAAAATCGCTTGCAGCTAACGATTAAAAATCGCTAGTTGATAAAGAAAAAAATCGCTAGCAGCTAGCGATTATTTTTTTCAGTGACCGATCCACAAATTTGCGTATGCGACCTTAAAATTTGTCCTTAAATTAAAGTTTATTACGCTTGCATTAACTTTCATTTTACATTAAAAGTAATTACGTGATAAAAATAACGTGAGTATGAGACTTGTAATTGAATAAATAAGTTTTCATATGAATTCATTAATTTTTAATGAGTAAAATTTTATAAACCATACGATCAAAAAAATCCATATCTAGCCTAGATTCCTATACAGGTTCCGACATGACGTTTTTGGATAGATTCCATATGGTTTCCTATGAAAATCCAGCATAGATCCCGATATAGATTCTAAAATGGGTTCCTATGGGAATCCACATCATGAAAAATCTATATGGGAATCTAGTATGAATTCCTGTGTGGATTTTTACGAAGATTTCCCATTGGAAGCTGCACCATGTCAAAATGGGAATTCAGATACCCACAGTTTCCCATATGGGGGTCCACATACTCATAGTTTCCTATACATGAATTCTTATATAAATCCATACACTCCTACATTAATTTCTATGGATTCTTACGTAAATTCATACTTTCATATATAGATTCCTATGAGTTCCTTCATGACGTTTTCGAATAAATTCCTATACGGTTTCCTATAGGAATCCAGCATAGATCCCGATATAGATTCTCTCATAGATTTCGATGGGAATCCACACCATGCCAAAATGTGAATCCAGATACCCATGGTTTCCTATATGGATCCTTATATAAATCCATACACTCCTATATTAATTCCTAATATGGGTTCTTATACATAAATCCATATATTTGTATATGGATTCCGACGGGTTTTCATGCAATCCCACATGGATTTTTTTGATGGGCATAAAAATATATTTTTTTGTATCCAAAAGACCTTAAAGTAGAATCGAACCGAGAACCGTAAAAATTCAAGAACTTTCCTATAAGGAAACTAGTTTTCCCGGAATATTTCCAAGTAAAATTTTGTGTAAAAATGAAGTGAAAAATTTTTTATTATTTTTTTTCTAAAGTATAATAATGAAATATAATTTTTTAGGGATTTACTGCTGCACATTTTGCTAAATGTAGTCCAACACAAGCGCTCGTAAGAAAAGCAATGCTCGCTGCACAAGACAGCATGCCATTACGTTTACACAAAGTCTACTTTATAAATGCTCCATCATTTATAAATAACGTCCTTAATATTTTTTATCCTTTACTAAAACCAAAATTGGTAGAAAAGGTATTTAATATGTTTAAAAAAAAAATTTAATTACTATTAATTCATTAAAAATAATTTATTTATTAATTTCACAATTAGTTTCGTGTACATTCGGGTGGAGGTGAAGAATTGTGCTCTTATATGAATAAAGATATTTTGCCAAAAGAATGGGGAGGTAAAGCTGGAACATGTAAACATTTAAATGGTATTTTAATTTTTATTTATATATTTTAATATCTAATTATTTCTACGTTACACTGCAAAAATCGAGAGTAAATTCGAAGTGATTACGGATTTTATTTAAATCCGAGTTCACTCCATCCCTCGGAGTTTTGGGGTTTTTAAAAAAAATTACTCCGTATACAGAGTAAATAGGAAATTTTTTTTCCAGCGGAGTGATTTTGGAGTCTAGATTTTTTAAAAATATGATCCTGAAGTTAGCAGACATCTAATTATTTTTGAATTTTATTTGAGGCGGTAAATTTGAAAAGAAAAAAATTTGAAAAAATTGCACCTGTAGTTTTTTAAATTTTCTACATGTGCATATTTTTAGTTTTTATTTTTTTGTAATTGATTTGTTGAAAAAAAAATCCGAAAATTTTGAATTGTCTGCTGACTTCATGATCATTTTTAAAATCTGTATTTACTCCGAGTCAGAGTTTTAATTTTTAAATGAACTCCTTTTAGGAGTAAATTTCACTCCCAGAGGATTAAATAAACACACAGTCACCTGCTCCGTATTCACTTCGGATTTAATCCGCGTTCACTCCGCAAAATTTTATGATCCTGAAATTACCAGACAATCAACAACTTTTCGGATTGTTTTTTCAACACGTCAATTACGAATAAAAAAAAAACTAAAAATATGCACATGTAGAAAATTAAAAGAACTATAGGTGCAATTTTTTCAAATATTTTTTTTTTTTATAATTTATTATTCTGAAAAAAAATAAAAGAATTATTGAACGTCGGTTAACTTCAGTATCATAAAATTTTTACAGTGTATTAATAAATAAATTAATAAAAAAAAATAAATCTTAGATGCATGGAAAAAAAAAATTGAAAAATACCGAGACTGGTTTTTACAAGAAGAAAAATTAAGTAAGACAGATGAGAAAGTGAGAATGCCAACTTCTTCGTCATCATTTGCACTCGAACTTGGCGGCATTCAAGGCTCATTTCGACAACTCAATATCGATTGAATTTAATTTACTTTTATATTTTTTTTACTCTCTATTTATTAATGTTATAGCCATAGACATTTAATTTCATTAAATAATTATTTTTTAAATTTAATTCATTAGTTTTATTCAAAATAAAATTCATCATTTAACTCATTTTCCATTATAATTAAAAAAAATCTATTTAGTTCTCAAGTGTCCGGTAGTTCCATCTACAGCCTGGCATAAAACTTCAAACTAAATCATATTTTAAATAAAATATATCAACTATATAAATTATGTATAAAAATAAATTTTAAATCAATAAATTTTTTAAATATTTGAATTTCTCAAAAACTCTAAATTTTTCCCGAGCTCAAAATTTTGTAATCTATTTATTGTAAAATAAAAAAAATTATTCTATTGATTAATAAAAAAAACTACATTACAAATTAATTAAAAAATTTAATCAACGACTTGTAATAACAATAAAAAATAAATTGAATGCATCAACATTAGACTGGGCCAAAAAAATTGACCATTTTTTTTTTTTCATAGCTATATCGAAAATATTATTCAGAATGACAAAAAAAAAGTTTCATGAAAGTTTGAGCTCTTAATATTAATTTTAAGAGGTCTATCATCGCTATTTTTAATTTTAATTCATAATTTGATGTTTTACGTCAAAATTGCTTAAAAATTGAAGTAAAAAAAATTCATTTCCACTTATTCTTATGTAAAATTAAATTCCCTACAAAAAAGGTCTGATTGAAAATTTTCGTCAGACAAGCCGTTTCCGATTAATTAAGCTTAATAAATTGATATATTTTTTCGATTTAACATTTTTACTTTTGAATTTTGTAACTGACGAATCAATGAATATCTAATAAAGACCATGACAGATTTTTGAAGGAAATTTAATGCTCTACAAAAAAGGTCTCTTAACATTTTTTGCTAAATTCACTCCTTCGAAAGTTATTCACGTTATTGAAATCGTTTTGACTCAAATTCAACCTTGAATAACTTTTGAAGGAGTGAATTTAGCAAAAAATGTTAAGAGACCTTTTTTGTAGAGCATTAAATTTCCTTCGAAAATCTGTCATGGTCTTTATTAGATATTTATTGATTCGTCAGTTACAAAATTCAAAAGTAAAAATGTTAAATCGAAAAAATATATCAATTTATTAAGCTTAATTAATCGGAAACGGCTTGTCTGACGAAAATTTTCAATCAGACCTTTTTTGTAGAGAATTTAATTTTACATAAGAATAAGTGGAAATGAATTTTTTTTACTTCAATGTTTAAGCAATTTTGACGTAAAACATCAAATTATGAATTAAAATTAAAAATAGCGATGATAGACCTCTTGAAATTAATATTAAGGGCTCAAACTTTCATGAAATTTTTTTTTTGTCATTCTGAATAATATTTTCGATATAGCTATGAAAAAAAAAAATAGTCAATTTTTTTGGCCCAGTCTAATCAACATAAGGTATGTCAATTTACTACCCTTATCTCTCAACATATATATCCATCGCCGGATTGATTTTTCTCAAACGTACGTCACAAAATGTTAGTCAGCATGCGCGTAAATTCACATTCATATTTTTGTTATTTAAAATTATAAATTTTCTGTTTAAAATTTTCTAAAAACCTCCAAAATTACAAATCCAAAATTCGTTCTACAAAAAAATACAAATTTATTTTGCTACTGATAACAAAAAAAAATAAATTTATAAAAATATAAATTATTTAAAAATCCTCGTATTGCATGGAGGTGGTGGAGGTGGTGCAGATAGTGGTGGTACATTAGAACAGACTGGAACAGGCGATAGCAACCGTTGGTTGCGTATAAGCTTGACTGTAGCGAGGTCAAAGTGGGTTCATTCAGTTTAGTAGCGTGTTTGTCATACTCTCGACACAAACTCTTTTGTCTCATACAAAGTAAAGTAAAATAAAATAATAATTTATTTGAACTCGAAAATAAAAAAATTGATTTTTTAAATTCAAATATTCAAATTTTCCCACCATTTATTTTAAAAACTAAAAAAATTTTTTTAATTCCATTTATTTTAATTACGTGTAATTAAGGTGCTATTATTTTAATTATTAATATGTTTATTATTTTATTGTGTTGCAATGACAGTTAATTACTGATTAACGATTGAGTGGAGCTTGAAGCATAATGAAGAGCATTTAAATTTAGGGTGCGGTTGGTATTGAATTTTATAATATTTTTAACCAATTGATTTTTTTTCAGTTTCAGTTTCAATTAAATTCTTAATCGACTATTGGAATTTAATATTTTTTAATGTAATGCCCGCGTGGTTTTTTGTTATATAATGAATATTCAGTTGCGATACAATTGCGTACTTAGTCTATGTATGTGTGCACGATATATAAATATATAAATATATAAATGTGCATGATGCCCTTCGAGTGTTGATTCCGCGGTTTACATTTTACACTAAATAAATATTTTACTTTTGTACCTTAAACTTTTTTTTATAATTACAATTTATGGCGCAATATTTTTTTTCATATTTTAGGAATAAATTTTGGGCGCAAAAAAAAATTTACTTATCAATTTTCTATAAAAAAATGAAATTGAATTTTTAAATTCAAATTTTGAATTTTTGAATTAATAATTTTTTTTTTTCATTGCCTGCTTTGGAGTAATTATTAAAAATAACGGTATTAAATCAAGATAATAATGAGTATAGACAAGATTGTTAACACACGATTTAAGTTAAAGCTTAAAGTCGATGATACATAAAGCTGGCAATGAACTTGACGTGAGTGTTAAATCCTTGACAGAAATTATCGACAATAGTCAAGTTTCATATCAAGTATAGTCAATGAGCCATATCCACACATTTATACACACAAATATATATGTACGCACATATGTATAGAAGTATATACACAAATATTTATGTCACTTATAACCACAGCCAGCTCGTTACCGTACATGAAAATTGTAAAATATTTTATAGATAAATTACAGAGATGGTCCTCATATTATTTGTCAGCTCTTATTGACATGCGCCATCACTTTCTTCGGTCAATCAATTAAAAATAAAAATTCGATCAATAAAAAATCTCGATGATTAAAAATAAATATTTTTAATTTTGTCTGCATTGCAGCGATTGCGGGTAAATATTTTTGAAAATTCCCTTTTTAATTATCTAGTCTCTCATATCCTCCGCATGAAAACACTTTATATGTGAAAAAATATATTTTAAAATATGTGAATATTATAATGTGATATATTGCACAATATATAAAATAATAATTATATTTTTGGCGTATTAATATCTGATATATTGAAAAAAAATATATTGCTACAATATATTAATTATATATTTATCAATATAACTTTTTTTATGTATGTTTAGCATATATATCTTGGTATATTTTATTATATATTGATATATTGTATTGGAAGTAGTATATTTATTAATATACAGTATGATGTATATTTTTTATATAAGTTTTCCAGTATATTGCAACATATATGGTACTCCATATATTTTGCAATATATAACGTCCAATATATTGCAAAATATATGGTACTATATATACTTTTCGTACTATGGTATGTTACATAATAAAAACCATGCATTTTAGTTTGTAATTTTCATTTCTATGCTATCGGGCAGCTTCTCAAAAAATATAAATATATAAAGACTATAATTTTCAATATATCGAGAAAAATATAATTTTTAATATATTGGAAAAATATAACTTCAATATACCGCAAGCCATAGATTTAAAAATATAAGGTCTTCCACGTATGATCAATTATATACAGACAATATATCACTAATTATATGAGTCAAAATATATATAAATTTTATTATATTATACTTTATAAATTACATATATACCATCCATATATGACAAAAATATATTGAGCATTATATGAGATAATATATATAGAGAAATATAAAACATTATATAAAAAGAAATATATTATTAAAAATATATAATCCAATATATGTAAAAAACATATGTTCATAAATATATATATTTTCCCTGCCATATATTTATCACATATTTACCATATATATTTTTATATATTTCTAACAATATATAGCTTTTCCATGCGGGCTGATTCAAAATTTGAATCGTAGATTGAACCTTTAGACTGGACGTTAATTTACGTATTTTGAACGAAGTCGACGTTTGAAAACGTAAACAAGACTTGCGTAGTTATAAATCGTATTTATTACGACTTGAGATAAAAAAATAGATCTATTAACTGCTGCTGAAAAATTTCTAGAAGCTACAGAACAATAAATTTTATAGAAACTCCCACATATTTTCCTACAGCTGCGGATAATTTGAATTTATCATATTATAGTTTACTGAAAATTTTCAAATTACGTTTTCCTGATAATTTTCTAGCCTTCAAAGGTTCAATTAACGTTTTTTAACCTCACGTACATTCACTCAAAATAAATTTCGACCGGAAGAAAAATTTATTTCTTTATATATATATTTAAATAAATTAAATTTGAAAATTTAAATTAAATAATCCAAGTTCAAATTACATATGAGTTTAAAAATAGTCTTTTAATAAAATATAACTATGGACAGTTGATATTATTGTGACGGTAATTGTCTGCGTAAACAAGCAATGAATTAAAGGCTTGACTGTTGTATTAAAAAAGTGGAGCGAGCAGACGTCCACATGATTCACTGGGCTTTTATCATCCTGTGTATTTATTTTTAGAGTGATAAAGGAACTATTAAACAAGAATTACTAGGGTTATTAAATAATTTATTAACAATGCGCATAAATATTTTATCATTGTCATCAATAATAATAATAATCATCATTTTTTTTTATACCTAAAGATATTTGTTATCATTTAAATTTAATTATCGTTTAACCCTTTCACACGAATGACAACGATAACGATCTTGTGTTACGCGGAATCCATTAAATATAACAGATAATATGATATTGATTTGTTTTTATCAGATATGGTGACTTATATTACCAGCAAATAGATGTGTTAAAAAAAAATTATTAGCTTGCGCTATTTATTATTTTTTTTTATTTGCACTTATCGCGAGTTCAATCAATAGCTTAAGAAATTACAAAATTATATTAGTGTTAAAAAAAAATTTATGACTCCAATCAATAAAAAATAAGTAGTAAAAATATTTATATAAATAACAATAAATAATTACTTTTTTTTTGTATGAAAAAATTTTTTTTAACTTTAAATTTGTTCTTGAACATTCGGTTCTAAATATAGTAGAGCCTGTACGAGGTCAAATCAATATGATCATATATATATTTAACAGTATTGTGATTAGAAGATAAATATGAATCTCATCTTAATCGCGATTAGAGGCCCAATAGAAGAAGTCACTACACAGTAAAAAAATTTATGTGTCTGTGTTAAAAACGGTCCGTGTTAAATTTTTGTGTTAAATCAACACAATTCTCTCTGTGTTACTTTAAAATTTTTAATCGATCTACTATTCAACACTTTAAAAGTGTTACCTAGTACAAAAATTGATATTATCAACATTTATTAAGTGTTACTTTAAAATCAACACAGAAAAAGTGTTGAAGCGACAGTTGAATTGTGTTAAAAAAATGTCTTTCTTCTATTCACGCGGGAAGCGACATTAAGCATCAGTTTTGCTTGGTTAGTTATTATTTTTGTGACATTGATTTTATTTATTTTCAATTAGACATGAAAAAATAAAATTGACAAAGTTCATGATTCGTATAGTTTAAAAAAAAAAAAAAAATATTTAAAAAATTGCATCTGTGGCTTTTTTACTTTTCTACGTGCGCACATTTTTATTTTTTATTTTTTTTTCGTAATTGATTTGTTGATAAAAAAATTGAAAAATTGTTAACTGTCTGCTAACTTTAGGATCATGTTTACTATCACAAAATAGTTAAATGTTAAATAATAATTGTTGACACTTTTGATAATCTAAAAATAATTAATGGTACAAAAATAAAATGTAAAAGTTAACATTTTTTTTGTGTCGCCATTAACATTTAAAAAGTATTGAAGTTACTTCTCATATTACTCGAATTGTGTGTTGAAATTTTAACACAAATTTTGTGTTTAAATTCAACACAAACAGTCTGTGTTGAAAAATAACACAAATATTGTGTGGACCGTTTCTAACATACATTGTGTTGATTTTAACACAATATTTTTTACTGTGTAAATTTAGTGGGTTGATGATAAGGAAAATTGTATTTCAGATCGAATGACCTCGAGTATCCTGAAAGAGGACGAAGAGGACGAAGAAGCAGCGAAAGTAGACTGGATCTACCGGTGACAAATTTGATGAGCAGGTGTAATTGTCGGTGATGGACAATGAACAACCGCATCAGGAGCTGGTCAAGTGTGTCGTTGTGGGTGACACAGCAGTTGGCAAGACCAGGCTGATATGTGCCCGTGCCTGCAACAAACACGTATCGCTATCGCAATTGCTCACCACCCACGTACCCACGGTCTGGGCCATCGACCAGTACCGAATTTACAAGGACGTAAGCCGCGAGAATTCAAATAAAAAAACATTGTTGTACATAGACCTTAAACCACCTTGAAAATTAATATTATTTATTCCTTGTCCTGCCTGATTAACCATAACAATAATAACTTTTTTATAATAATTATTAATATTATTATAATTATATTAATAATAATGATAGTCCTTATAACATACACTATACCTTCTACTACTACATCCTTAAATATATTCGATTCAATAATTTGTGGCCGTCGCTCCACGAATTTCCTCGGCATTGGGCCTCGTGTTCCAGGTCCTTGAGCGCTCCTGGGAGGTCGTTGACAATGTAAACGTATCACTCAGACTATGGGACACCTTTGGAGATCATGAAAAAGATCGAAGATTTGCTTATGGAAGGTAATTTGTTTGAAAATTTACTCAGATATCTTCTATCAAAAATTTTTCCTGTGAAAAGGGTCACCCAGGACTAAACGCAGTCTGCTCGGTGTGAAATATCGGTTACCTCAAATATTGTCTGATAATTAGAGCCAGGATTTTTACTTTGATTCAAAAACAATAATTGATTATTAATGCTGTCTAATTTTTGATATTGCGGCGGAAATATTGGTCGTATAAAAAAAGTTTTCAAATAAAAGTTGTAGGAAATTTAATTTTATAAAAAAAATGTCTCTTATAATTTTTTCTTAGGACTAATAGAAAAGTTGTAATTTCCAAATTGAGATTTTCGTAATTAACACAAATTTGAATCATTCATTATGAATCTTAATTTTGGAATCACGGTTAAAATAATGGTCGTATCAAAAAATCATAAGAAAGATTTTTTTTATAAAATTAAATTCCCCACAACTTTTGTATGAAAACTTTTTTGATAAAACCAATATTTTCGCCGTAATATCAAACATTAGAACCATTTATTTCAAAATTAAGGCAAAAATCTTGTCCCTACTGATAAAATAAGGGACAAGGGGGGAGGGGGTAAAACAGGATACTCCCAAAATTGTATTAAAAAATTCCAGAATCACTTGTAAATATAATTGAGCATTATTTTGAATTTTTTTTGTTAAACTTTTTCAAAAATCGAGTCAGTCGAAAAATATTACTGACTTGTGTTATGATCAAAAATTTTTTTTTTCTTCGTATCTAATAATTAAGTAAAATGTAATTGTTCTTTATGTAAATTACTTGCAAAAAAATTTAATTTAATCAAATTTATTTAATATCCAGAAATTTTTTTTTCCACTTTTTTAGTTGTCCCATTTTACCTGCAAAAATCTAATTTTTTTTTACCACAGAAAATTTTACACCGGTAGTGTTTAAAATTTTAACACCAAATCATTTACACTACAGCGCGGACTCAAATTTTTTACAGTGCAATGACCAATTAATTTTATATGAAAATTAATATAACAATTATTTAATAATTAAAATAAACTGGACAATTACATATTTAAATTATTAACAAAATAAAAATACACATGTTTTTTTTAATGAACCTTAGTATAGCATACGTAATACGTTTGCGTGACGTATTTCGCACGGAACAAACTACTTTGTGTATTTAAAAATTTATCTGTTTAATTTTTAAACTGGGTTATAAACAAGTCGATACTGTTATTTATTAATTTACCTAGAATATTGGGACATTAATTGTATTTTTACATTGTTCTGGTCTACTGACACTTATAGTGTCCAACCAGCGGTCGATTTTTTCATACAATTTTTGTTTCAATAAAATTTTTATCAGCTAATTCTCTTATTTAATTTAATGATCACATGCGACCTCTTATTTCAATAACAAATAATTAATTACAAATATAAAATAGGTCTGACGTTGTACTGCTATGCTTCTCCATAACAAATCCCGTGTCTTTACGGAACTGCAAGTTGATGTGGTATCCAGAAATTCGACGGTTCTGCCCTCAGACTCCTGTCCTGTTGGTTGGTTGCAAAAATGACCTGAGATATATGTATCGCGATGAGACATACCTCAGTTACTTTCGTGACCGCAGTCCATTTGTCAGGTAATTAAAAAAAAATACAAATTTTTATCACAACCCGAGTCAAAATATTAGACGTAAGTTGAACGTTCTTAACGTTTTGAATGTAAATTGAACTTTTTTAACGTTTTGAAAGTAAAGTGAACGATTTTTTTGTATTTTGGTTCGTAAAAAATTGGTAATTTCATGAGTTATGATTTTAGTTTACTGATAACATTAATTGATTTATTTCAATATTTGTAATCACAATTTTCATAACCTTGATATCATAATATATGAAAAGATATAATAGTTTTAGATAGAAGTATGAACTGAAAAAATTTTTTTTCAAAATACGAACTTTTTATTTAAGAGCCAGAAAGGCGGACGACAAAATTTTACGGAATTGACGTTATTATAATCCAGGAGTACAAAATCGATGAAAAAAATGTTTTTGAATGCTTATGTTTTCTTATTGTAAGTCAAAATAGGTTTTAATTACGTTTTCGATTTATTATACTCCAATCTACGTTTTGAAGAAGTTGAAACCCAGACAGCATTCAAGTCAGAATGACTGCTTTACGACGTATTTTTGAAGAAGTCTTCAAGAAGTCTTATAATGACTTCTTAAAGGTGTCATTTTTAAGAACTCTTAATTAAGAGTTCTTGGAGACTCCATAAATAAGACGTCAGTTTTGTGACGTCTTAATGTATTCTTTTTTTAACTTTTTTGAAGTCAAAATGAAGTCAAAATTAGGAACTCCTTAAGACGTCATGGTAAGTTCATTCTGAAGTCTTATTTGCGGAGTAAGAAAAAAGAACTCTTTGAGAACTCTTTTTAAAGACGTCTTACTGAGTTCGCTAGGTGGCGCATTCGACATCTTGAGAACTTCTTAAAGACTTCTTTAATATGTTTTTAAGACGTCCAAATCACAAATAGGAACTCATTCAGAACTCATCAAGACGTCATTTTGCTATCTGGGAAGCTGTCAAATTGAGTTTTTAATGTCCAAAACGTTCAATTATCGTTCAAAACGTTAAGAACGTTCAATTTACGTCTAATATTTCGACTCGGGAAGCATTTTAAAAAAAATTTTGATAATATATTGCATTAAAATAAATAAATTATAGAGCGACAAGAAAAAGTGATTTAGTTATGCCAGATCAAGCACGTGCAGTTGCCCGTGAACTTGGAGTACATTATTACGAAGCAAGTGTATTTACTTATTACGGAGTAAATGAAGTATTTGAAAATTCAATCCGGGCGGCACTTATTGCCCGTCGTCAGCAGCGATTTTGGATGACTAATTTGAAGCGCGTACAGCGACCACTACTACAAGCACCATTTTGTCCGCCCAAACCGATACCACCGGAAGTACATTTAGCATCCAGTACCTACGAAGAAAATATGAAAGCACTTTGGATGCGTCCTGTTCATACGGATGTCACGTTAATTGTCGGTAGCTGTACATTCTCGGCTCATCGTTGTCTTCTGGCAGCCGCATCTCCAGCTTTTCATAGATTATTTTCTATGGAACTTGTTCATGAACTCACACCGCGCAGCTCTAGTGAGAGTAGTATGGTATGTTGTGACAATAAATGAATAGCTTGTAAAAATAATAAATTATTTTTCACCTTTATATTAATAGGTCAGCACATTTGGTGAAGCTACTGTTGGTGATTTTAATGATGACACTGAATGTCTTATTCGTAATGATCAAGTAAAACCCGCAAAGTAAGTTTTTAATAGAATTAATTAAATTGACATACTGTAAAAAATCGGGGGAAATTTGAATTCACTCCACTTAGAGTTCCGGAGTTTTAAAAAAAAATAACTCCGCGTACAGAGTAAATGAGGAGTTTCTCGCAGAGTGATTTGGATTTCATTTGAATTCACATTCAGTCCGAACCGGAATTTCAGTATTAAAAGAAACTCTGGAGTGAATTTTACTCCGAGGAAATTAAATTCACTGCGTCACTAGGATTTTCAGTTTTAGAAAAAATACCGCGTACGGAGTAAATGAGGAGTTTCTCGCAGAGTGATCTGTCATTTGAATTCACATTCACTCCGAACCAGGGTTTCAGTATTAAAATAAACTTCTTTGGAGTGAATTTTACTCCGAGGGACTTAAACAAATACATAGTTACCCGCTCCGAATTTACTCCGACTCAGATTTTCGTAGTTTCAGAAAAAAATAACTCCGCGTACGGAATAAATGAGGAGTTTCTCGCAGAGTGATTTGGATTTGATTTGAATTCACATTCACTCCGAACCGAGTTTCAGTATTAAAATAAACTCTTTGGAGTGAATTTTGCGTTGAAGAAATTAAACAAATACACAGTTACCTACTCCGAATTTACTCCGACTCAGATTTCCGTAGTTTCAGAAAAAAATAACTCCGCATGCGGAGTAAATAGGAAGTTTCCAGCGGAGTGATTTCGGAGCCTGAATTTTATTTAAATCCGCATTCACTCCGAAAATTTTTTACTCTGTCCTAATAATATCATTATAAATAAATAAATTTATAGAGTATGGGAACAATTAAAACGTCGTTCAAGTTTTCAAGTATTGCCAACAATGGATCAAAGAAAAGCAACTGGAGCATCCCGTGAATTAAATCATCCAGCTTTTCAAAATATTCGCATTAATCTCGTAAGCACTCATATTTTATATATTTAATAATAAATAAATAAATAAAGACTGCACATATGTAAAATCTAAAATTAATAATTCATACATGTGATATATATAATATATATATCAGTACCAAGAATTTCGTCGCGTGCGATTCGAATAAATTAAATGACAACTTGCTCTACTTTAAATTACATTTAACCATAGAAATATATCAAGCACAAGTGGTCAAGTCATCAACTACATCAATCAATTACTTAACTTAGTCTTTATAAAAATATTTATTTAAAAACACGAATTATTTTACCCGCAGAATAAATATTATTTTTAAAAATTCAAATTTAAAAAATCTGTCTATCGGTTGACCCTGCGGGCCAGCCCTAAAACTTCCCGCTGTTTTTGAGCTCCTTGAGCTCGAAAACTTTGTCGTGAATACATTTTCGAGCTCAAAAATACTTTTGTATGCCGTTCTTTTGGAAAAAAATAGTTTTTTACAATTTTTTCTCCAACGATATCTCTCAAACGAATAAACCGATTAAGACGGCTGAGGTGGCAATCGACGCGTTTTATCAAGTTCTAAAGCTGGTCAAATTTTGAAATTGATTTATCGAGTCGTTTTTGAGAAATTTCAAAAAAACCAAAAAAAAAATTTTTTTTTTAATTCTTTCGACAACGGTTTCTCTTGAACGAATGAACCGATTTTGATGGTTGAGGTGGCATTCGACGCGGCTTATAAAGCTTTAGAGCCCAGTCGATTTTGGAATCAATCCATCGATCATGTTAAAAGTTATTAAAAAAAAACATTTTTGAAAAAATTTTATTTTTGGAATATCTCTGAATGAGCCCTACCGATCAAGCTCAATTTCTCACAGCTTCAAGATATTGACAAGCCGCGTAGAATGACACCTTAAAGTTCAAAATGGGTTCACCCGTTCAAAAGATACAGGTATTTACATATGTACGTACGTACATACATACTAGGGTGATTCAAAAAACAAACAAATTTTTTTTTTTTCTTCCAAACAGGTTCAAAAGTTTCGTTTAGATTAAAAAAGACGCCTGTGAAAATTAGAGCTCGTAGTATGAACATTAAGAAAATTCCGCATTGCACTTTTCTATTTCCCATAAGAATAACATAGGAAAAATTTTTTTTATTTCTTCTGATTTTTATAAGGAGCTAACAATGCGCCATAGGAATAATTGGCAGGCATATTTTTGTAGGGAATTGAATGCTCTACAAAAAAAGATTCTTATCATTTTTTGCGGAATCTATTTGTTCAAAAGTTATGTGAGGTTAAAGTCGAATTCATATTAAATTTTGAGTTTTTCTTACTTTTCCGGCGAAACTATCAGACCTATTACAAAATATCATTGAACAAATAGATTCCGCAAAAAATGATAAGAATCTTTTTTTGTAGAGCATTCAATTCCCTACAAAAATATGCCTGCCAATTATTCCTATGGCGCATCATTAGCTCCTTATAAAAATCAGAAGACATAAAAAAAATTTTTTCCATGTTATTCTTATGGGAAATAGAAAAGTGCAATGCGGACAATGTTAATATTAATATTAAGAGCTCTAATTTTTACAGGCGTCTTTTTTTATCTAAACGAAACTTTTGAACCTGTTTGGAAGAAAAAAAAAAAATTAGTTTGTTTTTTTAATCACCCTAATACATACATACATACAGTCGGACATCATCTTAAAATTAGTCAGAATAGCTTCCTAGGACCTCAAAACGTCGACATCTGATGAAAATTCAATTTTCGTAAATCGGACCGAAACCAATAACTTCCCGAATTTTTGAAAATTAAAAATTTTATTAGCGGGAAGTTAAAAATAAATTATTTTATTGCAGACGGAAAATTCAAATGGAATCCAACAACCGACGACAATAGTAACACTTTCAAAATTAATAACACCCCAATCAATGCAACAATGTCTTCAATTTATCTACACCGGAAGTTTGGATAAACGTTATCATGATTTGCAAGTATGTAATATCAATTATAATAAAATAAAATAATATATTTTATTTTAAAATGAGTAAACATCAATTGAGTATTTTCCTGTAGCGAGCCATTGGTTAAATTTAAAAAAAATAGCAATAAAAAAAAACGATAATCGGATTTCTATAGCCGCGATAAATAAAATAATTCTAACCCGATTATGTTCTTTCAGACAGCTCCAATCGGGTTGTTACTGGTTAGTAAAAATTAATTTTGTTATGAATCAAGTGCAAGGTGAATTGCATCAACCATCAGATCAAAAAAAAAAAAACGTCATACTGAAGATTTAAATTTAATTATTAAAATTTATTAACTGATTATATTATTGATAACAATCAATGTCATCGACTCGTTACTCGTTATTAGTTATCACATTAGCATGCACTGCATCCGAGCTTTAGTGTTAAAAAAAAATTAGAATGTTTTCCAGGACTCATCCATCATGGCAATAAATCCGTAGCGGATCATTATTAATCATATACTTATTTATACTTAAATAGAATTCTAGGAGGATTGCTTGTCAATTTTTTTTTTTTTACTATTGTAAATTTAATTGTTTAGTAATAAATCGCGTTTGTTTGTTTGTTTGTTTTGTCCAGGAAATACGTCAAGCTGCTGAATTTTTGGAACTGCCCCAATTGCTCATGGTACTTGGTAGCATACAAGCAAGATCACAGTTTATGAATAGCGATTTGAATAATCAGTATAAACAAGTTGTGAGACAGAGATTAGAAGACATTTGTTTAGAACAAGGTAATTTACTTGTTTATTTCTTGTGTAAAAAAAAAAGCCCGGGATTCAAAGTTTCGAATTTGAATTTTTCTCGAATTTTCGTAGATGACAACTACACAGAAAAAAAAAATTCTCGACTGAAGGTAAATATTCTTGATTCAAGAAAATTTTTTTGGAAACCTAAATTTTCTCAGATGAAGTAGAAATCTTCTCTGACCAAGACAAATTTTTTTTAACCAAGACAAATTCTCTTGGCTCAAAAAAATCTTGACTTGGTTCCCGAAAACGTTTGTCTTCAAAAATATTTTCTTGACTCAAGATAACTTTTTTTTCTGTGTAGAACTAGACAACAAAATTTCTGAAAATTGAATATATGTTTTATATATGCAATATATATTCAGATTTGCCCGGATACATATTTTTTTTATATAGGGATTGAAGTCTGATTTTTTTATATTCAAGAAAATTTTTGAAAATTAAATAATCTCGAAATTTTTTCGAACCATACTGATCAGTGAAATGAAAATTCTAGAAAATAAAAAATCCGATTATTTCTCCAACTGAACTTTAATTTTTTTTCTGCCAAAAATTATGAAAATTTGAAAATTTCAAATTTTTAATCGATTCCACAATTTCTTTATTTCTGTATTGTATTTCATATTGAGATTTAAAAAAATTGGAAATCATCTCGAATTTCAAAGTTCCCGCCGAACTTTTTCCGACTTTTTTTTCGTAGGTCATTTATTTATTTATAGATAAATTAATAAATACAGTCGAAGTCCACTAACTCGGGTCTTCTCCTCAATTTTGGCCCCATTATGAGCTACGCTCCCGCCCGATGCTATACATTTGTATATATTTATATACATGCATCACACAGAGTTACGTGGGGTAAGTATGCGCAAGCCCATGCATTTCAGTTCGAAATGAATGGGTTTGCGTAAATTTACCCACAGCGCACACTTGACTATATAATTAAGAGCGCATGCGTGTAATTGACTCTTTAAAGAAGTGGCATTCGATAACTCGGAATTTCTCGGAAATTTTCTCTCCTCCGTACACTAACTCCGAGTTAATGGATTTGACTGTATCAATATAAATTTTTTTAAGGTTTATTTGCTGACGTAATGTTTGAGCTTGATGACGGCAATATGTCAGCACATCGTGCAATATTAACAACAAGATGTGATATGATGAAAGCAATGTTTTCCGGCGACTATCGTGAAAGTAGCGCTAAAGTTGTACGTATTTATTTATCCACAGACTAAATATTTTTCAAAGGAGCCGCTAACTTTCAAAATATAGCGGACCCTGAGTCGAAATATTAGACGTAAATTGAACATTCTTAACGTTTAAAACGTGAATTGACGTTTTCAACGTTTTGAAAGTAAATTGAACGATTTTTTTGTATTTTGGTTCGTAAAAAATTGATAATTTCATGAGTTATGATTTTAGTTTAATGATAACATTAATTAATTTATTTCAATATTTGTAATCACAATTTTCATAACCTTGATATCATAATATATGAAAAGATATAATAGTGTTAGATAGAAGTATGAGACTGAAAAATTTTTTTTTTCAAAATACGAATTTTTTATTTAAGAGCCGGAAAGGCGGACAACAAAATTTTAGGGAATTGACGTGATTATAATCCAGGAGTACAAAATCGATGAAAAAAATTTTTTTGAATGCTTATGTTTTTTTATTGTAAGTCTAAATAGGTTTTAGTTACGTTTTCGATTTATGATACTCCAATCTGCGTTTTGAATAAGTTAAAAGCTGTCAAATTGAGTTTTTAGTCCAAAACGTTCAATTTACGTCTAATATTTCGACTCGGGACATATTGATATTTCCATTAATAAAATAAATTTACTATAATTATAGATCGTGTTTCCTGGTGTACGTGAATATACATTTCATAAATTTCTTTGTTATTTGTATACCGACCAAGTGCCACCGATATCATCAGCACGTTGTCTAAATCTTTTAGAATTAGCAAACAGACTTTGTTTACCGCGATTAATTAATTTAGTTGAGAGTAGAGTAATCGAAGATTTAGAAAGATTATCACAAAATGATGGTAATGAAGCTGTCGAAAGTTGCTTACGTTTATTAGAACCTTGTAAGCTTCACAATGCTAACCAACTAGCCGATTGGTGTATGAATCATTTGTGTGTTAATTATAATAAACTTTGTAAAATGTCACCGCGAAGTGTACGGTTACTACATCCAGATAATCAAGAGTATTTGAATGAACATCGCTGGCCACCTGTTTGGTAATTTATCTATTTACTTTTTTTTAACTAATTTTCATCAACTTGCTCTAGCAGATCCGAATTACGGTAAATTACGATATTTTGCGATAAATTACAAAATTTTACCGCAAATTAGAAATCTGGCGGTTAAAATGCGGTAATTTATCGTAAAATTGCGACGGGCTTGCGGTATTTTACCGTAAAGTTAAGTATTGCACTGTAAAAACTGGAAGAATAAAAAAGCATACGGTTTCGACGGTAAAAATGCCGTAAATTACGGAAAATACGGCAAATTTCCTGTAGACATCGTATTTTTTTACGGTAAATTTCGGTATTTTTACCGTAGAATTGCGATAGAAGGCCGGTAATTTACCGTAAAGTGAAGTATTGCACTGTAAAAACTGGAAGATTAAAAAAGCTTACGGTTTTGACGATAAACATGTCGTAAATTACGGAAAATACGGCAAATTTCCTGTAGACATATCATTTTTTACGGTAAAGTCCGGTATTTTTACCGCAGATTTGCGATAGAAGGCCGGTAATTTGCCGTAAAAGTGTGACAGGCCTGTGGTATTTTACCGTGAAGTTAAGTATTGCGCTGTAAAAACTGTAAGAATAAAAAAGCATACGGTTTTGACGGTAAACATGCCGTAAATTACGGAAAATACGGCAAATTTCCTGTAGTCATCGTATTTTTACGGTAAATTTCGGTATTTTTACCGTAGAATTGCGATAGAAGGCCGGTAATTTACCGTAAAATAAAGTATTGCACTGTAAAAACTGAAAGATTAAAAAAGCATACGGTTTTAACGGTAAAAATGCCGCAAATTACGGAAAATACGGCGAATTTCCTGTAGACATATCATTTTTTACGGTAAATTCTTGTATTTTTACCGTAGATTCGCGATAGAAGGCCGGTAATTTACCGTAAAGTGAAGTATTGCACTGTAAAAAAAAAATCATACGGTATTAAAGACGCAAATTTCGGATAATTGCCGTATTTGATCGTAATTCGCCGTACAATACCTTAGAATGTGACAAATTTCCAGTAGAAATACTGTATTTTACAGTAAATTATGGTATTTTTACCGCAAATTTGCGACAAGTCTGGTATTTTATCGCAAAAAGAAGTATTGCACTGGAAAAATAAAAAAACCATGCGGTTTTTACGGTTAAATTTCCACCTTTTACCGTAAATTACCGTGCGAAGCGACAAATTTTCCGTAATAAATACAGTATTTGGCGGTAATTTACCGTAATTTGGATCCGCCAGGGTTCGTAAGTAAATTTATAAATCAGTTGAACGATTTGCTGCAGGTATTTGAAAGACTACGACTACTATCAAAAATGTTTAGCCGAATTGGACAAAGAAAACAAACCGACGTTGAAACGTAACCGGAATCAATCAGGATGTCTCTGTTTCGCGGGTTCAAGCAAAACTTCCCGAAAAGAAGAAACCGGTGGCGGAAGATCGGGTGCATCTGGTGGTGATGCTAATGCAGAACGGCCGTTATTCGAAGCATCAACAAATGAATCTGGTGAGGTTGTATGACATGAGCTACGCGGCTCAGGCCGCCGTTCAATCAGATTTATTCTGATGCCTATGCTCATAATATTCATCTGCACTATTTTTACTATTTTGATACTGCTACAGATTTATACTTAAGCCGTGTAATAAATATATACATACATACATATATCGTAATAAATATATACAATTAATAAAGTAGCTTTAGATAAGACACTATTAATTACGGAATGAATTTTTTAAATTAAACGGAACACGTTTGCGAATGTGATTAAACTTAATTTCATTTTTTATGTACATTACACTTTTTATTCAATTTTTTTTTTTTAATAATAATTATATTATTTTTAAAATATAAATATATATACATATTTTTATTCAATTAACGATTGCTTAGTAATGCACAATGCAAAGTAATTTTATTATTTTTTTTTTTTTAATTAATCAGAAACGTATGAAATGTAAGAGTCCGAATAGTAAATTAATATTAAAATTAATAATAATGAATTTCCGCTAATGATCTAGTCAAATGCTCCGAATTAATGCAGTTAAAAAAAACAATAAATTTAAATGTCCAATAAAAGTTTATTTTTACCGCAATTATTGCAATAGAAAATGATGATAATAAATTACATATTGTAAGGATATAAAAGAAGAAATAGATGACAGGAAAAGAGTATTAGTTGGGAATCGTTAACGTCCTCTTCCGCAGTGAAAATAATCGATTAGGCTGGAACTGTCGAGATTTATTATAAAATTACACTCGATAATTAGATGAGACTGGGTAGTAAATATTCAAATAATTAGGAAAGTGGTTTAATTAATAACAATTAGCTTCGTAATTTGATACATTAATAGCTATTAATTATTAATATAGTTGGTAGTATACTTTTTTAATTACTTTATTATACTTTCAAATAAACATTCTCTTAAATATTGCTTCCACTTTTTTTTTAAATGGCTACAAAAATAATTAAATGAACTTGGTCCCTTTGTAAAAAGCATATCAGTCTTTAAAACGATTTTTTGTGATTTAATGCGTTTTTTAGTTGGCAATAATAATTATGTTTATCTAAATAATAAATTGTTAATTATTGAGAAATTTTAAAATTTTAAAACGGACTGAGTAAAATTATTTACTTCTTGTAAAAATTTGAGTGAAAAAATTTTTATCAAATTTTTGGTCATAAAATTACATTGAAATTTTTGAATTTTGAATCCTTATATAAATAAAAATAATTGTAATTAAGTTTTTATGCCTCAAAAATATTGAGCAGTTGCATTTCGAAAAATTTGAAAGTTTAAATTAAATTTTGCTTAGCGCTATTTTGTAATGACTAGGGACAAGATCTTTGCCTTATTTTTTAAATGAATAGTTCAAATTTTTGATATTACGGGGAAAATATCGGTCTTAGTAAAAAAGGTTTTGAACAAAAGTTGTAGGAAATTTAATTTTATTAAAAAAATGTCTCTTATGATTTTTTTATACGATCACTATTTTCACCGTAGTTCCAAAATTAAGATTCATAGTGAACGATTTAAAATTTGAGAAATTATGAAAATCTTAATTTTGAAATTACGGCTTTCTTATTAATCCTAAGAAAAAATTATAAGAGACATTTTTTTTAGGAAATTAAATTTCCTACAATTTTTGTTCAAAAACTTTTTTAATACGACCAATATTTTCACCGTAGTTCAAAAATTAAGATTCATAATGAACGATTCAAAATTTGATTAATTATGAAAATCTTAATTTTGAAATTACGGCTTTCTTATTAGTCCTAATAAAAAATTATAAGAGACATTTTTCTTTAGAAAATTAAATTTCCTACAATTTTTGTTCAAAAACTTTTTTAATACGACCAATATTTTCACCGTAGTTTAAAAATTAAGATTCATAATGAACGATTCAAAATTTGATTAATTATAAAAATCTTAATTTTGAAATTACGGCTCTTTTATTAATCCTAAGAAAAAATTATAAGAAACATTTTTTTTAGAAAATTAAATTTCCTACAATTTTTATTTAAAAACTTTTTTAATACGACCAATATTTTCACCGTAGTTCAAAAATTAAGATTCATAATGAACGATTCAAAATTTGATAAATTATGAAAATCTTAATTTCAAAATTACGGCTTTCTTATTAGTCCTAAGAAAAAATTATAAGAGACATTTTTTTTAGAAAATTAAATTTTCTACAACTTTTGTTTGAAAACTTTTTTAATACGACCAATATTTTCACCGTAATTTAAAAATTAAGATTCATAATGAACGATTCAAAATTTGATTAATTATGAAAATTTTAATTTCAAAATTACGGCTTTCTTATTAGTCCTAAGAAAAAATTACAAGAGACATTTTTTTTAGAAAATTAAATTTCCTACAACTTTTGTTTGAAAAATTTTTTCATAAGACCAATATTTTCCCCGTAATATAAAAAATTCCACACCACTAATTATTAATTATTTTTAAATTAACGCAAAAATCCTGGCCCTAATAATGACCAAAAATTTTGTAAAAATAAATTATTAAATTTTTGTAGGTTATATTAATAATTAATATTAATTGGTAGGATTATAAATCTAATGAATACAATAAATATAATTGAGTTGCTGGCAACGTCAATTTAAATGTCAATCTAAATGTGGAGCGATCCTTTTTTTACGAACAATAATTAACAAAAAAAATAATGATATTTGATCAACAAAAAATTTATTAATTTTATTTTAAAAATAAAGTATTTTAAATTACTTTTATCCATTAAATATCTTTACAACAGTCATATCATTGCCTGTATTTTATAATTAAACATAAAATATATAAAATATAAAACAATGTACGTAATAAAGCTACAAGATAATTTTGAAATAACCAAAAAATTAGATATTAATAATGAAGCAATAAATTAGACAACTAATGCATAAAAAATATATGTAATAAAAATCAAAGGAAAATTCGCTGCGTAAAAAATATTTTGCACGTTTAAATATAAATATTAAAATTATTATTTAATTACATCCTATACCTTAATAATTAAATTTATAAATAATAACTAACAAATTATAACTTTATAAATAATTGACAATCTATAGCTTTATCATCTTCGGACATTTTTTATACGTAAACTTAAATACTGCACCCAATGTCACTTAATGGCATTAACATCATTATATATATTAATTAAATAATTAAGTATATATATATATATATAATAAATTCAAATAATTACTTATTTAATAAATCCAGCAGAATTATTGTTAATTTTAAATATCTTCAGCTAATATTTTTTTCATGCAGCCACAGTTTAAATATGATCTCAATTTGTTATTGTCATTATAGATATTCAATTAAATTTTTTTTATCAGAGCGTTATCAAAACTGTAATACTTCCAACTTTTATTTAGTAATAAAATAAAATAATTATAATACTAATACTCATTATTACTTTTTTTATTTCTTCACACTAGAGCCTGGGGTGACCCGAAGAAATAAAACTTCTTTATAATTAAATAAAAAGGATCTAATCATTTTTTGAAGCCGTCAGCATAAATTTTTCACGTCACTGAAAATAACGCATGATAAATTTTTTTTTCATTTTTAATAAACGAAATAAATACTGACAGATTTTTTTAAAAATGCATATGAAGACTTTGAAAAAAAATTTCCGATGACAAGTGACTTTATAATTAAAAACACGAAAATTGTCAGATGCCTGCTACCTCAGCATCATACATTCCTATGCAAATTTTATGAGGTACTATGGGTTTTATACCGATGTTCTAATTAGTAAATTGTCTAACTTAATATCCCAGATAGCAAAATGACGTCTTGATAAGTTATGAATGAGTTCCTATTTATGATTTGGACGTCTCATCAACATCTTAAGGGGGATAGCCACTGTGAAATTTCAAAAAAAAAAATTTTTTTTTTTTATTAAATCAAAGTGTATAGGTTCAAAAATATGTATTTAAAGTTTTATATGAAAATTCCGAATATTTTTCAAGTTATAGTCATTTTTGTGACAGAGCGTCAACTGACCGCTGCATCGACTAAAAACTTTAAATGCGTTTTTCTCGAAACTACTTTTTTTGAACTGGTCGCATCTGTAATTTGCATAAATATCAACCGATTCGCAACTTTTTTTTTTGCCGTATTCGTCTATTCAGTAGCTATAGTTGCACGTAGGGGATTTTGAAAATTTTGATTTTTAAGATTTTTTAGGGCTGTTTGAATCCAAAAAAATGAGAAAAAATAACGAAAAAATTTTTAATATTTCGCCATTTTTTTTCAAATTCAAATTTTCAAAATCCCCTATGTGCAACGATAACCACATGCATACAGATTACAACGCCGTTTGGTTTTTTTGTTTCTGATAATCCGTTTTTGAGTTAGAGATGACACCGTGGTGGGGGAAATTTTTTTGTTGCTCCACAAAAATGCTTATAACTTTGTAACAACATGATATTTTTTAATGAAAATTTAGGAGAATTATCTTCAATGTATACTTTAGTAAACAAAAAAACTCGATCCCCAAATTCCTTTATTATTCCAGTCAAAAAAATTCCCGAAAATCACCTATTTTTTCGATCCTCACAGTGGCTATCCCCCTTAAAGAAGTTCTCAAGATGTCGAATGAGCCACCTAGCGAATTCAGTAAGACGTCTTTAAAAAGAGTTATTTTTTCTGACTTCGCAAATAAGACCAGTATGAATTTACCATGACGTCTTAAGGAGCTCCTAACTTTGACTTCATAAAGAAGTTAAAAAAAGAATACATTTAGCCGTCACAAAACTGACGTTTTATTTATGAAGTCTTCAAGAACTCTTAATTGAGAGTTCTTAAAAATGACAGCTTTAAGAAGTCATTATAAGACTTCTTGAGAACGCCTTCAAAAAGACCAAGTAAAGCACTCATTCCGACTTGAATGCTGTCTGGGTATTTTTTAGCAGGCGATTATGTGCAATTTTCAGATACTAATAGTCAGAAAAAATATTATTTTAGTGACCTAGACAAAAAAATTATATGCATATAGGGTAGAAGTACCATTTGCGACCACTGCACCATTTTTGGACATTTAATACTTTATTTTAATCAACGAAGAAGTATAAAATAAAATTTCCATTGCAATAGTGTGATAGAAGTATCTTTGTACAAATTTTAAAAATTAATGTCATTGCGTCTTAAACAAATTAATTTATCAAAATTTTTCGAAGGTCCGAAACTGGCCCTAATGTGGCCAAAAACGGTACCTCTACCCTACTAGATATGGAATTGATTTTTAAATGAAAAAAAATTTCAAATTACTTTTTTTTTGCATAAATCGCGGATTTTCTGAAATGAAGTTAGACAATTTGCAAATTAGAACGTCGGATATATATTTATGAGAATCAGATATATATTGAGAAAATTGACCTTTTTTTTTAATTAGAAAATTTATTGTTTTTTCGTTAATTAATACAGTTTAATAATCTTAATCTTACATGATAAGAAAATTCATATTTCTTAATATAAAAAATAGTGATGATTTTAATTCTACAGCGGAGACGCAAGAAGTTTTATAGCTTCTTTTACTTCATCATAAATGTCCTTATATTCAGCATGTTCTTTGATTAAAACCATCAAGCTGCCTCTTTTTACACCCATCGCAGTACCGATATCTTGTCTCGATGGTACAAAACAGTATGGAATCTCTTTGTCTTCACAGACTATGGGTAAATGACACATTATTTCAATCGGAAATACGTCACCAGCAAATATAACGATCCTAAAATTTAAATAAATGAACAAATAATTAAAAATAAATTAATTAAAAAATTCACTATTTCCAGTAATTAATTATAATTAAGTATAATTACTATTATGTATAAATTTTCTTACCCTTTCTCGCCTTTTCTAAGATGCTTCTGAACATCCTTGAGTCCATTTCTCAAATAAGTTTTCTGTTTTGATGCTAAAATTTCAAAAACCATTTTATTGCTTACTATTAATAATATTTAATTAATAATCAATTAACACGTACCTTTTTTAATGCATTTATAAATTTTCTTGGTTAGTTTTTTAGGAGCCATGGGTTGAGCAATAGGATTACAATTATTTACTTTTTCTTCATAACTCATTTCTTTTCCATCTCCATCAACTCCTTCCTCGTTTTCGTCTCTATTAAGTGTCACTTCACCCATTGTTTATAAATTTTATTTATTAGTAAAAAATAATTACTTATAAAAATTGTGACCCGACCGGTTAATTTTCAAGTGTGATAATAAAACGAAAACTAAACACGTGGTTTTACTCCAGCAAATATGGATACTTTCGTATCCGCATGATGGCGCCGCCCGTAACTTTTAAAATTAAAATTTCTTATAATTATTATTTAGAAAAATTAATTAAATAAATATTCACAAATAATAACTATTTACTTAATTAATTAGTTAATTAAATCATTAAATTATTCAATTTCATGTTCATTAATAATTATCAGCAATCGATAATACGAACCCTTCATTTTGTTTTTTGAATCCGCGCCAAGATGGCGCCCAAGTTACAATCTGTGATTTTAAAAAGTTAGCTCACAATTTATCAATTATTCTTATAAATTAATTACTAAGTGTCATAATTAGTAATTATTTAGCTTAAGTAGATTACGATTTAATAATTTTTCTCGTAATTTAATTGGCTGTAAGTAAAAATAATAAGGAAGCGCGGGAAAAATTCAAACTGCGCATGCGTAAAATAAAGAACGCTCTCAGCTCCAGAAGATTATTGTGTTTGACGTTACACAGCTTGAGTGTAGTAAAATCCAAGCATCTACGCGTGTTTATCACCTAGCAAATCGATCTAAACATCTCACGCAAAATATACAATATAAATATATAATAATCACAACAATAATAATAATAATATTAATAATAATAATAATAATAAAATAAAACAAAATATATTATATATAAACCGTAGGACGTACAACCTGCGGTTAATAGTATGAACGTGTTATTTGTGTATATAAAATATATAACAATAAATGTAAATGTTAAAAAAATACAAAACTGTATAAATTTGTGATACTTATACTTGATGGAGTTACTTGGAATACGGACGGTGTAATCACCGGCAATTATTTTTGTTTATACTACGACTGATTTAATTGCGAATTTCTTAATTGTGGAGTTAAATTTTTAGATTTAAAATATTTTAAAGAAGAGAGGGAAGAAGTAAATAAATAAAAGACCAATGAATAAATAATGGGAGTGCCTGCTCGTGGAGTATTGGCAGCATTCGTAGCAGCTGCTGCGTTTGCTATTTACAGTAATAGTTTAGGTTGTGGTTTTGTATTTGATGATATTTCAGCAATTAAAGATAATCGTGATTTAAGACCACATACACCATTGAAAAATGTTTTTTATAACGATTTTTGGGGTACACCAATGTACAAGGTATTGTTATTTAAAAAATAATGTCCATTATATGGCCGAGGAATTTTAGATTTTTAAGTTATAATTGGAATTTTATTTTCATTATTTTTTTAATTATTTATTTTTGATATAATCAAAGTTGGATAATTGCCATTATATGACCGAGGAATTTTTATTTTTAAATCATAGCTAAAATGTAATTATAAAATAATAATTATTTATTTGCTAATTAAAACAGAGATAATTGCCATTATATGACCGAGGAGTTTATTATTTATTAATAAATAATGATAAATTTAATGGTATTTCAAATTTCATTTAATGTGAGATCTATTATTGTCATTTTGCAATCAATAAAATCCGAATTATTTGAAATACAAAAATATCTCGATTAAATTTGAAAGTTTTTTCATTACAATTTACTACTGATATTAATTACGTAATTATGATCAATGGAATATTAAAAATAATAGACAAAATAATGTAGTGTAAAAGGACGCGCGTCGAGCACCCCCACGGTACTCGTAGAATCACCACTTGTGTATTGATCCAATTTCTCTCACTCTCTGGTTAACTTCTCTCTTTACGTCTCTCTTTATCTCACAATCGTGTAATACTCTGACTGTTTCATTTTGATAAAATCCGATTTACTCTATTCAATTTCATTTAAACTCTTTATCCTGATTCAACGTTTCTTTTTGTCTTCATTTATATTTCATTTATTTTTTATCTATCTATTCAATTTATCTCTTCATTTTTCATCACTTTGTTCTACACTTTCTTTATTTTCGTTAATCCCACTTCATTTTATTTAAACGCTTTTAATTATCATTAAATGCATACACTCATACATATATAAATTGAATAATGACAGTTAATACCCCTGAGTAAACGTATGAACAAATGAATAATTTCAGGAACAATCGCACAAATCATACAGACCATTCTGCGTTCTTACATTTCGCTGGAATTACCTGATACATCAATTAGACCCAATGGGATATCATTTATTGAATGTTATATTACATGTTGCTGTTTGTATACTTTATTTTAGGTAAAGATACTTGATACTTTACAATAACAACCCGTGTAAAAAAATTCGTTCAAAAAAGGTCCCAAATAGTTTCGCATGTGGAGCTTCGAAAAATGAGACAGATTAAAACTTTTTTGGAACGTTAGTAATTTTGATGGTAGAAAAAAAGTTTTTATGAGCAAATTTAGAGTCCAAAAAGGACGTTCTTGGAACTTTTTTTTGCACGTTTTTATTTAATTCTATAAAAAATTTAAAAGTAGTGATTTTTGAACTAGTTCGGCATGTTTCTAGAACTTTAGTCTACAAAAGATGCAAAATTAGTGATTCTGGGGCTTTTTTGGAATGTCCATATAAAGTTCCAAAAATGTCTTTTTTTGACTCGAAATTTGCTCATAAAAACTTTTTTTTTATCATCAAAATTACTAACGCTCCAAACAAGTTTCATTCAAAGTTCCCTGATTAAACAACGGAATTCGATTGAATTAAACAGAATTAAATTTTTAATTCTATTTAATTCAGATAAATTCTGTTAATTCGGTACCTAACTTGAAAATGAATTCTGTCTAATTCGGCAGGAAAACCAAAATTTGTCCAAATTAAAACGAATTGAAATAATTCTATTCGGTTTAATTCTGATTAATTCGAAAATAATTCTCCAATTTCTGGTTCTGAATCCGAATTAAACTGAATTAAAACGAATTTGAAATTTTTAAATCGGTTTTATTCTGTTTAATTCAAATTCAAATTTTCAATTCAGCTGAATTCTGTTTTGCAGAATTCGACAGAATATAACAGAATTAAAATTTTTAATTCGCTCGAATTCAGTTGTTTAATCAGGGTTCTAATCTGTCTCACGTTTAGAAGTTCCACATGCGAAATTCTTTGAAATCTTTTTGGAACGAATTTTTTTTACACGAGAATTACCTATACATGTAATTAATAAATTGATAAATTATTATATTGCAGAACTTGTTTGATGTTTTTATCAGACCTAGCGAGTTTTGTATCAGCGTTATTATTTGCCGTGCATCCTGTACACACAGAAGCAGTTACTGGTGTTGTAGGAAGAGCTGAAACACTGTCTTCCCTTTTTTATTTAGGTGCCTTTATTATGTACACAAAGGCTTGTAAAAGTAAACGTACTACAGGTAAAAATAAACGCTTAGACTCAGAAACAAAATGAAGATTAAAAATATAAAATAAAGTGAACTTTGCAATCTCGTATCTAATTAAATTGCAGCCTGGAGACCAATGATGATGTCAATGCTTTGTGTATTTATTGCAATGTTGTGTAAAGAACAAGGAATTACTGCAACAGCAGTTTGTGTTGTATATGAGATATTTGTTGTTCAAAAAGTTAAAGCAATAGACATATTCTTAACAATTAAATCGGCATTCGGAGGTAATAAAATAAATCCAACGTGGTCTGGTGAGGGTACTAAACGTTTAGCCGCATTAACACTTGTTACGTTTAGTCTACTTATATTAAGATTAAATGTTATGGGTTCACGCTTACCAGTATTTACAAGGTATTATATCTTAATTACTTTATTAGCTAACTAATAACTAAATAGACAAATAAATTTATTAATATTTGAAATTCTTTAATTAAGATTCGACAATCCTGCGTCAGTAGCACCAACTCCAACGCGACAATTAACGTACAATTATTTAGCAGCAGTTAATTTAAGATTATTATTTTTACCAAGTGATTTATGCTGTGATTGGACAATGGGTACAATACCATTAATTGAAAGTTTATTAGATATACGTAATGTAGCGACATTAGCGGCACATGGAATGATTATTGGATTATTAATTGTCGCAATATTAACACGTAATCGTAAAACATCAATAATTATTATCATAAGTTTAGCATTGATGATCCTGCCATTTTTACCAGCCTCAAATATATTTTTTCCCGTGGGTTTTGTTATTGCTGAACGTGTTCTCTATGCACCCTCAATGGGTTTTTGTATGTTAGTTGGCCATGGATGGAGTATCATCTCAGAAAAACGGTAATTTATTAACTTTTCGAATTAACACTCAAAAGTTGTTGTAAAAAAATCACAATTTCTCCTTAACTAACACAGATATCACAAAAATGTATATAAATACTTTTGTAGCTAATGAAATTCTCTACAAAAAATATCTGATTAAATTTTTACGTAAATCTAATTGTTTCCTCTTAAACATAAGTAATAACTATTTTACAGGTATTCGAAACTATCAACAGTTTTATTAATTATTTTATTACTGTCGCACTCAGTGAAAACGTTTGTACGCAACAATGATTGGATTGATGAATATTCAATTTTTATGTCTGGTTTGAAAGTAAATGTACAAAATGCAAAATTATTTAATAATGTTGGCCATGCGTTAGAGAGCCAGGGCCGTTACAAAGAGGCCTTGGATTACTTCAATGAAGCGGTTAAGGTACAGGGTGATGATATAGGTGCTCATATTAACGTCGGTAGAACATATAATCACCTCAAAATGTTCAAAGAAGCGGAAGACGCTTATCTCAAGGTTAGTTTATTATCTTAACACTATTTAAGTAAATTAATCAATTTAAAATAATTTTATTGTTCGCTTACAGGCTAAATCATTGTTACCTAAAGCGAAACCTGGGGAATCTTATCAAGCCCGTATAGCGCCGAATCATTTGAACGTCTTTGTTAATTTGGCAAATTTGATTGCGAAAAATTCAACTCGTTTAGAAGAAGCGGATTTGCTTTATCGCCAGGCTATTAGTATGCGTGCTGATTATACACAAGCGTACATTAATCGCGGTGATGTTTTAATTAAAATGAACCGTACTAAAGAAGCACAAGAGGTTTACGAACGGGCGCTTTTTTATGATAGCAATAATCCAGATATTTATTACAACGTAAGCAATATAGTTTTTTATTATTAACTCTTAATTTTTCTGGGCAATTAGCTTTGAGTTAAATGTTTTTTATTTTTTTTTTTTTAGCTCGGAGTCGTGTTTCTGGAACAAGGCAAAGCGTCACAGGCATTAGCATACTTAGATAAAGCTCTTGAATTTGATCCTGAGCACGAACAAGCTCTACTAAATTCAGCAATACTCTTACAAGAACTGGGTCGTGAAGAATTGAGAAAAGTTGCACGTGAACGGCTTCTTAAATTACTCAGAAAGGCAAATTATTTATTTAATAATAAATAATAATGATAAATTTTTTAAAATAAATATAACTAACTTTGGTATTTTTTTATTTTTAAATATAGGATCCTAACAACGAGCGCTTACATTTTAATTTAGGAATGCTAGCAATGGATGATCATGATGTCGCAAGTGCTGAAAGATGGTTTAAAAATGCCGTTGCACTTAAAGAAGATTTTAGATCGGCACTATTTAACCTAGCACTATTACTTGCTGAAGAACAACGTCCACTTGAGGCAGTTACATTTTTAAATCAGCTTGTTAGATTTCATCCAGATCATATCAAAGGTCTAATACTTCTTGGCGACATCTATATTAACAATCTTAAAGACTTTAATGCCGCGGAAAATGTAATCAGCAGAAATATTTTCATTATTATTAACTATTAATAATAGTCATCAATAAATTAACGAGATTTATTTTTTTTAGTGTTACAGAAAAATTCTACAATTAGATCCGAAAAATATTCAAGGCCTTCATAATCTCTGCGTGGTTATGGTAGAACGCGGACAATTAAATTTAGCGGCGCAATGTCTAGAGAAAGCTTCGGCGCTGGCTCCAGAACAAGATTACATTCGAAAGCACTTATCGATTGTTAAATCGCGATTGAATCGTCTTCCGCCGGAACAACGTGACACGGGTGAAGTTTTTGATGACTCATTTTTACATACTGATAATAATGAAAATGAGGACTTGGAAACTGGTGACCGGACAACAGGACAATTTATTGGAAAATCAGATGCGGTATTTCTTCACCATGGCTCTGTTCATCATCATCCTGTTAATAATAATAATAACAATAATAATAATAACGATATACACTCACATGATAATCTTGTTAATGGCCCCCATAATATTAACGGGCCATCAAGTATTCCCAAACCAACACATGTCCATGATAATGTTTTAAGCACAAAAGATGAGAGACTGAATTAATATCACGTCTATATTTTTATTATTTTTCAATTTATTTTTATTTACTTACAATAAATTTATATAAATTTTTTCTTTTTTTATATTAAAAGATAAAATTTGGTAATTAAAAGAAGAGTATGAAGTGATATTTATTATTATGAGATCTATAAATATATATATAGATATTAAAATATATTATAGATATTATTTATTATTATGATATTGATGATATTAAACGTTGACCCGCCGATTAATGTAGAATTGTGTTATGTGGTGGTATTCATACGTTTAATCGCCCAGTGTGAATATATATAAAAAAAAAAAAAGAAAAATAATATTGGATACAGAGTATTGTTTTTTATATGAAGTATAAATAGAATGTTTTATAAAATACATGTATGTATATGTATATACATATATATCTATAAAAAAAAAAAAAAAAAAAAAAACTAAATTTGTCTTCATTTTTTTCCTTAACTTCACAAACATCAATTTTTTATCACTAGTGTGTTATAAATATTTTTTTATCATTAAAACCAAGAAATCATAGCCACTAAACCATACCGAATTTTTTATCATTTATTTTAATTTTGACATTTTTATGAATAATTTTATTATTTATAGAAAAAAATGTATATTAAAATAATGATAAAATAATATAAATAGGCGCACGTGTCTAGTTCTTTCGAGCGTAACTAAAAAAAATAATAATAATGTTATATTTTCTTTACATTATTATTCAAAAGTTTCCTTAAGAAAACTCATTATATATTTTATATATTCATTCATTTCACAGTCACCAGGTTTTACAGTTCATTTAAATAATCATATTATTATTATTATTATTTATTGCATTTACTTTAATCCTTTTCAAAGCCATTGACATTCAGTACACAAAAGAAAACTAAATTATATATAGTATATAAATGAATAAAAATATAATTGACAATTCAAGTAATAGTATTCTTGTCGCCCTTCTTCAATCAGCTTATAATTTTTTTATTACATAATCACCTAATTAGTCACATAATTGCAGTAATGAATAATTACAATAAATTATCTTATTATTTTTCCTCATATTTATTACAATATTCAAAATAAATAACAAATCATTAAATGACTCACAGTACTAATTATCCTTTTAATTAAAAAACTAAAAAAAAATAATTGACCTAAAAATATAAAAAATTTATTTATTAATGCATGTTCTTATTTACAATAAAAATAACGTCTGACAAGTTATTTACACATTAATATTAATGAAAACAATAACAATAATAATTGTTGTTGTTATTGTTGATATGATTAATACAAAGTTTACATGGTGCCGACCCATACAAAGTAAAACCAATAAGAGGTCTAAAAGATAAATTATCGTAGTCGACGATAACAGTATTTTCCTCGTAAAGATTGCACATCACTTAACATATATATGTATATATATATATATATAGATATATAAATAGTAAATTCATTCATTTATTTCATTTTATAACTTGTACTTATATCTATATTTAGAATGAAAATATTTCCACACTAATAAGTACAAGTCCAAGTATATATATGTTAATAAATCTAGATACATAACAAGTATAAAAACTGTAAATAACTTAAGATTAAAAATCAAGCAAGAAGATAGGGATTATTCAACCGATCGACTTGCAGTATCTATATTTAGACATTCTAAAAATAAAAATCGGGTAAGAGCAACTTCACGTTTGGCTGGTTAATCGGTGAAGGACCTTTATACGTGTCCTTATCAAGGAATTCGGCTCTTGCTCAGTGTATCGGCCTTTAAGAAACAAGAGCTGGACTGGAGATGGAGCTTCGCAAGAGGAGTAACAAAATTAAACCGAGGGTTGAGACGGGGAACTTGAACCCGGAATAAACGGGATGAACGAGGACAGGAATATGTTTTAAATAATAAAATTAAAGCGAGATAAAGGCTGAGTTCCTGGTCATGGGTGGCGATGGTGGTGGTGATGATAATGCAGAGGCGTGTGTATGGTTGACTGGGTTCCCTATCATACAAATGTGTATCGTCGTGTATGCCGGCATTAGCCAAGCCATTAACAAACTTGACATGCACCCGGGAAAACATGTTTAATGAGCACGTCTTAGTTGTTCAGCATAAACGCTTGTCCGTTCGATCGTTCGTACATTCATTCCTTCATTCGTTCACTGTTCCCCTTGAGTACTTATAAAACCCCGTGAAACCTTTTGCGGACCAACACTAGTCCTTCGAACATCCTGCCGTAACCATCACCGACTTACCACTAAAATAACACTTACAAGGTTCTCTTATCGCTCCTTATCAATACGGTAAGTTATTGGTTGTACTGAGCAACGTTTTTTTTACTTCTATTCAATATCGAGCTTTTAAGCTCCATTGTAATTTTTCTTTTGTTCATTACATCAATTACCCGGGTGTTAAAAAGTTTCTTGTAAATTACCCGGCAGTTTTGATGCTCACGTAATTTGTTGTCATGTAAATCTAGGAGTTTGAGGTTTAATTGTTAGTTAGTAATAATGATGATCATTATTATCAAGGCATGTGTTTTGGTACTGTAGGATCGTACAGAGAATTATCAATTTAAACATCGAGGTTACCGCTTCTATAACTGGGACATTAGTTCGTTCTCCGGCACTTCTTATTCGTCTATATATACTACTTACTTTTTGTTTATTAATTTTCTTCATTAGCTTCGCTCATGTTTTATTATTATTTATTACATATCAACATATTCATATATTATGTAATTATATCAAAACATATCATAGCTTTGATAAAATTTTTTTTACAATAAAACTAACTAAAAATTTTTTTATTTCTTCTTTAATTTTTTTTTTTTTTTCTTCAATAGACTCGAGTTTTATCGCCAAATCTTTTAATTAGCAAAGTAATTAAATATAATTTCCAACATTTTATTTATAGAAATAAATTATCTTCTTCTACTTCTTAGTTTATTTTATTTTTTGCTAGTAAATTTCAAAGAAGATAAAATTAACAGAGTCTTCTTTCATTAAATCTCTTCGTTTTGAGATTTCGTCTGATTTTAAATAAAAAGTTTAGGGGTTTCAAGATTCTTTCAAACTCGTTGCAACATCGGGAGTTACTCTATAGTATAGCAAATAAAAGAATAGAATATATATGTATATATATATATGTATACATATAAATGTATATAAGCAATTGCAACGGTCTTAACTGCACACATTAGCACTTGATAAAACGTACATCGGCATCTCTTCAGTCATTTCATTCGCGTCTCAGTCTCTTCGGTTCTGTCACTCCGAAGTGTTACTCTCGGCTCCGTTAATTTTTTAAAAAATTTAAAAAAAAAAAAAGACAATTTTATAAATTAACAAATAAAATTACCATTGAAAAATAGCAAAGGTGCCGTAAAACAAAAAAATTCAAAATTTCAAAATTAGTGAAAAAAAATAGTGAGGATTTTAAAAAAATATTTCTAAATAATTTATATAAATAAATGTATCCAAGAAAGTGTGAAAGTTTAAAATTACTTAAAAGTTTGACAATTAAAATATCAGGATTACATTTACGAAATATTTCATGATCTTAATTAATAAATTACAATAATTAAATAAATTTTATTTAAATTAAATTAAATTAACTAGTGACTAAACTGTGATATTTTCGTGATATTTATTTTGAAATTTTTAATTTTATTCCAAAAAAAAATACTAAGTAAGTTATTTTTTTTTTTAAATTCGCAACAAATATGTAATTTTTTTACTACTATTTGTCTCGATATATCAATAGATCATTTTATTTGTATCGAGGGCGATCATCATCATATGTAGAATATAATAGTCGAGAGTCGCGTAACTTATCACGCGTCTTCCTCATGTCATATATAAAGTTATAAGTACAAGTACACACTTGCCCACACATTAAATTGTAGACATATATTTCGAGTGCACATGTACTTATTAAATAAAATAAATATATATATTTATATATACATATATTTTGTTTGAAACAAAAAAATAATATTTGAAAATGTAAAATAAACTAATTTCCGGCCTTGCAAAATTTATGAGTTTAAATTAAAGTTTAATTCCTTACTGAGAAATTTGTTAGTCATATTTAATATGTAATGCTTTAGTTATTACATATGTGATATGTGAACATAACACGACAAATAATGATTACTAGAGATATTATATGAGAGTCCATATCATAATATAACGGTGTGACAGTTGTCTATATTAATGTACATGCACTCAACCAGACGACAAATCTTTAACTGGCTATCATACCTTATAAACACTTCTTATTCGTAATTTAAATTATTTCTTTACGGCCTCATCATCTTTTATTAAATATCACACAGGTCAGGGATTTTTTTTTTAATTGTCTTAATTTGTCAAAGTTATTGTTTATTTTTTAACTCATTAATTTATTATATATTTTGTAATCAATTATCTATATTTATGTAATTTTAGTATTTTTTTGTAGTGAGTAAAATATCAAAAACTGAATGAATACAATCGTGCGATAGTAGAAAAAAATTTTAAAAAAACTTAATCAGTAATGACGTCAATACGATTGAAAAAAAAAAAATACTTGTCAACATGTAACAAATAATCATAAAAAGACCAACGAAATATCGAGATAATTCTTTATGATTTTTTATTTTCTTGTTTGTTATTTCATATTTTTTTTTTTTTTATCGTAACCAATACTATGATTAAAAAATATTTTTAGATAATGATGCGGAAATTTAAATCAGTTGTTTTTAAAATTGATTTTTTTTTTTCTATATGATTTATTATGTTTACATTTTTTAAAAAATTAACCAATGAGACTGTGATATACTTTTTTAATATAAGAGGGGAACTATTTAATAAAATTCACTTTATTTTTTATTTCATTATTTTTATAAATTTAATATCTAATACTTGTAATTGTGAGTAACAAATGTCTATTTATTTATAAAAAAATAAAAAAAAAATAGTAAAATATTTTTTTATCCATGTAAGTTAAAAATATTAAATGAATCATTTTTTTTTATTCATTATTACGCTAAGTAAAATTATTTGTTAGATAAAATATGATAGGAAAACATTATTTTTCATTTCAATATTTATCATTATTTGTTTTTCTATTCGCATGTCATACTATGAATATACACATATATATATGAGTGATATTTATACATTGAGTCATCAGGTTTTGCAATTAAACAATTTTCCATTATTTATTTAATTGCCATAGAGCAAAGTAACATATAAAATTTATATATATAGATATATAGATATATAAATAATGTTATTAGATAAAAACTATTATGTCTAATATTATAAAGTTTTAAAGTGGGAGAGTAAAAATTATTTAATGGAATCGTACGTGAGAATTGAAGTCGCAATTTTAACTCATCATATACAATTATTAAATCACCTCTTATCATTTTTTATTATTTCAATTATTCATAAACAAATCAACTAAAAATATTTTTTTATTTATATAAATTAAAATAATTATTTAAAAAATAAAAAATCAGTTGACTGATGCGGTGTGTCCGTACTAAAAAATATTTTATTTATTAATTAATTTTTTTTACACTGACGGAAATCCGCGTCATTAACGCGCATTAAATGCGTTGCGGAAGATTGTTTATTTATATAATTTTTTTGTAGTAAAGTTAACGCGAGGGAAACCCTGATTAAACAACTGAACTCGAGCGAATTAAAAATTTTAATTCTGTTATATTCTGTCGAATTCTGCAAAACGGAATTCAACTGAATTGAAAATTTGAATTTGAATTAAACAGAATAAAACCGATTTAAAAATTTCAAATTCGTTTTAATTCAGTTTAATTCGGATTCAGAACCAGAAATCGGAAAATTATTTTCGAATTAATCAGAATTGAACCGAATAGAAATATTTAAATTCGTTTTAATTTGGACAAATTTTGGTTTTCCTGCCGAATCAGACAGAATTCATTTTTAAGTTAGGTACCGAATTAACAGAATTTATCTGAATTAAATAGAATTAAAAATTTAATTCGATCGAATTCAGTTGTTTAATCAGGGAAATTTTATCCATAAAAAATTCCGCCGGGTGATTTTGTATTTAGTTTCTTTTTTGTTAATCATAAATTTATTGATTCAAACTGTGGTCAGAATCAATTGGGATTTAATTCAAATTCAAATTCGCTCTGCTAATGAAAACTATTGACTCCGTACGCGCTGTGATTTTTTCCAACCCCGGAATTCAAACTGAATAAATTAATTTGAATTTTGAACTCCTGATTTTTGAAAGTTTATTTATTTATTCAAAATAAAATGAATTAAAAATTTTAAATCTTTTCCAAATTTGAATTTTTATTTTTTTGAATTTAAAATTTTTTTGAGCCCTTCCGTTTTAAAAATTAATAGGGGGGTAAAATTATAAAAATTATAAGAATCTATAGATCCCAAATTTAAAAAAAGAAATTTTATTTTAAACGATTATAAAAAAATTGTTTTGTATAAAAATTTTAATCACAAAAATTATTTTTGCCGAATTCGTAATCATTTAAATATTCGACTTCTGTTTAAAATAACAAGCGGACGCAATCTTATGTGTTCTATTACAGACACAAGAAATACATTTATATTAATGATAATAATATATAAAATAATAATTATTGTTTCAGATGTCCACGTATCGGTGTAACGTTAGTGCAATTTTGCTTGTCGTGGCATTACTAGTAATTAATTGTACAAGAGGGCAATCCGATAATTTTCCGTATGGAGAAAAACGTCAAGAGGGCAGTGCAACACATTACTGTGGAAAACGTCTGTCAAATGCCTTGCAATTATTTTGTAACGGTGTTTACAATTCAATGTTCAAAAAAAGTGGACTAGGTGCGTTCATTTTTTATTTAAATAATTATTTCAATCAATTCATCATCAATTTCTAATAAAAAATTGAATCGACAGCTAAGAAAAAATTTTTACATCCACAGAAAAAAAATATTTTCTTGGCATAAAAAATTTTTACTCGCCCCGGGAAATTTTCTTCATTATAAATTAAAAAAAAAATAATCTTAGGGCAAGAAAAAATTTTTTACAGTCAAGAAAATTTTTGACTTGAATTCTTAGTGAAAAATATTTCTCACGCCAAGAAATTATTTTTTTCTGTGTAAAAATAATTGCTTTGATATCCCGCAATAAATTATTACCCTAGTAATTTGATACTCCATTATTAGTATAATTGATTTGAAAAAAAAGTCAATATCACGCGACACTAGTTTAAAAAAAAAAAAGTACAGTTGATTATCGTATTAGATTATCAAATATACACTTATAGTGGACTATCTTTGTAATGACTGTAATAAAATATGCAATTTTAATTGATATCAAAGTAATTTCATGTTTTTTTTTTCTTGTTTTTTATAGAAATGGAAATGGACGATTATCCATATGCATACGATTATCCATTAAGATCACGAGCAAGCGCTAATGCAATGATGGGCCGATTTGGAGGCGCGAGATTTAGACGAGAATCACGTGGTGTACATGACGAGTGTTGTGTTAAGCCTTGTTCTATTCCAGAATTAATGAGCTATTGTGGTAATTAAATTAAAAAATAATAATTGATACGGAAGAAGTTCATCATCTTTCACGTCATTGCTGTCGTCACGTAACATCTATTATATATATATATATATACATATAACTTTTTTTTTATTATTCGAAAAAATATTTGCGAAAAATAGTAATTAAAAATTTTGGTAAAATACTCAGTCCCCGGCGCCATTTAATTTTTTTTTTTTTTTATAAATTTTTTTACCAAAAATTTGAAAATAAATTCTACACTTGAAAAATCGGGAATAAATTCAAAGTTAATTTAAAATCTGAATCAACTCCGTCACTAAAAAACCGCGAATGGAGTAAATTTTTAAAAAGAGTTTTTGTCAGCGAAGTTAATTGTGGATTTGAATTTTTGAATCCTTATCCATTCTAAGGGCGGAATTAAAATTTTCAATAAATTTATGTTTAATTACAAAATTTCAATTCAAAATTTCGAATAAATTATTTACGTATTAATTTTGACTTCCCGGTTTTTTTATGTACAAAATAAAAAAAAAAAATTTTGCTCCATAGGAATTGAATGAAAAAAAACACCCGCTCCGCATTTAATCCACAAATATTTAATAACTATATAAATTAATTAAATATCATATTTATGTTTGTAATAATTAATAAATGGTCGAGCAAAAAAAAACATAAATTTATGAATAAAATATATATAAAACTGCTGGATACTGATATAAAAATGGAAATCGGGTACCTCGCCCTAAGGGTTATAATTTATAAATTTATAATAATTAAATAAATAACATGACGATAAGCGAAAGATCTCAATCAATAATTTAAAAATTGCTCTATTTACGTCCATAGCTAGTCTAATTATTCTGCTCTCTCTTCTTTAATTTAAAACCTCTATATTTTATAACTTACAATTAATTATTCTCTAACTAAATTATGTATAAAAAAAAGTTAAATAATTTTTTTTTGAATTATTAATTTAAAAAAAATAAATAAACCGGCTATAAAACAAAATAAGTATCAATATAATTTATTTAAGCGTAAAATAATAAATAATTATTTATGAATTTAAAAAAAAGTAATAAAATATATAAAGCGTAAATATAAATAGATGTTGCTTTTAAGTATTGGAATAAAATCGATTGAGCATGTACACTGTACAAGAATGTTTGATCGTAGCGTGTGATAACTATTAAAAGAAAATAAAAAAAAATAAATAATAAATAAATAAATAATAACAATAGCGTTACGGCTATACATTTTTTTTAAACACTACTTCGCATATTATACGTGCCATGCAATGTAGACAATGTATGATAAATTATGCTTTAAGATGACACATGTAAAGGAAAAAAAAAATAACAGTTGTCATTATTCATTATCTTATTTCTTGTATTTGTTTTTTTTTTTTTTATTTACAGCTATGGCTTTTCCTTTTTTTTCTACTCTACTGCTTTATATTTAAAATAAAATAGCAAATTTGATTGATTGATTTATTGATTAATTGATAAATAATAATTATATATGTATGTATATACATATATATATATATATATATATATGTATGGTAGTATGACTTGTAGTTCGCGGATAAAATATACCCGAAAAAATATCCGATTACAAATTATCCGATAGACAAAATATCTCCGGACTAAATATTTACACAGTAAAAAAAATTGTGTGTCTGTGTTAAAAACGGTCCGTGTTAAATTTTTTGTGTTGATTATTTTGTGTCAAATCAACACAATTCTCTGTGTTACTTTAAAATTTTTAATCGGTCTAGTATTCAACACTTTAAAAGTGTTACCTAGTACAAAAGTCGATATTATTAACAGTTATTAAGTGTTACTTTAAAATCAACACAGAAAAAGTGTTGAAGCGACAGTTGAATTGTGTTAAAAAAATGTCTTTCTTCTATTCACGCGGGAAGCGACATTAAGCATCAGTTTTGCTTGGTTAGTTATTATTTTTGTGACATTGATTTTATTTATTTTCAATTAGACATGAAAAAATAAACTTGACAAAGTTCATCATTCGTATAGTTTAAAAAAAAAAAAAAAATATTTAAAAAATTGCATCTGTGGCTTTTTTACTTTTCTACGTGCGCACATTTTTATTTTTTATTTTTTTTTCGTAATTGATTTGTTGATAAAAAAATTGAAAAATTGTTAACTGTCTGCTAACTTTAGGATCATGTTTACTATCACAAAATAGTTAAATGTTAAATAATAATTGTTGACACTTTTGATAATCTAAAAATAATTCATGGTACAAAAATAAAATGTAAAAGTTAACATTTTTTTTGTGTCCCGATTAACATTTAAAAAGTGTTGAAGTTACTTCTCATATTACTCGAATTGTGTGTTGAAATTTTAACACAAATTTTGTGTTTAAATTCAACACAAACAGTCTGTGTTGAAAAATAACACAAATATTGTGTGGACCGTTTCTAACATACACTGTGTTGATTTTAACACAATTTTTTTTACTGTGTAAGAGACATTCTATTTTTAATATCAAACACTCAAATTTTATGTGCAAATATATAAAAATTTCTGATAAAAGGGTACCGTACTATTTATATTATAAGATATTTTGTCGAAGATATTTTATCTATCGAGTATTTAGTCCGGGGATATTTTGTCTATCGGATAAAAAGGATCCAAATATTTTATCGCGGAAATTTTGTCTTCGGATAATAAGTGACGGTACCATAAGTATATGTATATATATATAATAAATTATTTATGGAATAAAATGCCTGAGGATTTAAGACTTTTGTTATTAAATTGACGTAATTAAAATAATGGAAATGCTTTTATTTTTAATTGTTATTATTAATTATTATTATTTTTAATTGATCTCGATTGTAAAATTATTTTACGTATGACTTTTTTTTTCTATTAATATTTTTTTAAGATTTATATTAATTAAAAAAAAAGTTATTAATACTCTGATTAAAAACTTCGGTAGATTCTGTGGGAATTAATAATTTTTTGTCGATCATTTTTCCTATTTAATTTTTCAACCGATTCAATCGGAGTTTTTAATCAGGGATAAATTAAATATCAATAGAAAAATCAGGCATATTTTTTATGCTTAGTATATTATTATTTAAGTTAATTATTTTTAATTTTATTGTAAAATAATTATAAGAAAAAATGGATAATTTAAAATAAAATTATAGCATGAGAAGACATAATAATTATATATAATACAGAAAAAAAAAAATATATATATATATATATATATTTATATCAATATATGTTACTTCATATATCATAGGTAATGTGATTTGTATGAAATGTACTTTAATTTAGTGATTAATTAAAAAAACTTGCACAATTGAAAAGAAAGTTATTATTTTTAATTTTAATATTTTACTACTGTGTGATTGTTAAATTATTAATTAGACCTGACGAGGGTTGTATTGATTTTTTTTATATTTGTTCATTTCCCCGCCTAGTTTAATTGCAACAATTACCCACGCATGGTGGTGCTATTTACCGTTTATAAAAAATTTATCACTGACTGACGATGGTTTTTTTAGGTAAATTAAATAATCAAGTGTACGTGGGTTTTTGATGGTGGGGATAAAAAAATTTATGGCTAAACATTGTCGACCTTTTTTACGTAAACTTAATCTTTATTTAATTATTCAAGGGAACTCTTGGATCGCAGCGCGCGAAAAGTCCGCGGTTCAAAATAATTTTTTTTGCCGGCACATGGTATCAAAAAAAATAATCGGACTCCCTTTGGACATTTTTTGTGTAGTGAAATAAATTTGAATTAGTATTTAAATGCAACCTCGGAGTCTTTAATCTGCTACAAAAAATACTGTACAGAAAGTATTGTAACTCGTGACAGTATTATTTGAAATAAATTTAAAATAATAAATTTATAGAAATACATGAGTGAGATTCTGACCTCGTCTACTGAGAATGCAAAAAAAAATTTTTATTTTTTAACACTGGTCTGAAAATTAAGTGTGAAAAAATTAACCACAGGTTTTATTTAACGTAAAACGCGTAATAATTGATAATAAATTAAAAATAAAATTTTAAATAAAACTCGAGTTAGTCTGATAAGAAGTATGATGTCAAAAGAAATTCAAAAATCGCTTGATAATTTAATTCTTTACAACAGTTTAAAAAGATTAACCCTACTATTATTCTAATGACTTTCACCCGGACTGGGGTCAATTACACATCTATAAAATTTATACTTCCATTAATATTCCTGACTATCTTCGCATGACATCTTAACATCTACAATAAAAATATATAAGATAAACTTTTTTTTTAATTTAAGCCGGGTTATTTTTAATAATCAATATTCTACCAGCTCATAATTTTGATTTCTCAATTTATTTCCAATTATAGCTCAATAAAAAGGAAAAATAATAATTATAAAAACGTTGAACTCTCCTTAATAAAAATAAAAACGACACGTAACAAATTGTCAATAACAAGCGTATTTGAGTGTTGTTTCATAAAACATTAAGCACTGAAAAAAAAGAGGTCAATTCAAATTCATAATTTTACTCATCAACGTCACAAATGTAACTGACGTTAAACAAAAATAATTTTAATATAATATCCAAAATTTAATACCGATACCCAGTGATTCATTTAATATTACATCTGTACTATTATAATAATAATAATAATAATAATAATAATAATAATAATAATAATAATAATAATAATAATAATAATAATAATAATAATAAGTGAACGCACTGTTTATTTAGACACCCACCCATCAAAACCTATTATCAGTTAGGGTGCGATAACAATCGACCTAAATGTTTTTTCAAGTAATACCAATAGTGCGTGGGTAGTTTTTCTGGTCAATTGTACAATTTAGTTTATCATAAACCTTCGTGTCAATCGTTTATATTAATATATACAATAAAAAAATATTTTTTCAATATTAAATTTTCATTGAATCTATTTTATTATAAATAAATTAGTTTTAAAAAAAAAGCGGGAAAATTTAAATTTTAATAATTGTTAATAAAATTGATAATTTATAAATCATAAAGTATTATCGAAATTAAAAAAATAAATTTAAAAAATAATAAAAAAAGCGGGAAAATTTAAATTTCAATAATTGTTAATAAAATTAATCATTTATAAATCATAAAGTGTTATCGAAATTTAAAAAATAATAAAAAAAGCGGGAAAATTTTAATTTAAATAATTGTTAATACAATTGATAAATTATAGATTAGAGAGTATGATCTAAATATAAAAAACAAATAACAATTTAAAAAAAAATTAAATAATAAAAAAGCGCGAAAATTTAAATTTAAATAATTGTTAATACAATTTATAAATTATAGATTAGAGAGTATAATCTAAATATAAAAAACAAATAACAGTTTTAAAAAAAATTAAATAATAAAAAAGCGCGAAAATTTAAATTTAAATAATTGTTAATAAAATTGATAAATTATAAATCATAAAGTATTATCGAAATTAAAAAAATAAATTTAAAAAATAATAAAAAAAACGGGAAAATTAAAATTTAAATAATTGTAATAAAATACATATTATCAAATAGCTGAAACTTAACACTCAATATTTGATATCAATATAAAAATATTCATTGCCATTGTCATTGTCTTTATTGCTTTAACTTGTCGTCGCGTGACCGGCAATAGGCCTGACGTATGATCGGTATCTCCAGGACATCTTTACAGTGTCAGGCAATGTAACACATACGTAATATAGCATACGTGGCTTTAATTCTTCGGTATTAATACTGTTACTGGTACTGGAACTAGTACTAGTACAAGTACAAGTACTGATATCTTTGTGTACATTTTCAATGATAGTGGTCTACCCGACAGGGTACTGGGTAACATTGGCCCCTCCATCAGTTAAAATAAAATAGTCCTTTATATGTATAAATAAACTAGAGCTAGAGCAAGTACTGGGGATGTATGACATGCCCATGAAAATATGACAGTATCGACTTAACTTCCGTCCTGGTATGACTGTCATTAAAATTACTATCAGTTTTATGCATAAATTAATTTTTTTAGTGTCAAATTAATTTATAGAAATGTAAGCTGTTATTTTTTTCGGTCTTTTTTTATTTTTTTTTTTTTAGTGAACTCAAAAGTTTGGTGATAAAAATGACTAAAGTGTTTTCAAAATGAGGGGCATTGAATTAATGCTTATTGGAATTTATGCACTGACTAGTAATAATACTATTGATTATACACTTCCTGGACGTTATGATTGTACGTTAATTAATTTAAAATAATTAATTATAAGTGAAAAAAAAATTTTATTTTAAAATAAAAGTTTTTTTAAAAATTTACTTAGAATTTAAAAAATTTTAAATGTTGTAATCATTAACAATAAATTTAATAATAATTACAAAAATTTATTAATTTTAGGGGAAGTAAATTTAGAAACTGAATTAGCAAGAAGTTTTTTATTAAGCGTTCAGACAGAACGAGAACATAATGCAATACCTAAAGAAATAAAAGTCACTAGTTGGGATGTGAGTTAATTAAATTTATTATTAAAATTTGTCAAGTTAATTATAATTAATTAAAATATTATTTATTATAAATTAAAGGAATCGCTGTACTCTTCAATAAGTGAAGAAAATGGAGAATACAAAGGCGGGGGTTACGCATTCAAAGTATTCGATATAATAGCAGCTAAATTAAATTTTAAATACAAAATTGTCCTGCCTGAAAAACCGATACTCGGTAACAATGTCACAGGAGTGATTGGAATGTTGAATCAATCGGTATTTATTTATTATTAAAGAAAAAATTTATGTAACTTTGAATTATCGGAAAGTTTTCGAATTATTTGTAACTTTTTTTCAAATTACTCGATTCGAAAATAAAATTCTGATCAGCTTTCAAATATTCAATTTTTATTTGATAGAGAATTTTTTTCAAAGTAAACAATAATGGAATTTTTCGTAGATTTGTGTCAGAGCTCTGTTTACTTTTTATGAATATTTGAATTATTTGAAAAAAATTATAATTTCAAGCCACTAAAAAAAATTTTTTTGAATTATTCGTAAATTTTCTAATAATTTGAAACTTTCCGAATTATTTTTAACTTTTCAAATTTTTTGATTCGAATCGATAAAATTCTGATCAGCTTTCAAATATTCAATTTTTATTCGATAGATAACTTTTTTTAAAGTAACCAATAATGGAATTTTTCGTAGATTTGTGTCTGAGTTCTGTTTACTTTTTATGAATATTTGAATTATTGGAAAAAATTCCAATTTCGCGCCGCTAAAAAAAAATTTTTTTGAATTATTCGTAAATTTTCTAATAATTTTAAACTTTCCAAATTTTTCAATTTTCGAATTATTTGAAAGTTTTCGAATTATTTTTAACTTTTCAAATTTTTTTATTCGAGTCGATAAAATTATGATCAGCTTTCAAATATTCCATTTTTATTTAATAGAGAACTTTTTTTAAAGTAACCAATAATGGAATTTTTCGTAGATTCATCTCTGAGTTCTGTTTACTTTTTATAAATATTTGAATTATTGGAAAAAAATTAAAATTTCGCGCCGCTAAAAAAATTTTTTTTTTTAATTATTCGTAAATTTTCTAAAAATTTGAAACTTTCCAAATTTTTTATTCGAGTCAATAAAATTCTGATCAGCTTTCAAATATTCAATTTTTATTTGATAGATAACTTTTTTTAAATTAACCAACAATGAAATTTTTCGTAAATTCCGAGCTGTATTTACCTCTGGCAAAATTTGAATTATTATAAAAAATATGACAATTTTATGTCACTAAAAAAAAAGTTTCAGAATTACTCGTAAATTTTCTAATAATTCGGAAAATTTCAAATTATTATAAAATTTACGAATAATTCGATTCGATTTGATATGAATAATTTGAAAATTCAAACTTTTCGCACATTAGGGTATAATATTTATATTTATATTTATATTTATATTTTTCTTTAGAAAGCAGATGTGGCAGTTGCATTCATACCAATAATACCAGAATATTTAAGATTCGTTAAATTCAGCCCAATATTAGATTATTTAGAAATCGCTATAGTATTAGAGCGACCATTACAATCAGCTATTGGTTCTGGATTACTTGCTCCATTCAGCAGAACCGTGTGGATTTGTATATTTGTGTCGTTAGCTCTTGTGGGACCAATTATCTATATTGTTACTTCGTACCGCGCATATTTATGGGGGCGTACTAAGAAAGATAAATACTCATTTATCGATTGTGTTTGGTTTGCTTATGGTGCAATATTAAAACAGGGATCAGCACTCACTCCTGAAGCTGGTACGTAATAATATAGTAATTATCTATAAAGTAAAGGACCCAGTAACCGACCACTGCATGTATTTTTAATAGAAATAGGGCAGAGGTGCCTTCTTTGGCCAGATTGGACACTTGAAAATTTGAATACTATAATTTTTATACTTTTTTATTAATTGAAATGAAGAATTAAATATATATTTAAAAATACATACTGTAAAAAAATTGCGGATTAAATCCGGAGTGAATGCGGATCAGACGACTGTGTATTTATTTGATTCCCTCAGAATGAAATTCATTCCGAAGGGGAGTTTATTTTTTATACTAAAACTCCGAGTCGGAGTGAAATTTACTCCGATGGGAAGTTTATTTAAATATTAAAACCGGATCGGAATGAATGCGGATTTAAATAAAATTCAGACTCGGAAATTACTCCACTGGAAAAACAAACTCCCCCTTTACTCCGTATGCGGAGTAACTTTTTTTCAAACTCCGAATAAATTTGGATTTAAATATAATCGGTAATTACTCCGAATTCACTCACGACTTTTTACAATGTAAGGTGATTGGGTACTGGTTCCTGATCGATTACTAGGTCTTTTGTTTCATTTATAAAACCGTTTTGTTTTAGCCTCGATAATTTAATAATTACAAAATTTTTTTGACACTAAAAACTCGGGGGTAAATACGGATTTTATTTAAATCCGAAATCACTCAGTCACTCGGAGTTTCGGAGTTTAAAATAAAATCACTCCGGATTTTAAATCCGATCGGGAGTTCTAATTATAAAATAATCTACCCTTTGGAGTAAATTTCACTATAAGGAAATTAAATGAATAACAAATAATCAGCTCCGCATTTACTCTGGATTTAATCCGTAAATTTTTTGCAGTGCATGATACTTTCACCATTTGATGCAACCGCGGGGATTTTAGGCTACTTAGTGTACACTAATACACTATTTCAATTATACAAGTTTATTTTTTTTTTAAATTTATGATCATGAATTATTTTTACGCGCCAATAAAAAAAAATAACGAATTTATTTTCCAATGGAGTTTATAGCGAAACTATAGACTTTGGAAAAAAATGTTTCAAACAAAAATTGTAGGAAATTTAATTTGCTACAAGAAAGTTCTTGATACTTTCAAACGTATCTCTGATAGTTTAAAAGTTACAGAGGAAATAAGTAAGAGATCAATTATTTCAATAATGATATAATGATAATTAATTTTCTTTACTGTAAGTTGCCATTACTTCGAAATAATTAGAAGTACGTGAAAATGTAATGAGACCTTTTTTGTAGAGAATTCTATGAGCTACTAAACTTTCTCTATACATTTTTTTGATATCTGTATTAGTTTTGCCGAAATTTCGATTTTTTCACAAGAACTTTTAAATGTCACCATTTTGAAAAATAATTTTTTTGTTGTCAGCAAAAAATATTTAATAAAATTAATGTTGTATATTTTTAGATTCAAATCGACTTATGTTCGCTAGCTGGTGGATATTTATCACAATAATTACGTCGTTTTATACTGCTAACTTGACAGCATTTTTGACATTATCCGAGTTTACGCTGGCATTCACTTCCGTTAAAGATGTTGTTAACCAGCATAAAACTTGGTCGGCTCAACAACATTACATCGTTGACATCACAATAAATAGAGTAAGTTTACTATTATATGAGCCGTAAAAAACTTATAATAAATACGGAGTTAATTTTAAATCAAAATTAATTCCGTCACTCAGACTTCCAAAGTTCAAAAAAAAATCCCGACGCGTACCGAGTAAATAGAAAATTTTTATCATCAGTGATTTTAAATTTTTTATTTCAATCCACATCCACTCTGATCACGAATGTAGACTTTTTTTTTTATTGACGGCTAAATTTTTTTTTTAAACGGAGCGAAGTCTGATATTTAATTAAATTATTAATAATTTTTTTTTAGAACGATCCCGAAGAACTGACACCACTTCGTACCTCATACAAAGAACATCGTGGTATATTTTATCATATTTCAAAGAAAGATAATAAAACTGAAAAGGTAGCAAGTTATCTTACAAATAGACGTTTATTTATCGACGAAATCCAATTTGTTGAAAATTTTATTAAAAACGATTATTTAAATCGCACAAGACAAAATTTGGTGGAGAAAAAAAAATGTTTTTACATAAAAATGCCGAATCCGGTATTTCAACAGAATCGTGGATTCGCGTATCCAAGTAATTCAACAATCAGCAAAGTTATAAATCGAGAGTAAGTCCATTTGTCAATTCCCGTATGAAAAAACAATATATGGTTAAAATATATAAAGTCATATATGTTTGCAACAAAAAAATATATGATATATTATATTGTATATTATAAAAAATCATATAGAGATTTTCGCCGATTTAATATAAAATTATATACAGTAGAAAATGTATGTATTCCATATATGTAACTTATATGTTTTTTATATTAAGCTATATATACATTTACATTTACCTTATAATATACTGTGCTGATATATTTCCTTTTATATTCAAAAAATATAAAATTTTTATATGAAATGAAATATATGGTAGCATATAATTTATATTATATATGGCACCATATATTTTCTTTGTTATATTTATTTTATTCGGTGTATGTATATTAGGGTGGGTTGAAAAAAAACTTTTTTTTTGTTTTTCTTAGCATGGGGGTAGAATTTGTACCTTACAATAAAAAAAATTTTTCAAGAAAAAAAAAAATTTTTTATTCAACATTTTGAGGTGGGTCACTCGTTTTTTAAATAAATAATTGATTAAACGGGGTAGTTCCATCAAAAAAAATTTTTTTTTGTCCAAAATCGTGGAAAACATCTAATAATTGTCGAATGTGATTTTTTTTTACTTCACTTTCACTATAATTCAAAAGAATATGCTTTTCATTTTTGGATTTTTTACTTAAATTACAAAAATAATAGGAAAAAATTTTTTTCAACTTCGGACTTTCAATTAGCTTTCAAGGGGACACCCTACAGATTCTAGAACACCGTGTAATTTTTTTCGTTGGGACTACCCCGTTTGATCAATTATTTATTTTATAAACGAGTGGGCCACCTCAAAATGTTGAGTAAAAACATTTTTTTTTTTCTTAAAAATTTTTTTTTTTTATAAGGTACAAATTCTACCCCCATGCCAAGAAAAACAAAAAAAAAGTTTTTTTTCAACCCACCCTAATGTATATGTATATGGGTATATATATATTCGCATCAAATTAACAAATTTTGAAAATTTTAACTGCAATTTAAAGAATATATTAAAATTTATATCTAATTTAATTGGAGTTGGTCATAAATATATGTTTTTATATATGATCAGAATATATTTGTCGAATATGATAGAAATATATATTTTTCCGTATGGTAAAAATATAGTTTTCATATACGACAAGAATATATATTTTCATATATGATAAAAATATATTTTTTGTATATGATTGACATATATATTTTATATATGCTAAACATATACGGACTCGTTTTTTAATATAAAAAAAATATAGTTAAATTGGCCACATATATTTATTTATATTTATCATATATTATATATTTTTACCATGTATGTTATTTTCATACGGGTTATCCGATTAAACATTCAATTAATTTATTTAATTATAAAACTAAAATATGTTTATATTTGTTATATATATATAGATTACTTCATCTATCGGAATCAGGAATAATACAACACATAGAGTCAGTAAATAGGCCGATGGTTACGTACTGTCCCCTCATGTTGGGTTCAACGGAACGTAAATTAGATAATAATGATTTAGAATTAACGTACCAAGTAATAGCAACTGGATTTTTGTTTTCGTTAATTTCATTTCTTGTTGAAGTAAGTCAACATTACTTCAGGTGTCGCGTGTGTTTGTGTTGTGCTGACTCTTGTACCTGTTGCAAAACGCGGATGAAGGAACCAGTGAGTCCGTCAAAGCGTCCGCAGTTACCGTTGCCCCCACCTACCACCATAACAACGGTGCCAAGTAAGACAGAATTTTCGTCATTTACTAAGCCCCCAGTCATTCCGATTTATGATACCATTGATAACTTCAAAAATTCTAAAATTCATTACGTCAATGGACGTGATTACTTCGTCGTACATGAAACGACGGGGGAAAGGCGACTAGTTCCAGTACGCAGTCCGTCGGCGTTATTGTTTCAGTATAATCACTAATTTATTACATCGACGCTGGAATGATTTAATTTAAAAAACGGCAGGGGTTCTATTTAATTGACTAATTTAAATCAGAGACCATTAATGATTAATTTTTTTTATTTTAATATTTTACTACTGTGTAATTGTTGAATTATGAATTAGACCTGACGAGGGTTGTATTGATTTTTTTTATATTTGTTCATTTCCCCGCCTAGTTTAATTGCAACAATTACCCACGCATGGTGGTGCTATTTACCGTTTATAAAAAATTTATCACTGACTGACGATGGTTTTTTTAGGTAAATTAAATAATCAAGTGTCCGTGGGTTTTTGTTGGTGGGGATAAAAAAATTTATGGCTAAACATTGTCGACCTTTTTTACATAAACTTAATCTTTATTTAATTATTCAAGGGAACTCTTGGATCGCAGCGCGCGAAAAGTCCGCGGTTTAAAATAATTTTTTTTGCCGGCACATGGTATCAAAAAAAATAATCGGACTCCCTTTGGACATTTTTTGTGTAGTGAAATAAATTTGAATTAGTATTTAAATGCTACCTCGGAGTCTTTAATCTGCTACAAAAAATACTGTACAGAAAGTATTGTAACTCGTGACAGTATTATTTAAAATAAATTTAAAATAATAAATTTATAGAAATACATGAGTGAGATTCTGGCCTCGTCTACTGAGAATGCAAAAAAAATTTATTATTTTTTAACACTAGTCTGAAAATTAAGTGTGAAAAAATTAACCACAGGTTTTATTTAACGTGTCCATAAAACAAAAACCACTAAAATTTTTTCAGTATTTGTTTTATTTATTCAAATAATTATAAGTATAAATATCATCTTAAAAATTAAATAATATATTAATTGATTAGTTAATAATTAATATTTATAATTAATGATTGTTAAAATGTAACTTAATTTACTTAATATGTATAATTATTTTTTTTTATTTATATGAACAAATTCGATCTCGACTTTTTTGCGATTAAAATTATTATAACTCATAATAATAATAGTGATAATGATAATTATGATTATTGAATTGTATATATTTACACTTTGATATTGCATAATAAACATAATTTTAAGTGTGAGCGTGTAATCAAAATAAAACAATAAATACAAATGTATCGAGTGATTTTTTTTACGTAACACAAATTCATAAATTATTATCAAATATATTGACAGTGACAACAAGACAACAAATAACAATTAAATTATTTGAACACATGATTATATACGTATTATCATCATTATTACTATAGGAATTTTAATAAAGTGTGAAAATATTAGTTTTATATTTTAAATCGATATAATTATTTTTAAAATAATTATAATTAATGCTGATTATAATTATCTTATAATCTATCAAAATTTTTTACACATTGCATGAAAAAAATTTGTAAAAAACCCTATTTTTTCATTCGATCGTGACTCTAATTTTTATATAATTTACACATTTTTTTTTATTATCGATTTATTTATATTAATATACTCTCGAATAAAAAATAATTTTCCTTCATTTTAATTTTTTTTAGTTAATTAAAATTTATTAAATTACTCCTACTTTTTTTTTATTTTCTTCAGCATGCTGGCTTTGCGTTTCTTCTCAAGAGCTTCTTGTCTTATGTCTTCTAAATCTTCCATTATACCTGTAACAAAAAAAAATTAAAATAATTAATAAATTAGTCAAATTTAAAAAACCACAATAAATTTTCCGTGTGATAAAAATTTTTAAAAAAAGGTTTAAAAAGTGTTGATTAGACTGGGCCAAAAAAATTGACTATTTTTTTTTTTCAAAGCTATATCGAAAATATTATTCAGAATGACAAAAAAAAAATTTCATGAAAGTTTGAGCCCTTAATATTAATTTTAAGAGGTCCATCATCGCTATTTTTAATTTTAATTCATAATTTTATGTTTTACGTCGGAATTGCTAAAACATTGGAGTAAAAAAAATTCATTTCCACTTATTCTTATGTAAAATTGAATTCCCTACAAAAAAGGTCTGATTGAAAATTTTCGTCAGACAAGCCGTTTCCGATTAATTAAGCTTAATAAATTGATATATTTTTTCGATTTAACATTTTTACTTTTGAATTTTGTAACTGACGAATCAATAAATATCTAATAAAGACCATGACAGATTTTCGAAGGAAATTTAATGCTCTACAAAAAAGGTCTCTTAACATTTTGTGCTAAATTCACCCCTTCGTTATTAAGTTATTCACGTTATTGAAATCGTTTTGACTCAAATTCAACCTTGAATAACTTTCGAAGGAGTGAATTTAGCACGAAATGTTAAGAGACCTTTTTTGTAGAGCATTAAATTTCATTCGAAAATCTGTCATGGTCTTTTTTAGATATTTATTGATTCGTCAGTTACAAAATTCAAAAGTAAAAATGTTAAATCGAAAAAATATATCAATTTATTAAGCTTAATTAATCGGAAACGGCTTGTCTGACGAAAATTTTCAATCAGACCTTTTTTGTAGGGAATTCAATTTTACATAAGAATAAGTGGAAATGAATTTTTTTTACTCCAATGTTTTAGAAATTCCGACGTAAAACATAAAATTATGAATTAAAATTAAAAATAGCGATGATGGACCGCTTAAAATTAATATTAAGGGCTCAAACTTTCATGAAATTTTTTTTTTGTCATTCTGAATAATATTTTCGATATAGCTATGAAAAAAAAAAATCATCAATAAGACTACGAATTAACATTTTTTAGTGCAAAATACATTTAGAAAAAAACGGATTAATAATATTAGGAAATTTTTTAATTTTTCTCATGAATTTTCAAAAGTTTTAAAACGATTCAAAAAAAGTTCGTTGTGTCACGTTCTGAAGTTTAAAATAGTCAACACTTTTTTGACATTTTTTCAACAATTTTTTTTACACGGGTTGAATTGAACATTAAAAAATATTTTATTAAAAATAAAAATTTTTTTTTAACCCTCCGTCATGTATTTAATATGGTGGTGTTGCCAAGTATCTAAACAATGTTTTCAAAAAATTAAAACCACACAAGCTTATACGACTAGAAAATTGAAATTTTTTTACTAAAATAAAAATTTTGTATTACATAAAAATATTAAAGAAAGAGATGAATTAAATGAACTGTAAATGAGTCGCCGGTGGTAACTGGCAACATTGCGCAGAAAATCCGAACAAATTAAACGCCCGTTTACTCGCGTCAGCGGCAAATCGACGAGTTTCTCAGGTTTTCCAACAAAAAAAATTATTTTTTTAGTATTTAAAATATCGGAAAAATAATTATCATTCATTTCTTCGATACTAAAAAGTATAGCAGAAGAACTCATAAAATTTAAAAAGACTAGGAAATTTATTTTCTTCTTAAATAATCTTTTAATAAAAATCGCGGCGCTGCGCTCATAGCGCGACGGACGAAGGGTTGAACTACTGGTGATTAAAGAAGAAATGTATAAAAATTTTTTTATATTTTATTGTAAAAAGTAGTAATTAAATAAATAATTATTAATCATCGAAGCTGATTAATTAAATCAATTAATCATATTATATATTTGAATAGTTTTCCGATAAAAACCTGGTCCGAAATTGACTCCATGCCGCTAGATTTATTTACTCCATACCTTTTATTCATTTTAATTGTAATTTATATTGCAAAAGTTATTTTTACAATTTTTTAATTAAAACTTCAAAGTAATTATTAATTACCACGTACTTTTAAGAGTTTGATGACAGACAAAGGGTTAATTATTATTTATTTAACTAAATAATGTGTCTAGTAATTTTTTAAAATTAAAAATATCTTACCAATTTTAGTTGACACAAATTCTTCTTTAAGCTGCTGCGCATAATTACTCTCCATATTGGCATCATCATCATCAAAGTTTGAATATTTACTTTTGTCATACCCAAATATTTCACTGATATATTTGCTGTAATCCTCAGAACCATCTTGCGGATCATCATCAATAAAGTCATCCAACTCAGAATCATATTCTTCCTCATCATCATCATCATAAATTCTCCGTTTATTAATCGGGAGCTTGCTGCCATTCTTCCTGACATCCGAAGGGGGAAAATTCCGCGCTCTGACATCAGCTGGAGGGAACTGTCTCGTCTTGACATCAGCGGGGGGAAATTGTCTCGGTTTAATATCACCAGGAGGAAACTGTCTTGGCTTAACATCAGCCGGAGGAAATTGTCGTGGTCTAACATCTGGTGGAAATTTACTTGTCTTTCCATCAATGCGTTTATCCACTTTTAATTTACTGTCTCTATCATCTCTGCCGTTCAATTTACCATTACTGCTACTGCTGCCACTTTTCAAATTATTATTATTATTACTACTACTACTACCATTATTTTTATTTGCACCAGAATTAGACAAACGATCGTCTGGTTTTTTATTTTTAATCATCGCCAATTTTCTTCTTTCCTCTTCAAGAACCCGTCTCATATTTTCAATTTCCCGTTTCTCAGCTTCTAATTTACGTCTCTCCTCTAAAATTTCGTCCTTAGGATTAACTTTACTACCCGACTTCTCATTACTTTTATCACTAATTTTCTTAGCAACAGGAGTAGACTTAGATGACATCCGATCACTTTTATCAGCGACTCTGTCACTTTTATCCGAGGATTTATCTCTGTCTATTCTATCATTTTTATCAGCAGAGACTTTACTGCCATTCAATTTTAAATTTTTGCTCGGCGTTGCCACCGATGACGACGACGACGACGACGTTGATACCGAGCTACTTTTAACTAAACTCTTATCAGGAACTTTGACGTCACCATTTTTCTCCCGTTCCCTCTTGTCCTTCCATTCTTTTTCCTTCATGTATTCTTTCTTCTGCTTCTTCGTCATCGGACGCACCAAGTCCTCCTTGGGTTTGACTTTGGGTTCAATTACCACCGGCTCATGCTGCTTTTGCTCAGCTAATTTTAACAGAGACATGAAGTCAATCGGTGGCGGCAGCGGACGTTTTTTAGCTTTAGGTTTATCATCTTCCCCATTACGGCTGCTATTACTATTATTACTATTACTATTATTATTATTATTACTACTATAACTATCACGATCATTTGAATTATCATGAGATTCACGATCACTGCGTCCACTTGCCTCGGACTTTCTTTTACGTCTGTGCGGCAGCGAGGCTTCCAACTCTTGTTGTTTCAGCGCCTGCTTGACCCGATCTTTAGTCGACGCGATATCTCGAACTATTTTTTTTCCACTCTCTGCGAACAAGGGCTTCTCTGGAGGTAGACTTTGGTATTTGTTCATCAGTTTATCATAAAATGCAGAGGCTTCTTGTGATACATAACCGTAGTCATCTTCGTCTGGTTGCGACGGACCTGCAATTTTTTAAATAAAAATAATTATTTATTATTTTTAACCCGAGATAAAAATAATAATTAATAAAAAAAAATGCATTGAAAGGAAAATTTATCACTGGCGGTGATAAAATTTAAATTTATGAATATTTTGAATTTAACGCGTGACGTCTGTGTCTAATGTACCAGAATATCGACAGATGAGTCATATTTGTTAAAGTTAATTATTTTTAACATAAAAACTAATTGTTTATTCATTTATTTATGGATAATAATTACCAGCCATTGTAACAGCAGTGTCCTCATGATTAATAGCGTCAGCTAATACGGACTTATTGGCAGCTTTACATATTTTTAGATGTTTATTTATTCTGCTCTGCGCTTTATGATCCCTCAGTGATAGCAAGTTCTGTCAATTTTATTATTAATTTATGGTCTATGACGAATTATAGTTAAAAAATATATATATTATTTAATAATCACCTCTTTTTTACGTTTTTCATCCTGGGATTTTTTTTTTTCCTCTTCTTCTTTTCGTGCTAAGAATTTTTTAATATTCTCTGACAAAGTTTTCGACTGCTTCACTTCCTTTTTTGGTGGTGTAAATTTACTTGGATAATACGATACATTCTAGATTATAGAAAAAAAATATATATATATAGATATATGTAATAAAATATATGAGATTAAGAAAATAGGTCACAATAAATGAGGAAATAAAATTATTAAAATTTTTTTTCCGACCGACATACTTATATAAATATATATATGTATAAATAAATATATATATATATATATATATATATATATATATAGATATATATATATATAGATATATATATATATAATGGTAATATATTTATATATAAACAATAACGTGGTGTACTAACCTGTTTAGTAGAACTATTTTTTTGAGCAACTGAAAGTAATTCACCGAAATCCATTTTTCAAAATATATATGTATATATTTATATATAAATATAATATTGTTATATTTTTTTGATATAAATGTTTATCCGTATGTGCATGACGAGGTAACGAGCATCACTGTGTTTTCATTATTTGAACGCTTGTAGTTTTTAAAATTTTTTTTGTAACAATGGCGGAAAGTTTTTAAATAATTTATGAATTACTGATATTTTTAAAATAATTATCGTGTCATTAACAATATGGTAAAGAGTAACATAATTTAATTGAAGTTGTACGTAACAACTTGGTGAGTAAATAGGAGTTAACAATAGAAGTTTCTAGGTGCACAATAGTGCACTGACTAAATTACTCATCCACTGATTGTAAGTTTTTTCCTGGTTTTTAAAAGCGAGTGAAGATGGCGCGCGGTCGGAGTGCCGAGGCGGCAAATTTGAATGTGGAAGTAAACTTTTAGATGGCGGAGTATGAGTGTGAATGTAGCAGACATCAGACAAATTTTAAATTATAAATAAATAGAGTAAATAATTAATAAAATTAAATTTTAAAAAATGCGCATTTTAAAAATTTGAAATTAATAAGTGCATTTTTTCGAAACATTATTTTTTGAATTATTTACTCTATTTATTTGTAATTTTAAATTTGTCTGATGTCTGCGACATTCACACTCATTGGCGGAGTTGGATGGGATAGTGAAGATGTAGACATTTTATTATGTAGGATATATTATTTGAGGAAAATTAATAATTACTTATACAGGGTGGCCACGAAGAAATGATTTCAAAATTCCCTGATATTTCCCGGTTTTCCAGTAAAGTTTTTCATATTTTTCCCTGATTTAGAAATTTTATTCGTATCATTTAGATATTCAAAGTTTTTATTATATTTTCATTTTTAATAATTAAATTTGATAATTAAATCATGCGAGAAACCAAAAAAAAAGGGCAACAAAATAAATTAATATTGCCTATATTTGATTATTCGATGTTAAAAATGTATAAGTTAAAATATTTAATAAGAAGTTTTATGATTTAAATAAATTCAAAGTACACTGGTTACAAAAATTAAGGGATATTAAAAAAGTTTCAAATTTTTTATTAATTTTCAACAGTTTGTAACTCGAAGGAAAATGGTCGTACAATAAAAACAAAAAGTCAAACTGTAGCTTCAAGTGTCTAGTTTTTTGATCTAGGTCTTTAAATTTTTTTATTATGCACGGTTCCGGAGCAATCAAAAATCAATCATAATTATCGAAAAAAATTTATTGAAGCTCGAAGACTGTTTTTAAGACGAGCAAAAATCTGGTTAATTTCTTTTTCGATAGTTTTCTTATGACTACTCCGGAACCGCACATAATAAAAAAATTTAAAGACCAGATCAGAAAACTAGACACTTGAAGCTACAATTTGCCTTTTTTGTTTTTGTCGTTTGACCATTTTCCTTCGAGTTACAATCTGTTGAAAATCACTTTAAAATTTGAAATTTTTTTAATATTCCTTAATTTTTGTAACTAGTGTATAATTTAAAATTTTTTAAATTTTTAACTGTTACAATTTAATTCCCGGATACTTTTCGAAATTCCCTGTCAATTCCATGATATTTCCCGGTTCGTGGCCACCCTGTTATATATTATTGATTTATTAATAATTTTAAATTTTAAATTTATTTCAGTTATCCAACGACATTGATCTTGAGCAGCGAATTAACGGGAGGTATATTTTTTTTATCAAACTCTGCAATGGACACTATTCTGTCGGCTAGACGTAAGTAATTTTTTTGTTACGATAAAATAAAAATAAAATCTTTGGGTTTACTAACAACTCTGACTCTCGTATAAAAATAATTAAAACTATTAAAGTTTATTTACAATACATACATTAGGTACATTAAAAAAATGTAAATAATAATAAACATGTGGGTAATTTATGTACACGATAATAATTATTTTTTATTTTAATAAACTCTTGATTGTAGAATAGCTTTTTGAAGTAGAGACGAAAATGTTTGATTAACTTCGTGGCAAAGTATTTCCGCGGATTTATCACCAAGCGCGGCTTGTGCTGAGCTGATTCTCCCCAGCTGCAGAAGAAGTCCTGTAGTGTCTTCGGCGAGCGGTGGAAACGCTAGACAAATTCGTGTCAGTGCTGGCAGGACTGGCATAAAAAGTACGACGCGTTCTTTGGCAGGCAATACACCCAGCAGAGTGATGAGTGTATTTATTGCTAATCGCGAAACACTGAGTGCTTTTGGCAGCGCATACTGAACGGCGAGATGTGACGCTAAATCAACAGCAAAAATTTGTTTCTCTGGTTCTGGTTGAGACAGAAGTTCTGGTATCCAGTCTAAGCAAATATGCATCGATGGTATCCCGGCTACTGTTATCGGCAACAAATCCCGCGGATATCCCTGCAAATATATTTTTATAAATAAATATTGTGTTCAGTCAATTAATGAATGAATAATTAAACTTATTTTACCTGAAAATGTACTAGTTTAGCTAATGAAGGCTCAGTGATAAAGACTTGATGTAAATAAGAACAAACGACACTGCGTATTTCTCTCAGTGACCACATTTGTCCAGCAACAATTCGATCTTCCTCAGTCTCCAGACAAGCTTCCAGTAAAATCTGTACCGCCGCGCTCTCCTGTCCAGCGACCAGAGCAGTGCGTAGATCCTCGCGCTCGGATTCGTTCGTCAGCTGGCCGACTTTTTCGGTCATAGGTCGATCCTGCATGTGACGCGACAGCTGTGACCTTGATGCCGCAAGCGTCGCTTGTAGAATTCTTATCATAGAAAAACAAAAAATACAAAACATTTACTTTAGCAATTGTAATTAATAATTATCATAATTAAACAACTCTACTGATAACACGTGTCGTAAAATTATAGTGTTACCTCAAAATAACAGATAAAACTGGCGCGCATCTGAATACTCTTGCATCACATCTCAGTACTTGAAGTGGATCAAGAACGATATTTTCCTGCGTCAATCTCACATTTTGTACCGTCGGTATTTCCATCAGCAGCGCGTTTATTGACATCACCCACAGGCAACGTGGTAACACCGTGTTCAGTCTCAGCCATACTTGTTTGTACAGTTCTAAAAATAATTACATTATTACTAATTAATATTAATATCGATAAACAAATTGAACAATAAATTACCTTGTATGTAACGCGGTACTTTTTCATCAAGAATTGTCTTAAAATAATTAATGATACTCTCCGAGTAGCCCCATATTTCCGTAGGCTTCATGATCATCATTTGTCTCAAGACTCGTCCAGTCCTACTCGGACAAACTTTTATATTTTTAAACGCCTCGTTTACCGTTGTCTCATTAATAACAACGTTGTCATAATTAGCGGCCGTCGAGTCAATATTAATCATCTCATCGTCAAGCCAGTCGTCAACCAACGACAGGTGGGGAAAATGCGTCGCCAGTAGTCTCAGTAACGGTGAAAATAAACTCGCATAATTCAACTGATCCCGCTGCGCTTGTTGCAGTAAATATTTTATCGGCAGTTCAGATAAAAATTCAACGGAATAACTTTTTACTTTCCGTCCTTGTGACAAATAATTCGGCATGTTCATCATCCGGACGTCTTCGTACAGTAGTAAATAATATAAAAATAATAATTGCGATGTCAATGATGATTTTGTCGTATCAACGTCCATGTTTTCAGCATCAGTCTCCATAAGACTCAATGCGCTGCGTTTTGATGATTTGAAATTAGCGCCAAATACGCTGTTTTGAAAAACCCGACGAATCTCGTCTTCTGTTATCGGTTTATTTGTGTGCTCTGTTGTCTTGCTGCTGGTTACTAAAATCGAGTTGACGTAGACCTCGACCAAAGCCGGCAGTACCGGATGGAGAGGCGCAGTGCTGTTGCAAATTTGCCGGTAAATCCAATTTTTAATCGGGACTCGATGCTTTGAGAATGCCCGTGATTTAAGTAACTGATGGATGCAGTGCACTGGCAAAAATCCTGGAATGCTGGCATTCAAATTAGCGGTAACTGGGACTTTAACAGCATGCGCAGTGACAACTTGCTCTGTAAAAATATCCTGCATAAATATTTGCTTCATCCGGGTTAAATTGTTGGGTCTTATGGGAACTTTCATGCCCAAGGTCGCGCAAACGAGGTCACAAATAGCTGACAGCTGGTTACTGTGAAAATGAATGGCCATAAGCAGTAACATTTCACCAAAACTTGCAGTGACACCACTGGCACTTTCAAAATAAGCTTCTTCGCGTACTAACCACTGGACCCACTCGATACTTCGCTTCTCCAGCTGATGGTGTCCTATCAGGGACGGACAGGCGATCAGCATGCAGAGACCTAGAGAAACGAACCGCACACCAGCTGGTGATGGCGGAGGATGGGAGGTAAGTAACTGGACAATCATCGTCACCTCGTCGTCCTGAAATTTGATCCCGCCGATTCCACGCAGCGCGCAGTAGAGTCGTAGCAACGCGCTGGCTTTTACAACCTGAGACTCGGCAAGTTGACCTTCCGAGGCTGCCACGTCGCTGACGATTGCACGCAAACGTGTCAGTATTTCTTCCCGAAGTGACTGCAAGGCAGTGTGCGACTCCCACTTTCTTTTCTGGCCGTTACGAATAAACATCGCGATCCAGGTGCGGACTTGCTGATCACTTCCCAGCAAAAGACCGGACACGAAAGCCACGACATCGCTTTCGGATGATGGGTCCGCAGACTGCGAGGAGTTGCGATCTAGGCTCAAAGTTATTGCCAGAGCCGGCATACGACAAAGCTCGACGCATTTCGCGCGGATGGCTAACGATTGGGACGGATTCATACGACAGAGCATCGTGAGTGCTTGTGTACGAATTCTACCAAGTGCTGACTCTTCTTGACGCTCGCCGTTGGCTATCAAGTGGGTGCAGACGTCAAAGAAACTGTCGGGACTGTTCGCTACTACCCAGCAAATTATTTCCGGGCCGTGTTTCACGTGCAGTAGAGTCTCTGCTATGTCACTTATGGACAACAGGGCTGGAAGTTCTGCCAACGCGATGCAGATCACGTAGCTGATCTCCTCCATGTACACCGCATTGTCAAATAGATCTGATTGCTTTATTGAGAAGTCGGTGTTCTTTTGATACTCTTGGATTTGCGATGACACGAAGAGGAGTTCGCTCAGAACCAGACGGATTCGTCGGGTTGATTCGCTTCGTTCGAATTCTAGAGCCAGCCCGCCTTGAAGAGACTGGGCTAGAATGCTGTCTCCTTGAGTATTACCAATTTTTTGTCTGAAAAATTTGTTTGTTTTTTAATAATTGTGAGTTAGCAGACGATACTAAAGTTAGCCGACGTCATATAATTTTTAAACGACAAATTATAAGAAAAAAAATATTTGAAAAAATTGCACTTGTAGTTTTTTTAATTTTCTACATGTGTATTTTTATAGTTTTTTTTTTTTCGTAATTGGCTTGTCGAAAAAAATTTGAAAATTACTAATTGTTAACTTCAGGATCATCGTTAGCAGATAATTGACAATTTTCGGATTTTTTTTCCACAACTGAATAAAAAAAAAAAAAACTGAAAATATGCACATGTAGAAAATTTATGATCCTGAAGTTAGCAGACAATTAAAATTTTTTTGATTTTTTTTTCAACAAATCAATTACAAAAAACAAAAACTAAAAATATGCACATGTAGAAAATTTAAAAAACTACAAGTGCAATTTTCGAAAATATTTTTTTTTTATAATTTATGGTTTAAAATTAAATCCAAAATCTTTAGACGTTGGCTGACCTCAGTATCAAGATTCTAAAGTTAGCAGACAATTAACAATTTTTGGATTTTTGTGTCAAAAAATTAATTTAAAAAAAAACTAAAAATATGCACATGTAGAAAATTTAAAAAACTACAGGTGCAATTTTTTTGAATATTTTTTTTTTTACAATTTATGGTTTAAAATAAAATCAAAAATTTATTAGACGTCGGCTGCCTTCAGTATCATGATCCTAAAGTAAGAAGACAATTAACAATTTTTGTATTTTTCTTTTCAAGTCAATTACAAAAAAACTAAAAATGTGCACGTGTAGAAAATTTAAAAAACTACAGGTGCAATTTTCCGGAAAATTTTTTTTAATTTATCGATTTTTAAAAAATTCAAAAATTATTAGACGTCAGCTGATTTCAGTATCATATTTTTCAGCAAATGGATTCTCATAAAATTTGAAAAATTGAATCATGTTGTGGTTGTTGATGACTGATGAAATGTGGAGACAGATATGAATACTAACCTCAATTGTTGTTCTTTACGTACATCTGTTTCGAGAGCATGAAAATCAATTGACAGCAAAGCGACAATTGAATTTACTGATTCAATTCCTGATAGAATTGTCAATATTTCTTTACGGGCTTCAACGCATTCCCTTGTGATGTCAAGAGGTGAAATTAAACTCATACGAACCAGACATGGTAACAAAGGGCGAATTTCTTTTTGTGTACACTGCGATAATTCCCGTATATTTACATTTTGAATTGCGGTAAATACGCGCGGTGATATTTGCATATTTATCTGCATTGTTTACTACTTTATTGTTATTTATTTGCGGTCATTAAGAGATAATTGATGATGGGAGCTGGTGATTAACTAATTTGTGTATGTGTACGCAATCCAATGTCTAGGCAACGCCATTTTTTTTTATTTTATTTGAATTTATTGCGCCAGATGGCGGGAAGTGACGCGGGAATTTGAATTCAACTTTAGGCAGACTTTAATTTTTTTTTAATTAAATGTAAATTTGAATTTACATACTCAGTTTTTTTTATTAATTCATAGTTGGGAGTGATAATAATAATAATAATAATTTTTTTTTTAAGTATAAAAACATTGAATAGAAATAATTTCGAAAATATTTGGTCGTGTTGCTTAAACAGCAGCTTATCGTAAGATAGCACAGCAAATATTTGAATTTAGATAATCAAGTTAACTATCCAATTAATAACTTAAAATTATAAATTTATTTCAGTTATCCAACGACATTGATCTTGAGCAGCGAATTAACGGGAGGTATATTTTTTTTTATCAAACTCTGCAATGGACACTATTCTGTCGGCTAGACGTAAGTAATTTTTTTGTGACGATAAAATAAAAATAAAATCTTTGGGTTTACTAACAACTCTGACTCTCGTATAAAAATAATTAAAACTATTAAAGTTTATTTACAATACATACATTAGGTACATTAAAAAAATGTAAATAATAATAAACATGTGGGTAATTTATGTACACGATAATAATTATTTTTTATTTTAATAAACTCTTGATTGTAGAATAGCTTTTTGAAGTAGAGATGAAAATGTTTGATTAACTTCGTGGCAAAGTATTTCCGCGGATTTATCACCAAGCGCGGCTTGTGCTGAGCTGATTCTCCCCAGCTGCAGAAGAAGTCCTGTAGTGTCTTCGGCGAGCGGTGGAAACGCTAGACAAATTCGTGTCAGTGCTGGCAGGACTGGCATAAAAAGTACGACGCGTTCTTTGGCAGGCAATACACCCAGCAGAGTGATGAGTGTATTTATTGCTAATCGCGAAACACTGAGTGCTTTTGGCAGCGCATACTGAACGGCGAGATGTGACGCTAAATCAACAGCAAAAATTTGTTTCTCTGGTTCTGGTTGAGACAGAAGTTCTGGTATCCAGTCTAAGCAAATATGCATCGATGGTATCCCGGCTACTGTTATCGGCAACAAATCCCGCGGATATCCCTGCAAATATATTTTTATAAATAAATATTGTGTTCAGTCAATTAACGAATGAATAATTAAAATTATTTTACCTGAAAATGTACTAGTTTAGCTAATGAAGGCTCAGTGATAAAGACTTGATGTAAATAAGAACAAACGACACTGCGTATTTCTCTTAGTGACCACATTTGTCCAGCAACAATTCGATCTTCCTCAGTCTCCAGACAAGCTTCCAGTAAAATCTGTACCAGCGACCAGAGCAGTGCGTAGATCCTCGCGCTCAGATTTTTTTGATCATAAGCCGATTTTACAGATGACGTAAATTTGACCTCGAGACCTCAAGTGGTCTGTAGAATTCTTATCATAGAAATATATATCCCAAGCAATTATAATTATCATAATCAAACATTACTATCGATAAATGAAAATTTAAATTGTTGCCACACAAAATAACAAATGGAACTGGAGTACGTTCTCTTTTGAATACTTTTACGTCACTCTATATTTCAAGTGGTTTAAAAATGATACTTTTTATCATTATCCGGCAGTAAATAATCGTAATTTTAACAAGTTTTTGCTGTCAATAAATTTTTTTTTCTTTCATACGGTTTTGAAAAACTTTCAATATTCCTCGGCTAAAAAATTTTCTTCACTCTTTTAAACTGAATTAACATCCGATAACTATCTTAAATAAATTAAAACTGTAATTCTTTATTATTTATAATGATATTTTTATAATTACCCGTCGCCGGTGGTATAAATTATCTCAAGATCAAACCACTCGTCAACTTACGACAGATGACGAAAATGAGTCGTCGCAAATCCATCAGAAATAATAACACGCATAATTTAATTAATCTCGCGCACTTGTTGCAATTTAAATTTCATAATTAATTCACAAGTAATTCATTTTTTTTTCACAGCAAACTTTCAAAAAATTTTTCTTATAAAATTAATTGATTTCCAATGGAATAATTATCGATATTTCTACAAGTAAAAAAAAATATATATATCATTTTTAGTCATAAATAAGGACAAGATTTTTGCCTCAACTTCGAAATTAATGGTTCAAATGTGTAATATTACGGCGAAAATATTGGTCCTATAAAAAAACTTTTTAAACAAAAGTTGTAGGAAATTTATTTTTATAAAAAAATGTCTCTCATAATTTTTTTATACGATCAATATTGTCACCGTAATTCAAAAATTAAGGTTTATAATGAACGATTCAAAATTTGATTAATTATGAAAATCTTAATTTTGAAATTACGACGAAAATATTGGTCGTATAAAAAAATCGTAAGAGACATTTTCTCTAGAAAATAAAATTTCCTACAACTTTTATTAGAAAATTTTTTTTATAAGATCAATACTTTCACTGCAATTTAAAAATTAAAATTCATAATGAGTGATTCAAAATTTGATTAATTATGGAAATCTTAATTTTGAAATTACGATGAAAATATCGATCGTATAAAAAAATCGTGAGAGACATTTTCTCTAGAAAATAAAATTTCCTACAACTTTTACTTAAAAAATTTTTTTATACGACCAATACTTTTACTGCAATTCAAAAATTAAGATTCATAATGAATGATTCAAAATTTGATTAATTATGAAAATCATAATTTTGAAATTACGGCTTTCTTATAACTCCTAAAAAAAAGTTACAAGAGACATTTTTTTTAGAAAATTAAATTTCCTACAACTTTTGTTTGAAAAATTTTTTAATAAGACCAATATTTTCCCCGTAATATAATTAATTTCACTCCACTAATTATTAATTATTTTTAAATTAACGCAAAAATCCTGGCCCTAATCATAAATTAAACAATTTATATATCCGGCACTTAAAATTGCATCGGAAAAAAAATTCAGAGATAATTAAATTAAAAAAATTACTGAAGTAATTAAATAAATGAAACTTCTAATGAGTTTTGAATAATAAAGACATTAGTTATAATAATTAATATGGTAAATTATTACGATAACTTGTACAATCAATTGAACTTTTACTCGTGACTTTAATCATCAACTCGTAATAGATTAATTTTAATTTATTGTTTGTATTAATATTTTTATTTAGTAAGTAAACAAATAAATGAATATTGTCTCTCACGTAATCAGACAACTGGAAAATTTTTATTTTATTTTTATTATAAAATTATATTTTAAGTCTGTGGAATATTTCCCTAAGCTTTTTAAGCGGTTTGCAGTTCATTGTACAGTATTATTTATTATTTATTCAAGATAATTATTGCACTCATTCTAAGCCTATTTATGTTCTATTATTTTTATAACTTAAGTACATGTATTTTTTTTCCTTGATCAAAAATCTTTTTATTAATTTCTGAATTACGTAAGATTTTGTTTATTAGCAATTTAATAATTAAACAGGAAAATAGTTAAATATAGTTCTTATCTTAAGTGTCATAAATATTATCTCAGATTTGCATTGAATAAATAAAATTAAATGATCAATTTATTATAAAGTCGTACGCTCTAATACTCGAGTCTTAAAATCTTCTTAATGATTTATTATTATTATTTTTTTCTAAATAATAATTATAATTTTTATCAAGTGAAAATTACATGATACTGAAGTCACCCGAAGTCTAATAACTTTTGGATTTTATTTTAAACAATAAATTATAAAAAAAAAATATTTTTAAAAATTGAACTTGTAGTTTTTTGAATTTTCTACATGTGCATATTTTTAGTATTTTTTTAAATTAATTTTTTGACACAAAAATCCGAAAATTATAATTGTCTGCTAACTTTAGAATCATGATACTGAAGTCAGCCAACGTCTAAAGATTTTGGATTTTATTTTAAATCATAAATTAGAAAAAAAAAATATTTAAAAAAATTGTATCTGTAGTTTTTTAAATTTTCTACATGTGCATATTTTTAGTTTTTTTTTTAAATTATTTTTTTGACACCAAAATCCGAAAATTATAATTGTCTGCTAACTTTAGAATCATGATACTGAAGTCAACCGACGTCTAATAATTTTTGGATTTTATTTTAAACCATAAATTAGAAAAAAAAAAAATATTTAAAAAAATTGCACCTGTAGTTTTTTAAATTTTCTACATGTGCATATTTTTAGTTTTTTTTTTAAATTAATTTTTCGACACAAAAATCCGAAAATTATAATTGTCTGCTAACTTTAGAATCATGATACTGAAGTCAGCCAACGTCTAAAGATTTTGGATTTTATTTTAAATCATAAATTAGAAAAAAAAAAATATTTAAAAAAATTGTATCTGTAGTTTTTTAAATTTTCTACATGTGCATATTTTTAGTTTTTTTTTAAATTAATTTTTTGACACAAAAATCCAAAAATTATAATTGTCTGCTAACTTTAGAATCATGATACTGAAGTCAGCCGACGTCTAATAATTTTTGGATTTTATTTCAAACCATAAATTATAAAAAAAAAAATATTTAAAAAAATTGCACCTGTAGTTTTTTAAATTTTCTACATGTGCATATTTTTAGTTTTTTTTTAAATTAATTTTTTGAAACAAAAAATTGTTAATTGTCTGCTAGCTTTAAGATTACAAAATTATTTGTTAATTTATGAAAATCAATTTATTCATTACGCGCGTAAAAAAAAAAACTATAATTACTGGAACGTAATTATCATCTTCAATAATAGAATGTAAGTTATATATACATATATATAAAATCCCCAGCATAACAAGATATAGAAAGTTAAGTATTTATAATCCCCTCTTTAATATATTTATCGTGAGATAACTGCAACAGAATGTATGACTGAGTGTGCTTGCATCGTTTGTACTGATATCAGTACTACCATTCAGAGTTAACGATACCTGCAAGTAACATCTCAAAGACTAGCTCTTTTAAATAGTTTACAAAATAATTTAAAAAATAATTCGCACAAATAACTTAACATTCAAAAAAAAATTTTCAAAATTGTGTCAAAGTGATTCTCTATAAATTCCATGACTCCCCCAATAAAACCCGAAGGCAAGTTTTGTAATATAATTTTTTAAAAAGAATAATTATTAATTTTCTCAGCTTATACTTTTAAATTAAAAATGGTGATAGGTAAAATTTAACTATTTTATATTTTTTTTATTTATTTATTTATGTGACTAATAACTATTGTAATTGTTTATATTTTTAAATAAATTCTTAACAGCTGATAGGCCGATTTACATCGACAATACACCGCCATGGCTTAGACAAGAGGATTTAAAAGATATTTGTTCTACTTTTGGTAATGGAAAACTCTAACTAAACATTTTATTTTTTCTTCTTATTCAAAATAATAATAATAATAATAATAATAATAATAAATAATAAATACGATCCTGAAGTTAGCAGACAGTAAAAAATTTTCTGATTTTTTTTTTAACAAATAAATTACAAAAAAAAAAAAACTAAAAATATACAGCCGTAGAAAATTTATGATACTGAAGTTAGCAGACGTCTAATAATTTTCGGATTTTTTTTTAGACGATAAACCAGAAGAAAAAAAATATTTGAAAAAATTGCACCTGTAGTTTTTTTAATTTTCTACACGCGCATATTTTTAGTTTTTTTTTTTCTTTAAATTTATTGTTCAAAAAAAAATCCAAAAATTTTGAATTGTCTGCTAACTTCAGGATCATGAAAATTTAATAAACTATAGGTGCAATTTTTCAAAATATTTTACTTTTATAGTTAATCGTTTTTAAAAAAATTCAAAAACTGTCCGACGTCTGGTAACTTCAGTGTCATATAATAAATACTCTAACGCATACTAAAACAAATAATTTTAAGCTTAATGTTGTAATCTGGGTCGCTTTAACTAAATATTTATTTAAGTTTATAAATAAATAAATTAATTAATTATTTACAGTGATAAATATTTAATTTTTTATCATACGCGTATTGGAAAATTTTTTTAATCTTTTCCTTAATTATCTCTGGATGTGTCAGTAAAGATGATTTCATTGTTTACGTTTAAAACAATGATATAAATTTAAGAAGATAGTTTCGAGATATTTCGAGAGTTGATAAAAAATATATATATGTATATAAATTATTTTTTAAAGTTCAAATTAATTATTGGTTTAATTTTAAAAATAAATTTATCGATGACATTTAAATATTTAAAATGATTATTATTAAATATTATCGTAGATCACGGCGATCTTCTTATGATAATCTTATCGTTCACGGATTTCACCCTTTTCTTTATGTATAATTCAACTTTCGATGTCATGTTTTATAAATTAATAAAATAATAATGTGATTTAAAATAACTACTTCGCGGGATATTCATTGAAAATGATGCAATCAACAGAGAAACTAGTTTCCGATTTGCAAACATCGAGAGATATTTATATTTATTATTATTATTTAGTTTATTTTTATTATTTTATTGGTAATCAATAAAACAGTTATTTATTCTTTTAATTACGCGTTATTAATTGATGAGTAGAGTTGTTGGTGATTATAAGTAATTCAAATTTGAATTTTCATTTAAATTAATTTGTAATTTGTAATTATTTATTGTTTATACTAATGTATTTTTATCGCAATATACGTAATGTAAGAATTTACAATTCGTGACAAATTACTCATTAAAATTATATAAATAAATAATTTAATGTTTATAAAAAATAAACATATATCATTCATATTTTATTAACGTGTCTTTTAAAAATTATTTAAATAATTATATATTTATTTTTATAACTAATTCATTTGGAAAAAAAATATATATATATTAGACTGATTCAAAAAAATTGACTATTTTTTTTTTTCTTCGTTATATCGAAAATATTGTTGGAAATGACAATAAAAAAATACTGTGAAAATTTGAGCTCTTAATATTAATATTAACAACTGCCGCATCGCAATTTTCTATTTCCCGTTTAAATAATATGGGAAAATTTATTCTTTAAGCTTTGGAATTTTGTAGCTCTCGGTGGGACCAATTCTTTTAAATGTTCAAGACATATTCTTATGGAAAATTTGACGCTCTACAAAAAAGTTTTTTTATAATTTTTCGATATTTTTATTTCTTCAAAAGTTATTCAAAGTTAAAGTTAGATTGACGATAAATTTTTACATTTTTTAAATTTTTTGACGCAACCATCAACTTTATCGGAAAATTTTACAGGAAATTTTTTGTAGAGCCTTTTATTTCCTACAACTTATCTCGGAGAAAATTTTTGATATTTCTCACAAGTCGTAAGTTATTTGCAATTAACTGAAAATTTAATATAATTGATTTTAAGCAACAAAATTTAGATTATTTAAGAAAATTTCCAGTTAATTGCAAATAACATACGACTTATGAGAAATATCGACAATTTTCTCTGAGATAAGTTGTAGGAAATAAAATGCTCTACAAAAAATGTCCTGTAAAATTTTCCGATAAAGTTGATGGTTGCGTCAAAAAATTTAAAAAATGTAAAAATTCATCGTCAATCTAACTTTAACTTCGAATAACTTTTGAAAAAATAAAAATATCGAAAAATTATAAAAGACCTTTTTTATAGAGCGTCAAATTTTCCATAAAAATATGTCTTGAACATTTAAAAGTATTGGTCCCACCGAGAGCTACAAATTTCCAAAGCTTAAAGAATAAATTTTCCCATGTTATTTAAACGGGAAATAGAAAATCGCGATGCGCAGTTGTTAATATTAATATTAAGAGCTCAAACTATCAGTATTTTTTTGTCGTCATTTCCAACAATATTTTCGATATATTGAAGAAAAAAAAAATTAGTCGATTTTTTTTAATCAGTCTAATATATATATATAAATATATTGTCATTTGGCATGGCAGTAATATTTTTTTTTACGTTTGCTACTAAAATAAATTTTATTTTTCACTAAAGAAAAAAACAAATAATCTAAAGTTTCAGATAATTTTTAAATTTCTCATAAAAAAAAAAAGATATGATTTTTTTATTGTTGTTTTTAAAATCTAAAATAATATTTTTATGAAAAATAAGTGACATCACTTCCCATTATATTTTTTATTTAAAAACGACCTATAAAAATTATGATTCTGAAGTTAGCAGACAATAACAAATTTCGAATTTTTTTTTCAGCAATTTAATTTAAAAAAAAAAGAAAACTAAAAAAATGCACATGTAGAAAATTTTAAAAACTATAGGTGCAATTTTTTTTAATATTTTTTTTTTATTATTTATCGTTTAAAAAAAAATTCAAAAATTATTAGACGTCGGCTAACTTCAGTCTCATTAAAAATTCAAATTCCGCCGCGCGGAAATTTTTCTATCATACACAAAATGATTTTGAAAAGTGAAAAAAAAAATTCAGTCCAATATATATATAACTTTTAATTACATTCAATAATATCATTTATTTAAAAAATTGATATATATGAAAAATTCACGATACCAAAATTATATATTATTACGATATCTCATGTAATAATTTTTGGATTCTTTCAAAAACAATGAATTAAAAAAAAAAATAATTAAAAAAATTGCACCTATACTTTTTTTAATTTCCTACATGTGCATTTTTTTTAAATTTTTTTTTCTAATTGATTCGTTGAAAAATTCAAAAACTGTTAATTGAATCAACTTCAGAATCATAAAAATTTTGTTACCATGAAAGTATTAATAAAATTCAAAACTTTTTAAAAATACAAACAGATGAAATTGAAAAAGGCGGATCACCCGATGGAACAGTTGATTTTGAACAGGCAATAACTTTAGCTGGTTACGGAAAATTTAATTACTTATTATTACTCGCGATATTGCCAGCAGCCTGGGCGTGTATTTTTGATTCAAGTTCAATGCCTTATGCATTGCCATCAGCAGAATGTGATCTTAATCTTACGCTCTTTGATAAGGGTCTACTCAACTCTATGCCATTTGCAGGTGATTATATCAATAAACAAATCAATTAATCAGTCAATCAATCAATAAATTAATTAATTAAAGATAAATAAAGCCAATGAAAAATTCCAGGTATGATAGTAACGTCCTTCATATGGGGTTTTTTAACAGACACATACGGACGTAAAAATATCCTTGCATGGGGCTACTTGATGACGTTTATTGTGAGCTTCTCAAGTTCATTCGCTCACACATCCTGGCTATTGATTTTATTCAAGTTCCTTGGCGGCATTGTGTGAGTAAAATAGATCAATTACTTGCTCTTAACTTGACAACAAATAATTACTAGTAATTAAGTGTGTCAAGATACGACTATGAAATAACTTTACCGAGTGTGTCATCAATGATTAATAATAGATAACTATAATAATGATCGATCATTTAACAGGATATCCGGGCCTTTTGCTGCATTAATGTCTTATCTTGCTGAAGTACATGGCGAGAAAGAACGCACGCGGATTTACATGTGGCTCGGGGTTTTTTTTTCACTTGGAAATATATCGATGCCATGTATGTATTTTTTTTTTTTTTAATTATAGAAGGTGACGTTTAATTTTTAGTATTTTTTTTTTAAAGCGAACACGTGTTACGATTTCCATAAATTTCAATGAAATAATTTTTTTATTTTTATTTGTGTGATTAATTTTTTTATTTTTAAATTCAAATGAAATTTAAATGAAATCCAGATCACTCCGCTAAAAAAAAAATACTCTCTATTTACTTCGTATGCGGAGTGATTTTTTATAACTCCGAGTAACGGAGGGAATTCGAATTGAATTAAAATTCGTAATCACTTCGAAATCACTCCCAATTTTTTACAGTGTATGCTGTAAAAAAATTTTGGACCCGGTGTAGTGTAAATGTCTCGGTGTAAAAATTTTGGTGTGGAAATTACACAAAATTCGGTGTTAAATTTAGGCGGTGAATTTAAAATTTTTACTCCGCCAAACGTGTAAATTTATAATTCATGATAATTTTGCGTTAAGAAGAAAAATTTAAACACAGTTTAAAAATTTGTGTTAAATTTAACACAAATCACATGTCCCAAACGGTCTACTTCTCAGACAGTGCTCCCCTTCCCACTTTTTTCAAATATTCAATGACTTCCAACTGTCATCACTGCATTAAAATTTTATTTATTAATTAACGAAATGACGTCTTTATATTTTCACCGGGATATAGATTTAAAAAAAAAAAAACTTATTGCTGTTGTCGGTTAAAAGTTAAACGAAATTAGATAAATTTCAGTCCACAAAATTTGACATTTCAAATTTGAAAATTGATTCAAAATTTTAACTGAAATTTTTTAACCAAATTTCGTTCAATTTAAAATTAACAACAACTTTTCTTCGGTTAATTAATAAAATTTTGATACGATGACAGTTCAAGGTCATTAAATATTTTTAAAAAGTGGGAGAGTACTGTAAAAAAATTTTTGGACCCGGTGTAGTGTAAATGTCTCGGTGTAAAAATTTTGGTGTGGAAATTACACAAAATTCGGTGTTAAATTTAGGCGGTGAATTTAAAATTTTTACTCCGCCAAACGTGTAAATTTATAATTCATGATAATTTTGCGTTAAGAAGAAAAATTTAAACACAGTTTAAAAATTGGTGTTAAATTTAACACAAATCACATGTCCCAAACGGTCCGCTCACTTTTTTGGGTTAATTTAACACATTATTCTTGTGTCAAACAACAATACGGGTTTAAAAATTGTTGAGATCAGACAACACATTAAACTTTAGTTAAATTTACACTTGATGGTGTCAAATAATTTACACAAAATATTTAACCATTGAATTTTTATACAAGAACAAAAAATTTTAAACTGTGTATCTAAATAAAATGAATGTAGTTTTTAATTAAATACATAGTTAAAAATATTCAATGATCGTTTGTTGCTCGTTAATTAAAATTACGAGTAACACGGAATGGTGTAAAAAAAGTAGATTACACCGAGAAAATTTCACACTACACGACCGTGTAAAGTTCTCTGGGTCCATTTTTACACCGAAATTTTTTACAGTGTAACGATAAATAATAAACATAAAAATTAGTGGGAATGTAGCAGACATGAGACAATTTATAAATTTAAAATAAACAAATAAGTAAATTATTTTAAATAATGAAATTTAAAAAAACGCGCGTACTAATTTTTAAATTATTTAAATACGCATTTATTAAGTGAACGCGAATTAAATCCGGAGTGAATACGGAACGAAATTTACCTCGGAGTGAAATCTACTCCAAAGCGGAATTTAGTTTAATATTTAAATTCCAAATCGGAGTGAATGCGGATTCAAATTCATGATTCTGAAGTTAGCAGACAGTTCAAAATTTTCGAATTTTCGTTTGAACGACTTGATTTAAAAAAAAAAATAAAACTAAAAAAATGCACATGTAGAAAATTTGATAAACTATAGGTGCAATTTTTTTGAATATTTTTTTTAAAATAATTTATTGTTTAGAAAAAAATCCAAAAGTTATTGGACGTCGGCTAACTTCAGTATCATTTCAAATTCACTCCCGATTTTTAAAATTTCATTTATTAATTAATTAAAAAACCCGCCGTCAGTTACATTCCCACGTCCATAAAAAATGAAAATAAAATAAAAAAATTTTCAGGTCTTGCATGGCTCATCTTGCCACAGGAATTGAACATCAGCATACTTGACTCGACATATAATTTGACACCATGGCGCGTATTTTTAATAGTCTGTTCAATTCCCGAATTAGCGGCATTCATTGCGCTGTCCTGGTTCCCAGAAAGTCCGCGATTTTTATTATCGAAAGGACGGGATGACGAAGCATTGGATGTGTTACGTCACATCTATCACCTCAACACCGGCAACGACCCAAAGACGTTCCCGGTAAGTAATTGTTCTATAATTATTACAAATCGTTCGTATTGTTCATTAAAAAAAAAAAAAAGTATTGAGAAACCGTGTGCGGTTTGCGCGGGATCATTAGGGATCTCACACGATCCTTCTTTCTCTCTCAGCTCGAGCATTAACAGAGTGATAATTGTGTCTGTAAACAACTATATGTAACTCTGTGTGTTGATTGAGAATATATACCTGTTGGTTCAAATTACAAATGAGTGTCATCCAATTTCTACCAATAATATTCTGTGACTTATGGCTACTATCTTATAACTCTATTGTCTGGCTTTCATGATCCTGATCAGGTAGTAATCGGGATTTAATATCATTTATTTTAATAATAATTACTATTAATTTTTTTTTTATGGATCTTAATATGTGAGACTGATAAATATATAAATATATATATTATTATTACTATTGTTTTAATAAATAATTAATATTATTTATATTTTATTATAAATATATAGGTAACGAGAATAAAAGATGAAGATTTTGTTAAAAATAATGGTAAGACATTGAGAGAGTGCTTGTACAATGGTTGGGAACAAATGAAACCACTTTTTAAAGCACCTCATATTTATAAATTAATACTCATTGGATCAATACAATATTGCGGAACAATTGGGTAAATTATTATTTATAAATTTAAATGTCTAGTTCTCATATTCGTGATTAATTATTTTAGTAAATTATTAACAGTTTTTTTGATAGTCGTTGGTGATATTTAATGTTTGTTTATTTGTTTTTTACAAACTTTGTTTGTCTCCCGACTTTATCAAGTGGAGAGACAATAAATAATTATACATTAAGTGTGCCGTCAATTGATCCCAACAATTTGATACCACGACAAGTGATCCCTCCAAATTGATCTCACCGACATCTGATCCCATCAACAATTGATTTTTATCAACGATCAGTTGTCTGTGGGATCCATTATCGTGTGATTACTTGTCGGGGATCAGTTGTCATGGAACCAGTATATTGCACACCTAGGGAGAAAAGTAGGACATTTTAACCGACGTAATTTCCTACTCGATCCGAAGGCAGAAGCGGCTAACTATATTACTAGGGCCAGGATTTTTGGGTTAATTTAAAAATAATTAATAATTAGTGGTCTGAAAATTTTTATATTACGGGGAAAATATTGGTCGTATTAAAAAAGTTTTCGAATAAAAGTTGTAGGAAATTTAATTTTCTAAAAAAAATGTCTCTTATAACTTTTTCTTAGGACTAATAAAAAAGCCGTAATTTCAAAATTAAGATTTTTATAATTCCCCAAATTTTGAATCGTTCATTATGAATCTCAATTTTTGAATTACGGTGAAAATATTGATCGTATAAAAAAATCATAAGAAACATTTTTTTAACAAAATTAAATTTCCTACAACTTTTGTTCGAAAACTTTTTTACTAAGACCGATATTTTCCCCGTAATGTCAAAAATTTGAACTGTTCATTTAAAAAATAAGGCAAAAATCAGACCTGCACCTAAAGTTTAAATTTTTGCCTCTGTTTTAAGGGAAAAAAGTCTTTCTTTTCTTATATAAGAAATCAAGTGACAAAAATTAGCGCATGTGCCATTCTTCCTACAAACAGACATAAAAATTCAAACTTTCAGCTGCAGATCTGGTGAAAAACCACCACGGAGTTCACGCGTGGTCAAAATGTCCTAATTTCCTCCCTAGGTTTGTAATATCCTATTATCCAGACGAAAATAAATCAAGAAGATAAATGAGTATTAGATAAAGTCGGAAGACGAAATTTTATATAAAAATTACAAGTAAACATCAAATAACAACAACAACTTTATCTAAAAAATTAAGAATAATTTATTTTAATTATTTATAAATTAATTTTTTTTAATTAACTATTTATTACAGTTTATGTTTTAAATTAAGATTGGAATAAATAGTGTTCTGTTGTATAATTATTACTGTTAATGATATATATATGTATATGTATTTATAAAATATGAGTAACCGTAACTAATAATTGAATTATTTATTTATTGATAAAAAATTAGATCAAGCACAATAAGACTATGGATGCCGCAATTATTTGCAATGATTGAAACCTATGAATCAACGCATGCTCAAGATACTTCGAAACCGTCGCTTTGTGACATGTTGCAACAGACTAGTAAAAGTAATAATAGTTATAAAAATGTTAATGATTATTACAATGATACGATGACAATAGAAAAAGTCTGTGCACCCGTAAGTTCATGTTTCGAAATGTTTATAAATTTATTAATATATATGACTATTTTTTGTTTTAGATTTTTGCGAGTTGTTTATAATGATATTCATATTTTTATATATTATTTATTTATTCGTTATCATTTTAATTATTTATTAATTTTTATATTTATTTATTGAAGGTCGTTCTTAATTCGACGGTTTACTTAAATTCGATTGTTATCGCACTTACTGGAGTTATTGGATACACGTTAGCGGGGTCGCTGATTAATTGCGCTGGGACAAAGAAACTTATGGGTAATTTTTATTATTTTTGGGTAAAAGTATGCTGAGGAATTTTCATATTTATCTATTCATCAATAATGTCTGTCTTTATATATTTTTTAGTATTTTGTTTCTTAACTGCGGGTTCGTGCTGCGGCACATTATATTGGGCTGAAGATTCCAGTGGAATTTTAGGAATTTCTTCAGTATTTGTCGCACTTTCAAGTGTCGGAGGTGCTGCTGTTAATAATGTTATTGTTGATAATTTTCCTACACTGTTAAGGTAATTTTATTTAAGTTATTTATTTATTTATTATGGGGGGAAGCTGGTCTGAGAGACAAAAAAAGAGCATGTTGGAAGACAAGCAAAAATTTTGAAATTTTTTTTTCGTCGGTTTTCTTAAGATTACTCCGGAACCGTGCACGATAAAAAAATTTGAGGCCCAGATCTGAAAACTAGAAACTTGAGGCTACAATTTGATTTTTTTTATTTATTTCTACGACCATTTTTCACTGAGTTACAGCATGTTGAAAATCACCCAAAAATTTCGAATTTTTTTTTCTATCCCTTAATTTTTGTGACCAGTGTATTTTCATGATTTTTTTTTCAGAGTACGTTCGTTATTAAAATTCTCAAAATTTGTGACATTATTGAGCATCATTTCAAGAATATTCTGCTCAATTTTCATAAAAAAATATTGAAAAATAAACTAGTGGTAGTGGGGAGAGACGAGTCGCCTCAAAAAAAGTCTCCATGCCGTAGACAGGATAACTCATGACTGCTTCATTTGAAATAAAAAAACCATAAAGATTTCTTTAGTACGTAAGTTAATCTTAGATTTGAACGAAGGATTTTTTTTTCAATAACTACTTATTTTTTAATTAAACAAAAGGAAGAATTTTTGAGAAAAATCAGAGTTTTTTTATTACACCTCTACCAAAAATTCAAAAATGAATATTTTGTTTATTCCTTCGTTCAAATCCTAGATAAACTTATGTACTAAAGAAATCTTTTTGGTTTTTTTATTTCAAATGAGGCAGTCATGAGTTATCCTGCCTACGGCATGGAAACTTTTTTTGAGGTGACTCGTCTCTCCCCACTACCACTGGCTTATTTTTCAATATTTTTTTCCGAAAATTTAGGAGAATATTTTTGAAATGATGCTTAATAACGTAACAAATTTTGAGAATTTTAATAACGAACGTACTCTGAAAAAAAAATCACAATATGCTTTTTTTTTTGTCTCTCAGACTAGCTTCCCCCTGAATTGCTTTAAAAATATTTATTTTTTAATTCAATTCAATTTACTTCCTGCGCATTTCAAAATTTAATTTTCCCGCTAAATTTTAAAATTCAAATTTAAATAATTAATTTTTTACACAAAAAAGTTTTCAAAAAAAATTAACAAAAATATCCTCTTTTTTTTTGTATCTCAGACCAGCTTCTCCCCTTAATGAGAAGAAATGAGAAACTTTTCTTTCATTAATTGATCAGATCACTCCGAAATCACTCCACTTAAAATAAAAACTTTCTATTTACTCCATATGCGGAGTTTTTTTTTAAAAAAACTCCAGAACCGAGTGACGGAGTGAATCCGGATTTAAATAAAATCTGTAATCACTCCCGATTTTTTACAATGTTCTGTTCCTAATCACAATTAATGATATTAATTATTTATGATTAATCAGAGCAATGGCAATTTCAACCACGATGATGCTCGGTAGGGTAGGAGCCGTAACTGGTAATGTTTTGTTTCCAGTATTGTTTAATTTAAGCTGCTTAGGGCCATTTATTATGATCGGTATCGCCTGTATCGGTAAGCATTCAGTTAATTAAATATTTCATCTAAGCAATGAGTCCATTAATTAACAAAATATTTTTTATTTACAGTGTGTTCGATACTAGTCTTATTCGTGCCATCAAAATCATCAGACTTAAAAAAGTCGATAAAACTAAACGGCAAAAAATAAATAAATTAATTAATTAATTATTATTGTTAATTAAACTCAGCGTTTTTTCTCCTTTGTAATTACTCGCAACGTACGCATTTGTATAAATAATCCATAACGTAATAACGTATTAGATATTAATAATAATGTTAATTTAATTAATTATTTAATTTTTGTTATAATAGATATTATTAATATAATAATAACAATAATTACCAGTGATAAGGTGCTCATGTATAAATTTTATACATACTTTGTATGAAGTAGAATAATGTTTTTCATAAATTAATTATTAATAATTGTTATTAATTAGAGTATATTTTTTTGTTATATATTGAGATTATTGTGATAAAAATAATGTATTAATTAGTACAAATAATATGTAATTATTAATTAATATGTATTATTTTAATAAATATCTCATTTTTGTAAATTTATTATTAATATTTTACGGTGTTGCCAAGTATCGAAACAATGATTTTTAAAAATTAAAACCACAAGCTTATACGACTGGAAAATTGTTATTTTTTCGATAATTTTTTTACTAAAATAAAAATTTTGCATTAAATAAAAATATTAAAGGAAGAGATGAATTAAATGAACTGTAAATGAGTCGCCGGTGGTAACTGGCAACATTGCGCAGAAAATCCGAACAAATTAAACGCCCGTTTACTCGCGTCAGCGGCAAATCGACGAGTTTCTCAGGTTTTCCAACAAAAAAAATTATTTTTTTAGTATTTAAAATATCGGAAAAATAATTATCATTCATTTCTTCGATACTAAAAAGTATAGCAGAAGAACTCATAAAATTTAAAAAGACTAGGAAATTTATTTTCTTCTTAAATAATCTTTTAATAAAAATCGCGGCGCTGCGCTCATAGCGCGACGGACGAAGGGTTGAACTACTGGCGATTAAAGAAGAAATGTATAAAAATTTTTTTACATTCTATTGTAAAAAGTAGTAATTAAATAAATAATTATTAATCATCGAAGCTAATTAATTAAATCAATTAATCATATTATATATTTGTATAGTTTTCCGATAAAAACCTGGTCCGAAATTGACTCCATGCCGCTAGATTTATTTACTCCATACCTTTTATTTATTTTAATTGTAATTTATGTTGCAAAAGTTATTTTTACAATTTTTTAATTAAAATTTCAACGTTATTGTTAATTACGACTTAATTTTAAGAATTTAATTACTTAATTATCGGAATTCAAATAATTGAGACAAAGTATGAGTGTGAATGTAGCAGACATTAAATTTAAAATTATTAATAAACAGAGTAAATAATTAAAAAAATACAATTTTTAAAAATGTGCATTTAAAAAATTTGAAAATCAGTAAGTGCGTTGTTTTTAAATATGATTTTTCAAATTATTTACCCTATTTATTTATAATTTTTAAGTTGTTTGATGTCTGCTACATTAACACTCGTAAAAATAACCTCAAAAAAGTCACCAAAGTCAAAATAATAAACAAGCTAACCACTAAAGAAATGACCAGAGTCAAAATAATAATCAAGTTAACCTCTGAAAAAATAAGCAGGGTTAAAATTAACAAAATAACTTCAAAAAATTGGAGTTAAAATAAAATATTAAGAAAATCTATACCTAGTAATAAAAAATTGTAATAAAAATGTCTTAAATTAAAGCAGTTAGTTTTTAAAAGGTTCCATAACAAATTGCCCTCGGACAAAATAACCCTGGCAAAATAACCTAGAACAAAATAACCTGAACAACAATGACCTTCAAGTAGGAAAGAGAATTTACCAGTAAAATAAATATTTTACTTATTTTACAAATTTACAGCAGGTTATTTACCGGATAAATAACCAAAGTAGTTAATTTTGCTCCGTGGGTGGCGTTGATGTGCGATTGAAGATGTGTACAATGTAGACTAAAAATTGTTAGCAACTTTTGTAATAATTTTTTCAATAAAAAAAAATTCAGTACGCCATATTGCTTTTAAAACTTAGTATACTAAAATATATACACATTCGACGCAAGTAGATATTTATCTTCTAAATTAATATTTTACCGGTTGAATAGCCAAATAACTTACCGGTTAATAACCGGATATTTGTCCACTCGAATCACTACCTTCAAGTTCGAATTTTATGGTTATAGATTTATGTGAATTTTTTCAGGTTATTTTATATGTAACAAAGTTATTTTTTTTCAGGTTAATTTGTCGAGGGTAACCGGTCGCGGCACCATTTAAAAACGAACTTTTCATAAAAAATAACAACATATAACTAAAGTTACTTAAACTCCAGTCACACAGACGTAACTTTTTATACATAATTTTAAATACAGGATTAAAAAGTATTAATTAAAAAAAATATATTTTCAATTCATTGATCTTTATTACGAACTTATAATTGTTTGCTCACATATTTATATTCGTTTCTTGTTATTGTTTATTTTTTTTTTTATTTGTTACTTCAATAATTTTAAGACGCGCATCAATTATCATTGTATTTGAAAAAATTAAAAATTAAAACTCTTGAGATAATTTATTACTCGGTATTATTAATCAATCAATTAATCAGTCAATTAATTAATTAACTATTATTTTCATGTGTTTTTTCTGACCAATCTCATCATTCTATTAAATCACAAACAACACAATTACACATTATAAATCGCTAATAATGTACGTGCGCAAATGAGCTTTTTGTCATATTTTGGATTTGATCACAATTGATATTTATTTTAAATTGTTGCTGTTTTAGTTGTTGATTTGTTATCTTTACCCACAGATGATAATGATACCTGGTGATTCATATTTACTGGAGCAGCTGAATTAACAACTGCAGCATTACCACTCGGAGTAGTTGCTGTTATTTCAGCTCCTCCCACTGTTATTTTATTTATCTCCGGTGGTCTAAATGCCTCAGCATATGGAAAACGTATGTGACATTTAGCTATATATTTATCTGTTGCCTCATCACAGGGACCGAAATCATTGTTACGCAGTGCTTCTAATATCCTCGTACAATTATTTAAATTTACACCAACTAATCCACCTTTTTTACTTTCATTCTCATCATCACAGCAATTGATAACAAGCGAAAGTGCTTTTGCCTGAGCACTTTGATCTAAAAAGTACATCATACGTCCGGCTTGCAACAAATGCGGCAATGAATTTATATTTTTATCCAAGAAATCTGAATTAAATTTAACCGGGTCGGTGGTAGAAAATATTTCACTCGTTTGTCGCTTAACAACTTCAGCAACTGGGACTTCAAGTTGCTGCTGTTGGTTGGTTGAAGTCAATTTTAAAAATCGTACCAGGCATGAATGGAGCTCGGGGTTGTTGGCATCTAGACGGTAGGCACGTTTTATTGATTGTAACATTAATAAAATTTTACCTGTAAAAAAATGGAAATTTCAAGCATTAATTTATATTTTATTTTAATTAAAGAAGAACAAAATAAATTATTTGAAAATTACCTTTACGAATGTAGATCTCGAATGCCATGAGATGAGTCTCGATACGATCAGCGGCTAAATTTTGCAGTGGCTGTAAAAATTTGATGGCTTGTTCCAGTGGATCTTCAACCTGGAATTAATTATAAGTAATTAGATTTAAAATTTTTTTTGTGGTTTAATAGAATTTTTATACATGGGTAATTTACAAGTGTCTTTTTTTTATAAAATTAATTTAGAACATAAAAATTTGGTGTCCGCTCAAAATATCACAAAAAAAGATACAAAAATTACTAAATACAAAAATAACCATAAAAATAAAAAAAAATGTTGGAAAATCCAAAAGTGCACACCTCAATCGCTCAATTTATTTTTAATCATTACTTTTATTATTATATAATATTAATATATTTTTTTTTATTATGAACTTTTATTCAACTTACAAATTATCAATTTGATTTTTTTATTTTTATTTCTTATTTTCAGTTTAATATTTTTTTACTAACATTTTTTTCTAAATATCCCGCCTTGTTTTGTCTTAAATGTCGCTTTTTTTTTCAAACATATTGATACGCTAGTGCTGCCACCAGTAGTTGATAGAGAGAAACAATGAAAAAAATAATAACAACAGTAAAAATAGCAGCTAAATTTTTCACGAAGAATCAGTTTTCACGTTTTTTATTAATTACACCAAAACAAAAAGGATTCAGATAGTAATTTTTGAAAGGGTTCTTGTGATCAGAAATACACAGATAATAAAAAAAAAACTAAGTCGATAAGTCTTGTTTTTTGAAAGTTATCGTGTTTAGACGAGTCCGAACACCACAATTGACGCACTGAGGGCTTCGGACTAAATCATATTTTTTTAATTAATCACATCATTAATCAAATAAGGATTGCATTGAAAAATGTTCCTTAATAAATTTCCTTTAAAATGGTATATATCATTAACAACTTTGGTGTACTATAAAGAAAGTAGAGAGGATTTAAAGTCCGTGAAAGGGCCGAGAGTGAGAGAGTGACAGTAAAGCACACCTAACGCTTTCGCGATTGAGGTGTGCAAAACGCTTTCGCGATTGAGGTGTGCAATTATATACTAAAATATCTAGTCAACAATATCTGCATACATTAATATCCAATCGATATGATATAAATCTATAAAATATTACGGTTGCTTTTTTTAGTATATTATTAAGGTGATATATTGATATGAAGTGGTGTCAATAAGTTTTTATTACCAGGTTATTATTGTATCTGGTTATTTTTGTACTTAGATATTAATTACAAGGATATTATAGTGTCTGGTTATTTTTGTATGAAGTCATTTTTGTATCAGGTTATTTTTGACTAGTTTTTATTGTGATGGTTATTAAAAGCAAGGTATTTAAGACTGTGACCAAAAATTTTTAACTTCCCGTTATGTTAATTTAAAATTTACGAAAAAAGGGAAGTTATTGGTTTCGGTACGATTTTCGAAAATCGAATTTTCATCAGATCTTGAAGTTTTTAGATCTAGGAAACTATTCAGATTTTTTCCGGGTGGACGCCCGGCCGTGTGTCAACTTTTTTTGTGCGATGATATCTTTGGAACGAATTAACCGATTTGAATGTTTTTGGCGGCAATTTAAAGAACTCGCCAAGACTTAGAACTGATAGATTTTGGAGTCGATCGGTCAGGTAGTTGACGAGTTATAAAGAAAATAAAAAGTGGCAACTCTCTGGGATAGTACTCTCTTAAAATGTATCAGTGAAAAGTACTCCAATCAGTGAATGTTTACTGCATATATAGTCCCAAGTATATCACTGATTGAATTAGTGATATACTTGGAACTGATTTGCAGTGAATATTTACTGATTTGTGGTATTTTTCACTGATTCATTTTAAAATAAATCAGTAAGAAGTGCTGCGAATCAGTGAATATTCGCTGCGAATCAGTCCCAAGTATATCACTGATTGAATCAGTGATATACATGGGACTATTTATGCAATGAATATTCACTGATTGGAGTATTTTTCACTGATTCATTTTAAAATAAATCAGTAAGAAGTGCTGCGAATCAGTGAATATTCGCTGCGAATCAGTCCCAAGTATATCACTGATTGAATCAGTGATATACATGGGACTATTTATGCAATGAATATTCACTGATTGGAGTATTTTTCACTGATTCATTTTAAAATAAATCAGTAAGAAGTGCTGCGAATCAGTGAATATTCACTGCGAATCAGTCCCAAGTATTTCACTGATTGAATCAGTGATATACATGAGACTATTTATGCAATTAATATTCACTGATTGGAGTATTTTTCACTGATTCATTTTAAAATAAATCAGTAAGAAGTGCTGTGAATCAGTGAATATTCGCTGCGAATCAGTCCCAAGTATATCACTGATTGAATCAGTGATATACATGGGACTATTTATGTAATTAATATTCACGGATTGGAGTACTTTTCACTGATTCATTTTAAGAGAGCGGACACTTTAATTTTGATCAGGATCCCCGTCTAAGAAATTCTATAGAAACTCTAGACTCAGTTCCCTGAGCTTGATAATAGCGGGAAGTTTTAGAGTTTTCCCTTAGAGTCAATTTTTTCAGATTTTTTTATTTATTTGGTGACGACTTAATACTTGAAGACAAAGTGAATTCGTACAAATATATATAATAATAAATAAATACATACTCGTTCAAGTTTTTCAGGAATTAATTCATCTAGTGTCGGTTGTTCAAAATCAGCATCAGCTTGTTGACGTGATTTATTGTGTTGCTCACGTTTTTCTTGAGCTTGAGCAGCCTGCTGCCGTTCAAGTTCAGCCTTTCTGCGTTGCTTCCGTTGTTTATTTCGCAGTTTTTTTAATTCTGACGGCGCTAAATTTTCTGCAACAAAAAATATAATTCATGTCAACCACAAATTTTTAATTTTTTAATTTAAAACCTACAATTATATTTTCTAAACCCATAAAAATAAAAAAAACAATACGCAGACTTTCTAATTATATAATTATAATAATAAATTAAATAAATAACTTATCCATATACTTTTTTAATAAAGTACATCGAGGATCGTAGTCATACAATCGATATGCCTCATGAATTCGCGAGGTTTGTATTTCAACCGTAAATAAAATTCTATTTAAATGTATAAATATATAGAATTTTTTTTTTCTATTATAATTATCGTACATATATATATATATTTTATATGTATATATTTTTTGTACTCTACATATTTAGTATACATAAATAATTGTTTATTTCCAGTTGATGTAATCGACAAACTACAATTGTATTACATCAATAAATATTACTAAACAAATTCTATATACGATAGATAGACAGCCATAATAAAAATTCCTCTTTCACAGAATAAAAAATTTTTTAATTAATACTCTATTTCTTTAGTTTTATTACACAAATATTATCGTAATTCTTGAGACTGCTATTTCATTTAATATTTTTATTTGTCGACAAATATCTTGATCAATTTATTTAGTAATTTATCTGTAAATTACTTTTACACAGGTAATTATAACTCAATTATCTCGAATTTAGATTAAAATGTATGAGTATCATTTTTTTTTTATTTTTTTATTCGACTTTTTTTAAATTTCGATTGTATCTGTAGTATATAAGATATCGAATATGTAATAATTATTTAATAGAATGGAATTTAAATATTTTTCTCACTTTCGAAAATTAGATAAATTTTATTATTTAATTTTTATTGACTCAGTAACAAAAACAAAAAAAAAATTTTTATTCTTTTTGATAAAATTTTCTAGTCAGTTTTAGAAAATGTTGCAATTAAATAGTAATAATAATGAAGGCCATTCATATACATATATATATATGACTGGGCCAAAAAAATCGACTAATTTTTTTTTTTTGTATAATGGAAATTTTATTTGGGATCAAAAACAAGATTATTGAAGTCGTTTTATTTAACTTCAACCTTGAATAACTTTTGAAGGAGTGAATTTAGCAAAAATTGTTAAGAAACTTTTTTTGTAGAGCATTCAATTTCCTTTAAGAATATATTCATTGGCTATTTCTGAAAACTTGTTTTTACATAAATTACAAAATTCCAAAGTTGAACAATCAAATTTTAAAATCATACCAGTGTTCAAAGCATGATTATAAGGAAACGGTTCATCTGACGAAAAATTTCAATCAAACCTTTTTTGTAGAGCATCAAATTTCCTTCAAAAAATGTATCTTAGTCAATCTCGTTTATCTCGATGGTTTGAAAGTTATGAGACGAAAACCCACTCATAAAAAAAAATCAAAAATTGCGATGATCCACCTCTTAATAATAATTTTAAGGGCTCAAATTTTCACAATAATTTTTTATTGTCACCCGGAATAATATTTTCGATGTACTAAAAAATGAAAAAAAAATCGATTTTTTTGGCCCAGCCTAATATATATATATGAAAAAAGTGTAAGGCCACAATTGGAGGCATTGGAAAAGCAACAGAAAATTTTTTTTTTTAACATCTTCAGAAACGAACGGCTGTTCAATTTCAAAACACAGTAACTGACAAAAAAAATTTTTTTGAAATATTTGGATCAAGTTCAAAAGACTCCTCTGAAACTAAAAGTACTAAAAAATCTATTTTTTAAAATTTCTCCCTTACTGTGTTTTTAAATTGAGCAGCCGCGAATGAAATAGCAAAATTTCACTTAATGAGTGGTAATTTCTTTGGTCTAGGTATATATATATATATATATATATATATATATATATATATATATATATATATATATATATATATATGTGTATATATATAGACGTGTAAATCAAAGTTTATTTATAGAACTTTCAGATGCATTTTATAGAAACTCTATAAGTTGTCACATTCGGGTTCTTGAAAAAAGAACCAGTAAAAATATGAAATTTTGACATTTTCAAAATTTTGAAATGCTGTAACTTCGAACTGATTGCCCGATTTTGCTCATCTTCGAACTTGATCTCGAAAATCGTATACAGAAAATGTTGAGTTTCATTGAGATCCGTTAAGAATTGTAGACGCTATCATAGTGACAAGTCGCGTTCTATCGTATAAATATATACATATATAAACTTTGGAACCATATGTATTTCCGAAGGTAGCGAAATTTTCTGAAAATCCCGCCATGAAGACAAATGCAATAATTTCCATGAAATCTACTAATAATTCCAAAAGTACATTATTTTTTTTACTTAATATTTCTAATAAATAATTTCATAAATTTTTCAGTAAAATTCCAAAATTAAATGGCCCCCAAAAAAATCAATAAAGTAAAATAATTTGTCCCGTACTTTAGTGTTAAATAAAAAAAAACTTTTTAAAATGAAATTTTTTTTCAGATCAACAAAATAATTTTGAACGGAGCAATAAAAATAATAAAATCGACAGTAATTAAGATACTTATCCAATTAAATAAATTAACATAAAACGGTTTGCAATAAAAAACATTGAGATTCAAAGTAATAACGTGATAAAAAAATGTAATAATGTGTTAAATATATATATTTATATAGCAATGTAAGGTATTCACGTGTCTTTATTATTATATTGAATTTAGCGATAGTATTATTATGTGAGAGGTATGTGGATATCACGAGTATGGTGAAGGGTGTGTACAAAACGTGCACCACGTGAGGCCACGGTTAGGCGTGGCGTTCGCTTTCTGCCTTCTAGTATAAAATAAATAAATAAATATATAAATTTTTAAAACTTTTATAAAACAATGTAAGTACATATGTATATCTATAGTCAGCGACCGTTATACTTATTAGACTATCGTCATCGTCATCGTCGTAGTCTGAGCCGACGTCGTCGTCGTCGAGTTGGAAAGGCATTTTAAAATGTAACATTACATTGTTACATTTATATATATATAGATATATATTTAATAGAATGAGTAGAATGCACAACGCCCCAATTGATTGTGTAAACTCTTTTCGTACTTTTATATATGTCTATATTTAAAATATATGTGTATATATATTTTAAAACGTTTAGAAGGATTCAAATGATCTACGAAATTAAAAATCATGTCAAGGTTACTAATCAATTGTTCTGTTTATGATAAATTACAAAATATATATCAAATATTATTTAATGATTTATATATTTTTTTATTGCTATTTAGTTTGACAGATGAAAAAAAATGCGTATTTATGCAATGAAAAATTTGCTATTTATTATGTAGTTTTTAAAAAATATTTTACTTGTGGATATGGACAAGAGAAAAGTGAATTTTCGCTTGGCGAAACACAATAAACGTGCGCACAATTTAAAACTATATGTTATAAATAAAAAAATGTATAACAGTAGCAAATGAAAAAAAAAAAAAAAAAAGAGAAAAAACCAGGAAGACAAAATTTACGTGAATTCATTTCATCGTCACGCGGTATGATTATTACAGAGTATTGTCTGTTATATATCTTTATATATTTTTTAATATTTATAATAAGAATTATCTAATTTTATAGTTTATATTTATGGAGTTATTTATTTTTTATTGTATATTATGTAACTTTTTTTTTTTTTTGTTTAATATTTTTAATAAGTTGCGGAATTACTTTTGCAAATTTTTATTATTATTATTATTATTAATGCTGTCAAAGTTTTTGTTGTTATTGTGACAAGTACGATTAATAATAATAATAATAATAATAATAATAATTAGGGCCAGGATTTTTGTGTTAATTTTAAAATAATTAATAGTTAGTGGTGTGAAATTTTTTATATTACAGGAAAAATATTGGTCGTATTAAAAAATTTTTCAAATAAAAATTGTAGGAAATTTTATTTTCTAAAAAAAATGGCTCTTGTAATTTTTTCTTAGGACTAATAAAAAAGCCGTAATTTCAAAATTAAGATTTTGATAATTCCCCAAATTTTGAATCGTTCATTATAAATCTTAATTTTTGAATTGCAGTGAAAATATTGGTCGTATTAAAAAAGTTTTCGAACAAAAGTTGTAGGAAATTTAATTTTCAAAAAAAAATGTCTCCTATAATTTTTTCTTAGGACTAATAAGAAAGCCGTAATTTCAAAATTAAGATTTTGATAATTAACAAAATTTTGAATCGTTCATTATGAATCTTAATTTTCAAATTACGGTGAAAATATTGATCGTATAAAAAAATCATAAGAGACATTTTTTTAACAAAATTAAATTTCCTACAACTTTTGTTCCAAAACTTTTTTACTAAGACCGATATTTTTCCCGTAATACCAAAAATTTGAACTACTCATTTCAAAAATAAGGCAAAAATCTTGTCCCTAATAATAATAATAGTAATGATAGTAATAATAACAATAACAATAATAATAATAATAACAAAGGAAATGTTTGTGAATAAAAAAAAAAAATTAGAAGCAAGTAAGGCGCGACACTTTTACTATTTATTCATCACCTTCACTATTTCTTTAGTCATTAACGTTTTTTTTTTTATTTTTCTATTCTTTTTTTTTCATACTACTGTACTTTCCTCTCTTTATATACATTAAGTATTATTTATATTCTATACAAGGTCATTGTACTAGTGTATTGTAAAAAAATTACCGTAACATTGTCGCGAGAATACCTAATGATGCCACGATTCACAATTTCTAATTTCACGCGGCCGCAAGAAAGTCCAAGAAAGTGATTCGATAAAAAAAAAGTTATAAATATTAACTTATATTTTTAATCCGATAAATAAAGTTATTAATTAATCATAGGTTAATTGTTTTTCAATCGATAAAAATATAACTCGATAGGCAAGAAGTAATTGAAGTAATTGAGCACAAAATAATTTTATTGCGCGGCATACATTTATCGATACACGTTAGATTGAGAGAAAAATAAACGGTAATCTCTTCCTGTACGAGTGAAATTTTAATGATAACGTTTTTATTTTTTATAAAAAAATTTTTTCTTCATATACATCAATATGTATGTAAAAAATTTATAAATATATGATAGCTTAGTTTCTTAAAAAGAAACTATATGATCTTTTAAATGAAAAAATAAAACGCTCTAATTCTCACAAGAAAGCGAGTGCATCTAATTTAAATAATGGTTTATTTTTTATATACATTGTATACAAATATACATATTTATATATACATATATAAAATATGCATACATGTATAACTATAAATAAATAATCATTTACAGTTATTAATATTTATTTAATTTTTTTGCGAATGATAATCAGATGGAAAATCCCAAGGCTGAGTCGTGATCGCCGTGATGCTAAAATAGTGATTAACCCAAGGTTTTATTTTATTTGCCAGTATATTACTGAGAGGAAGGTGGAGAGGAGAACTTGTCGTAATTTAAAAGAGATGGAATAAATAATAATAGACGCGCACACGTTAATTGTTTAACGAATTAGCTCTAACTTGTGTTCACACGTCTGGTCACAATGAATAGAAGTGTGTTTAAGAAAAAAAAAAAAAAAAAAAATTATATATAAATGAATAGGATTAAACAATTTGTATGGAAAGATATTTTATCACTATATACAATGGGTGAGAACGTGGATTCCTTCACCTTGGCAAACACCATATGTACTATTCATTTTTTTTTTTTTAATTATTATTATTATTGGTGTTGTTGCTGCTGTATTTATTACGCATTATATTTTATGTTATTAACTTTCTCTGTAAATATTATTTTTTCATTAAATATTTATTAAATTTATACTTTTTTTTTACTAATATAATATTATATAGACTATAGATATTTTATTATTATTATTATTATTATTATTATTATTATTGATATTAATTAGATATAATTTTTGAAAATGAGTATAATAATAAGGAAAAAAAATTTTTTAAATATAACCGGAGTAGGGTAGAAGTACCAATTGTGGCCACTGCTCCATTTTTGGACATTTAATACTTTATTTTAAATAATGAAACCGTATTAAAAAAAATTTCATTGCAATAGTGAGATAAAAATATTTTCAAACACATTTAAAAAAATTAATTATGTTGTTGTGTATTTTACAAATTATTTTATTCAAAATTTCTGAGTGGCCAAAAACGGTACTTCTACCCTATGAATTAAAAAATTATTATTACGAAAAAATTCTTGTAAATACTGATACAGGATGTGAATTTAAAAAAAAAATTATCGTTATTATTAATTAGATGTCTTTTTACAATAAGTATAATAATAATAATAAATTTTTTTAAATATAACCGGAGTATGAATTTTAAAAAAATTATTGTTATTATTATTATTAATCATACTTATTTTTTAAAATAATTGTAATAATAATAATCGAAAAAATTCTTCCAGGTACTGATACAGGATCTGAATTTTAAAAAAAGTATCATTATCAATAAGATATCATTTTTTAAAATAAGTATAATAATAATAATAATAATAATAATAATAATAATAATAAAAATTTTTTTCTAATTTAACCGGAGTATGAATTAAGAAAAAATTATTATTATTGTTATTATTAATCGTTCTTATTTTTAAAAATAATTTTAATAATAATAATCGAAAAAATTCTTTTTAGTACTGATACAGGATTTGAACTAAAAAATTATTATTATTATTAATTAGATGTCATTTATAAAAATAAGTATAATAGTAATAAATTTTTTTTAAATATAACCGAAGTATGAATTTTAAAAAAATTATTATTATTGTTATTATTAATCATACTTATTTTTAAAAATAATTTTAATAATAATAATCGAAAAAATTCTTTTAAGTACTGATACAGGATCTGAACTAAAAAATTATTATTATTATTATTATTATTATTATTAATTAATTAGATGTCATTTATAAAAATGAGTATAATAATAAAGAAAAAAAAAATTTTGAATATAACCCGAGTATGAATTTAAAAAAATGATTAATATTGTAATTATTAATTGTACTTATTTTTTAAAATAATAGTAATGATAATTATCGATTATTAAAAAATTCCTGTAAATACTGATACAGGATCTGAACTAAAAAATTATTGTTATTAATTAGATGTCATTTTTAAAAATAAGTATAATAATAATGAAAAAATATTTTAAATATAACCGTAGTATGAATTAAAAAAAATTACTATTAATGTTATTATTAATCATACTTATTTTAAAAATAATTGTGATAATAATAATCGAAAAAATTTTTGTAAGTACTGATACCGGATCTAAATTTAAAAAAATTATTAATTAATAAATTATAATTACATGAATAAATAATAATTATTGCAAGTAATATATATCTATCAAGTATTTATGATTCATATATAACCGCCTACATATTAATAATTACAATAAATATATAATACATTCCCATAAATAGATATCGAACATGTACTTAAAATCGTCATCATCTTTGTCATCGTAATTAAATCGCGTAATAACCAAAGTACGTCTTTATTCTTAGAATCCTAACATATAAATCACATAAAAAAAAAAAAAAATCAAGGATAAAAATTATTTTAACAAACGAAAAAATTGTACCATAAATTTGTGTACAAAATGACCCTGAAATTTAATAATATAATAACTAAATAATATTTAAACTCTCACGGTCTATTTTTAAATTGACCTCGTATATTTTTTTATTCAAAAAATTATGTGTATTCATATAAATTAAAATAAACATATATATATATATGAAAATATGTTTTTCTTAAACAAAATTTATTATCGCGTTAAATATAAAAATATGAATTTAATGAGGAATAAGAAAGGCTCCCTTCCTAACATCAGTACATTTAAGACTGAATGAGTTGGCGGTAGCAAGAAGTGGAAAATTATAAATATATACCCATATACATATATATAACAACAGTATAACGATAAAGAGAGAAGGGATGTACGATGGTGAGATCAGTTTGTACTCGAGGTGGAGGCAATCCACGAGGATATCGTGTGCCTCAGTCAAACTCAGTTATTCAAGATATTTAGTGCATGTGTGGCTAATTTTTTATTTTATTTTAGTGTAATTAATAACTACATACTTCAATTAACTAATTTTTCTTTATACTTCTATTATTTGCAAAAAAAAAATTTATTACCAATTAAATACAAAAATCTGTGGTAATTTTTTTTTTAATTAAAGAAAAAAAAAAAAAAGAGCTCATGGGAACGTTGGATTTAAAATAAAAATGCACATGAGTGCATATGAGTGACTAAAGTTATTGTTATGAGTTATGAGATTCGGGTAAAATTTAAAAATAATTAAAACAAAAATTAATTTATTAATTAATGTACCAAAGAACATCCTTAGGATTTCAACGAATAATAAATCGTGAGTGTATTATTTTGCAATAAATTTATTTGCGATTGATGATTGATAATTATTTGGTAATGTGTCGATTTGAATTATGAGATGTAAGAGTTTGAATATTATTTAAATTAGTGGGCAAAAAGGTGAATGTATTAAATTTTAAGTTTTGTTTTTAACGATCGACAATCAATAGTCTTGAGGTAGTGATTATGTAGAGTAGGCCCGTGATATTTTTATAATGGCACTATGGTGAAAGTCGTAAACATCATTGTGTGATCGTGTATATAATTATGGTCAATGCAAATTTATATTTTTATTACTAGAGGACAAATAATAATTTAATCTATTGTTTAATCACAGGGACAATTTCTTTGATTTTTTTTTTATTGCATTAAAAAAAAAATTTTTTTTCAAAGAAAAATTTTTATCAAAAAAATATCTGGTTTTTTTTATATCTGTCCCTATCCAAAATTTTTAAAAAATTTTAAGATTTGAATTTTTTAAATCAAGTAAAAACTTTTCGTAATAAAAAAAAATTTTTTTAATTAAAAAGAAAATTATCAAGAAAATATTTTTCTTGGAAAAAAAATTTAATTTTTGTCAAAAATATATAAATAAATATTTCAATTGTATTGAGAAAAAAAAAAAATATTTTTTACCATAAAATTTTAACTCGAGAAATTTTTTTTCAAATCTGTCCCTATTCAAAATTTTGTTTTTTTTAATTTCTCATTAAAAAAAAATATGTAAATTTAATTTACAGAATTAAATTGTCAGGAAAATATTTTTCTAAGTAAAAATAAAATTAAACTTTTCTCAAAAATATAAAAATAAATATTTTAATTGCATTGAAAAAAAAAAAAAAAAAAAAAACCATAAAATTTTAACTCGAGAAACTTTTTTTTAAAATCTGTCCCTATTCAAAATTTTGTTTTTTAAATTTCTCATTAAAAAAAAATCTTTTAATCAAAAATATATAAATTTAATTTACAGAATTAAATTGTCAGGAAAATATTTTTCTTAGTAAGAATAAAATTAAACTTTTCTCAAAAATATATAAATAAATATTTTAATTGCATTGAGAAAAAAAAACTTTTTACCATAAAATTTCAACTCGATAAATTTTTTTTCAAATCTGTCCCTATTCAAAATTTTGTTTTTTAAATTTCTCATTAAAAAAAAATCTTTTTATCAAAAATATATAAATTTAATTTACAGAATTAAATTGTCAGGAAAATATTTTTCTAAGTAAAAATAAAATTGAAATTTTCTCAAAAATATATAAATAGATATTTTAATTGCATTGAAAAAAAAAAAACTTTTTACCATAAAATTTTACTCGAGAAATTTTTTTTCAAATCTGTCCCTATCCAAAATTTATTTTTTAAATTTCTCATTAAAAAAAAATCTTTCAATCAAAAATATACAAATTTAATTTACAGAATTAAATTGTCAGGAAAATATTTTTCTTACGAAAAATAAAATCAAACTTTTCTCAAAAAAGTATAAATAAATACCGAATATTTATTTTACTAAGAAAATAAATAATACTTTTGTCATAGATATTAATAGAAATGATACGATAATAAGTAATAATATTTAGTAACTTGACAAATAGTTAAGGATTAATGAAATGACATCAGAAGTAAAAACCATTTACGAAAGTGGTCTAATTTATTTACCTGATTCTACTAATTTGACACATTCGTCTTATCGTTCACTTTCACATTACTGATTAATATGAATTTATATATACATATATATGTATTGAAATGTAAATAAATAAAACGGTATTTGCTTTCTCATTTAATCGTAAAGATAATCTTAATCGTAGGGAAAAAACTACGAGACTAGTGTAAAATTATAACCAACTGTGATTAACGTCTAGACGAATGAAATTACTATTGTTTAAAATTTTCTCAGGAAAAAAAAAAGATAATTAAATAAGATGAATAAAATAAAAGATAAAAAAAGCAGAGTCATTGATTTAAAATGGTGAAAACCTTGATTCGACCTCAGTTTAAATTTAAACCGCGAAACGGGTCTTGCATTCGGAGTGATATTAAATATTCTCAGTATGTAATAGTGATTTTAAAAAAACTAAACGTCATAGTTATCGTTACCGTTTGTTATAGAGTTAAGTATAGTTGCTATTAAATTGCAACCAGGCCCCCATAGAGAAAGATAAAGAGAGAGAGGTCAATTCGAGCGTGGGAATGCGTTCAAAAGTTTACATGAGGGCGGATAGAATAAAAAAAATATATATATCTTTATCTTAATAAATAATTCCGCGTGGTTCAAATAATATGTGAATGTAGATTGCAAGTACATTTCAATTGTAACCTGCATTGCAAGTCATAAATATATATTATGAAAAAATATGTAGGTATACTATTGTGTTTATCAAGAGTAAAAATTCAAATTCTTAAGCTTTAGTTTGTCTGAGAATTTATTATCTACATGAAAAATAAATATGTCTTGTTATGCATGAATTTTGTAATGTACTAATTTAATTAACAGACATGTGTTAATTATATTCAAGTACGTGATATATTTTAAAATTTTTTTCTCTAATTTAAAAGTCAAATTTAGTAAAATAACATTCGAAATTTTGAAACGGGAATTTAAATAAAGGCGGGAATTTTTTTATTTTAAAAAATTACTAGACATTCAGCTGAACAAATAATAGTTTTAAAAAAATCAGTAAAAATAACAGGTTAATTTTTTGTTATTGTTTACAATATGCAGAATTAATTGAATTATTTATAAGTTCAACTGGTAGATCCGCGCGGTACCCAAATGGTCCGGGTTCGATTCCCGGTTTGGTATTAGTCAGAATTATATTTTTAAATTTATTTATAAACTATCCGCTCAAGTGATTCATCATTTTTTTATGATAAAAAATGTGGGAATTTCTTGTAGCAAACAATTTTTTCCGATAATTATTTAGATAAATTTTTAGTTAAGAGAAGTCTGAAGTTTTTTCTCTATTACACTCAAGACGGGGTTGCAAAGTTTTGTTTGAGAGAAAAACTTGAAAAAAATTACTACAGATCTTTTTTGAAGAGAATAAATCAGAGCAATCGTTGAAAAATAGGGAAATTATTCTTGTTTGAAATTTTATGTCATGGGAAAGCCGGACTATTTTGCCCGCCTGATGGAAATTTAAATAAACACAGAAAAAATTGAGTGATCACGGATTTTATTTAAATTCGAATTAACTTCGTCACTCGGTTCCGGAGTTTAAAAAAAAATTACCCGCATACGGAGTAAATATAGAGTTTGTTTTTTCAACCAAGTGATTTCCGATTCGATGTTTTAACAACAAACGGAACTATCCTTGTTGCACTTGCGCAGTAAATGGAAACTCTGTCCACGTTTTTCTCTTACAAATGAATATATTTCAAAAATCAAAACATAGACTGCTAGTTAATAGAATAATGCATCGAACCTCGTTCTTAGTTTTGCATTTAGAGTTTTAGTTTGAGAGAAAAGCTTGGACACAAATTACTATGGACCCTCCTTAAAATAAACCGAGTGGATTTTACTCCAAGAGAATCAAATAAATAAAGTCATCATTTACTAGAAGACCAATGAAAAATATGTATATAATTTGACCGCTTAGGTGTCTTAAGGGGTAGTTTCGGTGATTGGGGGTGAAATTTTTGGTTGACGTGCGAAACATTTCAGAAATCTAGATCCAGTAGATCTTTTACTTTTCATTTTCTTTTCGCGAAAAACGTTCCGATCTTCAGTCACCCGTTTCGCACTCACTCAGAATTCAAGCCGTTATTTTTTGCAACGCAAATTACTGTAACTTCTATAAATTTTACTATGGCCACAGTAACTTTTGCGCATTTATTTAAATTTCCGTTAGACGGGCAACATGATCCGGCCTTACTATCCCATACAGAAAAAGATATATCGTGGATATATGCCGGCAAAATAACACACGGAAAAAATGATTGACAATAATTGTAGTTCAACTTGTAATTATTTATGTTATGTTCAATAACTAATGTCGTTTCAATCAGTAAAATTATGATTTTAATGTTCAAACTGCTATAATTAACAGTTCATCGTTGAAATATACACGGAAAAAAATGAACTATATAAATTGAGAATGACAAGTAATATAATGATAAAGTGATCAGTAAATACCATCATTCTAAATAGTAATTTTTTCGTTTATGATTTAAACGTGAATAATTACAGGATGCTTAGAAAATAATGATCCTGAAGTTAGCAGACAATTAAAATTTTTTGGATTTTTTTTTCAACGAATCAATTACAAAAAAACGAAAACTAAAAATATGCACATGTAGAAAATTTTAAAAACTACAGGTGCAAATTTTTCAAATATTTTTTTTTTTTTTTTCATAATTTATTGCTTAAAAAAAAGTCAAAAAATTATTAGACGTCAGCTAACTTCAGTATCATTAGAAAATAGACGACACGTATTATAAAATTTACTATTTGAATGTTAAAATTCCCCATATTGACAACCGGGTTCCGGGTCATAATTTCAAATAGTAATTTTTAAAGTTTTTTTTTCCGTGTACTGCTTGACTATTCAAAATTATTACTTGAACCTTAAAAAACTACAAGACACTTGTCAAAAAAATGCATCTGTCAATAATTACTTACGTTCTACTCCATAATATTTACTGAGATTTGGTCTAGGCGCGCTCTGTTGACGAGAATCTCAGTAATATTTACTAATTATTTTTTTCCGTGCATATATATGACAATACTAAAAATATAAGCCAGATATATACTATTTCGCCGGGATATATATTTTTTCATGCGGGATGACACCATAGCATTTGAAACCATAACAATTTCTCTGAGAAATAGTTAAAAAGATGACATAATTGTCTGTATAAATATAATGTATGAGTAACCTGTTAGTTAAGATGGTTATATTTTATAGACTACACAAGATCGGGATGAGAGACGACTATTATGCAAGTACATAAACGTGCTTCCTCTTATTGCGATAGTAGTACATAATAGTCGCGCGGTCAATGCCAAGGTATTCTGCTTTGCTTCTTCAGCCTCTCTCTTTATCTCTCTTATACAAACATATATAAATATATGCATTGCATATGTAATATATAAATAATATGCCCTCATAATTATCATATTTTAATATTAATATCCACGTGTGCGTTGACGTTTAATTAAATTTATCTTTAAATAAATAAAGTATATAAAATATATAACAGTTTTATTTAAAATAAAATACTTCTCACGTTCTGCTGATTTATAACAAAACTATTATAATATATTAACTACAACAAACGAGTGCAGTTGCAGAACAGAATTATAAGTCTGCAATAAATTGCCATTTAACTGCAACAGGATATTTTTTTTTTATTTTATTTTTAAATTCTATTTAATCGATTATACAATTATTATTGAATTAATCCTCGCATTAGATTAAATTATTTTTTATTTCCATGGTAATTGTCGATGAACTAATTGTACAGGATATTCCGCGCATAACTTGTTTTATAATGACGTTTTTTTTTATTTTTATCAGTCGTTAAATTTTAATTTTATATTTTTATTTATTTATCATTATTATTAGTTAATTAAGTAGTTATTTTTATTTCTTAATATATATAGATATATACATATATATTTATATAAAAAAATAAAAACAGTATTTTTAAATTCTTAACGATGTGTAAATTGCGAATATCCTTTTTTGGATTTAATTTATTACTCCACCCTTCCCGAGGGAAAAATTTATGTACGTACATATATATAAATATGTGTAGATATATATATATATATATATATTATACATATATGTATATATGTGTGTAATGTATTATAGTGAGTACATATAAGTGAAAAGTGTTGAAACTAGACCCAGACACACCCATGGGTCACGTTGGCCTTTCACTCTCACTCGCGCGACAGTACGCGATTCAATTCAAACATGCTTCGCGTTTTAAATCTTTTGATACATATTTATATACATATATTCAAAAACGGATTGTTCAATTTTTCATTCACTAAATTCTCACGGGTAAGGATCGATAGAAAAAAAATCGATCAATGTTTGAAAGAAAATTTGAATCGAGCTGCGAATTTCTACGAGCAGTCGAATTATAATAATTATTTTAAGGTAGAAGCCCCTATACCCGCTCACTTTTAATTGGAGAGAGATTAAATCACTCAATATAAATTAATAAATAAAATGAAAAACCAGATTTTTTTTTATAGTTATTTTTTGAAGCTTAGAGTATTAGAATTAAATTTAAGTTAATTTAACTAAAAATATGCACGTGTAGAAAATTGAAAAAACTGTGGGTGCAATTTTTTCAACTATTTTTTTTTTTTTATAATTTATTGTTTAAAAAAAAGTCCAAAAATTATTAGACTTCGGCTAATTTCGGTATCATTTAATTATGATCCTGAAGTTAGCAGACAATTAGTAATTTCCAGATTTTTTTTAAACAATTAAATTAAAAAAAAAAAAAAACTAAAAATATGCACATGTAGAAAATTTAAGAAACTATAGGTGCAATTTTTCCAAATATTGTTTTTTTAATAATTTAAGGTAAAAGCCCTATACGCGCTCACTTTTCATTGGAGTGAGATTAAATCACTCAATATAAATTAATAAATAAAATGAAAAACCAGATTTTTTTTTATAGTTATTTTTTGAAGCTTCGAGTATTAGAATAAAATTTAAGTTTGAAGAATAATAAAGATAATTAATTATTATTAATTTTTTAAATAAGCTCCTTGAGTGTACCCATAGTCGCTCACTAAAAGTTGTCATGTACCATTACTCGACCAACACATGGCCCTATAGTCGCTCAAAGACAATATCAATTAAACTATGATAAGTTTATTGATTTGGACAAATAATTTATAAATTATACTACTTTATTCTTTCATAATATTAAATTTCATGAATTTTAAAAATGTATTTAATAAGATATAGTTACAACAATTCTTAAAAAATTTGACGTAACCCAAATTTGATCTAACGAATGAACGTCAAAGTAAAAAATGTCCGGCTTTGCGCGATTTTGAAAACAGTCATTTAATTTAAATTTATAATCTATTATAAAATAATTTGACACATGATATTTTAATATATTTAGATTCACAAATAATTATTTATCAATAATAATATTTTTAGCTGTAATTTTTTTTAATAAAAATTATAAAAAAACGCAGTAAACAGTTAAAGTGAGCGACTAATGGCACTGAGCGGGTATAGGGGCATTTATCTTATGACAATTAAAATAGCAATGAAATAAAATAGTTTTTTTAGTTTACGTAGAAATAGAAAGTTTAAATTTCTTAGTATATATAGATTTTATTAATTTAATGTGTATAATTAAGAGACACACGTTTCATGACTAGCTCGAGCATGTACAGGAAATAACGGAATTAAATTGAACGTTTTTAAATTAACAATAAAATATAACGAAAAAAAACATTTACTTTCTTCGATCAACAGCCAGGGCAATTGTTTCGCCGTACTGTAATTACTGTAATTACGATATATATATTTTTCTGTAGATGTATATAGATTTTTATTTTAAATTCAATTAAGATAAATTAAAATATAATTAACATTTTTTTTACGCGTCATCGAACGTAAGGAACGAGAGAAAAAAATATTTTTTACGTCGACAAAAAATTTATTATATTTATTATGTAATTTCACATAATCATTATTAAAAAAAAATTAACGTGTTCACAAATAATCGCTTGTTAAATATGAGTGAATGGTTTGAAAAAAAAAAACTAAATAAAATAAGCCATTCACTATCGGGTATTTGACCGTGAAAAGTGATTGGTAATTTATTACATGAGCTACGAATTTTTAAATATATATTTAATTTGGCAATAAACTGTTACAATAAAACGTAATGTATCAGAATTTAATATTAAAAAAATAAGTTTATAAAGAATGCAGAGTCAATGAACGGATTTTGTATTATGAAAGACCGCGGTTCGAATCCCGTCTTTAGTAATTAGGAAATCGTGACTTTTTTAATGCAAAAAAAAATTAATATATTTATTTTCAAGTTGTAACAATAATAATAATTACGAGCAACTTACAGTCACTACGCGACTGCGCTAATATTACTGCCGAATTTATTAAATATAATTTGAATTTAACTGTTTATTAAAATCTCTACTCTATAATTTTTTTTTAATTTTTATTATCATTTGAATTTAATAAGACAAATCTCATTATTAACTACATATATTTTTTTTTCACTGATATAAAATTCAATTTGTTTAATTTTTATTACCATAGAAAACATGGCATGGACTAAATTTTTCTTATTCTCTTTAATTATATATATATATTAGGGTGGGTTGAAAAAAAACTTTTTTTTTGTTTTTCTTAGCATGGGGGTAGAATTTTTCAAGAAAAAAAAAATTTTTTTACTCAACATTTTGAGGTGGCCCACTCGTTTTTTAAATAAATAATTGATTAAACGGGGTAGTTCCAACGAAAAAAATTTTTTTTTGTCCAAAATCGTGGAAAACATCTAATAATTGTCGAATGTGATTTTTTTTTATTTCACTTTCATTTTAATTCATAAGAAAATGCTTTTTATTTTTGAATTTTTTACTTAAATTACAAAAATAATAGGAAAAAAATGTTTTCAACTCCTGACTTTCAATTAGCTTTCAAGGGGACACCCTACAGATTCTAGAACACCATGTAATTTTTTTCATTGGGACTACCCCGTTTGATCAATTATTTATTTTAAAAAAGAGTGGGCCACCTCAAAATGTTGAGTAAAAAAATTTTTTTTTTCTTGAAAAATTTTTTCTTTTTCTAAGGTACAAATTCTACCCCCATGCTAAGAAAAACAAAAAAAAAGTTTTTTTTTCAACCCACCCTAATATATATATATATTCAGTCATATTCAGTGATAGAATAATTAGAAGATTAATTAATTTAAAAAAAAATAAATACGATCGTCTTCATTTCCCGCGTAATTTAAATGTAATTCGAATGATATTGATAATGATACTGGTATGCCGGCGTTTAATAATTTTTGGATTTTTTTTTCGACGATAAACCATAAAAAAAAATATTTGAAAAGATTGCACCCGTAGTTTTTTAAATTTTCTACATGTGCATATTTTTAGGTTTTGTTTTTTTGCAATTGATTTGTTGAAAAACGAAAATTAAAAAATTTTTTAATGTCTGCTAACTTCAGGATCATGATATTGATAAATATATTTAACATTTGACAATACAAAAGAGTTTGAACCATGAAAAGGCACGAATTCAAGTCAAGAGCTTTCTAACGATACCAATATTAATAACATTAACTAATTCTATCATATAGATATGGCGGGAACAAAATTTTCCTTATTCTCGTAATAATATAGATTATTATTACGAGCAACCCGCAGACCAAATATCACTACTAAATTTATAAAATACGCAGAAAAAAAGGATTTCTTGCCGCAAAAAATTTAATTTGCACCAAGAAATTTTATGCATTATAAATTAAATACAAAAATTGTCTTGGGGCGAGAAAAGATTTTTTTGGTCAAGAAATAATTCCTTGCACCGAGTAATTTTTTCTAGTTCTAAATAAATTTTTGTTTTCAATTCACAATGCAAAAAATTTATTGGGGTAAGTAAAAATTTTCTTTAGGCGAGTAAAGATTTTTTGTGTCAATGAATCCTTTTTTTTTCTATGCACACTTTTTTGGCTTTGAGAAACTTCCAAAAACCAAAAGGGAGTATAAAAATCTGTCATTTTGGAATAAGTAACGCGATATAAATAATATAGCTATATATTCAGTGACATTCAGTCATATTTAGTGACAGAATAATTAAAGTATTAATTTATTTAAAGAAAATAAATACGATCGTCTTTTTTCCCGCGTAATTTAAATGTAATTCGAATGATATAGATAAATCTATTTATCTCAATACTTGGCAATTAAAAAGAGTTTAAAGTATGAAAAGGCACAAATTCAAGTCAAGACCTATCTAATGATACCAATTTCAAAAACATTAACTAATTCTATCATATAGATATGGCGGGAAAAAAATTTTCCTTATTCTCTTAATAATATAGATTATTATTATTATAAATTTTTTTAAAATTCAAATCCGCAAAATAATTAAATTTTTCTATGAAACTCCTTTGAAAAAATTAATCTAAAGAAATTTTTTTTTTATTTTCAGATGCCGTGGACTATTTTCAAAAAATTACTATTATTTAGTATAATAGCCATACTTGCGATAAGTAACAACTACACAAGTGCTGCGACAAACCATCGCAAGCGTTACATCCAACGAAATAATAGTAATAATAATAATATTAATAATAATAATAATAATAATAATAATAGTAATAATTTATCATCAATCGAGCCGATAAATAAAGATTATAATGTCAATAAAACTAATATTAATGTAAATATAAACAGTAGTGAGAGTTCAAGTATAAAAGATGCTCCGAAAAATATCCAGGAAATGTTGAGAGACGACAAAGAAATAGATGATAAAGATACAGCCAAGTGGGACAGTTTGCTATCATCATCAACGGGTAACGGTAAAGAAAAAAAAGTAAACCGTGATGAGGATGATGACAAAAAAACTTTAGCGCAGCAAGTAAAAGAAGGCAAGTACGGATTAATACAGAATGAATTGCCGTCGAAGAAATTAAGAAGACCTGGAATAATAAGTTACTCATCAAATCCTGATATTCCGCGCGATAATTCAAAAAACTTCGGCGGACTAGATAACGAAGAAATTTGGTTGGCTGAAAATCATTTGCTTGTTATAAAAGGCGGTGATTTTGGTGATGACAGTGACGCGGGGCTTAAAAATACTGATTTACATAATTGGTCACCAATTGATGACTATCAAGCACCTAAAAGACAAGTTCGTATTCCATCAAATCCTAAAATACCCCCGCCATTTCCCATTCAATTGACTGACGGCGGTCCAATTAAAATAATCGGCCGTAATTCAACGGGTGACAGCTCTGATGACAACGAATCATCTGCTCAGTGGATTATTCCCGATGGTCTTGTTCCTTTTAATGGTACATATTTTATTCAAAATGAAAGTACTAATGACACTAATACAAATGATGATGATGATGGACGTAAAACAACAACTAAATCAAGCCCAACATTCGCTGGTATTATTGGCCCGTTTTTTCCCGCGTTACCACCCGGCGCGATTTTTGTACCACCGCCTACGTCATTCAACCAAACTGATTATGATGAAGATGACCAATCAATTTATTATCCTCCTGTTTATAGTTTCAAGTATCAACAAGACAATTCGACAGTTGTCCCACCGGGTCCATTAGTCCCCGGAATTATTTTGCCTCCGCCACCAGATTTTTTTGCTCCTCTTGATGATAATAATAATATTACCGAAACGAATAAAATAGATAAAAATAAGTGTTCAAAGTGTAAGGAATCTACGACAGTAAGACCGGGAAAAATAAATAATTTAAATTCTACAACAGAAACCCAAAGCAAGCAAATAAAATTAAAACAAAAAATAGTAACCGAGTCACCGGTTAATAAAAATAAATTAGATAATTATGTGTCAATAAAAGTGACAACACCGTCAGCAGTGACGTATAAGAGTAAAATAAATATAAGCAGGACAACTGAAAAATCTAAAGTATCACCGTCTATTTTAATGAAGAAAAAAATCCGTCCTATAGTTGCCTACTATTCAACCACGCCCTATTATAATAAAAAATCAAGTGAAACAACATCACGGTCTCATAATAAACCGCGTGAAACAACACCCACACAAATTACATCAACTGAAAAATTAAACGGTAATTTAAAAGCCTCGTATTATTTTTACGAAGATAATGAAGTAACAACACCTTTGCCTATTAATTATCAAGACAATGAAGCGCGGTTGTCTTATTATAAATTAGTTGTTGAAGAACTACCTCCTAAATCAATTTATCGTAAATTACCACCGACTACACCTTTACCACTTTCTTCATACAGAGTTTCAACGGCAACGCCCGGAAATTATTATCAAGTTGAAATAACTCCCTCGCAACAAACGCTACAGGATTATCAGACAATTGAACCCTCTGTACAATCATTTAAACAACAGATACAATTACAACAACAACAAAAACAATTACAACAAGAACAACAAAAACAACAGCAACAACAATATCAGCAGCAACAGCAGCAACAAAATCAACAGAATAAAATTATAAATACAAGATTACAGGGGCAAAGAATTTTAAAAAGTCAATTAGAAACAGATTCTTTTTATAATAAAAAATCATCATCATCACCAACTTCTATTTATAATTTTAAGCCTTTGATTACGTCTACAACATCTAGACCACGTGAATATTTAACATCTACAACAATTAAATATAATAATAATAATAATAATAATAATAATAATAATAATAATAATAATAATAAAATTAGACCGAAGCCTATTTATCAATATAGTTTTGAAGCTGTTAATTATCCTCATGATCCAGTTATTATTTATCCAAATAATAATAATAATAATAATAATAATAATAATAATAATAATAATAATAATAATAATAATAATAATGAAAAATCATTTTACAATAAATGGCAAGAAGATAAAGAACAATCAGATTCAAATAATGAAGAAAAACCATTTTACGATAAATGGAAAATTCAAAAAGAAGAAACAGACAATGAAGACAATAAATCTTATTACAATAAATGGCAATTACAAGACACAACAGATTATTTAACGGGTTACAACAGTAATAGTAATAATAATGACAGATTAAAAAATAACAATAATGATAAAGATAAACTATATAATTATATTTCAACAACTCAAGCACCTCCGTCACTACTAAGACACGAAGAAACAACATCAGACCCCAAAAGTATTTACTACACAAAACATGAGGACCAGTATCTAGATGATGTAACTAAGGAATATTTTACGAATTTCGGTAGGAAAATAAAGTATCGACTGCCGAGTACGACTCCAATTTACAGCAGCCTGAGTACAGTCGCCTACGAGAGCGTTACCGCACGTCCGCGGTATCAATTGAAGGAAGAAGATAAAAATTATTATGAAAAACAGGAGATAAAAGAAAGTAATGAGTACTATGATAATATTTACTCATTGAAAAATGATATCAATGTTAATTACCAACGTCCATTGCCGACGATTAATCCAGACGCTGAATTTATTGATGACTATGACGGGTCATTGCCGGCGCCGACAATTAGGACGGTGGTTAATAAAAATCAAGGGAGAAAATCGGCTAAACAGTATCACTATCAGTCAAACCATCCAAGTTTGCTGCCTATTAATTACAATAGTGATAACGACAACAATAATTATCATCAACGAGTGCCGAATAGTTTTATTTCATTGTCTGGCAGTCATCAGCAATATTACCAGCAAAGCAGAATTAAAAATCAGCAAAAACCGATTTCACTGGCTGGTGATATCGACGTTAATTACAATAATCCTCCCCCCATAAATCCTGATGCTGAGTTTATAAACATAAATCATCACCCGCATTCACATGCTAATTCAAATTTGAATTTAAATTTAAATTCAAATCAAAGACAAAATGGGGAATTAAGAGACGAACCGAGATCTTATTTTACCTACAGATTACCTGGTGATGATGGACACGTGTATTTTTTTACTCCTCACGTTATTAATAGACAGCGTCAAGAAAATTACGGAGGGACTAGATTAAGGGGATTTAGATCCGCGGAACAGAAACGTAATTAAATATTTTAAGTATAAATTTTTTAAAACTTTTTTTGTGTTAAGAATTTTAAATTTTAGTCAAATGCCATAACTGATTTTAAAATAAATAATTAATCGCTAATTTGTAAATAAATTCAAATTATTCAAGTATATTTTTTTTAGATAGTAAGTCATATATATGAAAAATATGTAATTTATAATTGTGTAATTGTATGCTTGCGTATATGTACTGTCTGTGATTAATTTTAAATAAATGTATATATATAACATACACTGACAATGTTAAGGTTTAATATAATTATGAGTACGCTGTGAAAAATCTGCAGGTGGGCGCGGGTTAAAACCGGAGGAGAGTTTATTTTAATATTAAAATTCTGAATCGGAGTGAATTCGGATTTAAATAAAATCCGTTCACTCCGAATTCACTCCCGATTTTTTGCCGAGTATTTTTTTTTTCGTTTTTAAAAAAATTCAAAAATTTTTAGACGTCAGCTAATTTCAGTATCATATTTATTTAATTCTCTTGGAGTGAAATTTACTTCGAAGGGAAATTTATTTTAATATTGAAACTCTAGTTTGGAGTAAAATTAAATCAAGAGGAATTTATTCAAATATTCACACTCTGAATCGGAGTGAATTCGGATTTAAATAAAATTCGTTGTCACTCCGAATTCACTCCCGATTTTTTGCAGAGTATTTTTTTTATCGTTTTTAAAAAAATTCAAAAATTATTAGATGTCAGTATCATATTTATTTAATTCTCTTGGAGTGAAATTTACTTCGAAGGGAAATTTATTTTAATATTGAAACTCCAGTTTGGAGTAAAATTATATCAAGAGGAATTTATTCAAATATTCACACTCTGAATCGGAGTGAATTCGGATTTAAATAAAATTCGTTGTCACTCCGAATTCACTCCCGATTTTTTGCAGAGTATTTTTTTTATCGTTTTTAAAAAAATTCAAAAATTATTAGATGTCAGTATCATATTTATTTAATTCTCTTGGAGTAAAATTTAATTCGAAGGGGAGTTTATTTTAATATTGAAACTTCGGTTTGGAGTGAAATTAAATCAAAAGAAATTTATTCAAACTCAGACTCGGAGTGAATGCGGGTTTAAATAAAATCCAGACTCCGAAATCACTCCATTGAAAAAAAACTTTTTATTTACTCTGGAGGCGGAGTATTTTTTTTTAAAGCTCTGAAACTCCGAGCGAATTCGGATTCAAATAAAATCCATAATTACTCCGAATTGACTCCTAATTTTTTGCAGGGTATTTTTTTAAATTTTTAATTTGACGTTTTAAAAAAATTCAAAAATTATTAGACGTCAGCTAATTTCAGTATCATATTCATTTAATTTCCCTTGGAGTGAAATTTACTCCAAAGGAGATTTTATTTTAATATTAAAACTCAGACTCGGAGTGAATGCGGGTTTAAATAAAATCCAGACTCCGAAATCACTCCACTGGAAAAACAAACTCCCTATTTACTCCGTATGCAAAGTAATTTTTTTTAACTCCGAAACTCCGAGTGAATTCGGATTTAAATAAAATCCATAATTCCTCCGATTCACTCCCGATTTTTTAGTGTATAAAATTTTCTTTCATAATAAGTAAATAAATAAATAAAACTTACCAGTATCAATCTCTTGTATTTGAGTGGGATCAGGTAGAGGATTATCATGAAGCCGTAGATAAACATCCATTGCACACTTGGCAGCTTTGAAGTAAAACGGATGGGAGCGCAAAATATCTTCTAGCCTGAGTAATCCGACATATGATCTCAGAGTCATTTTACGCATGCAGTAGGTATGAAAATCAAACTGATCCTCGATTATTTCAGAGAAATGCTGTAACAATAAAAAAAAACATCAATTAATTAATGAACATAATTACTAATTACTGATTATTGATACTAATTTATTAAAAAATGGAACTTACACGATCGACTTCGTGGCATTTTTTCAATGCCTCCCCGTATTTTCCTAAACGCTGATAAGCGCGTGCAGCTTCCGTCTGTATCCACATGCATTGCATTTCATTAAGATTTTCCATCGGCGGTACACCTTCGCGTGTAAATTTACTACAAGTTTCTTCAGCTTCTTTAACAAGATTAGCACGCAGCATATACTTGGCACATTTAGAATTTATGTAACGGTCAGCGGTATCTAAACCTTGTGCTTCGTCGAGCCATTTGTAGGCATCTTGAACATTCCCACCGTGCTGTGTAATTAATAACATATTTAATACATGTACAAATTGATTATCAATAATATAAATGGCCCAGTAATTGACCACTACCCTGTAGCTAATTTTTTAAACACTTTTACTATTTTACTGCGAGAAAATTCGAGCATGGAAATTTTTTTTTAAATCTTGAAGATGATAAAATACGAAGAAGTCTTAAACTGGGCCAGTTATTTTAATTTATGAATAATATATACCTTATATATACGTCCTTTGGTAACAAAAAGTTCAATAAGTGTTGGAGTATGAGACAATGCAGCATTTATTTCTTCAAATGCTTTTTCAGTCATGCCGAGATAATCATAATGTTGAGCTAAATAGTAACAAGTCCAGAGCAATGCTGATGCTGGTTCACGTGGATTATCTTTTTCAGTATCACTAAAATGACCGTGACTTTTTAATGCTTCTTTGTATTCAAGTACCAATGACTGTATGACATCAATTTTAGATTGTTCGGTGTAAAGCGAACGTAAATTAACAAATAATGGTGGTACACCTTTATGTAAACCTGTTGTTGTTATTATAATTATTAATTAAAATGTCAAGTAATTTAATTGAAGAAAAATTTTTAATGATTTTGAATTTAACACAGTTAAGAATTTTAGGATTTTTTTTTCAGCAAATTTATGACACAAAAAAAAAAAACTAAAAATATGCACATGTAGAAAATGAAATAATCTATAGGTGCAATTTTTTCAAATATTTTTTTTTTCACGAATTGACTTTTTAAAAGAAATCCAAAAATTATGAGACGTCAGCTAACTTCAGTATTAGGATCCTAAAGTTAGAAGACAATTTTCGGATTTTTTTTTCAGCAGATCAATGACAAAAAAAAAAACTAAAAAAATGCACATGTAGAAAATTTAAAAATCTATAGGTGCAATTTCTTCAAATATTTTTTTTTTCACGAATTGACGTTTTAAAAAAGATTCAAAAATTATTAGACATCAGCTAACTTCAGTATTAGGATCCTGAAGTTAGAAGACAATTTTCGGATTTTTTTTTCAGCAGATCAATGACAAAAAAAAAAAACTAAAAAAATGCACATGTAGAAAATTGAAAAATCTATAGGTGCAATTTTTTCAAATATTTTTTTTTCACGAATTGACTTTTTAAAAGAAATCCAAAAATTATTAGACGTCGGCTAACTTCAGTATTAGGATCCTAAAGTTAGAAGACAATTTTCGGATTTTTTTTTCAGCAGATCAATGACAAAAAAAAAACTAAAAAAATGCACATGTAGAAAATTGAAAAATCTGTAGGTGCAATTTTTTCAAATATTTTTTTTTCACAATTTGACGTTTTAAAAAAAATCCAAAAATTATTAGACGTCAGCTAACTTCAGAATCATGGTCTTGAAGTTAGAAGACAATTTTCGGATTTTTTTTTTCAACAAATCAATGACAAAAAAAAAAAAACTAAAAAAATGCACATGCAGAAAATTGAAAAATCTGTAGGTGCAATTTTTTCAAATATTTTTTTTTTCACGAATTGACATTTTAAAAAAAATTCAAAAATTATTAGACGTCAGCTAACTTCAGTACCATGATCCTGAAGTTAGAAGACAATGTTGGAATTTTTTTTTCAACAAATCGACAAAAAAAAAAAAATATGCACATGTAGAAAATTGAAAAATCTATAGGTGCAATTTCTTCAAATATTTTTTTTTTTCACGAATTGGCGTTTTAAAAGAAATCCAAAAATTATTAGACGTCGGCTAACTTCAGTATTAGGATCCTAAAGTTAGAAGACAATTTTCGGATTTTTTTTTCAGCAGATCAATGACAAAAAAAAAACTAAAAAAATGCACATGTAGAAAATTGAAAAATCTGTAGGTGCAATTTTTTCAAATATTTTTTTTTCACAATTTGACGTTTTAAAAAAAATCCAAAAATTATTAGACGTCAGCTAACTTCAGAATCATGGTCTTGAAGTTAGAAGACAATTTTCGGATTTTTTTTTTCAACAAATCAATGACAAAAAAAAAAAAACTAAAAAAATGCACATGCAGAAAATTGAAAAATCTGTAGGTGCAATTTTTTCAAATATTTTTTTTTTCACGAATTGACATTTTAAAAAAAATTCAAAAATTATTAGACGTCAGCTAACTTCAGTACCATGATCCTGAAGTTAGAAGACAATGTTGGAATTTTTTTTTCAACAAATCGACAAAAAAAAAAAAATATGCACATGTAGAAAATTGAAAAATCTATAGGTGCAATTTCTTCAAATATTTTTTTTTTTCACGAATTGGCGTTTTAAAAAAAATCCAAAAATTATTAGACGTCGGGTAACTTCAGTTTCATAAATATTTAAAATAATAAAATAAAAGAAATTACCTCTGCGTAAATATTTATCGACTAATATTTTAAACTGTTCACCAGTTGCGTAATTGAGTTGAAGACGACGAGGTGCCAGAGCACGTGGATACAATTCTTCATATCTTTGGAGCATTTTAAGTGTATCTTCAGGCGACGAATGTCGCTCAGCTTCAGCTAGCTTCCCGTAATACGTTGTGTTCTCGGGGTTTATGTTGAGAAGATCTTTGTAGACTTGAACGGCTTCCTCGTACTGCCGTAATTCAAGACGCAGTTTCCCGTAAGTCTCTTTGACGGTTATTTTGTCGCATATTTGATCGCTGTATTTATCGAGATGCTTTAATGCTTGTTCGCTGTCTCCAGATTCTTGTATTACCAAGTTTTGGTAAAGCAATAATTCACTGTGCTCGTAGTCGTAACAGATCATTGGCGAATCGCGAAATGTGTCGAGAATTTTTAAAGCCGTCTCGTAGTCTTTTAATAAGTGATATGATATTGCAAATCCAATCCATGATGCTCTTTGGGTGGGCCTTAACATAAACAACTGATATCTCGTATCCTAAAAAAATTATTTCATTAGCACCCGATTTTTTATTTTTTACTCTAAAATCATTTTTAATAAATTTGATCCCAAGTTTTTACTCTTAAACTTTTAGTTCTAAATTTACTTTGACTTCCAAAATTTTATTACTAATTTAAAATTTATCATTTTTACCCACAAAATTCAAGTAAAATTCTCATTCAGAATTGAAAACTCTGTGATTCTGGTTAGACAATCATCAATTTTTGATTTATTTTTTTTTCAACAAATTGATAAAAAAAAAAAAATAATAAAAATATGCACGTGTAGAAAATTAAAAAAACTACAAGTGCAATTTTTCAAAATATTTTTTTTTTGTATTTTCTCATTAAAAAAAAAATCCAAAAATTATTAGTCTACTTTCCACGATAATCAAGTCAGCCGACTTCTAATAATTTTTGGATTTTTGTTTAAAAAAATTAATTACAAAAAAAAAAATAAAAATATGCACATATAGAAAATTTAAAAAACTACAAGTGCAATTTTTCAAAATATTTTTTTTTGTATTTTCTCATTAAAAAAAAAAATCCAAAAATTATTAGTCTACTTTCCATGATACTCAAGTCAGCCAACTTCAAATAATTTTTGAATTTTTTTTACCAACGATAAATTATAAAAAAAAAATTTTCAAAAAATTGCACTTCCAGTTTTTTAAATTTCCTACAAGTGCATATTTTTAGTTTTTTTTAATTCTTGCAATTTATTTTTTAAAAAGAATCCGAAAACTTTAAATTGACTTCCAACATGATCATTAAGTATGATACTGAAGTTAGCCGACGTCTAATAATTTTTGAATTTAAAAAAAACAAATTTAAAAAAATACAAAATATTTAAAAAATTGCACCTGTAGCTTTTTTAATTTTCTACATGTGCATATTTTTATTTTATTTTTTTGCAATTGATTTATTAAAAAAAAAAAATTCAAAAATTGTCTGCTTTCAGGATCATCATTAAAATCGATGTCATAAAACTTTAAATTCTCGTTAAAAATTTTTTTTCATAAAACAAAATTCAAAATTCAAAATGTTAAATTTTCAAATAAATAAAATGTACCTTGTAACCATCTAAATCTCTCATTTGTATTTGTAATAATGACAAATCCCTAAGAATTTGAATATTATCCTTGTCCCACTTGAGCGCGTTCCTGTAAGCCTTGATGGCTTCATCATACTTTTTATCAGATCTCTGTAATAGACCATAAACATGCCAGCAAACATGAGACTGTAAATCGTTTCTCAATCCACGTCGAACATGATCATAAGCTTCTTCTTTTCTGCCCAAGCAATTGAGCGTTAAGCCTTTCATCGCCAGCGTTTCTCCATGTTCGCTAAATTTTGGATTCGACAATATTTGTTTTGCGAATTTCAGTCCATTTTTATACTGCTTGTGCTCGTAACATCTCTGAAATTATTTAAAAACCATTTAAATTCAAATAATTATCAAATAAAACCTCCACTCGTCCCAACACTCGGCCTAATTACAATTACTTGTAAATACGAAATTGAGGTTATGTCAAAAAAAAATTATTCCCAGCATCTCTACATCACCTGGTCTGTATTAAATGTCTCGCAAAACCTTCATTAAATTATTTCAAATAATTAATTAAACCAATCGCAATTAATTAATTGCAATAATAATTATTTATAAATAATTATGATAATTAAGAAAATTAAATAATTAATTAGTTTGAGGCCGGGGTTTTAAATGGAAATTTAAATTAGAGCTGATGATTTTTTTTTAAATTATTAAATTTTTAGTAAATAAATTTATATATATATATATATGTAATTTGTTTATTAGTAATTGTTAAAAAAAAAACTTACGAGAATTCGTTTGAATAACGCATTTTCTTTTGGTGGCAATGGATTGCTAGAGGGCATTTTTGTATAAATACAAAATAATGATTGTTATTAATTAATATATTTATTAATATTATTTATTAAAACTGAATTAATATGAAAAATTTATTTTCACTACACACACAAAACCACCTCGTGGTCGACCGAAACACACACGGTCATCAAGAAATTTTTTAATACATATAGATATATATTATATATTAATATATGTATATAAATATATATATATATGATCACGTGATCGTAAAGAGTGTTTGGCTAAAGGCTGAAACGACGTTGACGGTAAATTACATGGATTTTTATTACAACGGATGAAGCGCGCAAATGGCGGGAAAATTTGAAATTGAAATATTTTTAAATTAACAGGGGAAGTAAAGGTCGTGATTCTGAAGGTAGTAGATACTAAAAATTTTGTTTTTTAGTTGAAAAAAGTGTAAATAGGGTAGAGGTACCGATTTTGGGCTACAGGCCCAGTTTTGGACACTGGACAAAATTTAAATAAAATAATTTTTAAAATGCGCAATTGTACTTAATTTTTAAAATGTAAAGATACTTTTGACACACGATAGAAATTTTGTTATTATTTTTTGTTAATTACAATAAAGTATTAAGTGTCCGAAAATGGATCAGTAGCAACAAATGCTACTTCTGCATGATACTAAAGTTAGCCGACGTCTAATAATTTTTTGACTTTTTTTTAAGCAGTAAATTATAAAAAAAAAAAATATTTGAAAAATTTGCACCCACAGTTTTTAAAATTTTCTACGTGTGCATATTTTTAGTTTTTGTTTTTTTTTGTCATTGATTAGTTGAAAAAAAAAACTGAAGTTAGCCGACGTCTAATAATTTTTTGACTTTTTTTTTTAAGCAATAAATAAAAAAAAAAAAAAATATTTGAAAAATTTGCACCTGTAGTTTTTTAAATTTTCTACATGTGCATATTTTTAGTTTTTGTTTTTTTTTGTCATTGATTTGTTGAAAAAAAAATCAAAAAATTATTAGACGTCGGCTAATTTATGATACTGAAGTTAGCCGACGTCTAATAATTTTTTGACTTTTTGTTAAGCAGTAAATTATAAAAAAAAAAGATTTGAAAAATTTGCACCCACAGTTTTTTAAATTTTCTACACGTGCATATTTTTAGTTTTTATTTTTTTTTTGTTATTGATTTGTTGAAAAAAAAATCAAAAAATTTTAATTTTCTACTAACTTCAGGATCATACCTGCGTATATTTTTCAAAAATTCATATAATGACAATTAACTACGTAATAAAAACACTAAAATTTTAAGTCGCCGGTAACTGTCAGCATCGCGGAAGGAAATTAAATCATAAAAATAATTTTCATTTAAATTTTTTCCTCACAAAATTTATATTGATAGTAAATTTCCCGGAATAAGCTGGCGAGCTCGCTCTCGAGCCTTCATTTTGTCGGCAAAATTAAATCCCTCGAGGCTTAAAATACTTTTCCAGATCGAGTTTCCTCAGAAATTCGAGCTCACGCTCAATATTCATAGGAAATTGCTCGAATAAATTAATGAGGATCGTTTTCGCTATCGCCTCTCAATTCTGAGATTTTAAATTCAATTTTTTTTTTTAAATCGAACCCAGCATTACCTCAGCTTCAACAATTATTACTCTTACTACTAAATCCTAATTTTAATCCACTTCTGATACATTTCTGTACTGCCATCAAATTTACGTCATTCTCCATGGCTGCGATAGATTTGCAAGACTTCTTCTAATCTTAATTAAATAAAATATTTCTTAACAGTATATTAAATAATTCATAAATTTTATTGTCAATAAATTTTTATATTTATTTTATACACACGTATATTATTAATCAAAACAATGTTGTTTTACAATGTGAACAATCATTTACAAAATTATAATGACAAATATTTTTATCAGCAGGTAAATTCTTATCAGTTGTACAGTCAACTTGATACAGACCACAGACACCAGAAGTTTCGATTTGATTAACATAAACATGCTTCGGTAGATCTGTGGTAAGAAACTCCGTAGATTTAATATTCAAAGTACTGCAGTCTCCCAAGCGCTTGTAGTAACAAGATTTGTCGTCGAAAGCCATTGAGTAAAAACATTCAATCCGATACCAGATGCATTCACCGGATGATTCCTTTTTGAAGATGAATTGATAACTGGAAGGGTTCAAGTAGTTTGCGACCCGGGTTTGGAAGAAGTTTAAGTACTCAGCAGTCGTGGGGCATGTGCTTGAAAAGTTTACTGTCTGGGACATTTCTTTGCTTGTTCCGGAAGTAACGTTATTTTTAGTTGAATGCGATGATGATTTATAATAATTGTAAGAATTATAATTTTCTGAAGTGTATCCGGTTGCTATTGGGTTTGAAGCTCGGGGTACTTGGACATCACTAGCAGTTTTTTCAATTTTCATACCAGGTATTTCTGGCCAAAATTCAAATATCACGTTGCTCTTTCTTCTTAAATTTGCTACTTGCGTTGGTGTTGCCTGTAAATAAATAATTTTTTTTTTAATTTCACCATAAGTTGAATGAAAAAAATTTTTTTTTTATTATTTAAAGGATTTTCTTATTTTACTGATGATATTTACCTCGATAAGTGGAAAACTTATTAAAACAAGACTCAAGATGAAGTTCATTGTGAAAATTTTAAACCACGTGGTGACTCCGGATTTAATTTTAAACTTCTGATTTTAAAGAAACACGTGCCCGCGCTCACAGTAACTGGAGTTTTAAAATTGAAAATTAAGTTGTGTGGAGTCTGAGCCCTCAAGAGACCTCAAGTACCCCCTACTCCAAAATTTCACGAGAAAATGACAACGTAGTAATGTAAGAAAGAGCAGTAATTTAAAATAGTTTTAAAACTCATTAGCTAGGGTCGATATGAGGATTCATACCATAATGAAGAGAAAAAATCGAACTAATTTCTTAGTCATTTAGGACTTTAGTGAAAATTTCATTTAGTAAATGAGTGACTGTCAAAGTAAATTGAGTTTTTAAATATTATTTAAATATTAAGGGGTAACGGTAACCGATTTTCAATGCAGTTTTATTCACGGACCAACACTGGAAACCTAAAATCGAGTCTTTGGCGTTTTTTAAAACCTTAGCAAAGAGCCAGAAATTTCGTATTTTAAAAAATTTTAATTTGTCTCCGAGAAAAATTGTTTTAAAATTATCATTTACTCTGCGAGTGCAACAAAGACAGTCCTGTTTATTTTTCTGAGTGTGAGAAAGAGGTCCGGTAGCGTATTTCCTTAAATTCTTCCAGACTTTAATCGATGGTAAGTAATTGCGTATTTTATTATTTTATTTTAAATATAAAATTATTATTTCAATAAAACAATTATTAAATACAATCGTCAAAAGTTCATAAATATACATAAATATATACAAATTATTTTAAATTCCGAGACATAGTTTACTTTCATAAGTATATTTTTCATAAAGAATCATGTCCGTGGGATTTGGAATAAAACCGCCATTCTAAAAAAAAAAGAAAATTTTATTATCAAAAATAAAAATAAAAAAAAAAAAATTACCTTTCCTCTTTGTACATATTGTTCATAAATACTGACACTAGTGTCGTCAACTTTCGGCAGCTTGAAATAATCCACTTGTTTTTTACTAAAATTAACAACATCCGGAAACGTCGCTTGCTGCACCATTTTAGATTTTTGAATACTGGTTGAATGATCTTTAAACCCCGCGGCATTACGTCCAATCATAACAAACCTCTTATACAGAACCAAGTCACTGCGTCTCGGGTTTTCCAACTCCACTCCATAGACTTCTTTCATCGTAGGAAAAAGCGCCTCGAAACTGACAGAACTGACACTGACATCATTAGCATCCCTGGCAGACAAATCGCTTCTCTGGTGACGTACGACCACAAGATCGTCGTCCTCGTCATCAGAACTGGTGTCAACACTGGAACTGGCACTCGAGGCCGTGCTGCTCGTGCTGCTCTGCCCAGTCATTGACGGATTTTTTATGTTACCATTGCGCTTGTTACCCGTCTCCTCTCTCCTCCTACCAGGCCTCACTCGGACCGCGAAGGGACTGAAGTTTGTCGTGAAATGCGGCATGAAATCTCTTATCGAGTGGCTTATTTGGTAGGCGTACATCTCCGAAAGCGGTACCAGTTCATACGGACGATGATAATCGGAATAAACGTCAATCATTTCTTCCTGCGTGTTGTCAACTTGGACCATTTCCCAGCAAGTCTTCTCGATGTCGTCATACGCGTACGGCAAACACCTGATCGTATTGTTGTCCCACCACTGGGTCAATGATTTAGCGCCCCGTCGGTCATCAGACCGCCTCAAAACCGGGGTGTGATGCAAATAATAATCAGTCAATAATTCCCACAACGGCGCGCGACCTTCTTCCGGAGTAAACAGACCCAGAAATAAATTTATCGTGTGTTGTTTCTCTTGATCGCTGAATGTGTTGCTGTAATATCGACTCAGTGTCTGCATAATATCATTGCCCTGACTAGTCCAGGGTGCGGTTTTACGGTAAGTTTTTATACGATGGACCAATTGTGAACCGCCGTACTGCAGCGCCAAAGTGTCACCATGATCTTCATATAATTCCTCCAACATTCTCACGCAGTCAGAATCAAATTCAAGTTTTGCTGAGTCCAAGACACCCAAGGCACATAATTGATAGCCTAGTGCGCATTTACCGATAGCGAATTGCGCTGTGTTCGTACGATCAAGACAATCGACGCAGTTCGTACGTATTATCCCTGTTTGTAAGGTGCCGCGTTTTATAAACGACTCTGTTATTTTATCATAAACTGGTTGGTCCTCATTATTGTCATCATGACAGTGAGATTTTCTAGTCAAAGGCAAAGAATTGTCGATAAATAATTTTTTCTGACTGTAGTAGGGTACTTGTGATTGAAAAATACCCGTTTTTATCACAGCATTGTTGGCAATATTTGCTAGCCGACTCATAACTTTGGCTTCCTTGCCTTTATTCATACGCGCCATGTCAAAACTTACGTACTGCAGCTGATTTTCAGGTGATAAAAATTGATTTAAATATCTGACTGCTGATGTTAATTCGTCACTTAATGTACTCTCGTGTTTTTTCTTCTCGCGTTTTTTAACCAGACTTAAAATAATAGTAGGAGTACCATAGCGTTTTAGTAATTTATTGAAATGAGCACCGGCTATTTCATAAAACGGATCTGCTAAATCGCAAGAAATCGTTGGCTTGGGTACCATTTTGCTGATATCTTGACTCCAGTTACCTGGAACTGACCCTCGCATTTGAACAAATGAAGTAAAACGTCCGCTATAAAGTGAACTTACCGCTGAATCGTAAACTATTTGCTCTGTTTCAACCTCATTTGCAACATCGCCTGACGAATTCGCGCCTCGTTTTAAAAACCGCGTGCCCGCGTATTTGTTACTGCGACGGGCAATCAGCGTTATGTAGATCGATTTACCAAAAATACAGACGTTAGACTGACCAATGAACCCGTGGGTTACGTAGAGGATCCAGTCACGATGCAGGTCACGCTCTACTGCACTTAGCAAATAATTATTCCAGACAAATCTGCGGTTCGGATTACTGCGCACTCCGTAATCAATTATTTTTCTGTCATTGTTTTTAAATGTCGACTGCGTCCACATATTTATGAATTTATCGTCATCTTCGTCAGTGTTTTTATTATCTGGATTTTCAGTTTTTTTGTGCTGATTACCATCACCATTTAAATTGTTATTATTATTATTATTATTATTGAAAATATGTTTTGGCGGCGCTAAATTATTCTGCAGAGTATGAGTCAGATCGTAGGAGTAACTGAAGTAGAAATTACTGCTCAGATCTATGCTCTGAAACATTCTTACATAACGTTGCTCGTCAGGATGAAAAACGCGGACTGTGTCATTGGGAATGTAAATCATCGATGTGTCTTCTATTTTATAAATCGTATGGTGACCAATCACTGCAACTCTGCGACGTTTTGTCACGAGAATAATGTAGTAGCCTTCTAAAAATCTTACGAAACCTAAACAATTTAATAAATTATATATTAATTTGTATGATACTGAAGTTAGCAGACGTCTAATAATTTTTGGATTTTTTTTTAGACGATAGAAGATAAAAAAAAAATATTTGAAAAAATTGCACCTGTAGTTTTTAAAATTTTCTACATGTGCATATTTTTATTTTATTTTTTTACAATTGATTTATTGAAATACGAAAATCCAAAATATTTAAATTGTCTGCTAACTTTAGGATCATTAATTTGTTATTTATTTTAAATCGAGTACATGATACACAGCCTTCATTACAAAGAAAATTTTCTTTTCCAATTTATGATGCAAAAAATTTCTTAGGGGAAATAAAAATTTTATTGGGGTGAGTAATTATTTTTTGCGCTAAAAAATCTTTTTTTTTTTGTAGTCATTTAAGTCTGCGGTTTTTTTTTCCGATTAATTAATTTATGAATTTTTATTGGTGGAAATTTGGGTGTCATGTACCCGTGATTATTTAAATGAATACCTTATTGGTTAGTAATTAATAAAATAAATAAATGTATGACTTTTTTAGTGGTATTAAAAAAAATATATAATGGCTTTGTATGGAATGAATAGAAAAAGTTAAGGCCATTCTTAGACAGTGCCCCCACTTTTTAAAATTTTCAATGACTGTCATAAGTATTAAAGTTTTATTAATTAAAAAAAAAAAATTGAAGCTTTAATTGATAAAAGAACAATTTTGCTGAGTTATAGAATTTAAAAAAAATTATTTACAGTTGTCATCAATTAGGAGTCAAACGAAATTTGGCAAGTAAATTTTAGCCCACGAAATTTGACGTCGAATTTATTTTCTAAATGTCGTTTAACTGCTAATTGACATCAACTGTAAGTAATTTTTTAAAATCTACATCCCTGCGAAGTAGATGATACTGAAATTAGCAGACGTCTGATAATTTTTGGACTTTTATATAAACGGTAAAATTAAAAAAAAAATAATTTAAAAAATTGCACTTGTAGTCTTTTAAATTTTCTATATGTGCATATTTTTAGTTTTTTTTTCTTCAAATTTAATTGTTCAAAAAAAAATCCAAAATTTTTTAATTGTCTGCTATCTTATGATACTTGAATTAGCTGATGTCTGATAATTTTTGGATTTTTGAAAAAAAGATAAACTATGAAAAAAAAAATATTTAAAGAAATTCCTCTTGTAGTCTTTTAAATTTTCTACATGTGCATATTTTTAGTTTTTTTTTTTCTTCAAATTTAATTGTTAAAAAAAAAATCAAAAAATTTTTAATTGTCAGATATCTTATGATACTTAAATTAGCTGATGTCCGATAATTTTTAGATTTTTAAAAAAACGATAAATTATAAAAAAAAAATATTAAAAAAAATTGTACTCGTAGTTTTTTAAATTTTCTACATGTGCATATTTTTAGTTTTTTTTTACTTAAAATTCAATTGTTAAAAAAAAAATCCAAAAATTTTTAATTGTCTGCTATCTTATGATACTTAAATTAGCTGATGTCTGATAATTTTTGGATTTTTAAAAAATCGATAAATTATGAAAAAAAAAAATATTTAAAAAAATTCCACTTGTAGTCTTGTAAATTTTCTACATGTGCATATTTTTAGTTTTTTTTTTTCTTCAAATTTAATTGTTCAAAAAAAATCCCAAATTTTTAATTGCCTGCTAACTTTACAATTGTCCTCTTTTCAATTAAAGCTTCACTCCTTTTAATTAATTAATTAATTAAATTTAAATACAGTTATGACAGTTCAAGGTAATTGATTATTTTAAAAACGTGTGAGGTATTGACAGAATTACCTTAAAATAATAAATGAAAGCTACAAAGCCTTACCAAGAATACCAAAAGCAGATATTAAACGAGGAAATAAATCCTTGTTCCACGTTGATTTCCATTTAAAATTTGTTTTAGTTGGTTTATGACAATTTAAATTATACTGTTGTTTTTTATCTACCATGCAACATTTTTATTTATCAACAAAAATAATTATTTTTTATTTTAAATAAATTTTATTATCATTAGACGTTAAAAAATAAATTAAATTTACGGCTACCATGCAATTCAAATTTAAAAATATATTATTTGTTTACCAACGATTCCAAAAGCTGATACAATTCTTGCTACACCACTGGCTTTGTTTCTCTGGCCAATTAATTTACTATTACTGTTACTGTTACTACTGCGATTACCGATATCGATCATTGTGACTAGATCGGCTATTTCGTCGTGTGTATATTCCATTTTATCATCAACGACTACCAATTCTCTTGGTTCCATTCTGTCTATTTTTAAAACTCGGAATCGTGTTAAATTATTATTTGAACCCATTAAATAAAATCTCTATAAAATAAAAATTAATTATAAATAAATATATGAATAATTTATCAAATTTATATTAATAATCACAAACTTACAGATTTAGTTTCGTAGAGCGCAATTTTTTGAATTGATGAAATCATTGGATGGAAAATAATATTCGGTTCATTGGATTCCATTCTTATAAATTTTAGGTTATAATTAATTATATATTTTTATATTTATTATTGATATTGATAAATTATAGATAGATATATGTGTAGGTTATTTGTTTGATTGTATCACAGTATATAAATTAATATATAATTGATAGTTGATAGAAAAAATATAAACACGAGAAAAATTTGACAGATGACAGCTGGTGGCTGTAAATTTTTTTAAAACTTTTATTGTTTTTTATATTGACAGAGATGATATGATGGCAAATTATTTTACTTACTGATGGCAATGTCGTAGATCTGTTTGAAATTTGAAATTTTGAATTTACTGGGTTTTGAAAAAAAATATACTGGATGTCTGGTGAATGCGAAAGTATTAGATGAGTGTGAATGTAGCAGACATCAGATAAATTCCAAATTGTAAATAAATAGAGTAAATAATTAATAAAATTAAATTTTAAAAAATGCGCATTCAAAAAATTTTCAAATTAATAAACGCATTTTTTATAAATATTATTTTTTAATGATCTAGAAGTTAGCAGACATTTTAAAATTTTTGAATTTTTGTTTTTCAATAAATCAATTGCAAAAAAATAATATAAAAATATGCACATGTAGAAAATTAAAAAAACTACAGGTGCAATTTTTTAAAATATTTTTTTTTTTAATGTTTTATCTTCTAAAAAAAAATCAAAAAATTATTAGACGTCTGCTAACTTCAGTATCATATTTTTTAATGATCCAGAAGTTAGCAGACAATCAACAATTTTTGGATTTTTTTTTCACCAAATCAATTGCGAAAAAAAAAAAAAACTTAAAAAATGCACATGTAGAAAATAAAAAAATCTACAAGTGCAATTTTTCAAAATATTTTTTTTTTTATAATTTATTATTTTTTTTAAATTCCAAAAATTATTTGACGTTTGCTAACTTCAGTATCATTATTTTTTATGAGTGTGAATGTAGCAGACATGACAAATTTAAAATGCGCATTTAAAAAATTTTGAAATTTATAAGTGCATTTTTTTAATTATTTACTCCATTTATTTATAATTTGAAATTTGTCTGATGGCTGCTACATTCACACTCATAGTATCAGAAGTATCAGATACAAGAAAAATTTTGAATTACAAATAAATAAATGAAACAATTAAAAATATAAATATTGAAAAAATGCACATACTGATTTTAAAATTCTGTAAATGTGGATTTTTATATTTGTATTGGATTTTTGTTTTATTATGTACCTGAAGATCGGAACGTTTTTCGCAGAACGAAAATAAGAAAAAAGAAATGAGAAGTAAAAAATCTACTGTACCTAGATTTCGAAAATGTTTCGCACGTTACCCGAAAATTACAGGCCACCCCCAACTACCTCTTAAGTCGTCATTAGACACGAATTTCATGAATTATTATCATTTTCGTCGCGAGAAAAACGTTCCGATCTTCATGTACATGTTTTATTCGCTTAATTCAAAATTCAAAAAATTGACAATTGTCAGCTACCTTCACCCTCATAAATTTCTGTAGTAAAAATTTGAATAATTAATGAGGACAAATTCTAATTTTGTATAGAAAATATTATTTGAAGTGATACCGAATGCAGACGTGAAATAATTTCTGAGTTTTTATCGTATTTTTAAAAAATCCTCGTATGCATTCAAATTTTGAGTGCGAATGTGGCTGACGGCAATTTTTAAAATTTTATAATAAATGAATAAAATGTAATTAGAGTAAAAATGAAAAAATGTGTATTTAGACAAATGAAAAATCCATGCGCGCATTTTTTTAAACTTCATTATTTTTAAAAATTTATTTATTTATTCAAAATTTATAAACTATCTCACATCTGCTACATTCACTGTCATCGAAATTTATCATGATAAAGGATTCGAATAAGAAGTATTGATAAATTTTATATTTAGGATGTTGAATATTCGACTGGAAAAGGAGTAGAGTAGAGATGTGATGAAGATCAGAGACGTGATGATGATGATGATGACCTTTGGTGGTGATTTATGGATTTCATATTCTGTATTAAATTTAAAGTCTTAAAGAATAAAATAAAGAAATTTTTTTGTACCAGGAACTACCAGTTGGCGTGCTACGACCCAGTCCCAACCTCTGCCATGTACAGATCATCACCATTATAGTTTTATTGATTTACTTTAAAAAATATCTATACATCATTTTACTCTGCTAGTCTTTAATGATACTAAAGTTAGCCGACGTCTCATAATTTTTGAATTTTTTTTAAGCGAGAAATTATGAAAAAAAAAATTTCAACAAATTGCACTTATAGTCTTTTAAATTTTCTACATGTGCATTTTTTTAGTTTTTTTTTTTTTCAAATTTAATTGTTAAAAAAAATCCAAAAATTTTTAATTGTCTGCTAACTTCAGGATCGTAGTTTTTAAAATGTATTTTTTTTATGATTCGAACTAAAATATTTGATCCATTAAAATTAATTGAGATTTTAATAAACAATAAAATTAATTTCTTTATCAGACGATAATTCTGACGTTTTGAATAAATTTGATAATTAAATGGATTGAATAAAATTAATTGCTGAGGACGTGATCTTTATTTTTTTGTTAAGAGATTGAGAGTAATTACAGTAATTGAATTGATGTTTGCTAGTCAACAGAAATTTTTACATCAAATTGAGTGAAATGGCAGGGAAAAAAAATCGGCATTTTTTTATGTCTACTATGAAGCTTCTACGCTTCCTTTTTTGGGCAATTGCCAAGTACTTTTGTGGTTTGAAGAGCCATTCGACATATCAATAATGAGATAGATGACTAGTGTCTATGCTTACCATATATTACAATAATATATATCAGGAAATCGGATGAAATAAATTTAGCTGATAGTAATTTTGTGATTTATTAGTCTGAAAAAATGATTCTGAAGTTAGCCGGCGTCTAATAATTTTTTGATGCTTTTTAAAACGATAAATTATAAAAAAAAAAAACATTTGAAAAAATTGCACCTGTAGTTTTTAAAATTTTCTACATGTGCATATTTTTAGTTTTTTTTTTTTTTGGTAATCGAGTTGTTAAAAAAAATCCAAAAATTTTTAATTCTAATCATGGCTAATTCCACGATCCTGAAGTTGACAGACAATTGAAAATTTTTGAATTTTTTTTTGAACACTTAAACTTGAAGAAAAAAAAAAACTAAAAAAATGCACATGTAGAGAATTTAAAAAACTACGAGCGCAATTTTTTTAAATATTTTTTTTTTCATAATTTATCGTTTTTTAAAAAATCTAAAAATTATTAGATGTCGGCTGAATTCTAAATGATACTGAAGTTTGCCGACGTCTAATAATTTTTGAATTTTTTTTTGAACCCTTAAATTTGAATAAAAAAAAAAACTAAAAAAATGCACATGTAGAAAATTTAAAAAACTACGAGTGCAATTTTTTTTAATATTTTTTTTTCATAATTTATCGTTTTTTTAAAAAATCCAAAAATCATTAGACGTCGGCTGAATTCTAAACGATACTGAAGTTTGTCGACGTCTAATAATTTTTGAATTTTTTTTTGAACCCTTAAATTTGAATAAAAAAAAAAACTAAAAAAATGCACATATAGAAAATTAAAAAACTACAAGTGCAATTTTTTTAAATATTTTTTTTTTCATAATTTATCGTATTTTAAAAAATCCAAAAATTATTAGACGTCGGCTGAATTCTAAATGATACTGAAGTTTGCCGACATCTAATAATTTTTGAATTTTTTTAAAAACGATAAATTAAAAAAAAAAAATTGCACCTGTAGCTTTTTAAATTCTCTACATGTGCATATTTTTTTTTTTTTTTTTTTTTAAATTAAATTGTTGGAAAAAAAGATTCAAAAATTCTTTATTGTCTGCTAACTTCAGAATCGTATCATTAAATTTCCTTGAATCTTTGAAATATTTATTAGTAATCATACTTTTGCTTATTAAATATTTTGAACTACATGTTCATTTTACGCGGTGTAGATCTAGGGCAATTGAAATCTTGTATTAAGTGAGAGGATTAAAATTTTTTTTATAAAAATTTTTTAGATAAATATTTAAAATAAAATAATTCTGTTTCCTGTAGCACATCAGCGCACAGAGGGATTTTAAAAACCGAGGGTGTAGTATTGATTAAGGGAACAAGAGGGATCGTCGTCTACGCGGACTGGTCCGTACTCCCTCTCACTCATTTCATCCTACTCTTCCTCGTCGCGGTATTTCTGTGCACGCGCACATCTCGCGAAACGAGATGTACTAAACATATATAGATATAAATTTAACCATTGAATAGATTCTGAATTGTGGATGTAGCAAACCAAAGTACCAGTACAAAGTAAAGAGGGTGGTCGTCTAAACTCCAGCTTCGACTCCGAGTTTGAGTCCGAGGGCGACCATCAAAAGACCCAGTACTCACTGCCGCAGTTTATGTTTACGTAAATCCGCATTATAATTTTTTTTATTTTATTAATTATAATTTTTCTTGTAAAAAAAAATTCAAATTTTTTTCATTTTAAATTCAAAAATTTTTTCTCGCGGTTAAACACGTGACCGGTTTTATAAAATACAATTGTGGTTAAAAAAAAGTTGAATAACTTTTTTTGGTATTGAATTTAAAATTTGAAATAAAAGTGTGGGAAAATTTAAAATTAAATCATGTATGTATTTATATTTACAATGTATATATTTGTAGTTTAAATTTATGTAGTAGTCAGTGAAAGAGTAGAGAGTAAAAGAGATGTAAGATGTAAGCCGACAAGAAATACGTGAGAGTAAGTAGAGAGTAGTAAGATTGTAAGTTGTAATGCAGGAGTAAGAGCATGAGGTTCTCGTATATCATTGGTATTGGTTTGTATATATTTGTATATTTATGTGTATATTTGACATGTGTAATATATATATATATTGGATGGTTGTTTGTAGTGTGTATAGGATGGGCGGCTGATGAAGAAGCAGTCACGGAGACGGAGACATGAGTTGGTAGTTGGGAGTAGTTGGGTATTGAGAGTAGTCGGGAGCTCTTTAGTTAGAGTCATATTGCTGTTAAGTCAGCATACAAGTGGTGGACAAGCGTTCGCACAAGTCCGGTTTCATTTTTTCAAGTCGCGTGTACTGTATTTATTTATTTATTTATTTGTTTTTTGTTAATTTGAATTTTGTGGAAATTTTTGAGCACGTGGTCAAAATAATTTTTTTTAAACAAAAAAAAATTATTTTGTAATTTATTTTGTTTGTTTTATCAAAATGGATAATAAACATGAAGGTAAGAAAGTTTTGTTTACATTTCGGCTTTTTTGGGGTGGGAAATTTTTTTTTTTATAAATAAGACACTGACGTTTAATAATTTATGATACTGAAGTTAGCCGACGTCTAATACTTTTTGGTTTCTTTTTTAAACGATAAATTATGAAAAAAAAATATTCAAAAAAATTACACGTATAGTTTTTGAAATTTTCTGCATGTGGTTTTTTTTTTTTGTAATTTATTTGTTGAAAAAAAAAATCAAAAAATTTTAAATTGTCTGCTAACTTCCGGATCATAATAATTTTTGAATTTTTTTAAAAAGGATAAATTGTTTAAAAAAATATTTGAAAAATTGCGCCGTTTTTTAAATTTTCTACGTCTTTTAAGATTTTTTTGTAATTTGTTGGAAAAAAATATGAGAAAATTTTTTTTATCTATCATAAATGATCCTGAAGTTAGCAGACATCTAATTATTTTTGAATTTTATTTGAGGCGGTAAATTTGAAAAGAAAAAAATTTGAAAAAATTGCACCTGTAGTTTTTAAAATTTTCTACATGTGCATATTTTTAGTTTTTTGTAATTGATTTGTTGAAAAAAAAATCCAAAAATTTTGAATTGTCTGCTAACTTCAGGATCATGATCATTTATAAATTGTGTAAAAAAATTCGTCTTATTTTTTTTTGTGTAAAATAAAAATTTAAATTTTTAGATAAATTATTTGAATTTAAAAATTTAATTTTTGAATAAAAATATTGAAGAAGAGAAAAAAAATTTTGGGAATTATTTTTGGTGGAAGAAAATAATTCCGTGTATAGAATTTCTTTTTTTTTTTGTGTGGAGATTCGAAGAATACGAGGCATGCAAAGCTTTCATTTATTAACCGCGAAAGACATTCCCTCTTCCGTAATAAAACAAAAGCTTACGAAAATCAAACATCATTATTTCCTGTCTATATTCATCTGAGTTATGAATATTTCTATATAATTTTTGGAGTTTGTCGAACCTGAAAAAATGGACGGACGTTTTTTGTATAAAAGAAAAAAAAATAATATTGAAATTAGCCGATTAATAATTTTTTGATTTTTTTTTAAGCAATAAATTATGAAAAAAAAAATATTCAAAAAAATTGCACTTGTAGTCTTTTAAATTTTCTACATGTGCATATTTTTATTTTTTTTTTTCTTTAAATTTAATTGTTCAAAAAAAAATCAAAAAATTTTTAATTGTCTGCTAACTTGAGGATCGTAAAAAAAATGGACGCCTGATAACAGCGGAAAATTTATGATACTGAAGTCAGCAGATGTCTAATAATTTTTTAATTTTTTTTAGACGATAAATAATAAAAAAAAAAATATTTGAAAAAATTGCACCCATAGTTTTTTAAATTTTCTACATGTGGGTTTTTTTAGTTTTTGTAATTTCTTTGGTGAAAAAAAAAATCTGAAAATTACTAATTGTCTGCTAACTTCAGGATCATGAAAATTTAATTTATTTCTCACTAATAATGATTGTTAAAATCATCTGATGTTAACATTAAATATAATATATAAACTAAAATACCTTAGATACTTCTTAGAGTGTCAATAATCAAAGCTTTTAATTTATTAAATTCAAAATTTCATACACATAAAAGATTATCTCGATAACTTTACAAGTAAATAATGAAAGCCGTCAACTGATTTTTTAAAAACAAATTCACTGTTCGAAAAAATTTCAAAAATGTTAAAGTATTTTTCCTGATCCCGTATACATATTTTCAAATATTTTTTTTTTACTATAACTCGTCGTTTTTAAATAAATTAAAAATTATTAGACGTCAGCCAACTTCAATATTATTAAAGTTATGAGTGTGAATGTAGCTTGATACTGAAGTTAGCCGGAGTCTTATAGTTTTTGGATTTTTTAAAAACGATAAATTAAAAAAAAAATAATATTAAAAAAAATTTCACTTGTAGTTTTTTAAATTTTCTACATGTGCATTTTTTCAGTTTTTTTTTCGTTTTAAATTGAATTGTTGAAAAATAAATCCGAAAATTGTGAACCGTCTGCTCAAGATCACGAATGTCAGACATCAGACAAATTTAAAATTATTAATAAACAGAGTAAATGATTAATAAAATACAATTTTTAAAAAATGCGCATTTAAATAATTTTGAAATTGATGAGTGCACTTTTTGTAAATATGATTTTTTAAATTATTTACTATATATATTTATAATTTTAAATTTGTCTGATGTCTACTACATTTGCACTCATATTAAAGTTAGCAGACAATTCAAAATTTTCGGATTTTTGTTTCAACAAATCAATTACAAAAAAATAAAAACTAAAAATATGCACATGTAGAAAATTTTAAAAACTACAGGTGCAATTTTTTCAAATTTTTTTCTTTTCAAATTTACCGCCTCAAATAAAATTCAAAAATAATTAGATGTCTGCTAACTTCAGGATCATATTTGCACTCATATTAAAGTTAGCAGACAATAATTTTTGAATTTTTTTTTTACACTTTATTTCAAACAAAAAAAAATAAAAAATAAAAATATGCACATGTAGAAAATTTTAAAAACTACAGGTGCAATTTTTTCAAATTTTTTTCTTTTCAAATTTACCGCCTCAGATAAAATTCAAAAATAATTAGATGTCTGCTAACTTCAGGATCATATTTGCACTCATATTAAAGTTAGCAGATAATAATTTTCGAATTTTTTTTTTTACACTTTATTTCAACCAAAAAAAAAAAACTAAAAATATGCATGTAGAAAATTTTAAAAACTACAGGTGCAATTTTTTCAAATTTTTTTCTTTTCAAATTTACCGCCTCAGATAAAATTCAAAAATAATTAGATGTCTGCTAACTTCAGGATCATATTTGCACTCATATTAAAGTTAGCAGATAATAATTTTCGAATTTTTTTTTTTACACTTTATTTCAACCAAAAAAAAAAAACTAAAAATATGCATGTAGAAAATTTTAAAAACTACAGGTGCAATTTTTTCAAATTTTTTTCTTTTCAAATTTACCGCCTCAGATAAAATTCAAAAATAATTAGATGTCTGCTAACTTCAGGATCATATTTGCACTCATATTAAAGTTAGCAGATAATAATTTTCGAATTTTTTTTTTTACACTTTATTTCAACCAAAAAAAAAAAACTAAAAATATGCATGTAGAAAATTTTAAAAACTACAGGTGCAATTTTTTCAAATTTTTTTCTTTTCAAATTTACCGCCTCAGATAAAATTCAAAAATAATTAGATGTCTGCTAACTTCAGGATCATATTTGCACTCATATTAAAGTTAGCAGACAATAATTTTCCAATTTTTTTTTTACACTTTATTTCAACCAAAAAAAAAAACTAAAAATATGCATGTAGAAAATTTTAAAAACTACAAGCGCAATTTTTCGAAGTATATTTTTTTTTTAATTTATCATTTAAAAAAAAATCCAAAAACTATCAAACGTCCGCAAATTTCAGTATCATAATTTAATTACTCGTCAATTAAAAAAGAAAAATTAAACACAATTTCTATATAAATTACGAATATTTTATTTCCACATAAATGTTTGTTATGATTTATGCTACAGTTAATTTTTTTATTACATTGTTGAATACTAGCAATTAACCATATTAACTCACGTTTATTTTTATTTCCAGATAACGTAAATATACAGAATAAAATGAAGCGAATTGTAATGAGTTTTTTTTTAATAACAATAACATACTTTGGGGTTTTATTTTAAATACATAACATGTACATATCACACTATGTACTGTATGTAGTGCTATGATTGCAAGTTCTTCCTGTGTTTAAATACTAGAACACTCAACTTTATTTTACTTAAACTCGCGGTCACGCTCCAAAACTGTCTTATTGCTGCTTCAATATTATATCAGTAACGGCGAATTATTTCACCGCTTAATGTATTTTTTTTCTCTTTCTTTTTGTATTTTACTCATCAATATGATTAATATAATTACCTGCTATAATTAATCTTCTAATGAATTAAATTATATAGAAAAAAATTTTATTTACAAACTAATAGATGACTTAAAAATTAACAGATAATTTTTTTATTTTTTTGTAAAATTTATAAAGAAGTTGAACGTCAACTTGCATATAAATATTAAATATATAATTTATTGATCTTAAATGATGTAACAGTTTGATATTTATTTTTTAAACGAAATTTGCACAAGTCATTATCTGTTTAGCATAAAAAGTAATTTGTGTTAATTATAGAGGTAATTAGAAATTGTTATTAACTTTTTATTTTTATTTTCTTTTTTCTATTTTCTTCTAGTGGTTAATTAATTAAACTTTTTATTAATCATCCGAGAGTTTGTTTATTCGAAAGTAGTTGGGCTTCTTCTTATTCTTGTTCATGTTTCCTCATTCAAGTATATCAGGAAACCCGTACACACGTCTACTTGGGCATGCGTTGCCATATAATAGATACGGTCCAGTTCTTTTTATGCATTTCAACACTAATTTTACATGCTAATAAATTTTTATTTATTTATTTTATTTTACTATTTATTTTTATTTAATAAAAATAAAACTGTATTGATATCATCTTGTAAGTTGTTTATAAATTTAATTTAGTAAAATTTTTTTAAATAAATATTTTACTTTCGAATTTGAAAATATTTTTTAAACTGAAATATTAAGAATTTTAGTTTCTAAAATTTAAAGTAGCTGTAGCTTTTTAAATATTAGCGGTACGTAAATTTTTATTAAGTACATTTTTATAGGAAATTCAATTCTCTACAAGTTTATTCCTTATAAAATTTCACGTAAAATAATTATTTACCAAGTTACAGTCATTTAAACATATTTAAGTAATGAGTACTCCGATAATCTCAAAATTTAAACCGAATGTGAATTATTAATGGCTGTAACTCTTTAAATATTAGTGCTACGTAAATTTTTACAGAGTACATTTTTATAGAAAATTTAATTCTCTACAAGTTCATCCCTTATAAAAATTCACGTAAAATTGTTATTTACCAAGTTACAGCCATTTAAATATATCTAAATGATGAGTACTCCGATATTCTCAAAATTTAAATTGAATTTGAACTATTAACGGCTGTAACTTTTTAAATATCAGTGCTACGTAAATTTTCACAGAGTACGTTTTTATAGGAAATTTAATTCTCTACAAGTTCATTCCTCATAAAAATTCACTCAAAATGATTATTTACCAAGTTATAGCCATTTAAACATATTTAAGTAATGAGTACTCCGATAATCTAAAAATTAAAATCGAATGTGAACTATTAATGGCTGTAACTCTTTAAATATTAGTGCTACGTAAATTTTCACAGAGTACATTTTTATAGGAAATTTAATTTTCTACAAGTTCATCCCTCATGAAAATTCACGTAAAATTGTTATTTACTGAGTTACAGCCAATTAAATAAATCAAAATGATGAGTACTCCGATAATCTCAAAATTTAAATTGAATTTGAACTATTAATGGCTATAACTCTTTAAATATTAGTGTTACGTAAATTTATATAGAGTACATTTTTATAGAAGATTTAATTCCCTACAAGATCATCCCTCATAAAAATTCACCTAAAGTTATTATTTACCAAGTTACAGCCGTTTGAAAGCAACCCAAAAATTAAAACTAAAAAATTATATTTTTAAACCCTTATTTTTGAGCTCCAAAATAATTTTAACTCACTACCCATTACGAAATCTATTTCTCGACATCTTCAAAATATTTATATACCACAAAAAATCTCATACATCACCACTTCATAAAACCCATAACTTTTTTTTCTATATATCGTTAAAAAAAACTGAAATGTCTGTAAAATTTATGCTTTATGAACAATCGCATCACGCATGATTAATTTCTGGACCACCCACAGCATCTTAATTTTAAGTCCTCACCTAATTCATTGTTAAAAAAACAATAAAAATATTAATAACAATTAACTAAAATAATAAATACAAAATTTATTTGTTTTTAATTTTATATCAAAGAATAATAAAAACATTCCCACGCCTAAAACACATAATATATAAACCCGTCTCTGTTTAACTATTAATATGTAGTATAAACATGCCGTAGGCGAAATAAATTCAAAGTGACATTACATAAAGAACATTGAGAATTATTTCGTGCATGAGCTGTACCACGAGAAACGTGAGTGTATATACTCACTACTAGCACCCACATACATATATATACATATCATTTTAAAAATTCATTTATTCGTATTTATATATACATATATACTACAATCGTGTCCACTCATATACTCATGTTATTACAATAATATAGGGAGAGACGTCAAAGAGACATTTGAATTTAAAAAAACAACTTAATCATTACTTGAGTATTTAATTAACTATTTATTATTTTTTTTGCAGAGTTAATTTGCAGACATCATTGAACAAGTGGAGGAAATTAAATTAAATAAAATAAATATTATTAATTGATAAAAAAAAATGTCATACTCGAATCGTTTTCCACCGACTCAACACACGAGATATAGAAGCAGCTGGGGACCATCTTCGGTATCAGCTTTCACACGTGCTGATGTCCCGAGAGCATCTCCTGAGGAAGAAGAATATGAATTTTATCATGAGAGAATTCATTCTGCTCAAAATCGACAACTGATTCCGTTACAAGAAGATTTGGCTGATTGGATAAATAAAATAATAAGTGAGTAATTTTATTTAAATTAAATGTCTGGTTTAATTAAAATGTATTTTTTATCTTTTAAAATCTATATGAACTCGATATATCTTGAATGAGTATGACAGTGTCACGAAAACATAAACTAAAAATATTTTAAAAAATGAAAAAGAGTTGAGCTGTAATCCAATCTAGCTCGCAGCTGGCAGACGGCTCGATACTAGACCCAATACCCAACAAACTTTATTGAATTATTGGATTATTGGTAAAAAAGTTACGGTGCTAAAAATAATTTTCCGATAATTTTTTTTTTTTTATTAAAATTAATTAGTCGTTCTCACGCGAATTTTTTATTCGCGATTAGAAATTTAAATAACGTAATATATAATATATATTATGTATTATATATATATATATATATTAAATAATCAACTTTCAATTGTAAACTAATATGCCTATCAAATTCTTAATTAAATAAGAGCATTTAATTGTGTAATATTTTTAAATCTTGTATTGAGTTACGAGAAATCGTTATTAGTTGAAATTTTTTTTTTTAAATCGAACGTGTGATGAAAAAATTATTACACCTGCGATTTTCAAAATTTCTACGTATTAATAAAAATATACAAGTGAATAATTAAAGAAATTAATTAAATATTTCTTTGAATTTAAAAATTAATTTTTCAAATTCAATATTTAGTAGTCAAATATTTGCCAGTTTGACTTGAAGGAAAAAAAGGCGGTAAAATCAAACAAACACGCCCACAAGTACTCTACATAATTTATCACTTGAAAATTAATTTTAATTATTTTAATTATCATTAATAATTAAAATTTCCAGTGATCCTGAAGTTAGAAGGCAATTAGCAATTTTTGGATTTTTTTTTCAACGAATCAGTTACAAAAAAAAAAAAACTAAAAAAAATGCACATGTAGAAAATTGAAAAAGCTATAGGTGCAATTTTTTGAAATACTTTTTTTTTTTTAATTTATCATTTTTAAATGAATCTAAAAAAAAATCGAGCGACAATAGAGCACCCTCAGCGCTTTCGCACTTATAATATATATATATATATTTGAATAAAAATAAAAATATATATGAATCTAGTATCAAATTTATTTTCAAATTTCAAAATAAATTTTTTTAAATTCCACTTTTAATTGCCAAATATTTGTCTGTTTAAATTGAAGAAAAAATGGCGGTAAAATCAAACAAACACGCCCACAAGTACTTTACATAATTTATCACTTGAAAATTAATTTTAATTATTTTAATTATCATTAATAATTAAAATTTCCAGTGATTCTGAAGTTAGAAGGCAATTAGCAATTTTTGGATTTTTTTTTCAACGAATCAGTTACAAAAAAAAAACTAAAAAAATGCACATGTAGAAAATTGAAAAAGCTATAGGTGCAATTTTTTGAAATATTTTTTTTTTTTAATTTATCGTTTTTAAATGAATCTAAAAAAAAAATCGAGCGACAATAGAGCGCTTTCGCGCTTGAGGTGTGCAATTATTGGACGTCGGCTAACTTCAAAATCATAAATTTTCAAATTCAAATTATTAAAAAAAAATTTTCACTCATTATAAAATTTGTTTTTTTAAAACTGCGTATTAATAAAATAGCTATTTTCGATACGTAGGATTAAAAAGAGGGTTTGCGGCATGCTTGGATTGGCGACACAAGTCTTGGGTTATGCCGCATTCTCAACGAGAACGAGTACATACATCTTTCTCGCACGAGCGAAGCGAGTGCGAGAGAGATGTAGGTACGAGTTCTCGTTGTGAATGTAACATATCCCTAGACGAGTGTTGACAATACATGCATACCGTATCCCTCTTTTTAATCCTTTGTATCGAACAATATTTTTTATAACGACTGCCTTTAAAGTTTAATCGAGAGGAATTCAATCATTTAGAGAATAAAAAATTACCTTCTAAATATAAACAATTGTACAAGTGTAAATAATAACAATCTATTCATGTTTTATTTTTCAATTGAATTCTATTAATTAGTTTATTAATTTTATTAATTAAAATCTCTGACTGTTTTTAATAATGTGAAAATTTTTATTGAACGATTAATAATATGATAATAATATTATTTTCACAATACAAACACACAAGTTATGATATTCAATAAGAATAAGAAACATATGATCACTATGCAGGTTTCCAATTGTCGTCTTTCTATTTGCGCATGTGCGAATTTCAGGATAAATGCGACAGTAGGAGTATATGGAGAAAAAAGTATCACCATCTTTTTCTAACTCGAGTGAACGACGGTTGCTAGGTAATTTGTATACATTTCCTATAGGCAATTACTTTTCAGCACAGTAAAATCATGCTGAAAAGTCCAACAGCTGATTTTTCGACATCGTTCTATAGTTTCGTCGAGCTATCGAGAGAAAGACCTATTTTACTCGCGCCACACGACGCTCGAATATTGAACTTTAAAGGCAGCAGTTATAAAAATATATATTTTCAAATTTCAAAATAAATTTTTTTAAATTCCACATTTAATTGCCAAATATTTGTCTGTTTAAATTGCAGACAAAAAGGCGGTAAAATCAAACAAACACACCCACAAGTACTCTATATAATTTATAACGAAAATTAGTTTTAATTATTTTAATTATCATTAATAATAAAAATAAAAAATTTCATATTCAAATAATTGAAAAAAAAAAATTTTTTTTTTTTAATATTTAAAACAGGAGAAAGTAAAATTTCATTGACGCTAAAATTCTCATTGTTAAACTCTATTAGGCAATATACTCGAGGACACCGACAATATATATAAATACATATATATATAGTGATTACACTGTAACCGCCTTTGTCAGCATTTAAAGTTTATAGAGATCCGTTAGTATGATAGAATCTCATAAGACTAAAGACTTAACTTGAAAGACTTTTATAACACGAGTGAAATATAAAACGATACAATCGACAATGAAAGAGTGAGTGAGAAAATGTAACATATATATATATAACAACATGAACTCTCGCTTTACTCTCATTGTACGCTTCCTGGGTCAGATACTTAATTTACATTAACTTCTATTCACTCTCGTTATACTTGTAAGTCACTTTGTGATCGTGAGAATATTCGATCTATAATCACTAATCATATCTAAAGACTCTGCTCTCACAATCGTGATCTATACCATACATTAATTATTTACTTAATTACATCTTTATTTTATTTTTCATCTATACTTTTACTCACTTGTATTGAGTTTTGTCATTTTTTTAAATTTATCGATACAATTTTTATGGAGGCCACATTTATGAAAAAACTTGAAAATCTCAGAATTATAAATGACAATAAAGTTAGCAGACATTTAAAAATTTTTTGATTTTTTTTAACAAAAAAATAAACATTAAGAAAAATATTTTGGAAAATTGCGCGTATAGTTTATGAAATTTACGACATGCGCATTTTTTTGGAAATATTTTTTTTTCATTATTTATCTGTAAAGAAAAATTTTTTAAATTTCAAATTTCTGCTAACTTTACTATCATGAATTATAAATATACTGGAAAAATCAGGGAAAAGTCGGGAAATTTTGTCACAAAGCTGGAAAAATTTTTACTTTCATTTCTCTTGACTGAAAAAATCCATAAATTTTTTTTTAGTCGAAACTTAAAAAAGTGGCGCGGCGCGAATGTGATTTAAAATTTTGAAAAAAAATTGGTAGAAATTGATTCCAATAGCGAAAAGTATACATAAGTATTGAAGAATAATTTTCACTGTATTTATTATCCGCGTAGTTGATAAATATTTTATTGATATTCTATGAGAAGTTCTTATATAAAATTTATTTTAGTGGAAATGGAAATTTATTTATATTTTATTACAGAGTAAATTATAAAAAAACATATTTAAAATAAAAAATAAAAAATTGTTCATTTGGTAAATAAATAAAAATTATGAACTTTAACGAATAATAAAATAAAGTTTGATTTAAGGAAAATGATTGATTATTTACTGGACTGACGTATGCCATTTTCTTTTGAAATATATAAATATTTCCAATTATATAATAATACTACATATGGTCAGGGAATTTTTTAATTGACTGGAATACCTGGAAAAGTCATGATACTGAAGTCAGCCGATTAATTATTTTTGGTTTTTAGATTTTTTTCGAAATGATAAATTATAGAAAAAAAAATATTTGAAAAAATCGCACCTGTAGATTCTTTAATTTCCTACATGTGCATTTTTTAAGAATGATAGTAAAGTTAGTAGATATTTGAAATTATAAAATTTTTTTTTTAACAGATAAATAAGGAAAAAAAAAATATTTCTAAAAAAATGCACATGTCGGAAATTCCATAAACTATATGTGCAATTTTTCAAAATATTTTTTTTAACATTTATTTTTTTGTTAAAAAAAATCCAAAAATTTTTAAATGTCCGCTAACTTTACTGTTATTTTTTATGATCCTGAAGTTAGCAGACGATGAATAATTTTCGGATTTTTTTTTTCAACAAATCAATGAAAAAAAAAAAAAACTAAAAAAATGCACATGTAGAGAATTTAAAAAACTACAGGTGCATTTTTTTCAAATATTTTTTTTTTTACAATTTATTGTTTAATAAAGAATCCAAAAATTTTTGGACGTCGGCTAACTTCAGTATCATGTATTTTTTTGGTTTTTTTTTTTTCCTGAATGATTTGTTGCAAAAAAATTTGAAAATTCTCAATTGTCTGCTTACTTAAAGATCATGGAAAAATCAGGGAATGAAAGTTTCAAAAATCACGTGTGAAAAATGTACTTATAAATTTTCAAATTTTTTAAATTATTTACTCTATTTATTATTAATTTTGAATTTGTCTTCTGCTACATTGAGACTTGTCAAAAATCTATGATCCTGAAGCTAGCAGACAATTCAAAATTTTTGGATTTTTTTTTGAACAATTAAATTTGAAGAAAAAAAAAACAAAAAATATGCACATGTAGAAAATTTAAAAAACTACAGGTGCAATTTTTTCAAATATGTTTTTTCTTTTGGTTTATCGTCTAAAAAAAAATAAAAAAATGATTAGACGTCGGCTAACTTTAGTATCATAAAAATCTATGGTCACATTAATATAAATTTTAGCCATATATATATTTTACAAACTAAAAACATTGTTGTTGCACCAAGTCTGACTCACCGGATGTAACTCGGCCCACCCCGCGACTAACTTCCTTCATTACACTCGTCATGTCCCTTTTTACATCCGTACTCGACTCCTGATGTCTTACTGCGTATAGAATTGAAATGTATATAAAAAATATATATATACATGAAATCTTTTAATTTATCAATGAGCAAAAAAAAGGTAAATCCTTGTAGGGCGGAATTATTTAAATTTAAATTTAAATTTAAACTTAAACAAAATGTTAATTTGCCTGATAATTGTTCATGGTTGATTTGATAGTTTATTTAGAGTGTAATGATATGTGAAATATAAATGTAATCAAGTGTGGAAGATGTGGCCTTGAAAACAAAAGTTGTCATGTAGGTCAGCAAGTTATTATTTTATTTATATATTGGTATTTGTTTATATATTTTTTTAATTTGCTATTGAAGGAGATAAAAAAAAGCTGTCTTGGCTTATAAGTACCTTTATTATATATTCACTGATGACTTCTTATTAAGATTGCTGTGATTTATGTGACATTAAATACGGCAATCGTAATTGTTAAATATACAAACTTCAACGTCCTACATCCTACATCCTTTTTTATTATTATTATTTTTTTTTTTTTTTCATCCACGCGCATACTCTGAAATCTTATAAGAGTTTATCGATTCTCGATGTCTGCAAATAATTCTTTTACAACTTATCCATTTAAAGTATTTTAAAATATATATATACATTTTTTTTATTTACAAGATTTAAATAAAATTAAAATTGATGGCAATTTTTTCAAATTTTTTATGAGTGTAAATGCAGCAGACAAACAAATTTAAAATTATTAATAAATAATTAAAAATATAAAATTTTAAAAAATGCGTATTTTAAAAAAAATATTTTTTTTTTTATTTACTTTATTTATTTGTAATTTCAAATTTTTCTGATGTCTGCCATATTCACACTCATAATTTTTTGCACAACGAAAATTGAAAAAAAATTATGATAGTTTTAATTTTCACAAACTATTAACTGTATGTAAAATATTTAATTTTAATAATTTTTTTACTCACAAGATTTGAATGACATTAAAATTTATTGCGATTTTTTAAAATTTTTTATGAGTAAATCAGCAGACAGACAAATTTAAAATTATTAATAGATAGAGTAAATAATTAAAAACATAAAAAAAACGCGCATTTAAAAAATTTGAAAATTTATAAGTGCATTTTTTTTAATATTTTTTTTTTTTTATTTACTCTATTTATTTATAATTTTTAATTTGTCTAGTCTGTCACATTTACACTCGTAATTTTTTGTACAACGACAATTAAAAAAAAAATATCACAGTTTAAATTTTAACAAACTATTAATTTCCTGTGAAATATTTAATTTTAATAATTTTTTTACTCACAAGATTTGAATGAAATTGAAATTTATTGCAATTTTTTATGCAGTAGACATCAGACAAATTTAAAATAAAAAATAAATAGAGTAAATAATTGAAAAAATAAAATTTAAAAAAAATGCGCATTTAAAAAATTTGAAAATTTATAAGTGCACTTTTTTTTTTTTTTTTTTTTTTACTCTATTTATTTATAATTTCAAATTTATGTGGTCTGTCATACATTCACACTCATAATTTTTCGTACAACGAAAATTGAAAAAAAATTATTTGTTTTAATTTTAACAAACTATTAATTTCCTGTAAAATATTTCATTTTTTAAATTTTTTTACTCACAAGATTTAAATAAAATTGCAATTTTGTCATTAAAATTTAAAAAAGTTTCATTCTTTCAATTTTCTATACAATGGAAGTAAAAAAAAAATTATTAAAGTTTTAATTTCAACTTTTACTGATTTTTGTTCTATTGATTATTTATGATCCTGAGGTTAGCAGACGGTTCACAATTTTCGGATTTATTTTTCAACAATTCAAATTAAAACGAAAAAAAAACTAAAAATATACCCTCGTAGAAAATTTTAAAAACTACAGGTGTAATTTTTTAGTTTTTTATTTTCTTCAAATTTAATTGTTCAAAAAATTTTTAATTGTCTGATAACTTCAGAATCATGATTATTTTGTTAAAAATTTAAAATAATTTTCATTGCAATAAATAAAGTCAATCAGTTTCGACAACTAATTAATAAAATTATTTCAGATGTGGATTACATAACTGGCGATAATTTCTTCGATACTCTAGATAATGGAGTAGTGGTATGTAAATTAGCCCGAGTTATTCAGGAAAAAGCTCGTGCCGCAATTGACTCCGGATTAGCTAAAGGAGTAAGTTGTATTATTGCGTTACCAATTATCATAACTGCATAATTATAAAAGTCTTAATGTGGCATCGTTATTTATTTATTTTCAGCCCGTACCAGTAATACGCGGCCGTTGTTGGGAAAATGCAGCCAGGCGTAGTTTTTTTTCACGCGACAACATGGAAAATTTTATCCAATTTTGCCGACGTTTAGGCGTACACGAAAATTTGTTGTTTGAAAGCGATGATCTTGGTATTGATAATTATTTTAAATGATTACAGTAATTATAAATAGTTAATTAATTAATTTATTTTTATATTTCAGTACTTCATGGACAACCACGTAATGTTGTGTTATGTCTATTAGAAGTAGCCCGATTAGCTTCTAAATATTCTTTAGAACCACCAGGACTGGTACAATTGGAACGTGAAATTGCTGAACAAGAACGTGAATTACATTGCATGTCAGATAGTGGTATATCTCATAGTAGTTTAGTTTCATGGCAATTTCAACCCCCGTCTCCGATTTCTTCACCTATACCACCCAAAGAGAAAATAAAACACAGCTGGTAATTATTTTCAAATTCACTTTTTTCCCGCTATAAAAGTCAACAATTTTCGCGAAATTCTAATAATACTGAAGTTAGCCGACGTCTAACAATTTTCAGTTTCCTTTTCAAAATAATAAATTATGAAAAAAAAATATTTAAAAAAATTGCATCTATAGTTTTTAAAATTTTCTACATGTGTATTTTTTTTTTAATTCAATTGATTAATTCTTTTTTTTATCGAGAAATTTTTATGGTACTGAAATTAGGAGACATTTTATTTTTATTTTTTTAACGATAAATTATAAAAAAAAAATTATTTTGAAAAATTGCACCTATAGTTTTTTAAATTTTCTACATGTGTATTTTGTTTTTAATTCAATTGATTAATTCTTTTTTTTTATGGATAAATTTTTGATACTAAAATTAGCCGACATTTTATTTTTATTTTTTTAAAAATAGATTATAAAAAAAAATTATTTTAAAAAATTGCACTTACAGTTTTTAAAATTTTCTACATGTGCATATTTTTAGTTTTTTTTTTTAATTCAATTGACTGATTCTTTTTTTTATCGAGAAATTTGTGATACTGAAGTTAGCTGACGTCTAATAAATTTTAAAATTTATTCAAAACGATAAAGTGTAAAAAATAAAATATTTGAAAAAATTGCACTTGTAGTTTTTTAAATTTTCTACATGTGCATTTTTTTTGATTTTTTTTCTTTGGATTTTATTTGTTGAAAAAAAAATCCGAAAGTTTTAAATTGTCTGCTAACTTTAGGATCATAGAAATTTTTATGGTACTGAAATTAGCCGATATTTTATTTTTATATTTTTAAGGATAAATTAAAAAAAAAAAAATTATTTCAAAAAATTGCACCCATAGTTTTTAAAATTTTCTACATGTGCATTTTTTTTTTTAATTCAATTGATTAATTTTTTTTTTATGGATAAATTTTTGATAATGAAATAAGCCGACATTTTATTTTTATTTTTTTAAAGATAAATTATAAAAAAAAATAATTATAAAAATTGCACCTAAAGTTTTTAAAATTTTCTACATGTGCATTTTTTTTTTTTTTTTTTTTTTTTTTTTAAATTAAATTACAAAAATTGCCTGCAAATTTTCAAATTTTTTTTTTAAACATAAATATTTTAGAAGTTAAGTTCTCAGTACTCCCTAAAATATATAATGGTACATAAAATATAACGACCTGAATAGTAATCGACTGAATGAACTTGTTGACGCGACGCGAGTACTTTTAAAAGAATAACAATAAGGGTGTGTATGTACAATAATAATGCGTACAATGTGTAATGCAAGAAAGAACAAGACTTTGTACAGAGTAGACTATAAAGTACTAAAAGTAGGAGTGGTGTTGACAATAACGAGTTGCAATCTTCTTATTTATATTTAATACTTATAAATATAGTAATGACAATAATAATGAGCGCGACTATTCAGTCGGAAATATGGGCAATTTATTAATAACATTTATTAGGTTAAATAAAATATTATAGTACTCGTGAGTATGAATGAAATTTGAAATTTATCCTGATTATTTTCGTAGTTCGGCGTCTGAAATAACTACCGCGGCTCTGTGGCTAAATCCAACACCGCCGACGACACCACTTGAGCCACCGACGGAAATGCGTCGTTCAGTGAGTGATAATGGACCGACTGGCAGTGACGGAGTACCGAGTGACACCACAGAGGACGATTGGTCACGCGGTAGTGCTGAAGATCCGGACGAACTTCCGTCCCCGGTTAGTTCGCCATCACCGGCAGAACCTCCGGAACATGTTGGACCAATCACTGAACTCGATAGAAAAGTAATGACGAAACTAATCAATTTTTTTTGTCAAATTGATCTGATATTTGAATTCTTGATAAAATTTCCTGTAAAATGAGTACCAACACCGGTATGTTCTGAATTGATTTTTAAAAATTTTATTTAAACATATCGATGTGGGTACTCATTTTACTCGCAATAACATTCTTTACACAGAAACCAAAAAAAAAAAAATAATTTTCAATAATAAAAAATTTTTAAAACTCATTTTTTTAGATTTTCAAATATATCGATGCGGGTACTCAAACTCCAGGAAATTTAACCACAAATTCATCTGTACTAACAGTTTTTAATTTTTTTCCAACTTGAACAGAAACAATTCCAGCTTTCACGACCAACTAAATAACTAAATACTTATATTTTCCAGGTGCGCAGAGCAGCAGAAGCTATTCATAGACTCTGTCAGTGTTCAAATGAAAAGTGTTCAAAATTAAAAGTACGAAAAGTCGGCGAGGGCCGCTATCACATCGCCGGTCGCAATGTCTTCATTAGGGTAAGAACTTTTTTTTTAATTAAAATAACCATGTGAAAAACAAGAGGAATTTTTTTTTAGACAATTGCATTGTTGATGATCACTCAGCATATATTATTATTGTTTTTCATCATTAGCTTAATTATTATAATTATTATTATCAGCAAGTTTGTTTATTTTTAGCTCCTTAAGGGCCGACACATGATGGTGAGAGTCGGCGGTGGGTGGGATACACTGGAGCACTTTTTATCAAGACACGACCCGTGTCAGGTGAGGGTCCTCAGCCGCGAAAGCACACCGCCTCCTCACACAACCGCAAAGCACACAAATTTTCTCCACATACGTGCTAAGTATCGCAGTCCACCCGCAGAATCAATTTCTCGACGTTAATTGCACAGTGCCTACCACTTAATTATTATTTATATTAATATATACCATTTATTCTTCATTATATATACATCTGGCTTTATATAATGTAAGAAATCATCATCATATTAATTAATTAATCAATCAATTAATTAATTAACTACTCAATTATCATGTGCGCACGTCCGAATTAATGTAGTCCACTTTGCCTACTACTTTATACATTTATAATAATTAATAATAATAATATATATTTATACATTTGTATATTTATATATTGCATATTTAATATTTATATTGATAAATATTTTTCCAGTCAGGTTTAAAAATTTTATAAAGAAAAAAAAATAGTTATAGTAAAAAAATTTTTCTACGAGAGCAATATTTTTTTTTGTAATTTAAAATATTAATAGTAATTATTAATTAGTAATAAATAAACGTGTCTTGATATTTGCTCAATCAGAATTTTTTTTTTTATATATAAAATATTAAATGTGATAGTAATTTTTTTTAAATTTAAAAAAATGTTCTTCGATTTTTGAATATCGATTAATTACGAAGCAATGGTAGTAATTATTTATAATTAATTACATTAGCACTTGGTAATAAACATATATATATATATATTAGGGTGGTTGTTGAAAATTAAAATAAGTGGGGAATTTGGTTTTTTTTTTAAGTAAAAAGAACACGTGCACTTCAAAGTTCATTTTTCGATACATTCGCGGTTTTTTTAAAATATCTCATGAAATATGCAGATTAAAGGAAAAAGTCATAGGAACAATTTTGTAGGGAATTAAATTCTTGACAAAAAAGGTCATGTTCATTTTTTTTATAAAATGCGTATTTATAAAGATATTTTAAAAAAACTTTTTTCAGATCTTAGGAATTGAGCGTTATAAGGATTACAAATGTTTTTTTTAAATATCTCATGAAATATGCAGATTAAAAAAAAAAATCATGGGAACTATTTTGTAGGAAATTAAATTCTTGACAAAAAAAGTCATGTTCACTTTTTTTATAAAATGTATATTTACAAAGATATTTAAAAAAAAACATTTGTAATCCTTAAAACGCTCAATTCATTAGATCTAAAAAAGTTTTTTTAAAATATCTTCGTAAATATACATTTTATAAAAAAAACGAACATGACCTTTTTTGTCAAGAATTTAATTCCCAACAAAATTGTTCCTATGACTTTTTCCTGTAGTCTGCATATTTCATAAGATATTAAAAAAAAACATTTGTATTCCTTAAAACGCTTAACTCATTAGATCTAAAAAAGTTTTTTTAAAATATCTTCATAAATACACGTTTTATAAAAAAAATGAACATGACCTTTTTTGTCAAGAATTTAATTCCCTACAAAATTGTTCCTATGACTTTTTCCTTTAATCTGCATATTTCATGAGATATTTAAAAAAAACCGCGACTGTCTCGAAACTTTGATCGGCACGTGTTCTTTTGACTTAAAAAGAAAAAACCAAATTCCCCACGTATTTTTTCACTAAAAAAAAAGTTTTTTATAAAGCGCCTGAGAAAATTTAATTTTTAACGACCACCCTAATATACATGAATAAAAAGGCACTTAATATACTCAAATTTTCGCTTAAATGCGATTTATTTGCACACAAATAAATTCAATCAGTACAATATTTAAATATATTTATATATAAATATATTAATTGCTTACATTTAGCTTGATAATTGTTAATCCAATTTATCTTTTGTACTTTTATAAAAAAAAAATAATTAGAACTAGAATATAGAAATAAAATAATATAATTAATATTTATTAATAGTAATTTATAATAATTAATATATGTAGTTGTATATATATATAATTAATAAAAATTTTTCAGAAATGCAGGATTAAAGTGTTTAAGGAAATACCAAAGCTAAGAATTTCTAAAAAAGTTATGTCTGCACGTTGAGGCTAATAATTGTTACGTCAAAATAATTGTAATAATTTTTTAAATTAATTATTAACAATTTACAATGCATGTAATCGTTTATTGATAATGATAATTAATGATATTTGTATTAATTTTATTTAAAAATTTCGCCATTAATAATTTAATTAATTAATTATTTTTCTTTCTAATGTTGATAGTTTATTATTTATAAATATTAATGTATAATACATTCTAATTTACATGAGACAAGTTTATTAAAATATTTGTTATATTTTTTTGTTGATTAATAAAAATTGTCATAAAAAAATTCATTGTTTTTATTGAAATAAACGTGTGTCTATTCATTTATTATTTATTCGTTAAATAAAGAGAGCGATAAATAGTTGCGTTATAAATTTTATAAAAAGATTAAGTGTAAAATAATAAGTAAGGGTAAGAAATAATTATTTTTATGGAATGATAATTATTTGTAAAATAATTCCTTTTATTTTTTTTTACTCTTACCCAGAGTTAGTGTGTGGTGTTGGTTAATTTGAAGTTTCCGACGATTAAATTCGGAGATGTCATCCTCTAATTTTTTACGACTCTCCTCTAATTTTTTCTTCTCGTCCATGTGATCTTTTTTCAATTTATCGAACTTATTGTGCAACTAAAATATATAAATATTTTTTTTTTATTATTAATAATAATAGAATTTTTTTTTGTCATCATTCTGGAAAAAATTTATGTACTTGATCAGAACGTTTTTCGCGCAACGAAAGTGAAAGAAATTTACCAGGATGGCCACGAACCGGGCAGGGAATTTAATGCAACTGGGAAATATCATGGAAATGACAGGGAATTTCGAAAAGTATCCGGGAATTAAATTGTAACAGTTCAAAATTTAAAAAATTTTCAATTGTACGCTAGTTACAAAAATTAAGGGATATTCAAAAAATTTCAAATTTTAAAGCGATTTTCAACAGATTGTAACTCAAAGGAAAATGGTCATACGACAAAAACAAAAAAGGCAAATTGTAGCTTCAAGTGTCTAGTTTTCTGATCTGGTCTTTAAATTTTTTTATTATGTGCGGTTCCGGAGTAATCCTAAGAAAACTATCGAAAAAAAAATTAACCAAATTTTTTGTCGTCTTAAAAACGGTCTTCGAGCTTCAATAAATTTTTTTCGATAATTATGATTGATTTTTGATTGCTCCGGAACCCTGCATAATAAAAAAATTTAAAGACCCAGATCAGAAAACTAGACACTTGAAGCTACAGTTTGACTTTTTATTTTTATTGTACGACCATTTTCCTTCGAGTTACAAACTGTTGAAAATTACTAAAAAATTTGAAATTTTTCGAATATCCCTTAATTTTTGTAACCAGTGTATTTTGAATTTATTTAAATCATAAAATTTCTTATTAAATATTTTAACTTATACATTTTTAACATCGAATAATCAAAAGTAGGCAATATTAATTTATTTTATTGCCCTTTTTTTCTGGTTTCTCGCATGATTTAATTATCAAATTAAATTATTAAAAATGAAAATATAATAAAAACTTTGAATATCTAAATGATCCGAATAAAATTTCTAAATCAGGGAAAAATGTGAAAAACTTTACTGGAAAACCGGGAAATATCAGAGAATTTTGAAATAATTTCTTTGTGGCCACCCCGTTTACGTAATCCGACTGCTCAAGGGATAGATTCGGAAATTGGGGATGGATTAAAATTTTCGGCTGACATACCAGCATTGAAATGCGAAACATTTCAAAAATCTAGTCATCCAGTAGATTTTTTATTTTCCAATTTTTTTTTCGTTGCGCAAAGAACGTTCTGATCTTCAGATACATAAAAATTTTCGGAGTGAACGCAGATTAAATCCGGAGTTCATTTTAAATTTACTCCGGATCGCAATGCAAATTTAAATAAAATCCAGATCACTCCGAAATAACTCCGCTGGAAAAATAAACTCTCTACTTATTCCGTATGCAGAGTAAATTTTAAACTCCGGAATGAATTTAAATTAAAATAAAATCCATAATCACTGAGTTCACTCCCATTGTTTAGTAATTAATTTTTTTTGTCAATTAAAATAAAAAATATAAATTATTTTTACCTCTTTCTCCGCATCCTTCAATTCCGACTCTTTTTCTTTTACCCTCGCTACAAACATCTGCCGCATCTCATCTTCCTTCTGCTGCAGCTCCTGCAAATGAGCTGTTCTCATTGACTCACATGTTTGTTGAAAGCTTATTGGTTTATTTTCATGATCAACGTCACTGAATCCCATCTAGAAAAACAAAATTTATCAATCAATGATTTGAATATTTAAAAATTACCGCGAAATATTTAAAAATTTTACTTGTTCTAAACGTTTTTTGCGGTAGAGCTCATAATGACGGCAGTGAGTTTTCTCACGCATGTCTTCCATGTTTGTACGAATTAACATTTCACGTAATTTAACAAAATCACAATGGGATTCATTCTCCACTTGGACGGTACCCCAAGGATACTGACGCGACCGCATCATTTTATTTCCAACGCGAACGAATTCCGTGCTACCGACAACAGCAAATGGCAGCAGTCCGTTCATTGATGAATTAACTGCAGTCACACTCTCGTCATCAGTTGGAAATTGATAAATATGTACTCCGTTATTTTGCAACTCGGACATTATTTTGCTCTGCAATTAATTTTTATCACAAATTGATATCAAAAATTTTAAAAATTTTTAAATTTATAAATAAATGAATAAATAAATACCTTGAATTTTTGCAACTCAGTCTTTGAAATAGTATCAGCTTTAGCAATTATTGGAATAATATTAACTTTGGTATCAAGTTTTTTCATGCAGACTAAATCAATTGACTTAAGACTGAAAAATAATAAAATAAATTAAATTGTTATAGTCGTAGTCAACTTTACTGCAGTTAAGATCCTGAAGTTGCCAGACAATTGATCATTTTTGAATTTTTTAAAAATAATTAATTACAAAAAAAAAAAAAAACTGATAAAATGCACATGTAGGAAATTCAAAAATCTGTGAGTGCAATTATTTAAGAGGAATAGCCACTGATATTTAAATCAAAGTTTATACATTCAAAAATATGTATCTAGAGTTTTATATGAAAATTCCGAATATTTTTCGAGTTATAGTCATTTTTGTGACAGCGCGTCAACTGACCGCTGCATCGACTAAAAACTTTAAACGCGTTTTTCTCAAAATTACTTTTTTTGAACTGGTCTCTGTAATTTGCATAAATATCAACCGATTCGCAACTTTTTTCCGTATTCGTCTATTCAGTAGCTAAAGTTGCACGTAGGGGACTTTGAAAATTTTGATTTTTAAGATTTTTAAGGGCTATTTGAATCCAAAAAAATGAGAAAAAAAACGAAAAAATTTTTAATATGTCGTCATTTTTTTTCAAATCAAAATTTTCAAAATCCCCTACGTGGAACGATGACCACATGAATACAGATTACAACGCGGTTTGGTTTTTTTGTTTCTGATAATCCGTTTTTGAGTTAGAGATGAGACCGTGGTGGGGGAAATTCTTTTGTTGCTCCACAAAAATGCTTATAACTTTGTAACAACATGATATTTTTTAATAAAAATTTAGGAGAATCATCTTCAATGTATATTTTATAAAACAAAAGAAACCCGATCCCCAAATTCCTTTATTATCCCAGTCAAAAAAATTCCCGAAAATCACCTATTTTTTCGATCCTCAGTGGCTATCCCTCTTAAAATATATTTTTTTTTATAATTCAAAAGTTAGTAAACGTCAGCCAAATTCAGTATCACCTGCAGTTGATTAAATAATAAAATTTACCCATGGCCAGTTGGACAGATGAAATAAAGACAAACATGAATACGACTGTCGTGATAAGTCGACAGTGAACGTTTTATTTTTAATTCTTCTTGGAGATAAGCTTCGAATTGTGCGTCAATGTAATCAACGACGGCTTTGAAACTGTCTTCTTTATTTATTTGGTCTCCGTACCCCACAGTATCCACTAGTGTCAGCTTAAGTCTGACATTACCTTCTTGCAACTCATAAGTATTTGATTTTAATTTTACTGCTGGTAAATTGTGAGGACTTGGGTTGGATTCAAAATTTGTGTTGAACAGAGAATCCATTAACGTGGACTTTCCCAACCCTGTTTCACCTGTTAAATAATTTTATAAATCAGTTAAAAATATATATAAATTACATATATATAAATATATAATACATACCAATACATAATATGTTGAATAAAAAACCATTTTGAACAGATTTGTTGACAAGTTGATCAGGTAAACTATCAAATCCAACGTGATCTGATAACTTTAGGTTACGTATTGATGTTTCCATCTGTTTAAAAATTTTGAAAAATTATTATGACTTTTGATTAATTAATTGAATAATTATAAATGTTAATTAAATTACTTTTGTTATTTATTTAAATAAATTATTAGTTTAATTTTTAATAAAAAACCAACGCCCATTCATTAAATCTTCATTGATTTTATTTAATACAACATTTATATAAAGTAATTACTCTAGATAAAGTTATAATTATCATTAATAAATAGTTTGAGTAATTACTGTTTAGTTAATTACTCATTTTTAATAAATAAATAATTAAACACTTACTTTCATACGCTCGATATCGATGGCCGCCATTTTTACTTTATGACTTATGACTGTACTATATATAGATACGAATACTCTAAATATATATGCAAATATATATATGTAGATATATTTTTGTGTAATGCACAGCAGAAGTAACAGTTCAATGAGTTTTAATTGAATATTAATTAGGATAATTATAAATTTAATTTAAATAAAATTTAAAGTCGATGTTAAAAGAAATTCAAATTTTCCCGCATTTATAAATATCAATTAAGTTTTAATTTTTTGGTAATTGTATTAATAATAAATAATTTGAAAATTTCATATGGAGTAACTGCATAAATATATATATGTAAATATATTTCAAATATAAATATGAACGTTTAAAAATCAATTTAAATATTTACCGCGCAATTATAAATTTTAAAAATTGTTGTAATTTTTTAATTAATAATAAATAATTCAAAAATTTCATACGAAGACTACATAAATATATACATATATATTTTAAATATAAATGTATATAAATTTAAACAAAATTTAAATATTTACCGCGCAATTATGAATTTTAAAAATTGTTGTAATTTTGCTAATTTTTTAAATAATAATAAATAATTCAAAAATTTCATACGGAGACTACATAAATATATACATATATATTATAAATATAAATATATATGAAAGTTTAAAAATAAATTTAAATATTTACCGCGCAATTATAAATTTTAAAAATTGATTTAATTTTTTAATTAATAATAAATAATTTGAAAATTTCATACAGAGTAATTACATAAATATATACATATATATTTTAAATACAAATATATATGAAAGTTTAAAAATAAATTTAAATATTTACCGCGCAATTATAAATTTTAAAAATTGTTGTGATTTTTGCTAATTTTTTAAATAATAAAAAATAATTTGAAAATTTTATACGGAGACTACATAAATATTAATTTTAAATATAAATATATATAAAAGTTTAAAAAATTTTCAAATATTTGCCGCGCATATTAAATAATTAAAAATAAAATAACAAATTTAAAATAAAAAAATTTAAATTATTTATTTAAAAGTAAAAAATTAAAAAAAACAAACTAGGTGGCGCGAGAGTCAGTAGCTAGTAATAAATGTCTAGTAATAAAAAAAAAAAAGTAAAAATAAACTAGGGATTTTAATCTAGTGTCAGAGTGACAGTAATCAGTACAACAGTGTCGACTTTCTAACATGGCAGATCAATCTGTGTTGTATTATCATGTGACGAAGAAGGACTTGTAACGTTTTAATATTAAATAAATAATAAACTATTTGTGTAATAATAAGCGTGAGTTTCAACAGTGTACATTGTTATATTATAATCAGCTTGTTTATGACAATGGCGGACATTAAAAGTCCACCGTTTAGTGATATCAAAAGACCGGAGGAGGTAGTGGCGATGGCGATGAACGACAGCCTAAAATTCGCCGTGTTGATTGGGCTTATCGAAGTTGGACAGGTGTCTAATCGTGAAGTCGTCAACACCGTTTTACATCTGGTGAGTTACACCTTTATCTCATTTTTTTATTCCCTTACTATCATATTTTATCTCCACTATCTCCAGATTATTTTTTTTTAAATCCACTTATTATTTATCTAGTTTATTTTATAGCAAACCCGCGTGTCCTTGGACGATCTCGAGCTGTCAAATGTCGCGGGAAATTTTATTCAAACCCCCAATAATTAATTACACTTGATTAACCAAACAAATTAACTCCAAAAATTAGTCGGGCTTCCGCTCATTTTTTAATCATTTTTTTTTGGGACAAGTAATTAAAAATTTCAAATTTTTAAATTAATATTCATTAGTTTATTTAAATTTACCACGCCTCAATTACACAATACTATCATGTCATTTTTTATTATTATTATTTACAAAATATTTGTCTCTCTAGCGTGACTTTAGCCCACGTTTACATTTTTTTTATGTCTTATTTTACACTTGTCATATTTTTATTTCTTTTTTTTTAACGTCTACCGCAGTTCCACTGTTTCACTATTTTTATTATTATTACTTTTTTTTTAACAATTGTTCATACATTGTTTCCTTGTTTAATAATTTTTATTTCTGCCGCTAAACAAAGTCTTCTTTTTTTTTTACCAAAATAAATTTATTGCACTGCTGTAAAAAATTTATACGTACTATTAATAGCGAGGTATAAAATAAATTATTAACCCATGATAATTGATTAATAATTAATTAATTGTATTTGTATCATTAATTCACGGGTTAATTGTTGCCGGTTAATAAAAAATTAGCAGACGTTTATTTGTTGGATTTATTATTTACAGTACACGTACATAGTACACAGTATCAAAAATTTATGTACGGAGTATAAAGACGTAAACGTAAACATAAACGAATTTCGAATGTAATGAAAAAAAAAAATTATTTATTGATAAACTGAAGTTAGACGACGCCTGATAATTTTTTGAATTTTTTGGCGGTAAATTATGAAAAAAAAATGTTTGAAAAAATTGCACTTGTGGTTTTTTTAATTTTCTACATGTGCATTTTTTTTTTTTTTTTTATTGTAATTCAATTGTGGAAAAAAAATCCGAAAATTGCTAATTGTCTTGTAAGTATGAGTGTGAATGAGAGACAATTTTAAATTTGAAATAAATAATGATACTGAAGTTAGCAGACGTCTAACAATTTTCGGATTTTTTTTTAGACGATAAAAAATTTTAAAAAAATATTTGAAAAAATTGCACCTCTAGTTTTTTAAATTTTCTACATGTGCATATTTTTAGTTTTTTTTTTTTGCAGTTGATTTATTGAAAAACGAAAATTCAAAAATTTTTAAATGTCTGCTAATTTCAAGATCATAATAAATAAATAAATTAATTGAAATAATGAAATTTGAAAAAATGCACGTATGGATTTTGAGTTTATCTGAATATGCATTTTTTAATTTTGACTCTAGTTACATTTTATTCATTTATTCTAAACCTTAAAAAATTGATAACTGTCTGGTACATTTACAAAAATTTTTAATGATACTGAAGTAAGCCGACGTCTAATAATTTTTGGATTTTTTTCTAAACAATTATTTTTAAAAAAATATTTCAAAAAATTGCACCTATAGTTTATTAAATTTTCTACATGTGCATTTCTTTAGTTATATTTTTTTTTAAAATTAAGTCGTTCAAATGAAAATTCGAAAATTTTGAACTGTCTGCTAACTTCAGAATCATAAATTTTTAACTTAAGACAAATTCTCTTAGCTCAAAAAAATCTTAACTCGGTTACTGAAAACGTTTGTCTTGCAAAATATTTTTTTGTTCCGATAACTTTTTTTTTGTGCAGAAAAATAATTTCTTAGCGCGAAAATTTTATGATCCTGAAGTTAGTAGACAATTAAAATTTTTTTGATCAATTTTTAGAATAAATCAGTAAAGAAAAAAAAAAAAAAAAAAAAAAAATGCACAAGTAGAAAATTGAAAAATCTATAGGTGCAATTTTTTCAAATATTTTTTTTTTTACAAATTGACGTTTTGAAAAAAATCCAAAAATTATTAGACGTTTGCTAACTTCAGTATCGTAAGTTAGCAGACAATTAAAAATTCTTGGTAGGAAATTCAAAAGACTACAAGTGCATTTTTTTTGTCATCATTTATCGTTTTGAAAAAATCCAAAAATGATTAGAGGTCGACTAATTTCAGTATCATAAAATTTTCACTCATCCAAGAAAATTTTTACCCGCCCTGAGACAAATTTTCCATAATGAGTTAAAAAATAAAATTTTCTTAGTGAGAAAGAATTTCTTGCGGCAATAAATCTTTTTTTTCTGAGTGATATTGATATTGATGTTATTTTGTTGCTTATTAAAATCGAGTATGGGATAGTTTTGTGTCATCATATACCACAACTAGCAATTTCATCTTAAATCTTGTTTGTAACTAACGCTCTCCATTAATATAGTTAGTTACGGGTATTCAAACTCTCTACTATACCACGCATCCTCGGTTGAATTGTTCTGTTTTCCACTAAAACGGTCACTTTGAACGTTATATATATATATATGATATTATATTGCTCCTTTTGTTTTATAAACAATTGACAGTATTTGTATTGTTGGAAATAGGATAAATATTTTTTAAAAATTTTTACAAATAAATGAACCTCATAATTTACAGTGAGCAGATTTCAAATATTTTTATTTTTATTTGTAATTGAGGATGAGAGAAATTATTATTTTCGTGAAAAAAAAAGTTTAGGATTTTGGGAGTCTGAGTTCCTAAGCGACATTCGATAGCTCGAATTTTAATTTAAGTGAAAAATATTTTAGTATTAATTGAAAAAAGTTACTGATATTTTTCAATTTTTTCGTTACCAAAATTACAAAGATTTTGAGCCTCGTGGTTTTATGACTAGTCGAGTTTTTATAAAATTTTTTACAAGATTCTATTGACCATAAGCTTTTATTTCGCACCCAACATTTAATAAAAAAATTTGATTTTAAATTTGAATTGAACTCTAAATTATAGAAAAATATCAAAATTAGCGAGGGAAAAATGAAATTTAATAATCAGTTAAATTTTTCACAAAATCTTTAACTTTTATTGAAATTTATAGGGCCTTAAATTTTGGAAAATTCTTTCGTTAAATTTTTATTGCACTCCAATGTAAAAAAAAAGTTCTAGTAAAAAATCTGGCCAGTAAATTTTACAAATAATTTCAAAATTATTTAATTAATTATAAACTAATTATTCTTTTTTTTGTTTACCGCTGAACACTAATAAATTATTTACAAATTTTTTTTACAATTGATTAAAAAATATTTTTTTTAATGTCAAGTAGAAGTCACTAGATTTTTTGATCGTTTGTAATTTAGTAATTTTGTTAAAACTCAAAAATATTATAAATTAATTTAAAAATACATTTGCAACAGTTACATAAATTAAATATATATATGTGTATATATATATATATATATATATATATATATATGATGTCAAATTGAATCAGGTGTTAATAAAAAATGATAAAAATTTTACGTAATGACGAGTAGTACATATATATATAAATATATGTTAACTTATAAATGGATTAGAGTACAATTATATCAATGACATTTAGTATATAATTATCTGAGTATAGCACAGTAGTAATTTTAGTTACAATAGAATAACTTTAATTTTAATAGTTGGAAGTAGTACGGAAAGTTTTTTTTTTATTTAAAGTTGATAATGGGTTTATTGTTACATTAATTTGTTATGATCATAATTTTATGACAGATTACCATCAAAGAAAAATTACCAGATAATTTTTTTTATAGCAGGTTTTTTTTTTGGAATTGTTCCACAGAACAAAAGACTTTAAAAATTACGAGACTGAAGTTAGCCGACGTCTAATAATTTTTGAATTTTCTTTTAAAACTGTAAATTATTTTTAAAAAATATTTTTAAAAATTGCACTGATAGTTTTTTTAAATTTTCTACATGTGCATATTTTTTTTTTAATTGAGGTATTAAAAATAAATTTGAAAATTTTTAACAGTCTTCTAACTTTAAAATCATTTAAAAATTAGTGTTTAAAATTACAACCCGTAATCGAGGGCAATCTAGGGAATTTTAAGATTACAAACAATCAATTTTATATTACGTGTCATAAATTTTGAATGTATAAGTTACGATTTTTAAAATTCAAATATTAATACTTTCTGCATAGACAATAAATGTTGATATTTAATGTACCTGAAGATCGGAACGTTTTCCGCGGAACGAAATGAAAAGTAAAAAATCTACTGGATCTAGATTTCCAAAATTTTTCGCACAGATGCCTGTATGTCAACCGAAAATTGCAGGCACCCCCAATCATTCCTCATATTGCCTCAGGCAGTGAAATTACGTGAACTTTTTTCATTTTCGTTGCGCGAAAAACGTTTCGATCTTCAGGTACATGATATTTTACCGATAATTATTTGTTTTAATTATGAATTAAAGAATTACTCTTTAGAATGACGGTATTCATTGATCATTTTATCATTATGTTACTTGTCGTTTCTCAATTTATATATTCAATTTTTTTCTATGTAGAACATAAATTTAAAATTTCAGTTCCATTAGTTTTAAATTTAAATATTTTCTCTAAGTAAGAAAATATTCAAGCATTTTCTTGTGATTGAAAATAAATATCGCGAATTATTTTCCCATTTTACTGAAATGTGAAAACGTTTATTTTTATTTTCACGGTAAACTAATAACTTTTTTTTTTTCTATAGAAATAAAAATTATTAATTAATAATAAAAAAAAAAAGTTTTTATATTAAAAAAAAAATTTATAGTAAGAAATGATTCGACGTATTTTTTGTTGCCGCTCTTCGAAAAAATCTAATAAATATTTTTACATAAATTTGATACCGGAAAATTCCGCGTGCTCTGAAAAAGGTTTATATTCATATTCTGCTATCAATATCCCATCTCTATTTTTTTTTTAATATTATCGCTAGCAAAAACTAAGGAAACATATTTTTCGTTCGCTCTAACTGCTAAGAAGTTTTGTATATATATAGATATATATAAAACCAATAGAATAAAAAGTTGGATAATTCTATTGAAAAATAGATTATTCACCTCAGACCGTAACAGTAAATTTTTTAAAAAAGTTTTATATATAAATTATCAACTTCGCTATAAATAAGTTTGCAAAATAATTAAATTGACGGCAGTGAAGCAGGCGGAGGTATCGCGAGTTAAAATAAAAAAATACTAATTAGCTATTTTTAATTAAATTAAAAATATCTCAGGTGGGGAAAAGTAGGGAAATTTTTAATGAAATTTTGAAACTAAATTTTTTAAAAATAAAACCCGCGTTAATTTACAATTTAGTCTTACGATATTGAAGTTAGCAGACGTCTAATAATTTTTGGATTTTTTTTTAGACGATAAAACATAAAAAAAAATATTTGAAAAAATTGCACCTGTAGTTTTTTGAATTTTCTACATGTGCATATTTTTATTTTATTTTTTTTGCAATTGATTTGTTGAAAAACAAAAATTCAAAAATTTTTTAATGTCTGCTAACTTCAGGATCATTTTAGTATTCCATAAAAATTTTCACAGATTCAGGCCTCCCATTTTACCAAATTCTTGTATTTTATTTTAATTATTTAATTTAGATGTTAAATTTTCATAAATTTTTTCAACGTCACTTTAATTATTTTCGGGAATAATAAAATAATAATTAATTTTTTTCTCACCATTAAATTTAAAATATTTGAATTTTGAAAAAGTAATTAATGTTATATACTCATGCATCCATAATTTTGGTATAGAATTTCATGTGCGTCTATACACATATATTACATACATATATGTACATATATAATGTGCAGGGCATGAGCTTGAGAGTAAATAGACACGATACCACCACAGGACGCGTAGTAAATTGTAACAGATATATCTACCCTTAATATATTTGACTTAATGATTATATCGCAATTTAGATTCCATTTGAAGCATAATAATAATAATAATATAACTAAATATCAAATGATAATTTAGAAGAATTTTCTTTTACCTCATTAGTTAATGGAAAAAGTAAATTAGACTTTCGAACTGCAACATCTGCTCGTGATTAATCAATTTAAGTAATAAATGATTACAGAGAATATTAATTAATTAACTAAAATAAAATAATATAATTAATTTTTCGACGATTTAGATCTTGATCGATAAATTTTTCTTTTTTTTATACTATGAGTACGGGTGTAAATTTATTAGTTTGATGATTGTATAGACAAGTGGATGGGGAAATGAAGATCAAGATAATAAAATATATATTTCGTTGAATAGCGATGCAAATAAAGTTCTAAGCCTGATGAAAAATATCCAGGACATATCTCACGGTTGACTAGTAAATCCCTGAGCCCGTTGGTAGATAAGAGGGAAACCAGGCAAGCAAGCAACCGAGGAGAAAGAGATTTAAATGCCAGTTAAACTCTCACGATCCTTACTTTTGTCGTCACTTAATTTCAGATTGGCTTGGATGTTATGCCTACCGAAAAATTATAAATCAACTTGTCTTTAGTAGAAAATTATTTCGTGTTTCCAATTTTTTGTTCATTACTGAGAGCATGCCTTGACTTGTTTAAAATTTTTTTTTATATTTTATGCATTGTCTAGTCGCATTATAGTTTTTGAAGTTGGGATATATCATGATTCGTAATTTAAAAAAATTTTTTGAATATCAGTGAAATGTCAAGCACTCAGTGGCGCGGGCGGGGATCGAACCCACGTCTTCTCGGACACGGGGTCAGTTAACAAAATACTTAATTTCGTTTTATTACAAGTTCTTGTAGAAGACGTCTGCATGATACCCTTGAGGTCTTCAAACATCTCACGGATGCCTTAATTTTAGTCGGGATCCTCGTCTAAGAAATTCTATAGAAAATCGATAGAAAATCTAGACTCATGGCTCGTTGCTAAGAAATAAATTTTTCTCCACTTCTGTGTGCTAGGGTTCCATGCGTTTTGAGCACCTGACAAAATATCCCCGACAAAATATCCCCAGTTTTGTGTCAGTTTTTTTGGCTTTTTTCACTATTGCACGCCTCGGAAGCGAAGCGGAGAGGTTGTGCTTTATAACCAACCTGTCAAGGTCACACGATTTCCACTCATTAAAGTGTATATATTTTTTTTCTATTACTCTTACACATTATGAAAAACACATCCATATAAAGCTGAAACACTAATAAATAATCCTGATACTTTTTTTAATTTGTCTAATATGTATTAATATAAAAAAAAGTTCATTAAAAAAAATTTATCGTGGACGTCCATTAGTCTGTGGTTCAAAAAAACGGCGTGGTACGGATATCTCGAGAACGACTTGACGAAACTACTTAATTTTTTTTTCAAAATTTTCAGAAACAAGCAAAGAAGATTCTTTTCGAAAATCACTACTGTAGGCCTTCTCGTTTTTTTAAAAATAAATCATTACGGTTAAAACCGGCAATCACATGTAAACAAACACACACTGCCGCCATTTTTCATTAGGAATGTTCTCCTTATTTATTTTTTTTTTACTTTTATTACCGTATATTTACCATGGAAATTTCTATGGGAAAAAAGCGGGATATTCAATTTTATTCGAAATTTAACTTTTAAAAAAAAACATAACATGAGCGTTCGAGGCGTGCACTTTTGGATTTTCCAAATTTTTTTGCTTTCTTTTCATGGGGATATTTTGTCCGGAGATATTTTGTCAGGTGCTCAAAACGCCTGATACCGTGTGCTAGCATTCTTCCAGAAAACTTGTCTGATATCCCCGAGACTTCTAAACTTCTAGAAAATCTAGACTCAGCTTTCTGAGCTCAAAAACTGCGGGAAAGTTTTGGGTTTTCCCGTAGGGTCAATCGTTTGTCATATTTTTTTTTAATAATTTATCATTTGGATATCAAAAAAAGTCAGCTATTTTTGTAAAATTTTTTTTCCAATTTATGAAATTTATTTGAAATAAAAATTTATATGTCGGGTATTAAATTAAAGTACCGATTCATATATTTTTGTAATTAATTTTAAATAATTTAGTTCAAAAATCTAGAAGAAGCTGAAAAGTATATTCAGCTTTTGAAAACCAGTTTAAAAAAATCACTTGATCTGTCACATTTAAAAATTTGAGCGCCAAAAAATAACTCAAAATTGGCCAAGAAAAAATTTTGTCTGCTATATTTTAAAAAAATTAGATTTCAAATAAAAATAGATCTAAAAATTGATACCACATCTAAAACATCTGTTACTAATTAATATGTCACAGCACTTGACTTAATTTAATTTCCAATATTTTTGAATTATAAAAACGTCTACTCAGAAATAGATTTACCGTAAATAAAGTATTAAAAATAGATTTAAATCTATGACTGATAAATTTACCATCCGTTCCGGCTGCCGGATATCGTTTCTTTTTTTTCTATATATAAATATATATATTATATTCACGGCGGAAAGTTGATATTGGTCAGTAAGCTAGTAAATCAATAAGCAACCTCTGGTGAACCACAGCAGTGACTTGTCTGTCAATACAAAACTATACTACTTATAAATATTAAATAATAAGTAAACTCGGAGTTTATAATTTATCAAGAGTCCTTTAGTGTAATTAAAAATTATAAATTGTTAATTACAAAGGCTAAGTTATTATTTAAATAACTCGGTAAAAAAATTAAATGTTAAGTTTAAGGGTAAATTGTAGGGTGGAAATGGGAAGATGGCGTAGTCTACATAGTAGCAGATGAGAGAAGAGCTAAAGAGCTTGATTGAATAGTTATTATTATGGAATGGAAAGGGATGAAAGGGGCGATGCTGGCTTTTGATGAAAGATAATCGTTTTATATTCCAGCTTCTTAATTCTCATGAGAATTATTACTTTTTTTTTATTTAAAGTCCTTATATTCTCTTTTACATTTTTAAAATTTTTGTTCGTCTTTATTATGACTCAAGTATTTTTTTTTGCTGTTGCAAACTTCTTTTAATCTTTGACGGTTCAACTTGAATCAGTAGTCAATGAATCCCTTTCAATCTTCAAGAAAGGCTTTCAATTCTCGTCAGCTTCATGGGATTATCGTCGCATCACTGACGACTATTCCCTATTTTTACGTTTTTTTTTTTGCGAGAGAATTGACTTTAGTTTTTGTCAATAATTGAATTTGGGAATTTGTTTTTAGACTGAACGTTAATTTATGACAGAGTTTGATAGGTTTTTATTTATAAATTTTATGGGGGCATAAAGGTGAAAATTAATATGAAAAGGTGAAGAAAAGCAATTTATTTGGACATTAAGTCTGACAGTAACGTAAAAAGCTTTTGCGCATCTTATATATATACTTGAATCCCTATTTTAATGTAATGAAAAAAAATACTACATCTTGAAGCTTTAATTTTTTTCTTAATTATTCTCTAATGGGAGTTTGTAAATTACGGATTAACATTAAAAACTTTAAATGATATAATTGAACTTAATATTTCAAGCATTTAAATCTTTGTTGAAGAAATTTAAAACAACTTTTTTTTTTAGTGGTAAATTATAAATTTAATTTATTTATTTATTCAAATTTTTTATGCTGTCATGTAATCCCGCCATTTTTTTCACCCCATGAAAATAATTTATACTTTTTTAAAATAAAAACCCGGTTCTATTTTATAAAAAACGGATGAGTAGGTAACCGGAATTATTAAAATGACCTAGAATAATTCAGGCCACTACTTATTTCATATTAAGTATTCGAAATATATTCATATTATAATAATTATATTTTAAATTTGAATACCGTTTTCTTCAAAGACCTCTTACTTGAGGCCTAACCTCGATTTTTTTGACGTAGGTCTGTTTTCATCCCTTAAAAAAAAGACTAAGAGCTGAGCTATCAACTCATTTTATTTTATATTTAAATGGATCAGGAGCTCCTGAAAATACTCAGAAATAGTTTTTATAATTTTCATGCTTAATTTAAGAGCCTTTACTATAAACCACCAGAATGCTTCTCATTGTGACCGCTTGCAGAGGTTCATTTACATCCTTATAAGAAGTGGGCTAGAGAATTTATTTAAAAGAATACGTATAGAAGAAAGGTTGAGCAAAATGGAGCACTTAAAAAATTTGGTTAGAAAATTTTGTTTTTTCAAAATTATTTTTAATTAGTCACGACTTTTTCAGCCAAAATTTTTTTAGTTCAGGAATTTCTCAGTAGCTCGATGTATCATTGTCCAGAAAAAATACATGCGGTGTCTTCATCGCTATATTTGAATGTTATGTAAGTTATAATCTTCAATAATCTTGTTTTTTCGGCATATTTATTTGTTAAAACGCATTGAAAATATTTTTTTCACTTAGATTAGGGGAGGGTGGGGCAGAGCGGCCCCCCTGAAATTTTGATCAAAAAATTTTTTTTTTTTTTCGACTAGTTACTATGAATCCGATATGTTCGCGCATTTTTACCAGTACGCATGACATTTGGGGCAAAATGAACAAGCCCAAAATTTTGAAAAAGTGATTTTTTCATATTTTTATCGTCAAATTAAAAAAAAATTTGTATAATTCCACATTTCTAGCCCTACGCATAACACCTTGGGCAAAATGGACCAGCCGAAACTTCCGAAAAAATTATTTTTTCATATTTTTCGGCCGTTTCTTTATGTAAGAGGCATATTTGGTCACTAAAAATTTATAAAAATAAAATTTTTTTTTTTAGTTGATAAATTTTTAAAATAAAGTAAAACTATAGAATTGTTTTTTTTTTTTTTTTTATTAAATAACAATTAGTAATTAAGGTAATCGAGAGTGAACGATTTATTACACCTTAAAAAATTTTTTTCGAGTAATATAAAACCAAAAATTGTTGTCAAGAGAAGGAAATACATTCTTAATGATGAAAACAATTTAAAAAAAAAAAAAAAAAAAACGATTAAAAATTTTTTTATCATTTTTTGGAGGAGGGCCGCTCTGTCCCACAAAAAAATTTTTTTTTCAGAATTTCGGCAAAATGTCCATAAATTTGTTCGAAATAAAACAAAAGTAAAGTGATCTTATGGTTGAAAGCCACAAAAAGTAATAATTGGCTTAGGGGGGCCGCTCTGCCCACCCTCCCCTATATACAAATTTCTTTACAATCTTTTTTTTGGGGGTGGTTCTGCCGCCCGGGAAAAAAATTTCTTTTTCTCCGGCACTGGATATTTGATTTAATTTTTTCAAATAGAATGTACCTGAAGATCGGAATGTTTTTCTCGCGACGAAAATAAAAATAATTCATGAAATTCGTGTCTAATGGCGACTTAAGGGGTAGTTGGGGATGGCCTGTCATTTTCGGGTAACGTGCGAAACATTCACGAAATCTAGATCCAGTAGATTTTTTACTTCTCATTTCTTTTTTCTTATTTTCGTTCCGCGAACAAACGTTCCGATCCTCAGGTACATCAAATAGAAGTCAAAAAAAAAATGATTCAGTTTTCAAATGCACAAAAATTCATTATTTTCTTATCGGTCCCCCTTTGCCCACCCGTCCCTTACATAAATTTTAAAAAATAATTTATATAAATACTCTGTCTATTATATATCAAGTTCAAGATTTGATTTATTTCTCTTATCTTTCAATGATAGAAATTTATATAACTTCCAACGGGGTAGTTTTTTATAAAAAAAACGGCTAATTAGTTTCACGTAAATAAATTTTTTATCACTTTATATAATTAATAAATTTATATTCCATTACTTCGTTTAACTTTTTGGTTCATATTGTTCTAAAATGATATATTGTACATGTTTACTTTATTTTATCCTTAGATCTCAGTCGCAAACTACTAAATAATCCTTATCTACACACCCAAGTGTTATAATAAATCTCCAAGTATTTTTCCTCCTCACTCGTGTCGTAAATAATCAATTTTAATTTTTTTATAAATCAATATTCATTAACTTTTTATTTAATTCCAGTAATTATTAAATTATTCTACATTTTTATAATTTAAAAAATTTCTCAATTAAAAAAAAAATGCTCAGGATTTTTTTTATTCAATTTTTATCTCATCTCTCAATAACTTTTTCTATCACTTTGCCTTCGAGATCTTCTTCTTTAACCTCTGTGTCAAGGTATCGATTGAAAAAAATTCTTATAAATGTAACAATTACAGTCCGAGTAATGACAATAAAATTCTTATCTGGGTCACCCTCAACTCGTGTTGAAATTATTTATAGATATGCGGCTTAATTTTGTCCCATTAAATAAATTTTTTTAAAATTGAACTCAAGTATTCTATAAAAATTATCGTAATAACAACTCGCGAGTTAATATCGCATACGACTATTGTAGTTGCACTCAATTAACATACCGTCTATATAATTATTTATAAGAGCGTGTTAATTACCTTCGATTACTCGTGTCATTTTTAGATCATATACTTGAATTATTACATTATAAAGTCTATTACATTTTTTTTTCTTTGATATTTATTATTTATCTTACATAAAAAAAAAAAATAATAAAAATATACGCAGATATTTTAGTAGTAATGAGTAATTTATATCTGGGGCCCGAGTGACTGTAGTCCAATTATAGGGCCAATAAAATAATTTTAACTGTACATAGTATTATTAAAATTGATCTTTGCAAAATATAACGTAGAGTAGAAGTATCATTTGTGGCCACTGCTCCATTTTTAGACATTTAATACTTTTTATTGTAAAAAATCATGTACCTGAAGATCGAAACGTTTTTCGCGCAACGAAAATGAAAAAAAATTTATGTAATTTGACTCTAAAGAAAAATTTAAGGGGTAATTAGGAGGCTTGCAATTTTCGGCTGACGTGCGAAACATTTCAGAAATCTAGATCTAGTAAATTTTTTATTTTTCATTTCGTTTTTTTATTTTCGTTCCGGAAAAAACGTTCCGATCTTCATGACAATAAAGTTAGCGGACATTTAAAAATTTTTGGATTCTTTTTAACAAAAAAATAAATGTTAAAAAAAATATTTTGAAAAATTGCACGTATAGTTTATGAAATTTCCGACATGTGCATTTTTTTAGAAATATTTTTTTTTCATTATTTATCTGTAAAAAAAAAATTTTTTCAATTTCAAATGTTTTCCGATCTTCAGGTACATCAAAAGTCAAGAGTTCTGGGATTAAAAAAAAAATCACTCCGCATACGGTGCGAATAGGGAGTTGTTTTTTTTATCGGAGTGATATGGATTTTATTTCAATCCGCATCCACTCCAAATTTAATCCGCGCTCACTCCAAAAATTTTTTACCTTCTATTTAACTTTTTAATTAATTTATTTTATTTATTAAGTGTTGATACAAAGGCTTAAGTCGAATGACAAATATACATAGACAATATTAACAGTATCAATATTAAAACGGAATTTTATCAATAATTGATATTACTAGTGTTCATATTCATATATATATCTAATTAAATTAATGAAAAAGTATAAAAAAGACTTGCACTGTAATATTGATTAAAAGAATCTTCGAACACATTTGAAAAATTAATTGTGACATTACGTATTTTATTTAAATTTTTCGGGGTCAAAAACTGGTCAAAAACGGTACCTCTACTCTTAATGATTTCCTTGTTTTTATAAATAATTTTCAATGGTTACACTGTAAAAAATTCGCGGAGTGAATGAATTTTAAATTATTCACTCCCCTCGGAGTGAAATTCACTCCGCAGGGGAGTTTTCGCGGAGTAGATAATTTTTTATTAATTTAATCCCTCCGGAGTGAAATTCACTCCGGAACGGAGTTTTGAAAATATTATTAATAAAATATAACTCCACTCAATAAAATCGAAGTAAAAATTCGCGTATTACATTATTGATCAGCTGATATGCACACACATACCCACATACATATTTAGGCACACACGCGCACTCGCACACACACGCACGCACACATTTGTACACACGCACACATTCGAACACACGTACACATTTGTACACATGAACACATTTGCACATACGCACACATTTTCACACACGCACACATTTTCACACACGCACACATTTTCACATACGCACACATTTTCACACACGCACACATTTGCACACCTGCACACACACACATACACACTGCTTAACAATTTAATATAACTTGATATAAATTCATTTAAAACTCCGGACCGGAGTGAAATAAAATTCGCGTCACTCCGAGATCACTCCGCTAAAAAAAACTCCAAATTCACTCCTCATGCCGAGTGATTTTTTTTAAAACTCCGGAACTCCGAGTGGCGGAGTGAATTCGGAGTGAAATCGGATTTTATTTCACTCCCAATTCACTCCGGATTTTTTACAGTATACCATCGTAAAATTATTTTTAATTTCACTAATATCCGATTATTACCACTCTACTTTGAACGTGTATACAGGATATTTATATTTACAAAAAAAAAAAAGTTGCACATTCTATTTTTGGCAAAGACTTTGTGGACTTAAGTTGACACAGTGTTTTAGTGACGTTATCGCCAGAGGCTTCACGCCTTTATATTTTTTTATTTTCCTCAGCATTGTTACCAGCCAAGTTTTGTATAATTACAAATCTCACAGAACAATTGTTGTACAAAGCAAAGCTCGATTCTTCTTCGTGTCTTATTTTTTTTTATCTCAAAAAGAAAAATAGTAAAATTTTTTTCTGTCGGTTTTAGGAAATGAAAATGAATTTTATGCTTTTATTTAAATGATAATATTTTATATACGACTATAAAGCATAGCGAGAAATTAAAATGTATAAGTATGCAAAAAATGTAAAGTTATTTTTTTGTGAAAAAAATTTATCTGTTTTCATAGGAATGAAAAATTACCATTGAAGTAAAAAAAAAAAAATAATAAAAGTTATTAAAGTGGCACTCCTCTATCGTGGCCTCACCTTTATTTTTAATGTAAAGAAAGGCAGAAAAGTTACCAAAGAGTTTCACATAAAAAGGGCTGATGGGATAAAAATGAAAAGACCGAAAAAAATATATTTTTTTACGCTATGCTCTAAATGAGTACTTGGCAAAGTACATACACTAAAAGTACATATATTTTTTTAAATTAAATATTTATAGAGAATGCGGCGGTCATAACAAAAAATAACAAAATATCCCTACAATAATGTACTCAAAAATATTTTATGGTAAACTTTAAATAAAAACTCAGGTAGTGAACAAGTCTCCCATCACATATTTTCATTACTTTATAGTTTGGGAAAATTCTACATCACGTTTTTCAGCCGTTTTAAAAAAAAGTCTAGAAGAGTTGGGATTAAAATTTGGGTTTATGACCAATTTTAGTCAGACGTAATTTTGAAAAATTGAACTTAATTTTTTATGATCCAGTTAGCAGACAAGCAACAATTTTTTGATTTTTTTTCACCAAATCAATTGCAAAAAAAAAATAAAAAAATGCACATGTAGAAAATAAAAAAAATTACAAGTGCAATTTTTCAAAATATTTTTTTTTTTTATAATTTATTATTTTTTTTAAATTCCAAAAATTATTTGACGTTTGTTAACTTCAGTATCATAATTTTTTAATAAAATATTTTTTTTGACGTCGGATATAAATAATTAAATATATCAGTCAAAAATATAAAAATCAGATTCCTGAAGTTTTAAATTTATGATACTGAAGTTAGCAGACGTCTAATAATTTTTGGATTTTTTTTTAGACAATAAAACATTAATAAAAAAATTTTTGAAAAAATTTCACCTGTAGTTTTTTAAATTTTCTACATGTGCATATTTTTATATTATTTTTTTGCAATTGATTTATTGAAAAACGAAAATTCAAAAATTTTTAAATGTCTACTAATTTCAGGATCATTTAAATTTTATGATACTGAAGTCAGCCGACGTCTCAAAACTTTTAGATTCTTTTAAAAACGACAAATTATAAAAATAAAATATTTTAAAAAATTGCACCTATAGTTTTTAAAATTTTCTACATGTGCATATTTTTATTTTTTTTTTTATAGTTCACTTTTTGAAAAAAGAAAAATCCGAAAATTGCTAATCAGTTAATTTCAGGATCATTAAATTTTTATGATCCTGAAGTTAACAGACATTTAAAAATTTTTGACTTTTCGTTTTTCAATAAATCAATTGCAAAAAAATAATATAAAAATATGCACATGTAAAAAATTAAAAAATCTACAGGTGCAATTTTTTCAAATATTTTTTTTTTAATGTTTTATCGTCTAAGAAAAAATCCAAAAATTATTAGACGTCTGCTGACTTCAGTATCATAAATTTTTTATAAATATTTAGTGCCAATTTATAAATTTCTTAAAGTCAATAGACAGAAAATTTTTTTTCACAATAGAAAAAAAAATCACGACACTTTTCGAGCTCTAGGTTGCGTCATAGGTCTAAAATAAAATTTTTTCTGGGACATTTTGGGGTTTCTTCGACCCGATGACATCACAATGAACAAAAAAAGTCCATATGGCGTTGAGTTACTCCCAACATATGAAAAATTACGTCACCCTCTCATGAAAACCCGATTTTCTAAAATCAATAACTTCCATGTTTTTAAAATCGTCGATTTTCCACCGGTCGCTTAAAAATTTCCTGCCCAAAAATTCAAATAACTTTTTTCTGAGTCGCAGTAAAAATAAAATAACCGATTAAAAAATATCAATTGTATAAAAATGACGTACGAAATCGATACTACAAGAAAGTATTAAGTGATTCTGATTGAGTTTAAAGATGAGTTAAGTGTCGATACACTCGGTACACAAAAGACGAGACCGGACGTGTAAAATGATCTCATGACAAAGCATACACTCGAGTCAGCAGTGTCATCAGTACAGACAGTTTATTAAATTTTTCTTACCAATACTTTATCAATACTTGGATACTTCGATACTTCGATACTTCGATACATTCTCAGGTGGATTAGTAGTTTCAAAAAGTTAGCCGTGTTTTGGTTTTCAAGTCCACATGAACGTTAGTTATATATAATGAAAAAATATATATAGAACAATGAAGAGGTGAATGTTAAGGGGTAGGTAGAGATGTAGGTGGTAGTGGTGGTCGGTCGATACGCGACGTTGTTGGCCTGCCTATTTTATTCTTCCCCTTTATTCAACTTACTACTCCCTCCATTTAACCCTCAAAGTGCAACCCTCACTAGCTTCAACTACTTCAATATATATATATATATATATATATATATATGTACAGATATATGTAGAGATATAGATGTGGGTGAGAGTGAGGGTATGAGTACCAATATATATGTGTAAGTGTACTACATTCACAATATCTATGTGATGTGATGATGCACTTGCTTATATTCGTTCTAGTTCAAGAGGCATTCATCATAAAATAATCGTCTTGTAGCGTTTGGTTTACTCAAGTTTTAAATAAACTCTCAATGAAAAAAATTAAGCTTAAAAATAAACAATGAAAATTTATTTATTTTACTTATAATTATTATTACTGGTGACTGTGTCTGTTCTGTGAAATATTTTTGATACTGAAGTTAGCCGACGTCTAATAATTTTTAATTTTTTTTAAGCGAGAAATTATAAAAAAAAATATTTGAAAAAATTGCACTTATAGTATTTTAAATTTTCTACATGTGCATATTTTTATTTTTTTTTTTTCTTCAAACTTAATTGTTAAAAAAAAAATCAAAAAATTTTTAATCGGCTGATAACTTTAGGATTGTACTGAAATTGGCATGATTCTGAAGTTAGCAGACAATTAAAATTTTGGGATTTTTTTCAACAAATCAATTGCAAAAAAATAAAATAAAAATATGCACATGTAGAAAATTTAAAAAACTACAGGTGCAAATTTTTCAAATATTTTTTTTTCCTAATTTTTTGCTTAATAAAAAATCAAAAAATTATTAGTCGGCTAACTTATGATACTGAAGTTAGCTGACGTCTAATAATTTTTTGATTTTTTAAAAAACGATAAATTATGAAAAAAAAAAAATATTTTAAAAATGCACTTGTAGTCTTTTGAATTTTCTATATGTGCATATTTTTATTTTTTTTTTCTTCAAACTTAATTTTTAAAAAAAATCAAAAAATTTTTAATCGGCTGCTAACTTCAGGATCGTACTGAAATTAGCATGATTCTGAAGTTAGCAGACAATTAAAATTTTTTGGATTTTTTTGTCAACAAATCAATTACAAAAAAAAAAAAAAAAAAAACAACTAAAAATATGCACATGTAGAAAATTTAAAAAACTATAAGTGCAAATTTTTCAAATATTTTTTTTTTCCTAATTTTTTGCTTAAAAAAAAATCAAAAAATTATTAGTCGGCTAATTTATGATACTGAAGTTAGCCGACGTCTAATAATTTTTTGATTTTTTTAAAAACAATAAATCATGAAAAAAAAAATATTTAAAAAATGCACTTGTAGTCTTTTGAATTTTCTGCATGTGCATTTTTTTAGTTTTTTTTTTCTTCAAATTTAATTGTTAAAAAAAAATCTAAGAATTTTTGTCTTCTAACTTCAGGATCGTATATATATTTTTTATTTATTATGAGATTAAAATATCAAAATTTTTTAATTATTAAATATATTTTATAAAAATTTGAATTATTGGAGGGAATTTAAATAAAATTTTATACTTATCCTGGGGTTAACGGGGATAAAATTCAGTGATGGGTTTGAAAGGAATAAAATCGTTTAGACGATTTGGAAAGGAAGTAAAAAAATTTAAAAGGACGAGATAGCTTGCCAAGAATAAGATTTTTACTTTTTTTTTCTTCTTTCGGTGAAATTTTTTTGAGCTTAATTTTTAATTGGATTTTTTATAAATAATTGGCGAATTTTTTTGAAATTTGTGTCAAGTTAAATTACGTGACTTACAAATTATTTTTAAAAACGAGTCTGGAGTAAAATCAATATTTTTAAACGTCGAGTTTTTTTTATTTTAAATATTCGTACGCAGAAAAATTTTTTTTTGCTCCAAGAAAATTTTTGGTTTCAATTTACGATACAAAAAATTTCTTAGGGTAAGTAAAAGTTTTCTAGGGTGAGTAAGAATTTTTTGCGCCAAAAAATCATTTTTTTCTGTGTAGAATTTTTTTAAAAATAAAAATTCAATTAAAGTAAAATTCCGTATTTTTGATTATTGACTTTTTTAAATAAATAAATTTTCTGTTACACAATAAAACATTTTTGTATTGAGAAATGCGATATACTGAAAAGTAAATGAAAAGTTTAATAGCCAGTAGCAGGAAAGCAGGAAATGTATTGAATAATGACGTCGATCATGATCGTGGGTGTTACGGCGTCTCGGATTTAATAACAATACTAATACATGTATATATTATAGACACATATATAATGAAGTTGTGAGTGTGAGTGAGTGAATGAGCTCACAAATGAATGAATTAAAGAGAGAGAGAGCTTTCATTGTGATTACAGACACTATACAGACTGTTATATATTTATAATACTCGCTCATTTTAACGCTCTAGACTTTGCTACATGCATATGCTTGTATATATGTATGTTGATGCTGTTTATGATTATGTTATGATTTATTCACGATTTAGAGACACCACGGGTGCCAATAAATGTATATAAACATTTATTATTCACTGTACCAACACACTATTTACTGTATACTCATATTATTTATGATACCATAAATAGTTATGATAAACATATCAATAATAAATATATGAGTTCGGTTCTTGCATTATAAATTTTTATAAACATTATTTCGCATTAAATTATCGTACTTATGATACACGGTAAGAAATGCATGGCGTTCAACACCATGCTGGTACACAGTAAAAAAGGATTCGTCAAAATCAACACATACCGTGTGTAAAACGAACGTTTTACACTTATTCATATGTTACTTTAACATGTTTCGAGTGTTAAAAAAAGTTACACACGTATACGTTAAAAATAAAAATTTTCCAAGAATTCTTTTGTGATACTCGACATTATTTTTAACATATTTTGTGTGTTGATTTCATAGTAACATATAAAAAGTGTTACTTTCGAATAAAATGACATTTTTGTGTGTTAAAAAATCAATCGATTGCGACAGTTCAAACAAGATAAATACCGTGTGTTAAATTGACACACAAAAGTGTTAAAAATTCAACACTCAGATTTTTAACACACGTTTTTTTTACACTTTGACAATTCGTTTTTTACTGTGTATGGTCTCAAGACAGATAATAAAATAGTATGTGAAATATTCCAAGACAGTATTGTAACGAGTCCCAGAAGTATGGCTATTTACTATACTGTATGGTACTGGAGCTATTGTATTGCTCACACGTATGCATACCAGGCACGGCGAAACAGCATGGTCCTGAGACCCATACTACAATGCCGAGGGTACAATGCTACTAGTTTCTCCCGCCATAATTTCTGGCGCGTCAATCAATGTATACTATCGTATTACCACCAAAACTAGATAGATGTCGTTAGACTAGGTTCATTGGCCAGAAGCAATGTGGCCTGACGGCCATACTGACATTGCGGCGTCCGCGACAACTATTGCCAATGTTACTATTCCTGCAATGGTTGAATCATCTATACATACAATTTTATAACCTATAAAAATCTTCGATACCAAACAGTATGGCGTTCACGCCATAGTGATATCCGCAAAATATTTCTTACCGTGTAGCAGGCACGGCGAAACAGCATGGCCTTGAGACCCGTAGTACAATGCCGAGGACACAATGCTACTATTTTTTCCCGCCGTAATTTCTGGAGTGTCGATCAATGTATACTATCGTATTACCACTAAAACTATATAGATGTCGTTAGACTAGGTTTATCGGCCAGAAGCAATGCGGCCTGACGGCCATACTGATATTGCGGGGTCCGCAACAACTATTGCCGATGTTACTATTCCCGCAATGGCTGAATCATCTATGCATACAATTTTATAACCTATAAAAATCTACGATACCATACAGTATAGCGTTTACGCCTATACTGGCATAGTGATATCCGCAAAATATTTCTTACCGTGTATAAATTTTTTTGAAAATGAAACTTCAAAGCTGACGACATAAATTTTACTCAAAAATATTTTTGACGGGTTTTTAAAATCAGGCAGAATCTTCTTAAGCTTTATGGAATTTTTTGACCAATTAATTGCAGTAATTTATCCCGCATGAAAATAGCAGATATTTTGATTATATATAACAAAATATACCGTAAATATATAATTTTAAAAAACGGCAAAAATGTATGTATAATAAAATATAATATTTATATAAATTCAAAGTTATACTTTGATTTATAATTTAAATTATAAAAAAATATATACACATTTTCATAATATGTAACATAATTATAAAATATAATTTTTAACTTATAAAATTCATTATAAATTTACATATATTGGAATGATATATAATAGAATATATTTTTTTATATATTAAATATTATATTGTTAAATATATTTTTTTATATAATTGACGTTGGAGAATCTCAAGATATTGAATTGTATATTGTATCATATAATACATTATATATCTAAAAATATAAAATAAAATATGAAAAATAAAGACTTTCAGATTGACGATGATTGTGAGTATCAATGAGAATATATTTTATTCGAGTAAATTAAGTATGCAGATCGAACTTGAAAGGAAGTTTGTAGAGAGAGTCGTTATGGCTATAAATTTTCATTTATATGATTAATTTTTAATATAAAAAAATAATTACTCGAAATAAAATAAGTTTTAGAGGATACCGAAAGAGCATTCATGGAACTGAAAATTTTTCGAAGCACAAAAGTGTCATGTATATTTTTTAATATATACAAGCTTATATACGAGCATTATATATTATATTATACTGTTAATAATATAATTTGAATTATAAAATCATAATATATATAAACCTATAAATTGATACTATATAATGACATATATTTTTTTTATATAATCTAATATTATATGGAGTTTTTATAATGATAATATATGCCAAAATATAAAATTATATATTATATTGATATACTTTTAAAATATAAAATTTTATATTGAAAACGGCAAAAAAGTAGTTATTTTTAAATATATAATTATTTATATTCTAAATTATACTATAATATAATAAATATTATATTATCTGATATAATTTCAGAGTATAAGTTTTTTTCATACGGAATGGACCATAAGCTTGTATTCGATATCAGACTCGTAATTTTGGTCAAAAAAATTTTTATATAAATTGGTTTTGAAAAAATCAATTTCATTTATGACTTTCAAAGTCGGTTATGTTTGTCAGCTTTTACTACAGACCCATTGAAAAATAATATTTAAATTGATTCGCCATATTTGCGCATTTGAAATCACGTTCTTTGTTATTAACTGGGACACCTGAAAAAATTTGCCAGTAATTAATTGCCTAAATGTTTTACAATATTAATAATCGATAAACAATAAATGAGTACAACCTGTAGACTGTAATTAATTTGATACTTTTTTTTCCATAACTTTTTTTTTATTAATATTTTCAATTAGTTAATTTGAACCCTTGACATTCAATTTAAAAGTTCCATCAGCCGCGAATTTCGACAATATTGACTTTTATAAATATAAAACCCTTATATTTAATTAATAAAACCCCTCGAGCGTTGAGAAAAATTTTTTTAAATAAATAAATACCAGCAGACTTAAATTTTTTATAGAAATTAAAAAAAATTTTTTTCCTGCATAGAAAAAATTACGATCGATTTATTGTTCTTACAGATTTATTTATTTACAAGTCATATTGTTTATTTGTGTAATATTTGATATTATTGGATATAAATAAATACTCTATTCATTTTAGTCCAATAAATTCCTCCATATAGAAATAGAATGATTTATTTCTATCGCTTTAGTTATCATTATCACAGTCGATTCGTAGTTGCAATAAATTTCACGGTGCACCTGATATATTGTTAAACGGATTAAAATTTTTTCTCATACCTTATTTTTCAATAAAATTCCTTCGGCTTTTTTTTCTAATTCTTCTCTTTTTTATCCCGCTTTAAATTCTATAAAACTTTTATTGTGTTTAAGTTATCAAACAATCTATTAAAAAAAAAGTTTAATTAATAATTGTCAAGAGTTCTGTATAAATACGATGAAATTGTAGAAGTAAAAAATTTCAAAAGTTAAAGGATTTTTCAGCGAGTTTAAGTTGTGTTCCGAACTTCTGGCTTTGAAATTATCGGGTAAAATTCACCATTGAAACAAGTTGTGCGTTGGTATTTTTAAGAGAGCTCTGTAATTGCAGAACAACTTGTTCAATAACTTTTATTAGTTTTTTTTTTCTTCTTTAGTAAATCAATTAACAAAATTCAAAAATTATTACATTTTTTTTTCTACTGTCTACTCTTAATATTAACTTTCAGTCGGATTATTTTCCCTATACATTTTTATTTCATAAAAAAATTAATCATATATTTTTACATTTATTAGGGGCGTGCAAATCGAATACATCTATTAGAATTTTGAATCGAAAAATTACGAATAGTTTGAAACTATGGTAGAAATTTATGATACTGAAATTAGCAGACGTCTAATAATTTTTGGATTTTTTTTAGACGAAAAAAAAAAAAAAAAAATATTTGAAAAAATTGCACCTGTAGTTTTTTAAATTTTCTACATGTGCATAATTTTATATTATTTTTTTTGCAATTGATTTATTGAAAAACAAAAATTCAAAAATTTTTAAATGTCTGCTAACTTCAGGATCTTAGAAATTTAGCAATTTTTTGATTTTTTTTTCAACAAGTCAGTTAAAAAAAAAACTAAAAATACACATGTAGAAAATTTAAAAAACTATAAGTGCAATTTTTTTAAATATTTTTTTTTTCACAATTTATCGTTTAAAAAAAAATCCAAAATTATTGAACGTGACTTCAGTATCATGATTCTAAAGTTAGACCATTAACAATTTTCGGATTTTTGTTTCAAAAACTTAATTCCAAAAAAAAAAACTAAAAAAATGCCCATGTAGAAAATTGAAAAAACTACAGGTGCAATTTTCGAAAATATTTTTTTTTTTATAATTTATGGTTGAAAATAAAATCAAAAATTATTAAACGTCGGCTGACTTCAGTATCATGATTCTGAAGTTAGACAATTAATAATTTTCGGATTTTTGTTTAAAAAAATTAATTAAAAAAAAAACATAAAAATATGTACATGTAGAAAATTGAAAAAACTACAGGTGCAATTTTTTTAAATATTTTTTTTTCACAATTTATCGTTTAAAAAAAAATCCAAAATTCATAAACGTCGGCTGACTTCAGTATCATAATTCTAAAGTTAGACAATTAACAATTTTCGGATTTTGTTTCAAAAACTTAATTCCAAAAAAAAACTAAAAATATGCACCTGTAGAAAATTTAAAAAACTACAGGTATAATTTTTTTAATATTTTTTTTTTTGTAATTTATCGTTTCTAAAAAAATCTAAAAAATGTAAGACGTCGGCTAACTTCAGTATCATTCAAAAATTTACGAATAATTCAAAAATTTTCGAATAATCCGAAAACTTACGCACACCCCTCATATATACATAAATATAAATATTGATTAAATAATAATATGAATTTTTCCATCAACGTCCAGTTTAATTTTTAAATATAATGTCGTATGTATACAGTCATTTATGTGAGCGTGCAGATCCCGCGTTTTAAACATAAATATGAGTTGACATAATTTATGCATGCGCTGTGATGCTTTATGTCGTTATATTTTATCTACACACCACACTGTCTCTTTTGATGATTAAAAAAAAAAAAGTAATAAAAAATTCAAAAACTGAAGTTAATGATGACAGACATAAACTCGTGTAAATTTAAAAACTTTATCTAGCAATACAAAAATCTTTAAATTTAACATGTTATTTTATTCAACAGACACTTGAATTCTATCGATTTAATGTGAATTGTCGTGTAGCTTAAACTTTTATCACAAATGTAAGTAGACAACTGTGTTCAACTTTCAAGAAGAGAAAATAAAAGTGTGAAAAAGTTATTTACATTCACGCGTTTTACACATTTACGTTTATTGTTATTATTTTTGTTTTTCATCTTTTCTTTTACTTTTTATTTTATCCAGCGCATTTTTAATCGTCCAAAGGGAACAGACTTAATGGCTCTTGTCTTGAAGTCTGTATCTTCAAAGGATTAGAAAAAAAATTCCCTTTATTTTTTTATTTCACGTAAAGCTTTTTTTTTGTTGCTTTCTTTTTCAAAACTTGTTCGTTTTTTTTTTTTTTTTAAGTAATTTGTGTTCGTTAATAGAGGATCAAATGAGTAAAACGCGGGCATAAATCAAACTGATCCAACGTATTATGTAAACGAGAATAACCAAACTCGTGTGAGAGAAAAAACTGTAGGATAATTTGGCTTTCTTGTAGTAAAGCTCTAGGGTTTTATGGTTTTATTTAGTAACTGGGGTTCATGTGGGTTGGACGACACCGCATACGATAATACTAAAAGCTGAAAAAATTTTAACTAATTAAGGATTCAAATTAATCTTATACAGAAATTCGCATGTTTTTTTTTTATTCATTTTTCTCATGATTAATTATTTTTTTTTTGTTCCAGGTAAGTTTTTGAATTTTGAGACAATAATTGATCAGCATAATGTGAGTACTTATAATTACCGCCAACTTTTGTGAAAATCAGTTATATCGAGCTTCAACATTTATGTATCTGAAGATCGGAACGTTTTCACGAAATGAAAATGAAAAATAGAAAATTCACTGGATCTAGATTTTTGAATGATTCGCATACGCGCTAGTATGTCAGCGGAAATTTGCACCGACCCCAACTTACCCCTTAATCAGTAAAATAACAGCAATTTTTCAATTTCGTTGCGCGAAAAACGTTCCGATCTTCGGGTCCATCAAAATTTTAAAATTTAAATTGACACTAAGATATTTTTTGAACTTTTATAAATTTGAAAATCGGGGAAATGTTCAATTTAAAAACGGCGTAATCTCATTTTTTGAATTTAAACTTTTCTGTGTGATAAAGAAAATCCAGAACGGAAAAGGCGTTAAGTGAAATTTTTTGATGAAATTCAAAATTTTAAATATAATTATCATTCATACTTTTGAATTTATAAAGTTGCCAACTTAAAGTTTAAAATTGCCTTCAATTTTCAAGTTGGATTGAACGCCTGTGTAATAAAAAAAAGCTCTGGAAATGTTTCGCATGAGAAACTTTTAAATTTCAGATAAATCGTAACTTAAAGTTACATTTTTTATTAACTTTGAAAAATTTACGACTAAAATTTAAACTCGATTTCGTACTTTTTTTAGCACCAGCTTAAATTCTTCAGCAAAAAATTTAAACTTGAACTCCCGAACCGAAAATTTCTAAGTGTCCGGAAAATTTTCAGCCTTTTTTTTACACCGTCTAATTAGCTAATTAAAAAGTTTTCATTACAAAATAAGTATTCGATCGTAAAAAGTCATATAACTATTTTAACATTACGAAAATTTGATTAAACCGGATTCAAGAGACGGTGAAAACCACATCCACGAATAATCAGGATGATTGTGCGGTGGATGTTGATTATTCACCAGTAATTAACTCTGTTCCGAGTTCAAGAGATCATTAGTTTTCATTGCTCAACCGTTTAAAATTTTTTTATTTTCATTTTTCATTACAATTATAACCCGTATGAAAAAACAATGTATGATTAAAATATATAAAATCATATATGTTTGCAACAAAAAAATATATGATATATTATAAAAAATCATATAGAGATTTTGGCCGATTTAATAAAATTATATACAGTAGTAAATATATGTATTCCATGTATGTAACTTATATGTTTTTTATATTAAGCTATATATACATTTACATTTACCTTATAATATATTGTATTGATATATTTCCTTTTATATTCAAAAAATATAAAATTTTTATATGAAATGAAATATATGGTAGCATATAATTTATATTATATATGGCACCATATATTTTCTTTGTTATATTTAAGCATATATTTTATTCGGTGTATGTATATGGGTATATATAATAGCATCAAATTAACAAATTTTGAAAATTTTAACTGCAATTTAAAGAGTATATTAAAATTTGGATCTAATATAATTGGATTTGGTCATACGGATAAGAAACTTTTTTTTTCCATACACAATATAAATATATGTTTTTATATATGATCAGAATATATTTTTCGTATATGATAGAAATATATATTTTTATGTATGATAAAAATATATTTTTTGCATATGATTGACATATATATTTTATATTTGCTAAACATATACGGACTCGTATATGATGGATATTATATTTTTTAATATAAAAAAAAATATATCAGAAAATCTAGTTAAATTGGCCACATATATTTTCTGATATTTATCATATATTTTTACATATATTTTGATCATATATGCTATTTTCATACGGGTGAATAAGAAACTTTTTCTTTCCACACACAATATAAATATATGTTTTTATGTATGATCAGAATATATTTTTCGTATATGATAGAAATATATATTTTTATGTATGATACAAATATATTTTTTGCATATGATTGACATATATATTTTATATTTGCTAAACATATACGGACTCGTATATGATGGATATTATATTTTTTAATATAAAAAAAAATATATCAGAAAATGTAGTTAAATTGGCCACATATATTTTCTGATATTTATCATATATTTTGGCCATATATGTTATTTTCATACAGGAATTTTACATTCGGAAAATTTCCTCCATCAAATCAACAATTTGCCATCAGTTTATTTACTATAATTTTTTTTAAATGAAGAACGATAGTGGCTTAATGTCACCGGACCATTAGTAACTTGAATCAGTTTTATTATGTCGTGATGCCGCACCTATATATATATATATATATATCTCGTATTAAATATGTTATAAAAGAAAAAGAAAACTAACGTCTATTTAGTCCACGCATGTCTTTTGACCTCAACTAATGTCATGTTATTTTTATCTTTTAGTCTCTTCTCAATTATTTATTTCGTGAAAAAAAAGTTCATATATTTAATTAATTAATTTTGAGTCAATAATATTTTAAAAGCTTGAAAAAAAATCGATTTCTATGAATGGTGTCACCAAAACACATGCGGTCAGTCATGTGTTATTTAATTATCGATTGTACTCAATTGAGTTTTACCTTCCAAGGTTTTTATGTACATGTATATTTATTTATATGTATATATATATATGTATATAAATACAACTAAATGACCAACTAGAATTACGATGTCACGAAATCGATATTTTATGCATTAACATTCGCGCATGTGTATCGACGATTAAATTAATTTAAATGGACCGCGTTAATTTGTCTTACTCTTGATCCATTATGATATTTATCTTTTTTCATGGATTTTAAAAAAAATCTATCAGCTGATGGCTTTAGTTCATAATCCATTAAAACAGAAAATAATTATGGACAATCTCGTGATAGATTTTTCAATGAGTACTTTTTTTTTCTTTTGATAGTTGAATATATTCATCATGCTGCAGCTTTGATTCAAACGATAGATCCCGGAGTTTAGTTCGCTTTAATCTCTCGCTTTTCAGTCGTTTCATTTTTTTAAAGAAAAAAATATCACGCGGGTTTTCATATCAAAAATTTTTTTATGTATAATTGAAATTAAAATATTTAATTATTTTAATTGAAATTTGAAGTGACTTAAAAAAATATTAATTCTGATGTTTCTAAAATTAATTATGTTTTTTTTCTCGTTAAAATGAAAAATTTAATTAACATCCCGCATGAAAATATCATATATGGTAAATATGTATTAAAAAATATATGTTACAGAGATAAATATATATGTGACAATACATGAAATCTTGTATAGAACTATATATAGATTTCGGCCGATTTTATTATATTTCTATGCAGCTCTGCTACAATAATTTCATCTGAAAGATTATTTTTTGTTCACATCAATTCTATTTATTTTTAATTTCTGTCAATTTCTTCCTGTATTATTGAATGATACAGCAAAAAAATGACTTGTCATAAAAATGATGATAACTCACTAAAAATCGTGCGAAGCTCTGTGACCTTTTTTTTTTATTTTTCAAATGCCAGACAAATTCGATGTAATTTTTTTCTTTTTTTCGAGTTGACCCGCATGAAAATATCATATATGGTAAACATATATTAAAAAATATATGTTACAGATATAAATATATATGTGACAATACATGAAATCTTATATAGAACTATATATAGATTTTGGCCGATTTTATTATATTTCTATATATGTTTTCTCTTATATGATTTCATATATTTAGATATTTGAAAACTTATAATTTTAATATATTCAAAAATAAATGTTATTTATATATGGAAACAAATAAGAATACATATATAATTGATCATTATATGGCATGATATATGTACCATGTATTTGACTTTATAAATTTTTGTATATTTTTCGATATATAGAAGCATATAATTCTCCTCATATATGTAAGAATAAATAAAATCTATTCTTTTCTGTCTTCCTCTCTCTGTTATAAGATTCAAACATTGTGTTCAGAATATATATATATATATATATTTGTGTGCTAGCTTACAAATTTACATATATAATTATCAATATATGTAATACATATATGTGCTAACTTATAAGTTTACATGTATGATTATAAATATATATAATACATGTATTCACTTATAAACTTACGTATATAATTAATTATATTAAAACTTACTATATTATATATAAGAAAATATATATCGTTTTTGGCCACTTATATGGTCCCATATTGATTATATTTTTCCATATATATTTATCATGTATGGTATTTTCATGCGAGATAATTGGAGTATTGACTTTTCAATATTTCGAGAAAAATGAAATTGTTAAAAAATTTAAAAATAAAAATTTTCAAAAAGCCGAAAAATAGAATTTTTTGAAAAATCTATAAAAGTAAAATTTTATAAACAAGCTTCGGTAAAACATTATTTTGTCACGTGGCATATGTTTTACAATTGAAGTAGTAGTAAATCTACTAGACTTACGCCCTCTCACGTCGAGTGAAAATTTATCTACCGGTTGGTAATCCGTTCTAGATTCACGATAGTGAAAAACAAAAAAAATAAAAAATCCTATAAATCCAACCAACCCTAAGCTTTTCTCATTAATTTATGAGTGTGTTATCTTGCTGGAGAATTCGAAATCACGCGGTTCATTTCTCTGTTGATAATCAACCACTTGAGATAACGCAGATTTTTCAATTGCTGGTAACTACTGTACTTACCATGTAGATGTACATACACATGTACTCCAGATATACCACACAGAGACCACAACATGGGAATTGGATGTACGCGCACGCCTGAAGATACAGTAGGAATGTCATTTTATCGAAACGCTAAAGAGCCGCTTACCAACTCGGTAAAAAAGTTCAATGTTATAAAATAATTCTGATAGATGGCCTATCTCGACCTGGACATACTTTTTTCCATGATTTCGTCACAGAACTAATGGAAGTAGGAAAAGCTGTTTTTTGGAAAATTTATCTTAGGGAACTCAACAGCATTAATGTTAAAAATGAAATGTAAGATCCAAAATTTGGCGGGAATAAAATTATTTTAGAAATCTTCGCACCTTTTTTGAAAAACTGAGATCCTAAATATAAGATTTGGGCGGAAAAGAGAGATACTCAAAATTTTGATTTTTGAAAATGGTTCTCAAACTTTGGTTGTTATTTCGAGAATCGATAATAAGCAATTTCGAGTACCCAAAATTAATTTCTACAAAATGACATCTTTTTTCAACTCTTGATCTCAAATTACCCGGGTCATAAATAAAACTTAATTCAGTCTCTTCACCTTATTTTCTTTTGAAGTTATCGATTTGCCGACGATTTTCCGATGAGATTTCGACTTTTTCGAGTTGAATTCAAATTTTGTCAACTTTTAGAGCTTTTTTCATCTTAGTTTGAACTTATTTATCCTCACTTCAAGCTCGACAGTCATTTTCTTTGTTTTTGACTTACTGAACCGAGTCAAAAACAAGAAGTATTTTGTAGTGTAAAATGTGTTTTTCATGTTTTTCTTCAGTTTTGACTTTTTCGGCTCATAATTCAAGTCGAATAAGTCTAAACCAAGTCAATTTCGACTTGATTTAGACTTTTTCGGCTTAAACTGTGACTAACTAAGCCAGCTAAGTCTAAACCAAAGCGAAAACTCAACCCTGGTGGAAATTTTTCGGACTATTGTCTGAAAAACTCAGTTCCAGAGTTCTAAAGACTTTTTCAGACAAAAGTCCGAAAAATTTCCACCAGGAAATGTATTTCATATCTCCATTAAAAAAAATTCGAATTAGTCTTGTGGAAAACGGCTCCAAATTTCGATTTGTCTAGTTCAATCCGGAAATGGCCAGTTTTCGTCATTTCTACTACTTGAGGACCCTGTGCGCGATTTTCTACGAGAAATTTTTTTTTGTGGTCAGTATATTGCCCAAATACGTAAAAAAAAATTTTCGATGACGTTTCCCAAAAATCTAATTCCAAAAACTCAAAAATTCCTTTTTGCAGCTCAGTTTCAAAATTTAGGCCAAAGTTACGACCTGAGATTTCTCTATTTGTTTTTTTTTTAATAAAAAATAATTTTTTGGTTCATTTGATGAGCAAACATACAGCGAATTTCTGTTTGTCAAGAATAAAGTTTCCAAAAATAGCAATGACTCGGCAAAAAAATTTTTCTGTACTAGTAAGTAGTATAGACATATATTCTGGTATACGGTCATGTCATTCAGTGTCATTCTATGGTCGTATCCCTTTCATCACTAACGATGCTAACGAGCACTCGTCTCACGCGTCTGGCGCCTCTTATCGCGTTAATATTATACAACCGAACTACTCCTTCTATACTCCACCCATTCTCTCATCTTTCTCTCTCAGTGTAATAATTTTATGCAAATATAAACAATTATTCGTACGGACAATCTGCACGTCGTCCACAAATTTAATTCAAGTGGCAAAGTACTTGTTTGTTTCACTAAAAAAATATAAATAACATGAAAAAAAATATATATTCTTTCAAGTACTATTCTACTTTAATTAATATCTTTATAAACAAAGCAATTAGTTGTGCAAATATTATTATATTTATATCAATAATAATAATTTTGATTCGATTCGATTCGCGCGAAAATAAACTTTGAAAAAGTAAAAAAAATCTATTCTTTTGTTCCTTACTCATCGCGACTACCAATACTCGTACAAAGACGTTATATAAAAAAAAAAAAAAAAAAAAAAACGTATGTTCTGAACTCTCTTAGCCAGAAGCCAACACAAACTTTTCTCCTCGCATTAAAGTTGCCGTCGTGTACACAATTTTTATATTTATTTTTTCGTCAAACACGACAACAAAAAACAAAAAATTCTGTGAAAAAATTTTTGATTGCCGTTGAAATTTTTTTTACAACTCGACTAGTAAATTAATAATTTTTAAAATAAATTTCGCAGTTTGTTTAATTAAAAAAAAAAGTGTTTTATTAATTTACGAATTCGGGTAAATTAAGTAAATTCTGTTAGTCGGTCGTATATATACATATATATGTTTACTGTCCGTAGTTTTTTTTCAGCGATAAATTTTTAATAATTAATTGCCAAAATTTTATTTATACTGTAAAAAATCAGGAGTGAATCCGGTTTTAATTTCAGTCCAAATTCACTCCGCCACTCGGAGTTTCGGAGTGCCGCGGATTTTATTTCACTCCCAATTTACTCTAGTCTAGAGTTTTAAAATTTAAATGAATTTATATTAAAGTGTTAAACAGTGTGTGTGTGTGCGGGTGTACAAGTGTCTGTGTGTGAGTGTGTGTGTTCGGATATGTGCGTGTGTGAGTGCGTATCAGCTAATCAGCAATGTAATACGCAAGTTTTTACTTTGATTTTATTTAGTGGTTATTTTTTATTAATAATATTTTCAAAACTCCTTTTGGAGAAAATTTCACTCCGAGGGAAGTGAATAATTAAAAATTTATTCACTCTGGATTTAATCCGCATCCACTCCGCGAATTTTTTACAGTGTAGTAATTAATAAAAATTCAAATTTATAAGAATATATTTTGTATGAATAAATAGATGTGACAATTTATGTAAATGTATATTATTATGAAAATTAAATGCTATCTATTAGATTAATTACATTTGCATTTAATTATGATCATCAATTTTGCTTCAGTGCATAATGTCCAAATTTGAGTTATACAGTATACGATAGCAATAGAATAATTGAAAATTAAATATATACACATGCATGTGTATTTATTTGTATATGTATATGAATATGAATATATATATAAAACATATATACGCAGATATATTTATAGTGAGTGAGTTAGTGAGAGATATAAAGGACAATAGAATGATGTGGCCTGTACGCGTTTACTCGCGTGACATTTTCGAGTGCACAAGCCGCAGGCTCAAATGCAGATTAGCACTGATGCTGGAGACGCGAGAGTGGTTCATATTGTTCCAATGTCGTCTATTGTTTGATGCGACAACTCCATCCTTTCCATTCCCGTTTTGTTCACTCGCAACATGTCAATTTGTACTAGACTAACCCAACTTCCATCATTTATTATTATTTATTGTCTTATGTATTGGGAAGGCCCGGCCGGAATTCACATGAATATTTTTTTTTTTTATTTAATTTCAAAATGAATTCGGATTTTATTTAAATCCTCCGCGTTCACTCCGCAAATTTTTTACAGACCTCAATTTTCGAATATTTTTTTTCCCGCTTTTATTTTCAAATTTAATTAAAAATTCATGTCATATAGGGAAGGGAGGGGCAAAAGGGGGTACTTAAGGAAATACCAAGTTTTCGAGGACTCAAATACGCTGAATCTTTTTTTTTTTAATGATATTCAAAGTAAATAGAAGAAATTTTCAGTTACCGTTGAAAAAAAAAATTTTTCATTTCTGCGGGCAAAGTGGGGTACCCCCTAAAAAAGGTAAAAAAAAAATTTCTGGATTTTAAACGAATTTGATTAAGTTTAATTTTTTTTTTAAGTAATTTACATGAAGAAAAATTATATTTTACATGTTTATTGGATACAAAAGAAGAAAAAAATTTTTAATAGTTTTTATCATAAAACAAACGTCATTAATATTTTTCAACTGACAATTGATTTTTGAAAAAGTTTACCAAAAAAAATTCATAGTAACGCTTAATTATATTTACAGAAGTGATTTTCGAATGTTTAAAAACCATTTAAAATATAAAATTTTTTTTTATCAAATTTTGGGGGTACCCCGTTTTGCCTACCCTACCCCTTTTTGTCCCCCTTCCCCTATATTTACCCGCGAAAATACAATTTAAATTATTGTTAAAAATGTAAACTGTTTTTTTCATTTCCTTTGAATAAAAAAAAATTTAGCGTACTCAGGATAAAAAAAGTACTTCCGCTGTTTGTTTGTGAAATCTTCATATTTCATATTTATATTTAAAAGTACAGCTGACTTTTTTCCTCCATATAAACTTTTTACTTTTTAATAAGACAAACTGAATGACGAGAATGATGAAAAGGATCGCATTGCTTTTAAAGATGTCAATATCAGATTCCAACTAAAAGCAATTGATTTTTCATCCATTTTTTATTTTATTCATTGCTACGAGATATCTTGGATAATAACAACAATAATAAATAATAATAATAACAATCACAGCATTTATTATTATTATTTTTATATAAATAAATAGGTCATTCTGTTAAACACTTTTATCTATTTAATTTAAAGATTATCGCAATATTTATTTTTATTGTCATTTTTTTAAAAAACATTTTCCTTCATAAAATCAGTCGAGTGTAATAGAAAAAAAGCAGTTGTCCGGAAAAGAGTCCTTGGACCTGACGGAAATACCTTGTCGTCATGCAGGCGAAAACAACAGTTCGTATACGGAGCGTACAACTAAAAGCATAAAAGAAAAGAAGGGAGGAAGGAAGGGAAAAAAAACTAGCCTTTTTTTTATCCTTATCTTTGTGACATTATTTATAAATTTTTTTCTTCCGATCGCTGTTTCAATTAGCATCCAATAAAAAAAAAATCAAACGTTAATGACATGAACGTAAATTAGTAAAAAAAAAAATATGAAAATTTTTTAAAAATATAATGAGTATTTCAAAAAGCGCATACTTAATAATTCAGCTCACACAGAACAACAGCTGGCATTCTGTTTCTATCTCTTGGGTTCCTTTCTTTATCACGAAGTTATGCTTTTACACGTCGTAATTATTTTTATATTATTCTATTTGTCTTTTTTAGTATAAATAAAATTTAAAAAAATTTGAAACCTACTAACGAGGAAAATATAACGCGTATTCTTTGTCACTTGGACGGACGGTCGAGTGAAATAGGGTTAAAGGTAATTGTCTATTTTAGCTGAAGTAAATAGATATGAGAACGAAAATAGCAAGAAAATTCAACTACAGGAGTATGTATGTGTAGAGTAGGAGCGTAGCAGATGGAAAAGGGCAAGTAGAAAATGTAAAAAGAAAATAGAAAAGTCAGGGAGAAAGAAAAGTTGGATGAGAATTCAGTGTATGGTACTTCCAAGCTCCTGTATATACAATCTGGCAAAACTGATGGTTCACTTAACCATGTCTATATATATATAAAAATACTTTTATTTTATGCCATAAATGAGTTTCATTTATCAGCCGCAATTCAAATGATAATTATTTTTATTATTAAATAATAAAAATACTTTTATTTTATCTGATTAAAATCAATTTATATTGATGATCAATCAGCGATCGAGGATTTTACGTCCCTCAATGTGATTGAAGCTCAAGTATCAACTAACGAGCTCCCGAGATCTATCTCATTAGTGTCTTTGCGCATTTGACAACGAAGACAGCTCTAAGTCATTATTATTTGTTTTTTTTTCTATTTGATCGATAATTAATCTTATTTAGAATCGAGACGGTCTTAATTACAAAAATGTGACGAAAAAAAAATTTATTACTTTTGCCTTTAATTATGATAATTAACACGGCCATCTTTAATTACTGTAATTAATTGCCGTCGATTATTTATTTTTAACTTCCCGCTAAGAAAATTGTAAATTTTCAAAAATTCGGGAAGTTGATGGTTTCGGTCCGATTTTCGAAAATCGAATTTCTATCAGATTTTGACGTTTTGAGGTTCTAGGAAGCTATTCTGACTAATTTCAAGATGATGTCCGAGTGTATGTATGTGTGTACGTACGTACGTACGTTCGTATGTATGTGAATATTTATAACTCTTGAACGGATGAACCGATTTTGATCTTTGAGGTGTCATTCGACGCGGCTTGTTAATATCTTGAAGTTGTAAAAATTTGAACTTAATCGGTAGAGTGCGTTCGGAGATATTTCAAAAATACAATTTTTTCAAAAATGTTTTATTTGGATAACTTTTATTTTTCTCGATGGATTGACTCCAAAATCTAATCAGCTCTAAAACTTTATAAGCCGCGTCGAATGCCACCTCAACCATCAAAATCGGTTAATTTGTTCAAGAGAAACCGTTGACGAAAGAATTCAAAAAAAATTTTTTTTTGGTTTTTTTGAAATTTCTCAAAAACGACTCCATAAATAAATGGAAAAATTTGATCAGCTTCAGAACTTGATAAAACGCGTCGATTGCCGCCTCAACCATCGAAATCGGTTAATTCGTTCGCGAGATATCGTGGGAGAAAGAAATGCCAAAAAAGTTTTTTTTGAGACAATGGCATACAAAAGTATTATCGAGCTCGAAAACAGCGGGAAGTTTTAGGGCTGGCCCGCAGGGTCAACTGATAGACCGATTTTTTTTAAGGTATTTAATATTTGAAAGTTTTGTAGTTTTAGCGGATTTTGGAAAGTTGATGGAAGCGTTCGAAAAATTTTTATTTTTGGATTAAAAAAAATTTTTTATGGCTGAGTTTTTTTTAATCGTTTGCTTCTGCAGATTTTGTCGGATATCCAGAACGAATAAATAATTTCAGTTCTTCTTTAATTTCAATTTTCTCTGTAGAAAATTAAAAAAATGAATAAAAAATGTATTTATCTGGGTCTGGAAAATCGAGAGCTCAGGAACCTTTACTTAAAAACTAAGAAATCCCTAATTGTCTGAAAAATTTATCTAGAAATATAAAATTCAATTTAGAAGTCCAGGATTTTTCGGTTTGTTCGTACGGAGCTAAAATAAAACCTGTAATACTAAATTAATTCACTTTATTTTTATTTCTGGTGCTTCAGAACACTGGAGAGCAACTCTATGGAAAATTGTTCTTTAAATATTTATCGTTTAATTGGAGTAAATAAATCAATTCAAATTTGAAGCATTAATTTTCTTATTCTTAGCTCGACTGTTGCCAGCCGATAAAATACAAATTTTTTAATCTTTTAGAATTTTTTTTTCTTACAGTGAAATAAATTCTTATGCTCCATAAATTTGAATCGATTGTTCCATTATATAATGAGCGTTTGTCAATCTGTTTGTTTTCATTAAAAAAACAGAAATGAAATTTTATTTCCGTTTTCTTATAAGAAGTTTAATAATCAAATTTTCTTTATTCATATTTCTATTATTATTATTATTATTATTATTATTATTATTATTATTTTTTTTTTAACTCATTCCTCAGTATTATTCTACTGAGTAATTCATACGAATGCCAAAAGCATAGATTTTCAATTAATAAAACTCGACGTCGATGAATAGAAGCATGAAATCTAGTGAGATTGCTCCAGATTTTTTTTTTCTTTCCTTTACATAAATCTCGTACACTATAATAGTTTGAATAATTAAACTTACCCGAGAATATTAAAAATTTTTATTGAAATTAAACCCACGGAAATTTTCTTACCTTCCCGCTAAGAAAATTGTATACTCCAAAAAAAAAAAGAAATTTTATTTATTAAAAATTGAAGAAAATGCAATAGAGGGTTTATGACGGTCAGATGTAACTACAATATTCTAGATAATAATAATAATAATAATAATAATAATATACAGTAATGCTATAATAATCCAAGCGTAATAAAATTTAAAAATCCATTATCGAGAGTGTGATGTATGCATGAGAACACATCAGTCGTTTCTATCTACACATATACATATATATCAGTCTTTTCGTGTGACGTAAATTCAATTTCACATAGTAACGATGGTTTAAGTTCAGCCGGGGTCATTTTAATTGTTAATTATTTATTAATTTATTACAATTTACTTTTACTCATTTTCTAAAGGCAATTTACTATCTATTTCTATGTACCTGAAGATCGGAACGTTTTTCGCGCAACGAAAATGAAAAACATTCATATAATTTGACTTTAAACATGACTTAAGGGGTAGTTAGGAGAGACCTGCAATTTCCGGTTGACGTGCGAAATATTTCAGAAATCTAAATCTAGTAGAATTTTACTTTTCATTTCGTTTTTTTTATTTATTTTCCGGGAAAAACGGTTCTAGACTATAAAATATAATCTAGACTGTAAAATTTGTTACTCATTTAACTGATGTACAGAAAAAAATACTACAAAGTAAATAATACGCGGAGACAATTTTTTGATAAAATTCACTCTACATTTTAGAGTAAACCTGGGCCGGCCCAAATTGGCGGCCATTTTGGCGCCAAAATCAAAATAAATACGGAAATAATAAAAACATTCCTTTTGTTTTATTTTTTTATTTAAAAATGACTCGAAATTGGGATTTCCTGCCCCATAATTGAACAGTATCTAGAACGGGAAGAATGACTATTCATTCAGGCCCAGTTTTACTCACAATCAGCGAGTCAAATTTATTAGATAATTCTTTACGTACAACAAAATATTTTATTAATGAAAATGATCATTCGAGTTTAAATAATTATTGCGTCAATGAAGTAAAATTCAAATTATTTAACCCTTTGGATTTAATGTGACAAATTTTAGTAGAGTGCCATTTGTCTCAGTACACAGAAAAAATAATTTTTTGGCGCAAGAAATTTTTTCGTGTCCCAAAAAATTTTAGTTTTCAATATGAGTGTTAATGTAGCGGACAATGGCCAATTTTTTAAATTTTGAAATAAGTGAATTAAATGTGAATCGAATAAAATTAAAAGAAATGATGTACCTGAAGATCAGAACGTTTTTCGCGAAATGAAAATAAGAAACAAAACGAAAAGTAAAAAAATCTACTGGATCTAAATTTTTGAAATGTCTCACAAACGCGCTAATATGTCAGCCAGAAATCGAAGGCCACTCCTAACTACCCCTTCAGCAGTCAAATTACATAAATTTTTTATTTTCGTTGTGTGAAAAACGTTCCGTTCTTCAGGTACATAAGAAATGCGCATTTATATAATTTGAAAATCAGTATGTGCATTTTTTTATTTTCATATTTTTAATTGTTTAAATGGTTCATTTGTAACTTAAAGTTTGTCTCATTCGCTACATTCACACTCATGTCTTCAATTCATAAAGAAAAAAATTTCTTGAGACCTCAAAATTTTTTGTGCCCAAAAATCCTTTTTTTGTGTTATTTTTACTATTTCACAGACGATCTTTAAAAAAAAAATAAATAATTATTAAACTCTCAATAAAATCCAATTTGCTCATCGGTATCCAATTTTATGCTTAACATTTTTCCCGCATATAAAATAACAGTTTTGAAAATGGTATCAGTTTATTATCACCACAAAGCATCGTTATTATTTATCCATATATCTTCCAATTTTCGCTGTTACGTTTTCCAGGTCAAATATTTTAGGATTTTCATTAAAAAAATACTCATCTCTCTATTATTCATCAGATAATTAAATTTATACTTATTCAAATATTTATGTTTCTCAATTATAATTAATTCGTAATAATTTCAAATTTCCCGCATTTATTTTTTTTTTAAATTCCCGGCATTAATTCACTGAATTATTTATTTTATCTCTCGTGTCTACAGAAGTTTATTATAAAATTAAAATTTATCCGAAACATTATTATCATTTTATAAAATAAAAATAACGCGCGCGCACAGTCTGTTAAATAAATAATTATTCTTTACTCCCTAAAAGCAGTCTCACGTAGTAACGTAAGCTTTATCAAGTTTTAAAATGCATTACCAAGAGACTTGATGGTTTATTAGTAGCAGGTATACACGGAAAGAAAATTATAGCAGCGGTTCCCATAATTTTGTGAAATTTTTTCCTATACCATCATAGGAATTACGACCATAAATTATGGGAGCGGTTCCTATAATTATAGGAATGTTTCCCATAATTATAGGAATAGTTCCTATAATTATGGGAATGATACCCATAACACTATAGGAATGGTTCCTATAATTATAGGAATGGTTCCTATAATTGATAGGAATACTTTCTATAATATTATGGGAATCATTCCTATAATTTATGGGAATGGTTCCTATAATTTATAGGAACTATTCCCATAAATTATAGGAACCATTCCTATAATAGTATGGGAACTATTCCCATAATATTATGGGAATGATTCCCATAATGCAATTGGAATGGTTCCCATACCATTATGGGAACCATTCCCATAATGCATAGGAAAACTTCCCATAATTTTCTTTCCGTGTAGCCGTGGTAAAATTACGCAAAAAAATACTTCTTGTAACATTAGTCTGTTATTTCTTAAGTGAATTAACTCAAAAATTTTTTTTCGAACTTAAGTCAGCAGAATAACAAAAGACCAAATTAATAAAATGTTTGAAAAAAAAAAAATTATTAATAAATAATAGAAAAAAAAATCAGCAAGATTCGCAAGCGGGGTTGCTATTCATAGAAAAACTTTTTAATTTACGGTAAGTCAGCGAGTCTCGGGGGATTTGGCCATCGGAAAAAGTTGTTCGTGTTGTAGTATAGTAGTTTTCCCTTGACATCGTCCAAAGCAGCCCACTACCAACTAGGATCGACTCTTGTCGTGTTACAGTACAGAATACTACTACTACAACTTTTATAGATATATATGTAGTATAGAAGTAGAAGTGAGAAAGAATAAAATTTAGTATGAGAGACACTAGTTCAACACATGGAAAATAGAAAAAGATGGAGATAAAAATGTTATCGACCAAGCTTTTGTGACCATTCGATTTTCATTCCATCGAGAAAAGTATTTCAACTACTACTACTACTACTACTACTACTACTACTATTACTACTACAGCTACAACTATTGGATGATACAGCCTCTGATTCTACTACTAGTTCGAGCAGGCTACTGAACAATATTTCTCTATTCTGAATCAGACAATTTATTTTTATTTTTTTATTTAAAATTTTTCCATCTATTCCGGTTGTACTGCCGCAAAAGTCGTGATGAGAATATTCATAGAAGAAGTAAACGCGTTGGGAAATGCCAAGTAGATACCAAACTAAATTTTCTTTATGCACATTTAAATGCATTTATAAATATATTTTAACCTATACACTATATACATATATATGTGAATAAAAATAAAAAATGTTGGCTAGGTATTTTTTTTTATGTAATTTGAAAGACGAGATAAAATAAATTATGGGGTGAAGATGTTTCTTGGTAATTAAAAAAAATATATGGGGAAATTTTACGGGTGTTGGCGCGAGTTTAAAGGCCCTTGCAGACTAAGCAAATACACATTTATAACTTAGAACAATTGTTGTGAACTTTGTAGTATAGTTTAAGTTTAGCTAACGGGAGAGAAGAGATGCATTTGTAGTTGATCCCTTTAAGTTGTAAGTTTTCCGGACCCGGTGAAATTTAAAAGCAAGTTTCATCGCACGACCTGCGACCAAAATCCTCGGGGAGTTCAGTTCACCCCAAGATGCCGTGGGCTTTAATTTTATTATAAGTGGCTTACCACTAAAATCCCTGTTTAGATTTTTCTATCTGATAATCTAATAATTTATTTTTTTTAATTTTTACTTTCATATAAATTGATAGATTATTTTTTACAAATTTTATGTCTGGGATTCATTCTCCGTTTTTTTATGTACACAGAAAAAAATGATTTTTTGGCACAAGAATTTTTTACTTGCCCCAAAAAAATTTTTTCCCAGCCCAAGAAATTTTTTGCATTATGAATTGATAACAGAAATTTTCTTAAAGCGAGAATGAATTTTCATGTACCTGAAGATCGGAACGTTTTTCGCGGAACGAAAATAAGAAAAAAGAAATGAAAAGTTAAAAATCTACTGGATCTAGATTTCAGAAATGTTTCGCACATCACCCGAAAATGACAGGCCACCCCCAACTACCCCTAAATTTGCCTTTAAATACAAATTTCATGAATTATTTTTATTTTCGTTGCGTGAAAAACGTTCCGATCTTCAGGTACATGAATTTTCTCAGAGCAAGAAAAAACTTTTTGAGTCAATAAATTTTTTCTCGTCCCAAGAAAATTTTTGTATTCAATTTATAATACAAAAAAATTTTTGCGCCCAGAAATTATTTTTTTCTGTGTACCTGAAGATTGAAACGTTTTTCACGGAACGAAAATAAAAAGTAAAAATTCTACTGGATTTAGATTTCTCAAATGTTTCGCACGTAAGCCGAAAATTGCAGGCAATTCCCAACTACCCCTCAAGTCACTTTTAGAGTCAAATTACATGAACTATTTTTATTTTCCTTGCGTGAAAAACGTTCCGATCTTCAGGTACATGTTTTTTGCGCTTTTGCTCTTAAATTGCAATACAATCTTGCAATACAAAGTCTGTAAAATTTACAGATGTTTGTCTGTCAATTAAATTATGTAATTTTTACAGAACCAAAAATGTAATTTTTACATTGTGAGTTCTGTAAACCTAAATCTGTAATTTTTACATTTTGAGGCTGTAGTTACATAGTGAAGTTGTGAAATTCACAGAAGTATTTATGTAAAAAATACAGAGCAAGGTATGCAAATACACTGTAAAAAATCCGGAGTTTTGTGTGCGAGTGTGTGTTGAGGTGTGTGCAGGTATACCTTTAAAAAATATAAAGCTATTGTTTCTGCCCATTTTGTCAGAAAAAAAAATTTCTTCTGGTCTCTATTGTTTTTTGGAATTTAAATAAAAAAATTCCGCGTAATTAAAATATAAAAATGAATTTTTTTCAACCATTCTTAAGTTCCCCCCCATATTATTTGATTAATTTCAAAGTATTCAAAATTAAATAATTTATTGCTTTGCTTTTGGTTGGTGATTTGATTGAAATATTAGCTTTCATTATATTTGTATAGATATTTAGTAAACTAATAATAGTACCAAGAGATATAAATATATTTAAGCGGCTTTGAAATCGCGCTGACGTAGATTCTATCATGAGGTAACATTAATGTATCTAATTCAGTGTGACTGCTATCGATTTGTGTGTTAACATCGATCTATTTGTGTCTACAATAGGTTGGATTGTGGTACATGTGTAATCATACTCGACAATACGAGTCGAGTGATTCAGAGGAATCTTGTTATCGTATACATATACGTATATATATATATATATATATATATATATATATATATACATTGTGTTTAAGCTCATGGGTTTGATCCACCGCCAACTCGTTAATTTAATTTAATTTTTTTCATCATATAATTAATTTACATAGAGACTGAAAATGTATTATTCATTTAAATCTACGGTAAATATACGCGCTCGGGGTAATAAATAAAAATTTATACGTTAATAAAAATGCTTTGAGGTTGATTTTATTGTGATATGTAGGAAATTTTTTTTGCTTCTCACATTCACTTATGATTAATTATATTTACTTTTTAATATAATTTTGTTATTTTCATGAGGTAAACATGTGTATTTATATGTATATATATATTTATATATTTATATTGTGTTGCAATGTTGCGGAAAAGCACGTCGAGACCTGAGTTTGCGGGCAGCAAGTTATATTTATTATCTAAGCTATGGGTTTCCCCGCATCAGGATTTATATGATGCCAACCCAGAATGCTATGCTATTGTATTTATGCATTTACGCACGTTTTCATATGGATAATATATATATCTAATATTGCTGTATATGTTTTTGTGAAAATTCATCCGTGTGATTTAAATTTTTAAATTATTTATCCCACTGAAAATGACATTTATTTATTTCAATAGCCCGTGCTTCCATCCACCCTAAAGTGGAACTAGTTTTAGATTTTTTCTGTAATCGATTCGATAGTTTTGGAATGATCTAGAAATTTTCGAAAATTTCCACGATATGAAAACTAGAAGTGTTTTTGACATTATTATAGTTTTTTCAATTATTCTAGTAGAATTTCCCGAAGTATTTCGAATAGATTAAAAATTTCATCGATTTCCGGCAGTTTAAGAATTTTTTGAAATATTTTTGGAGATTTTCTAGAAGTGTCTGAAGTATTTTTTGAAGGTTTATAACATTCTAGAATAATTTCTAAGATTAAAGAATTTTCCGGGCCGTTCAAAAGGATTTTCTAAATAATGGAAAATTTTTTTGAATTTTTCTGATGCTTCTGAAATTTTTGGAAGTTTTATGGACTCCGCCGCCCATCTTACGGCATTAAATAAATTAATATTTCAAATAAATTAAATAAATATTTACTGTTGCTAACAATGAAATGAAATAAAGAAAACAATCATAGAATTTCATATCCATTTTCATGATTATTTTCCGATATCGAAATTTTGAAAACTGCGAGTAGCAAATATCAACTTTGATTCCGCCGTCCATCTTACGGCATTAAATAAATTAATATTTTAAACAAATGAAATAAATATTTACTCCTGTGAAGAATGAAATGAAATGAAGAAAACATTCATAGAATTTCATATCCATTTCCATGATTATTTTCCGATATCGAAATTTTGGAAACTGCGAGTAGCAAATTTCAACTTTGACTCCGCCTTCCATCTTACGGCATTAAATAAATTAATATTTTACACAAACGAAATAAATATTTACTGTTGCTAACAATGAAATGAAATGAAGAAAACAATCATAGAATTTCATATCCATTCCCATGATTATTTTCCGATATCGAAATTTTGGAAACTGCGAGTAGCAAATATCAACTTTGACTCCGCCGTCCATCTTACGGCATTAAATAAATTAATATTTAAAACAAACGAAATAAATATATAATTATTTCGCACATTTCCGGGGGCTATTAATCTCCATAGTGAGTTTGAAGACGAATTTTTTCCGTATATTGATTTCCGTCCATTGATAAAATGGCTTCAGAAATAAAAGCCATCAGCTCCCGGGTTCCTGCCTTTAGATCAAGTCGTAAAAAGTACCCCCAGATAACTTTAAAAATTTTTATGCACACTTTCAGGGCCTCTGAACCATCAGAATTGGCATAATCTAGATTTCGTGATATAGCTCCGTTTTTCTGGCTATAAAAAGCAGCTTAAGGGATTTAAGCTATCAACTCATGTTTTTCTACATTTAGCCAGGTCAGAAGTTTAAAATACCCTAGATATAGCTTTAAATTATTTTTCCGCTCTCTGTACGGGTCTTGAGTCAACAGTATCACCCTCACCACCATTTACAATCCAAATAATTCTCTCAATAAAATTAATTTATATTACAGCCCTACTGCTTATTCCAAATCTCAACAGTAATCTCTCACTTTCTTCTATTCAAAATATTCTGGTAATCAAAATTCCAGCTCTAGATCATCAAACAAAAAAAATAAATCATTATTTTATATTTTTCTCAAATTTTAAAAATATTCCTCCACTTTTTCAAATTCTTATCTCTTTACAAAAAACAAAGACATGTTATTATTTATGTGTCTTGAAATAACCACAAGAAAAGTAATACAATACTAGATACACACAAATTGCGAAATACACTTTCCACAAAGTTTTTCCAACACCTTTTGCATAACTCATTTTTCATACAGTGTAATCTTCTATTTCTTTTTATAACATACATACATAAATAAAACCATTTACTCACCAGCTCAAAAGTTTACTAACGTTTATTATCAAATATATATATATATATATTTTTTTTTAATTTTCTGCTAAGAAAATTTCAAATTTTCAAAAAAAGTGAAGTTATTGGTTTCGGTCCGATTTTTGAAAATCGAGTTTTCATCAGATGTCGACGTTTTTAGGTCCTAGAAAGTTATTCTGATTATTCCCGGATGGTGTGTGTGTGTGTGTAAACTTTTTTTGCCCGTCGATATCTTTGGAACGAATCAACCGATTTGAACGTACTTGCACTGAGAAAAAAAAATACGTTTATCAAGAACATTTACTTGATAAAAGAACGTATATTCTTGATAATTTTTAAGAATATATAATTTTGTCTCAAAAATTCGTAGAATTGAAGGAAATAATTTTTATTTAATTCAAATAAAGCTATTCTTCTGTTTACTCGTATTATAATATTAAATTCATATAATAACAAAAATAAATTTGATGCTCTTTTCTCAAGAAATTGATAATTAATAATAATAAAATAAATATTCTGAACGGATTTCTTGAACCAAGAACTTCTTGTTTGGAAAATATATAGATTTTGGGCCAGATTGGTCATGTTTTTTTTGTTTTTGGTTTTTTGCGTATGACTTATAAACCACTTGCCCGATTCGCCTCAAAATGTAATCAGCTTTAAGTCTTTTTGAGCCCTTTCGATTGTCACCAAAAACGTTCAAATCGGTTCATTCCATCCAAAGATATCGTCGGACCAAAATTACAATTTTTCAGTGAAGGTATTTTACCAGCCTAAAAAATTTTTGAGCTCGAAAACAGCGGGAAGTTTTGGGGCTGCCCCGCAGGGTCAGGTGGTTTACAGATTTTTTTTTATTATTAAAATAGAATTATTTTAAAATATAAAAAATAATAGATTGAGGTATGACGTATTTTCATTTTGATGTTTCCTTAATAACGTGGCAGGAATAACGACAGCTTTTTATTGAGATTGAATTGTAGCAACTGGGACCAACATCACATTCTTCATTGAGCTTTTTTATATGTATACAAGTATAGATTAAAGAAAGATAAAAATGAAAAAAAAACCAGAAATACCGAAGAGCACGAAGGGTAAAATGGAACGAGGGATGATGAGAGCGCGAAAGAGAGTAAAACGGGTTCTTTGATCTGACCACCTGGGGCAAAAACACTCTATCCACTCTCTTCTCTGTGGCTATAGATCTTTTTCGTAGAATCTGCTCCACAGCTGCAACGAGAGTTATAGTGCAGAAGTACTGTTTGTTGGTACTTAAGGAAAGAATAAAAAAAAAAAGTAAAAAACATATAAGAGAAATCGTGAAACAAGAGGATAAAAAAAATTAAATTGTTTGTCTGATTTCTTATATTGTTTTTGTATCATTATTTTCTTTTTGTTCTCTTAAACAACTCGACCAGGCTTCCAAGATATTGCGTATTTACATTTTCAAATTAAAATAAATATTTTTCATCATTTTGGATGCAACAATGATTAATAATCAAATTTATGGATTTATTCATGGATTACTTATTTTTTTTGTTTACTCTCGCGTTATTCAGCTCCAATACAAACCAACAGCTCATTATATTTGAATTTGAATTTGTATTGTAGAATATAAAAATAATAAAATATTCAATAGAATCGTCTCAGAGCATCATTAAATTATAATCAATACTTGAATAATAGAAGTAGGATTTTATTTTCTTCAGAAAAATATTTTTGTTGGAATAAAGTTTCAAGAGCTCAACTCGAGAATTTTATCAGAAATTCCCTATTAGCCTATACACAAAAAGATGTTGAAAAAAGGATCAAAAAATGTTGGCTATTCTAAACTTTAAAATGTGACACAACGACGCACTTTTTTTGAACGTTTTTTAAGCTTTTGAACAAAAAACATTCAAAAATAGTTCAATTTTGATGGAGCTTCAAAAAAAGTTTAGAAACGAGTCAAAAACGATAATTTCCCGGAAGAAAATAACATACATGGTCAAAATATATAAAAAATATATGATAAATATCAGAAAATATATGTGGCCAATTTAACTACATTTTCTGATATATTTTTTTTATAGTAAAAAATATAATATTTATCATATACGAGTCCGTATATATTTAGCATATATGAAATATACATATATGTCAATCATATACAAAAATATATTTTTATCATATATGAAAACATATATTCTTGTCAAATACGAAAACTATATTTTTATCATACATAAAAGTATATATTTCTATCATATACGAAAAATATATTCTGATCATATATAAAAACATATATTTATATTGTGTATGGAAAAAAAAAGTTTCTTATTCGTATGACCAAATCCAATTATATTAGATCCAAATTTTAATATACTCTTTAAATTGCAGTTGAAATTTTCAAAATTAGTTAATTTGGTGCGAATATATCAACCCATATACATATACATACACCGAATAAAATAAATGTAACAAAGAAAATATATGCTGCCATATATAATATAAATTATATGCTACCATATATTTCATTTCATATAAAAATTTTATATTTTTTGAATATGAAAGGAAATATATCAATACAATATATTATAAGGTAAATGTAAATGTATATATAGCTTAATATAAAAAACATATAAGTTACATATATGGAATACATATATTTACTACTGTATATAATTTTATATTAAATTGGCCAAAATCTCTATATGATTTTTTATAATATATCATATATTTTTTTGTTGCAAACACATATGATTTTATATATTTTAACCATATATTATTCTTTCATACCCAGGTAGAAAGTCATCAATGGAATTAGCTTGTATTAAGCTAATTTTATCAGTTTTAGCCTAAAATTAGCCAACAAACTATGGTTAACACAAGGTTAGTTGGTAACGCTTTGGATCGCTAACATAAAGCTTGCAGTTTTAGCTTGCATAAATAGTGACAATTTAGCTTACTATAAGGTTAAAAATATATCCTATTCTTAGCTAGAATAGATTTGGTAATTTAAGTTTGAAAACATGTTTACAGAGAAAAATTTTTTATTATTTTTTTTTTTTTTGTACACAAACATCAGATATTGGGCATTAAATGTGTAGTGTTATATATATTTTCCCTAGTGGTTTGATGACACCGTATAAACATGTATCTGAAAATAATAATAATATTTATTTAAAAACATAAAATAATTAATAAGACGATTTGAGGTTATGCATTACCTTAGATATAAATCAACTACAAAGATTATTAGAAAAAAAATTTCAGAATTATTCTAGTCACATTCAATAGAGAAAAATAAATAAGTTTTATTAGTATATAAATTATAAATTAACTTTTGTTTGTTGAAATATTTTAAACTTACCCTAATAATAGTGCAATATAAATAATAAACTTTGATTACAACTTGCAATCAACCTCTGTCTAACAAACAAGCTTCCAAATAGATGGCACTCTTTACTGCCGTGAAGCTAAATTCACTGATTAGTCAGTAAATTTATTCAAAGCTACTGATCTTTCAGTAAATTTTGTAACTACTGAAAAAATCAGTAACATTTTTACTGATTTAACTTAAGAGAGTAAGGACGTTTTAAAAATTTTAAATTTTTTTATTATGAGCATTAAAAACTTGTGATTCAATAAATTAAAAAAAAATCAAAACTTTCTTGCTTAGTAAATATTTTTCTTTATATATGTTGCAAATAAAATTGAACTTATTTATCACTTATAAACAATAACACAAACTGTTAATTAACCTCAAACTTCAGTTTTCAATGTACGCTTGGAGTAATGTTAGCAGATAAGGTAATTTTAAGTTTAGAATCCAAGCTTAGAACAAATCTTATCATACGCGTGGAAAAAGAGCTAACAGCAAGGTATATTTGAAGGTTAGTTACATTCTAAAGACTTGTCATAGAATTCATCCTAATAACAACCTAGAATAAAGCTTACAAAACAAGACTTAGATGTTAAGCTAAAATAAAGCTATTTTGAAGTTTCAAACTTGTCCGACTAAGACAATTTTCTACCTGGGTACGGATTTGGAGTATTCAGTCAATTGTTTTGTTTGTTTGTACTATCAGAAGTTCAAAAATCGTTGAAAAAATTTTGTCATCCCGTCACGTTTTGAAGTTTATAATAGTCAACACTTTTTCAACGATTTTTTTTCACGAGCTGCCATTTTTGAGACTGGAAATAATGGGTTGATTTAACGGTTAAATTTCTAGTTTATTTATATGAATGACGTGGAATTAAAAATGGTTTAAAAATAAAATAAAATGTGTGGCGTATATTGATAGCGAGGCAATGAGGACGACAGGGCGTTGCCATGATGCCTCTGGCTCTCATTTGACCTGTGTTGGAAGAGCAGATAACGTCCTAAATGCTACCCCGTTATTATGAGCTGCTCTGAGATTTCACAGAGGCGGTTGAATAAATATTCAAGTTCTCGAGGCTTTTGTCCAAAACCCATAACGAATTCTGCGTTCTCTCTTTTTTTTCATATATGCTTACAAATTCATATGTTATAAAATACATATATGAGAATCATTTTTTCTTTCCGTGTGCACATACATATGTATGAAAAAAAAAAAAAAAAAATATATATATATATATATGCGAATGCATAAATGCATACTTGAAAAATGACTAACAACATCTAATATGTGGTCGTAGATTTAGATCAACTATTTTATTTTTAAAAAAATTTTCTATCTTTTCAAAGCTTCTTTATAAATTTTTCGTTATGCAAACGAACATATATACGCTCTACTTTAATTCATAATTATATTTCATTAGTATAAAGATTAAATTTTGATTTTATTTCTAATTAATGAAAGATAATTTAAATTCATAATTAAACAGGATGAGGTAGAATAATTAATTATGCACATATTTATATTAATATATAATAATAAATATGACTTGTATGTTTAATTTGTCATGGGACACAAATATTTGATAGTGTGTTTATTTTAATTATGATTTCATTATTTATTTCACTAAATCGCGAGTTTATTTAATTCAATTATTTATTAATTACTTATTATTATTGCCATTATTATTATTATTGTAATTATTATTATTATTATTAATGTTTTTTTTCATTAAAAATTATAAATCTCTAAGAAGCTTAAGCATAAAAATTTTTGTTGCGTTAAAAGAAACAAAACTTTTTTTATTTCGCTGATTTCGACGTTTTATTTTCTCATTATTATTTTTATTATTTTTTTTTTTTGCTCTAAGTATTAGAGTGTATTTAAGTCTCGAAAGTCCTTAAAAAAAATAAGTGACAGAAGTGAAAACTTTTCTTCAAGTAATTTAATATTTATTTTATTTTCTTGGATGTTTATTAAAATAATTAAATTTCATTTTGAATACTTGAAAATATTCCCGCGCTTTTAATCAAATCAACCAGATTTTAAATCCACGGTCTAAATAATTAATTACTCTAACTAATTTATCAATTTCATCTGTAATAAAATTTACGAGGGACTTGGGACTTGCAGATAATGTTGTCTAACTTTTTCTTTAAATCGATTCACTTCTCTATAATCCAGCGATTCTTGGTCTAATTTATTTAGAGTTTCTATACGGCTGCGAGGTAAATTCGGACAAAGCTTCTATTTACTGTACAAGAGCAACGAGGACAGTTTCGTTTGTCTCCTCGAGTACGAAAAAAAAAAAAAAAAATACGAAATTTTGTCTTCCAAAAAAAAAAGTTTTAAACAAATTTTGAATATTTAAAATTCCCGCGAAATTTCAAAAATTTGAAACGATGATTTTTGACAATTAAAAAAAAAAATTTGTTTAAATTCTACAAAAATTAGGATTTCCGGTTGTAAAAATGAATTTTTCTCACAAAAATTTTTTATAGGGTAAGAGACCAAGTGATTTTACAACTGTTAGCTTGAGAAATTTCTTGACACTAAAAAGGATAAATAATGAATATTTAATTAGTCGGAATAAAGTTTTAATTGAATGTTGTATTAAGTAATTGCATTAATGAGTTGATTGAGTGACTGTTGGATGATATCGATTAGCATTCAAAGAGAATAGAAATGAACATGTCAGCCAATTCTATCTGGATGGCTGATCATTTATGGTCCTTGACTTCTGCGTCTGATCGTTGAGAGTTTAAACCACTGAGGTGTCGGTTGCTTGACCGAGATCATAGTTAACACGATCCTACGTACACACACGCACACATACACATACGTGTCCATATGACATTTATATATATGTAACATACACCCACATCTATAACAAGTGACAGGATTTCCTTTCTGTGTGAGTGAATTACACGAGCTATGTCTCGTCTCGTTAAATCTTCCTATCAATTCTCCATCACTATCAATATCTCGTCCGTTTCCAAACACTCATAATTTTTATTTTAAATAAAACAAAGTCACTAATCCATTTTTATTTCTTTGTTCAAAAACTATGTACCTGAAGATCGGGACGTTTTCTGCGCGACGAAAATTTGAAAAATTCATGTAATTTGATTGCTAAAAGGTGACTTAAGGGGTAATTCGGGGTGGCTAAAATTTTCGGCTGACATACTAGCACCTATGTGAAACATTTCGGAAATTTAGACAGGATGGCCACAAAGAAATGATTTCAAAATTCCCTGATATTTCCCGGTTTTCCAGTAAAGTTTTCCACATTTTTCCCTGATTTAGAAATTTTATTCGTATCATTTAGATATTCAAAGTTTTTATTATATTTTCATTTTTAATAATTAAATTTGATAATTAAATCATGCGAGAAACCAGAAATAAAGGACAATAAAATAAATAAATATTGCCTACTTTTGATTATTCGATGTTAAAAATGTATAAGTTAAAATATTTAGTAAGAAATTTTATGATTTAAATAAATTCAAAATACACTGGTTACAAAAATTAAGGGATATTAAAAAAATTTCAAATTTTTTAGTAATTTTCAACAGTTTGTAACTCGAAGGAAAATGCCCGTACAATAAAAACAAGAAGTCAAACTGTAGCTTCAAGTGTCTAGTTTTCTGATCTGGGTCTTTAAATTTTTTTATTATGCAGGGTTCCGGAGCAATCCAAAATCAATCATAATTATCGAAAAAAATTTATTGAAGCTCGAATACAGTTTTTAAGACGAGCTAAAATTTGGTTAATTTCTTTTTCGATAGTTTTCTTAGGATTACTCCGGAACCGCACATAATAAAAAAATTTAAAGACCAGATCAGAAAACTATACACTTGAAGCTACAATTTGCCTTTTTTGTTTTTGTCGTATGACCATTTTCCTTCGAGTTACAATCTGTCGAAAATCGATTTAAAATTTGAAATTTTTTTAATATCCCTTAATTTTTGTAACTAGTGTACAATTTAAAATTTTTTTAATTTTGAACTGTCACAATTTAATTCCCGGATACTTTTCGAAATTCCCTGACATTTCCATGATATTTCCCAGTTGCATTTAATTCCCTAATAATTTCCGATATTCCCGGTTTTTCCGGTTCGTGGTCACCCTGCTAGATTCGGTAGATTCCTTCTTTTAATTTTCGTTTCGCAAAAAACGTTCCGATCTTCATGTCCACTAAAAATTTTAATTACCAAAATTAATTAGTTATTTTTATTTTCATTTCTATACTCCATGTTTGTTACATTAGTTTTTCAGAGAAAATGTTAAATAATTATATTCAGTAGATGAGAAATTTACTTGGTATAATTGTTGAGTGTACATGTATGCAGTATAAAGTACGAGGTTGTTTCTCATGATGGCTTGCGCATGAAAAGCTCTTGTAGGATGCACATACTGTTTTATGATATAGCCTTTAGCAAACATATAACATACGTCATACAAGCTCGCATCATTATCACGTGTTTCCTAACCTGTGCCGAGTTCTCTTTACAGTTACATTATATATAATTTTTTTTATAAAAAAAAAATCCACGTAATTAACATTTCAAGTTTTCATTAAAATCTAAAAGACAAAAAAAAAAATTGATGAAAATTTAAAATAAAAATTCAAATAAATATGCGGAGCACAAAGGAGAGATATTAAAATAGTTACTCGTGATAATAAACCGTAAAACAAGTACTTGATGTTTTTAGTTGTTATATTATATATATATATATTTTTTTTTTAAATAAATTTGAAATTCAACCGGGAGTCATTGCACGTACGAAGTTGGTAGTTATTTATGGAGTAGAGCGAAAGGGAATCGGTTAGAGATAGAAAGCGATAGAGGGTTAGGCAAAGAGGGAAAGAGGGAGAGAAGGGTATTGAAGCTTTGGTTAAACGAATCGAAATGTTCTGGAAGCTCGAAAATGAGGAAGCATTGCTTTGTCGGGTTGATTAAACGCACGGTTTTACGATCATCGTATCCGCCCAATTCACGTGACTCTCTGACTGTGAGTAGTGTATAACGTTTGTTTTGTCAACAGAATAAAAGAGACGAGACAATTTACAGTGTCGACAATGAAGCTTATGCTCGATATTTTTTTTTTTACACTATTTACATTTTTAATTTATTTTTTTATTTTTAACGTCATGTTGAAAGTTTACTTGGGATGATATTGATTGAAATCCAAAAATATATATATATATATATATATATTTTAATTACGACTTTTTATGCGCGGCATTGATATTTGTGCAAGTACGAAAAAGTTTTTAAAAGTTTACAAAGAGTCGCTTTTATCGTATTTACATTTTCAGATGTAAAAGTAGGACAACATTGTGGGCATAAAAAGTTTTTAGAAAGTGGTGCAGGTAAAAGTTGATAACATTTTTTTTTTTTACATATTTTAAGAGTTATTGAGAATCACATGCACTCTATTGAATTGTCAACGTACTCTTAAAAAAAAATTGTCTCATATTTTTTCGTATATATTTTTAGATTTAACTACGGTACTATATCCCGATGTGATATTTTAAATTGTGGAAAATTAATTTTTCATTGCTACAGAAAATGAACCATTAATATCTCGGTAAAAAATGGACGTACGGAATTTAAAAATTTGAAATTTGAAATATGAACTAACTATTCCAGTGATAAAGTATTAAAAAATAATTTCATTATTTTTATTTATTTACTTTTTTTTTAATAAAGTCGAGACTAATTTAGAGATAAATTGAAGAATGGATAAAAAATTTATGCAGCTCTGCTACAATAATTTCATCTGAAAGCTTATTTTTTGTTCACATCAATTCTATTTATTTTTAATTTCTGTCAATTTCTTCCTGTATTATTGAATGATACAGCAAAAAGATGACTTGTCATAAAAATGATGATAACTCACTAAAAATCGTGCGAAGCTCTGTAACCTTTTTTTTTTATTTTTCAAATGCCAGACAAATTCGATGTAATTTTTTTCTTTTTTTCGAGTTGACCCGCATGAAAATATCATATATGGTAAACATATATTAAAAAATATATGTTACAGATATAAATATATATGTGACAATACATGGGATCTTATATAGAACTATATATAGATTTTGGCCGATTTTATTATATTTCTATATATGTTTTCTCTTATATGATTTCATATATTTATATATTTGAAAACTTATAATTTTAATATATTCAAAAATAAATGTTATTTATGTATGGAAACAAATAAGAATACATGTATAATTCATCATTATATGGCACGATATATGTACCATGTATTTGACTTTATAAATTTTTGTATATTTTTCGATATATAGAAGCATATAAGTCTCCCCATATATATAAGAATAAATAAAATCTATTCTTTTCTGTCTTCCTCTCTCTGTTATAAGATTCAAACATTGTGTTCAGAATATATATATATATATATATATATGTGTGTGTGCTAGCTTACAAATTTACATATATAATTATCAATATTTGTAATACATATATGTGCTAACTTATAAGTATACATATATGATTATAAATATATATAATACATGTATTAACTTATAAACTTACGTATATAATTAATTATATTATATATAAGAAAATATATATCGTTTTTGGCCACTTATATGGTTCCATATTGATTATATATTTGTCATATATGGTATTTTCATGCGGGTGAAAACAGGCATTTTTAAAAATTTCGTAATGACAATTTTAATCAAGAGATTCTGCTTTTAAAACTTTTCCAGCGACAAATGAATATTTTAATTTCCGTCAGTACGTATTTTAAAAAATCGATTTTCCAATAAATTTCATTTATTGGAAATGCTTTTACTGCATTAAATTCAAAAGGTTCAAAATAAAAATAAATTATTGTAGCATATGATTCATTTTTAGTTTGTTTTTTATGCTGCTGATATATAAACTGCCTGTGTATCAAAGTTTTCACAGTAATATTATAGCAGCATATAAGCTGACTTGATAAACATATTTGAAACTTAAGCCCCCGTGTGTTTCAAAGCCGCACACATCTCATGTTCTCATATTTTAACCTCTGGATCAGAAGGAATTACGTACATGAACCTAAATCCAAGCCACATTTACGTATCTTGATTCTAGATTCTAGATTATGCATACCATAATGCATATTTCGAAAGTGGTTTGTTCTCAGATAATGATATTCAAATTATTTCAAAAGTAAATTACTCAAAAGTAATTCTATTCATGTGATTATTTCAAAATAAACTTCAAACTTTAATTTCGTATTCAAACTCATAAAAAGTTTTGTTAGTTTCAATATTTTTAATTTATTTATTCAAAGTAAATCCGTTTGACCAAAACAAACATCCCTCGTTCTCAGTATGAAACCGAATAATTTTACATTTTTGAGAAAATTAATTTTGGCATTTCCGGTTGGCAATCGTTGTAATACACCGTTAGTTTTTTTTTTAATTTTGAAATTACAAGAGTCCAGCGAAACATAAAAGGGAACCATAGGGTAGAGGTACCATTTTCGGCCACTGCTCCATTTTTGGACATTTAAGACTTTATTTAAATTAATGAAAAAGTTCAAAATAAATGACCCTGAAGTTAAGAGACAATTAAAAATTTTCGGATTCTATTTTTCTCAACAAGTCAATTACAAAAAAAAAAACTAAAAATATGCACATGTAGAAAATTTAAAAAACTATAGGTGCAATTTTTTGAAAACTTTTTTTTTATCACTCGTCGTTTAAAAAAAAAATCTAAAAATTTGACGTTGGCTAACTTGAGTATCATTAAAATAAAATTTCCATTTTTTAAGTGGGATAAAAGTATTTTTGAACATATTTCAAAAATTAATTATGTCATTGTGTATTTTACAAATAATTTCATTAAAATTTTTCGTGTCCAAAACCGGCTCCTTCGTCAAAAACGCCATCTCTCCCTACTTCAAAAATATGACAGTGAAGTTAAAAGACAATTAACAATTTTCGGATTTTTTTTTCAACAAATCAATGATAAAAAAAAATAAACTAAAAATATGCATGTGTAGAAAATTTAAAAAGCTATAGGTGCAATTTTTCGGAATTTTTTTTTAATCATTTATCGTTTTTGAAAAAACCCAAAAATTATTAGACGTCTGCTAACTTCAGTATCATTTCAAAAATTGAGGGAAAAAATATTTTTCCATGCCCATCATTAAAAGAACTCATACCCTGAACAAAAATATCTACATACACTGGTTACAGAAATTAAGGGATAGAAAAAAAATCCGAAATTTTTAGGTGATTTTCAACATGCTGTAACTCGGTGAAAAATGGTCGTATAAAAAATCTAAAAAAAGCAAATTGTAGCCTCAAGTTTCTAGTTTCAGATCTGGACCTCAAAATTTTTTATCATGTCCGATTCCGGAGTAATCATAAGAAAACCAACGAAAAAAAAATTTTCAAAATTTTTGCTGGTCTTTCAATACCTCTATGGGCGACAATAAATTTTTTTGAATAATCTGACTGTCTGACTTTTCTCGAAAATTTTATGCCCTTTAATTTGGTGGCCTTAAAAAGTCTCTACGATGATTTGGCGCCGAGTTATCATCGATCAAAGCAAAAAAGTCCATTTTGGCTTTGATAATCAATAACTCCGGATGTATTGGTCGTACAGAGAATGGAAGCAAGGTTTCGAAAACTGGAAAACATTCTCTATAAGGCAAAATTAGTGGCATTTGATAGAAAAATTTTTTTTAAAGCGATATTGTTTGGTAAAAAACAGGTCAAAATTCACAAATTTAAGGATATTTGGAAATCTTGCTATAACTTTGGATATAACGGATGAACAAAGGATATCTTCGACTTTTTTTCAACCTCAAAGTGTCCTGAAAAAACCCTGAAAATTTCAAATCGCTGCGATTTTTCTTTCTCAGTGCCCCGAAGCTTTAAATTTATCGATTTTGTCAAAAATCACCATAATTGGTAGTTTCCCGGTTTTCGTTCATTTTTTCGATTTGAAAATGGTTTTTTTACCGATAATCTTCATTTCGTTCATCTAAAAGATCGATTATCAAAAAAAATTGAAAAAAACAAATTTTGAAAAAAATTGTTTTTTTTTTTCAAAATTATTTTTTTCAAAAAATTTTTTTTTTCGAAATTTTTTTTTTTTTTCATCTGCAATGATTTATCATTGTCAAAAAAAATTCCTAAAATTTTTTTTACCGCCGGCATTAGAGTTACCCAAAGGGTATGTTTGTTAAGTTGACATTTGAAGCAGATGCAGTTACAGCGGTAAATTTTGAGGTCCAGATCTGAAAACTAGAAACTTGAGGCTACAATTTGCTTTTTTTAAATTTTTTATACGACCATTTTTCACCGAGTTACAGCATGTTGAAAATCACCTAAAAATTTCGGATTTTTTTTCTATCCCTTAATTTCTGTAACCAGTGTATTTAAATATTCAAATATTTTTTTGAGCTCCTGCGTAATTTACAAAAGGGAGTTAAGCGGCTTTCGATTGAGAATGACGATATTCAAATTTAGTCTCAGTTCATTGAATAGAAAATTTTTTTTCGCGTAACCAAAAACAAGCATACACATAAATTCAAACATATAACTCAGATTGCATATCCTGTTGTTTATAATAATGATTTACAAACTAAAGCTTCACACCATGTATCATCAAGAAAGTTGCTGTCGAGTTGCTCGTAAATGTCGAAATATATCAATAGTTGAGCAAGTACTAAATATCCAGTGGTCTGACTTCCTCCGGAAAACGAATAACCGCCATTGGCGTTTTCTCACAATATCCAATGTTCGGTTCCCAGTTCTCAGTTACGTTATATTCCCAGTTCCTAGTTCCCTGTTCGGTTCCCTATTTAAACTTCTCACTTCTCGCTTCCCAGTTTACTATTCTACCTTATTGTCAGGATTTCTGCTTCAGACCTTCATCATCCAGCATTTCCATTGTAAATAAAAAACCTTTTAATTACTTTTTCATAAAAAAAAATTCATCATATCATTGAAACACGGAAAGAATTTTGGTATTAATATTGCCATGTTATTTATTATAACAATTACTCTAAATCGAGTAATCTTGGGCCATTACGACTTTTTACTTTCGAATTACGAAATTTAACTCTTTCAGTGAGTAAAAATCAATCAGATTAATTTTTACTCACAATTACGAGTAAAAATTACACCTAGCGGTTGTCTAAATAAATTCTCTCTAATTCAATTTTTACTCGTAGGTTATGATAAAAAGTTGATGATTCAATTTATAAAATTTATATTGAATTACACTAAAAATTACAATTAATAGGCTGAAATTTTCATAAAAAATCTAAAAATCATCTAATTGCTTTAGAATATAACTTAAAATAAATATTTTGAAAAATAATAAAAAAAAAATGACTCTTATTGTGTTGAAAAAGAAAAGATACAAATTTTTTTTTAATTTTAAAATAAATATTAAGTTATAGAGAGATACAGAGATCGTCTTTTTTTCCAAGCCTACGTTTGTGTGCGTAACATATGTAAGTTGTCGCGAGCAAAATAAAAGACATTTAATTGAAGCCGATATTAACCGAAGATTAACGGAGGCTACTGAAATATTACTCTGCAGTTTAGAGTAAAAATTACTTCCATAGATAAGAAAATTTATTCGAGTTATAGGCAGTTTTTCATCAAAAAGTTAATGGGTTTAAAAGAATGGTATATTGGGGAGTAAAAATGAATAGATTAAGATGAGATATTCACAATAATCGATTAAATATAAGACTTTTAAAAAATTACTCATTAGTAGAGTAAAACATGGTCTAGCAACGTTAATATTTAAACAAAAAATATTAAATTTAAAACAAAAAATACAAATTTTTTGCAACGGCCCAGGATTACTCGAAATTACAGAGTAATTTTTATCAAAAAATTATTTCCGTGACGTGAAAATTATTTTAAATTTAACGTCTGAAAAATTTCACTGATTTTCGCTGATTCATCCGCTGAATATGGCCGCCATTGAAATTTACTCTATAATCAGTAGAATTTCCTGCTAAATCAATGACTTTATCATATCCTCGTTCGCTGATATCCACTGATTGGTGATTATTCCATTTCACTGATATTCAAACTAAATTTTCCATCGAAAATTTCGTAACAAATCGGTTTTACTGAAAGTATTCAAATAAATTCGTTTAAAAAATAGATTTAAATAAATTTTTAAAACTTTAATCGACTATTACGATTTCTGCTACACAATAATCTCATTATTGGCGCAATATTTCTCACAAAAACACGAGTAATTAAAATGATTTTCCGCGTTATTTACTAAATAAATTATATAACTAAATATAGATGCAAATTTCTATTACGATCTTCTGTTAATTATCTAGATTAGTGCGATAATATCGTAAGTTTAATTAAACACGCATATTCACTGTTACAGTACATGACTAATCCACCTGTTATTTAATGCTATTAATTGTAAATACAAAAGCTTTTGCGATTCAAAATGACATAACACAAATTAACTATAATTGTAACCAAAAGTTTTATCGGAAATCATACGATAACAAGTTCTTTTGTGTACACAGAGTATTTAAAGTTGTTTATTATCTGTAAAGTAAGTAAGAAAGGATAAGAATTAGCGGTAGAAATAAAAGTTGCCAGTAAAATCAAGAAGTCTGGAAGTAAAAGTTTAAATTCCGAGAACTTGCAATCAAACTCTTTTATCGAAACCAGTGAATAATTCGAGTTTATCGTTAACTTATTGGCTCTTACACTGAAATTGTACTTTTCAACTTTTTAAAGGAGTTTATAATTAGACCTTTGATACTTCAGTGTCTTCATTTCTTGATCTTCATCCATTTTCCCTTGAGATAAAAATAGGTCTTAAAAATTTCGACAGATTTTTTCTTTAGACTGTAAAAAATCACCGGGGTGAGTCCAAACGGTGTAGGTGTTAAAATTATTGGTGTTAAATTTACCCCCGAAAGCGGTGTTAAAATAACGCCGCCACCGGTGTAAATATTCAGTACCGGTGTTAAAATAACGCCGCCACCGGTGTAGATATTCTTTACCGGTGTTAAAATATTTTATTTTGTGAATATTTTTACTTACTCGAACACTATACCTGTTGATAAATGATATTTTTTATTAATTTTCATAAAGAACTGACATTTTTTGTATTTTATAATCTTTAAAGTTAATACTCCAAGCGAACGCAATTTACTCCGCTTTTACACCGGTTACCCCGCTTTTACCCCACTTTTACTCCGCTTTTACACCGGTTTTACTCCGCTTTTACACCGGTTACCCCGCTTTTACACCGGTTTTGCCCCGCTTTTACTCTGCTTTTACACCGACATTACTTCGCTTTTACACCGGTTACCCCGCTTTTACACCGGTTTTGCCCCGCTTTTACTCTGCTTTTACACCGACATTACCCCGCTTTTACACCGGTTTTGCCCCGCTTTTACTCTGCTTTTACACCGACATTACTTCGCTTTTACACCGGTTACCCCGCTTTTACACCGGTTTTACCCCGCTTTTACACCGGTAATACTCCGCTTTTACACCGGTTACCCCGCTTTTACACCGGTAACCCCGCTTTTACACCGGTTTTACACCGGTAATACTCCGCTTTTACACCGACATTACTCCGCTTTTACACCGGTTACCCCGCTTTAACACCGGTATTTTTAACACCGGTGTATTACTCCTCCTACACCGGTGTAATTTCATTTTTACACCGGGCGGAGTTAAAACGAGTCCATTTTTAACACCGCTCTTTTTACAGTGTAGGAAAAAAGCTGATGGTATGAATTTTGAAAAAAGGTTTAAAGTGAACAATAAGAATGTACTGTAAGAGAGTAAGACGGCGTGGTTGCCGGAATAGTTGACTGACGATGTGGGTGGATGGTTTGGCGGTGGATGAAAAACTAGGGTGGCGCCGCAGGCCGCGCCGTCGCCCAGCATCCCCCGTAAAACGCCCGTCTTTCTACAGAGGCGCACCCTCGCATCGTACCGGGTGTATCCGCTAGTCATACGTTGGCCCACTGCGAGCGAATGTCCTTTCGCGCGCTATTCTCAAGCTATTAGTCCATGCTGTACCATCATCTGTACAACAATTTATGTTTTCATCGATTGCTTACGTATTCAGTGACCTATTAATTGTAATCAAACATTGACATCCCTGTGATTTACAACCACTCGGCATCTTAATGTGACGTGAGACTCTAATCTGGTGAAATTCGTGACCACAATTGTCAGCTATATTACAAAATATCCAGCGACTGGGTTTTAAAATGTGGCTTTAAGTTTAATAACAGTTTAATAACTTGCAGTATTAAGTTTATTTGTTATTTAGTGGTTATGTGGGCAGTGTAAACGTGTGTTGGATACGTAAGTCTTGTGTACTTAAGCGCATGGTGGCCTCAATGGGATCACCTCTTGTAGTTATAGCACCCGGAGAAGAGTCAACATTATCAGCACCTGTGCCAGAGTCAGTTTCATCTGTCGTATTATCATTAGCATCACATTACCAGCCAAGTCAACATCAACAGCTTCAGCTACAGCTACAGTTTCTACATCATCACAATCAACAGAATCAGCATCATCATCAGCATCAGTACCAGCCGCTACAACAACACGACCACCAGCTGTACCACAAGAAACGTCATCAGTGTGTAATTGACACAATTACCCGGTGATTACTCGTATTGAGCATTTGAACCAGTGGGTTATTTATAAAAAACCTTCCATCGAATACAAAATTTGAAATTCAATATGGATGCGATTATGATCATCGGAATCTGTTTCTTCTGCTACGAATTTTGTGATCTCATCAGACGATACACGATCCCAATGACAAATAACTCACAAGACTTTCGATCATCGACTCCTCCGCCGAGTATTTACTCAATTTCAAACAAAATACCGCAAAACTCACCGGAATGCTGCTCCCAGTAAACTTAACACCAAATTAACCCTCTTCCTTAAACTTTTTTCGACCTCATTAGCTCATTACGGGGATGACTATTGAGATTTTCGTTACCCCAATGATTGATGGGACTTGATAAATTATTTCTTTACTATAAACGCTGATGATTTTGTGGTAAAGTTTTATCATATCAAGATCATTAGGAAATAAAATGTAATAAGGAAGTAGAGGAAACACGGAGATTTAAACTTGACTATCATTTTCGTCTCGGGGGTCTCGTGAGTGATATTGAATGAGGTCTGCAAACTCAAGTGAAACTACTCGGAAGTGAGTGCTGACATTCTCGTTCGCTCGTTCATTCGTTCGTTCGTTCCCCTGCTCTAAAGTCCGTACAGCTTTTAACATAATGATTGAGTGATTTAGAATTGTGTTTGTTTACCCGAGGATTTAATCCAACTAATCAATTGTGTGTTTATGTACGTCATTAAAAATCAATTGACCTATTATTTATTGGATACACCAGTTATATAAAGTTTTAACTACAATGTAATGGTCGCTGTTGTTTTCCCTCTATTTGGTTCAACGGCTCGCACTTTGTGCACCAGAAATGACTTGGAGGCTCCAGTAAACGATTAAATCTGATTGTGTTTGATGAAACACTCGAAGCAGCTGCTTTATTTACTCGTTCTGTTGGATGAGGAATTTATTGGATCCAGTTTTCTCTTGGATGGATTAAAAAAATCATTTGAAAGTTGAAGCGCAATGGAAAATTTTAGCTTTCCCGGCACTCGGAAAAGTGTTGAACCATTTTGTTACTATTCCGATCATTACAATGATAAAATATCTGCATTAGATGAAACTTTTGGTGATTAAAAGGCATAAAAAAAGAGTAACCATAAAAAGTTAACCAAGTAAATCCAGGCATGGACTCACTGGAGCGACTGATGAGTTCAGCTCCTCATTCTTCAGCCTTAACAGCGGCATCTCGCACCCAAAATGCATTTGTGCAAGCGAGCTTGTGTTCCGTTATTGGACGTAAAGGACGTCATTTAACTGGAACATTTTGTCTGACTGGTGATACTATGGAAGGAATAATTCAATGTCTTGTTTTCCTTAAAGCTTTCTCGGTAAGAATTTATTTTTATCGTTTTTCATTCAGTAATTTTGGTTTATGTTTTACTTTTCATCTTACTTAAACACTTTTCGTACACGGAAAAAATTTTTTGATAAAAATTACTCTGTAATTTCGAGTAATCCTGGGCCGTTGTAAAAAATTTGTATTTTTTGTTTTAAATTTAATATTTTTTGTTTAAATATTAACGTTGCTAGACCATGTTTTACTCTACTACTGAGTAATTTTTTAAAAGTCTTATATTTAATCGATTATTGTGAATATCTCATCTTAATCTATTCATTTTTACTCCCCAATATACCATTCTTTTAAACCCATTAACTTTTTGATGAAAAACTGCCTATAACTCGAATAAATTTTCTTATCTATGGAAGTAATTTTTACTCTAAACTGCAGAGTAATATTTCAGTAGCCTCCGTTAATCTTCGGTTAATATCGGCTTCAATTAAATGTCTTTTATTTTGCTCGTGACAACTTACATATGTTACGCACACAAACGTAGGCTTGGAAAAAAAGACGATCTCTGTATCTCTCTATAACTTAATATTTATTTTAAAATTAAAAAAAAATTTGTATCTTTTCTTTTTCAACACAATAAGAGTCATTTTTTTTTTATTATTTTTAAAAATATTTATTTTAAGTCATATTCTAAAGCAATTAGATGATTTTTAGATTTTTTATGAAAATTTCAGCCTATTAATTGTAATTTTTATTGTAATTCAATATAAATTTTATAAATTGAATCATCAACTTTTTATCATAACCTACGAGTAAAAATTGAATTAGAGAGAATTTATTTAGACAACCGCTAGGTGTAATTTTTACTCGTAATTGTGAGTAAAAATTAATCTGATTGATTTTTACTCACTGAAAGAGTAAAATTTTGTAATTCAAAAGTAAAAAGTCGTAATGGCCCAAATTACTCGATTTAGAGTAATTTTTATAATAAATAACATGGCAATATTCATACGAAAATTCTTTCTTTGTAATATTATCTACTGAAGTAATGATTTGTGTGCTAAGTAGATTATTACAATAGAATATCTCGCTTCAGGGAGTATAGAATTGATATAAGGTGATAAGAGAACCGTTTTTGGGTATACCCTTTGTGAATCCCAAGAAAGCTCTCAACTTTATACTTTAATAAAAAAACTAAAACTTATTTTACTGGAGGTTTTTTCTCGCTTTTATACTTTTTATTGAAAATCTCTTGAGGCATGAAAAGAAGTTGTGATGTAAAAATGAACAAGTTAAAAGTGTTTTAGTTAATGGTTTCTGCTAATTTACGGCTAAATCGGGCGTAAAAAAACACTAATAAAAACTAGGAGTTTAATTTGTGTTTTAATTTGTTAAAATAATTAAAACATTTATATGTTAATGTCTACATAAGATAATAGACTGTGAGGTAAAGAGTGATTATCACAGGAAATAGTCACTTTGACTACGGATAACTACTTTTGTCGCGCTTGATTAATCGCCTGATTCGATTATGACGCGCGGAAGCACAGTGGTAATTTGCTTTAGAGAACTTATACCAAAGTTATTGAAGCTTCAAAGTCACTTGTCGTTATCACATTATGCTAAAACTATATTTCTTATAACTATAACTTTTTTAGAACAATTTTTTATCTCTGAAAATTTACTTTTGAAACTGCAGAGATAAAAAAAATTATACACTGAGGAAAAAGTTACAGGAAAATGATATTTGCTCAAAAAGTCAATCACTGAAAATTATTGCGTCACTAATTTTCATATCCGGCGCGAAGAAAATTTTTTTTGACAAACGAAAATCAAAATTTATTTAAACATTTCGAAAAAACGAAATTTTCGCGCTGAACTCGGATTTCTTTGATGAAGAATTTCATTTTTGATGAAATCTTCAAATTTTCGCACCAAAAATATATCAGATGGAAAATTTTCAATGGCATAATTTCTTGTAGGAAGAAAATACAATATTTCTGAATGCAGATCAGCATTTTTCGCACTGAACACAAATTTCTTATGTACCTGAAGATCGAAACGTTTTTCCCGGAAGATAAATAAAAAAACGAAATGAAAAATATAAGATCTACTAAATCTAGATTTCTGAAATGGTTCACGTCAGCCGAAAATTTCAGGTCACTCCTAACTACCCCTTAACTGACGTTTAAACTTAAATTATATAAATGATTTTCATTTTCATTGTGCAAAAAATGTTTCGATCTTCAGGTACATGAGTTCTCCAGTTAGAAAAATCATTTTTAATTAAACCTTCAAATTTTCACACCAAAAATACATCAGTTTGAAAATCTTCAATGGCATAATTTCTTGTAGGAAGAAAATACAGTATTTCTAAAGGTTATTTTTTTTCACTGTAATAAAACGTTCTACTCATTTATAGAAAATGATCTTGTACTAATGATCCCCGTAACTTTTTTGAAATCATTCTGATAAATTTTTCTTAGCTTAACACTAGATGTTTGTCTTGATCCAAAATTTATAATATTTTCACATCTTAAATTTAAAATCCGTTAATAATTTCATCAAAGTACCCGTACGACTGCACTTTAAAAGTATCTTTGAGAGAAAACTTAAATGTTCAAATGCGGGTGATTGCAATAAAAATAAATAAACTTTTTAGAGTCAACAACTTTTTTTTTAAAGATTATTTTTTATACTTTAGTATCATCAAATCCAACTCACTTCAGCAAATAAATCAAAATGACATATCATATATTTTTTATATGTACATTTTCATACGTTATGTATTTTTTTTTTTTTTTTTTTAAACAAGTATATAAATATCTTGTGTGTTTTTTTTAGATTTTTTATAATTTACGGTGGATAAAAATGCTATCATCGTTCCCATGGGATTTTTGATGGTTCAATATTGAAGCTGTAACTTAATAACATACTGAAAGCTACGGTATCATGTTTGTTTAATGTTTTTCCTTGAGGCTTTTTTTCAGTCTATTAAAAAAAAAAAAAAAAACAAATGAATAAATAGAAAAACTTTTTTATATCCCGCTTTATCTTTTATATTTTCAATGTTAACATAAAAGGATTTTGTGATAATACACATTTCAGTACAAAAGCAACTTTTCAGAATTTTCCTATGCCAATTTTAAAACTTGAACAATATATATATGCATATATATTTTTTTTAATCACTTCGGTATAATAGATTCAATCGATTGTCATTAATTCCGAATGAATTTAATCAATTCCGGCTATACGGGCAACTTAGCAGACCGTGATTCAATAAATTCATCTGGATATATATGAATATAAATTTATATACATATTTTTTTTATTGGCTTCATAGCATATTTTTTATTCAATGACATGTTGAGTTATCAATATTACAATTAATTGTTATTATTAATAATTAATTGATCAATTGTAATATTTTCAAAATTTTACGGAAATTTGAACTGTAATTGACATTATTTTTTATATGAAACTTTGTCAATATGCAGAGGTGAAATTTTTTATTTTTCTCCTTTCGAAAATTTCGACTGCAATATTTTTTTTTTCAACCATTCATTTGATTTCGTTTTTAAATTCACGGATGACCAAAAATTGTGAATTGCCAATAATTTAAAAAAAAGTCTATCTACTGAATCAAACTACGCTAAAAAAAATCGGGGTAAGTCTAGGCGGTAGAGGTGTTAAATTTTCGGTGTTAAATTCCAACACCGAAAGCGGTGTTAAAATAACACCGCCGACGGTGTAAATATTCTTTACCGGTGTTAAAAAAATTTCTCGGTGTTGAAAATATTTTACTTTGGAAATATTTTTACGTATACTCGATCACGAAAGTTAAACAGTATTTTTATTAATTAATTAAATTAATGTTGATTGAAATGGTGGCCGTAAAATTGTGTAATTTTTGAATAAATTACGTATAACATAAATAATTATTTAAATACGTACATAGCGAAATTGAAACTTCCTCCAGATAATATTCGCTAAATTTTTATATTTTTTTATATATACACTAAAAAAAAGAAATATTTGTCCAAAATAAATCAATTTAGTTGTGGCTTTTTTAAAAACATTTCTTAATGACAAATAAATATGACAGTTGATTTAAATAATTTTATAATTTGACGGAAATATATATTTTATTTGTGGTAAGCAATTGATATATTTGTGGTAAAAAATAGGGTGGCGCAAAAAAAGCCTAAAAAAATCAGCTCGATAAAAAATTTTCAAGAGGTCGCTCACGGATTTCGAAAATATCAAAAATGATGGAAATTCGGATTTTTATCTCTAAATTTTTTTTTTCTCGTGGCAGCAATAGTTTATATTTGTGAAATCATGACTATGCTGAGAATTTCAGCCCAAAATTTGAATATTTAAACCTTATAAAAAAATATAAAAACTAATTCAAACTATCAGTTAATATTCAAAATTCTTGAGCGCCGTTTAAATATTTAAATTTTGGGCTGAAATTTTCAGCATAGTCATGATTTTACAAATATAAACTATTGCTGCCACGAGAAAGAAAAAAATTTAGAAATAAAAATCCAAATTTCCATCATTTTTGATATTTTCAAAATTCGTGAGCGACCTCTTGAAAATTTTTTATCGAGCTGATTTTTGGAGAGGCTTCTCAAAACATCGTAAACCAACAAATTTTCATGCGAGATCGAAAAAAAAAATAGTCGGTTTTTTTGCGCCACCCTAGGAAAGATATCAAATTTGTGACAAATAACCTAAAATTTGGCGATACTATAAATATATTTGAAGCCCTTATTTATTTGTAGCAATTGGACCATTTCTTTACCACAAATAAATCACTTATTTCACGCAATTAAACTACTCAAATATATTATATCTTTCTCAAAATTGAATATATATTTGGCCATATCTAAATATACGATATCGCTGGCTCAAATTTTTTTTTTTCAGTCTAATATATTTTTTTTCTAATTTCTGTGTGGAATTTTTTTTACGCTAATTTAACACCGCCAAATTTTACCTACGCCGATTATTTAATTTTACCACCGCGCGGTTTTTGAGTCCATTTTTAAAACCTTTTTCCGGTGTATTTAAAAAAAAATGAATAAATAAATAAATACAACTTGTAAAGCTATAAAAGTTTTCTTACATGTGAAGAAATAGTAAAATCACTTGTACATATTTACAAAAAAATTTTCATTTGGATGAGAGTTTCTGTCAAAGAGTTGCAACGTAAGAGTAGTTATAACTCTTCTCAATAGAAGAGAAGAGAATTGTCAAGTTGAATTACATCCGTTCGACCTGGTGATATAAAAGAAAAGAATTTTTTTTATCTTTTATACTATTTTCTTTCTCCTCCATTTTAAACGTCATTCGAATTCTTTTCGTCTTGAGAACCATTTTACCAATGAAACGTATCTTGTTCAAAATACACGTGATTCGAGTACTAAAACATATTTTTTTAAAACCCGCAAATGTATTTTTCATAATCCCATTTCTCATCCACAACAAAGGCAGCGTAAATAAATGAAAAAAGTTTCGATTTAAAAAAAAAAAAACAGAAAATTTTATTATTTCCAAAGCCGCTATCCATCAGATTTAATTACTGTGCGTGAATTAATTGACGAATGAAAAATGCCAGGACAAAGAAATGGAATGAAAGGAGAAAAGGAATTTTAATCTTTTCTCATTTAAACTTTTAATGTCCGTTTTTACTTTTTCTCAGTTGATAAAAAATAAAATAATAAAAAATATAATAAAAAGTACGTCAATCGGCTTTGAGTTCTGAGTTTTAATTGGCGGGTTATAAACTTTTTATATGCTTTTATTCTCTCACTAGAGACTAATGAATATGCAAACTTACGATGCAAAAACATCGACTAAGAATAAAAAATATTGAGAAATAAAATTATTGTTATTTTTTTATCAACTGTCAAAAAAAAAAAATAAAATAAAGAATTAAAATAAAAAGATTGCATTAAAAACAAGCATTATAAATAAAATAAATATATATAAACGAAAATGAAAAAGACAATGAGAGTTTACCAACCGTGAAAATACGATACGAAAATAGTATCCAGGAAATTGTGGAAAAGAAGAGTGTCACAGACGAATGTTGTATGCACTAACACAAAAACATATATATCTATATATATATATATTAGTGGTATATATAGAAGGTAAATGCATTGTTCTTTAGGTCTATTGTCCATAGTACCTATATATGAATGGTTTTTTGTTGAAATAATATAATGATCGATAACAAGGTCGCAGTATAGAGTCCAGTCGGAAAATTATGGTTCTCTTTATTATAGATTATATATCTCATTTTATCATATTGTTCATTTTCATCTCGTCTCGTATATTGTAGCTCATAATTTTCATTTTTTTGTTTAAACTTTATTCTGATATATTTTTTCCGAACTATCGCTTCGAAATTTGTAACCGAAAATTCTCCGGGATTTCCCGAATTTTCGCAATTTTTCCCGTTTCATTTTGAAAATACTGCATTTGTTATCGGTAGTTTGTATTGGCTTCCAAAAAAAAAATTTTCGGGTATTAACTATCGGTTTCAAAGCCTTCCGGTTTGAAGATTTTTTTTTTCTGTAACCCATACAAAGTCGCCGAGCTTCGAAAATTTCCCATAGATCGGCCGATGCCTGGTTTGCAATGATTGGCCAATAAATGGCTAACTATAGCCTATACTGGCCCGTACATGGTGAATCATTGGCAGCCTTTTTGCCTATAAAAACGGCGCACAATGAACCGCCGTTGGTTGGCCAACGGTTTGATCGAGTGTTCTTGATACCAAGCTTTGGCCGATGATTGATTGCCACGATTGGCCAATGCTTGGCATACCGTTATCATCCGATATTTAGCCGATCTTCGGCCAATGCTTCGAAATTGGCAACCATTCACGACCCAGTAATGGGCCGATTTTTTTTTTTTTTTGTATGGGAATTTGTACATTTTTTTCCGAACGTTTTTGTAATTTCATCAAAATTTGTTCATAATTCAAAAAATTCAAGTAAATATTATTTTTTTTCCGCTAAAACAAAAGAAATTTTTTCTATTTACTAAAAAAAGTCTAAGAAAAAACTGAAATTTATAAAAAAGTATAAGAAAATATTTTTCTAAATGAAAAAGAAATCATAAAACTTTTTCCAGTTTAAATTTAAAAAAATAACCGCCAGCTTGTAATAATACCAGTGATTATTTTTTAAAATTTAAAAATACGACTAATTGCATGTCCAATGACTCAGTTTATGATTGATAGCGGCTTCCAGAAATCACTGGTATTAAAGAAGTAGTTTGTAAACTGAGATCCTCCGACGACCTCAAAATTATCTCTGCGACCTCATTCTGTAACTTTCCACTTTGTCACGTTCTATTAATTTTTTTTTTATCCGAAAAATTATTTGACTTTTTGTTTGATCAAGCTTACGTGGGGGCTTGATACTTTTTTGTTTTTCGTATAGATGACCGTAACTAATTTGCTTTTATGAACCAAATATTGATCCCTAGCCTGCGCAATATAATTAATTTTATTTGAGGATAATTTTTCATAATCTGATTACATAAATATCCCGCATGAAAAAAATTTATATGTGAAAATATATACTTTGAAATATATGAATATTATAATGTGATACATTGCACAATATATAAAATAATATTTATGTTTTTGCCGTATTAATATATGATAATATTGAAAAAAAATATATTGCTACAATATATTAATTATATATTTATCAATATAACTTTTTTTATGTATGTTTAGCATATATATCTTGGTATATTTTATTATATATTGATATATTGTATTGAAAGTAGTATATTTATTAATATACAGTATGATGTATATTTTTTATATAAGTTTTCCAGTATATTGCAAAATATATGGTACTCCATATATTTTGCAATATATAACGTCCAATATATTGCAAAATATATGGTACTATATATATTTTTCGTACTATGGTATGTCACATAATAAAACCATGCATTTTAGTTTGTAATTTTCATTTCTATGTTATCGGGCAGCTTCTCAAAAAATATCGATATATAAAGACTATAATTTTCAATATATCGAGAAAAATATAATTTTTAATATATTGGAAAAATATAACTTCAATATACCGCAAGCCATAGATTTAAACATATAAGTTCTTCCATGTATGATCAATTATATACAGACGATATATCACTAATTATATGAGTCAAAATATATATAAATTTTATTATATTATACTTTATAAATTACATATATAGCATCCATATATGACAAAAATATATTGAGCATTATATGAGATAATATATATAGACAAATATAAAACATTGTATAAAAAGAAATATATTATTGGAAATATATAATCCAATATATGTAAAAAACATATATTCATAAATATATATATTTTTGCCGACATATATTTATCACATATTCACCATATATATTTTTATATATTTTTAACAATATGTAGCTTTTCCATGCGGGATTCAATTTTACTTATAAATTTTTATTTTTTTTGTTCCAGGTACGTATTGAAGTCGCAACAAAATGGACGCTTTGAATATTACGTGAGATTGAAAAATTGATATAATTATAAACCAACAAAAAAAATATTTGTTCTTAAAACTATGTCAAGTTTTTTCTTATAAATTTTACTTTTCTTTCATTGAAAAAGTAGTTTTTGATACTTTGATATTTACTTTACACTTATAAGTTGCAATATTTATATGTAAAGTAGAAGAAAATTGAATTTCTCTGGACATGGAGCTTTTTAAAGTTTTTGGTTTTTTATTTTAAAAACAAGATGGAAATTTTTTTTATTTTCCTTTAACATGTGAATTTATATGAATGTATGAAAAATAAAAAAAGTTTATAAAACAAAAATCTTAGTTTGAAAAAAAAAAAAAAAAGTAAACAAAATAAATTTTTTCCTCATTTTAGTTTTAAAAATATATATTTTAAATTCTTCTTTAAATAAATATTTAAATAACATGCTCGAATAAAGTTGTCATTTTTTTTTATAAATGTTGAAAAATTTTTAAATAAAAATTTCAAACTTTTTTTTTATCAAACAAACCCGCGGAATTGAATCCAACGGGTGAATAAAAAAGTTGACTACTACATGAAACGGTTTAAAAAAATCCTCGTACATCTCTCTGGTCATAAAATACTAAATATATATATATTTAAAAGTTTGTTCTGTTAAAATCGTTCCTAGAACGTTGTTTCATTTCATTTTATGTTTAACGATGACTATTATTGTTAGATAATAAAAAAATAAAATTAAACAGTTGCAAATAAATTAAAGTTTTTTTTTTAAATTATCATTTTTGTTTTTAAAATCCAGTAAACTTGTATGCGATGATAAAAAAATTCCATTATTACGTACACAGTAAAAAATTTTTTGTCATAATTAATTAAAATTAATTTTACACAGAAATAATTCAGGTCTGAAATTTTTTTTTTCCGCAAGTTTTTCAAATTTTTTCGTAAATTTTCGCAATTTTTAATTTTTATCTATAGATCACAGATCTGTATACAAAATAAAATCGATCTAGATCTAAATTTTTTCCCCGGGTAAAATTGTCGATCAAATTACAAATTTTTAAACTGAAATTTTATTTGAAACCGATGTAAAATTTTAATTTTATAAAATTGTGTTGAATGAGTACATTGTAAAAAAATTGGGGAGTGAACGTGGATTTACTCCGGAGTAAATTCACTGCGAGGGGGAGTTTATTTTAATATTCAAACTCTAAATCGAAGTGAATGCGAATTCAAATAAAATTCAGACTCCGAAATCACTCCGCTGAAAAGCCAAACTCCTTTTTTACTCGTATGCGGAGTGATTTTTTGTAAAAACTTCGGGACTCCGAGTGCCGAAGTGATTAAGGATTGAAATGAAACCCGAATTCACTCCCGATTTTTTATGTACCTGAAGATCGGAACGTTTTTCGCGGAACGAAAATAAGAAAAAAGAAATGAGAAGTAAAAAATCTACTGGATCTAGATTTCGAAAATGTTTCGCACGTCACCCGAAAATGACAGGCCACCCCCAACTACCCCCTAAGTCGCCATTAGACACGAATTTCATGAATTATCATCATTTCCGTCGCGAGAAAAACGTTCCGATCTTCAGGTACATGATTTTTTACAGTGTATAGAGAAATGTCATACATTTATGACAATTACGTAAAATTTTGGACCGTGTAGGTACGTAAGTAAGTAAGAAGGATTATAGTTAAGTAAAATGATCAGCAAGAAAAGGTGAAAAGCTTCTTTGGTCATACAATAGGTTGTAGTTGTCGAGAAGGACAATGATAACTAAAGTGAAGATGAGGACAAGTCTCATCTTTTGTCACAACAATAGCTGATGACGACTATATACTCTCAAGCTATCCTCGAAAGCTAGTCACGCAAATTCAACGTGACGTCTGCGTGAAACGCCCCGGGGAAACTCAACACCGAGGTGACTGAATCTAGAGGAATCAACTGTCGTAAAAGCTATCGGGAGTTGGGTTGAATTACATTTTCATTAACTCTTTTTAAATTTATTTTTTTAAACTGTCATTTATTTTCTTATTCACTAAAATAAATTCTGTTATTTTTTTAAAAAACATTTCATTTCATTATTGGAATTATTGTCCATGACACTTTACTTGGACTCGAGCCACTTTTTTTATTTTTATTTTAACACTTTTTTTTCTAATCTACATCAGCTTTCTTGTGTTGATAAGCTTTCTCTACGCGTTGGTCTTGATACTTTAGAGAAAAATAAAGAAAACCCAATCTTGCACTATATATATATATGTATGTAAGTCGTTTTCCTTTTTCCATCTTCTCGTATACTCTCTTTTAGCTTCTCTTGGCTTGCGCCTTGTGCGCCCGACATGTCACCATTCTCTTCCACTTGACCCGGTTACAACTCGAGAAATTATTCTCGACTGTTTAAAGTAACAAAATAAAAATACTGTTGTTAACTTTTTAAATATTTTTATTTTTATTTATTTTATATAAATATACGTATGTATTTTTTCAAAAATTATTTATAGAAAAAGCGGGAACCCGTATGAAAACAACATATATGGTCAAAATATATGTAAAAACATATGAAAAATATCAGAAAATATATATGGCCAATTCAACTATATTTTCTGATATATTTTTTTTTATATTAAAAAATATAATACTCATCATATACGAGTCCTTATATGTTTAGCATATATAAAATATACATATATGTTAATCATATACAAAAAATATATTTTTATCATATATGAAAATATATATTCTTGTCATATACGAAAACTATATTTTTATCATACATAAAAGTATATATTTCTATCATATACGAAAAATATAATCTGATCATATATAAAAACATATATTTATATTGTGTATGGAAAAAAAAAGTTTCTTATTCATTCCGTATGAAAATAGCATATATGATCAAAATATATGGTCAAAATATATGAAAAATATCAGAAAATATATGTGGCCAATTTAACTAGATTTTCTGATATATTTTTTTTTATATTAAAAAATATAATATCCATCAAATACGAGTCCTTATATGTTTAGAATATATAAAATATACATATATGTCAATCATATACAAAGAATATATTTTTATCATATATGAAAATATATATTCTTGTCATATACAAAAACTATATTTTTATCATACATAAAAATATATATTTCTATCATATACGAAAAATATATTCTGATCATATATATAAACATATATTTATGACCTACTCCAATTAAATTAGATATAAATTTTAATATACTCTTCAAATTGCAGTTGAAATTTTCAAAATTAGTTAATTTGATGCGAATATATCAATCCATATACATATACATACACCGAATAAAATAAATATAACAAAGAAAATATATGGTGCCATATATAATATAAATTATATGCTACCATATATTTCATTTCATATAAAAATGTTATATTTTTTTAATATAAAAGGAAATATATCAATACAATATATTATAAGGTAAATGTAAATGTATAGCTTAATATAAAAAACATATAAGTTACATATATGGAATACATATATTTACTACTGTATATAATTTTATATTTAATCGGTCAAAATCTCTATATGATTTTTTATAATATACAATATAATATATCATATATTTTTTTGTTGCAAACATATGATTTTATATATTTTAACCATATATTGTTTTTTCATACGGGAAAGGATACAAAGTGCATTCATTTTTTCAAAAATCCTCTTAGACCAAATTCAGGCGCCGGAAATTTCAAAAAAATTTTCAAATATAAAATTCGCCCCATAAATTACTCGAATAATTTAATTTAAAATTTCCGAGCCAATTTTTCACTTCTTTTCTGCTGATATAAAATACTAATTCTGCTAAGTCATCAAAATAAACTACTGGTGGAATAAAAACATTTAAATTTCATCTAATTTATTAAAAAAAATTCGCTTTTAAATAAACCCAGTCCATTTTGCCCCGCGGAAAATTTATCACATTTGCTACGCAAACTTTTATTTCCGTTTCAATAAATTTTTATCCAATAACAAACATCAATAGCAATATTTCCCGTTTGATGGAGAGAATTCTTTTTTTTTTTGGATACTGCAAAAAAAAAAAATTTTTAATTTGTTTGAGAATAATTCGACGGGCAGAAATTTGTTTTTTGACGTCGTTTTTTTAGTTTGCTTTACTGCATTACCGTAAAAAATGTTGTTTTTTTTTCCTTTTTTGTAAAATCGAAATTATTTCAACGGATACTGTAGTGACAGTTTTCAGCCGCGATTCACTAGAGAATTGGTTATACGTCAGCCGGACCTGTTTCTCTCGAGAGAAACGACAGTTAGATCAATATTTAATGCAATACAGCTTTAAACTTTGATAAGCGTGTGTATAATTTTGACAGCTAATTAACTTGTGTATTTAATAATAGTAATTTTAATTAATTTTCCTATCTCAATTTATATTTTTGTATTTTTATTTCAACATGTTGCAACATTTTATAACTCAAGTCCTGATGACTTTTTATATTTCGAATGTCAAAATAATCAACTGACAGAATATATATATGTATATGACAATATTTTAATTTTAGTCACACCCATTTTTTTTTTATGACATAGTTTTAATTTATAACATTTGTAATTATTTGGTACTGAAGTTCGCTGACGTCTAATTACTTTTTGACTTTTTTTAAAAATGATAAATTATAAAAAAAGAATATTTCAAAAATTTCACTTTTAGTTTTTTTAATTTTCTAAATGTGTATATTTTTAGTTTTTCTTTTTTTTTGTAACTGATGTTGAAAAAAAAATCAAAAAATTGTTGATTGTCTGTCGATTGCAGGATCATAATTATTTACCATAAATTTTGAATGCTCGGTCTTCTTATTTAATTTTTTTTTTCAAATATAAAGTAAAAGCCCCTATACCCGCTAGTACCATTAGTCGCTCACTTTAACTGTTTAAGGCATTTTTTTGTAATTTTTATAAAAAAAAAAGACCATTCGGCATCCGAAATGGAAGTAGATTTCTTACGATAATTGTTCTACTTTTAATGAGTATATATAAATTAATAATCACCCATTAAAAATTTTCAAAGATATTAACAATAGCATTATCACCATAACACATAAGTCAATTATATGACTTTGAACCCTTATTAAAAGTCGAACAATTATCGTAAAACAAAAAATAAAAATTGTTTTTGTATGAGTAAAATTGTCAACGTGGAAGAACCGTCAGTAAAGCACCCCTAGCGCTTTCGCGCTTGAGGTGTGCAAAAGGAAAATATAGCTTTTTCTGTCGGCTATCAAGTTCTTTTTACATGAGAAGAATAGATATACCCGTTAAAAAGTTATTTACGAAAAAAACCAAAGAAGTAGGATTTTTCGTTTTTTTTGGTATTTCAAATGTCCATTTCTAAACTAGTTGATTTTGCTCATCTTCGAACTTAACCAAGCTAATCGTTGATAAAATAAGTGTCCCAAGTTTCATTAAGATCTGTTAAAAATTGTGGCCGCTATCGTCGCAACATGGCGCGTTATATTACATATATATATAAACTTTTAAACCAATGGTATTTTTGGAACCTACTTGATTAATTATGATAGATTATGGCAAAATTCTTTGAGAATTCCACCATGAGGACAAATGCAAAAAAAAGATTTCTATGAAATCTACTAATAACAACTAAAAATCTTATTATAGGTAAATAATTATTTGTGAATCTAAATATATTAAAATAAGATATATCAAATTATTTTATAATAGATTATAAATTTAAATTAAATGAGTGTTTTCAAAATCGCGCAAAGCCGGGCATTTTTTACTTTGACGTTCATTCGTTAGATTAAATTTGGGTTACGTCAAATTTTTTTTGAATTGTTGTAACTATATCTTATTAAATACATTTTGGAAATTCATGAAATTTAATATTATGAAAGAATAAAGTAGTATAATTTATAAATTATTTGTCCAAATCAATAAACTTATCATAGTTTAATTGATATTGTCTTTGAGCGACTATAGGGCCATGTGTTGGTCGAGTAATGGTACATGACAACTTTTAGTGAGCGACTATGGGTACACTCAAGGAGCTTATTTAAAAAATTAATAATAATTAATTATCAAGATTATTCTTCAAACTTAAATTTTATTCTAATACTCGAAGCTTCAAAAAATAACTATAAAAAAAATCTGGTTTTTCATTTTATTTATTAATTTATATTGAGTGATTTAATCTCACTCCAATGAAATGTGAGCGGGTATAGGGGCTGTTACCTTACTCTAGTCAAAAATATGCAAATAAAAAACCATATTTTTTTTAAGTAACCCCTTTTCGTGGAAAATTGAAAAAAAAAAATTTCAATGCACTTCTCATAAATAAAAATTCAAATGAAGAAAAATTCAATACACAGCATAAAAAATTTATAAATTAAATTCAATAAACTAGAGTTTCATTGAAATTTAATTAAATATAATATTGAGTACCGCGAAATCTTTTATACTCAACTCATAATAAATAATTTAAAAATATTCACTCATTTGAATAATTTATTTGCCAAAGAATAATTCAAAAAAATCTTTACACTATTAATTAAAATTAAAAAAATATATATACACATAGATATTCTCTGTATATTATACAAATATATTTATTCATTCTTATTCACATTCACATCAATGTTTCTAAGCCAAATTTTGTTTCTTCAATAAAGAGCAAACGAATTTTATCTCTCGTATTCCTGCAGTCAAATCCATCGGTTACTTTTTAAAAAAAAATTTGTCTCATTCATTATAATTATAATTCACTTTTACGCTCAGTAAATTTTTATCTTCAATCCGTTTATATTAAAAAATTGATATAAAAGAAGCTTCGTTTTATTTTTTTTCGTAACTAAAAATAAGTTATATAAAAATATTAATAAAAGTTGCAATATAATTTATTACAAAACTTTTAAATAAAAGAAAATGAATAATATTACATCTACAAAGTTAATCATGTTTAAGAAAGTGAATAATTAAACCTTGTCTGTGAAAATGGTCTTACGGCCTCTTAACGGATCTACGGACGCATAAGTACAAGTTAAAACACCCCGAATAATGAATTTATAAATTTTACGAGACGTTCAGGGCACTTGAGCATAGTCATATATATATATATAAAAATATATGAGTATACGCAAATAAAAAATAATAAGAATCCTTATTATTTTTAATTGTTTTATTTATTAAAACTCAATATCATTTTTTTTAATTAAATTACCTCATTAAATTTCCTGTATTTATTTAAAAAATATAGGGGAAGGGGGGGGGGGGCAAAACGGGATACTTAACGAGAAATTTAGATTTTAGGGACATAAATATTGTAAATTGGCTTCATTTGGATTCTATTTGAAATAAATATAATGAATTTTAGACTGCCATCAGAAAAAAAATTTTTATTTTCTGCGGGCAAAATGGGATACCTCAAAAAAAAGTTATTTATTTTTTTTTTTTCAAGTGAATAAAATTGATGTAATAATGTCTTTCTAAATTGATGTAAGTAATAAAATTTACGTGTTTCCGACGACGATACTCAATTTATCTGTGATTATTGTGAATAATTTTAGAGATTTATCTTTCATTAACGATGAATCAGTTATATATCGTTATCGTTATTTATTATAAATTTTGATACTTATGTTAAAAAGAATGTTAGTTAGTTTTCATTCCAAAGAAATTATTTTTATAAGAGAAATAATTAAATATTGAATATTAGAAAATTAACATAACTGTTAATAATGTGATATTATAGCACTAAAGTTATAAAATATTACAAAATTATGAAAGTTACAATGTAACAGTTAAAATTATGATGATTACCAATGTTACAGTTTTAGAGTTTTTATTAGTATTATTGTTGTTATTGCTCTTGAGTTAATTAAAGAAATAAATTTCTTAATTTGTGATACTTCATGAAAATAAATTTGTAATACGATAAAATTTGTACATTTTTTTCATTTATACTTTTCGCAAAAAATATAAAAATGCTTTTTTTAGCTTTTAATAGTGTAAAATGATACTAGATGTCATTTTTGATCATTTTCGAAAGTTTTTCGAGAAAAAAAAATTTTGACGAAATTTTAAGGGTATCCCATTTTGCCGGCCTATCCCGTTTTGCCCCCCTTCCCCTATGTTATTATATATATATATATTTAAAAAAAAAAAAATATGTGTCGCAGTGAATGCAGTTAATGTTATGTTTATATTAAAATATTTATTGAATGAAAAAATGTATATAAATATTTTCACGTCATTAATTCTATGTATATATGTATATATATCTATTTTTCCGAACCGGAATCAACGATACGTCCGCATCCCGAGGCTTGATATTCGGCTTTCTATACTTTCACGGGAATACTCCAAATTGCGTCATATATTGCTCGGTTAAAATCCCCGAGGCCCATTTGTGCAATTCGTATGCTTTTCTAATCATATATATAAATATATATATACCACAAGGGATTGGTATCTGTTTCATACGAGCTTATCCTGTAGTATAACATTTCTCTAAACTTTTTAACCCGCGCCAATAACTATTATTTACTTTTAAATATTATTTAACAAACGATAACTAGTGTCCTGATTTTTTCATTGTACACTAAAAGTATCTCTCTACACTTCTTATCGTACATATATTTATATATATTAATGGAAATTACTTTTAAAAAAATTTAACACTCGTTTCAATGGTTGAGGAGAGCGCAAAATTAAATGATCCGGAAGTTATCAGACAATTTGGATTTTTTTTTTCATCAAATAGATTACAAAAAAAAAAAAAGAAAAAAATATGCACATGTGGAAAATTGAAAAAACTGGAGGTGGATTTTTTTTGAATATTTTTTTTTAATCATTTATCGCTTTTAAAAAAATCCAAAGATGTGACGTTTGCTGACCTCAGTATCATAAAATAAAGCGACTATTTATTTCAACGAAAAAAATTTTAGAAAAATGTGATTTATTAGGGATTCTACGGTTTCCGTGGCGTCGAATAAAATTTTTCGATATCTCGCTTAGTTTTTGAGAAAAATGCGATTTTTTAAAAAAAGTGAAATATTTCATAGATTTTAATATCTTTAATTTTTTTGTTTTTTTTTTCGGAACGTGCATTTGAAGACGGAAATTTTGAAAAAAAAAACGTCTGAATTAGTCCTTTTTTGAAGAAGTTATAGTTATTTGAAAAAAAGTCTTATTTCGTCGAGTTCTACAAGAATTCGCGATCATTCGGTAGAGCCACGGAAACTGTCGACTTCCCGATTTATTATTTTCAAAGAGCTCGAAATTTTCAAAAATTTTTCTCGAGCAATTTTTATTTTATCCGGCGCTTAGACTAAAAATGATTTTTTATTTTTTCAAAGAAACTTCACCTGACAGTGAATGAATACCGGATTGAAATGTCGTATATACGTTTTGATAAAATGATGGGAAGCGATTGAATGGAGCTTAAAACGAGCGACAAACGATCCAGCAAAATCGGTACAAGAGTAGCGATCGTTTGAATGAGATAACCCTCATCCTTCCGCTTAGTCTTCTCTTTTATCCTGGAGCAAATATACCATAATACCAGTATAGTCCTTGTATCCCTGAATACAACTAAATGTATACCAGTACTAGTCCACTAGTCCCTCGTCTAGTAACTAGTTTGCGCGTGACACGTGTATCGTTGATTGGTTTAGTTGTGAACCCACTTCGGTATAAATATAACATATATACACCCACCGGGATTCGTAGTCTCCAATTTGTTGTTGAGCGATTGCTTCATTACGACAAGTCCGATCAAAATCCCTTTTCAATACAATGGAATTCACTTGCCCTCTTCCATTTTATCTCCACTTGTACTACATTCCATTTGTACAACGTTCATTTACATATACAACAAATTCCATTCACATAAATCACCCGCTTCTAAATAAATAAAATACATTTTTTTCCACTTACTAATAAAAATTTATTTTCTTCTCACTAATGCACTGTCTCATCTTCCTGATTTATGATAAAATGATGACTCTACTTATGTATAAAAATATATAGTCACTTATATTATACATGAACAAAAAAATAAGCCCTCAAAAAATGGATGTCAACATATATGATCATATATGTAAATATATTTATGCGCAAAAAAATAAGTCACATATATGTTACATCTATTTTTCTTAAAATTTTTCATTCAAATTCAAAAAATCATCTACTAGTTATTTTTGATGATTTCAAAATTTTTTTTTCAATCATCAAATTTAAATCTAATGCATACTTTGAACCCAAATGAGCATTGAAAATCTTCATTAGACTTTTTAGGACATAATAATTGTAAAAATTTGAAATGGACCTACTTAGACTGTGTTTACAAAGGCTTGAGTTGAACATACTCAGACTTATGGCGGCATTAATTAGACCTAGATAGACATAAATCGTGAATCGAATGTAACTTAACAGAAGGAAGGACTCCAAGAAATACCCTAGGTTAAAATATCTAGCCTCATCAAACCCAAGTAAGCCTCAATCCAGTCTCACTGAGTAAAGAAAACATTTTGAGCCTCAAATGAACCTACGACTCGAATATGTAATTTAAATTCGATTAGTATTATTTGAGGCTCCTTGATCACCATTTGAGGCTCATTGATGCTTTTTGAACATTATTTGAGGCTCAAAATGCTTTTTTTACTCAGTGAGGCTGGATTGAGGCTTACTTGGGTTCGATGAAGCTAAATATTGTGACCTGGGACTACAAAAAAGTAAAATTGTTTAATTCGCGTACTGAAGAATTGATGCAAGAGACCCAGTCATCTCTCCAGTGGGCTAATGACACCCAAGGGTTGATCGGGTCCCACAGGCAGCCTAGGACTAACAGAGGGTTGATTTAAAAAATTCTAAGGCTAGTAGAAAATTGCTGCAAGTGATCCAGTGATTTTATCAGTAGATTAATGACACCGAGGAGTACACGTGGAATAGGACCTAGAAGCAGCCTGGAACCAACAGAGTCGATTCAAAAAGTTCTGAATTCCTTCGTTTCACGATATATGTCATTGCAGGTCTTCGCAATTCATGCCTTTGCAAGTCTACACAGACAAAAAAAAATTCTCAACTGAAGGCAAATATTCTTGATTCAAGAAAATTTTTTTGGAAACCTAAATTTTCTCAGACAAAGCAGAAATTTTCTCCGATTAAGACAAATTCTCTTGGCTCAAAAAAAACTTGACTTGGTTCCCGAAAACGTTTGTCTTCCAAAATATTTTTTTGACTCAAGATAACTTATTTTTCTGTGTAAGTATGCTCATTTTAAGCTTTTAAAATGATTATGCCCTAAAAAGACAAATTTAGGCTTTCCATGGTCATTTAGGTTAAAGTATGCCTCAAAAATTTCATAACCGTCTTATTAGCTTACGTGTGCAAAAATCTCTGAAAAATTTTTAATCAACTTTTGTTTATTTGACGGGTTCATTCATCTCTTTGATGACTAAACTTCAAATAAAAGTAGTGATTTAATGAACTTCTTAGCAAACATTAAACTTCCGTTCAATCTTTTTTTTTCTGTGATTGTAGTAATAGTAAAAATAAAAATAGGAAATATTTAAAAAAAAAATTAAACCTCTATGTAAGATAATCTATAATTTTTTTCTACAAGCTCTTAAATGAAATTGAAAAGTTATTTCATTTTGTTTTTTATTTCATAACATTTCATTTCCGTGTGAGCATGGATTTAAATTCACTGACATTGGTTATATGGCAGTCACTTGAATTCAAGGGAACAAAGGATATCCAATATAGACTACATAAAACCAATATATGTCTGTATATATATATATATATGAACTATTGGAATGTGGTACGTGTGAACACGTATATTGATATTAACATACATACTGTACTATGAAGCAAACAATGTTACTAAGGTCAATAAAAATTAACAATCAAAAAAAAAAACGTTATCAAAAATTGAAAAAAAAAAAAAATTGCATTTATTTGTCTGTAAACATGAATATTGAATACAAGCTCTGATGATTACAACTGTGCAAATAAAAACCGGAAATAGGTCGGGAGCGAAATATGAAAAATAATGAAGAAAAAATGTAACATCAGGGCAAGATATTTTTTTATTTTCATTTAGATTCTCACCTTTCGTCACTTACTTGACCCTTTTTCTCAGCGCGATCTTTTGTTAACATCCATTCTCAGCTGGTATAACTCATGTGCTCTACTTACTCTTTATTTTTAATAATTTTCTTTTTCATTTTGTGAATTTTCCGCTACCCTCTTTAAATCATTTTTAATTTTTTAACTTACTCGAGTGGTTGTGTTCACTTAATTACCTCATTCGTGAAAAAAGAACATGACGAGAACAGAGAACTTCCGGTTAAATATAAATAATACAAGTTAACGCTTATTATTTATAATGAAAATGTAGGAAAAAAGTGTGGATGTGAATGGGTGTTGAAATGAAATGGAGGGTATTTGTTTTTAAAAATAGTTTAAAGTTAACGCAATATTAAATTCACGGATGTGATAATCTAGGATAATCAGTGCTAATGTGAAAACTCTGCTGTGAGAGATACTGAATTAAAATTAGAGGGAAAGAGAGAGATGAGTAAGTGCATAGTTTGTTGATGAGAAAATTTAGGACCAAGTTTTAACAACGTGGTCGGAAAATTTCACTTGGTTAAATGAACTGTATGTATATATTTTACTGAGACGGGCAATTTCATATGCTATAAAGTTATAGAAACAAATTTAAGAATTATAATTAACGATAAATAAAATAAATATTTATTGTTTATTTTAATACTCGAATCATTTTTTTATTTTTATTTTAATGTCCATAAAATTTTTTTTTTGTCGCCTTTATTTGATGGGTAAAAAACATAGTAACCAAAATGTCCTCCACAGTTAATTATTGCACGCCTCGGACGCGATAGCGGGAGAGGTTATGCTCTATAATCGACTTGTCGTGAAAACAGGATTTCCCTACCTTTAATCATTTCTGCTAATTTCATAAATCACCTCTGTGGAAAAAAAAGTACACCAATGTCTAGAGATAATTCTAAAGAATAATTTGGATTTAATTAAAAATTTCATTTAGCTACACTATAATAAGAAAAAAATTTGGAAAATCCAAAAGTGCACGCCTCGAACGCTCATGTTATGTTTTTTTTAAAAGTTAAATTTCAAATAAAATTGAATATCCCGCTCTTTTCCCATAGAAATTCCCATGGTAAATATACGGTAATAAAGGTAAAAAAAAATATAAGGAGATCATTCCTAATGAAAAATGGCGGCAGTGTGTGTTTGTTTACATGTAAGATTGCCGGTTTTAACCGTAATGATTTATTTTTAAAAAAACGAGAAGGCCTACAGTAGTGATTTTCGAAAAGAATCTTCTTTGCTTATTTCTGAAAATTTTGAAAAAAAAATTAAGTAGTTTCGTCAAGTCATTCTCGAGATATCCGTACCACGCCGTTTTTTTGAACCACAGACTAATGGACGTCCACGATAAATTTTTTTTAATGAACTTTTTTTTATATTAATACATATTGGACAAATTAAAAAAAGTATCAGGATTATTCATTAGTGTTTCAGCTTTATATTGATGTGCTTTTCATAATGTGTAAGATTAATAGAAAAAAAATATATGCACTTTAATGAGTAGAAATCGTGTGACCTTGACAGGTCGGTTATAAAGCACAACCTCTCCGCTTCGCTTCCGAGGCGTGCAATAAGAAAAAAATTATTTAACATGAGACCAGTTGGACGTCAATTGGGATGTCCGTGTGTGAGCAAGATATCTCTCGGAAAACTCAATTAATCAGTCCAATTTTTTTTTCAATAGCTTCAGATTTTAGTAGAATAGAAGCCTTTTAAATATTACTACTGCAGTCCTTCTCGTTCATTTATTATCAATTAAAAACTGAAAACTGATTATGTTTACTAATGCTTAATCCGCCATTTTCCCCCCACAAATATAAGGCATGATTATCATGAAACTTTGCTGATATTATAAGGCTCCACTTTACCATCAGATAATTTTTTTTTTTTTTTTTTATATATTATGTAACAAATCGACTTGCCAACTGTTATCCAATTAACTAAATTAAAAAAAAAAAAAATAAGAAACGTCTAGATGTTTATTAAAAAATTTTGTAATAAAGAAAAAACATTAATAATTAATTTTATTGTAATATGAGCGTTCAAGGCGTGCACTTTTGGATTTTCCAAATTTTTTTTTTTTTGCTGACTACTTTAGTCTCAATTTTTTGTTCATGGAACTGAAATTTTTTTGCTAAAAAATAATTAGTTACAGTTTGTAAAAAATGTGGGGTAAAATAGCCAGCCTCAAAGTGGAAATTAACAATCTTTTGGACAATAGTGACCCATTTCACCTCAGTCAGTTTTTTAAAATTCTCACTAAAATAATTCAGACAGAAAACACAAAAAAAAATTTTTTTACTAAAATTTTCAAATTTGCCGCGTTGCCCGAACTGACCAACTTGCCCCGTTTCTTCTAAAAATCGCAACCAAGCATTTTTGTACTGAAAAATTTTTTTGTTTCCAAAATCGTCGCATTTTTTCCCGGGTTCGACTTAATATTTGAATTTCTAAAACATTGAGCGATGAAGTATTGTAATTTTTACGGAACTTCTTAATATAAACTACGAAATTTCTCGATGTTTATACATAATTTAATAATAAAAATTAATAAAAAAAATAGTTTGAATATTTCTCAAGTACTTGTTACTTCGGTTGGTTATATAAAATTACCCAGAATCTTGATATTTTGCTCAACTTGAGAGAAACATACTTCACTGACCCGGAAGGGAAGTAACGAGCCGAAGAGATTTCTCCATGATGCTCTCCTTGTACTCGGATAGTTTCAGTCTCAAAAATCAGGTCAGCTTGTGCTAAAAAAAAATAAAAATAATATTTAATTTGCATCACTTTTCATTGACCACGCCCTGGCCTTTGGGCACTTAACTCACTAATTTTTACATCCGGCGTTCCAATTATTTTTAATCACCGACTCAAAATAAAACACTATCTACATCTTTACGCCTCTATTTACTACAATAATTATACATCTTTCTTGCAAATACTTTTTCATGTAATTTATTTTAGCCTCTCGCTATTTCTTGTTCTATCGATAACACAAATGGTTCGTCCTCGCCACTGATCTGTGTGATGTGAAAATCAATCAATCAGCATCAAGAATGCAATTACCATTTTCTAATTAAACCAATTAAATACCTTATCATTATTACTACAATTATTATTATTATTATTATATATCTAGCCGCATGAAAAAACCATATATGATAAATATATAATTAATATGGGACCATATAAGTGGCAAAAAACGATATATATTTTCTTATATATAATATAATTAATTATATACGAAAGTTTATAAGTTAATACATGTAGGGGAGGGTGGGGCAGAGCGGCCCCCCTAAGCCAATTATTATTTTTTGTGGCTTTCAACCATAAGATCACTTTACTTTTGTCCTATTTCGAACAAATTTATGGACATTTTGCCAAAATTCTAAAAAAATTTTTTTTTTTTTTGTGGGGCAGAGCGGCCCCCCTTCAAAAAGTGATAAAAAAATTTTTTTTTTTCGTTTTTTCTTTTTTTAAATTGTTTTCATCATTAAGAATGTATTTCTTTCTCTTGACAACTATTTTTGGTTTTATATTACTCGAAAAAAATTTTTTAAAGCGTAAAAAATCGTTCTCTCTCGATTACCTTAATTACTAATTGTTATTTAATAAAAAAAAAAAATCAATTCTATAATTTTACTTTATTTCAAAAATTTATCAACTAAAAAAAAAATTTAATTTTTATAAACTTTTAGTGACCAAATTTACCTCTTACATAAAGAAACGGCCGAAAAATATGAAAAAATAATTTTTTCGAAAGTTTCGGCTGGTCCATTTTGCCCCAGGTGTTATGCGTAGGGCTAGAAATGTGGAATTATAATCATTTTTTTTTTAATTTGACGATAAAAATATGAAAAAATCACTTTTTCAAAATTTTGGGCTTGTCCATTTTGCCCCAAATGTCATGCGTAAGGGTAAAAATGCGCAAACATATCGGATGTATAGTAATTAGTCAAAAAAAAAAAAATTTTTTTTTTGGTCAAAATTTTAGGGGGGCTGCTCTGCCCCATGGGGGCCGCTATGCCCCACCCTCCCCTATTATATATATTGATAATTATATATGTAAACTTATAAGTTAGCACATATATGTATTACATATATTGATAATTATATATGTAAATTTGTAAGCTAGCACACATATATATATATATATTCTGAACAGAATGTTTGAATCTTATAACAGAGAGAGGAAGACAGAAAAGAATAGATTTTATTTATTCTTACATATATGAGGAGACTTATATGCTTCTATATATCGAAAAATATACAAAAATTTATAAAGTTAAATACATGGTACATATATCGTGCCATATAATGATTAATTATATATGTATTCTTATTTGTTTCTATATATAAATATCATTTATTTTTGAATATATTAAAACTACAAGTTTTCAAATATATATAAATAATATATTGAAGTTATACGGAAATATATGAAATCATATAAGAGAAAACATATATAGAAATATAATAAAATCGGCCAAAATCTATATATAGTTCTATATAAGATTTCATGTATTGTCACATATATATTTATATCTGTAACATATATTTTTTAATATATGTTTACGATATATGATATTTTCATGCGGGTATATATTTAGAAACTAAAAATATGTTTCCATAAATGGATCAAAAAAAAATTTTTATTTTTTCATATCATGAGTAAACTGATAAAAAATTCAAATTACAATTTTTTTATCTAAACAAAATTTATAAAATTTCCTTAATCTCATTTTCAAAATTCTTGCATTCATTTGAAAAAAATTCCAATCTTGAATTATTTAATTAATTTCTCTATAATTAAATCTAAAAAAAAAATTTCAAATGCTCGCTTAGTATTCAAGTGATTTTTTTATCTCTATTTTTATAAATTTATTTTCAAAGCATCCATTAAACTTTCTTCCTTTATTTATTAACGTAATTTTTTTCTCGTTTTACCAAATGATAAAGCAAAAAGGATGACTCTCGAAAATGATGATAACTCAATGGAAAAAAATTGTACAGCTCATTAACCTTCTTTTCTTGTTGCCAGCTTCATCTTTCAAACGCGATCACAGATTTTCACTTGAATTTTTTTCTAAAGACTGATAGCTCATAAAAAAACTTAATAAATAAATTTTTTCTCATTGTTTTTACTGCAGACTGAATTCAAAAATAAAACCTCCAGTTTCAAAAAATTCTACTCTCGCAAAATAAATTTTTGACATTCCGTGAAATTCCACCGAAGCTAAATTCTGAAATTTAATGAATTACTTCCACAAATAAATATACAGTCATTCTTTACCCACATGAAAAAAATTTATATGTGAAAAAATATACTTTAAAATATATGAATATTATAATGTGATATATTGCACAATATATAAAATAATATTCATATTTTTGCCGTATAATATATGATAATATATTGAAAAAAAATATATTGCTACAATATATTAATTATTTATTTATCAATATAACTTTTTTTATGTATGTTTATCATATATATCTTGGTATATTTTATTATATATTTATATATTGTATTGAAAGTAGTATATTTATTAATATACAATGTGATGTATATTTTTTATATGTTTTCCAGTATATTGTAAAATATATGGTACTCCATATATTTTGCAATATATAATGTCCAATATATTGCAAAATATATGGTACTATATATATTTTTCGTACTATGGTATGTCACATAATAAAACCATGCATTTTAGTTTGTAATTTTCATTTCTATGTTATCGGGCAGCTTCTCAAAAAATATCGATATATAAAGACTATAATTTTCAATATATCGAGAAAAATATAATTTTTAATATATTGGAAAAATATAACTTCAATATACCGCAAACCATAGATTTAACCATATAAGTTCTTCCATATATGATCAATTATATACAGACAATATATCACTAATTATATGGGTCAAAATATATATGAATTTTATCATATTATACTTTATAAATTACATATATACCATCCATATATGACAAAAATATATTGAGCATTATATGAGATAATATAAATAGAGAAATATAAAACATTATATAAAAAGAAATATATTATTAAAAATATATAATCCAATATATGTAAAAAACATATATACATAAATATATATATTTTTGCCGCCATATATTTATCACATATTCATCGTATATATTTTTATATATTTTTAAGAATGTATAGCTTTTCCATGCGGGTAATTACTAGTTGTTCGACAAAATCCATATCAAATTTCCAAAATTTTTCGTTTCATCAATTCGATCTGTAAAACTTGACATTTAAAAAATAATATTGACGCTGCTACATACGTCCTGGAACTCTTTGGTTTCTATGACACCCGTACTCACACGATCCCTGATCCATGATACATGATCCATTTCCGTAGATACATTCTCTATGTATACTCAATACATAGAATTGAAATATATACCCTATTGTAGTCAAATACATGAGCTACAAGGATATATGTAAATACATACGATTGAAAGCTCGTTGAGATCTCAACGGACAGCCTCAAGCTCCCATTCCCAAAGTCACGATGGAATAGTTGCGTTACACTAGTACTATCGTAGAGACGATTGAAATGCAGATTGATGACGATGCAGAATCAATATGCCAAACTTTACAATGAATAAGTAACTTCTCACCTTCATTTACTCAAACGACCACCGCTGCTGTCCATCATCTACATTTCCATCTTCCATCTCAATCTTCATCTCCATCTCCATCTCCATCTTCGACTCCATTTTCATCTCCATGTTGGTATTGATATTGACATCAATACCGACGTCTATTTTCTATATCATATCAAATTTCAATTCTAGACACTGTTCAAAGCTATTGATTAATTTTTCCATGCTAATTTATCAAGGGTAAATTTACTTGGTAAGATATCGGCAGTACAGATCTGATAGTGTGGAGATAGAATAGTAAGAGAAGCGATAATAATAATAGTTATAAGAGTAAGGGTTAGTGTGGAATGATAACCAGCTTTCCGCGAGCTTGTCTGCTATTTGCATTGCTGAGTAGGCAAGTTTGGTAGAGCTTTGCTGCTAGCTTGCTGGTTTGGACGTGCGATGTTGGTTCGCTGGATGGGAGACGAGGACGGAGGATCTGTAGGATGAAGGTGTAAAAGCAAGTGCTGCCCAATTAGCGGCTGCGCTACTCTATACTGACTAACTCTAATTCACTGACTCCGAGCAAATCTACACACGATCCCTCATCTCTACCATAGTCTACCCACTTAACCATCGCGTGTGTATTTACATCCACATTCACGTCCACATCAACATCAACCGTGGGATCTATGTATAAATATATATCCATCTTCACATTTCACATACTTCGCGAACCATTCATGAGTATACTTGGTTACCCTTTCGGCTGTCACTCAATCTAACCACTGGTTACTAGTTACTTTGTTTGCTTTTGTGTTCATTATTTAGCCCTTTTATTTTTGCTTTTTATTTAGTAATTGGGCAGGATTTTTTTTTTAGATTTGGAATTTTTTATGCAGCGAAATCGATAAGATTTGAAATTTTTTTTTTTTAATGATTGTGACATTTTTTTTTTTCTAATCTAAGAAACGAATTTTTGGAAATTTTGAATTTGTTATTTTCCATATAAAAATATGTGAAGTTCATATGCATAATGATCAAAAATATTTTGAAAAATTAAAAAAAAACGTATTTTTGATCAATTTCAGCAATCAATTTTTTTTATTATATTCATTTGAGAAAATTGAGACATAATAAAAATGGTAGAATTGAATTTCTATGAAATCTATTTAAAATAGTCGATAATTTGAAAGAAATTCAAATTTTCTTGAAAACTAATTAATTGGAAATTTTTTTGAAAAAAATAATCAGTACACGGAAAGAAAATTATGGAAACGGTTCCCATAATTTTATAAAATTTTTTCCTATACCAACATAAGAATTATGACCATAAAGTATGGGAGCAGTTCCTATAATTATAGGAATGTTTCACATAGTTTTTGGAACAGTTCCTATAATTATGGGAATGCTACCCATAACATTATAGGAATAGTTCCTATAATTTAAAGGAATTGTTCCTAGAATATTATGGGAATTATTCCCATAATATATAGGAATGGACCCAATATTTTTTAGGAATCATCCCCAATAATTATAGGGATGCTCTCCATAATATTATAGGAATGGTTCCCATAATATTATGAGAATGGTTCCTATTATTTTTGGGAATGGTTCCTATAATTATTGGGAATGATTCCTATAAAATATTGGGTCCATTCTTATATATTATGGGAATAATTCCCATAATATTCTAGGAACAATTCCTTTAAATTATAGGAACCATTCCTATAATGTTATGGGTAGCATTCCTATATTTATAGGAACCATTCCTATAATGTTATGGGTAGAATTCCTATAATTATAGGAACCATTCCTTTAAATTATAGGAACCATTCCTATAGTGTTATGGGTAGCATTCCCATAATTATAGGAACAATTCCTTTAAATTATAGGAACCATTCCTATAATGTTATGGGTAGCATTCCCATAATTATAGGAACTGTTCCTAGTATGGGTACAATGGCAATCTATTCCCATATCATTATGGGAATGGTTTCCATAATGGTATAGGCATTGTTCCCATATTATTATGGGAACCATCCGAATAATAGTATGGATAAAATTCCATTACCATTATGGGAACTATTCCCATAATACAAAGCAAAAGTTCCCATAATTATCTTTCCGTGTAATTTTTTTTTACTAATGACGTCGATGCATAATCACAGATATAAATAATGAAATTTATATTTTTCATTTTAAAATAATATAATTTAAAATAAAAAGAGTAATAGAATCTTGAAAGCTCTAAGTAACCTCATATATATCAAAGCCTCTGTGGCACATAAAAGTGGAATGATTAAAGTACGACAAAGACCGGGGGATTTAGTTAAGATGAAAATTCCTTTCTCCACCATGTCACTGTCCACACTAAGTTATCCGTTTCTTTTCCAACTTCCACTCGGGCTCTTATCCTCCTCTTCTCTTTATTTCTCTTTCTGCATATATATATATATACATAAAAGTTCTTGTGCTTTGTCTGTGTCTCTCTTTCATTTCATTTCTCGGTCCTCGCACTCAGGACATACCTTGTACTTGCCGGATTTAACTTTTAAAGTACGTAATTACCTAGGTCCCGTGTAAATTTTCAAATTTATGTTTACATATTTTTAATTATTTTTATAATGTATCAATAAAAAAATTTTTATGCACAGAAAAATAAATTCTACTGGTTAATTGTCAGTAAAACTGAGCCTGGATAAATAATTTACTCTTCCGTTTCTAGATTGAGTTCAATTATGAGGTAGAAAAACCTAATTTCGAGTCATTTTTAAATAAAAAAGAATAAAAATTGAAACAAAAAGAATCAGTTTTTTATTCTTTCCATATTTATTTTTTTTTGGCCCGAGTTTACTCTAAATTGTAGGGTAAATTTTATCAAAAAATTTTCTCATGTGCGTTTTACTTTTCACTCTTAACAATCGGAAGCATTTAAAATATGAATTTAACATCACTAGAATTTTTGTGTCACTGAATTCTTTTTTCGTATAAAATATTTATAGAAAAAAAAAAAATAGCGGCATAAATTTTTATTTTTAAATATGAGTGCATTCTTCCGTTACCATGAATTCGCATTAAACTTTAACGTCTTTGTTGATATTTTCTTTGATGTAAAAAGTATTTTTTTGAGAATCATTTTTATCCATTCCAATATTTCCCTGGAGGATAAAAACGAATCTTGAAAAATACCTTTGAGTATTTATATGCCAGTACAGTATAGAGAACTATTTGAATATTTTTTTTTAGCATAAAAAATTTTATAACATATTGAGTATCAATCATTGTCACGCTGCGATTGTATTTTTTGTTTTATCTCGACAATTTTTCTTCCCAAAAACAAAAAAAGAAATCTGAAAACCGCCTGACCCTGCGAGTCAGCCCCAAAACTTCCCGCTGTTTTCGAGCTCAGGGAGCTCGGAAACATTATTACTTGTAAATTTTTGAGCTTTTCGAGCTCAAAAATTTGTTACGCCGGTAAAACATACCTTCACTGAAAAATTATAATTTTTGTCCGACGATATCTTTGGATGGAATGATCCGATTTGAACGTTTTTGGTGACAACCGAAAGGGCTCAACAAGACTTAAAACTGATTACATTTTTAGGTGAATCGGGCGAGTGGTTTATAAGTTATACGCAAAAAACCAAAAACAACACGGAAAAAAATGATTGTCAATAATTGTGGTTCAACTTCTAATTATTTATGTTATGTTCAATAACTCAATTCATCAGATGTCGACCTCGAAACATCGACATCTGATGAAAACTCGATTTTCGAAAATCGGGCCGAAACCAATAACTTCTCTTTTTTTGAAAATTTGAAATTTTTTTAGCGGGAAGTTAAAAAACTTTATTTCAAATTTGATTACATGGTTATCAATAAAATGGTTAAATAAATACTGTACTTGTGATTAAGTAAATTGAAGAACTTTAACAAAGAAAAAAAAATTATGAAACTACAAAGTAAAAATTTAAATCAAAGATTAAAAACTGGGTTTTAATTAAAAGATTAAAGCATCCGAAATTAATATATCCTTTGTCTTGAATGAAAAATTCTTGGGTTTTATTTTTCAGTGTAAAGTATTGTAATGACTTTTAAAGCAGTTGTAAGAGTTTTAAATCCCCATATAAAATAACTTTAAATTTAAACACTTAAGTACTTTAGAAATGAGTACAATGCTTTAGTTAGGGAATGAAACACTTGTTTAACTGTAAATCCAAGTGTTTCACAAATACTTTATTTAAAAATAACCAAACGTTTAAGTCTCATTTAAATTCAATGTAAACACTTATTCTATTTATATAACACTTGGACTCAGTGTTTTCGCTGAGAAGTGTATCCGTGATCAACGGTAATGTTTATTAACCCTTCGGAGGACACTTGTGTCAGACATCTCAGCAAGTTTATTTTTTCTATTGTTTTTTTAAATTTCATTTAAATAATTGTGTCAATACTCAAGTTTACGTCGTACAAAATTTATTGTAAAAATTTTTGGAGTCATCGCGGATTAAATCCGGAGTTAATCCGAATCAAAGTGCACAGTAAAAAAAATTGTGTATCTGTGTAAAAAACGGTCCGTGTTAAATTTTTTGTGTTAAATCAACACAATTCTCTGTGTTACTTTAGAATTTTTAATCGGTCTACTATTCAACACTTTAAAAGGGTTACCTAGTACAAAAATCGATATTATCAACATTTATTAAGTGTTACTTTAAAATCAACACAGAAAAAGTGTTGAAGCGACAGTTGAATTGTGTTAAAAAAATGTCTTTCTTCTATTCACTTGGGAAGCGCCATTAAGCATCAGTTTTGCTCGGTTAGTTATTATTTTTGTGACATTGATTTTATTTATTTTCAATTAGACATGAAAAAATAAACTTGACAAAGTTCATGATTCGTATAGTTTAAAAAAAAAAAAAAATATTTAAAAAATTGCATCTGTGGCTTTTTTACTTTTCTACGTGCGCACATTTTTATTTTTTATTTTTTTTTCGTAATTGATTTGTTGATAAAAAAATTGAAAAATTGTTAACTGTCTGCTAACTTAAGGATCATGTTTACTATCACAAAATAGTTAAATGTTAAATAATAATTGTTAACACTTTTGATAATCTAAAAATAATTAATGGTACAAAAATAAAATGTAAAGGTTAACATTTTTTTTGTGTCGCCATTAACATTTAAAAAGTGTTGAAGTTACTTCTCATATTACTCGAATTGTGTGTTGAAATTTTAACACAAATTTTGTGTTTAAATTCAACACAAACAGTCTGTGTTAAAAAATAACACAAATATTCTGTGGACCGTTTCTAACCTACATTGTGTTGATTTTAACACAATATTTTTGGCTATACTTCCGAATACGGCATATCACCAATTACTTCAAAAAATACGGCGTAATAACCCTAATAACATATAAAACCCAGCGCGATTTGTCTGAGTTGGCGATACGGACGAATAGATGCGATTATGTTGGAATACGTGCACATAGATGGCGCTGCTAATTGATCGATTATCAATAGCTAAATTAAAATTAAAATACTTAATAATTAATTTTATTTAAAACCGTAAGAAGGATGGTGGCGTGTAGGTTCAACCCATTTATAATTTTATGGTAACTTCAGTGTTAGGTATGAGGCAGAATGTGATGGAGGTGCCTCACTGACGATTCCACCATCACATCTGGGATGAAACCTAACATTGTTCGGTGTCTAACGAATTCATTCGTTAAAGATTGTTATTGGTGAATTAGTGGCATATTTAGTTCAAAATTTCGTGAATAATTTGTTAATTAATTAAACAATTAATTGATAGGTTGGTGAATTTTTGAACACGTGTTGTGTGTGTCTGAGGTAAACATCAAAATGAAGGCTTATTCGGCTCCGTCGCCAATAAATTCCCTCGGGTAACGTCTCTACACATAAAAATGAAGTTTGTGTGTAATTAATAGACAAAAGTAAGGTGTGCCGTATTCGCCAGAAAAGTCATATTTTTTACTGTGTGAATGCAGATTGAAAAAAAAATCCAGACCACCCGTTCGGAAAACAAACTCCCGATTTATCCAAAATCATTTTTTCCGAAACTCCAAAACTTCGAGTGACGAAGTGAATGTGAATTTTTAGAAAATCTGCAAATACTCCGATTTTTTACAGTCAAAATTTTTTATTTAATTGAAAAAGTAGAGGAGTCAAAATGGGCCATACAAAAATTTATACGCGAAAATAAAAATTCAGTAGTCCATTTTGACCCGATAATATTTTTTTGAAATTAATAAATTCATGAGAAAAAAAAAATGAAATGTCCATTTTATCCGATCTCATAAAAAATGTATTTAAATTTATCATTTTTCACTTACCATCTATTTAAAACGATCAAAAATTTATTTGCCAGTTAAAACAGACTTTAAGACTTAAATCGATTTTACGAGATAATTTAACGATAACATTTATCGACATCTATAACAATATATGAATGAATATATATATATATATATATATGTATATATATATATACATATATATAAAGTATATATATGTATATATACTTTTATGCCTCAAACAAAAATCTTAAATCCTAAAGAAACTAAAGTATAAAATATTTATCGAACAATATTAATTACCGGAAGTAAAAATAATAAACCACGAACCTTAAGCCCCACGGATGAAATAAAGTAAAAATAAAAATAAAAGTATGCCCAGTATTAAGAAACAATTCACGTCTATATAACGTGTAGTCTCTTTATCGTATTGTACGAACATAAGCCAAGCACGTACTCGCGAAAAAAGATTTCCCCAGATAAAATAAAAAATATATATAGTCTATATATATATATATATATATATATATATATATATATATATGAATCCACAGTGGACTACATAACATGCTTTTGCTAAAGACATTTTTAGTAAAAGCATTTTCATACTCTCCGGCATTCCAGTTCACAAAATAAAATCATTTAAAAAAATATAGATTGACATTCTAACAATTTTATGACAGACTAAAATTCATAAAAATCACTCATATTTATCGTACATTATTATTATTAAAAAATATTCATGATGAAACGTACAATGGATTTACGTCATGATAAACTCATTTTTTTATCTCTCAACTTTTATCTATTATAAAACTTTTTTTTTTATTTTTCCAGCTTGTCGGCGGTGAATTTGATATGGAACTAAATTTTGTCATTCAGGATGCCCAAAATATCAGACATATGCTGGAATTACTAGATCACTGTCCGCCAAATCTTCAGGTAAGTTTTCAAAAAAAAAATTTTCATTTTTTTGGTTTAATTCTGATTAATTCGAAAATAATTCTCCAATTTCTGGTTCTGAATCCGAATTGAACTAAATTAAAACGAATTTGAAATTTTTGAATCAGTTTTATTCTGTTTAATTCAAATTCAAATTTTCAAATCAGTTGAATTCTGTTTTGCGGAATTCGATTGAATATAGGGGAAGGGGGGGGGGGGCAAAACGGGATACTTATCGAAAAATTTAGTTTTTAGGGACATAAATATCGTAAATTGACTTCATTTTGATTCTATTTGAAATAAATGTAACGAATTTTAGACTGCCATCAGAAAAAAAATTTTTATTTTCTGCGGGCAAAATGGGATACCTCAAAAAAAAGTAAATTTTTTTTTTTTTTTTTTTTTTTCAAGTGAATAAAATTGATGTAAAAATGTCTTTCTAAATTGATGTAAGTAATAAAATTTACGTGTTTCGGACGACGATACTCAATTTATCTGTGATTATTGTGAATAATTTTAGAGATTTATCTTTCATTAACGATGAATCAGTTATATATCGTTATCGTTATTTATTATAAATTTTGATACTTATGTTAAAAAGAATGTTAGTTAGTTTTCATTCCAAAGAAATTATTTTTATAAGAGAAATAATTAAATATTGAATATTAGAAAATTAACATAACTGTTAATAATGTGATATTATAGCACTAAAGTTATAAAATATTAAAAAATTATGAAAGTTACAATGTAACAGTTAAAATTATGATGATTACCAATGTTACAGTTTTAGAGTTTTTATTAGTATTATTGTTGTTATTGCTCTTGAGTTAATTAAAGAAATAAATTTCTTAATTTGTGATACTTCATGAAAATAAATTTGTAGTGCGATAAAATTTGTACATTTTTTTCATTTATACTTTTCGCAAAAAATATAAAAATGTTTTTTTTTAGCTTTTAATAGTGTAAAATGATACTAGATGTCATTTTTGACCATTTTCGAAAGTTTTTCGAGAAAAAACAATTTTGACGAAATTTTGAGGGTATCCCATTTTGCCGGCCTTTCCCGTTTCCCCCCCCCTACCCCTAAAAGAATTAAAATTTTTAATTCGGTCGAATTCAGTTGTTTAATCAGGGATTATAAATTTATTTATCTATTTATTTATTTAAAGAAAATGTAAATTAGTTTATATCTATATATATAAATTGTAAATATTAAATCGTAACCCAAAGTTATATAACATTTTGATATACATCCTCAAAGCTTATGCATACACAAAAGAATGTAAACATTTCGAGCGAGGTAACACCAAGTGCGCAATACGTGATGTTACGCAATGGCCTAGCAATAGCGATAGCAACAGTAGCAGTACTACTGTACTAAGTAGAGACGTAGAGAGAACAAGTGATATTTAAATTCAGTCCACGTATATATTTCCAGTGGTATAAAACGTGCTGGGCTGGCAGTCTACTGTCTACTGTGTACTGTGTTACGGTTTGAGGTGGAACAGTCAAACTACACTGAAAGACTGACCTATACAAAACCATACTACTGTAACATGTACCATGTACTTGGTTCACTCAGCACAGCTACTGTAGTATACTATAGGCCAGACTATAGGAAACCGTGTTCTTTCACTCACTGCACCGTGACTTGTACTACTTGTATTTAGTTGTCCGGTGAATGCAAACCACCGACCAACGCCTTTTAAAATATTTCCATACCAACTAGACCTTACTATTATTGTTAATGGGTTTTAACTTTGACTCAGGTTTACTTTACGTGTTTATTGAATTCTTTCCTTCACTTTTTAGTTACAATGAGAAATTACATTGTCAATACAAGGAAAGAAAATTAAACTAGAATTTACGATGCTAGCATCGTAATCGCCCGAGTCGAAATAGTAGACGTAGTTACCCGTGTAAAAAATATACATGAGACAGATTTGAACTTCGAATGTAACTTTTTTGGAACGTTAGTAATTTTTATGGTAAAGGATTAAGTTTTTATGAGCAAATTTAGAGTCAAAAAAGGACGTTCTTGGAAATTTTTTGGAATTTTTTATAGATATTCCAAAAAAGTTCCATAATCACCACTTTTGACCTTTTTCGGAGGCTAAAAAAGACGTTCCAAAAACATTAAAAAATGGTACAAAAATCGTTACTTTACAACCTATTATAGAACTAAAATAGACGTTCCAAAAACATTCCAAAACAGTTCCAGAAGCTCAACTTTTGACTTTTTTATGGACTAAAAAAGGCGTTTCAAAAACTTTCCAAAATCACTTCTTCTGCTTCTTTTGTAGAATAAAGACGTTCTAGAAAGATAACAGAATAGTTCAAAAATCACTACTTTTGAGTTTTTTATAGAATTAAAAAAAACGTCCAGAAAAAATTCCAAAAAAGTTCCAGAATCTCAACTTTGGACTTTTTTATAGACTAAAAAGGCGTTTCAAAAACTTTCCAAAATCACTTCTTCTGCTTTTTTTGTAGAATAAAGACGTTCTAGAAACATAACAAAATAGTTCAAAAATCACTACTTTTGAGTTTTTTATAGAATTAAAAAAAACGTCCTGAAAAAATTCTAAAAAAGTTCCACGAATGTCCTTTTTTGACTCGAAATTCGCTCATAAAAACTTTTTTTTTACCATCAGAATTACTAACGTTCCAAAAAAGTTCCATTCGAAGTTCTAATCTGTCTCATGTTTAGAAGTTCCACATGCGGAACTTTTTTGGAATCTTTTTGGAACGAATTTTTTTTACACGGGTTGAAGGTTTTGAAAATTATGCATTCAAATGAAGCTTCAATGTTTTTATAGGGCCCAAAATGTAACTTGGTTATTTTTTTGCTACGCCTTTATGGTTCCCGGTATCTGCCTTAAGAGCCAGAAGGGCGTAGTAAAAAATTTTGGGGAATTAGATTATAATCCAGTCCAAAATTGATGAGAAATTTTTTTGGTATGCTTATATTTCCTTTATAATCCCAGTGTAATTTAAAATAATACAACCGTAAAAAATCGTAATATCTCCAACTTTTAAAGAAAAATTAATAATCGGTTGACTGTCTAAAAAAATTAAATACAATTTTCACTAAAAATGAAATACAGCCGTCTTACAAATGTTCCATTACGGCCTTAAAAAAACTAAATAGCAATTATTTAAATCTTTAAATATCCCAAGTATTAAATAAAAAAAATGTATGAAAACATTTTCTTTTAAATTTATCCTTTCAACACCAGCATTTCTCAATGATCGACATTTTCCTCAGCGCACCTCTATTGCCATTGGCTTTTAGCTATCTCTTCTATTTCATCTCTTAAAAATCTTTCAACTTTATATATTTTCCTTTCATTCATAAAATTGAACCCTTGAGAAATCAAGTGCTACAACTTTATTCCTTATTCAATATTTTCCACAATATTAATTAAAATCAAATCTCATAACTCAGAACAGAACTCAATTATAATTAAAATAATTTATAAATTTAATTAATTTATTGGTCGGGGTAAAAATAATTAAATACAGAAATAAATTAACGTCAGTACACGTAAAAAAATGGTAACATCGTAATTTTTCCTATTAATTACCCATACAAAAAACAAGAATCGGCTCATTACTGGGTCGTGAATGGCTGCCAATTTCAAAGCATCGGCCGAAGATCGGCTAAATTGTGGCAATCAATCATCGGCCAAAGCTTGGCATCAAGAACACTCGATCAAACAGTTGGCCAACGAACGGCGATTAATTGTACGCCGTTTTTACAATCATTGCAAACCAGGCATCGGCCGATCTATGGGAAAATTTCTAAGCTCGGCGACTTTGTATGGGTTGCATTGAATATAATTTTTGGAAAAATTTTCTAAGTATAAACTGGATATACAAAATTCAAAAATAATAAATTATGATTTATGATAATTTTGAATTTTCCATTTTCCCGCTTCCCTATTTGAAGTAAAAAAAAAACAATAACTTCCCGAATTTTCGAAAAGTCTTCGATTTTCTTAACAGAAAGTTAAAAAGAATTCACTGAGGCTCAAATATTTTGATCTTAAAAACTTTTTCAATTTAAAGATCACAAAAAAAATTTCAACTGAACATAAATCATTTAGCGATCTATTATATCAATAAAACGATAAATTTATGAATTGCACAATTAACCTCGAGCGTGATATCGTGAGTATCAGCTCCCACTTAACGACCCTCGTAAAATAATAAAATAAAATTAGCCCAATGAAATTGCGAGGTTTCTTAAACTATAATACCAGATAAAATGAATACGAAACATTAAGGCAGCAATTAGTAAAGTCATGATGAAGTTGCTAAATGTAAGTACATATAAATTGGCTTCTCTATCATAATTCACGGGTGGGTATTGCCGTAAGCGCAAGTGTTACGTTGGGCAAACTATAATCAACTCGAGATCAATTTCGACCCGGTGACACCCTGAATTGATAATTTCATTAAAGGAGTTTCCACGTTCCGGTGGCCTCACTCACTTACTCACTCACTTACTCTTACTCTTACTCTTGTTCTCCTTCTCCTACCGCCTTTTATCACCCTCTAAACTCCTCTTTACTTTGCTCAGTTAGTCCACCCCCGATAGGAGTAGAATAGAAGAGGGCATTTCATCCCCCGTTTAATCTGCATAGAGAATGTATACCGATAGAAACTGTTAGTCCAATCCAAATTCACTAAACATAAACCTCATATATATATATATATATATATCTATCTTATAAATAGCTTATACATACATACATTTTATACATACATTTTTATTTTAATGTCAAGCTCTTAAAATCGATCAGAAGACTATTTTTTTATGAGCATCACATTAAAATAAAAATAACTAGAAAACAATGCGGAATTCGAAAAAACTTTATTCGAAATAACTTTTAGGGAATAAAATTGTCTACAAAAAAGGTCCAATGGTATTTTGTAATAAGTCTGATAGTTTCGCCGGAAAAGTAGAAAATCTCAAAATTTAATATGAATTCGTCTTCAACCTCAAATAACTTTTAAACAAATAGATTCCTCAAAAAATGATAAGAATCTTTTTTTGTAGAGCATTCAATTCCCTACAAAAATATGCCTGCCAATTATTCCTATGACGCATCGTTAGCTACTTATAAAAATCAGAAGACGTAAAAAAAATTTTTCCCATGTTATTCTTATGGAAAATAGAAAAGTGCGATGAGGAACCTCTTAATGTTAATATTAAAAGCTCTAATTTTCACAGGCGTCTTTTTTTATCTAAATGAAACTTTTGAACCTGTTTGGAAGAAAAAAAAAAAAATTTGTTATTTTTTGGATCACCCTAATACATACATACACTATATATATTGCGATATTATTCAGGATAAATGACACGTCCCGAGGGGATTTTAAGTCAAGTGGACGAGTGTGTTTGACTGATGATTAAATTATGTTGAAAATGAGGAGTATAGTTTTGTGGTATAATTATTTCGGTCAATCGGAAGTTTATTGGAACTAACGAGCTCGGTTGTTATGCATTTGCCACTGATGTTGCTGTTGTTGATAAATTGTTATGATCTGGATCTAAATCTAAACCTGAATGATGATAAAATTAAACGGGTAAATAACGAGTTTGAAAACTCGACCCGGTCATTTCATCTAATGACTTTTTACTTGTTGACTTAATTTTTTTTACTGGTATATATATGTATTATATGTGTGTAGGTAGCTTAGATTTTTTTTTAACTCCACTTTCTCTCTCATTTAAACCAAATTGGTATAGTAAACATGTAGCGCTGGGCTTATCTGGGACAATAGGAGCTTGATGAAAATTCCCAACGGTATCACTATATCCCGGGCGTATTCATTGTCTCTGAAATAACATAGTTACGAGATAGTTGTAGGAATGAAAAATAAGTAACAACTGTAATAACAATTATTATTATTCATTATTTTAAATATGAATAAGTAATCCAGACAAATTAACTAAATTAAGTATTATTATTATTCTGATAAGTTGACTCACGGTTTATTGAAATTTTTATAATTATAGAGTAGACTGAACTTTAATTAGTCCAAGAAATGGAAATTTTTATTTTTTATTATTTATAAAATTGAATTTTTATGATACTGAAGATAACCGTCGTCTAAAAATTTTTTGATTTGTTTATATAGCAACAAAGTATTAAAAAAAAATATTTGAAAAAATTGCACCTATAGTTTTTTAAATTTTCTACATGTGCATTTTTTATTTTTTTATTTTTTATAATAATTTATCGTTTTTAACAGAATTCAAAAATTATTAGACGTCGGTTAACTTCAGTATCATGAATTTTTTTATTAAAAATTTGAAAACGGCATTTTTTGATATTTTCAAATTTACTGTGCTTTTGAAAACTTGAATCTACAAAATTTTATTTTCATCTCTAATTTTAAAATTATTTAAAAAAAAAAAATTTCAACCCCTTGGTAAAAAGTTGAATATTATGACGATTAAAATGATTCTGAAGTTAGCAGACAATTAACAAATTTTAGTTTTTTTTTTTGACAATTTAATTTTAAAAAAAAGAAAACTAAAAAAATGCACATGAAGAAAATTTTAAAAACTATGAGTGCAATTTTTTCAAATACTTTTTTTTTTATAATTTATCGTTTTAAAAAAAATTCAAAAATTATTAGACGTCGGCTAACTTCAGTCTCATCGATTAAAAGCTCTTGGAAAAAAATATTTAATTACAAAATATAAAAAAAACATGAGTGTGAATGTAACAGACATCAGACAAATTCAAAATTATTAATTAATAAAATAAAATTTTTAAAAAATGCGCATTTAAAAAATTTAAAAATTCATAAGTGCATTTTTTCGAAATATTATTTTTTAAATTATTTACTCTATTTATTTATAATTTTAAATTTGTCTGATGTCTTCTACATTTACACTCATAAAAAAACAAGTTGTTTAGCTCGGCCGCTATATTACACTCAAAAATTTTCGAGTGAACGCGGATCAAATCCGGAGTGAATGCGGAGCGGATAATTTTTTATTTATTTAATTTCCTCAGAGTGAAATAAACTTTAATGGGGACTTTATTTTACCGCGAAAACTCCGAAATCAGTCCGCTGACAAAAAAATTCCCTATTTACTCCATATACAGAGGGATTTTTTTTTTACTCCGGAACTCCGGCAATAAAATTCTTGTGTATCTGAAAATCGGAACGTTTTTCGCAAAACGAAATGAAAAGTAAAAAATTTACTCGATGTATATTTCCAAAATGTTTCGCATAGGTGCTGGTATATGTCAGCCGAAAATTGCAGCCACCCCAAGTTACCCTGTCAACTTTTTGCAGTCAAATTACATAAATTTTTTAAATTTTCGTCGCGCCAAAAATGGTACTAAAGTTAGCCGACGTTTAATAATTTTTATAAACGATAAATTATAAAAAAAAAAATATTTAAAAAAATTGCACCTATAGTTTTTTTAATTTTCTACATGTGCATTTTTTTTTTTTTTTTTTATTGTAATTGATTTGTTAAAAAAAAAAATCAAAAATTCCTAATTGCCTGTTAACTCCCGATTTCCAGGTCCGCAAATATTTTTCAAGTAAAAATGAAATTTTTTTTACTAAATCTATAAACAAATGATTTAATTACTTATTATTAAAACATAATTAATAATTAATGATAATCGTTTATATTTAATATAAAATAAACAATCATATTTATATAATAGTCCACATAATAATTAAACAAACTTTCTCGCATTATAATAAACGCCGAAATTAATATATTATTCGCAACAGTGGCAGCAGGTATATTAAATCATGATATAAATTGAAATACGTCCGTTATATTTTATCTTCCGCGCAACTTTTAACTGAGTTATGAATTTTTCATTAAAAAAAAAATTTGAGTGAAAAATAAAAATACGTAAGAATCGAATCTAAAAAAAAAATTTATCAGTTGATATTTTTAAATAAAAAATATACTAATTAGTTACCATAGCAACCGCGGAAAATTAGTTTCAATAAAAAACCAGGTAATAAAAAGTACTCAATTAAAATCCACTTATATTTTATATTTATGATAAATATTTAATGACAATAAAATTCCCATTAACATGAGAGTATCTCTGCCAGAGGATTTTAATTGCCAGGCAATAAAAAATTAATTAAATAAATATTTACTAAAATTTAAACAGTAATTTAATTTATTTATTTATTTATTTGTCATATAAAATTATAGTGAATGGAGTAAAATTAGGTAGTAGTAAGTAGCAAGTAGTAAGTAGTAATAGTGATAGTGTCAGCGATAAAAAGTGTGAATTTCTAAATAGTGTAAGTTGTTAAAGAGCACTCGGTGGATTTTACGATAACGTAAACGAGTGCACAACATCGTGGCGCAGATTCGATGTCGTTACGCTACTGCGTGAGTTGAATATATTGATTTATCGCCACCCATTCACCTACTGATGGAAGGGTGAACCCAAGGAGGGCAAATATAGGAGGGCAGGAGGCTCGGAGGGTTAGTATTCAACCCGATAAACCCGCCTGCAATACTCTCTCTCCCTCGGTTTCCCTAGTCCTCTTTCTCTTTCATCTCTTCCTCTCATCCACACTCAGCCAACCCAGAAACGCTCAACACCCGATTGCACTTTAGTCCCTCTCCCTTCATCTCATCCTCATCTGGTTCCTCTCCTGGTTTCTCTAGCAGTTCCTCTCTGTTTCCTCTCTACTTCTCAACTCATTCGTTCTATCCGTACAATCGAGTTGATGCTTGTCTGAATGCTGCTAGGGGTAATGCTGAAGAGATTTATGAGAACAACCAGAAATTTTGCAAGTGCACCTGGAACGTGCCGAATTAAATCTTCTCTTTCTCTTTCTCATTCTCTTACACATATCTACCAATGAACGTAAATTCCTCTCAATCTCCTTTCTGTGATTTCAAACTAAATCTTACTTTTGAATTTGTCACTAACAACTAAATCATTCCTTACACTCCATATTATCCGATATAATTTCACTCTAAACCGGCCAATATTTCACTTTTGCCATGACAAAAAAAATTTTTATTTTATTTTTGCACTGGAAATTTGGAATTTTTTTAAATTCTTATCGAAATTTTTTCTGTTAAAATGTTTCTCATCAAAATAATCGATACTCGATTATAAAATTTTTTTTAACATAAAAACTTTAGACGGGAATTTTGTAATTAAAAATTTTTTTTCGTTTCAAATAAAAATTAATCGGAAAATTTATTGCAAAAAAAAAACAAGTAAATAAATTGAAAAATTCCAGCATTAAATTGCGATACAAAATTTTTGCAATACCGTACAATAAAAAATATTACAGATAAAAAATAAAAAAAATTTTTATTTTCTCTTTGCACTGAAAATTTTGAATTTTTAAATTCAAACTAAAATTCTAAAATTATTATCGAAATTTTTTCTGTAAAAATTTTTCTCATCAAAATAATCGATACTCGATTACAAAATTTTTTTAAAAATAAAAATTTTAGGCGGGAATTTTCTAATTTATAAATTTTTTTTCGTTTCAAATAAAAATTAATCGGAAAATTTATTGCAAAAAAAACAAGTATATAAATTGGAAAATTCCAGCATTAAATTGCGATACAAAATTTTTGCAATACCGTACAATAAAAAATATTACAGATAAAAAATAAAAAAAATCTGTTGAAACATTTTATCGATGGGTCGGTTTTAAATATAAAATATATTTATTTTGCAAATACTTTTTTATATAATCTTTTATATTTTTTTTATCAGAAATATTTTCCAGCGGATAAATATGTGGGATATGTATATGTATATGTGGATAATAAATAGATAAATATAAATAACAATATATATATATACAAGCATTGAGATGACGAAAAGATTCATCCCAGATACTCGTGAGAGTTTTATCCGGATTAAATTCCTGCTTATGTAGGCTTCGCTGATGTTTCACAGCTCGCGATTCCAATCCTCGAGATTGCAGAACTTTAAGATAAAACATTTATTCATATTTTAAGCACTCGCTTTTATATTTTCCATAAAAAATATTATCTCGCAAAAAAATAAATATATAACACGAAAATATAAACAATCTCTTCGTTCTCCATAAATTAATTCAAGTCGTTTGATAATTTCATTATTTTTTTTTTTTTGCCTTCATAAAGTTCAAAGTAATTAATACTAATTACCATTATTATTTCTATGTGAGTAAAATTATTATTAATGGCCGGGTACTTAATCATAATTCGTATGAACGCACGTCAAAAATTAACAAGAGAAATTTACATAAGTATTTTCCATCCTTTGTAATCATGTTATACAATAAATATACATAGAGATTACCGCGCAATAACAAAAAAAAAAGACATCATGGCCACTCGTTTGAAAATTATGCCAAGTCATAAATAATATTACACCAAAAGTGTCATCGGCAGTAATGCATACTGACGTTTACAAATTGCCGAATTATAAAATATTTAAAGCCCGATTTCTGATGATATTTTTGATGTTCATTTTTATCGATTTTTTGGTTCAATATTGTTTGAAAAAAATATAAATTATAAAGGCATTTTAATGATGATGACAGTAAAAATGTTGAATCTTGAGCATGAATACCACTTATATGTTATAGTGTCACTTGAGACTGCATCAAACTTAGGTAAAGTACTTTTGAAATTACATCTTCGTATTTTCTCTTGAAAACTTCACGGTACGAACAATGAAAATTCAACAACTCTCTGTCATTTTGTTGTCATACATACGCATAAATTATATGTATATATAGAAAAAAAACGATTTTTTGGCGCAAGAAATTTTTTCTACCCCTAAAAATTTTCATATTGGGCTGAGAAAAAAAAATCTTTTCGAATTATGATATTGAAAATTTAAAATCTATTATATTTTTGGTGCAAAATTTGAAGATTTCAAAATAATTTTATTCATCGAATAGACCCATGTTTATTTTAAGATATTTTAATCTTTTTTTTGGCAGTAGAGAACTTAAACCCGAGTCGTAATTTAGAGCCGATTTTGAACTTTCTAAAGTCGGATCTATTTCGGACTTGGAAGCTCAAATTAGAGTCTGTTTCCATGTTAAATTAGGTCCGATTTTGGACCTGAAATGCTACAAATTTCGGTTTTCAGTACTTTAGGGTTCAATATTAGATCTGATGAAAATTAAAATTAGGTCCTATTTTGAACCTCTGAGCCATATTGTATTGTAATAATAATAATATTCATATTATGAATATCATTAGCATTATTGATATTATGATTAATAATAATATACGTTACTCTGGATTTTATTTGCATTTACAATGGCTAGAATAATTTAAATTATAATTATCAAAATATATAGCAAATGCTGTTAATAGTTCAATTTTTTATAATAAATTAATAATAATATAGGAATAATAATAATTAATTTTATATAAATTTCGTTGCATGTCAAAAAAATAATGCTTACATTTAACTTTAAAAAATCTTTAATTTTTTATATCATCATAAATAGGGACAAGATTTTTGAATTGAATAGTTCAAATTTTTGATATTACGGGAAAAATATTGGTCTTATGAAAAAAGTTTTCGAACAAAAGTTGTAGGAAATTTAATTTTATTAAAAAAATGTCTCTTATGATTTTTTGATACGATCAATATTTTCACCGTAATTCAAAAATTAAGATTCATAATGAATGATTCAAAATTTTTTTAACTATAAAAATCTTAATTTTGAAATTACGGCTTTCTTATTAGTCTTAAGAAAAAATCATAAGAGACATTTTTTTTAGAAAATTAAATTTCCTACAACTTTTGTTTGAAAAATTTTTTCATAAGACCAATATTTTTTCCGCAATAAAAAAAAATTTCACACCACTAATTATTAATTATTTTTAAATTAACGCAAATATCCTGGCCCTAATTATAAATAATTTAATTATAATGAATCGAAATTTATTACGTGACTAATATTTTCGGACTTGAAGGTTCAAAATCGGACCTCTCAGTGAATTTTCGAACCTCTGGGTTCAAAGTCCGAGTTCAATTTTGACTCGGGAATTTTGATTTTCTTCTGTCAAGAAAATGATTCTTCCCATTGAATATGAAATAAATATGCAACGATTTATAACGATTTGTTGCTCTGTGCATATAATCTTTTTAATGCATATATTTATTAGAGTGGATATCAGTATCCAATTTATCAGCCCCTCAAAATATCTTACCGAAGTGAGAGAAAAAATTAGCAGAATAGTTCCCATAAAATACTAATCTCTAGGGGCCATTTTCATAATCCATAAGAATAATCTCTTTTTTTTTTATATCCATTAAATTACTTTAGGGTAAAAGTGATGAAATTATAAATCAAGATTATAATTGTCACCCTATAGTTTATATATATAGCTATACATATATTTTTGAAATGTCAGTGTTATTGATGTTATCATTTCAACTAAACAAATTTTATGAAAATAAATCACTTTTCTGATGGAATAAAAAAAAAAAGTTAAAATTGATGTATAAATATAAATATCAATTTGGATGTATCCATAAAAATCATTGTGCAAAAACATAACGAAATAAATGGCAGTCATATTAAGTGTAGAATCGTTTCGCTTCAAAAAGGTGACATGTAAATTTATCAGATGCAATCTCACGAAAAATATCGTTCTTTGTAAAATGGATTGCCAAACCGAGTGAAATTTTTCCAAGTATTTTTCTAGTTTTCTTCTTATCCTGCATCACTGAAACATGTACTATAGATACATATATATTTACATATGTATAGACATATACAAGGCGTCTCATTCCACGAGGAAACCGGATTCTCGGTGAATGCACGATGGCACTTTTCGGGTCGAAACTGACAAAGGGCGAAGAGGAGACAGATCTCGGCAACTGACGACGTCAATATGCTGATGAGAATTTAGTTCCACGTCACGCATCTATGACGCCTTTTAAAATGTATACATATATCTATATCGAGACATACATCCCCACATATATATGCATATGTTTTATATAAAACCTTCAAATTTTCTCTCTACGTTATTTTGTTTTTAAATTTTTTGTTGTTGGCTGTCTTATAAATTTCGCTTTTACGATTTCAAAGTAAAAAAGTATACAGATAGATGTGTTTATCGGAGTATTCGATCCCTCTAACATCTACAGTAGACATTCTATATACATCCTACTTACACTTGACTGCGTTTGGTTTCACGCCGCTTCACCTTTTTGGTTTGCTTTGATAGTTTATCCACTGGAAAATTATTCCCTACACTTTTTAGACCTCTACTCAATTCTGTATCTACTTCAATACGTAAATCTTTACAAGCTCTTAATTTACTTTGAAAATTTCAAGTTTCATGAAATTCAAATTTCAAACTTTTCATTAAATTTCATCTTTCCGTCCGTCATTTTTTTTATGCAGTGCAATAGAGAATAACACGATAATGAAACTTGAAGCTGTTTTCGGGATTTGAAGTCATAAAACAAGAAATTCAATTTTTCAAACTTTTTCATACGAAATTATTGTTTTTCTCAATATTGAAAAAGGCAGCAATGAAACTTTAACTGTTTTTAGTGATCAAAAAATGAACAATACACTGTAAAAAAATTTTGGACCCGGTGTAGTGTAAAAGTCTCGGTGTAAAAATTTTGGTGTGAAAATTACACGAAATTCGGTGTTAAATTTAGGCGGTGAATTTAAAATTTTGACTCCGCCAAACGTGTAAATTTATAATTCATGATAATTTTGCGTTAAGAAGAAAAAGTTAAACACAGTTTAAAAATTTGGGTTAAATTTAACACAAATCACATGTCCCGAATGCGGTTCACTTCTCAGACAGTGCTCCCCTTCCCACTTTTTTAAAATATTCAATGACTTCCAACTGTCATCACCGCATTTAAATTTAATCAATTAATTAAAGAAATGACGCCTTTAAATTTTCGCCGGGATATAGATTTGAAAAAAATAAAAAAATTATTGCTGTTGTCGGTTAAAAGTTAAACGAAATTTGGTAAATTTCAGTCCACAAAATTTGACATTTCAAATTTGAAAAATTGATTCAAAATTTTAACTGAAATTTTTTAACCAAATTTCGTTCAATTTAAAATTAACAACAACTTTTCTTCGGTTAATTAATAAAATTTTAATACGATGACAGTTCAAGGTCATTAAATATTTTTAAAAAGTGGTGTAACAGGGTAAAATAGATTCCAATGGCTATTTATTAAGATCTAAAATTGGATTTGTCCACGGTCGATAATGGGTCCTAATTATAACTCGGTTTATTAAATTGAGTGATTCGACATGTCACCGGGTGTCGCTAATCAGTGAGACCCGAACATCCGCCCCTCTCTTTTGCTAATTAATTTAGTAGGGATGAGTTTTCCGGGGGTGAATCGAAGAGTTATAAGGGAGTGCCGTGCCAAAAATCGAGAGAGTTCGTTGGACACCCAAAGAGAGTCAATCGGACGACCGAAGGCGATGGACGCCTAAGTGAAAGTTAGTGAACAACTAGAGTGATTGGACGCATCATCTACACCATTCTATACGAGGCAAGACGAGGACCTTAACAATCTGGAGCAAGAACAACCCGGACAATCGAGAACCAGAAGAGCCGATTCACCTGTAAGGAAAACTGGACGACAGTTGGAGGAATAGCCGGACATCAGCTACAAGTCTCATCTGGTTGCTGCTGTAAAAGTCATCAAGGTAAAATTATAATTAATTAAGGCCGGAATTTATATTCCAATGGCAGAATTAATTATAATTAATTTAATTAATATCTTTCCGTTGGTCCTCGCGTATATAAATTGGAAGTTGTAGGCCGTTGGCCATTACAACCACGCGCCTCGTGTTTTTCAAAAGTTGTGTCACGCCGCTCTTATTCGCCATTGTGTCTATAACTCTGAATTTATTTTATCCGAGGCCTTTGGCTGGAATAAAATAATTTTCCCGCGTAAATATCTAATTAAATAAATTATTCGATAACGTCAGTAAATTAATTGAGGCCGGAATTTATTCCAGTGGCTGAATTAATTCATAAATAAACTTTAATTTACTCGAATTCGTCAGTAAGATTCAAGACCGAGTAACGCCAACTCAATGGCTGAATTTCTAGTCAATTCATAACGTAATTCTAGTCACGATTTAATTACAAATTAATTTTAAGTTAATTAATTAAAAATCTAAATAAAATGAAGTCGTAAAAAGGACGCTAGAGTTGTGATATATTGTTATTGAGTAAAATGGAAAGAAACGGATTATTTTATTGTGAAGTAAATTAATGTATAAAATTACTGGTAAAATTATTAGTGGAAAATTATAAGGAAAAATTAATTAATTAATACTTAATCTAAACAACAAATTAATTAATTAATACGTGTAAAATCAGTGAGTTAATTGAAATTAAGGAAGTGATAAATTGTAATCGGAATGAGTTAATGCGGAAATTTTATATTGGAATTTTAGTTGAATTAGAGTCATGAAGTTTTGGGTGAAAAGATTGTGATGATATAAAAAGTACAAAAGAAAATAGAGTTTTAAGTAAAATCAAGTAATGTTAATTGAAAGAAATTGTGTTTGTGATGTAAGTCCGGTGGACAAAATTATAAGTTAGGTTTAAGGTATGTCCGGTGGACACTAATTAAGAAAATGCGGGTTAACGTCCTGTGGACGGTTTTTTAAAGTAGAAATTAAGGAAAATAAGGTTTAACGTCCGGTGGACGGTTTTTTAAAGAGAGTGTGTGTGTGTGTTACGTCCGGAAGACGCCTAAAATACGTGTGTGTATGGGAGTGTGGAAACGTCCAGGGGACGCGTTTAGTTTGTCATAAGTTTAGTTTGTCATAAGCATAGTTTGCCATAAGGTTATTAATTGTCATTAAGGGTTGAATAAATAATAAGCAAGGTGCTTATAATAATTAAAATTAAAAGTAAAGTTTAAATAAATTTATTTCAGCCTGTTCACTATTCCTCTCCTCTCTCACAAAATATAAAATTTACGAACGACCCTGAGCATCTAATAAAATTACATTAACATCCGGTTCTGGAAGGCCGAGTCCATCTCCCAGTGGCGCCCTAATATTCGACTATAATACTTAGGTGCGACCAGACTTGGCAAGCTAATCACTCTGTCATAGTGGGAGAGTACTGTAAAAAAATTTTTGGACCCGGTGTAGTGTAAATGTCTCTGTGTAAAAGTTTTGGTGTGAAAATTTCACGAAATTCGGTGTTAAATTTAGGCGGTGAATTTAAAATTTTTACTCTGCCAAACGTGTAAATTTATAATTCATGATAATTTTGCGTTAAGAAGAAAAATTTAAACACAGTTTAAAAATTTGGGTTAAATTTAACACAAATCACATGTCCCAAACGGTCCACTCAATTTTTTGGGTTAATTTAACACATTATTCTTGTGTCAAACAATAATACGGGTTTAAAAATTGTTGAGATCAGACAACACATTAAACTTTAGTTAAATTTACACTTGATGGTGTCAAATAATTTACACAAAATATTTAACCATTGAATTTTTATACAAGAACAAAAAATTTTAAACTGTGTATCTAAATAAAATTAATGTAGTTTTTAATTAAATACATAGTTAAAAATATTCAATGATCGTTTGTTTCTCGTTAATTTAAATTACGAGTAACACGGAATTATGTAAAAAAGTTGATTACACAGTAGAAAAATTACACGGGTGGAAAATTTACACCGAGAAAATTTCACACCGTTATTTCACACTACACGGCCGTGTAAAGTTCTCTGGGTCCATTTTTACACCGAAATTTTCTACAGTGTACGTAATCAATATTAAAATTATAAGTTTAATTATGAAATTTAAATATTTATCAACTCAGAAATTATTTATTAATGTAAATTGACTTTAAATATGAGATGTAACTGGTTAAAGTTATTGAAAGTTAATAAAAATAAAAAGTTTACGTTGCGATATAGTTGTATAAAATTTAAATAAATGGAAGAACGAAAAAAGAATTAAGAGTAAAGTAAAAAATAATAAAAAAAAAAAGGAAAATAACTTGAGAAAAGAAAATTGAGATAAAGTTTTTCGTAAGTATAGGATAAAATGCTACGTGAACTGAATTGTAAATTTAGTAACATAGACCTATACCCTCCCACACATACCTAGACACACACACACCCTCTTACATATACACGCATAAAGTAATCTTAGTCTTCTCTAGTTTACCACGTAAAATCTCTGTTAAATTTGCGGCTGCATGGATGATATGCTCAGTTTATCGCGTGCCGCGCATTGAGGTCTGCATTACCCCAATATTGACTAAAGATTTCAAAATAAGACGCTCTGTATAACCTTACAGATGGGGTGCGAAATTGAAAAAAAAAAAAATTAATATAAGACTTTATATTTCTTTTTGCCCCCAGAATTATTTTATAAAAAAATTCAAATTCTGGATTATAACAAAAACAAACTTGATTGAATTTTATTCATAGCTTGTGAAAACCTTAAATCTCTTGAGATTAGGACGTAAATCCTTATCTGTCCCTAAAGTATTTTGGCTCGACGGAAATAGCTTATTTTTTTGCATTGAAAAAAAATCTACCAAACTTAATTGAAATTATTCAAATTTCTTGTTTTTTGAGTTGAGGAAAAATAAAAAAGATGCCAATTATTTCGCGCTCTAGATAACAAAGTCTGATTTTACTTCTTGGCATCTTTTCAACTGTTAGTATTCTAATTGATTTAACAAAATTCAAGTGCGATGGAAAAAAAATTTTGATTAGAAAAAAACCGCCATTTTGCCGCAACATTTTTTTTTTCATTTTTAGAAAAAGTTCAGTTCCAAAATCCAAAATTTTTTTTTTTGCGAAAATCAATGTCGGGCATTTGTAACTATTTTAAAATTATTAGTGTCCTACTTCACCCCACCCTAACTTACATTTAATTCTACGAAAATTCTCATAGATAAAATGAATAATTTGCTTTAAAAAATAATTTAATAATAAAACAAAATAAAATTATGCTGACCCAAAAGTTTGACTTGAGATTTTGGGTAATGTAAACAGTTAACCTAGACATAATAAACATAATTTATCCATCGTGTTAAGTCACGACCCCAGAAACTCTTGACCTCCAGAAACTTTTTCTATTTCCTCAGAACAAACTTGAATCGTCTTACATACAAAGAAAAAAAAAAGGAAAACAATAAAATCCAAACAAACGAAAACAAAAGTCTCAATTACCATGAAAATAAATATTTAAAATAAATGAAGCCTCAAAATAGTATCCGTAATTTGAAAATAATGATAAAATAAAATAGTGACTAAAGTTTCATTTATCTCGATGAGTTTTTACTACAACTCCTACTACAAGCGTACGCGATAAAATTTCATCCCCATCCCCATTTCTCAATGAACAACTTTTCTTCTTCCCATTCGAGCCCATTATCTTTATCTGCCTCTTCTATTTTCTACTCTCTTACTCGGGTCATTAGTGGTTTAGCAGGATTCCATTCGCCCAGCTTCCATTACCGATGAGCTTTTTTATTTTATTTTTATTTTTTACACATCCGGTCTCTTCTCATCTGCAGGCATTAGTTTACCTAATGTATTAATTATGTTAATCAGAGATTTATACTTTAAACAAAACTAACTACACTTTTAATTTTAATTATCATTTTAAATTATAATTTCATTCATAATTCATAATAACATCATTGTTATTTTAATTTTACATCAAACTTTATATACTTCTCAAATAAATTATGTTTTTACAAACTAAAGTACTATTTTTTGATACCCTACGGCATATTTTTCTTCCTCTCATTTTAAATTTCCGCTCATTTATATTTTATAAATAAATATCATCCGTAGGAAACCGGAATTCGACCCAATTTTTAACCTCACATCCAATTTGCTTAATAATCACTCACTATTTTTTTGCCTTACCCGTTTTTTTTTTTTTCTTTATTAAGAACTTCTCATAAACAACAGAAAATAAAAAACAAAGGGCTGTTAAAATATAATTTTATTTTATAGCGAAACATTGTGTAAAACAAAAAACATAAAAGTACTTGAAATCATCAAGTTGACGTTAATTATATAAATGGACCCTAGACTTTTTCAACAATCCAATTTGAATCTTTAAAAAGTTGTAATTGGCTCATCAGTTCATTCTACATTGAATTGAGAGCAAAAAAAATTTCAATGTATATTTAAATATAGCCATTGAAGATGCGTAAAAATAGTTAGTAATTTTTTCATTCGTTTTCGAGTACTTGTTTCAAAAATATGCAAAAAAATTGGAAAATATTTTTTTTTTCAAAATTTCCTATTACAAACCCTCATGAAAATATCATATATGGTCAACATATATTAAAAAATATATGTTACAAATATAAATATATATGTGACAATACATAAAATCTTATATAGAACTATATATAAATTTTGGCCGATTTTATTATATTTCTATATATGTTTTCTCTTATATGATTTCATATATTTATATATTTGAAAACTTATAATTTTAATATATTCAAAAATAAATGTTATTTATATATGGAAACAAATAAGAATACATGTATAATTAATCATTATATGGCACGATATATGTACCATGTATTCAACTTTATAAATTTTTGTATATTTTTCGATATATAGAAGCATATAAGTCTCCCCATATTTGTAAGAATAAATAAAATCTATTCTTTTCTGTCTTCCTCTCTCTGTTATAAGATTCAAACATTCTGTTTCAGAATATACATATATATATATATATATGTGCTAGCTTACAAATTTACATATATAGTTATCAATATATGTAATACATATATGTGCTAACTTATAAGTTTACATATATGATTATAAATATATATAATACATGTATTAACTTATAAACTTACGTATATAATTAATTATATTATATATAAGAAAATATATATCGTTTTTGGCCACTTATATGGTCCCATATTGATTATGTATTTTTCCGTATATATTTATCATATATGGTATTTTCATGCGGGAAGATGCATAAAAATGAATACAAATTTTTTCATTCATTTTCGAGTACTTGTTTCAAAAATATACAAAAAAATTGGAAAATATTTTTTTTTTTCAAAATTTTGATACAAAAATTATTATTACGACAAACTTTAAAATTTTAGCCAATTCAGAAATTTTTTTTATCTTTTACTGAAAATGTTCAATTTTACTCATTCATGAAAAAAATTTTTAAAAATTTTTTTAACTGTAGTCTAATTTTTCAAAGCTTCCGCAAAAGTCAAAAAGTACTAGGATATTAATTTTTGATTTTTCTAAAGTTTTCAATCGTTTGAAATTCAGAAATTTTTTGATGGATTTTTTTTTACACGATAGATTGCCCTGAACGCCCATTGATGTTTTTAGATGATTGATAATTTTTATTGTCAGTACAGATAGCAGTTATAAAAATAAGATCGATATACAATTTATCTAAGATGATTTCGAATTGATTGAACTGTAGGATAACCGAATAACGCGTTCCTGCGTATGATAGCTTTTCACTCGATTGAATTCTCATCTTGATACATCTTAAAGGAGCTCACAGCATCTTAGGCCCGATTTCTATTATCAAATAATTCAATTTCAGATAATATATTGTAAATTAAATTCCATTTCTGTATAGTAATTTAAATAAATTCATCACTTTATTTTCCCTTATTCCCTTAAATGGAAAAGGTGTGAAATATAAATTGGCTATACTTCAACTTTTATCGTTTACTATAATTATCAAAAATATAATTGACAAAAAAGTTGTATCCAAAAATCAAGATTTTCGGTCACAAAATTTTATAACCGGTTTTTGAAATTTTATTGAAAATGGAAAACGGACAGCAATTTTTGAAGTGTTCCATAACGGACTTTTAAAAATTCAAAACTAAAGTAAACAAATTTACTAAAGTATATTTATTCTGAGATAAAGTTTATGTGACCAATCAAAAATATATTTCCGTTATAGCATCTGGAAATGGATTAAAAAAAGTATTTCCATAAACTTTTCTTCGTAAACTTTTTCGATTATCATTGTTTATTAATATAAACGTCAATATTTTTTCACAAGAAGAACAAGTAGTATCGCAATCATCAATTTTAACTTTAAAAACTTTTTTATGTTTCGCGTTGATGTACTGCGTATTCGAATCGAGTTTGACGTAAAAGATTGAACGATATTTCTTTAGTTTCTTTTTAACTAAAACAAATATAACGAAAAATATATATGTAGATCGGGGGTTAGGGCGGGCAAAACGTGACCAGGTGGGCAACATGGACCTCTCCAAAAATTAAATCAAAAATTTTCTTTTTCCAAAACTTTTTGTAGCCGTCATTTACATCTTTTATCATCATTTTTGTACAATTTTGAGTATTCAAATTTTTTGTTAACAGTTTTTAGTGAACTCAGTGTATTATTAGCCACAAAAAATATATACGGTGTCTTCTTCGCTGTATTTAAATTTTATATAAATTATTTATCTTAAATAATTGCGTTTTTCAGCATTTTTACGTACTAACAGTATTGCAAATCTCTTTCTTCACTCAAAGTACATGGTAAGAAATATTTTGCGGATGTCATTATGGTTTGAACGCCATACTGTATGGTATCGAAGATTTTTATAGGTTATAAAATTGTATGCATAGATAATTCAACCATTGCGGGAATAGTAACATTAGCGATAGTTGTCGCGGACGCCGCAATGTCAGTATGGCCGTCGAGCCAATACTGCGTTGCCGTATCCACAATGATTCTGGCCGATGAACCTAGTCTAACGACATCTATATAGTTTTGGCGGTAATACGATAGTATACATTGATTGACACGCCAGAAATTACGGCGGGAAAAACTAGTAGCATTGTGCCCTCGGCATTATGGGTCTCAGGACCATGATGTTCCGCCGTGCCTGCTATGCATACATGTGAGCAATACAATAGCTCCAGTACTATACAGTATAGTAAATAACGCCATACTTCTGGGACTCGTTACAATACTGCCTTGGAATATTTCACATACTATTTTAGTATCTGTCTTGAGACCATACCAGCATGGTGTTGAACGCCATGCATTTCTTACCATGCAGATGTAAACAATTGGATTAGTCATTTTTTTTTAAATTCAAGGAAATACATTTTATTTTGTGTTTCGTTTTGCTCGCCCGGGGAATAATTTTTCTTCTATGGCAACCGGAAATTTAGTATAATTACTTCAAATGACGTAAAAAATTAAGTCCCAGTTTCCAAATGCACAAAAATGCATTATTTCCATTGCAGTCCCGTTTTGCCCGCCCTTCTCTTGTATATATATCTATATATTAATGGCATACAGTTAGACATACATTCCACAATTCAAACATAAGCATTTATAGTTTCATTCCATTAAATTAAAAATCCAATACATCAAGTTGTACTGTTGGTAATTGCCCTAGAGAATTATATTCCAAGTACTCAGCAATTATGATCAATAATTAATAGTTATACTCTTCAATAATTACTTCACACACTCCATTAACATTGATGACGTTTAATTGATTCCTGTTCTAAAATTTTTAGCAGCATGGGTATGACTAGATAATGATCTCATAATTTAATCCCTGGTTTTGGAATAATTTAATATTTCCCGGTTGAAAACCGAAAAACTAAACGAAACTCCATCAACTACTAATCAGAATTTCCAAGGGATTTAAATTTTAAAGTATTAATGATAAATCTCAAGTGTATCAGGATTTTCAAAGAGGAAAAGGGTTTCAAAAGATATAATATGCCTGAAGCACTATCGAAAATTCGATTTTATTCTCTCGGTCTGTCAATAAATTATCGGGTTCGTAAGCTAATCCGATCGGGCAATGATCGACGAATACTCAGCCTGGAAATCTCAATCCAAGATTCCAATTTAAACTAAATTGCACGTTACTTTTAAATAAAGTATGCTATAAAAATAAAAATAAAAATAAAAATGAAAATGAAAATGAAAATAAAATTATTGTAACTGTTGAATAAACGGGACCGAGTAAATTTAAAGTGTATAAATAAAAATAAACATGACGTTATAAATAATGAATTATAATGTTCCGAGATAAAATATACATTTAATTTATTTAATGCTCTGTAAATTAATATAAATGGCTTTAGAAATTTTATAGTCGAGGGTACATTAGTTTAGTAGATAGTAGATAGTGTAGTAGATAGATCTGTCTGTGTTGTGTTGGCGCAAACGGATCAATGGAATCCAAATTACATTCGATTAGTAACGTCTTCCTTTAAACTCGGTCCTTCTCATGGGGATTGCCATGCAGTTCTCCGTGACAATCATGTTGGGTTTAGTTAGATGCTCAGAAATCCGTTAAATGCCACTACTAATTCCCGATGCTTATTACAACCCACGTAAACTAAACCTATTTCAGGTTATATCAATCCTACATTTAATAACAAATTTAATTGATGGCATTTTCAGACAATATGTCTGTACACTGTCAAAAATTTCGGTGTAAAAATCGACCCAGAGAACTTTACACGGCCGTGTAGTGTGAAATAACGGTGTGAAATTTTCTCGGTGTAAATTTTACATCCGTGTAATTTTTCTACGGTGTAATCAACTTTTTTACACCATTCCGTGGTACTAGTAATTTTAATTAACGAGCAACAAACGATCATTGAATATTTTTAACTATGTATTTAATTAAAAACTACATTAATTTTATTTAGATACACAGTTTAAAATTTTTTGTTCTTGTATAAAAATTCAATGGTTAAATATTTTGTGTAAATTATTTGACACCATCAAGTGTAAATTTAACTAAAGTTTAATGTGTTGTCTGATCTCAACAATTTTTAAACCCGTATTATTGTTTGACACAAGAATAATGTGTTAAATTAACCCAAAAAATTGAGTGGACCGTTTGGGACATGTGATTTGTGTTAAATTTAACCCAAATTTTTAAACTGTGTTTAAATTTTTCTTCTTAACGCAAAATTATCATGAATTATAAATTTACACGTTTGGCGGTGTCAAAATTTTAAATTCACCGCCTAAATTTAACACCGAATTTCGTGTAATTTTCACCCCAAAATTTTTACACCGAGACATTTACACTACACCGGGTCCAAAAATTTTTTACAGTACTCTCCCACTTTTTAAAAATATTTAATGACTTTGAACTGTCATCGTATTAAAATTTTATTAATTAACCGAAGAAAAGTTGTTGTTAATTTTAAATTGAACGAAATTTGGTACAAAAATTTCAATTAAAATTTTGAATCAATTTTCAAATTTGAAATGTCAAATTTTGTAGACTAATTTACCAAATTCCGTTTAACTTTTAACCGACAACAGCAATAAGTTTTTTATTTTTTTCAAATCTATATTTCGGCGAAAATATAAAGACGTAATTTCTTCAATTAATTAATAAAATTTAAATGCGGTGATGACAGTTGGAAGTCATTGACTATTTGAAAAAAGTGGAAAGGGGAGCACTGTCCGAGAATGCCCTAAGTTAGTATACTCGTCTCCAGAAATTTGTAACATTTTATTTTTAACTTTCGTTAATTAATTGTTGAAATAAATTTCGTTAAATCTTTATCAAACTTTGTTCCAGAAATTTTAGATTTTTATTTATCGTCACTGAAAAAAATACACTGGTCACAGAAATTAAGGGATAGAAAAAAAATCCGAAATTTTTAGGTGATTTTCAACATGCTGTAACTTGGTGAAAAATGGTCGTATGAAAAATCTAAAAAAAGCAAATTATAGCCTCAAGTTTCTAGTTTTCAGATCTGGATCTCAAAAATTTTTATTATGTACGGTTCCGGAGTAATCATAAGAAAACCAACGAAAAAAAAATTTTCAAAATTTTTGCTGGTCTTTCAATACCTCTATGGGCGACAATAAATTTTTTTGAATAATCCGACTGTCTGACTTTTCTCGGAAATTTTATGCCCTTTAATTTGGTGGCCTTAAAAAGTCTCTACGACGATTTGGCGCCGAGTTATCATTGATCAAAGCAAAAAAGTCCATTTTGGCTTTGATAATCAATAACTCCGGATGTATTGGTCGTACGGAGAATGGAAGCAGGGTTTTGAAAACAAGAAAACATTCTCTATAAGGCAAAATTAGTGGCATTTGATAGAAAAATTTTTTTTAAAGCGAAATTGTTTGGTAAAAAACAGGTCAAAATTCACAAATTTAAGGATATTCGGAAATCTTGCTATAACTTTGGATATAACGGATGAACAAAGGATATCTTCGACTTTTTTTCAACCTCAAAGTGTCCTGAAAAAACCCTGAAAATTTCAAATCGCTGCGATTTTTCTTTCTTAGTGCCCCGAAGCTTTAAATTTATCGATTTTGTCAAAAATCACCATAATTGGTAGTTTCTCGGTTTTTGTTCATTTTTTCGATTTGAAAACGTTTTTTTTACCGATAATCTTTATTTCTTCGATAAAAAAGATCGATTATCGAAAAAAATTGAAAAAAAAAGATTTTGAAAAAATTTTTTTTTTTCTCAAAATTTTTTTTTTCAAAAATTTTTTTTTTTCGAAATTTTTGTTGTTGTTGTATCTGCAATGATTTATCATTGTCAAAAAAAATTCCTAAAATTTTTTTTACCGCTGTAACTGCATCTGCTTCAAATGTCAACTTAACAAACATACCCTTTGGGTAACTCTAATGCCGGCGGTAAAAAAAATTTTAGGAATTTTTTTTGACAATGATAAATCATTGCAGATGAAAAAAAAAAAAAATTTCGAAAAAAAAAATTTTTTGAAAAAAATAATTTTGAAAAAAAAAAAACAATTTTTTTCAAAATTTGTTTTTTTCAATTTTTTTTGATAATCGATCTTTTAGATAAACGAAATGAAGATTATCGGTAAAAAAACCATTTTCAAATCGAAAAAATGAACGAAAACCGGGAAACTACCAATTATGGTGATTTTTGACAAAATCGATAAATTTAAAGCTTCGGGGCACTAAGAAAGAAAAATCGCAGCGATTTGAAATTTTCAGGGTTTTTTCAGGACACTTTGAGGTTGAAAAAAAGTCGAAGATATCCTTTGTTCATCCGTTATATCCAAAGTTATAGCAAGATTTCCGAATATCCTTAAATTTGTGAATTTTGACCTGTTTTTTACCAAACAATTTCGCTTTAAAAAAAATTTTTCTATCAAATGCCACTAATTTTGCCTTATAGAGAATGTTTTCTTGTTTTCAAAACCCTGCTTCCATTCTCCGTACGACCAATACATCCGGAGTTATTGATTATCAAAGCCAAAATGGACTTTTTTGCTTTGATCAATGATAACTCGGCGCCAAATCGTCGTAGAGACTTTTTAAGGCCACCAAATTAAAGGGCATAAAATTTCCGAGAAAAGTCAGACAGTCGGATTATTCAAAAAAATTTATTGTCGCCCATAGAGGTATTGAAAGACCAGCAAAAATTTTGAAAATTTTTTTTTCGTTGGTTTTCTTATGATTACTCCGGAACCGTACATGATAAAAATTTTTGAGATCCAGATCTGAAAACTAGAAACTTGAGGCTATAATTTGCTTTTTTTAGATTTTTCATACGACCATTTTTCACCAAGTTACAGCATGTTGAAAATCACCTAAAAATTTCGGATTTTTTTTCTATCCCTTAATTTCTGTGACCAGTGTATAATAAAAAGTGCACTAAGTCAGGTCATAGAAACAAGAGTTTTTATTGCTCATTCTTTTGTGATAGTACGTCATTAGTAGATACAAATTACAAATCGATAATGATTTTGTTTTATATCCTTTTACAAAAAATTTCAAATAATTAGACAAATTATATACTCACGTAATTTACACAGTAAGAAAGGATTCGTCAAAATCAACACATATCGTGTGTAAAACGAACGTTTTACACTTATTCATATGTTACTTTAACATGTTCCGAGTGTTAAAAAAAGTTACACACGTATACGTTAAAAATAAAAATTTTCCAAGAATTCTTTTGTGATACTCGACATTATTTTTAACATATTTTGTGTGTTGATTTCATAGTAACATATAAAAAGTGTTACTTTCGAATAAAATGACATTTTTGTGTGTTAAAAAATCAATCTATTGCGACAGTTCAAACAAGATAAATACCGTGTGTTAAATTGCCACACAAAAGTGTTAAAAATTCAACACTCAGATTTTTAACACACGTTTTTTTTACACTTTGACGATTCGTTTTTTACTGTGTAACGCCAAATTTTAATTAATTTTTTCATCCCTGAATTTCGAATTACGATAAATTTTTTCAGTTTATTTACCCAAAAAAAAAAAAAAATTGTTACCTGACATTCATCCCAAGCAGATGACCCCAAAAAATTTCAATAAAATTTTATCGAGCCAATAAATTTAGCGACATATTTCCACGTATCCGCTCTCATAATTATTCAAACAATGGATATCAAGGAATTAATTAAACAACAATAAATAGTTGATGGTTTTCATGGTTGTCGACATGAATTTAACGGACAGCATAACACTAAAATTCTCCTGGAGGATATAGTTTGATAGAGTTGGTCCTACCTACTATCCGTGGAATATTGATCGGATGGTGGTTATGCAGCCGAACGAGTCTCGGATATTCCGAGTAGTGAAAATACCACCGCAGCGGTTTCGATTTTCCTCAAAACTCACCCCTCACTTATTTTCATCTCGACCGTACTACTGCCTATTTTATAATCTGCGTAAATATATATACATCCATATATACATATATACATACACATATATATATATATATAATACCAAAGGCTCAATAGGTTGCTCAAGTTTAGTATCCCTCGTTACACAGTCCGTTTGTCATAGTCGCCGTTCAAAGGTAAATTGTAAACTCCCTTGTCACAAACGAGAGCTGCATCTCCACTCAGTCTTTGATAAAATATTTATAACCTGAAGAATCTATTACTATTGAATTAATTGCTCGTTGAATTGTAACTTCATATAAAGAGAATACAGTACAATAGTTTGATGTTAAGATATCTGGAGTATCAACATCAACATCTGCCTCTACATCAATATCAACTTTACTCTATACATTTCCATCTCCATCTGCATCTGGATCTGCATCTTGCGCCCTGTACCTTCGTGTCAATGTTTAACCTCAATGCAAAGCCACAAAGCAACTTGTGATTTCCACAGAGATACTAAAGTTACTTCTGAGTTTACAACTTATACTTCTTCATATCTAAACTTTTTCCCACTAGTCTTTTATTATGTTTTTTTTTTTATGCATCTCATATTTCCTTTCTCTCATCAACTTTGTTATTTGCATAACACATATAAGAAGCACGTTTCTGTCATACTTTTGTAATTGTAGAGAACAAAGCACAGAGTTATAAACACAGACACAGACACACTTTCTTAATTTTCATTACGACTTCAAGACATTTCTCATCAAGTTGTGTAACATAGACAGAAAATCTCCCTCTTAGTTTTCTTTTTCTTTCTCTTCTTCTTTTTATTCTTCTTCTTTGACGTCTTATTAATTATAAATAATGATATTATTTATAAAAATACTCATGTTCAATTTTGAATTTAACTTTCATACAATGAATTCTCTTGACATATTTTTAATTATTATTTTAATTACATTTTATATTTTTCTGTTGTTTTTTTGTTTACTTCATTACGGAGTATAATGAAATAGAAAAAAAAAAAAAAAAAAAAAAAAAAAAGTGGATATCAAATAAATTGAATTGGATTTTTCATCAAATTACTGATTCAATTCTATCACTTGTAATTACTTATTGATTTAAATGTTTTTTATTTTATTTTTTAAAATTATAATTAAAAGACATCTGAACCATTTTATTTTAATTGTTCGTGCAAACTAATTATGTTGTTTGTTGTCGTTGAAAAAAATATATAATTAAAACACTGTAGAAAATAGTGATACATTTTAATGTTCCATTTAATTGGTCGGATTAAAATTTATTACTATTGTCATTAAAATCGATAGCACAGTAAAAAATATTGTGTTAAAATCAACACAATGTAGGTTAGAAACGGTCCACAGAATATTTGTGTTATTTTTTAACACAGACTGTTTGTGTTGGATTTAAACACAAAATTTGTGTTAAAATTTCAACACACAATTCGAGTAATATGAGAAGTAACTTCAACACTTTTTAAATGTTAATGGCGACACAAAAAAAATGTTAACTTTTACATTTTATTTTTGTACCATGAATTATTTTTAGATTATCAAAAGTGTCAACAATTATTATTTAACATTTAACTATTTTGTGATAGTAAACATGATCCTTAAGTTAGCAGACAGTTAACAATTTTTCAATTTTTTTATCAACAAATCAATTACGAAAAAAAAATAAAAAATAAAAATGTGCGCACGTAGAAAAGTAAAAAAGCCACAGATGCAATTTTTTAAATATTTTTTTTTTTTTTAAACTATACGAATCATGAACTTTGTCAAGTTTATTTTTTCATGTCTAATTGAAAATAAATAAAATCAATGTCACAAAAATAATAACTAATCAAGCAAAACTAATGCTTAATGGCGCTTCCCGCGTGAATAGAAGAAAGACATTTTTTTAACACAATTCAACTGTCGCTTCAACATTTTTTCTGTGTTGATTTTAAAGTAACACTTAATAAATGTTGATATTATCGATATTTGTACTAGGTAATACTTTTAAAGTGTTGAATAGTAAATCGATTAAAAATTCTAAAGTAACACAGAGAATTGTGTTGATTTAACACAAAAAATTTAACACGGACCGTTTTTAATACAGATACACAATATTTTTTACTGTGAAAATCATTTTTATTGAAAGAGAGACAAGTTTTTTATGAAAAAACTTTTAAATTGAAAAGTCAAATTTTTTTTTCTAAATTGACTTTTTAAAAACATTATTAAAAATAATTTTCCAGAAGTTGTGAAATTATAATATATTTAAGCAAATATATAAAGTAATTACTTTTGAGTTTGAATTGATTTTCATGATTGCGTAATACTTAAAAAGTTTATAGGAAGGAAAACAAATAATTTAATTTGAGAAATGAGAGTAGAGGAAAATGGGAATAGTTATAAGTCATTGAGAATAAGATTTGTTTGTTTGTTTGTTTGTTTGCTTGTGTGTGTTTTATTCTACAAATATAATAAACTTTCAATAGTTTAATAAACTTACTTTTATTTTTTACCGCAGGTTTTATTATTATAGACTTTTTTTTACGACAAACTAAATTACGGTTTAATAATAAAATTGATGAAAAATATTTGAGAAACCGTAAACTAGAAAACTTATTAAATATCAATTAAAATTACAATGAGAATTTTTTTTTTTTTATTTTCATACATTAAATTTTTTTTAGTAAACAATTTTCACATATTTTATTAATTAATTTTAATTAAAATAAAATTTATAACTTTATTTTCGATGGAAAAATTTCGAGTAACCCATTTACCCCCCCCCCAAATATATATATATATATATATTAATTAATGTAACGGGACCTAAGTCTACCTCCGCCGACCGGAAGCCGCCTCACCCTTTCGGGCATACTCGCGATATATATATATATATATATATATATAGGAGAGGGTGGGGCAGAGCGGCCCCCCTAAGCCAATTATTATTTTTTGTGGCTTTCAACCATAAGATCACTTTACTTTTGTCCTATTTCGAACAAATTTATGGACATTTTGCCAAAATTCTGAAAAAAAAATTTTTTTTTTTGTGGGGCAGAGCGGCCCCCCTCCAAAAAGTGATAAAAAAAATTTTTTTTTTGGTTTTTTTTTTTTTTTAAATTGTTTTCATCATTAAGAATGTATTTCTTTCTCTTGACAACTATTTTTGGTTTTATATTACTCGAAAAAAATTTTTTAAAGCGTAAAAAATCGTTCACTCTCGATTACCTTAATTACTAATTGTTATTTAATAAAAAAAAAATCAATTCTATAATTTTACTTTATTTCAAAAATTTATCAAGTAAAAAAAAAAATTTAATTTTTATAAATTTTTAGTGACCAAATTTGCCTCTTACATAGAGAAACGGCCGAAAAATATGAAAAAATAATTTTTTCGGAAGTTTCGGCTGGTCCATTTTGCCCCAGGTGATATGCGTAGGGCTAGAAATGTGGAATTATAACAATTTTTTTTTAATTTGACGATAAAAATATGAAAAAATCACTTTTTCAAAATTTTGGGCTTGTCCATTTTGCCCCAAATGTCATGCGTAGGGGTAAAAATGCGCAAACATATCGGATTTATAGTAATTAGTCGAAAAAAAAAAAAATTTTTTTTTGATCAAAATTTCAGGGGGGCCGCTCTGCCCCATGGGGGCCGCTCTGCCCCACCCTCCCCTATATATATATAATCCTTCAAATATTTTGTGTTCAAAGTACGTCATAAAAAAAAAAAAAAATTCTTTTATAAATGGTCGTACGTAATGGCGCCCATGTGAAGATCGAATAATTGAGGTCCTCTGAAAAGAGGAAAAAATAAGTAAAAAAAAATATATATGTATACGTAGATATATATGTAGATGTAAAATGATGAAGAACTAGATAGTGTATATAGATCCTTTGATACAGTGGTTCACCTCAAGAGTTGAGTATATGTCACATAATAACGCAAGCTCCAGTGGGTTGGATGGTATCAAGTCAAGTAGAAGAATGTCGTAAAAGCCACGGGGCTCCTGGAAATACCAGTATTCACGGTTCGCGAACCATCCACAACTTTGAACTCTCGACGCCAGTGGTTAGCCGTTTATCACGTTCAAGAAAATGTTTAATGTTTGTCATTTCTATTTTGTAATCTTCTCTTCAACTTTGTACATTCACCTTCATATATATTAATATATATATATACATATATACATCTTCAATATTCATATCAAAAGCTCGCTTGAAAGTATTTAAAATGTCATACTCGAAAAACTTGTAAATTCTTAAGCGAGTTTCAAAACTTGATATTTTCAGTTTAAGGTAAAATTGTAACTGACAGGTTTCATAAATATTGGGCGGAATATGATGAAATTTGGCGTATTAGTGAATTTTTATAGGAAAAATATTAAATTTAAATTTACATCTAAAAGAAACCGATCTTTCAAAAGGCTCAATGCTAAATGTATGAAGTTCAAAATTTCGGCGGATTGTTATGTCTACTCAGAACCTAACTACTTCGTACCAACTTTATTCAAAAATCGTTAGCCCTAATAGCTCAGCTCAAAAATCTCTTGATTCCAAGATTTCTTTGTTCCATTCCATCATTATTCCAAGACATCTCTACCCAAACTTTTGAGAAAAAGTAAACAACTCAGTAAGCAGAAAAATGCTTTCTTTTTCTTGGAAATTTGGGTAGAGATGTCTTGGAATAATGATGGAATGGAACAAAGAAATCTTGGAATCAAGAGATTTTTGAGCTGAGCTATTTAGGCTAACGATTTTTGAATAAAGTTGGTACGAGGTAGTTAGGTTCTAAGTAGACGGCTGCCCAATTTCAAAACACAGTAACTGACAAAAATAAAATTTTTGAAATATGCATCGAATTATGTTCGCAAGACTCCACTGGAACTAAAAATACTAAAAAATCGATTTCGAAAAATTTGTCACTTACTGCGTTTTGAAAATCTGTCATTTCGTGGACTTTTTTCTTATGGTAATCGACTAGAATTCTGAATTTTGTTGAACTCTGAACAGTAATTATAAAACTGAGTAAAATTTAATATTTTCTAAAACTGAAAAATTTTCATGTACCTAAAAAACGCAACATTTTTCGCGGAACGAAAATAAAAAAAAACGAAATGAAAAGAAAAAAATCTACTGGATCTAATTTCTGAAATGTTTCGCACGTCAGCCAAAACTTGCAGGCCACCCCCAATTACTCCTCAAGTCACCTTTAGAGTCAAATTACATAAATTATCGTGAAATTGTTGAAAAAAAACAGTAATTTTTTCTAACTGAAAATTTTAAATTATTTTTTTATCAAAAATCGGTTCTGCTTTTACTCCGGGTTCCCTATTTGCCATCGATTGAAAAAACTATAGCTTAGATCTAAATAATTATACACGGAAAAAAGAGCAGTTGAAAAATTACAGTTTCGTATAGTAGTAAAGCGCTCCGAGTCTGAAACTGTAAAAATTACATTTTTTATCAGTACATTTTACAGAAATAATAAATATTACAGTTTCAAACTCGATATTGTCGATTTAAACTGTAAAATTTGCTGTTTAAAATTGTATTAATTTTATTACTATAACAAATTTCTAAAATTACAGTTTAAGCTTTAATGTTTAAAGATTTTTGCCCGGAAGGCCTATTTTTACTGTAGAAACTGTAATTTTTCAACTGCTCTTTTTTCCGTGTAATAATATATAATTGATAAATATATTATTATTATTTAACTTTCCGAAGGTTTGTCTACAAATTAAATTGACTTTGCATGTTTTCCCAAATACTCTTTTCATATACTCGAGATAAAAGATACAAAGTAAAGTTAAGAGTAACGAAAGGATGAGAAAAAGAAGCAAAGTCTTTTCTCTTCAAAGCAATTGAGTTAATTCCAAGTCTCTTAGTTTCGTCTCTTGGAAAAGCAAGAGCAGAAGAACCAAAAGAAACAGAAGAGAAAGGAAACGGGCAAGAAGGGATCAATGTCTAGGCTCCTAGACCTCTAGACTCTAGACTTTACTGTAACCAGTAGCCGTGTACTCTAATCGACTTGCGTTTCCATTAGATTTTATCGACGGAAATCATCGACAATCTGATTAATTAACAAACACATTTACTGTCTAATTAAATTTTTATTTTTCATCCACTAAAGTCAGGAAAAGCGAGTTCTGCGTCAGTGATCAATTGAAAAATAGATGTTTTATTTTTTAAGTGCATTATGCTACACAATATTTTGTCTCGATTTATTTATTGTCACGATTCAAACGAAATCTACGTTCCCATGAAAATGGTATTTATTTGAAAAAGATTAAAAAGTTCACATACGAGCAATTATATTTTTATTTTATATACAAACATTTTAATACAATTGTTTTTTTTTCACATTCGTATGAATCATAATAAAACGAACGAAATGTCAGTGGTTTTAATATTTTTTAGTTAGATTTATTTTTTCCATTTAACTGTTTTACGCAGCTTGTTATCCAGGCTAGCTCAGATTTTTTTTACCCATATTCCATATATATAAAGAGATAAAATTCATTTATATATACGCTCTTAATGAAACTTTTCAAATCCCCTGCTGCCAATGAAACTGATTACATTTTTTTTCATTTATTGCTTTTTATTTACATTAAAAATAAAAAAAGTATACATATATATGTATATATATTTTTTTTAAACTGCTCCATCTTTCATTCAATTATTTTTAAACGCAACTGAAATAACGGAGTAATAAAAATTGAGTTTTTAATTTTTTTGTAATTAGAAACTATATTTGAATTAGTGGGTAATTAGGGGTGTGCAGGTACTTCGTACGAATTGTTCGTATCCAATTGAATCGAAATATTCGAAAACTTACGAATAATACGAAGTTTTTTTTTTAACGACTTGGAGTCAATAGAACTCGAATGATACTGAATTCAGCCGACGTCTAATAATTTTTGGATTTTTTAAAAAACGATGAATTATAAAAAAAAAAAGTTTCAAAAAACTGCGCCTTTTTTTTTCAAAAAATTGCAGATTTTTTTTTTCGTAATTAATTAGCTAAAAACAAATTCAAAAATTTTGAATTGTCTGCTAACTGCAGGATCATGAACTAGAACACGAATCAACGATATAATTATTTTTATTTACTTTAAAAAACTGAGCTCTCCATTAAATAAGAATTGAAAATTTGAATGCTGATTCAAATTTTCGGATTTGAATCGAATAAGTCGTACAGTTACGAATACCAATAATTCGAATTATCCGATTCGGATTTCAGATTGGATTCGAACCCGATTTGCACTCAAAATTTGTCCAAAAATTTTTGTTTTATCCAGAAAATAATTGATTTGAAGTTTATATGATCCCGAGTCAAAAAACAAATTCGGGTTTAAGTCTCAAAGTTCTCAATGAGGTTTTTGAGGTTCAATTTAGAATTTGAAGATTGACAACAGTATAGAAAGTTATCCTTGTTTAGTCCTCAGTGTCATAAATTAAAAACATATTTATCATAAAACTAAAACTTATTTAGACTTACAATAAGAAAACATACACGGAAAGAACAAGATAGTTCTGGCAAACATGCCAGATTATTCTCAGATACATCTGAGTGAAAAAAAAATTTCAGATGCTTGTGAGGTCTATCCAGATAGAACTGAGATGAATGTAGATTATATTGAAATCTATCTCAGATTTACCTCAGATGCATCTTGGATTATTTATTGTTAGATACTTCTGGCGACTATCCGAAATAGTTCCCAGAAACATCTGCATTGGTTCAGTATCTATCCGAGATTATTCTCAAGTAAATCTCCGATACTTTTTGGCTAGCGCATGCGCGTTGAACGTAGTCATTTATTTTTTTTTTTGTATTTTATTTATTCTTCATTATATTTGTTTATTTATAATATATATCCAATATTATATTTTAAATAAATATTATGTATAATAAATATATATTATATTTATTATAATTAAACCAATAAAACGTCTATTGAAAGAGACAAAGCTTTGAAAATAAAATTTTTAACTTCGAGTAATTTTTAAAATTGCAAATTATTTATTTATTTATCTAATTATAAGTAATTACATAAGTTTTATATCGTTAATATAGAAATAAAAATAATTGATAAAATACAATAAAGTATACAAATATCCCTAATTATGATTATATATAATCTTAATTGTATTTTATCAATTATTTTTATTTCTATATTAACGATATAAAACTTATGTAATTACTTATAATTAGATAAATAAATAAATAATTTGCAATTTTAACAATTACTCGAAGTTAAAAATTTTATTTTCAAAGCTTTGTCTCTTTCAATAGACGTTTTATTGGTTTAATTATAATAAATATAATATATATTTATTATACATAATATTTATTTAAAATATAATATTGGATATATATTATAAATAAACAAATATAATGAAGAATAAATAAAATACAAAAAAAAAAATAAATGACTACGTTCAACGCGCATGCGCTAGCCAAAAAGTATCGGAGATTTACTTGAGAATAATCTCGGATAGATACTGAACCAATGCAGATGTTTCTGGGAACTATTTCGGATAGTCGCCAGAAGTATCTAACAATAAATAATCCAAGATGCATCTGAGGTAAATCTGAGATAGATTTCAATATAATCTACATTCATCTCAGTTCTATCTGGATAGACCTCACAAGCATCTGAAATTTTTTTTTCACTCAGATGTATCTGAGAATAATCTGGCATGTTTGCCAGAACTATCTTGTTCTTTCCGTGTAAGCATACCAAAAATTTTTTTTCATCGATTTTGTACTCCTGGATTATAATCACGTCAATTCCCTAAAATTTTGTCGTCCGCTTTTCTGGCTCTTAAATAAAAAATTCGTATTTTGAAAAAAAAATTTTTTCAGTTTCATACTTCTGTCTAACACTATATACGTATATCTTTTCATATATTATGATATCAAGGTGATGAAAATTGTGATTACACATATTGAAATAAATTAATTGATGTTATCATTAAACTAAAATCATAACTCATGAAATTACCACTTTTTTGTGAACCAAAATGCAAAAAAATCATTCAATTTACTTTCAAAACGTTAAAAACGTTCAATTTACGTCTTATATTTCGACTCGGGTCACCACTTTGAAGACTAAACTAGAATAACATAATATGGATTAGAGCCTCAAAATACTCAAAACATACAGGAATAATTTTATCCACATTTGAGCCTCAAAAGTCTCATTCGTCGTATTCTCTCCCCACTCTTTCCTATCTCAAATTTTTCAAAGTCCAAAGTATAACTTTTCATTCGTTGAGGATTTTGAGGCCTAGTTATAATTCAAAATTTAGACCTTATAGTTCTCATTGAGGATTTCAAGTACTAAAGTAGAGTTACTTTCTGAGCGGCAAATAAAACATCAAAAAAATTAAGGCTTTTGAAGACTAAACTAGAATTTGTTTTTTGACTCGGGTTGTTGAAATGAATAGAAATGATCAGGAAAATTTTGGTTATTAATTAACAGCAGTAATTAAAATGTACAACAGGCAAGAGATATCTCGATAATAATAAACTAGTGAACTACAGGTGGTAAAATTACTACTGTTTCTAATCCGTTCGAGTAGAACATGCAAACGCAAACATTAGAATACTGGTGATGCATTCAAGTAAATATAATACTCTGCGCTACGGAGTATCTAGTTAATAAATTAACGATAATCTTATTGCACTGTATAAGTTTATTATTTAATTATCATCGACTTGAGCGAATTAATTATAAACATAAAAGTTTGATCAAATATGTAACTTATATATATAGATACAAATATTGAGTTTGATATATTTATATATATATATACATCTTCATATACAGATGATAGTAAAATTTGATACAAAAGATTTCATAGGTATTTCAGTGAAAAGTTTACTAGAATATTGCCATGTGTTAAATTGAGTTTTAGTTTTCGTAAAGTTTCCCTCGCGTCATAGAATTGAATAATGAATAGATCTCGACAGTTATATATAAATGGAGGCATATAAATATATACATATATACCTAGATATTTCAAACTAGTTTCTATATATTATCTATCTCAGTGTATGTCAGTTCTGGATTAAACTGGCCCTCAGTAAATTTACCGACTTTGTTGGTCAAGTACAAAACCTCACGGAAGTGATTCAATCATCCGCGATTCAAATTTATCTTCATTATTATCATCTGTAAATTATCACTATTTTCAGTGGTTTGGTTTTGAAATAGCAATCAAATGAAATTTTCAAATAGTTTTTATACAAAAACATTTTAAATGTCGTACAAATTTTCAAAATTTCTGCACAGATTTTTAAATTAATTTTGGAACTTAGTACCCGCCAAAAAAAAAATATAAATATATACTAAAAAAAAATTATTTTTCCTTTAACAGGAAATTTGAGAAAAGTCATTATTTTTTAGTTTCACCCCCTAAACTCATTGATTCAAAAAAATTCTATAGTTATTTTCAAAAATTTTTTTTTTGAGACCTATTGGGTCTCGACAAAATTAAAATTTAATAACCACGGAAAGAAAATTATGGGAACTTTTGCTATGCATTATGAGAATAGTTCCCATAATGGTACAGGAATTATACTCGTACTATTATCGGGATGGTTCTCATAATATATGGGAATAGTTCCCATATACTGTGAAAAATTCTCAATAAATTTTACGGTGGGTGCATAGTAACACCGGACTATAAGAAAACTGATTCAAAATTTACAAGTGACCCATAGTAAACGTATGCGCAGACTACACGATTGTGGCCTATGTATTAGGTGTCATTCCTATATATTATGGGAACAATTTCCATAATATTATAGGAACAATTCCTGTAAATTTTAGGAACCATTACTATAATTATAGGAATCATTCATATAATTTTAGGAACCATTCCTATAATTATAGGAACCATTTCTCTAATTTTAGGAACCACGCCTATAATTATAGAAATGGTTCCTATAATTACAGGAACCATTCCTATAATTATAGGAGTCATTCCTATAATTTTAGGAACCATTCCTATAATTTTAGGAACCATTCCTATAGTTATAGGAACCATTCCTATAATTCTAGGAACCATTCCTATTATTTTAGGAACCATTTCTCTAATTTTAGGAACCATGTCTATAATTATAGGAATGGTTCCTATAATTACAGGAACCATTCCAATAATTTTAGGAACCATTCCTATTATTTTAGGAACCATTCCTATAACTTTAGGAACCATGTCTATAATTATAGGAATGGTTCCTATAATTACAGGAACCATACCAATTATTATAGGAACCATTCCTATAATAATAGGAACCATTCCTATAATAATAGGAACCATTCCTATAATAATAGGAACCATTCCTATAATAATAGGAACCATTCCTATAATAATAGGAACCATTTCTCTAATTTTAGGAACCATGTCTATAATTATAGGAATGGTTCCTATAATTACAGGAACCATTCCAATAATTTTAGGAACCATTCCTATTATTTTAGGAACCATTCCTATAACTTTAGGAACCATGTCTATAATTATAGGAATGGTTCCTATAATTACAGGAACCATACCAATTATTATAGGAACCATTCCTATAATAATAGGAACCATTCCTATAATAATAGGAACCATTCCTATAATAATAGGAACCATTCCTATAATAATAGGAACCATTCCTATAATAATAGGAACCATTTCTATAATGTTATAGGTAGCATTCCCATAATTATAGGAACTGCTCCCATAATTTATGGTCATAATTCCTATGTTGGTATAGGAAAAAATTTTATAGAATTATGAGAACTGTTTCCATAATTGTCTTTCCGTGTAGACAGTGCAATCTATCGAATTAAATTTTAATATTACACTGATTTTACGCTGAAATTAATTTAAACTTCATTGCTCTCTAGTTAATTATTACCAATTACGAATTCATTGTACAACATATATTGTTACAGTATCCATATTATTGTAATTATAATTGAAGCTAAATAATTTATAACTTTAATAATAATAATAATAATAATAATAATAATAATATTAATTAGAAAAAAAAATGATTAAATTAAACATTTATTTATACTCACTAATAAAAAAATTATCTTATTTTTTTTGGGTATTTCACAAAAAAAAATAATTGTAGTTATATTTAATACAATAGCAGTTGCTAGAGAATGTAATAACAACGGAATGTCGTAGAATATTTGCAAGACAGAATAATATTACTTCTCATAAATACCAGAGCTTAACTTGTTTGCAATCCAATAGCATAAATTGTTGTAAATATAATTGAATATTTAAATATTAATATAAACTTGTGTTAAAAAATCAGCCGATATTTAAAATTTTAAATTAATATTTAAGCACATTTGCTTTGTACGATGATTAAAATATTCGTATATTCAATCGATATTGGAAAACTGGGGTGCAGACTTCCTGTAGTTTAATTTTACGTCAAAGCTTAAAATGAAGAATTTAAACTACCTCTCATAAATTAATTTATTTTATCATTTATATTATATGTCTTAGGAAATTTTATCGTTAAACTTAAAACTTTTATCAAAAGACGATTCAATTTAACCAAAATCAAAATTTTATTTTTCATAATTATATTTTCATAAACTTTTTGGATTAATTTAAATGCTAGGAAATAAACATATGTATATATATATTTATTTAATAATAATCTATATTATTAAGAGAATAAGGAAAATTTTGTTCCCGCCATATCTATATGATAGAATTAGTTAATGTTATTGAAATTAGTATCATTAGATAGGTCTTGACTTGAATTTGTGCCTTTTCAAACTTTAAACTCTTTTTAATTGCCAAGTATTGAGATAAATAGATTTATCTATATCATTCGAATTACATTTAAATTACGCGGGAAAAAAGACGATCGTATTTATTTTCTTTAAATAAATTAATACTTTAATTATTCTGTCACTAAATATGACTGAATGTCACTGAATATATAGCTATATTATTTATATCGCGTTACTTATTCCAAAATGACAGATTTTTATACTCCCTTTTGGTTTTTGGAAGCTTCTCAAAGCCAAAAAAGTGTGCATAGAAAAAAAAAGGATTCATTGACACAAAAAATCTTTACTCGCCTGAAGAAAATTTTTACTTACCCCAATAAATTTTTTGCATTGTGAATTGAAAACAAAAATTTATTTAGAACTAGAAAAAAATACTCGGTGCAAGGAATTATTTCTTGACCAAAAAAATATTTTCTCGCCCCAAGACAATTTTTGTATTTAATTTATAATGCATAAAATTTCTTGGTGCAAATTAAAATTTTTTGCGGCAAGAAATCCTTTTTTTCTGCGTATTTTATAAATTTCACAGCGATATTTGGGCAGTCACGTAGTATCTGCAGGTTGCTCGTATTAATTAACCGATGCAACGTTAAATATTATATGAAAGAAATAATTAAAAAGAGTAAAGTCTTTTCCAGTGTCTCATTAAAAGAGTAAAACAGCTGAGTAAAAATTGCATTTCGTTACTACTTAAAGTGATGTTAGGAAATTAATTTAATTATAAGGGTTGCTGCTGAGTGAATTTACGCTCGTACTTTGACTAGATATATTTTATAAAGCTGGAAAAATTAAATTAGATGGAAGATAAAAAAAATTGATAATTAAACGGAAGAGAATAAAAAAGGCGAAAGTGGAAAACGCACTTTTTATATCTTTACTATAAATTTGTAACATATTAAATTGTTTTTTTTTTTTTTTCAGCTAATGTCTGTTTAGAAAATTTAATTGCAATAATTAAGTCACTATAAATTTATAAAATTTAATGACTGTAAATTTGAGTTCAATTCCCAAGAAAAATTTCATAGAAAAAATTTTTTTATGATGAAAATTATCAACTTTTAAAAAATCAATTTTTCCCGCGAAATTTCAAATATTTAAAAAAAATGTTTCATAGTAAAATATCCTGGAATTTTTAAAATTGAAATTTCCAATTATTGTGGACTGATTTTATAAATTAGATCTTTTGATTTTTGATGAAAAAGTGAAGATATAAATTTACTGAACATGATAATAATAATTATAATAAAAATAATGATTATCTTTTTAATCTTTCAGGCGGAAATATGGAGTGTCTTCATTGCGATACTGAGAAAAAGCGTGAGAAATTTACAGGCATGCACAGATGTCAGTCTTATAGAGCACGTTCTCCATCGTTTATCTCGTGCAGAAACAGTTGTTGCAGGTCAATAAATATACAAACGTATTTCCTTCATCTTCTTCTTACTCTTGTTCTTTTATTTTCTATATAAAATTTTTTATTAAAAATTTCTGCAACCTCGTCCGTTCTCTCATCTCTATTTATTTTATAAATTTAATTTAATTTGTTTCTTATTTCTTATAGATTTATTGATCGATATGCTCGGCGTGCTTGCAAGCTACAGTATAACTGTTAAAGAATTGAAGCTGCTATTCGGCGCAATGAAAGCGGTCAAAGGAAAATGGGTAAGATGCTAAAAGAAAATATCTATTGTCTATTTTTATTATTATTATTTTATCTCAAATGATTATTGTCTTGACTTGAATGTTTATAGCCAAGACATTCAGCTAAATTGCTAAACGTACTTCGCCAGATGCCACAACGTAATGGACCAGATGTATTTTTCAGTTTTCCCGGTAGAAAAGGATCTGTAAGTTCTTTTCATTACTTTTAATTATTTATATATATATATATATATTTTTCAGTGAGCAGAAATTTTTTTTTTTTTTAATTTAAATTTACCGCCATTTTTCCAATTTATTTTAACGAATACAAATTAAATCTATTCAATTTTTCCCGCCATTTTCAAATTTATTAATGAATACAAATTAAATATTTTCAATTTTTCTATGCATAAATTTTTTTTTGATATTCCAGAAAATTTCTCATAAGTAAATCTCAAAAATTCTGATATATTTTTTTTCTCACATTGCTTTTAAAAATTTTTTTTAAGTAAATTCAAAAGTTATTAAATGAATCGCGTCACTAATTTCATTACTTATACTTTTATACGCCCGTCTTGCTTTAGTCACTAAATTTAAAGCCAAAGGGATGTATAATTTTTTAATAATTGCTAATCAATGATTATTAATCACACAGTAAAAAACGAATCGTCAAAGTGTAAAAAAAGCGTATGTTAAAATTCTGTGTGTTGAATTTTTAACACTTTTGTGTGTCAATTTAACACACAGTATTTATCTTGTTTGAACTGTCGCAATCGATTGATTCTTTAACACACAAAAATGTTATTTTATTCGAAAGTAACACTTTTTATATGTTACTGTAAAATCAACGCACAAATTATGTTAAGAATAATTTCGACCATCACAAAAGAATTCTTGGAAAATTTGTACTTTTAACATATGCGTATGTAACTTTTTTTAACACTCACAACATGTTAAAATAACACATAAATAAGTGTAAAACGGTCGTTTTACACACGATATGTGGTGATTTTGACGAATCCTTTTTTACTGTGCATATTGTAGATCTATAAGTCGACTTATTCTAAAGCTAAAAATTGGAAAAATTTAATAATTAATTTAATTTAAGCAACACCCTTTTGGTTTTCAAAATTTCTTTATCAAATTTTTATGCACCTGAAAATTGTAACCTTTTTCGTGGAACGAAAATAAAAAAAAAAATGAAAAATAAAAAATCTTTAGATCTAGATTTCGGAAATCTTTCGCATAAGTGCTAGTATGTCAGCCGAAAATTGCAGCCGACCCCAATAACACCTTAATTCACTTCTAAGCAGTCAAATTAAAAAAAAATTTTCATTTTCGTTGCGCAAAACGTTCGGATTTTCAGGTACATATGTTTACCTATAAAGTAGGTCTACAAAGTGATTGGCAATGGAAATAGTTATTTTCAATACGTATGCGGAACGGTAGGGATTCTGACGGCTTGAAGTGACGTCACGAGTTTGAGGCTATGGGCGCTTTCTTATCAAGACCGGATACAGTACGAGGTCTTGATAAGAAAGTATCCATAACCTCAAACGCGTGCCTGCACTTCAAGTCTGTCAGGATTCCTACCTTTGAGCATAAAGTATCGAACAAAATTTTTTGTCATATCAACGGCGGAAGTTGAATTTGAGAGAGAAACAGTCAAAAATGTTTCAAGTCATGTAGGAATGTAGAGACAGATAGAGAGAGAGAAGTTACTTTTCGACACAAGTTCGAAAAAGTTAACCAAACTATAGATTGCCAGAAATCGTATAGTTTGCGCCCTCTGCATGTTGCTCGAAAATCCAATTTTCGCGGTTGATATGACTAAAAAAAAATTATTGGCAGGGAGCGCGACGAAAACGACATCTGATGGCTACAAAAAATCATGCTCGAGAATTATAAAAGATATATAAAATCAGTGTAAAAAATAAAAATTCGTTATAAAATCAAAATATCAAAATTTATAATCATATAAATAAAAAAGTGTAATTGTATTTTTGATAGAGAAAATTAAATTGAATATATTTCGATAAAAAAATTAAGTATAAAAAATTTTAATAAACAATAAACACTATTATTTTAGAATAGAATAAGGTTAACCGATAAAATCAAAACAAATAATATATGACAACTACAATGATAATGGTTTAAAAAATAGTAGAATAGTCAATTGAGTTTTTTAACAAAATTGAAGAAAATAATTTTATTTTAATTCATGATAATTTGCTTGTAAATCGTAACTAAAAAAACATAATGTTTTTTTAACCTTCCGTTACAAGCGCTTTCTCTAGTGTCTCACTCATATTCACGCCAACTCTATTAGCTTAAGTAGTGTTGTACAGGGAATCACCGTATAGCGCGAGTAACGAAGGGTTAAAAAATAATTTTTAGCCAATGATAAAAATGATTATCCAAACCGGATTTGAATCAATAAATTATAAAATATTATTTTAACCTTAAACGATGAGCAAAGGCAAACATTAACGACACAATAACTATTATGAACTATTTTTAAACTTAATTTTCATGTGTTTATATTCAAAGAGAGCATGATTTAACGAAATTGTATCCACAGCGAGCGCTGCGATCGTTTCAGTTGTCCCCACCATATACTAGGCTCCCTGCCAATACGCCTTTTCAACTGTACACGCAGAGAATTGTTGAGTAAAAATTATCCACAAGTACTGTAAAGACATCTAGCCAGTAACTAATTTTTTACTATGTTGTTAGTGTAGAAACTGCACTTCATTTCCATGCTATCGAGTAGTATATTTCACAATGCGCATGGGAAAAAATTTATATATTTACCACAAGTCCTCACAGCCTCAAACTTTTTAGGTAATTTTTACTAAAAACTTATCTGCGTGTAGACTCAGTGACTAAAGCCAAAAGTGTGTATAAAAATATAAGACATTTTGAAATTACGAACGTAAAATTTAGTTAACTTGGGCAGTGACAGTAACTAAAGATCGCCAGTATTTTATTAATAAATTATAAAAAAAGGAGGCGAATAAAAATTTTCGATCGTAAAGCACTCCCTAATGCTTCGCATTATGAGTCGTGCAATAATTAAAAATGACAAGGAAAGTTTTGAACGTTGTCTCTTCATTAAGTTTAACGATGCACGTTAGCAACCACATAGTTGGATTAACCGCACGATAGAACTTGTTGCGATCATAACAATGTACCCCAAGTTTAAATACAAACTGCTTCTGCCTGTCGAACAAGATAACTTGATCTTACCAAAGAGTCATCTTGTCAAAATATATTTAACAAACTTTTAAAATTCATTATTACATTTTTTATAGTCTTCAATTTTAACCCCAAGCTTCTCATACTCAAAACCTAAAGTCTACGTTATTAATTATTTAATTAATATTTCAGCGCATAATTTAATTTTAAAAAAGTTAAATTTCATTTATTTATTGCACGCCTCGGAAGCGAAGCGGAGAGGTTGTGCTTTATAACCAACCTGTCAAGGTCACACGATTTCCACTCATTAAAGTGCATATATTTTTTTTCTATTACTCTTACACATTATGAAAAACACATCAATATAAAGCTGAAACACTAATAAATAATCCTGATACTTTTTTTAATTTGTCCAATATGTATTAATATAAAAAAAAGTTCATTAAAAAAAATTTATCGTGGACGTCCATTAGTCTGTGGTTCAAAAAAACGGCGTGGTACGGATATCTCGAGAACGACTTGACGAAACTACTTAATTTTTTTTTCAAAATTTTCAGAAATAAGCAAAGAAGGTTCCTTTCGAAAATCACTACTGTAGGCCTTCTCGTTTTTTTAAAAATAAATCATTACGGTTAAAACCGGCAATCTTACATGTAAACAAACACACACTGCCGCCATTTTTCATTAGGAATGTTCTCCTTATTTATTTTTTTTTTTACTTTTATTACCGTATATTTACCATGGAAATTTCTGTGGGAAAAGAGCGGGATATTCAATTTTATTCGAAATTTAACTTTTAAAAAAAAATATAACATGAGCGTTCGAGGCGTGCACTTTTGGATTTTCCAAATTTTTTTTATTTTTTTTTTCATTGTAATAAAAATTTGTTACAGGCTATTGTGTTACCGCCGATGGCGAGGTGGCCGCATGAAAGTGGTTTCACATTTACCACGTGGTTCCGACTCGACCCTATAAACTCTGTCAATATCGAGAGAGAAAAGCCTTACCTTTACTGGTAAGTAGACACTCGTGACAAGTACACTCCCGTATACTTTTCATGAGAGATGTCATCGTCTTTTTCTTTGAGCTTAACATCTAATCCTCAATTCTACATTTTCAAGAGTCTACTTCTCGACACCTTATCATTCAACCTCTTTATTTTTTTCATTTAATTGAACACAAATTACACAATTAATATTTTATCGAAAATTTTTTCACGGAAAACTACTCAAAAATTCATGTTCCGAAAAATGAAAAAATTAATTTTAAATTCTTTATCAAGTCCTCATATATTTTCAAAATATATACAAGTTCGTATATTTAATCTAATGATAAAATATTAAAGACGTAATCTTGTAGTTAATAAATAACTAAGAACTAGATTTATAAAAGTTATTCCTCGGGATTAAAAGTATTTACATTTATAATGCAGTCCACTATTGCCGGGTCTTATAATAATTAATAATGCAGAATTTTTAGCCTCTAACTGAATGGTTATTTGAAAATTGCAGCTTCGAAGATTAAAACTTACCTTAATTCTTCTTTCTTGTCGTTGGTCGGTCGCTACCCAATCGTTCACTAAAAACACGAGTTGAATAGACGGATTTTAGTAATAGTATTATATTATATATTAAATTATGAATAGAATCTGGTACTGCCCTTAAATTTATTATCAATTATCACAAACCGAAGAAATAATCGCGAAACCAGAGAGTAAGAAGATTACAAACCTTTGAAATCTAGGAAAATCTCGGTATTGTTGTGAACTAAACGTTACATAGCTTAGTTATTTTTAAAATATGTATGTATATGTAAATACATATACAGTAAAAGACTCAATTATTGCTACAGAGAGTATACTAGATATCAGACACAGAAAAAAAATCGGGAGTAAAAACGGTTTATTTTTTAATGGAGTGATTTCGGGGTGATATGGATTTTGTTTGAATCCGCATTCACTCCGATCCGGAATTTTAATTCCGCATTCCCAGGATTTAAACCGTATTCGTTATAAAAATTTTTATGCTACTGTACAGTAAAAAATATTGTGTTAAAATCAACACAATGTAGGTTAGAAACGGTCCACAGAATATTTGTGTTATTTTTTAACACAGACTGTTTGTGTTGAATTTAAACACAAAATTTGTGTTGAAATTTCAACACACAATTCGAGTAATATGAGAAGTAACTTCAACATTTTTTCAATGTTAATGGTGACACAAAAAAAATGTTAACTTTTACATTTTATTTTTGTACCATGAATTATTTTTAGGTTATCAAAAGTGTTAACAATTATTATTTAACATTTAACTATTTTGTGATAGTAAACATGATCCTAAAGTTAGCAGACAGTTAACAATTTTTCAATTTTTTTATCAACAAATCAATTACGAAAAAAAAATAAAAAATAAAAATGTGCGCACGTAGAAAAGTAAAAAAGCCACAGATGCAATTTTTTAAATATTTTTTTTTTTTTTTAAACTATACGAATCATGAACTTTGTCAAGTTTATTTTTTCATGTCTAATTGAAAATAAATAAAATCAATGTCACAAAAATAATAACTAACCGAGCAAGACTGATGCTTAATGGCGCTTCCCGCGTGAATAGAAGAAAGACATTTTTTTAACACAATTCAACTGTCGCTTCAACACTTTTTCTGTGTTGATTTTAAAGTAACACTTAATAAATGTTGATAATATCGATTTTTGTACTAGGTAACACTTTTAAAGTGTTGAATAGTAGATCGATTAAAAATTTAAGTAACACAGAGAGAATTGTGTTGATTTAACACAAAAAATTTAACACGGACCGTTTTTAACACAGATACACAATATTTTTTACTGTGTGTATTCTTTAAATTAAGATCTACAGTATCATGAATGAATATTTTCCTGGGCCAAGAGTTTCCTAACTTGAGTTAACTTATGTCACCTTGAGTAAAAAAAATCATTTACTTGGCCGGGAAGTATATTATCTTCCCTATATATAACTCATATTTACTTGACCCGTAGAAATTTGTCTAAAGTTAATGAAACACTTGTATGTGCAGAGTAAGCTTTTTAAAATTTCATTAAAAATGATTTTCTTGATGGAAAAAATAAACAAAAGTTGAATTAACCCTCTGTGAAAATGTCTAGCCGGTATTTAAATTTTTCCATAGTCTTAGTAAAGCTGACACTTGATATCCATGACATTGTACTGGATGTCGAAGAAAGTTAAGTGAATAATTAAATAAAACAAAGTGTCAATAATTGGCACTCTGTCAATAATTGCTTCTTTTACTTTATAATTATATCGTGACATACATTTTAATACCGACTAATTACCCAAGTAATTAATAGTTTTTCGTTACCCGCGTTATTCAAAGTCAATTATTTTTAAATTTCTATCAGAAAACTTTTTTAAAAATCATAACACAAAAAGTTTATAAAGTTTTACAAAGTAATAATAAAAATAATAATAATTGAAATATAATTTATAGCTTTAAAACAAGTAAAGGAGTTGGTTATTCAGCCCATTTCGTTGGTAATTGTTTGGTGCTTACTTCAATGAAAGTTAAAGGCAAGGGCTTCCAACATTGTGTCAAATATGAATTTCAACCGAGAAAAGTAAATTTATGCCTATTAATTAACTTTATTAATTAATTAAAACAATTTAACTCATTAAAATAATAATAATTTCCAGTGGTATATGATTGCGATAGTGTATATATACAATAGATGGACGAAAAGCGAAATAAAATGTCTAGTAAACGGCCAATTGGCTTCAAGTACCGAGATGGCTTGGTTCGTTTCAACGAATGACGTAAGCACTCAATTAATTAATTAATATATAAATTAATTGAATAATTAGGTAACTAATGCGTTTGAATTTCACCAGCCATTTGATAAATGTTACATCGGAGCAACACCAGAAGTTGATGAGGAGCGCGTATTTTGTGGTCAAATGAGCGCCATCTATTTATTCAGCGAAGCCCTTACGACACATCAGATTTGTGCGATGCACAGATTAGGGCCTGGATACAAAGTAATTTTTTTATTTATATGGCCGTTTATAAAATACGTCACGCAAAATTCCCCTTGCGTCACAAATGATAGACCCCCCCATCCCCGATATGACGGAAATATACACGGAACAAAATAATCGGTAGCAGCCACCGACGATTTTTCGGTAGATGCTACTGAAATAATCGGTAGCAGCTACTGAAAATTAATCGGTAGCAGCTACCGAAAATTAATCAGTAACAGCTACTAAAATAATTGGTAACAACTACCGGAATAATCGGTAGCAGCTACTGAAAATTAATTGGTTGCAGCTACTGAAAATTAATCAGTAGTTGCCATCAACAAATAGTCGTTAGTAGCTACTGAAACAATCAGTAGCAGCTACCGAAAAAAAATCAGTAACAACTACTAAAATAATTGGTAACATCTACCGGAATAATCGGTAGCAGCTACTGAAAATTAATTGGCTGCAGCTACTGAAAATTAATAAGTAGTTGCAATTGACAAATAGTTGGTAGTGGCTACCGAAATAATCAGTAGCAGCTACCGAAAAAAAAATCAGTAGCTACTAAAATAATTGGTAACATCTACCGGAATAATCGGTAGCAGCTACTGAAAATTAATCAGTAGCTGCCACTGAAAAAAAGTCTGTTACCGCTACCGATCATTTTTTGCCGTGTAAATCATGAAACATTTATATATTTACAAATATGAAATAAATGACCTACTATCGTAACAAAAAAATAAAATTTTAAAAAAATCCATAAAAATTTGAAAAATAGTTTGATGAGCTGCGAATGTCACGTTTCCTTAGACCCCTGACCCCATAAGCGTAAACGCATTTTATGAACGGCCCCTATTGTATATTAATATTTGTAATCAGTGATCACTAATTAGTTTTTGACGTTCGCAAAATGGATTGATATGAGATATATATGAATATGTTTTAACGTAAACAGTAATCGCGATGAGTAATGGCTCTAATGAGTTATCATTAAACGTATGACGATGAATAGAAAATATATGTGATATATAGTATAGCAAACTAATATGTGGTTTGTATTACACAGAGTCAATTCCGGTTTGATAACGAGTGCTACCTGAATCTACCTGACAATCACAAAAGGGTGAGTGATGAGCTGGATAATTCGAGCATGGTCGACCAAAGTATGCAAACTGTAAGCATTTTATGTTTATTTTATTATTTTATTATTATTTTTATTTAATTAATCATTAATACTTAATGATTTATTTATTAATTAAAACGCAAGAGGTAATAACTATTAATAAATATTTATCTGAAGAAGCTTATTTTGGGAGTTAGTGTTGACAGTATCAATTTTTGGTTTTTTTTTTTTTGTTATTTTTGAGTTATTTAGCATGAAAATTCATCAGAGAGAGAAATAATTAAAAATTATTTGCCAATTCTTGTTTTGTGTATTGACAGGTGGGTCAACGTGTTTTTAATATAGAAAATTTTTTAGTTGGCTTGTAAAATAATTTGGTAGTTGCACTGTAAATATTACATTCGCTATAGATTACGTAGTTTGTGAGTGTGGTAATTATTTGTAGGGTAGAAGTACCATTTGTGGCCACTGCTCTATTTTTGGACATTTAATACTTTATTTTAATTAATTAATTAATTAAAAATTAATTACGTCCTTGCGTCTTTTACAAATTATTGTATTTAAATTTTTCGAGTGTCCAAAACTGGCCCTAAAGTGGTCAAAAACGGTACTTCTACCCTATGTATGTTTAATTGAAGAATAAGTATGACAAGTTTAAACAAAAAATGTTATTTTGGAAAAATTATTTCAGTAATTTATTATTTTTTCGGCCCTTGCGATTATCTATTTTCAAATTCTTTAGCCCATTTAGTTGTGCGGCCGTCCGCTAGGTATTCAAAAATTTGAATCATTCCTCAGATATTCATTAACCAATCAAATGAGTCCCTTTCAAACATAACCTGAAATAGTTGTCCCTATACTTACTTTTGTAGCGGGAAGTAAATTTTTACTATCGTGACGAATCACGAAATATTATTTCTCTTAATAAATTAAATCATTTTTTTTGTTCTATAAATTTACACGATCCCGAAATTTGGGTGAGTAGTGTAGCTGAGGATTTTCAATTTAAAAAATTTTGAAATACGTGAATTAAATGTAAATCGAATAAAATTAAAAAATTGCACATTCATGAAATTTGAAAATCAGTACGTGCATTTTTTTTTATATTTATTTTTTTTATTGTTTCATTCGTTTATTTGTGATTTAAAATTTGTCTCATATCTGCTACATTTACACTCATGAAATTTGGAGACAATTAATAATTTTCGGATTTTTTTTTTAAATTAAATTACAAAAATAAAAAAAAAAAATATGCACATATAGAAAATTAAAAAGTCTACAGGTGCAATTTTTTATAATATTTTTTTTGGAAAAAAACAAAAAATTATTAGACGTCAACTAACTTTACAATCATTCAATCATGATCCTAAAGTTAGCAGATGATATGATCCAGAACCCGTATAAAAAAGTTGCGGTATTCCGCAGGTGATCCGCTGGATATCATGTGGAAGTCATATTTTGATACAAATATGAATTCCGGATGAATTCCTGATGAATACACAAAGATAGTATAGAAATATACTTCTAGTGATAGATTGTATGAAAAATTCTATTACAAAAAAATTTTTTTTCTTGCGGGGAAATTGGGAGTTTTTTTTTAGCCGAGTGATCTCGGAGTGAAGTGGATTTTATTTCACGCCCAATTCACTCCTGTCCGGAGTTTTAACATTCCAATGAATTTATATTAAACTGTTAAACACTTCGCGAATTTTTTTTAGTGTATTGACCTAAAAGAGCTTTAATTAATAAATTTTTCAAATTCATTTTAGTTTAGAAAAAAAAAATTGTTTCTGTAGAAAATTTTTTTACAGGTGGTCCATTATGCCTCAGATATCGCAAATCTGCTTAAAATATCAGAGATAACATGATTTGACCGAAAATGAAAAAAAAAAGAAAAAATTTACTAAATTTTTGAGGGGGGCCTTCGTGCCCCAGGTTCCTCTATTATTTCGTTACTGCTAATTTAAAAAAAAAATATCTCTCATTTTACGTGTCAACTTATAATATGATCATTACAATCTATTACTAACTTTCTTCCATATTATCATTTGATACTCATCCAAAAATCATCTGAAATTCATATTTGTGTCAAAATATGACTTCTACATGATATTCAGCTGATCACCTGCGGATTACCGGCGGAATCCCGCAACTTTTTTACACGGGAAGTTAGCAGACAATCAACAATTTTTGGATTTTTTTTTCACCAAATCAATTGCCAAAAAAAAAAAAAACTAAAAAAATGCACATGTAGAAAATAAAAAAATCTACAAGTGCAATTTTTCAAAATATTTTTTTTTTTAATAATTTATTATTTTTTTTAAATTCCAAAAATTATTTTACGTTTGCTAACTTCAGTATCATGCAAATGATTCTGAAGTTAGCAGACAATTAACAAATTTTGGATTTTTTTTTCAACAATTTAATTTAAAAAAAAAAAAAAAAACTAAAAAATGCACATGTAGAAAATTTTAAAAACTATATGTGCAATTTTTTCAAATATTTTTTTTTTATTATTTATCGTTTAAAAAAAAATTCAAAAATTATTAGACGTCGGCTAACTCCAGTCTCATAGTTAGTAGACAATTAAAAATTTCTGAATTTGTTTTCAATAATTTAATTAAAAAAAAAAAAACTAAAAATATGCACATGTAGAAAATTTAAAAAACTACATGTGCATTTTTTTAAAATATTTTTTTTTTGTAATTTATCATTTTTTTTTAAATCCAAACATTATTAGACGGCTAATTTCGCAATCATTCATAAATTTACGTAATTTCAAGTCAACTGTCGACTGTGATTAAATTCACGTCTGTTGATATTATCCTTTTATAAGAGGTCTATTTTGCACTAGTATATAGGGATTTTGAGTCCATGAAGCCTTTACAGAGCAATCGATGCCCAAAGTACCAAAGCTGTGCTCGTAAGTCAGCCAATCAATTAGAGAATTGAATACGTTTACATAATACCGTTTGAAGTTTGTACGTTTTCGTGTTTAGTATGTCCTATTTGGCCCCATACAGAAAGTATCAATTAGTGGTAAATAATCAATCCCTTTTCCTCCACTGAATTCTGAATCCGCAGAGCTTTTAAATCAAAATTCAAATTACCCATTAAATTAATTAATTAATTAAATAAGATAAAGTAAACAGGAGACTCAAACTTACATTTCAAATTATCATCTCTTGAAGAATTTAATTATACTCTAATTTAAATCAATAGATTAATTAAGCTAATTAATTGTTGCCTTCCATCAACAATAATCGCTTTGTTATTAAAAAGTTTAGTTTCACTAGAAAAACTTAAACCGTTTAAATTTAATAAATAATTAAATAGTTCACTTTGTTAAAAACTTGTCAACTTGGTCTTTGTAATTTAAAAATTTGTCAGTCGTTAATTTTTCCAAAGTAATTAAAAATAAATTGACAATGGAAAATTTTAGGTACTGTACGACGGCAAGCTGTCCAATGCAATTGTGTTCATGTACAATCCAGTGGCGACAGACTCTCAATTATGTTTACAAAGCGCACCAAAGGGTAATGTCTCGTACTTTGTTCACACTCCACATGCGCTCATGTTACAGGTACAGGCATACCGTTTTTTTATACCGATTTTTAATTTACAAATAAAAGTTATTCTTGGATGTTTTAATTAATTAATTAATTTATTTTTTTTTACAGGATGTCAAAGCGGTTATAACGCATTCCATACACAGTACACTAAATTCCATCGGTGGAATCCAAGTATTATTCCCATTGTTTTCACAATTGGATATGTCCTACGACTGTATAGCGCCCAATGACATCAAACGTGACCCAATGTTATGGTAAATTATTTTTTAATTAATTATTTAAATGAAAACCTAAAACTTATCGCTATTGTCGGGCTCTTGAGCTCAACATTACTATTGTTAATAAATTTTTGAGCTCTTCAAGCTTGAAAATAGTAATTTTGCACTTTCTATTGCGGAAATTGAAAAACTCAAAAACTTCCCGATGTTCTCAGGGAGCTCGAAGACGTCATTACTTGTAAAATTTTGAGAACTTCGAGCTCAAAAAACTGTTAGACTGACAAAACATACGTTTTACTGAAGAAAAAGAATTTTTGTTGGGCGATATCTTTGGAACGAATCAACTGATTCGAACGTTATTGGCTGCAATCGAAAGAACTCATCAAGACTTGGAACTTATTAAATTTTAAGGCGAATCGGACAAGTGGTTTATGAGTTATACGCAACCCGTGTAAAAAAAATTAGTTCCAAAAAGATTCAAAGAAAAATCCACATGTGGAACTTCTAGACAGATTAGAAATTCGAATGGAACTTTTTTGGAACGTTAGTAATTTTGGTGGGAAAAAAAAGTTTTTATGAGCGAATTTAAAGTAAAAAAAGGACGTTTTTGGAACTTTTTTAGAATTTTTTATGGACGTTTTTTTAGTTCTATAAAAAATTCAAAAGTAGTGATTTTTGAACTATTTTGTTATGTTTCTAGAACGTCTTTATTCTACAAACGATACAAAAAAGTGATTTTGGAACGCCTTTTTTAGTCCACAAAAAGTCAAAAGTGGTGATTTTGGAACTTTTTTGGAACGTCTATTTTAGTTCTATAATAGTTTGTAAAGTAAAGATTTTTGTACCATTTTTGAATGTTTTCGGAACGTCTTTTTAAGTCTATAAAAAAGTTAAAAGTGGTGATTTTTGAACTTTTTTAGAATGTCCATATAAAATCCTAAAAAATTTCCAAGAACTTCTTTTTTTGACTCTAAATTCGCTCATAAAAACTTTTTTTTATCGTCGAAATTACTAACGTTCCAAAAAAGTTCTATTTGAAGTTCTTATCTGTCTCATGTTTAGAAGTTCCACATGCGGAACTTTTTTGGAATCTTTTTAGAACATTTTTTTTTTACACAGGAAAGAGCCTACTAAAATTTTTTTTTTAATTTTCATTTTTCGTATAACGTAAACTACACGACCAATCGGCTCTAAAATCTAATCGATTTCAAGTCTTGGTGAGCCCTTTCAATTGCTACCAAGAACACTCGAATCAGTTGATTCGTTTTAAAAATATCGTTGGACAAAAAAGTTTCCCTCCACATACACACACGCACACGGACGTCCACCCGGAAACAGAATAGCTTCCTAGGACCTTAAAACGTTAAGATCTGTTAGAAATTGTGTACCTGAAGATCGAACGTTCTTTGCGTAACGAAAAAAAAAAATCGGAAATTAAAAAATCTACTGGATGACCAGATTTCTGAAATGTTTCGCATTTAGATGCTGATATGTCAGCCGAAAATCTTAAGCCACCGCCGATTTCCAAAACTACTTCTTGAGCAGTCAGATTACGTAAATTTCTTTCATTTTCACTGCGCGAAAAACGTTCCGATCTTCAGGTGCATCAGAAATTCGATTTTCGAAAATTGAACCAAAACCAATAACTTCCTTTTTTTGAAATTTTTTAATTTTGTTAGCGGGAAGTTAAAAAAATTTATAAATTCAGTCAACACAAAAAAAATTTAATTATTATTCTGTTTCTAGTTCGAAATTACTAGGATTTATTTGCGATTTGGTTGAAACTTCGCAAACAGTGCAGCAGCATATGGTACAAAACCGTGGATTTTTAGTTATCAGTTTTATGTTACAACGTGCGAGTCGTGAGCATCTTACGACGGAAGTTCTTGCGTCATTTTTAGAGCTCACTAAGCATCTGGTCACGTGTCTCAGTGCTAATAGTGATTTATTATTGAAACAGGTATAATTATTTACTATTTATTTTTATTTATATACAATTATTATGCAGATGAATGCGCTATTGGTAATTTACATCTTCAGAAAAAAAAAAAAATAAGCACTTGGAAGACAACTTGTCTTGTCAACACTCGAGATGTTTGTGTCAGATGAACCCAAGATGACAAATAAGTGACATTTGTTTAAAAAAATTGATTTTAATTTAAAATTCCTGTTACTTTTTCTCCAACCAGATTTTAAATTCAATTTTTCATTTCAATCGAACTCTAAATATGACAAAAATTTTATACGAACTGCGGGTCACCCTCACCTTCGACGGGCTGCGATACTTTTCTCCCTAGGTTTAAAATATCCAATTAATATAAATATAATATTTCATATTTTTCTGATCAATTAAAATCCCAATAGCGTAGACACGTATCTATACAATAATTTAAATAATTGAGGTAAAAGCCCTTATACTCGCTCACTTTTCATTGGAGTGAGATTAAATCACTCAATACAAATTAATAAATAAAATGAAAAACCATTTTTTTTTATAGTTATTTTTTGAAGCTTCGAGTATTAGAATAAAATTTAAGTTTGAAGAATAATCTTGATAATTAATTTTTATTAATTTTTTAAATAAGCTCCTTGAGTGTACCCATAGTCGCTCACTAAAAGTTGTCATGTACCATTACTCGACCAACACATGGCCCTATAGTCGCTCAAAGACAATATCAATTAAACTATGATAAGTTTATTGATTTGGACAAATAATTTATAAATTATACTACTTTATTCTTTCATAATATTAAATTTCATGAATTTTAAAAATGTATTTAATAAGATATAGTTACAACAATTCTTAAAAAATTTGACGTAACCCAAATTGAATCTAACGAATGAACGTCAAAGTAAAAAATGTCCGGCTTTGCGCGATTTTGAAAACAGTCATTTAATTTAAATTTATAATCTATTATGAAATAATTTGATACATCATATTTTAATATAGATAATAGATAGATAATAAATTTAATTCGACCATGAGGTCTAGATCTCCTGTGGCCGTTCAAAAAACAAAATATTTACATTAGTTTTTACATTGGAAACAAAAGTATTATATAAAAAATATAATAATAATAATAAAAATAAAAATAAGTTCCTTCGTCAAGTGATCTTAATTGGAGCTTTCTAGTTCTAGAAAATAATTGTATGCAGCACTACGAAATTCCATGAATGTAGGGAGAGATGTAAGGCTCGGAGGTAGTGTATTCCAGACACGAATTACGGATACAATAAATGATTTATCATAAAAAGCAAGATGACAGGTAGGCGTAAATAGTCCTGCCTTACATCCCCTCTACGCAGCATAGGCTGCAGAAAGACTAATTCATTATTGAATAACTGACCCTGATTCATATAAATTGCTTTATATAATATATTTAGATTCACAAATAATTATTTATCAATAATAATATTTTTAGTCAGCCTTAAACAGTTAAAGTGAGCGACTAGTGGTACTGAGCGGGTATAGGGTACCGTCACTTATTATCTGACGACAAAATATCCGCGACAAAATATCCGCGACAAAATATCCGCGGACTAAATACTCGATAGATAAAATATCACCGACAAAATATCTTATAATATAAATAGTACTGTACCCTTTTTTCACAGATTTTGGGTGGGTATTATTTTGGAAATAGGTCAACACATGTTTGGAATGGTACAGTACCCGTTTATCGAAAACCATTAATTATTTTTTCACTTAAAATATATTTTTCTGAATAATATTTATCGACAGGATATTTTGTCACGGATTTTTCGTCTCTTGAATATTTAGTCCGGGGATATTTTGTCTGTCGGATAAAATGTCTCCGGATATTTTGTCGCGGCTATTTTATCCGCGGATTACAAATCGTGCTACCGAGTATAGGGACTTTTACCTTAATAATAATCACAGCAAATTTATAAAATTTTCAGCTTTCAAAAGAAATCCATTTTTTTTCTAAAAAAAATTTTCAATAGCATGTTTTATTTTAATTAATTATCCAAGTATAATAAAGATATACAATATACTTAAAATATTTTGAAAGCTGCATATTGGAAATTTAATTTAATCTGCACTTGCACTCGCAAGTTTATTTATTTTTAATTCAAATTTTTTCACCAATTAAAATTTAAAAAAAAAATAATTAACAACAATGAGCATGATAATGCACTTGTACACTATTTTATTTAATTTAATTTAATTTAATTTTTTTAATACACTTTGGACCGCATGTAATCTACCGACTTGATAAGCTTTTTTTAAATCACATTCACATTTTTTTTACAAGTAATTACTTTATTTATTTTTTATTTTAACTGGCACTGTGCATGCATCACATTTTTTAAATTGCTTATTAATTGCACCAAGTGTCTCTTACAATAAATAATTATTTCTGTAACAATTAAAATTAATTCGGCGATTTTAATCATTAATTATAATTTTTACGACTGACAATTAAATTGATTGATCAAGAACGTAAAGTTTATTGGAGACTAAAAAATAGTAATAAATAAAAAAAAAGTCGGCTAGATTGGCGTGTCCGAAGAACAGGCAGACCTATGGTAATATAGATGTTTTACTTTTCATTCCTGACATGGCAGCTACTGGACCACGTGCTGTTCAACCCCGCGCTGTGGATCTACACACCCGCGCCCGTACAGACGCGACTCTACTCTTATTTGGCGACAGAGTTTCTCAGCGACACCCAGATATACTCTAACGTACGTCGCGTCTCCACGGTCCTGCAAACTGTCCACACTCTCAAGTATTATTACTGGGTCGCTAATCCGCGTGCCAAGAGTGGAATTACTCCCAAAGGTTTAGGTAAATATTATTCTTTCATTAATGGACGCAATTATTTTCAACACTTAGCTGCGGACGAGTTTGAAATTACTCTAGAATTTCGATGCGATTTAAAATCGCAGGAAGAAAAAATTTTTTTACGACTCGATTGACATTAAATGGGTTCGAAATTATCCGTGAGCGGAAACGAGTGACATAAATTTAATTTGACGGTAGAAATAATTTACGTGACCAGAGATGAGCTACAGCATCTCACAGCAGCTCACGACACAAAATTGACCCTCTGAGGGGTCAATCCTGATGAAACTCTTTTTTTCGGGGATCGATTGTCCTAAAATGAATTTGAAACCGTCTGTAGAACCGGAAGTTAGTAAAATAAAATCAATTAGTAATTGAAAAAAATTTTTTCGCGACCCGAGATGAGCTACAGCATCTCACAGCAGCTCACAACACAAAATTGGCCCTCTAAGGGGTCAATCCTGATGAAACTTTTTTTTTTGAGGGATCGATTCTCCCAAAATGAATTCTTAGCCGTCCGTAGGACCGGAAGTTAGTAAAATAAAGATGAGTTACAGTGTCACACAGTGTCCATTTTCCGTATCTCCGAGAGACGGACCATGGACACTTTGCGACTGTTGTCTTCTGACCTCTCATAAAATTTTTTTTCGCCAATCAATTGACTCTATGGGTCCTTAATAATCCGCGAGCGTGGAAACCAGTAGTATAAATTGAATTCGACTGTAAAAAAAATTTTATTATCCAAAATAAAAACAATTCTCCCCATAGTAGAAACTATCCCACTGTCGCAATCTACTAACAAAAAATCTCGCAAACTAATAAATTACTGCAACATAAAAATAATTATTCCGCAGATGGACCACGTCCTCAGCAAAAAGATATCTTGACAATTAGGTCATGCATTTTACTATTCCTCAAGCAACTAATAATGATCGGCAATGGCGTGAAAGACGACGAGCTCCAGTCAATCCTTAACTACCTGACAACAATGCACGAGGACGAAAACCTCCACGACGTTCTCCAGATGCTGATATCCCTAACATCTGAGCATCCATCTTCAATGGTCCCCGCATTCGACTCAAAGCAAGGAGTCCGCACAATCTTCAAGCTTCTCGCCGCCGAGAGCCAACTAATTCGTCTCCAAGCTCTCAAACTTCTCGGATTTTTCCTTTCTCGCAGTACTCACAAGCGGAAATACGACGTAATGAGCCCCCACAATCTCTACACTCTTCTTTCCGAGAGGTTGTTACTCAACGAAGAAACTCTGCTTCTGCCAACGTACAACGTCCTCTACGAAATAATGACCGAGCACATAAGCCAGCATATTTTGTACACCCGTCACCCCGAGCCCGAGTCTCACTACCGCCTTGAGAACCCAATGATTTTAAAAGTCGTCGCGACTCTAATCCGCCAATCGAAGCAAACAGAACAACTGCTCGATGTCAAAAAATTATTTCTCTCAGACATGACTTTACTCTGCAACAACAACCGCGAAAACCGTCGCACTGTCTTACAAATGTCTGTCTGGCAAGAATGGTTGATAGCGATGGCATACATTCACCCAAAAAATACCGAGGAACAAAAAATATCAGACATGGTCTACTCATTGTTCCGTATGCTGCTGCACCACGCAATCAAACATGAATATGGCGGCTGGCGAGTCTGGGTTGACACTTTAGCTATCGTACATTCAAAGGTATCCTATGAAGAATTCAAATTACAATTCGCCCAAATGTATGAACATTACGAAAGACAGAGGTCGGACAATATCACCGACCCAGAAGTGAGGCAACAGAGACCCATCAGTACCATTTCTGGATGGGAACAACAACTTCCGGCGAGCAATGGAAGTATCAATGGCAATGGCGCCATTGATAATGGGAGCGATGGCGGGTACAGGAACTGGAATGAAGATCATGCGATTGAAAGAAATTATAAAGAGTATGACGCCATCGAAGCTAATGAAGTTGAGTCCAATGAACGAATGGAAGAAACTTGTAGCTGCGATTTGAATTCAATTGATAACACGGAAGAAAGTGATGGCAGTCCGTCAATTGTCATCAAGTCGCGGGATGTTGTTTCGTTGGACTCGAGGTTAAGTGAAATTGAGAAGACTGACAGCTGCGGTATTGATAACAATGGGGATGGTAATTTCGCTGATGATGACTGCCCACGTGAGTTGGCGAGTGAGGATGAAAAGGCGGAGAAAGAAGGGGGTGAAGAGGGAAAAGATTCCGAGGAAGGAGTTGAAGAAGAGGTTAAAGGGAGTGATAATTTGGAGGTTAAAATTGAGGAGGTTATCGATGGTAAAGAAGAAATAGAGGAAAATGTTGAAGAAAAAAATAAAGAAGAAGTTGAAGAAAATGTTAAAGTGGAAGTTGGAGAAGTTAAAGAGGAAATTAAAGAAGAAATCAAAGAAGAGGTCAAAGAAGAAATTGTGGAAAAGGTTGAAGAAGAAGTTAAGGAAGAGGTTGAAGAAATTAAGGAAGAGGTCAAAGAAGAAATTAAAGATGGAGGAAATGAAAAAGTGAAAGAAAAAGTAGAAGAAGTTAAAGAAGAAATAGAAAAAGTTGAAGAATTAAATAATAAAATAATTGAAGATAATAAAGGAGACAATCAAACAGACGTAATTGATAATACAAATAATGATAATGAAATTTTAAAAGAAATAATTGAAGAAAAGATTGAAGATAATTTAGAAGAAAAAAAAGAAGTTAATGAAGTAGATGTAATTAATGTAATAAAAGATGATGATGTAGAAAAGATTGAGGCTAAAGAGCTGGAATCAAATGACGTGGCATTAAATGTAGAAAATAAAGAAGAAGAAGAAGAAGAAGAAGAAGAGACAAATAAATCAAGTGATTTAAAAGAGAGTAATGAAGCAGTGGAGGCTCTTGTAATTGATAAAGTTAATGGGGATGTTAGCAAAGAAGAAAATAAAGATGAAGAAAAAGCTGAAGATAAAACTGAGGATACTAAAGCTGAAGTTAATGATGTCGAAAGTAAAGAAGATAAGGATGAAAAAGTAGAGACGAGTAAAGACGAAGAAAAAACGGTGATAAAAGAAGTAGAAAATAATGAAGATGTATTGAAAGATAAGGAAGATATAGTAAATGATAAAAATAATGGTGACAAGACTGATAAAGTCGATGATACGGATACTTTAGATACTAAAAGTATCAATTGCTCAACTAGCGTAATTAAAAGCACTGACGATTGTACGAGTGTTGAAATAAATGACGATGATAATGATAAATTAGCGGATGATTTAATAAATGGTGACTGTGCTGCCGATAAAATTATTGATGAAGAAAAGGAAGAGGTTGAAGAAAAGCGGGTGGAAAAACAGGAAGAGGTGGAAGAAGAAAAGGAGGCTGAAGAAATAAAAGAGAAAGAAGAGGGAGAGGAGGGAGAGAAAGAAGAGACGAGTAAGGAAGAACATTCAAGCGAACCGTCCAATATTTCTACTATAAGTGATACAATCGTACCAGTGATTTCGACAGAGGATGTAGAAATAAATGATAGTAATAATAGTAAAAATATAAATACGAATACTGTTACAGTAGTTGATGATATGCAAGTGCCAAATACCACAAAGACACAAACACAACAATCGATACCAACAATATCAACGGTCTGTGATGCAACTAAAAGTTTATCCGATGGTGTGCCTCAAGTTAATTCTAATGTGCTCTCAATGGACAATCCACTCAACCCAAGTGTCAGTGATATACAACTAAATACTATTGCTGGTTCCACTGTTCCTGCTCCCGCTGCTGCTGCTGCTGCTGATCACGATCACGAGCACGTTGATCCACATCGCAGGTCTAGTCTGCCAATAGTATCAGCATCCGAAGCTGACGTAGACGATCCAAGTGTCAGTGCTGGTGTCGGTGCTAGTGCTGGTAGTGGTGATGAAACAGTTGTTGTTAACGGTGACAATAAACGAACGGTTATTATCACTAATAAGAAAATATCTTCGCCACAAAAAAGACCACGCAGTGCCTCAACATCCACTCAAGTAGATCCCAATCATTTTGGTGAGTTTTGATGTTCTATTAATTAACTCTATTATTTATTTAATCATTGATTTATTTTTTTTTTTTATTGTAGAATCTAAAAGAGCGAAACAAGGAAATGGAACAAATAGACCGATGTTTAGTCCAGGACCAAGTCGACCACCATTTAGGATACCCGAATTTAAATGGTCTTATATACATCAAAGATTACTATCCGATGTTTTATTTTCACTGGAAACAGATATTCAAGTTTGGCGGAGGTTTATATTTATTTATTTATTTATTTACGAGTACTCTCATTTTATTTTTGGGCTTAAAAAAAATTTATTTCACTGCGGACACTGAAAATAATAAATTGTAGAAACTTTTAGGGTTGTAATGAGAGTGTACTCTTTTAAGGTAGTTCACTCGCAAACCGACTTTTCATAAGAATTTCATATAATTTAAATATGGTATCAAGGTAGATGTCCTGCATGCAATTTTAAAAATTATAATTTTGATAGTTCGTAAGGCGAGGTATTGATAATCAAAGTGGACACAGTTAACATGCAGCAGCCCGAATTAGCCTTAACCCGTCAGCACTCACGTGAACTTTTCGGTAATCTTTACTCTCATGATGAGAGATTCGCTCACGCTCTATGCGCATGCGTCTAACATCTCGCACGCTTTGGCGCACTTGTAACGGAGGATAAGTTTAAAAGTTACGAAGTATGCCGAGTGCGGCCGAACAGCTATTCACTTACGAAGGCACACGAACTGGCCCGAACGTCACCGAAAGTAAATTTTTTTTTGTTACATCTATAATCCCGTGATGAGAAGAATGCTCACAATTTCCGACGCGCATGAGAAAAATATTTTTTTATAAATTATATATAATATTAAGGCATTTCAAAAGTTCATAATTTGAAAATAGATAAAATTATTCGAAGGTAGAAAAAATTTCATCTACCCTTTCCATTTGAAAAAAAAAAAGTTATCATTGTTTTAAATCGAGCGTGAGCAAAATGCTCATAACGTGAGTGCTGACGGGTTAAAAAAAAGTCATACTTTCTCTTATAGGATAAATGTACCGTTTTTGGACACTTGAAAAATTAAAATAAAATAATTTATAAAAGACGCAATTGCAAAATTAATTTTTAAAATGCGTTCAAAGATACTTTTAACCCGCTATTAAAATGGTAATTTTATTTTACACTTTTTATTAATTTAAATAAAGTATCAAATGTCCAAAAATGGAGCAATGGCCACAAATGGTACCTCTACCCTATTTCGAATTATTTTCCTTAAGAATCTTTCCAAAAACTAACAGATTATTTATTTATTTATTTCGAATAGAACACGGAGAAAAATGTTGATTCAAAACCTACTAATTTTTATTATGCTGTCGACGAAACTTGAAACAGTAAGGGAAGCATCCACAAAATTATTATGCTCATACGAAAAATTATTATGCTGTATCATAATACTTACTACGCGCGAGACACTTATCGATAAGATTTAATAAAAATTACTTCCATACATTATAATAATTGTGATGCGGCATAATAATTTTTCATAAGAGCATAATAATTTTGTGGATGCTTCCCTTACTGTTTCAAGTTTCGTCGACAGCATAATAAAAATTAGTAGGTTTTGAACCAACATTTTTCTCCGTGAATAAACGCCAATCGGCTGTATACATACAAAGTTTTTATTACAAAACTAAATGATTAAATAGCATCATTTTTATGCATGTACTTAATGACTATAAAGAAAATTATTGCACAGACTAATACAGATTAATAGAGTAGTAACAAGTCTTTTACATTAGATGTAAAGGAGGGGAGTGAACCACCAAAGTAATCTAACTCAGTACAATGATTATTAACTAGATTCGCAATGCTGTTTATTGGTCCATAACATACGTAGTTTTATGTTGTTTTTATTGAATACAGCCTTCGGGATCTTAGATCTGGTCTTGAGCAGATGAAACTGAACTGTTTCAAGATTTCAGGGGAATCAATATGTCCATTAGAATGAGCCAAAAAAACCAACCTATCGAATTTACGTCTTAAAAAAGACCTATATATCGAGAAAAAAATTATCTCATTGGGCAAAATTTTTAGCTCAATTTTAAAAGGTCTCGGTAGCCATTTTAAGTTTCCCATTTAAATAACATGCAAAAAATTTTTTTGATTAAAATCATTATAACTTTTAAACCATATGAGACAAAAATTCGGCTCTAGAATATTCTTTTAGGGCATTGAATATCTTAAAAGAAAGTCCTAAGAGTCGAATTGGTAAACTTGATATTTCATATACTAACAGGCCATCAAAGTCTAGAGTAAAAAGAATCATACAAATGTAAGGTTTTATGTGGATTTTCCAAATACTTTTCTTTTATTGTGATCGATAACAAAATATTATTTGTTACAACGTAGATATTGTTGGTAATTTCATTGCACTACATGTAGGACAAAATTTTCTCGTAGTATTGATATTTTTAATAATAAAGCCTTAAATTTGTATGATTCTGTTTACTCTAGACTTTGATAGCCTGTTGGTATATGAAATATCAAGTTTACCAATTCGACTCTCAGGACTTTTTTTAAAGAAATTTAATGCCCTACAAGAATATTCTAGAGCCAAATTTTTATTTCACACGGTTCAAAAGTTATAATATTTTTAATCAAAAAAGTTTTTTTTGCATGTTATTTAAATGGGAAATTTAAAATGGCTACCGACACCTTTTAAAATTGAGATAAAAATTTTGCCCAATGGGAGAATTTTTTTCTCGATATATAGGTCTTTTTTAAGACGTAAATTCGATAGGTTGGTTTTTTTGGCTCACCCTAATGTCCATTGATTGTTTTGTAAAATTGGATTAAGTCAGCACACTGTCTACGATTCTGCAGACTATTTATCCTGTACTGATTATCCAAAAAAAATTTCAAATTTAAAAGTATAGTGCCGGATAGCTCAACTGGTCGAGCACTCGGCGCGATACCGAATTGGTCTGGGTTCGATTCTCAGTTCGGGCTATCTATATTTTTCTCAATTTGTCTATAAATTGTCTTCTTGAGAAGGATTGCACGTTTAGGTTTCCACTATATTTGAATGGTACTATTTAAACGGTCCACTAAATTAAAATCCACATAAAAATTATCTTACTTCCGATTAGTAAAAAAGTTATAAATATTCAAAGAAATCTGTCTCACAATTTGAAATGAGCAAAAGCGAGTAAGCGATATCCAGTAAAAGAGGAAGCAATAGCGAGTGAGAGAGTAAACAATAGTACATACTATAGCTCGCGAGTGAACTACCTTAAAAAAATTATATGAAAAAAATAAAATTAATAAACTTTTAATTATTTTCCAGTCATTCAACGAAATCAGTTCTGGACTTTGTAAATAGCAGTGAAAATGCTATTTTTGTCGTCAATACCGTTCATTTAATTTCACAATTGGCGGACAATTTAATAATTGCCTGCGGTGGTTTATTGCCATTATTGGCATCTGCAACCTCACCCAACGTAATAAAATTTCACTCAATTTATTTATCAGCAGCATAAATAAATACATTAATAAAATTTATATATTCCAGAGTGAACTCGACGTAATTGAACCAACTCAGGGTATGCCGATTGAAGTCGCAGTGTCATTTCTTCAAAGGCTAGTGAATATGGCCGACGTCCTGATCTTCGCCAGTTCCCTGAACTTCGGCGAACTTGAAGCCGAAAAAAATATGTCCAGCGGTGGAATTTTACGACAGTGTCTACGTCTGGTATTTATACATTTCCTGTATACTCATACATAATTTTTCCCCAGCAGTCGTATCTCCATTTCAAATAAACTGACTCTCTATTTAAAATAATTTTTTTTTTTATAAATATTAAATATTAATTACTAGTAAAAGTCTAGAGCTAGAGAAGTAATAAAATAATTTGCATGAAATATTTTTACTTAGAGAACCTAAAGTGTACATTAGTTCGAGTACCGCGGCTAGATTTATTTAATAAAAATTGTCTAGGGTATTTCTAGTAAAAAAAAAAAGAAAAAAATGAATTAAACTGTCACGTATTATAAACATTTATTTATTTATTTATTTACGAGTATATAAATGCTTGTTTAGGTCTGTACTTGTGCTGTTAGAAACTGCTTAGAGTGTAAAGAACGTGGCAGAACTTACAGCATGTTAGGTCGTCAAATCGGTACTAGTAATAAATCACAGCACATACAATCTCTTATACGTGGAGCACAAACATCACCAAAGGTATGTACTTATTTTATTTATAGTCAATAAATTACTAGACTTTTCTTTACAAATTTATTTACTTAACTTTAGTGTAGTATTAATTTTTAGACCACTCTTTTAGCTTAAATAGTAACGGAAAAATGACATTAACAATTTATTAGTGAAAGGAAAAATTACATGTGAAAATTAATTTTTTTTTCTTCTTTATGATTATAGAATATTGTAGATAATTTAACGAATCAGTTGAGTCCGGTTAAAGATCCGGAAAAATTACTACAAGATATGGATGTCAATCGTCTGAGAGCTGTTATTTACAGAGATGTTGTAAGTTGGTTTATTTATATTTATGAAAAGACTTAATTAATGAGTAAGGTAAGAGAACTAGTAGTCAATCAGGAAATCAGTACCTGATTAAGGAACTAGTATCCGATCAGGGAACTAGTACCTGATCGAAGGCCTAGTACTCAATCATAAAATCAGTGCCCGATTAGGAAACTAGTATCCGAAAAGGGTACTAGTACCCGATCAGAAAACTGGTACCTGATCAGAGAACTAGTCCCTGATCAAAGGCCTAGTACTCGATCAAGGAATTAGTATCCGATCAGGGAACTAGTACCTGATCAAAGGCCTAGTACTCAATCATAAAATCAGTGCCCGATTAGGAAACTAGTATCCGAAAAGGGTACTAGTACCCGATCAGAAAACTGGTACCTGATCAGAGAACTAGTCCCTGATCAAAGGCCTAGTACTCGATCAAGGAATTAGTATCCGATCAGGGAACTAGTACCTGATCAAAGGCCTAGTACTCAATCATAAAATCAGTGCCCGATTAGGAAACTAGTATCCGAAAAGGGTACTAGTACCCGATCAGAAAACTGGTACCTGATCAGAGAACTAGTCCCTGATCAAAGGCCTAGTACTCGATCAAGGAATTAGTATCCGATCAGGGAACTAGTACCTGATCAAAGGCCTAGTACTCAATCATAAAATCAGTGCCCGATTAGGAAACTAGTATCCGAAAAGGGTACTAGTACCCGATCAGAAAACTGGTACCTGATCAGAGAACTAGTCCCTGATCAAAGGCCTAGTACTCGATCAAGGAATTAGTATCCGATCAGGGAACTAGTACCTGATCAAAGGCCTAGTACTCAATCATAAAATCAGTGCCCGATTAGGAAACTAGTATCCGAAAAGGGTACTAGTACCCGATCAGAAAACTGGTACCTGATCAGAGAACTAGTCCCTGATCAAAGGCCTAGTACTCGATCAAGGAATTAGTATACGATCAGGGAACTAGTACCCGATTTAAAAAACTAGTATCTGGTCAGAACACTAGTACCAGATCAGAAAATTAAAGCCTGGTTAGGAAATTAGTACCCGACCAGGAAACTAATACTTGATTGGGAAACTAGTACCCGATCAGAAAACTAATACTCGCTTAGGAAACTAGCACCCGATGACTCATGTCGCGTTACTGATGCCATAAGGGCGTATCCCGAAAAAAATACCCTTGAAAAGGCATAAGGGCGTATAAAAAATTTTTTTCCGGGAATCGACGTAGTTATGCCTGAAACGGGCAGAAATGCAAAAAAAAATTTTGGTACGCCCTTATGGCACCCAGGGTACCTACCGGGAGCCATAAGGGCATACCAAAAAATTTCAAATTTGAAAAAAAATTTTTTTCGTCATTTCTACGCGTTTCAAGTAAAAGTACGTTGTTTCCCGAAAAAAAAATTTTTTGGTACGCCCTTATGGCTCCCGGTAGGTATCCTGGGTCCCATAAGGGCGTACCAAAATTTTTTTTTGCATTTCTGCCCGTTTCAGGCATAACTACGTCGATTCCCGAAAAAAATTTATTGGTACGCCCTTATGGCATTTGTAACGCGATGTATTTGTGTGTCTATATTTACTAAATTTTACTAAACATAAATATACAAATTCATGAATCAATTGAGTACTAGTTCCCTGATTGGACACTAGCACTTTTACCTTACATATTTATAACAATAATAATAAATAAATTATTAATAAATATTTATATATTTATTTACAGGAAGAAACTAAACAGGCACAGTTTCTGTCTCTGGCGATAGTTTACTTCATCTCTGTACTAATGGTATCTAAATATCGTGATATTCTTGAGCCGCCAATTTCACAACGACCACCGAGTCCTGTTCAAACAATTCAGACCAACGGTGCTAACATACGACCAGCGAGTCCTACAGGTAAATTTATCAATCAGCCAAATGCTTTTAATACTAAACTAACACTACTAATTAATTAAAATTATTTAAATAAATAAATTTACTAAGAAAAAAATCTATAGCAAGAACTCGAGATAGCAAAAACTAATTGGCCAATTTAATATTAATTATGCTCGATTATTTTTAAAAATAAACAAATTTAAATAACCGCATACTTATCATAACAAAATAATACTCATTTTCCAAAACTCTTATGTGTCAGATATATTTTATTATTTTAAATTATATTTTTTTATACATATCATTATCTATGAGTCTATCAAAATTAACAAACATAAAATCATATAAATTTTTTATTACAACTTTGTTTCGACTTCTTGTCTTTATAAATTAAACGCATGGTTCTAATTAAGTTCCAAATATTAAGCATGAAATTTTTATTTTTTTTTTTTTAAATAAATACTGGTTCAAATAAATATGAAATTTATATGGGATTGGAAAAATATAAAAAATGATAAATAAACAATAGCTTCGAAAATATGAATATATGAATATTTATATAAATAAATGCGTAGATATAGACGCTGAATAAATTAAAATATACGTTATTTATAAATTTACGACCTTGTAGTAAACGCATGTGTGGTTGCACTCATGTAGACGTTAATTTATTTATTTATTTGTATTATTTATTTATTTATTTTATTGTATGTATCTGACAGTAAGAGTTTTGATGTTTGTAAATTTGTATGCACTATTTAAATAACTCACACATTGATAAATATGTTTATTAATTATTTAAATGATAAATTTGAATTTAATTCCGATCCTGAATTTTTAAATTTTATTAGCAGTTATTAGGATCCAAAAAAATTATTACAGTCGCCGCTAAATATTTTTTTACATAAAAAATGTTCTTTTTATTTATTTATTATTTTTTTTTACGTGAGAAATTACATAAATTTTTTTTTTATCGGTCTTTAGATTTAATAAAAAAATTTTTTTTTAAGTCTTAGAATAAAAATTCAAATTTTTTTTATTTTATAAATTAAATATGATACTGAAATTAGCCGACGTCTAATAATTTTTGGACTTTTTTTTAAACAATAAAGTAAAAGCCCCTATACCCGCTCAGTACCATCCCTGATTAAAACAAACAATTAAAATCGATTTGAAACAGTTCAAAAAAATATTTTTTAAATCTTTTTGAATACTACTAAATCGACTTAATCGACATCGTTTTTGAAGAGGAAATAAAAATGAATCGTTTTGAATCGACGTATAAAAAAGATTGAAAACGATTTAATTTTTCAAATATTTTCAAATACTTTTGAATCGACAAGTAATAGTTAAATTCCTGGCTCGCCACGGCGATTTAAAACAATTCGAAACAATTCAATTTTTTAAATTGTTTTAAATAGATTTAAATCGACAAATACTAGACTAATTACTGATTCGTAGGTAGATTCGAAACAATTTAATGCTTCGAATCGTTTTAAATACTTTTAAATCGACGAATATCAGGTGAATTTCTGATTCATACGGAGATTTAAAACAATTTGAAACGATTCAATTTTTAAAATTGTTTTAAATAGATTTGAATCGACAATTGATAATTATTATTTGTCGATTCAAAAAGACTATATTCAATTAGATTTTTCTTATCAAGTAGATTTAAGAGTATTAGATTTCTCAATTTTGAATCATTTCAAATACTTTTTAATCGCTTATTATAATTTTCATTATTCGAATCGTTTTTTTTATCAGGGATTAGTCGATCGTTTTAACTGTTTAAGCCGTTTTTTTATAATTTTTATAAAAAAAATTCCAACTAAAAATATTATTATTGATAAATAATTATTTGTGAATCTAAATATATAAAATATCATGTATCAAATTATTTTATAATAGATTATAAATTTAAATTAAATGACTGTTTTCAAAATCGCGCAAAGCCGGGCATTTTTTACTTTGACGTTCATTCGTTAGATTAAATTTGGGTTACGTCAAATTTTTTAAGAATTGTTGTAACTATATCTTATTAAATACATTTTTAAAATTCATGAAATTTAATATTATGAAAGAATAACGTAGTATAATTTATAAATTATTTGTCCAAATCAATAAACTTATCATAGTTTAATTGATATTGTCTTTGTGCGACTATAGGGCCATGTGTTGGTCGAGTAATGGTACATGACAACTTTTAGTGAGCGACTATGGGCACACTCAATGACCTTATTTAAAAAATTAATAATAATTAATTATCAAGATTATTCTTCAAACTTAAATTTTATTCTAATACTCGAAACTTCAAAAAATAACGATAAAAAAAAATCTGGTTTTTCATTTTATTTATTAATTTATATTTAAGTGATTTAATCTCACTCCAATGAAAAGTGAGCGGGTATAGGGGCTTTTACCTTAAATTATTAAAAAAAAAATATTTGGAAAAATTGCACCTACAGTTTCTTAAATTTTCTACATGTGCATATTTTTAGTTTTTTTTTTTTTTTAATTTAATTGTTTAAAAAAAATCTGGAAGTTACTAATTGTCTGCTAACTTCAGTATCATAATTAAATGATACTGAAATTAGCCGAGGTCTAATAATTTTTGGACTTTTTTTTAAACAATAAATTATTAAAAAAAAATATTTGAAAAAATTGCACCTGTAGTTTTTTCAATTTCTACGTGTGCACATTTTTAGTTTTTTTTTTTTTTTTATTTAATTGTTCAAAAAAAAATTCGAAAAATTAAATGACCCAGTAATTGACTTCGGATTTTATTACTTATTTTTAATTGATAGAAAAAAAAATTAAGGACATTTGTGGAAAAATTATTAGTGAGTGACTAAATAATAATTTGATTTAATTAAAACCCTTTAAAAAAAAAAAAGTGGCGAGTGGATTTCAGGGTAAAAAATGGGTAATTAAATAAAATTGTCTTAGGAGATGGTAACGGTGGTGGAGGAGGTCGGCCTCTGTTTCCACAGTGGTCTCACCACGTGTATCCTCAGTTCCTTCCGGGTTCTCACCCCAACGCCAATGCAAATCTAAATGCCAACCACCATCACATCAGCCAGCACCACCACCAGCACCCGCTACCACCACCGACTGCCAGGCACTCAAATCGCCAGAATCCCTCAAATTATTACATTCCAAACCATCATAGCAATCATTATAATAATCATCATCATCATCATCCAAATAATAATTATAATAACTATCATCGTCATCACTACTATCATCATCATAACAACAATAACAATAATAATAACAATAACAACAATAATAATCACCATCACGCGCTTCAAAAGCATAACGAGCCCCGAAACCTTTATCATAGAAATTCAGGTGTCGGTCTGCAAGGTAATTTCCATTGCTCCAACCTTATTAATTTTATTTTATTAACTTCCCAAGTAGCACACTTGGCTTTGTGACATCAATAAGATGACTATTTTTTTTACATATCGATAAGCCAACGAAATTTATGTCATCTGCTTAAAAGACTTGATACAATTGACGGCAATAAGAAAATTACAAGTAATTCTCATCTAAAAAATTTTTTTAAGACAGAAAACAGAAGACAAATTTCCTATGACTCTCAGGACCAACATTTGTATGTCTTATTTATATAAAAAAATTTATTTTGTTTTTAAAAGACATTTTTATGACATCTTAAAGTTGTCTGTCCTACTTGGCTTTTTGACATCAATAAGATAGGTTTTTATATATATCGATAAGGCACCAAAATGGTGACAAATCGATCAGAAATTCATGCCACTGAAAAATATCTGCTTAAGACTTGACACAATTGACGGCAAAAAGCAAATTACAAATAATTGGCATCTGTAATAAGTCATCTGAACGACTTTTAATTAAAATGACTTTTTTAGGGCAGAAAATAGAAGACAAATTTCCTATGACTTCTAGGGCTAACATCTGTATGTCTTATTTATGTACAAAAAAAAATTAGCTATGATAAAAAAAATTGTCTTGTTCTTTTAAATGGCATCTTTCTGACATCTTAAAGTTGTCTCTGTCCTACTTGGCTTTGTGACATCCATAAGATAATAGTTTTGCGGCTGTTTTTTGACAGCGATAAGACACCAAATGATGACAAAATAATCAGAAATTTGTCACCGAAAAATATCTGCTTGAAAAACGATACAATTGACGGCTAAAAGTAAATTACAAATAATTGTCATTTATAATAAGTCATCTGAACGACTTTTAAAGGCAGAAAATAGATGACAAATTTCCTATGACTTCTAGGGACGACATCTGTATGTCTTATTTGTATAAAAAAAAATTGTCTTGTCTTTTTAAAAGGCATCTTTATGACATCTTAAAGCTGTCAATGTGCTACTTGGGTTACTCATTGTGTTATTTAGATTTTTAAACACGGAATGAATTACTGTCGAATGTCAGCACTTGTTTGTCATCCCTGAGCCCTTTTACCCTCGATTTATATATTTATTTCAGCCCCAGCTTCGTTTTATTATTATTTAAGAATGATTATAAATTTATTTACAGCTCCCGTATTTTATTAATTAGTATTCTATATATTTTTTTTTAAATTTGCCCATTGGCTCTGGAAATTTTATCACTGTGTGTTTGTTGTTTCACGTTTTCTTTTTATTATTATTAGGAAATTCTCTAATTTTTTTTTAATTTTTATTTAATTACAGAAAAAAATTAATTTTTAATCTACTCCATGTATTTTTTATGGTTAAAAAAATACCTGGAGTCAATTCAAAATTTTTTTATTAAAAAAAAATAAAAATAAAAATTTGATTGACGCAACGAAAATATCAATGCTCGTATTTAATTAAATGAAAAACTGAAGAAAAAAATTCTTTTATATTTTTTATTTCGATTGTTTGCCTGTCATCGTAACATTTGTTAGCATGAATACATTTATGTATTCATGTTATTCAAATCATATATTTATTTAGTACGAGAACGTGAAAATTTATTGAAAACATTCCACGTTTATTGCGGATTTAATTATGAACAAACAAAAATTTTGATTTTCGATTCAAATGGACGTGGAATTTTTTTAGTAAAATTATTTTCATTTTATTGTACAGCATGTCTAGAAATTACAGGTGTTCTATAGGTTTTTATTTACTGGAACAATAAAAAATAAAAAAAAAAAAAAAAAAACAAAGAGTATTAATTACTAATAAAAAATTTTTTGTTATAGAGAGCGGAGGAATTATGAGCCAATCAGGTTCGCAAGATGATGGTGAATACGAAGTCATAATTGTTGATGAAAATAATTCGAGTATACTCGCTGATCATGACGTAACGTCATCTGGGCCGCCTTCGACAAAGGTAATAATTTTGGTATTTAAATATATTTATTTTAAAAATATTTAGACAATAAAATAAATTTTAATTGACGTCAAAAATATTTTTTTTCTAAACCAAGTTTCGAACTGTCATTTGATAAATAATTAAATTTTTAAAAACACTAAAATTTATGGAAAGAAATAGATAGTACTAATTATTGTTCTGCTTAGTAATCGACGAAAAATACATTGTAATATGACTGATTCGTATTAGAACAGGAGTAAGTTATTACTTAACACGTACTATTACTTTTTAAACAGTAACCAGTGCTGTGCTACACAGTAAATTTTATTACAATTTTTCTCATTAATAATAATAAAATTATTTGTATACTAGGGTGATTCAAAAAATAACAATTTTTTTCTCTCGGAAACAGGTTCAAAAGTTTCATTTAGATAAAAAAAGACGCCTGTGAAAATTAGAGCTCTTAATATCAACATTAAGAGGTTCCTCATCGCACATTTCTATTTTCCATAAGAATACCATGGAAAAAATTTTTATTACGTCTTCTGATTTTTATAAGTAGCTAACGATGCGTCATAGAAATAATTGGCAGGCATTTTTTGTAGGTAATTGAATGATCTACAAAAAAAGTTTCTTATTATTTTTTGATAAATCTATTTGTTTAAAAGTTGATTAAGGTTGAAGTCAAAAAGGATGAAGTCGGGTTTCCGAGAAAAAAAAAAATTTGTTATTTTTTGGATCACCCTAATGTATATTGTGATCACAAGGAGCATTAGCTCCATGATCGTAAATAAATAAACTAAACTAAATGAAACATATGACAGGTTACTGTTAAAATAGTCGTTGTTGATAGTTAAAGAGTACAAACTTCTCAGCACAGCTCTTGTTGCTGTATAGAATAATAAAAACTTATTATTTAGTGACAGGAATGGTTACTTAGATCTCGTAGTTCTCATTAACCTCCAGAACTCAGTCCTGTTTTAATATGAACTATTACTAAATTCATATGAGTCTTTATTATTCTTGACACTTCAGTCACAAATGAATTTAGTAATAGTTCATGTCAGAATAGGACTGATTACTGGAGGTTAATGAGAGCTACGAGATCTAAGTAACCATTCCTGTCACTAAATAGTAAATTCTCTTATTCTATACAGCAACAAGAGCTGTGCTGAGAGATTTGTACTCTTTAACTATCAACGACGACTATTTTAACAGTAACCTGTCATATGTTTCATTTACTGTGTAGCACAGCACTGGTTACTCGTGTAAAAAAAATTTTCGTTCATAATTAATTTAGGTCTGAATTTCATGACGAAACTCAGAACGTAACACAAATATGACTTTCATCATGAATTTACTCCAACTTTTCGTCTAGTAAATCAGTACCAATTATAAAATTAATTTATTACGTCTTTGAATTGGACTTGGGATGACTTCGATAGAAACTTGACTAATTTTTTACTGAATTAAACCTTTTGTCAAATTTATAGATTCAGAAATTACCAATAAACTTTTTCTATCAAGTACTTGATTTACGTAAATCAGTTTCGATTGTAAAATTAATTTAGTGAATAAACTTCGGATTACTTGGATTTAAATTTTACTGAGTCATAATTTTGATGTGATTAAAGTTCTTGATACAAATTCATGATGAAAGTCATATTTGTGTCACGATCTGAGTTTCGAGATTAAATTTACATCTAAATTAATTGTGAACAATCATTTTTTTACACGGGTACTGTTTAAAAAGTAATAGCACGTGTTAAGCAATGACTTACTCCTGTTCTAATATGAATCAGTCATATTAAAATTTATTTTTCCCTGTATTTTTCGTCGATTACTAAGCAGAACAGTAATCACTACTATCTATTTCTTTCCGTGAGTAATTCATGACGTTTGCTATCGTCAATAATTATTAATTTAAATAAAAAAAATTAAATTTACTGCACACAAAATCAGAGGTTTTAAAAATTTTTTAAATTATTTATTCATTGGGGTTAAAATTAAATTTCCATACTTAAAAATAAAAAATTGATCCGTCAGAAAAATATTAAAATCGTCCAGTACAAAATAAAAAAAAAGATCTACCGAAATAATATTTAAAATTTAATCAATAGGCACATTTAGCATGTGCACGAGACACAATCGCACGTATAAATTTCTATATATATATATATATATCAATGACAATGACAATGATATATATAAAAAATAATCGATCGTAAATAAATAAATGTAAACTATTGAATATTTAAATGGTAGAAGTGGTCTGCGATGTTGAGCATGTACATTGCTTATTACTTATTATTTAAATACCGATGTCTTGCATTTTATTATAAAATAATGTAATACAGAACGTACTTTGAATAATACAATAATGTAACACTAGTATAACACTATGGTATTTTATATATATTAGCGTAAAGTTTAAAGATAAATGTATTTATATTTGTTTTTATTATCAGTATCAGAAAGGTTTAGCACGTAGCAATCGTATACAAGAACGTGAAACGTGACTAGAAATAATAAATAATGTCATGACTTTTTATTCTTTAACTTTTACTATATTTTCAAACATAATAGATAGACATTTTTATATATTTATAGATTACATTGTAACTTATTATTTATTATTTACTTTTTAATCAACTACTTAAACTCCTTTCTTTCATTTTTTTTACACTCCAATAGCGCATTTGCATCTCTGTTATAAACAAGTTTACAGAAATTACAATTTCGCGAATTTGAATAAAATCAATATCATCCTGCCGAAAAAAAATCTTTTGCGGAGTTATTTTTTTTTTAACTCCAAAGCTCCGAGTGACGGAGTAAATTTGGATTCGATGAAAATCCGTATTCACTTTCGATTTTTTACACGAAGAAATTATTCTCGTTTGAAATTCTATGGTGTCATAGTAAAGCCGGGCTATGTTGGCCACCTAACGAAAATCGCAGTAAATACATGAAAAAATTACCATGACTCCAGTAAAATTTCCAATGGTTACAGTAATTTGTGACACAACCATTGGAAATTTTACTATGGTCACACTAAGTTTTCCATGCGTTTACTTCAATTTCCACCAGGTGACCAACATATCCCGGTTTTACTCTGACCCCATAACATTTCAAATAAGAATAATTTTTTCGTGTAACAAAGCAGGCCCTGGTGGAAATTTTGGGGAATTTTCTGGGAGAAACTCAGTTCTGAAATTCTAAAGACTTTTTCAGGGTTATTCATAGAAAAGTCCGAAAAATTTCCACCAGGGGGACTATGTTGGCCACCAACGGAAATCAAAAGAAACCCATGGAAAATTACCATGACCCCAGTAAAATTTCCAATGGTTACAGTATTTGTGACCCAACCATTGGAAATTTTACTATGGTCACACTAATTTTTCCATGCGTTTACTTGAATTTCTGCCAGGCGGCCAAAATGATCCGGCTCTACTATGACACCACAGAATTCCAAACAAAAAAATTTTGTTTCCGTACAGTTGACACCCCCGACTATGATTTAATTAATTTAATTTACTGTTTATTTCTGACCATTAGTTACTTATATACGAGCATGATAATTTCTATTTTCCGGTACTCTCAACGTTAATCCCTACTCTGTGCTTGCAATTGCTATGCGTACTAACTACTGGTTCTGAAGGGAGGTCACAGTGGTGTACCTCGGTCACAACCTATTCTTGAGGATTACAACACCACATCTGAACCGTCTATTGGTTCTTCAAAACGTACAGACGTCCCAAGATTAACAACTAAGGTAATAATCGACACAAAAACAAGGGGCTCAATAATATTTTATAAAATTTATCACCAATTAATCATAAGGATCGACATTACCCAGATTATCTTTAATTAATTTTCTTCATTTAATTCGTCATCAGTTTTCATAAATAAAGATATACAACATATATATTGTAAAATCCGGTTGACACTTTTTTACTCCACGCTTCGATGATAACTGAAAGCTTTCATTTACTCAATTATTATTTAATCTAATTATTGATTACTTATTAGAAGATTGCAGTAGTGTAAACTGTATTGCATGGTTTACTTTAAATCTCATAAATTTATATACTTATTTGTCATTTTATTACTCTTATTATTAATATTAAAATTTTAAATTAGAAGTTTAGATTAAAATGTCTAGAGTCTGTAGTCGTATTTAAATATAATTTGTACTCGACAAAGATTTTTGTACAGTTAATTAAGCGGTTGTTAATCAAATGAATATTTTTTTATAGAGTAATGATTCAAGTGAAGAAGCGATGCATCGTAGCAATTTAACAGCTGACCCGAGTCCATCGGACATAACAACAGACAACGAAAACAAACATAATTCCTCGGAGGAAGCTTGGACGGACGTTAATCTCAATGAAGATGCTGATACTGTACAAATTAATAATGCACGTGATGACCCACGTAATATACACAATATCGCACATTCTCATGGTAATTATTATTTACTTATTTAAGTTATGTTAATTAAGTTTCATGATATTTTTTGCACACCTCGAACTCGAAGCAGTTCGCAGAAGAGGGTTTTTCAAATTTTTTGTTCATATGATGTCTTCTAGTAGGAAAAACCCTAGAAAGTTCTGAATAAAATTTATTTTTCGAGTCCAGTCTCATATGAGGATAAATGAGGATGACATTGTTTATGTCTTCTTATGAAGAGTAGTCCGTAACTTTTGTTCTGTTAAAGATAACTCCACTCAATATAAAGGTTTTTTGTTCAGTTCGATGTCCTCTAGTAGAAAAAAGCCTATAAAGTTCTGAGAAAAATTTATTTTTTGAGTAATCGACGTCGGGCAGATGTGGGCAGATGACATTGTCTGTGTCTTTCTATGATGGGTAGCCTGTAACTTTGTTTCTGTTGGGAATAACCCATCACAATATAAATGTTTTTTGTTCATTTCGATGTCCTCTAGTAGGAAAAAGCCTATAAAGTTCTGAGAAAAATTTATTTTTTGAGTAATCGACGTCGGGCAGATGTGGGCAGATGACATTGTCTGTGTCTTTCTATGATGGGTAGCCTGTAACTTAGTTTCTGTTGGGAATAACCCATCACAATATAAATGTTTTTTGTTCATTTCGATGTCCTCTAGTAGGAAAAAGCCTATAAAGTTCTGAGAAAAATTTATTTTTTGAGTAATCGACGTCGGGCAGATGTGGGCAGATGACATTTTCTGTGTCTTTCTATGATGGGTAGCCCGTAACTTTGTTTTTGTTGGGAATAACCCACCACAATATAAACGTTTGTTGTTCGTTTCGATGTCCTCTAGTAGGAAAAAGCCTATAAAGTTATGAGAAAATAGATATTTTCGATACATAGGATTAAAACGAGGATTTGCGGTATGCTTGTATCGGCGACACAAGTCTTGGGTTATGACGCATTCTCAACAAGAAAAATGTACTCGTTCTCATTGAAAATGCGTCATAACTCAAGACTTATACCTCAAGTACAAGCATCCGCAAACTCTTGTTTTAATTCTGAATCGTAAGTATCGAAAATCAATTACGAAAAAATAAAATTTAAAAAACTACTGGTGCAATTTTTTAAATAATTTATCCTTTTTAAAAACATCCAAAAAATATTAAACGTCGGCTAACTTATGTGTGAATGTAGCTGACAAATGTCATTTTTAAAATTTCGAAATAAGTTAATTAAATGTAAATTGAATAAAATTAAAAAAATGCGCATGTATAGAATTTAAAATTCAAAATGTGCATTTTTTAAATTTTTATATTTTCAATTATTTAATTCGTTTATTTGTAATTTAAAATTTGTCTCATATCTGCTACATTCACACTCATGGCCAACTTCAGTATCATCCCGATAAGATGCGCGCGCAGAGTTTTTCAAATATCTTCTTATTAAATTCAATTTTTCTGGTAATTAACAAGAAAAATTACAACTCTTACGCTTCATATAATAAAACTAATTACATTTATCAATAATTGATATAATTACGCGCGTAATTTACCAAAATTACACATGTCCCTAGTAATCAAAATTTATTGAATTTTTTTAGGTTACAAATTCAAATTATTCAAGTAGAAATTTCAAATTTTTATAATTCTTTTTACTGAAATTATTTATTTAAAAGTCTGATAATTTAAAAAATTTAATTTCATTAAATTTTCTACAGCAAAATTTAAAATATTTAATTGGTAATTTATAATAATTAAAAAATTATCACACAGGTAACCAAGACAATGAAGGAAATGTATTGGAACAAGAGTCACTTGGTGATACAGAACGCGGGGAAAAACCAACGGGAGAAATATCCGTTGTACGAATACCCGATCGGCTGGTAATGACATCAGCATCCCCGCGTCCTGACGATTTGCCGATAAAGAGTCTGGTGGAACATTTGCCCGTGCCAACGCCGTCACGCGAAGCGTCACTGACACAAAAACTTGAGATGGCCCTCGGCTCTGTCTGTCCACTACTCCGTGAAATAATGGTCGACTTTGCTCCCTTTTTATCTAAAACTCTTGTCGGTTCACACGGCCAAGAATTACTTATGGAAGGCAAAGGGTTAACGACATTTAAAAATAGTAATTCTGTCGTCGAGCTTGTCATGCTCTTGTGCTCTCAAGAATGGCAAAATTCTCTGCAAAAACACGCGGGACTAGCTTTCATCGAATTGATCAACGAAGGAAGGTACAGTTTTACAAAAAATATATGTTTATTTTATTAAAATGAGTGGGAAGTTGGACGATCCTAAAGTTAGCAGACAATTAAAAACTTTTGGATTTTTTTTGAACAATTAAATTTGAAGAAAAAAAAAACTAAAAAAATGCACATGTAGAAAATTAAAAAAACTATAAGTGCAATTTTTTGAAATATTTTTTTTTTTTAATTTCTCGCTTAAAAAAAATTCCAAAAATTATTAAACGTCGGCCAAATTCAGTATCATAAGTTAGCAGACTTCTGATAATTTTTAGATATTTTTTAAAACGATAAATTATTAAAAAAAAAATATTTTAAAAAATTGCACTTATAGTTTTTTTAATTTTCTACATGTACATATTTTTTTTTTAATTAAGTTGTTGAAAAAAAAAATTCTTAATTGTCTGCTAACTACAGGATCATTGAGTGTAATGTAGCAGACATCAGACAAATTTAAAATTATTAATGAATAGAGTAAATAATTGATAAATTAAAATTTAAAAAAAATGCGCATTTAAAAAATTTTAAAATTAATAAGTGCATTTTTTAAAAATATTTTTTTTTAAATTATTTACTCTATTTATTTATAATTTTTTATTTGTCTGATGTCTGCTATTATATATTCACACTATGATCCAGAAGTTAGCAGACAATCAACAATTTTTGGATTTTTTTTTCACCAAATCAATTGCAAAAAAAAAAAACTAAAAAAATGAACATGTAAAAAATAAAATAATCGACAAGTGCAATTTTTCAAAATATTTTTATTTTTATAATTTATCATTTTTTTTAAATTCCAAAAATTATTTGACGTTTGCTAACTTCAGTATCATATTCACACTCATTTATTAAATCATAATATTGATATACTAAGAGTATTTATTTTTTTAGATTACTGTCACATGCAATGAAAGACCACATTGTCAGAGTAGCCAATGAAGCTGAATTTATTCTTAATCGTATGCGTGCTGATGACGTTCTCAAACATGCTGACTTTGAGGTATTCATTTTTAATTATTAATAATTACATGTAAAAAAAATGATTTCTTGGCGCAATAAATATTTTGCTATAAATTGAAAACAAAAATTTTCTTGGAACAAAAAAATTTTGGAAGCGAGAGAAAAAATTCTGGCTCGAAGACAAGTTTTGATTTCAATATAGAGTAGGAGTATCATTGATGGCTACTGTTCCATTTTTTGACATTTAAAATTTTATTTTAATTAACAAACAAGAATTTGAAAAGTTTTTATTGCAATAGTGTGATAAAAGTATTTTTGAAAACATAAAAAATCTTTATATTTTAATTTTTTAAATGTCTAAAACTGGCCTAAGGTGACCGAAATCGGTACCTTTACCCTATAATGCAAAAAATTTATTGGGACAAGTAAAAATTTTCTTGGGATGAGTAAAAATCTTTTTTTTTTTATGAAATTGATCAATCGATTGGGGATTTTATGGTTTTCGTTGTGCCGCTTAATGTCCACGAATTCTTGAAGAACTCGACGAAAGACTTTTAAAAAATAAAATTTTTCTATACCTCGCTTAGTTTTCGAGAAAAATGCGATTTTGAAAAAAGTGAAAAATTTATCAGATTTTAATATTAAAAATTTTTTTTCGGAAATTAAATTTGAAGACGAAAATTTTAAAAGAAAAACGTCTGAATTAATCCATTTTTAAAGAAGTTACAGCTGTTTAAAAAAAAAGTCTTATTTCGAGTTCTGCAAGAATTTACGGTCAATTAGCAGCGACACTGAATCCGCAGACTTCCCAATTAATTAATAAATTAATAAATTATTTATTACAATTTTTTTTTCAGTCACAATGTGCCCAAACACTTCTAGATCGTAGAGAAGAAGAAAGAATGTGCGATCATTTAATAACCGCAGCACGAAGGCGTGACAACGTAATCGCAAGTCGTCTGTTAGAAAAAATACGTAACATATTATCAAACAAACACGGCGCATGGGGTTACATGGATCCAATGGCCGCTAAGTAAGTGACAGAATAAATAATCAGTGTAAAAAAAAGTAAATATTAATTTATTTATTGACACAGACTAACAGAGTATTGGAAATTGGATGCCTGGGAAGACGATGCGAGGCGACGCAAACGTTTCGTACACAATCCTCTGGGTTCAAGTCATCCCGAAGCAACACTAAAAGCTGCATTGGAACACGGCGCACCAGAAGACGCGATTCTCCAAGCACGCGAAGAATTTCACGCTCATCTCGCAGCTTCGCGTGCACATCAGCAGCAGCTACAGTCCGCGGATCTTATGGATGACAGTGAATTGCTGTCTGACGATAGGGATCTTGACAGTGATTTGACAGGTAAATTAATTATTTAATATAAATTTATGTTTATAAATAAATATCTTTATTTGTATATTAATTTATTCATTTGATTACAGGGCCAATAAACATTAGTACAAAAGGAAAAATAATAGCTCCCGGTATAGTGGCGCCGGGTATCATTTCAATAACGTCAACGGAGCTGTATTTTGAGGTAGACGAGGAGGATATTGAATTCAAAAAAATCGACAGTGAGGTAAGTCATATATATATTTTTTTTTTATATTATTAATTATTATAATTAGGAATCGGTAATTATTTAATCTCCAACTGAGTCCAAGCTGTTAATATTTTACCTCCCACGTCTTTAAAATTTTTATTTGCATCTCACCTGGACAAATAAAATAACAAATATATATATATATATGTATATATATTATAATGTTAAATTAAAATACCGGTTAGAAAATTTTCAATTGGATCGATCTCTCACTCTCTGTTTAATACGCGATTAAAGTTGCTCGTTAGTAGTAATAAACTCGGGAGAAAATAACATTAAAAAAGATAACGAATAGAAAGAGAGGGTGGGAGGGATGGAAGGAGATAAAAGAGATTACGGCGCCGGTTATTTCGAAGAATCTTCGGCGATGGATCACTCGATAGCCGAGTCGAGACTTAAGCGATCGTAATGCGCACGCAGGCGGATACTGAATAGTGGCCCCGGGGAGAGAATGCATCTTGTGGTTCCCGGTCCACGTTGGTCCACAACTCCCTCACTGATCATCATCATTTTTTTTATTTTTTTATTCATCCTCTTGCTCCCACACCTTAACATTTTCTTTTATAATGGCCGTGGCAAACGTATTTATCATGATTTATCGTTTACACGAGCCTCCTCTACACTATACACACTTTTATATGCATATATATGCATGTATGTATATGTATATAAACATATACCACACAATTATGGATTGTAAATTATTGATTGCCGGTAAAAGGCATTAATATGTAAAAACAAATAATGATCCACCCTTTATATTTATTATTTAATTTCATGCTTTATAGTCAGTAGTACAGGGAATTAAATTTTCTTAGTTCAAAATATTAAATTACAAATATCTTATAAACTATTAATTGTAGAAAATTTTTTATGATGACCAAAATTTTAGGAAATTAAATTTCCTTTAAAATGACCCCATACTTCATATATTTATCTCTTATATTTAAAAAGATATTTGCCGCCAAATATTCAAAAAATTTTAAACTCAACTTGATTTAAATTTTTTAATTAAAAATATTTCGAAAACCGCCAACTTTTTGAAATTTTTCACAATAATAAAAAATGTAGGAAATTAAATTTCCTTTAAAATGACCTCATACTTCATATATTTATCTCTAATATTCAAAAAGATATTTGCCGCCAAATATTCAAAAAATTTTAAACTCAACCTTGATTTAAATTTTTTAATTTAAAATATTTCAAAAACCGCCGACTTTTTGAAATTTTTCACAGTAATAAAAAATGTAGAAAATTAAATTTCCTTTAAAATGACTCCATATTTCATATATTTATCTCTTATATTTAAAAAGATATTTGCCGCCAAATATTCAAGAAATTTTAAACTCAATTTCTTGATTTAAAATATTTCGAAAACCGCCAACTTTTTGAAATTTTTCACAATAATAAAAAATGTAGGAAATCAAATTTCCTTTAAAATGACCCCATATTTCATATATTTATCTTTCATATTCAAAAAGATATTTGCCGCCAAATATTCAAAAAATTTTAAACTCAACTTGATTTAAATTTTTTAATTTAAAATATTTCGAAAACCGCCAACTTTTTGAAATTTTTCACACTAATAAAAAATGTAGGATATTAAATTTCCTTCAAAGTCAACCCCTACTTTATATTTAAAAAAATTTCCCCCTTTAAAATTTACCAAAACTAAAATTAAAAAATCCCCGAGTTACCTCTCAATTAATTTTTTAATCAAATTTATTATTTAAAAAAAAAAATCCCAAAATTTCAAAACCGCGAATCTTTAGTCTAAAAAAAAATATATAATTTACAAATTAATATAAGGTTTTAAAAGTCTACACTGCATATTACATACAACACACATAGCAGCAGTTAAGCAGCAAGTAGGCAGACAGGGAACTGAGCAATGCATATGTATGACGAGTTTTAAAAAAATATATAAAGAGACTTGATGTATTACCGGTGACGTTATAATAATGCAGCAATAATTACTACCGACTTGGTGGCGGTGGACGACTCGTTTTAAATATACCCATTGAAAATTCAGCCATATTTCGTAGCCATTATTCTTACACACACACTTACACCCATCTTAATATCTACCTCAAGATCTCGTCTTGACTTATACTCGGCGATAAATAACATCCTTTTATTTATATTTATTTACACTTAACTAAATATTAAATTTAATCATCACATTTTTCCCGATTTAAACAAAGTAGCCAATATAAATAAATATATACTAAAATAAGTAGCACTGCTCAAGGGATCGTTTCAACATCAATCAATATTGTTGGTTTAATATTTTATTTTAAGCGTAATGGCCCAAAAAAGTAAACAACCGACACAACAAACTGCCCAACGGGTTTTAAAAAAATATTACTCATCCAATCCAGCAAAAGTGAAACAGGCGGGTTCGAATTTTAAACTCACCCGTGTAATTACAGCTATTAAGCCTTAAAATTTACTGGTGGTCTAATCAATCTTATCATATCAATACTATCTATAAATTCTCCTACTATTTATTTATTTATTTATTTATTTAAGGAATTGATAATTATTATTAATTAATAAAATAAAATAAAATGATGAATAGCGGCCACCTGTAGATTCATTCACTAATCTACTCTCGCTAAGCAAACAGCTCAACGACCCTGTTATTATCGTTGACGTTGTAAGTAGCGCCCGTATACGTTTTTTTTTATTATTATTTATTTATCTTCGTTCTCTTTTAGCATCGATATTTATCGCTTGCAAAAGGTATCCACTGTCTCTCCCTGTCTCTCCTCATCTCTCCCTGTCTTTCTCTGTCTCTCCCTGTCTTACTCTGTCTCTCCCTGTCTCTCCCTCTGTTTTTTTTTCTCTCGGTTGCTGTTACCCGGTTCCTGTTGCTCGTTTAATATAATTCAAGACATATAAGACCTTTAATCATTTAAGTTGGTGAACATACTGATTAAATGGATCATTTTCACGTCACTCTTCACCACATTGATTTTCGATTTCTTAACAGTTCGTGGCAATTATCTTTTAACGTACGTTTAAACACGTGAACCACCTGCTCAAATAAAATAAAAAGTAAATAAATAAAATAAGAGGAGTAATTATTCAAATTTTATTTATGTTACATATATATGTGGATGTTTATTTTGAATTTTGAATTTGTTTTTTATTAATTAGTTAAGTATGAGATAAATTATTAGTATGGATATGAAAGATGGTTATATTGAAAAGTTAAACGTATAATTAATGATACGTTGATCGTTTGTTATACATCGCGTTCATGCACCTGGTTATTTTGTACAAAATCACGATCAGTATGAGGTTTTATCGCTGGGTAAAGTGTAATCTACCTGTGAGGTCGGAGAATTAACGAGTGGATGCCTCTATGATGTGGATACTGGATATAGTGGTCCTGGTTCTTTATTTTTTATATTTTTTTTATTTTATATATTCATACTAAAAATTAATTTTTTTATTTTAATTCGCTATTTTATTTTTGGGAAAAGGAAAAAAATAAGCGAAGCTTTTGGAATTTTATTATTATTTTTAATGACGGAATTAATGAATTATTAAATTTATGGCTGTACATAAATAATAAGTTGTTTTAAATTGTTTAGACTGGTGATATGCAGATTTTATTTTAGCGCGAAAAAATAAGCGAATTGATTAGTAATTAAGATTAATTTTTATTTTTTTTTATTTTACATTTAGTTAAATATTTTGTGTACCGTTGGCTAGAAAATTTTTTTGAAGACGTTAATTGTTGGGGATAATTGGGGTAATCAGATTTTTCGAAAATTTATGGAGTAAATTTATCTAAGATACGAAACTTAAATTCGGGAATTTGAAAATTTGAATTTCAGTTTTCGCGGTATCGGACGATTAATTGCAATTATCTTTTGAATGGTTCGATTTAGAGAATTTTTCAAAGAGACAAAAAATGTCGGAAATTGAATTTCCATTCCAATGACCACCTTTTCGATAGATTTTTCTGGTAAACTTAAGAAAATATCCGTGATAGAAATTTTTGGAAATTTAAATTCTATGGTCTAGTTATCAAACGATTAATCGCAATTATCTTTTGAATGGTTCGATATAGAGAATTTTTTAAAGAGACAAAAAATGTCGGAAATTGAATTTCCATTTCAGTGACCACCTTTTCGATAAATTTTTTTGGCAAACTTAAGAAAATATCCGTGATAGAAATTTTTGGAAATTTAAATTCTATGGTCTAGTTATCAAACGATTAATCGCAATTATCTTTTGAATGGTTCGATATAGAGAATTTTTTAAAGAGACAAAAAATGTCGGAAATTGAATTTCCATTCCAATGACCACCTTTTCGATAGATTTTTCTGGTAAACTTAAGAAAATATCCGTGATAGAAATTTTTGGAAATTTAAATTCTATGGTCTAGTTATCAAACGATTAATCGCAATTATCTTTTGAATGGTTCGATTTAGAGAATTTTTTAAAGAGACAAAAAATGTCGGAAATTGAATTTCCATTCCAATGACCACCTTTTCGATAGATTTTTCTGGTAAACTTAAGAAAATATCCGTGATAGAAATTTTTGGAAATTTAAATTCTATGGTCTAGTTATCAAACGATTAATCGCAATTATCTTTTGAATGGTTCGATATAGAGAATTTTTTAAAGAGACAAAAAATGTCGGAAATTGAATTTCCATTTCAGTGACCACCTTTTCGATAAATTTTTTTGGCAAACTTAAGAAAATATCCGTGATAGAAATTTTTGGAAATTTAAATTCTATGGTCTAGTTATCAAACGATTAATCGCAATTATCTTTTGAATGGTTCGATTTAGAGAATTTTTTAAAGAGACAAAAAATGTCGGAAATTGAATTTCCATTCCAATGACCACCTTTTCGATAGATTTTTCTGGTAAACTTAAGAAAATATCCGTGATAGAAATTTTTGGAAATTTAAATTCTATGGTCTAGTTATCAAACGATTAATCGCAATTATCTTTTGAATGGTTCGATATAGAGAATTTTTTAAAGAGACAAAAAATGTCGGAAATTGAATTTCCATTTCAGTGACCACCTTTTCGATAAATTTTTTTGGCAAACTTAAGAAAATATCCGTGATAGAAATTTTTGGAAATTTAAATTCTATGGTCTAGTTATCAAACGATTAATCGCAAATATCTTTTGAATGGTTCGATTTAGAGAATTTTTTAAAGAAACAAAAAATCTAGGAAATTAAATTTCTGTTGTAACAACCACATTTTCAATGAGTTTATCTTATAAACTAAATAAGATAAACGTAATATAAAATTCCAATTTTTCTTTCTTAGAAAATTTCAAAAATATTTTCCAAACTTTTGACCCATTAAATTTAGCCAAAAAAAAAAAAAAAAAAGTTTATTACAATAATTAAAAAGAAGTTTAAAAAAAGATTAAGATAATGAAAATATTTAGGTAAAATATAATATCAATGTCTTAAAAAACAAATAAAGTAAAAAAAAAAGTATCCTATGAATCCTACAATTTAACGATTATTTTGACAAGGGTATGATCTTTTGACAGGTTGTTGGCCTTAATCGTGCCCTCTAAAATTTAAAAATCTACCTAATAAATGCCCACTTTATAAATAATAATTTTTAAAACACACAGTTTTTAAATTTATTTTTAAATATTTCAATTTTCTCACAAAAATAATTTAATTTAACTAACAAAAAAAAAAAACAAACGTTTATTAATTAATCAGTGAAATTAATTTAAAGATAAATAATATATTTGAAATAAAAAATTACTTATTTAAATGTTCTACCGTTTTACTGTTAACATTCACAATATTTATGCGAAAATATATATATACACAGTAAACATTTATTATTATCACAGTTACACTGTCGACGTAATCATTTAAATGATACGCTAAAAGTATACTCTGACATTAATAACCTATTCTAAAGATAAAAATAAAATTTAATGGGATTCTTATATTTTTATTTTATATAATATTGATAATTTTAAACCATAAACGGAATACTTAACAAATAATTATTGAGATTAAAAATCGATTTGAAAAGACGAATCAGCTTGCTTTAAATTATACATATATATATATATATATATATAGCGTGGGGGGAGGGGGCAAGACGGGGTACTTAAGGAAATACTAAATTTACGAGAATTTAAAAAAATTAAATCTTTTTTTTTTAATGACATTTCAAAGTGAATAGAAAACATTTTCAGCTGCCGTTAAAAAAAAAAAATTTCGTTTTTTGCGGGAAAGTAATTTCTTTAAAAAAGTGAAAAAAAAAAATTATGGGTATTAAATAAATTTGGTTAAATTTAATTTTCTTATAAATAAATCACATGAAGAAAAATTTCACATAATTATTGCATGTAAGGTAAAAGCCCCTATACCCGCTCAGTACCATTAGTCGCTCACTTTAACTGTTTAAGGCGTTTGTAAAAAAAAATTACGACTAAAAATATTATTATTGATAAATAATTATTTGTGAATCTAAATATATTAAAATATCATGCATCAAATTATTTTATAATAGATTATAAATTTAAATTAAATGACTGTTTTCAAAATCGCGCAAAGCCGGGCATTTTTTACTTTGACGTTCATTCGTTAGATTAAATTTGGGTTACGTCAAATTTTTTATGAATTGTTGTAACTATATCTTATTAAATACATTTTTAAAATTCATGAAATTTAATATTATGAAAGAATAAAGTAGTATAATTTATAAATTATTTGTCCAAATCAATAAACTTATCATAGTTTAATTGATATTGTCTTTGTGCGACTATAGGGCCATGTGTTGGTCGAGTAATGGTACATGACAACTTTTAGTGAGCGACTATGGGTACACTCAAGGAGCTTATTTAAAAAATTAATAACAATTAATTATCTCTATTATTCTTCAAATTTAAATTTTATTCTTATACTCGAGACTTAAAAAAATAACTATAAAAAAAAATCTGGTTTTTCATTTTATTTATTAATTTATATTGAGTGATTTAATCTCACTCCAATTAAAAGTGAGCGGGTATAGGGGCTTTTACCTTAAAGGAAAAAAAAAATTCTAATAGTTTTTGTCATAAAACAAAAATCATTATCATTTTTCGGGTCACTCGATTTTTGAAAAAGTTTAACAAAAAAAATTCATAATAATGCTCAATTATATTTACAAAAGTGATTTTGGAATCGTTAAGAAACTCGTTATAAGCAACTTTCCCTATCGCGCTTTTTGTTACGAATTTGAAATTCCCACTCTTTCGGTCGTTTAAATTTCATATGAGCATCACTCATATTTCATCTATCAAAATCTTTTCAAATGCATCATATTTAAATCCAATAAAATTTGTGTGCAAAAATTCACACACGTAACGCACACCGAGGCTAAGATGTAGCGGAAACTAAATCTCGGATTTTTTCAAAAACTCCCTATATCCCCCGACGATTGCTTATAACGAGCTCGGATATATTAAAAAAAAATAAAATAACATAAAGACATACGTGAATAGAGGGAGGTCCGCCCGCGGCTGGAGACGCAACGTACTTTGAATTATGGCTTAGGTTAATTATACAAAACATTCAATTATATATCTTACGTATATATAAAGTACTCATATTTATAAATAAACTTAACTTACAAAAAAAACATATTTATATTTTTTGCAATCTCATATAATTATTGATTAATTAATTTATATATTTATTTAACAAAAAATATATATTCTTATAAAAGGCCTGGGTAAATTAATGAAAACTTATGGCTTTAAAAAACAAAAAGTATTCATGTGTGATTTATGGTCGCGTAATAATTTTAATCGTGTATAGTACGAGGTATGTGGTATTTTATGCCATAAACTATGATGATCAATGCGTAATTTTCTGCGTATGATATAAATTTATAAATACATACGGCTACGGTTGATCATCTCTGATATTAAAGATCAAAAAAATAAGTAAAATTTATTATTTTATTTATAAGTAAAGTAAATTTTATTTGATCATAGATAAAGATAAAAGTTTGATCGTTAGTACTGATTATGAATATTTTGTTTTTATATGTATATATTATTATTATATTTAGTTTCTTAGGTTTAGTTGCCAAGTTAAAGTCCCACACTATCGAATCGTACGACCATTTATCACGCCATGGTACTTGAGATGCCTTAAAACAAAGCCATGGGAGCGTTTTGAGAAGGGTTGCCTTAGCATGTATACCAGCGGATCGTGGTTCGTGGTCCCTGGTCCGTGGCCTGGGTAACCGACGGTTTGCACGGGAGTAAGTGAGAAGGAAAATATCTTAAGATTATTGGCGAAACGAGTAGCGGGAGAAAGTACGAGTATCGAAGTGTATATTCTGTAGAGATGATGATAAAAGTTTGGTGGTATTGGTTTAGAGAAGTACGGGATTGCCATAACGCAGAGAAGTTTACGTTTACGCGCCGGCGCCGGCGCCCCCCGCGGCCTCAGACGTCCGCCGCGACCATAATACCCGACGAAGGTTTAGGTTACACTGTTTAACGCTGCACCTATATCTTCTTGTTCAGGTACTATTGTACTGGCGCCTATTCTTTCGTACTATTCATTGATTTTATTAAATTTTTTTTTTACTGATTTTCGATTAAATCATTTTTTTGAGAACCAATCCCGGGAAAATCGTCAAGTATTTCGCGGATATTGATTTTTTTTCAGTAAAAATTGATTTAAAAATTCGAATTTAAAAAATACCGAACGGGATTCGATCCGCGGACTCAAAGTTCAAATCATAGAAAAACGATCTCATGTTTAACAGGGATCGGATTTATTTTCGGCACGTGGACATCAAATTACTGGTTCATTTGATTAAATTATAACATCACTGTCTGTAATTATTCATTAATTTTTTTTTTAAATCAAAAAAAAAAATTTTCATAAATTTGCGGTCGGTAATTTTTTTTTTTTACACTCAATCCCTTGAAAATTTCCACCCATTCAACATAAATTAATTTTTTGCAAAAAATTGGCGGGAAAAATTCGAATTTAAAAAATACCGCGACCGAGATTCGATCCGCGTACTTGGAGTTCAAACTTCAAAAAAAAATGATCATTTTTCACAGGGATCTGATTTATTTTCGCTACTTGGGCATCAAATTACTGGTTCATTTGATTAAATTATAACATCACTGTCTGTAATTATTAATGAATTTTTTTTTTCAATCAAAAAAAAAATTTTCATAAATTCGTGGTCGGTAATTTTTTTTTTTGCACTCAATCCCGTGAAAATTTCCACCCGTTCAACATAAATTGATTTTTTCAAAAAATTGGCGGCAAAAATTCGAATTTAAAAAATACCGCGACCGGGATTCGACCCGCGTACTTGGAGTTCAAACTTCAAAAAAATGATCATGCTTAACACTGATCTGATTTATTTTTATCATGTGCACATCAAATTACTGTGTTCATTCTAATAAAGTATTACGTCACTGTCTGTAATCACTCATTAATTTTTTTTTACAATCAATCCCCTGAAAATTTCCACCCATCCAACATAAATTGATTTTTTTCAAAAAATTCGCGGCAAAAATTCGAATTTAAAAAATACCGCGACCGGGATTCGATCCGCGAACTGAGTTAACAAAAAAAAAAACAAGGCGTAAATTGAATATGTTTAACAGAGTACTCGTATTTACCTTTGTCACGTGCAGAACTAAACATCCGAGGGCCGTGTTCACGTAAATATGATCTTACATTGCTATCTGTAAGTCGTGTGTTGTCCAGTCACAGCATGACGTCTGATCGTAGCGTTATGATACAAGTCACGTGTGAATATAACAACGCTCGTATACTTATTTAATTCTCATATCAAGTAAGACTTTGTAGTCTTCTCAGCTTTAAAACCCCACCAAAAATTTAACAATAAAAAAATTAATCAAATAAATATAAGCAATTAAAAAATAATTATTATTATTTATAGACACTTGGACATTTTTTTAATGGTTTACTAAAAATGTCATTTTGTCTCGTGACATAATCATAAGTCATGGTCACCATTCTTTGTATCATCAAACGAGGAATTTTTACAATCCAATCCAATCATAAATGTCCGTATAATATATGAAAGCCACGTATAAAATACTACATAATTAAATTTTTAAAAAATTCTTTTTTTATTTTCATTTTTAAAAACACGTGGGGCGTTTTATTTTATTTTTATCGATAAAAAAAATTTTCAGTTGTAAAATAATCATCAGTTTCACAAGGACATATGACATTACGTCGTCGTAGTCTTTGTTCATACCCTCTAGGTTCTTGGGTGTCTGATTGTATCTTTGAGGCCCGGGAGATCGCGATGTCCTATCTCGATGAGAAGCCTGTGGGTTGCCGCGGTGTGCGATATATAAATATATGTATATATTAATACTCATACATCTACACTGACAGTGAGTAAAAATAAACAATATTTAAAATAAAAATACAGAACAACGAAAGATTAACTGAGCAGCGCGTAGACCGCGAGACAATGCATGGAAGATTAAAACAACCGAGATAACGTTTTTTAATAAATAATACATTTGTTGCTCCATTTAATGAACAAGACTTTTAATTTTTTATTCATTCATTCAAAAAAAAAAACGAAATTTTATATCAACTTATCACGAATTTGATAAATGTCTTGGCGCCGGCGTCACTTTTTTTTTAAAACCGATTAACAGACCTCCGGATGCGCCGTCATGACACCTCGCTCCGAGCCAAACATGCATAAAAACTCGTCAAAATTTTTTATCCAATTGCATAAATATTTATTCCTTTTGAACCGCCGGTCATACAAATTCAATTAATTCATTAATTCATTTGATGAATAAAAAAAAATTTTTTTACATTCCAATACCGAAATAAATAAAATCCAATGACATGAAATATCACCAAGTAATGGTACATTTTAAAAAAAAAGTAAATAACAATATATTAATATATATTTATTATCATATTAACATTTGAAAACAATTAAGAGACGAAAAATTGATTATTCATCTTGAATATTTCGTTCACTTCATTTGATACCTGAGACTTTTGGGGGCCGTTGGCTTCGAAATAACGAGGACCCCGACCTCGCGATCATCGTCGTCACGATCAGACTCTCTCATGGTTCCCTTATAGCTATAACTTGACATCCTTAACTTGCTTTCTTCTCTACATGTATACACCAATACCAGACTTGAGCATAAATATACACACAAATATATACATATATATTTATAAATATAAATACAACTACCTCTTAAACAAAATCACCTTTAACTCTGCTCCTTATCTTTTCGCCTATCTTATTCACGCGTATTTTGTCCCACAGGAAACAGTGAAACCAAAAAAAAAAAAAAAAAAAAAATTAAAAAATAAATATACGTAAAAAAAAATTAATGTCGGTATCTTTTAGTTGGATTATGTCGCGCGAATAATACGATCACTTCCAAAAGACAGGCTTTGATATATTTATTTTTATCTTTGCAAGTATATTTTAATAAATATATATGTATATATCGAAAAAATAAGAGTAAAAAAAAAATATTTCAACACGAGATCATTAGAAATCCGTTGGTAGCATTAACAAATAAATCTTTTGGGCTTATATACATTTGATTGACGTCTATTTAATAGAAATACAACGTAACAAGAATGAAACGGGATAACATTAACTCATCCAGGAGTCGAAGGGGCTGGTCTCACCACGACGGGTGGCCATTGTATACTTTATTTTGTTATTTTATTATTTCTTTTTTGTTATTTTCGTAGCATCCTTTTTGGTCTTATGTATATCATATACAGCAGGCTCGGATATGGACATTCTACCATTCTTTCACTCCCTCGTAAAGTCAAATGTTGACACTGGGCTGCGGGACATCAGACTCTTCAGTCGACTTTTTTTACATTTTTAAATTAATTTATTATTTTATAACACTAGCTCACGAGCTTTTGCGATGGGAATCTTAACTATGGTAGCAATTTTTTTAGTGTTTTTTATGGGGAAATTTTTTGAGAAACGTTATGGTTGTTAGGTTGTGATGGAAATTATTTTTTACACGGAAAAAAAAGATTTCTTGACTCAAGAAAAATTTTTCTCGCCTAAAGGAAATTTTTTTTTTTAATTTTTGATGCGAAAATTTTATTGGGGTGGGTAAAATTTTTTTTTTTTCTTGGAGTACTCAATTATTATTGAGATGTTTTTGATTTATAGTCAAATTTTGAATATTAAATTTTGAAAAATTACACTGGCAGCCGACGTCTAATTTTTGGATTTTTTTAAAAATGATAAATTATAAAAAAAAAAATGTTTAAAAAAATGCACGTGTAGTTTTTTAAATTTTCTACATGTGCATATTTTTGATTTTTTTTTTTTTGTAATTTATTTGTTAAAAAAAAAAACCAAAAATTGTTAATTGTCTGATAACTTCAGGATCATGTAGAAAATCCAAAAGTTTGAATTTACGATTTTTTGAAAAAGCCAGATTCAAAATGATTATTTTTTTAATTTTTTGACATAAAAAAAATGATCCAGAAGTTAGCAGACAATCAACAATTTTCGAATTTTTTTTCACCAAATCAATTGCAAAAAAAAAAAAAAACTAAAAAAATGCACATGTAGAAAATAAAAAAATCTACAAGTGCAATTTTTCAAAATATTTTTTTTTTTATAATTTATCATTTTTTTTAAATTCCAAAAATTATTTGACGTTTGCTAACTTCAGTATCATAAAAAAAATGATACTAAAATTAGCCGACGTCTAATAATTTTTGGATTTTTTTTGAAACGATAAATTATAAAAAAAAAAATTGCACTTACAATTTTTTAAAATTTTCTACATGTGCTTTTAATTTTTTTTTCTTCAAATTTAATTGTTCAAAAAAAAATTCCAAAAAATTTTAGTTAGCTAACTTCAGGATCATTAAAAAAAATTAAAATATCAATTGATTAATCACCAATACATTAAAAAAAATATCAAAATTTATATAAAAAATTGAATAAATTTTGGTAACAATTGTAAATTAAAATAAAACTTTTGATTACAAAAACGAGTTCGTTAGAAATTACAAAACTAAAAAAATTTTTTAATGGACACATTAGCAAGTTTAACGATCTAATCAAAGAGCGGCTTTTATAAATATATACAATAAAAAAACTATGAGCTATAAAAACTACATTTCTTTCACAACATAACACCATCTACGGAATCTTGAGGCTTAATTTTTTCTTCCCACTCAAAAAAATTATTTTTTCTTAATTAAAAAAAAAAAAACGTCGTTGCATGACAGCATGACATTTTGCTGACGTAGCAAAAATGAGCGCGTGTTCTCTAAAAAACTAAACAAACATCATAATAATAAATGTAAATAAAATAAATGAGACAAAAAAGTGTAATAAAAAAAAAAAATAAAATCTGTCGGTAAGATCAAGAGATCGCCACGCCCCAAAACCGCCTTCTGTAATCATCGATTCATTACTCATTAGTACTAACGAGCCACGTGTATATCATACAACTAAATATATACATTAAACCACGAGTTAATATTCTCCATTGATGTTCTCGTTTAAATGGATAATCGATAAATAAACATATATAATGAAATATATATAAAATTATTGGTATCTTGTTGAAAGCGGTCTTAAAATATTCATAACGACGTACGTACATGCATAATATAGCAGAAGACATTGAATTAAATATTTTATTTAAACAGTAGATCAATATATTAGCCACATGACGAGGGTAACACGCAGGTGTTGTCGTCGACTTCTTCAAGATACGTCCGTTGATTATGTGATTCATTATATCATGACTCTGTTCACACATTTTACTTTTATTTATTATTAACAATTTAGTTTTTTATTTTCTTACAATCGGGACGAGTGTTTTAGGGTTTGTAAAAATGATAGTAATTTTTAGATGATAAGTAAGAAAAAATATATGTATATATATTTAAAGGGAGAGGAAAAGGACCCTTAGTTCCCATAAAACAAGCCATGACATCATGCTCGTTGAAGCGACCACGTGTGACGAGAGCGAATGAGTTTACTATGGCCTTGAATAGACGAAGGCTCTGAAACTTCTCGTTACATCCGTCACAGTCGTCGGTCCGTAAAATTAGCGCCACCTGCCACCCTCAAGTTTCAAATTGAGGGTGATATGTATTTATATCTATATCCATTTATATATTCAAGTATATATGGAGTAATGCTGAACACGAGAGTGAATGATTTTAGAATTGAAGATGATTTTGGTAAAATTTTTAATCTCACTCGAATAAAATTAATTTGTGAATGCATTGAAAACCAGCTGTAGGTAGACTACGCTGTAAAAAATTGGGAGTGATTACGGATGTTATTTAAATCCAAATTCAGTCCGTCATTCAGTTTTTTTAAAAATCACTCTGCATACGGAGTAAATGGGAGTTTGTTTTTTGATCGGAGTGATCTGGATTTTATTTACTCCGAACCAGAGTTTTGGTATTAAAATGAACTCCCTTTCGGAGTAAATTTCACGCCAAGGAAACCAAATAAATACACAGTCATCTCCAAATTTACTCCGGATTTAATCCGCCTCCGCAAATTTTTTACAGTGTACGGAGTAAATAGGGAGTTTGTTTTTTCAGAGGAGTAATCTGGATTTTATTAACTCCGAACCAGAGTTTTAGTATTAAAATAAACTCCCTTTCGGAGTAAATTTCACACAAGGGAGACTAAATAAATACAGTCATCTCCAAATTTACTCCAGATTTAATCCGCCTCCGCAAATTTTTTACAGTGAACGGAGTAAAAAGGGAGTTTGTTTTTTGATCGGGATGATCTGGATTCTATTTACTCCGAACCAGAGTTTTAGTATTAAAATAAACTCCCCTTCAGAGTAAATTTCACACAAGGGAGACTAAATAAATACAGTCATCTCCAAATTTACTCCGCATTTAATCCACCTCCGCAAATTTTTTACAGTATACGGAGTAAATAGGGAATTTTTTTTTTCAGAGGAGTAATTTCGAAGTGATCTGGATTTTATTTAAATTTGCATTCACCCCGATTCGGAGTTTTAGTATTAAAATAATCTCCCTTTAGGAGTGAATTTTACTCCGAGAGAATTAAATAATAAACAGTCATCCGCTCCGGGTTCACTCCGGATTTACTCCGGTAATTTTTTACAGTGCACTGGTTAAATTAGTGCAGGAAAAATTACTACCCACTAATTCGCAGTGAATTTCACAAATTTATTTTTAGAGATCACGATTGAAATTAATTATAAAATAAAAATGGAGTTTGTCGTAATGATAAAGATGTTTGCAGATAAAGTTGTTGAGGCCGTGGGGTTGTGACTCGGACACTTGGAGTATAATAGGGGGATGTGTTGTGTGTATATATAAGGATTTAAGAGACACGAGTATGTAGAATGGAAGGGACAGTAAGATGGAATGAACGTAAAGCCGATGGCTAGAATGCTCATCGGGTGTAATGTGATTGTTCACGGACGAGCAGTCACGTGGATCCTAGAGATGACTTTATTCGTATTTGATCTTACAGGTTTTTATGTTAAGTAATTACTTTTTTTTATAGTCTAGATTTATTGTCATTTATAAAATAAATATTAAATTCAAAAAGTCATTATTGTTCGATTTTAAAGGCGGATTCATTTTTTTAAATTTTACGAACAGAAAATAAAAATTACTATCGATAATTTTCGAATCTCAATTTTCCTTAAAAAAAATATTTTCGAGTAAAACTTTTTATTGGTCACTAAAAATTTTATCACGAATTTTTTTTTTAAATTCGAGTAGTTGGTCTTTGAAAAAATTCAAAAAAATTACAAAGGAAAATGTTTTTAAAAAGAAATCAAATCCATCGAAAATCGAATTTAAAGATACAAAGCAAAAAAACGAGTTAAAAAAATAAAAAGGAAAATAATCAAATAAATCTAGATGAAGAACAAAAAGGTACAAGATACAGCAAGTATTTTTTATTCTCTATACAAATGTATAATAGACTGGTTGTTTGTCCCTAGACTCGGAGATTGTCCGACGGTTTGTATACACCCCGTAAACTATTGTGCTCGACCATAAACTATCGGGTGTTTCTTTATTATTGTACATCATACAGCCATGCACGACATAAGAGAAAAACCCCGTTGCACATTACATACTGCACATATATATATATATATATATCTCCAGCAGCAACTGCCGGATTACCCGTAGAAATCCTTTAATGGCATTGTTGGGATTTGAATAACTCGAAATATGATATCTCGATCGTGCTTACCCCGGCTCACCTTCATCTACTCTCTTATTCCTTATGAACATATAGAATTACTCATTTTTTTTTTTTCCTTATCCGGATTAATTGTCAATGCCAAAATATCCTAATATTTAATACATATACATGGTGGCCACGAACCGGGAATATCGGGAATTATCAGGGGATTTAATGCAACCGGGAAATATCATGGAAATGACAGGGAATTTCGAAAAGTATCTGGGAATTAAATTGTGACAGTTCAAAATTTAAAAAATTTTCAATTGTACACTAGTTATAAAAACTAAGGGATATTAAAAAAATTTCAAATTTTAAAGTGATTTTCAACAGATTGTAACTCGAAGGAAAATGGTCATACGACAAAAACAAAAAAGGCAAATTGTAGCTTCAAGTGTATAGTTTTCTGATCTGGTCTTTAAATTTTTTTTATTATGTGCGGTTCCGGAGTAATCCTAAGAAAACTATCGAAAAAAAATTAACCAAATTTTTGGTCGTCTTAAAAACGGTCTTCGAGCTTCAATAAATTTTTTTCGATAATTATGATTGATTTTTGATTGCTCCGGAACCGTGCATAATAAAAAAATTCAAAGACCCAGATCAGAAAACTAGACACTTGAAGCTACAGTTTGACTTTTTGTTTTTATTGTACGACCATTTTCCTTCGAGTTACAAACTGTTGAAAATTAATAAAAAATTTGAAATTTTTTTAATACCCCTTAATTTTTGTAACCAGTGTATTTTGAATTTATTTAAATCATAAAATTTCTTATTAAATATTTTAACTTATACATTTTTAACATCGAATAATCAAAAGTAAGCAATATTAATTTATTTTGTTGCTCCTTTTTTTTGGTTTCTCGCATGATTTAATTATCAAATTTAATTATTAAAAATGAAAATATAATAAAAACTTTAAATATCTAAATGATACGAATAAAATTTCTAAATCAGGGAAAAATGTGAAAAACTTTACTGAAAAACCGGGAAATATCAGGGAATTTTGAAATCATTTCTTTGTGGCCACCCTCCGAGGGAATTAAATAAATAAAAAGTCATCCACTCCGAAAATTTTTTACAGTGTAAAGTACAATCACTAGATAATAAAACAACACTCTGGTAGCCCGTGTAAAAAAAATTATTAAAAAAAGGTTAAAAAAGTGTTGACTATTCTGAACTATAAAACGTGACACAACGACAAACTTTTTTTGAACGTCTCTTAAACTTTCAAAAATTCAAAGGAAAAATCAATAAATGTCCTAATATTATTAAGATATGCTAAAACGAAAAATGGTCAGAAATAGTTTGAAATCCGTTTTTTTCTGAACGTATTTTGCACTGAAAAATGTTAATTTGTAGTATCAGGTCATTTTTTTTTCTGTGCATTTTTAGAAGTTTGAAAATCGTTTAAAAAAAGTTCGTCATTGTGTCAAGTTTTGAAGTTTAAAGTAGTCAACACTTTTTTGACTTTTTTTCAACAATTTTTTTTTACACGGGAGTCCTCATAAAAAATTAAAAAATGGAGTGAAAAAAATTTTAATTTCTTTACTTTTTTAAATTTATACTCATATCCTAATTTTTTTCCATATAAATATTTAATTTAAAAATTTCCAATATTTATTTCCACAAACACTTTAACGACTTTAAATATCAGCAATGCACGACCACAATTTACAAACGAGGAAAGAATATTTTACCTCGTTCACGGTTTACGCGCGCATTTTAATAATACAAAAATTCATGTCTGTTCTGTTTAAATTTAAAAAAATAATTCAAATCTTTCACTCATTCATAAATTATCACTCGATAGAAAAATAAAAAATAAATAAAATCCAAGTAATTAATTAACTAATTAACGTACAATGAAACATTTCAAAATGAATAGTCGGAAATTTAATAGTTTGTTTTTAAAAGCTTATACGGATATCTGTCGTGCATATTAATTTCACCCTCGAGCTCATACGTCCGGTGGTCTCGCGTCGGCCGGAGGTCTCATAAAGTCTTGGGCTTTAACAGGCGACGGCATTACATTAGGGAATTGCGTGTGGATCTTTCCTTAGCACACTAGACTATATATATACATACATACATATAAATACATCCACATATTTATATAGGAGTCAAGATCAAGACTACGGTGCACACGAATGTGTAATAAGTTATTTGAGGTTTTTAATACGGGACACTTAATATTTAGCCGTCATAAAAAGACAGAAAACAAGAAACAGAAGTATGATAATGGACTTTTTTTTATATCTATCCGCGACACGAGCGGTTGTCTTTGAAGCTCCGTTATAAACATATGACTTTTTTTAAAAAGTTACTTCCATTTGGCCACCGGGGAATCGGAACTTTTAATTTCGTAAAAAAAAAAAAACTGGATCAAAAAAAGCGGATGAGAAAAATTAAATATCTAATAATTTTAAAGCAACGGATACATTTATATTCGTCTTTAAAAATAAAACAAAATACCGTATTTTTATGGACTTAATTTTCTTGACTGATGTTAATCCTGGAGCGAAAGAGAAAATGTCTGCATGACTGGTGTTTTATGTTGTGTTTTTTTTTTTTTTTTTTTTTTTCTGCTGGTACTTGAGAAGTGATCACCCTAGTGGATATGCACAGAGCCGAGAGAAAATACTGATGTGAATGAGCGGAGAGCAGAGAGCGTCGAAACGTAACATAAATCTCTGGATAATGTGACGGGGGTGGATGCACACGGCATCACCCCCGCCTAAAACCAATCAAATTTCGATTCACCCTCGTCCTATTTTGTACTCTTATGTTTTATATACATATATATGTATATAAGTAGACGATCTCGGGATTATTCGGTGACACGCGCAAAAGTCGTCCGTAAAATTTCATGTTTAATCGAACGAATTATTTTTTCTCTACGTCTTGAATTTTTTTAAAAATTTTATGATACTGAAGTTAGCAGCCGTCTAATAATTTTTGGATTTTTTTTTTAGACGATAAGCCTAAAAAAAAAAATATTTGAAAAAATTGCACCTGTAATTTTTCAAATTTTCCACATGTGGATATTTTTAGTTTTTGTTTTTTTGTAATTGATTTAGTGAAAAAAAAAAAATCCGAAAATTACTAATTGTCTGCTAACTTCAGGATCATAAAAATTTTTAAATTATTTAACAAATTATATTTTACTCAAAACAATTTTTCATAGCATCCATGTCAAGATGAATGATTATTTTTTTCCCTAAAATGTTTTTCTCCCCTCGACATTTTTATCTCCTGCAAGCAGATCATTATTTTCAATTTTTCTTAATAAAAAATAAATAAGTAACAAAGTTTTGAATTAAATGAAATTATTTGATTGCAGTAGAGTTGAATTTTTAGTTAAAAAAAATGAAGTGATGAAAAAGTAGAGGCAATTATTCATTTAGTGAGTCCGCTGTTAAAATAATAAATTAATGAGCGGAGGGAGAGGATGAAGACAGAAAGATTTTTTAAAATTTCTATAATGAGGAGTTACTCTCATAATGTAGCCACGTCGAGCGAGCTAATTGAGTGGGCTGGATTTCGACACGTTTGTCCGGGCATTTATATTTTCGGGGCGGATCGACAGCGCGCACGGGTGCCACATATGAATGATACTATTTCTCAGTGCGAAGAGGCGTCATCGGCTTTCTTTTTGACAAAACACCGGCTTCTTTACAGCCTCTTACTATTATCATTATAAATATAAATATATATATATACATATATAGATGTATACGCGACTCATACTCCGTACATTTTAAAAAAACTGACAGAGACTTGGACTGAGACACTTGAAAAAAATTTAACATTAAACAGACCAGTGACAACTTTCCCATTGACTTAAAAAATTAATCATTTTTTTTAATAATTTAATAGAGTTAATAATAATTAAAAATTAATTATACGTGTCCCTGTACTGTAAAAAAACGGGAGTGAATTCGGATTTTATTTAAATCAGAATTCACTTGGAGTTTCGGAGTTTTTGCAAAAAACCACTCGGCATACGGAGTAAATAAAAAATGAACTGTATAAATTGAGAAACGACAAGCAATATGATGATAAAATGATCAGTAAATACTGTCATTCTAAATAATAATTCTTTAATTTATAAATTAAAACGTAAATAATTACAGGGTAAATATTAAAATTTATTGTCGCGGGAAAAATTGTGAGTGTGAATGTAGCAGACAGACAAATTTAAAATTATAAATAAATAGAGTAAATAATTAAAAAATTAAAATTTTGAAAAAATACGCATTTGAAAAATTTTCGAAATAATAAGTGCATTTTTTCGAAATATTTTTTTTTAAATTATTTACTTTATTTATTTGGATTTTAAATTTGTCTGTCTACTATATTCACACTCATGGATGTAGCAGACATCAGAGAAATTTAAAATTTCAAATAAATAGAGTAAATAATAAAAAAAAAAATATTTCGAAAAAATGCACTTATTATTTTGAAAATTTTTCAAATGCGTATTTTTTCAAAATTTTATTTTTTAAATTATTTACTCTATTTATTTATAGTTTTAAATTTCTCTGATGTCTGCTACATCCATGAGTGTGAATGTAGCAGACAGACAAATTTAAAATTTCAAATAAATAGAGTAAATAATTAAAAAAAAAAATATTTCGAAAAAATGCACTTATTATTTTGAAAATTTTTTAAATGCGTATTTTTTCAAAATTTTATTTTTTAAATTATTTCCTCTATTTATTTATAGTTTTAAATTTGTCTGCTACATTCACTCATGAAAAATTTATCTTTGAATTTGAAATCGTAACTTATACATCAAAAATTTATGGCACATATTAAAAAATTTATTGTTTGGAATATTAAAATATATATTGACACCCGGGTTGTTTATAATTTCAAACATTAATTTTCAAAGCTTCTTTTTTTTCACATTCCGAATTGAAGTAATATCAAAATAAATCCCCTTTGGAGTAAATTTCCCTCCGAGGGAACTAAATAAATAATGAAAGTAAAGTTGGCGCATCAGACAATTTTTAAAAATTTTAAATAATTAATTAAAATTTTTTAAACAAAAAAAAAAAAACAGGCTTGTAGAAAATTCTAAAACCAGTATGAATTTTTTTAATATCAATTTAATTGTTTAATTTTTTTATATGTAATTAAAAAATCGTCTTATGTCTGCTACATTTACACTCAAAAATTTTTTACAGTCTGAATATTTAATGTGTCAATGGCTTGAATTAAGTATTGATATTATTAAAATGTCGCGGCTGCAAACCCTAAGTGGTTTCGCTCATAAAGCGGTAATGGTACGTAGGATAACAGATGATAAGTATCGCATTTATTATATATCAACTAACAGAGTGTACCTTATATTTTATTTAAAGCCATAAAGATTAATCTCAATTAGTAAAAAAATTTTTTTTTAAATTAAATATTTTTCCCGGACAAAAAATTCAAACTTCATCCCACGCGACAAGACAAAGACACGGGAAAATAAAATAAAAGAGTAAAAACAAGCATAAAAAACATAAAAAATCACGTGCAGTATCGCGTTACAGCGAGCACGCTTGTATGCGCGTTGCAACGTTCATTCATTTAACTTTTTTAAATAAAATTTAACGTCGACGTCTTATTTTTTTACCTTTATCGCCTTCTTCTCTGTTTAAAAACTCTTTTTAATTTATTTTATTTAGCATCCGAGCACCGAGCACTCGGTGTTGGTACCTGGTACCTAAGAACGGAGTTGTCTCCGAACGGGCAATAAAATTTCGAGACAACGCGAGGGCGATACACACCTCGTACTTAAATTCTTATATTTTATTTAATATTCAAATAAATTTAACCGGCAAGACAAGTAAATAATATTTATTTACTTTTAATATATTTAATTAATTAAATAATAAATATCATTTTTATTCTGTTTGTTTAATAAATTCATTTAAAATAATTTAGGCGGTTTTAAATTCAACTTTTTTTTTATTTTCATCTAAGAGCCGGTTAATATCGTAAACGAACTTCCAATGTATCCATAAAGAGAGACCGGCTCCGATATATGGATGTATCCTTTTATAAAGACTATAAATGTGTGTTTTTTTAAAAATAAAATAATAAAAAATAAACTGGTCCCATAATTTACATATCTAGGGATACTCACGGCCCACTTTCGTATCTTTTTAAGGCCCAAACACTTGCAAAACTACATATATATATGTATATATGTATGTGTTTAGTGTTTTTTTAAAATAAATATAAAGGTGTTTTATAAATTCCGCGAAAAACCAAAACTCGATCTGCTCCCAAAGATATCGCGTTATTTTTTAAATTTAAAAACCATCAAATTATCATGCAAATATTTGTTATTTATTCGCATCTTAATTAATATTAACTCAGTAATAATTATGGCCGAGATTTTCTCCTTAATTAAAAAATATAACAATTAATAATTAATGATGTCGAATTTTTGATATTACGGCAAAAATATTAGTCGTATAGAAAAATTTTTCAAGTAAAAGTTGTTCAAAATTCAATTTTCTAAAAAAATGTCTCTTATAATTTTTCCTTAGGACTAATAAGGAAGCTGTAATTTCAAAATTAAGATTTTCATAATTAATAAAAATTTGAATCATTCATTATGAATCTCAATTTTGAAATTACGGTGAAAATATTGGTCGTATAGAAAAATTTTTCAAGTAAAAGTTGTTCAAAATTCAATTTTCTAAAAACAATGTCTTTTATAATTTTTCCTTAGGACTAATAAAGAAGCTGTAATTTCAAAATTAAGATTTTTATAATTAATAAAAATTTGAATCATTCATTATGAATCTCAATTTTGAAATTACGGTGAAAATATTGGTCGTACAGAAAAATTTTTCAAGTAAAAGTTGTTCAAAATTCAATTTTCTAAAAACAATGTCTCTTATAATTTTTCCTTAGGACTAATAAGAAAGCTGTAATTTCAAAATTAAGATTTTCATAATTAATAAAAATTTGAATCTTTCATTATAAATCTCAATTTTGAAATTACGGTGAAAATATTGGTCGTATAAAAAAATCTGAAGAGACATTTTTTTTACAAAATTAAATTTCCTACAACTTTTGTTTAAAAACTTTTTTTATAAAACCAATATTTTCGCCGGAATATCAAACATTTGAACCATTCATTTTAAATTAAGGCAAAAATTTTTTCCCTAGTAATAATTAAAAAAAATTAATTTATATTTAATTGCAATACTACATATACATTGTAAAAAATTCGCAGATTAAATCCGGAGTAAATGAATTTTTAATTATTCACTCCCCTCGGAGTGAAATTCACTCCGGAAAGAGATTTGAAAATATCATCAATAAAAAATAACTCCACTAAATGAAATCGAAGTAAAAACTCGCGTATTACATTACTGATCAGCTGATACGCACACACACGCACACATACATACTCGCACACACACACACTGCTTAACAATTTAATATAAATTGATATAAATTCATTTAAATATTAAAACTCCGGATCGGAGTTAAATAAAATCCGCGTCACTCCGAGATTACTCCGCTAAAAAAAATCTCCCAATTCACTGCGCATGCGGAGTGATTTTTTTTAAAACTTTTAAATTAAATCCGGATTCACACCCGATTTTTTACAGTGTATGTATTGCAAAACTACATATATATATGTATATATGTATATGTTTAGTATTTTAAAAAAATAAATATAAAGGTGTTTTATAAATTCCGCGAAAAACCAAAACTCGATCAGTTCCCAAAGATATCGCGTTATTTTAAAAATTAAAACCATCAAATTATCATGCAAATATCTGTCATTTATTTGCATCTTAATTAATATCAACTCAGTGGTAATTAAAAAAATTAATTTGTATTTAATTGTTCACTTTTATTGGAGCAAATAAAAAATATATGAGCAGGTGGGAATAGACCGCAATTAAAATTTAAAAAATGAATAATAATTGAGTTGCAAATTAATGCAGACGGTTATTGCCGTCAAAGAATTTTAAAAGTAAAACAAGAAATATTTTTTTTTAATCTTAACATTTCTATTGCGCATAAAAAAACAATAAATAACAAAATATATTTTTTATGCGACATAGCTGAGTATTGAGAGCAGATAATATTTATCTAAGAATACCAACCGGTTTTTTACACTCGAGTACTCGTTATATATTTATGTCGTATATATTTACTTAGATATAAATAGTAAAAAATTTTTAAAATTAAAATCACAATAAAAATTTTTTTAATCACGGGAAGGAATTTAAAAATGTTCAATAATTCGTTATAAATATCACTATATATTTTTCATTATATATATATTTATAAATATATATATCGTTATACAATATTAATAATAATAAATATTTTTTTCGTGTATTTACAAAGCGGCAGTGAAAAAAAAAACGTTATTACATATAATTTACAAATGCAATTGATATATTTTTTATTAAATAGCTCAGCAAAGTCTTTAGCAACACTATAAATAATTTAAAATTTTAAAATAATAATATATTTATAAACTCAAATTACATTTTTTAAAAAAATGTTTTCAAGTTTTAAATCACATTCAATATAATCAAGTAATTATTAATTAATTAATTAATATAATAGTGAACATTAAATGCCGTTTAGAAAAAACTAAATAAATTACTTTTTTTTATGGCACTTATTATATTTTTCACATCACAAAATTTAAAAAACAATCTAATGGTCAAACAAAAATAAATAATTAAATTATTTAAATAAACAAATAAAATTTATTTTAAAATCACTAGAGTTTTTCTAACGCTCGTGTGTTCGTGAGTAATTCCCTCGTGAGTCTCCAGACTTGTTTCGCCGCATTTTCTAGCCCACTCGGTGATTTCCCTTTAAATAAATCCAAGTTCGGTAGAAAATAATGCGGACACCTGCGGCATTGCAAGCACGATATTAATTGCAAAAATATTCCGTTTATCCGATCGCCTAGACAACTTTCATCCCACTCGGCTTCGTGGGGATGTTTTTCGCACTCATACAGTAGCAAAGTCTTCATATGATAACTAGTGACCGGATTCCCAGGCAAATCTAAATGCCTGTCCCTCAAAGTCTTCAGAATACTCAGACAGCGCCTGCGACTCGCGCCCTGGAGCAATCGGTTCTCGGCATCGATAAAAGACAGGGCCCATGCGTCTCCTTCCATCGCGGACTGTTTACCCTGCAGGCCGATGCACTCCTTCGACAGCATATCAAATCCCTCTGCCTTAACTTCCGCTACAATATTAGGATGCGGCCACGGTATCTGCGGAATCGGCCAGTGGCTCGCGGATCGCGGCCAAAGACCCGCGCATTTGAATGCCGGTGTTATTTGCACAACATAACGTTCTCTTATTCTCAGCTTAACTTCCGTGGTATCAGCTATCATTTTAACTGAGTCACGATACGCGCATTTATCACAAGCTTGTGCTACCAGTGTTTGAAAACGGGAGCGTATTTTCCTGGCTGATAGATAACCAGACGCGGTTATAAATTCAACCCACAGTGACATTGAACGTTTGCGACCGTCGCTTAGCTTGAGAACAGCGCAACCAGGTAGTGTACCATCATCCACAAAATTTAGTACACCCATTTGATTTAAATAGATAACTATTTCAAATTCTGTCGGTGATATTACATCAAGACCGTCGAATCTTCCATTGTAATCCGTCAGAGATGATATAAATCTTGGCTCCTGTACTTCAACTTCTTTAAGTACATCCTGTACAACACGACATACTTCCTGAATTGTTTTAGCGACTTGTGTTTTACGTGTCATCACACGCTCACCAAAATATTTGTTTATCTGATAGACCATTTTTGAATGTGACGCCAGCATATCTGCTGGTACTAACATTTTTTAAATTTAATTTCCCTTTTGTGGTTTTTTTTTACTATCGATAACTAATTAATTTAAATAAATAATTAATTATTTATTTAATTCACTTATTACACATTTTTTGAGTAATTAATCACTTTACTGATTAAAATAAATTAAAACACAACACATTGTTAATTGTAATGATTTAAATAAATAGTAAATTGGAGTATGAAAGGGACTAGTCGGTACTGAGAGACTCGAGTGATGAGTAAGGAAGAATAAGAGGAGGAATATGAGAAAAAGGAGCGCAAGAGTATATCTCTGTGCAGAAGCTGATTCAAGACTAAGCGATGATCCACCTCCACACTCGCCCACCCTTTCGTTCGTACGGTTAAGACCCATGCCAGGTGAGGCAGTCCTGATTCTTGTACTAAGAACCTACCCCGCGGTTTTAGGCCACGCCCGTTTCCGCGCATTTACAGCCAATACTCGCCGAGACGGGGGTTTCACGCGCCGCCCATCCGCGCACCGCGAAATCGATCGCGAGTTGTATATATAGATATATATGATAAAGAGTATCATATCGAAATTTTCATAAATTATTTTATTTATTTTTATCCGCAATTTTTTATTTTTATCGTAAATTTATAAATTTTTTTTAAGAGAAAGTAATAAAGTTAAAATTATCAATTTAAGTGGATAAAAAATTAAATTCCTGAAGATATGGATAAATATTTTCACTCTAAAGACTTAATATTTTATAAATACTCGGTTGCTATCAATTAATTTATCTATACTACCAGTTTACTGAAGAAAAACTAATAAAATATATTGATGATTTAATTTTATATATTTTTTATACATTAGATATATATTATCTATAATTATATTAATTTATTAAACATTATCATTGACATATATCGATAATTAATTATTTTAAATAAATTAGTCCATTAAATAAATTATTTATTTACATTTTCATAACAAAGTCAGCGGGAAATTTTTTTAAATTTTTTAACACAATAAAAAAATAAATTTTCCATACGGAAAATTAATAATTATCATTTATAAAGTCTCAAGTGCTCGGGAATTGGTGACCAATTCCCTGACAACTCTCCAAACTTGTTTAGACGCACCTTCAAGCGCACTGGCTGGTTTTCCTTTAAATAAATTAAGACTCGGTAAAAAATAATGGGGACACTTGCGACACTGTAAGCACGATATTAATTGCACTAGAATACCAACAATTCTATCCCCGACACAATTTTCATCCCACTCGGTCTCCAGCGGATGTTTTTCGCATTCATAGAGCAGCAAAGTCTTGATATGGTAACCCGTGACCGGATTACCCGGCAAGTCTAGATGTCTATCTCTCAAAGTCTTCAAAATACTGAGACATCTGTGTCTGTATCCGCCTTTCAGTAGTCGTATTTCGGCTTTCGTGAATGACAAAATCCACGCATCGCCTTCTAGAGCAGACTGTTTGTTCTGCTGAAAAATTACACTGTCTTTTGACAGCAAATCGAACCCCTCGGTCTTTACATCAGCAATCAAATTATTGTAAGGCCACAGTCCAGTTACGTTGTTTTGCCCAGACGTCGATGGCCACTGAGAAGCCGACCGCGGCCAAACTCCCGTGCATTTAAATGCTGGGGTTATTTGTACGACAAAGCGCTCGCGTATTTTCAGTTTAACATCCGTGGTATCACTGATTACCTTAACGGTGTCTCCATACTTACATTTATCGCAGGCCTGTGCCACTAGGCTCTGAAAACGCGATCGTATTTTCCTGGCTGATAAATAACCTGATGCAGTTATAAATTCAACCCACAGTGACATTGAACGTTTGCGACCGTCGCTCAGCTTGAGTACAGCACAACCCGGTAGGGTGCCGTCATCGACAAAATTAAATACACCCATTTGATTTAAATAGAGGACCACCTCAAATTCACACGGTGTTACCACTTCTAACCCCTCATATTTACCATTGCACTCAGTCAGTGAGGACACAAATCGCGGCTCCTGTAACTCAACTTCTTTTAATATATTTTGTACTATTTTACATACGTCCTGAATCGACGACTGCACTTCTAACACGCGATTTTGCACTCGTTCGACGTAATATTTGTTTATTTGATAGAGCAGTACGTCCGTATGCCCATTGAAATATGACGGTAGCAACATTTTGTCTTCATTCGTAATTAAAAAACTAATTAGACACCAACGATATCACTGGGAACTAAAAAAATTTTGTGTTTTTAAACCACTAATTTTGAATTTCGATAGTTGGTCGATGATAAAAGCTCTAAAAGCTCTATGTTACAAAGCTTTAGTACAGTATAAAATACCAGTAGTATATTTATTTTATATATTAAGTCACGCCCCGCGATATATATATTGTTGAATCATCTAGCGTCTGCGCAATTTTAATGCCACGCCCTTGTGTAATGTATATATATTATTTATATCACTTGTTGTATTTATTTATCAACTAAGGAGCTAGATTTATTTGTTTGAAACAAATAATTTCATTGTTTGCAATTCAAATCTTTGATTAATTTTTTGGAGTGGAGGAAATTGGGATTAGAAAATAATTAAATAAAACTTGAATTTAATTTATAAGAAAGTGAGACATAGATTAGTGACCGTGGGCTTACTAATGTCCTAATGTGAGTTGATTCATGGGTATGGTGCACGAAGAGGAGTCTGGGTTTTGTTTGTTTCCGAGGGGTCAAATGCTCTGACTACTGATGCTAGTAAAACTACCCTGGAAAAGTAGTAGGAGTGCGAGTTTCAGTGGACCCTAAATACATCTTTCATCATTCGCTGGGGTTTTGATTCGTTTATATATGAATTATTTGTACACTTGCCACTTGACATTAATTATTTTCAATTTGGACTCAATATATATAAGGGTGGCTCCAAAAAAATAAATTTAGTTTCTTATTTTCCCTCTTTTCAAAAATTTTTACAAAGAAAAAAAAATTCTTATCGAGTTTGAGCTTGAAAATCAAAATTTAAGGGGTCGCTCAAAAATTTCTTGCCGTAGTAAAAAAAAAAGAAAAGAATTTACTCGATCTTATCATATTTTGAAAATTTTCAAAATTCTCAACTGACCTCTGAAATTCAAATTGGACCCAATATATATAAGGGTGGCTCCAAAAATAAATTTTGTTTCTTATTTTCCCTCTTTTTTTCAAAAATTTTTGTAAAGAAAAAAAAAATTCTTATCGAGTTTGAACTTCAAAATTAAAATTTGAAAGATCGCTCAAAAATTTCTTGCCGTAGCAAAAAAAAAAGAAAAGAATTTACTCGATCTTATCATATTTTGAAAATTTTCAAAATTCCCAACTGACCTCTGAAATTCAATTTGGACTCAATATATATAAGGGTGGCTCCAAAAAAATAAATTTAGTTTCTTATACTCCTTCTTTTTTTCAAAATTTGTACAATGAAAAAAAATCATCAAATTTGAGCTTCAAAATCAAAATTCAAAAATAAAAAGAAAGAATTTACTCGATTTTATCATATATTAAAAATTTTCAAAATTCTCAACTGACCTCTGAAATTCAATTTGGACTCAATATATATAAGGGTGGCTCCAAAAAAATTAAGTTTCTTTTCCCTCATTTTTAAAAAATCTTTACAACGAAAAAAAAAATTCTCATTTTTGAATTTAAAAATTTAAATTTAAGAAGTCGCTCCAAAATTTCCTGCCGTACCAAAAAAAAAACATTAACTCGATTCTATCACATTTTCAAAATTCTTAACCGACCCCTTGAATTCCAATTCGGTGAAAAATTTTTTAAAAAATCTATAGCTTACGATAAAAGTTTATGATTTTCTGATCGTTTAGATTTTGTTTAACTATAAGAGAAAGAGTAGGAGTAGAAGCAGAGAAAATATTAAATTTACAAGTAAAGCATAAAGACGGTCGGAGACGACGGCCTTGTAGATCGGCTCGAATGAACATCATTCCCAATAATCCTCGTATAATCCTTCGGGGTCCCAGGCAGCCGGCGACTGTCGAGCTGGAGCTCGTACTTACTTACGCTCACCGTTTAGCTATACACGTTACACGTTTCGGTGGATCCTTAAACATGTGATGTTTAAAAAGTAAAACGGCAAACATGCACGTTAGCTCCAGGAGAATAAGTTTAACCTTACAAACTCGCTTGTTTGTTAATAAAAGACAACCTTATTTTCTTTTATGTCCATAAGACGTTCGGAAAAAGTAAATGCTACGAATATAAATGATTGACGTTTACTTTTAAACCATAAATAATCATCATCTCCATCGTCAATTTTCTAATAAAAAATTGGAGTAAAAAAAATTAATTTTTTTAAAAATTTTCTACTGGTGAAAATTAAAAAATTTTAATTGGAGTAGATAATTATTTAAAATTATTAAATAAATTACAGAGAATTTATTTAAATGAAATTGTGTCTGGTCTTAAAATAAACTCAGATCAATGAACTTTTTTATTACCAAGATTTATTCAAATTAACTTACTCGTTTACAAGATAGACAATTTGATCACACAGATCACAAAAACTATCTACACTAAATATTCAAACTTAAAACTTTTACCTTAAAAAAAAAAAAAAAAAACTCAATAATTTACTATCTCACATTTAGTTCCAAGCAAAAAATATAATCACTAAATTTATTAGTTTATAAATATAAATAAAATCCAGCCGTCTTCTAATTTTTTTTTTACAAAAAAAAATTTCCCAGATGAAATATATTTACGTGATTTTTAAAAATCCATAACATTTCCGGTAAACTTTTGTGTGATAACTGTCAGTAAAGGTACGAGAGAACCTGCACGTGTTAAACATAACTCATCATACATCCCATCAGATCATTTCGGAGGAAAAAAATCTACCATTAGCCAGATGCATGGAGATAAAACTCCTGTATCTATTTATCAACTAGTCCACAATCTATTTTTGAAACTAAATTCATTCGAAATAATTTTCTCAATTCTTAAAAAACATATACACATTAGGGTGAGCCAAAACCTATCGAATTTACGTCTTAAAAAGGACCTATATATCGAGAAAAAATTTCTCCCATTGGGCAAAATTTTTAGCTCAATTTTAAAAGGTGTCGGCAGCCATTTCAAATTTCCCATTTAAATAACATGCAAACAAATTTTTTTTTATTAAAATCATTATAATTTTTGAACCATGTGAGACAAAAATTCGGCTCTAGAATATTCTTGTAGGGCATTAAATTTCTTAAAAGAAAGTCCTGAGAGTCGAATTTGTAAACTTGATATTTCGTATACTAACAGACCATCAAAGTCTAGAGTAAACAGAATCATACAAATTTAAGGCTTTATTATTAAAAATATCAATACTACGAGAAAATTTGTTCTGCATGTAGTGCAATGAAATCACCAACAATATCCACGTTGTAACAAATAATATTTTGTTATCGATCACAATAAAAGAAAAGTATTTGGAAAATCCAAATAAAACCTCAAATTTGTATGATTCTTTTTACTCTACACGTTGATAGCCTGTTAGTATACGAAATATCAAGTTTACAAATTCGACTCCCCGGACTTTCTTTTAAGAAATTTAATGCCCTACAAGAATATTCTAGAGCCGAATTTTTGTCTCACACGGTTCAAAAGTCATAATATTTTTAATCAAAAAAAAATTTTTTTGCGTGTTATTTAAATGGGAAATTTGAAATGGCAACACCTTTTAAAATTGAGCTAAAAATTTTGCCCAATGGGATAATTTTTTTCTCGATACATAGGTCCTTTTTAAGACGTACACAGTAAAAAAGGATTCGTCAAAATCAACACATACCGTGTGTAAAACGAACGTTTTACACTTATTCATATGTTACTTTAACATGTTTCGAGTGTTAAAAAAAGTTACACACGTATACGTTAAAAATAAAAATTTTCCAAGAATTCTTTTGTGATACTCGACATTATTTTTAACATATTTTGTGTGTTGATTTCATAGTAACATATAAAAAGTGTTACTTTCGAATAAAATGACATTTTTGTGTGTTAAAAAATCAATCGATTGCGACAGTTCAAACAAGATAAATACCGTGTGTTAAATTGACACACAAAAGTGTTAAAAATTCAACACTCAGATTTTTAACACACGTTTTTTTTACACTTTGACGATTCGTTTTTTACTGTGTAAATTCGATAGGTTGGTTTTTTTGGCTCGCCCTAATACACATACATATATAGATTTTCCATATAATGACATTACATTGAGACATGATGAGTAAAAAAGAGGGCGCACATAGAAATATATGGTACATGGATTTGTATACACGGTGCGTAATCTGTTTGTTGTAGCCGGCTGCTAAGTGGTTTCCCATTCCGACCAACTTACGTAGTCTATATTATATTCTGGTTTTATATACCCATACACACCCATCATCATCCCATCGGTAATACAATGAAACCCATGGAGCATAACTGGTGTCGAGGGTTACACTCTCGACTCCACTCAACACTAATACTCTACTCTACTCTACTCTACTCTACTCTACTCTACTCTAGTATCTGCAAAAACGACACATGTTGTTACATATTATGTAGCCTATTGTTAACCACCCCGTCTATATTCAATAGCATACTAGACTGAAGACTACTTGCAAGCTAGTATGTCGGTATATAAGGACCATCAGCCAGCTCTAGATAGAAAAGAGAAATAAATAAATAAAAATATAAAAAAGTATACAGGGAGGCTTACTAATCGTGTACCACTTGACACCGACGACAAGGATCCTTGACAATCCACCGCGTGTGGTCGAATGCTCGTTTTGCTTTTCCTAACTGACATGCACGAAATACTCGTACACGGATTTATATTTATATATATAGATATATATGTAGATGTATATGTATATGTATATGTATTTTGTTCCGTAAATTTCCTTATACACTAGACTAGTCAAGAGTAGTTAATGTACTGGTGTGTAAGATATACTGGGGTATTTGTGGATTTATTAATTGCTCTAGACTTACAGATTTATTCAACTGTAATATTTAGATCATTCAGCACACGGTGGTCTTTTACATTTAAAATGACACGCGGTTTTATATTTATTTTTTTAATTATTGAGATTGATTGTTACAAATCGAAATGTCAAACAATGTAGTTTTTTGGCCTCGCGATAAATTATTTTTGGAGTGAATAAATATTATTGGTACGTGTGCTATCGGTTGGTGTGTCCAAATAAACAATAAATTTATAAATATATCTGTTGGATATATAGTCTTATCTGCAGAAACACGCTATTTGTTTAGAGCAGTTCATGCGCATGAATAAAGGAGCTGGCTTATAACCCTATACCCTCGTTTGTATCACTTGTGTACCTCAAAAGCTTACCAGCGAGTATTTTTTAACAACAAATAGGGCAGAGGTACGTTTTTGGGCAGATTAGGGCCAGTTTTGGACAGGAAAAAGACACCATACAAAGTCGCGGAGCTTAGAAATTTTCCCATAGATCGGCCGATGCCTGGTTTGGAATGATTGTAAAAACGGCGTACAATTAACCGCCGTTCGTTGGCCAACGGTTTGATCTAGTGCTCTTGATACCAAGCTTTGGCCGATGATCGATTGCCATGATTTAGCCGATCTTCGGCCGATGCTTGAAAATTGGCAGCCATTCACGACCCAGTAATGGGCCGATTCTTTTTTTTTTGTATGGGAATAACATAATTAATTTTTTTATTATGTTGGAGATACTTTTGTCCCACTATTAAAATAGAAATTTCATTTTACTCTTTTTCATTAATTAAAATAAAGTATTAAATGTCCAAAAATGGAGCAGTGGCTACAAATGGTAACTCTACCCTATGATGTTAAAAGTGACGTTCGGTCTCACCTGAAATGGAAAAAGATTTTTTATTTTAATAATGAAATATATTTTGAATTAAATAATAAATTTAATTTTGTATTTTTGAAAAAGGGGTTGAAGAAAAAAAAACCAGAGGTAATTTTTTTTTGTATTTCAATACCCAGAAAAAAAATTAAATTTTTTAATAAAAGCTTTAGTATTTTACTGAAATTAGCCAACGTCCAATAATTTTTTGATTTTTTTTAAACAAAAAAAAAAATATTTGAAAAAATTGCACCTATAGTTTTTTAAATTTTCTAGATGTGCATAATTTTTTTTTTTTTTTTTTATTAAATCATTGAAAAAAAATCTGAAAATTGTTAATTGTCTGTTAACTTCAGGATCATAAATTTTTGGAGCCAATAAATACTCGAAAATAAAAGTGAAACATTTCATAGACATGAGCTTTCACTTTTTTGTTTTAAATTTATTTTTATCAAAATTCCAAATGTCCAATTTTGCTCATTTTTAATTTTATCCGATGGTATTTTTCGATTTCGCTGGACAAAATGTGGAAAAAAAATCTAAAACTTGACTTATGAGAGATGAGAGTCATCGCAATGGACATAATTCCCATAAAAATCCATCTGAAAATTGCAAGAGTAAATTTTATTTTCATTTGTTGAGTATTTACGGGCCGGCTTAATAATAAAAAGGGGAATACTCTGATGTTTTTCATAGTCTCTAGAGATTTAAAAGGACGTACGTACGCCGGATAATTAGGTTTTGACGGTCGCCTGCACACGGATATACATCTCACCCCTGTATGTCATCGTTCATGTTTAGCTTCTCATCTGACACTTTTCATGACTACAAGTACCATCCCCTCTTTGACTCAACTCTCAACATTTCATCAACTAACAGTCTGATTTTTAATCAAGTCCTCATAAATTAAAAAAAATAAATTACCATAAATATAAAATGAGCGGTAGGTATTTAAGTTATAAATTTACGAGTAATGAATTATATTAACGTGTAATAATATTTAATTTTAATAAGATCTTTAGCCTGCTTGAGACCGCATTAAGAATAGGGCGATAAATATGTATAAATATGTAATATATAAGTTTGTGTTTTTACCCACGAAACCGCGGATCTTGATGCTACTGCCTCGCCCTTCGTCCTCTTGGTCCTCAAGGTATATATTTATATATGTATCAAGTTAAGAGCGCAAGTCCACAAGGTCCTGGGATCGATTCTTTACTCAGCAGGAGGCTCCTCCCACCATGACGGCCATCTTGCAACCGGCAAAACCGTGTTCGCTATATCGTATCACACTTCACCGCATCCAGGTTACATATACTCACGAATCCTCTCTGAAGTCTCTTATGACAATATTACACACCTTTACAACCCTCTTTTCACTTCATTTCTATTCTTGGACTCAGAAAAAAATTATACTCAAGTTAGCCGACGTCCAATAATTTTTAGATTTTTTTTTAAACAGTAAATTATTAAAAAAAAAATATTTCAAAAAATTGCACCTATAGTTTATCAAATTTTCTACATGTGCCTTTTTTTAGTTTAATTTTTTTTTTAAATTGAATCGTTCAAATAAAAATTCGAAAATTTTGAACTGTCTGCTAACTTCAGAATCATACAAAAATTATACTGAAGTTAGCCGACGTCCGATAATTTTTGGGTTTTTTTCTAAACAATAAATTATTTTTAAAAAAATATTTCAAAAAATTGCACCTGTAGTTTATCAAATTTTCTACATGTGCATTTTTTTAGTTTTATTTTTTTTTCAAATTAAGTCGTTCAAATAAAAATTCGAAAATTTTGAACTGTCTGCTAACTTCAGAATCAAAAAAATTTCAAATTTTTCGTTTTTTTTTTTACTTAAAAAATTTTTTTTCTGTTGAATTTAGGTACTGAAGTACTGCGATCATCTACATGGCAAGTGGTACTTTTCCGAAGTACGCGCAATATTTTCGCGGCGTTATCTTTTGCAAAATGTTGCAATTGAAATTTTCCTCGCAAGTCGAAGTAAGTATTTTTTTTTTAAATAATTAAACCAATGCCTTGTATACTGCACTGATAATTTAAAAAAAATTTTCGCGCGGGGAAAAAAATTCAAAATACCGTCGACGGGATTCGAACCGCGACTGTTGGGTTTAAAAATTTTTCATGCTACATATTTAAGAATAAGTATTCCATTATATTGTATATATATGTGATTAAAATTTTCGAGTATCACATCCATTAAATTCCATTGTTCTTGCTACCGAATGCATTCGGGATTATTTGACACACCACAGATCCAAATGCTTACTACACAAATAAAACGCGACATAGACTCTCAATAGTTTTTAATCGGACATCGTGGCGACGAGAATGCCAGACGTGTCAGCAAGGTGTGCAGCTTGCTTTTTTAAACGTCATAAATATCAGTCTCGCATCACGGTATGTCTTTTTGCAAGATCGATTCATTATAAACTCCGAAGGCTTCCAAAAAAATTCTCTAAATTCATTAAAACTGTAATTTTAATCACCGAATAAATAATTACCCTTTAAAGTTAAACAACCGTAAATATATATATTTAAAAAAAAATAAATAATTTTTTTTCTTTAAAACAAAGTCCTGGTATAATAGATGTAAGACAGTTATACCTGCCGGAGCTCAGGTTGCCGTCCTACTGATTATTTCACCGTCTCCGACGATAAATTCTCAACGTCCTCGGCAAGATTCTAATCTCATTCTGACTTTCGATGCGTTGTCGTGAAACACTGGAATGCCACTCTTTGCCTTCACTTGGATATATCTTACATCGTTTATTAAAAATAAAAAACCCATAAATTTTTAACATTTTTTTAACTTTTTTAAAACTCAAATTATTTTTAAATTTCAAATTTCATTATTTTACAAATAATTATTCTCCCGCGTGAAAATACCATATATGATAAATATATAATAAATATGAGATCATATAAGTGGCCAAAAACGATATATATTTTTTTTTATCTGTACCTATATGAACTCATTTTATATATAATATAATAAGTTTTGATATAATTAATCATATATGGAAGTATATAAGTTACTATATATATGTATTACATATATTGATATTTATATATGTAAATTTGTAAGCTAGCACACATATATATATATATATATATATATATATATATATGTATTACATATATTGATATTTATATATGTAAATTTGTAAGCTAGCACACTTATATATATATATATATATATATATGAACACAATATTTGAATCTTATATGAGAGAAAGGGAGAGAGAAAAGAATAGATTTTATTTATTTTTAAATATATGGGGAGACTTATATGGTTCTATATATCGAAAAATATATAAAGTTAAATATATGGTACATATATCGAACCATATATTGATGATTTATATATATGTATTCTTATTTGTTTCCATATATACCTAAATAACATTTATTTTTTGATATATTAAAACTTGTAAGTTTTCAAATTCTCGGAAAAAACAGAATATTAAAAATGAATAAATAATAGTAAAAAGTGGAATCTGTTATCAATAATTAGTACTATTATGTACTTAATGCAAAGTAGTTTACTAATTTTTGTAGATTCCTAAAAACTACTATCAATTATTTCAAAAAGTAAGTAAATATTATTACTTTTAGGTATATAAATACGTGACTTATTAGTGAAAATTAATTAATTTATGGCATACATCTATTAAAAAGTAATGATTGGTCGAATTAAGAATTGCTATCTTAGATACTGATTTTTCCAGCCGAAAAATTGCAAAAGTTACAAACTTTTATTTTATAAATTCGATATCACTGATCAATTATTAGCTTAAAATATCATGTATTCACCATTATAAATTAAATTACAATATACATAAATCGAATAAGTGGTAAATAAAAAAATGAAAAATTAGTATACTAGATACTGATTTTTTGCTCATAAAAATACCGAAAACTTTTAACTCTTATTTTATAAATTCTATCCCATTGACTAATAATTAATATAAAATGTTATTTATTCGTTGTTATAAATTAATTTATTATATACATAAATCGAATAAGTGGTAAATTTTTTAAATTTTTCTATGTTTATTTGAATAGTAATAAATAACTGTAGATACCAATTTATCGATTCTTTTTCATATTAATTTTAGTATACGAAATTACAAATTTTGCTCTTCTATGTGTATCAAATTTTAATATAAATAATAGCCATTTTGTAATATATAATGATCCTGGTTTGATATTAGTATACAAATATACTAATTTTAAGTCAAAAATAAATTACAAACTATTAAAATTTTGAGCATCATTTTTTTTCGTGTATATAAATAATATATTGGAGTTACACAGGAATATGTGAAATCATATAAAAGAAAACATATATTGAAATATAGTAAAATCGGCCAAAATCTATTTATAGCTCTATGTAAGTTCATGTATTGTCATATATTTATATCTGTAACATATATTTACCATATATGATATTTTCATGCGGGTCATATTTACAAATCTATAAATTTTTTTTCTTTTTTTTTAATTTTCAGCCTCAATTTTATTCGCGTTCCCGGATCAGATGACAGTGAAAAAGGTGATCAAAGCGCTGCCACGTGTTGGAGTAGGCATCAAATATGGAATTCCACAGACTAGGTAATGGTCAACTATATATATAAGAATAACATTTGGCGAGAAATCTCTTCACATGTGAAATTCACAACTCGTTGGGTATCCATTCCTACGGTTAAAACACGTCCGATGCATTCCACCATTTCTTTGTCCCTTAAGGTTCTGCCCATATCCTTTATAATATTGTATATACCTTGTTTCGCCTGTGTATCACAATGTTGGTACCTCTATGTATATATATTTATATAAATGTATCCATGTATAAAAGAAAACGAGTCTTTCGCGAAGCGGCAAGAACATAGGCCATGGACCATCCATTAAACTCTCCTACGTAGAGCGAGAGTAGACCGGCGAGAGATACGACGGTAATAAATATACGCCGGTCAAAAGAGAGAGATGCCTTCCAGAGACGTCCAGTGTCCAGTCTGATCCACTGTTTAAACTCCAAGGGAGATTTTGCTACACAACCAAACACAACCTGCTATATGTGCTTTCAATTTAAATTATTTTACTTACTGTCACGTGCACATCTCTCGTAACGAGTATTAACAGACGTTAAAAAGTCCCAGCATATTTATTCTATAAAATGAGTATTTATTATTAATAATTTATACGTCCGGATTTAATAATAGTTAAAAGCTGGAGCTGAGCTTTCTGTTCAAAATATGAGTGCAGAAAATTTGACGCGCTTTTTTGATCCCTTAGATATTCACCGGCATATAATTTATAATGTAATAAAAATGTATATGGTCTTTTTTTGGTATGGCTAAAAATAATAACCGGGTTTATTTTATAGGAGGGCTTCTATGATGTCACCGCGACAACTTATGAGGAATTCAAATATGACGCAAAAATGGCAACGAAGAGAAATTTCTAATTTTGAATATTTGATGTTCCTTAACACTATTGCTGGTAAGTTTATTATGATTTTTTGTTTTTTATTGTTAATTATCAATCATCAATTTTTAAAATACGCGCCAAATTTCGAACCAAAAATTAAAAAAAAAATTATATCTCGGACTCGTGAGTTTGGAGTTTGATTCATTTTTAAAAATTATATTATTGAATTTTAATAAAATTCATTCTCGGGTTTAAAATTTTTTTTTAATTTTATATTAAACCAGTAAAGTAAAAGTCCCTGTACCCGCTCAGTATCATTAGTCGCTCACTTTAACTGTTTAATGCGTTTTTTATAATTTTTATTAAAAAAAATTACAACTAAAAATATTATTATTGATAAATAATTATTTGTGAATCTAAATATATTAAAATATCATGTATCAAATTATTTTATAATAGATTATAAATTTAAATTAAATGACTGTTTTCAAAATCGCTCAAAGCCGGGCATTTTTTACTTTGACGTTCATTCGTTAGATCAAATTTGGGTTACGTCAAATTTTTTAAGAATTGTTGTAACTATATCTTATTAAATACATTTTTAAAATTCATGAAATTTAATATTATGAAAGAATAAAGTAGTATAATTTATAAATTATTTGTTCAAATCAATAAACTTATCATAGTTTAATTGATATTGTCTTTGAGCGACTATAGGGCCATGTGTTGGTCGAGTAATGGTACATGACAACTTTTAGTGAGCGACTATGGGTACACTCAAGGAGCTTATTTAAAAAATTAATAATAATTAATCATCAAGATTATTCTTCAAACTTAAATTTTATTCTAATACTCGAAGCTTCAAAAAATAACTATAAAAAAATCTGGTTTTTTATTTTATTTATTAATTTATATTGAGTGATTTAATCTCACTCCAATTAAAAGTGAGCGGGTATAAGGGCCTTTACCTTAATTAATAAAAAATAAATTTTTAAAAACTCGTACACTGTTAAAAATAATTTGAAAATTACAATACAAAAAGAATTGAATTGTATTTTCAATAAAAAAAGCTTCAAATTTAATATACGTAATTTAATAATCAAGCTGGTATTCAAAATTTAAAAAAAAAATATGAATTTTAATAAACGTACTGAAATTTTATACCTGATTTTAAAATTTTCAAAGCAAGTATTGAAAATTCTAAAACATATATTGAATTTTAAAAATTCTATACGAAATTTCATAATACTTATTTGAAAATTCAAAAAAAATTTTGAAAATCCACAGTGTTAATTTGAAAATTCAAAAACGTGTATTTTAAATTCTATCTGAAATTAGTAATTAAATTTCAAGCACAAATGTATGTGTTTATTGCGTTGTATACAATCTTTGAAAATTCAAACAATTTTTTTTTACAGTTTACCTCCACAGCAAAAAATTTTTTTAAAAACTACTGGTTTTTAAATAATCATATTTATTTATTTAAATTTATTTGTTGAATAAAAAATAAAGTAACTTAAAATCAACCGTTAAATTAAAAAAAAAAAAACCAGAGTTGCGTTACGAACTTTTTACATTTTAACACACGGGCGAATGGATTCTGTCTTAGCGTATTAGGGATGTTCTCAATCAGCCGTACATTTTTCTATTCCATTCTACCCTATCCAGCTTTGCTCACTCCATTTCAAATAATCCCTATCCCGTCCTCAGTAATCCGTTTCCTCGGGGAAACTTTTGCGTCTCTCGAGACATATTTCCTTTGTTTCTTTCCTTTCAATATCAGTCCTATTGTTTTTGCACAAAAGACAAAATTATTTAAAAAAACAACTCATACATCTACAAATTCCCTTTTTATAATTAAAATAAAATACAAGAGCGTAGACAATTAATCCATTATATATTTTAATGACCCAACCAACATTGATAACGATGAAACCGGACGTGTAATTATATTTGAATCCCGACTTACTGACGTCGGTGCCCGTAGGCGTACTAACTATTTACGATCTTTATATATTAATTGCGCGAATAAATAGCCAATGGCTATTTCATTCTTGCTCCTACACTCGTATAAATTTTTTTTTTTTTTTTTAATAGTCCGGAATATAACTGCAGTGAAGTGAATCGATGCAGACGAACCGAACCGGTATATCTTACATAAAATTTTATATATATATATATGACATGAAACCCATAACTTTCATCATATATATTATATATACTATATAAGTATTAAGGTTTATTAAAAACGAATAAGAATAAAGTCTGGGTAAATATCCATTGGAACGCGCGATTTATAATTTAAAACCGGATGTACATTAAATTTTATTTATAAAATTAAAAACTAAATGGACATATATATAAATAAGTGTTAAATGTCGGATTGTTTTTTTGTTTTAAAGACCTACGTCTAGCAGCTGTCGATAGGTTGTTAGAAAAAAAATTTATTAGGCATTTGAACTTCCGTTTTAGGGAGAAAAATAAAAATCATGTTTTTTAAAAATTAAATTTTTTTTTTCCCGTACAAAGTCGCCGAGCTTAGAAATTTTACCATAGATCGGCTGATGCCTGGTTTGAAATTGGCCAATAAATGGCTAACTATACTGGCCCGTGCGTGGTGAATCATTGGCAGCCTTTTTGCTTATAAAAACGGCGCACAATTAACCGCCGTTCGTTGGCCAACGGTTTGATCGAGGGCTCTTGATGCCAAGCTTTGGCCGATGATTGATTGCCACGATTGGCCAATGCTTGGCATACCGTTATCATCCGATATTTAGCCGATCTTCAGCCGATGCTTGAAAATTGGCAGCCATTCACGACCCAGTAATGGGCCGATTCTTTTTTTTTGTATGGGTTGTGAGTACACTGTAAAAAATTGGGAGTGAATTCCGAGTGATTATGAATTTTAATTTAATCCAAATTCGCTCCATCACTCGGAGTTCCGGAGTTTAAAAAAAAATTACCCCGCATACGGAGTTGTTTTTTTTCACAGTGATTTGGATTTTATTTACATCCACATTCACTCTGATTCGGAGTTTCAATATTAAAACGAACTCTTTTAGAAGTGAATTCCACTCCGACCCAAAGTTTAAATATTAAATTAAATTCCCTATCGGAGTAAATTTCACTCCGAGGGAATTAAATGAACAAACAGTCGCCCGCTCCGGATTCACTCCGCAAATTTTTTACAGTGTAAGTAAAAAATAAAGTGATAATTTTTATGTCGTCAAGTGTCATCCGTACATGGGATTAAGAATGAGTCTGTCTGGTTGATAGTTGTACAGACTTATTATAACGCATTTGTGACACGGGACTAAGAATAAGAATAATAAGTTTACCGTATGTGTGTTATTTATTTATGTAAAAGTACGTCGAGTTGAGGGCGAGTAGACGAGTAAACCAAGAGGGTTTTATATATGAGAGAACGTGTGTTATCTCTTGTATGTGTCGCAAACATACCAATGTCATAGTTTTGCCGTCGAGTATTCGCTCACGCCGACGCACCCATTAATAATCACTTTGATGCATACGGTCTTAATACTGTTACTATTATTATTATTATTATTATTATTATTATTATTATTATTTTTTTGGTATTGCGATGTGAATCATCGGGTAGAAGTTGTGATTTATTGTATTATTGTCTACGGGTTACAATTAGTAGACGTTTATATAGTTTTTTTTTAGATTATTTTATATTTGGAGGTTTATATATTTTTAATATCAAGTGCATATTTTTTAATCGTTAAATTAATGAGCTAGTGTAAATGATACTGAAGTTAGCTGACGTCTAATAATTTTTAGATTTTTTTTTGTACAATAAATTATTAAAAAAAAAATATTTTAAAAAATTGCGCCTGTAGTTTTTTAAATTTTCGACATGTGTATATTTTTAGTTTTTTTTTTTTTTTTTTTTGTAATTAACGAAAAAAAAAATACAAAAATTTTTAATTGTCTTCTTACCTCAGGATCATGAAACTGAAGTCAGCCGACGTCTAATAATTTTTAGATTTTTTTTTGTACAATAAATTATTAAAAAAAAAATATTTTAAAAAATTGCACCTGTAGTTTTTTAAATTTTCTACATGTGCATATTTTTTTTTTTTTTTCGTTTTTTGTAATTGACTTGAAAAAATAAAATACAAAAATTGTTATTGGTCTTCTTACCTCAGGATCATGAAACTGAAATTAGCTGACGTCTAATAATTTTTGGATTTTATTAAAACGACAAATTATTAAAAAAAAATATTTTTAAAAAATGCACCTGTAGTTTTTTAAATTTTCTACATGTGCAAATTTTTAGTTTTTTTTTTTTTTTTTTTGTAATTGATTTGGTGAAAAAAAAAACCGAAAATTTCTAATTGTCTGCTAACTTCAGGATCATTATTAGTATTGGAAATTTAATTAACGATAAATTTTTTTTTTAACGAAAATAAAAATATTTGTTGGAAGTTGAGAATATTCTAATTTTTTAAATTTTCAGGGAGAAAGATTTTGAAATTTTAATAGAAATTTTGAACCAGTAAAATTATTTTTAAAAAATTTAATTTAAATGAAAAAATTAAAAAATATTAACAACATAATTTATCACCGAGTTTTTTTAATAAAAAAAAAAAAAAAATAGAATAGTACAGTAGAGTATATTTATTTATATATGTAACCAGAGTTAAAGCTTATAATGTTTAAAGTTAAATGAGAGAATGAAAGTGAGATCTCGTAGTGACAATTTCAGAAGCGATTAGCCGTCATGCTTTGAATTATGTATCTACTAAATGGAGTATACTTCGCCCCATTGAGACTCTCAACGAGTTTTAACGTAAAAATAGAATGCACTTGACGACGACACTTTATATATTATTTTTATAAACTTTTTTGTTTACACTTTACAATTTACAATATATTATCTCCGTCCCTAAATTTATTACCCAAACTTTTTTTCAAAAAAACTTTACTGTTATTATTTTAAATTACAGGTCGCACCTACAATGACTTAAATCAGTATCCAGTATTCCCATGGGTACTTACTAATTATGAAACTAAAGAACTTGATTTAAGTTTACCCAGTAATTATCGTGATTTATCAAAGGTAATTTTTTTTTTTTATCATAAATATATGAATTTTACTCAACTCATTCAAAAAAAAAAATAAAAATATTAGAGTCGTGTCAAGCAAGGGTGCGTACTCTTACCCACAGCGCACACTTGCCCTTCGTGACTCTAATTAAAATTTTTATTCATTAATTTTCATAAACTGTAAAAAATTAGGAGAGTGAACGCGAATTAAATTTGGAGTGAATCGGATTTAAATAAAATCCAGACTCTTCCGAAATGACTCCACTGAAAAGGCAGACTCTCTATTTACTCCATATGCGGAGTAATTTTTTAAATTACTCCAGTGAGTGATGGAGTGAATCTGAATTTAATAAATCTGAAATAAAATCCGTAATCACTTTCGATTTTTTATGTAACTGAAGTTAGCGGACGTCTAATAATTTTTGGATTTTTTAAAAAACGATAAACTATGAAAAAAAAAAATGCACTTGTAGTCTTTTGAATTTTCTACATGTGCATATTTTTAGTTTATTTTTTTTCTTCAAATTTAATTGTTCAAAAAAATTCCAAGAATTTTTAATTGTCTGCTAACTTCAGGATCGTGATTTTTTATGATCCTGAAGTTAGCAGACAATTAAAATTTTTTGGAATTTTTTTCAACAAATCAATTACAAAAAAACAAAAACTAAAAATATGCACATGTAGAAAATTAAAAAAACTACAGGTGCAAATTTTTCAAATATTTTTATTTTCATAATTTATTGCTTAAAAAAAAAATCAAAAAATTATTAGACGTCGGCTAACTTCAGTATTATAATTTTTTACAGTCTAATGATAATTACAATTTAGTATTACAGTAAAATTAAATTTTTAAAAAGTAAAAAATTAAAATGAATAAAATTAAAAAAAATATAAATTAGTAAAACTAAATTTTTTTTAACAGCCAATTGGAGCTCTTAATCCCAGTCGAAGAGCTTACTTTGAAGAACGTTTCCAAAGTTGGGATAACGACAGCATTCCACCGTTTCATTACGGCACTCATTACTCTACGGCAGCTTTCGTCCTTAATTGGCTTATCCGCGTGGTAAGTATCCTTATGCAAACATAAAAAAAAAAAAATTTTAACCCTAAAGTACTTATCTATATAAATATGCCTACACATATCAGACCCGCGCGAAAAACCCGACATTTTTATTTAAAATTTCTAATAAATATTTAAAAAATTATTCGATGCTAATTCTTGGCACAATTTAAATCTTAAAAATTTTAATACCAGGGTAAAAAAAGTTTTTGTTTTTTTCGGCCACCCTGTGTATATAAATATCAATAGATTATTGTAAACAAACACCGGCACTAGTACATATCCATAGAGCTTAAAAATAATACCAACAAAAAGGAGTAGCTAAACAGTTAATAGATAATAAATTTAAAAGACACATTTAGTAGTGAGTTAACACTAATTCGGAGGCGTTAAAATACCGACGAGTCGACGACGATGCTTGCCACTCCGTTAAATATATACATCTGTTTAGTACAAAACATTTTCTCAAGAATATTCTCTCTTTTATTTTCAAAACTGACAACTGGATATATCAACAGTCTGCGTTTTAAATTATTTTTATTTTTATTTTAAATAAATAACCAATACACACTCTTTATTATTATTATTATTATTATTATTATTATTATTATTATTATTATTATTATTATTATTATTATTATTATTATTATTATTATTATTATTATTATTATTATCTATATTATTAAGAGAATAAGGAAAATTTTGTTCCCGTCATATCTATATGATAGAATTAGTTAATGTTATTGAAATTGGTATCATTAGATAGGTCTTGACATGAATTTGTGCCTTTTCATACTTTAAACTCTTTTTAATTGCCAAGTATTGAGATAAATAGATTTATCTATATTATTCGAATTACATTTAAATTACGCGGGAAAAAAGACGATCGTATTTATTTTCTTTAAATAAATTAATACTTTAATTATTCTGTCACTAAATATGACTGAATGTCACTGAATATATAGCTATATTATTTATATCGCGTTACTTATTCCAAAATGACAGATTTTTATACTCCCTTTTGGTTTTTGGAAGCTTCTCAAAGCCAAAAAAGTGTGCATAGAAAAAAAAAGGATTCATTGACACAAAAAATCTTTACTCGCCTAAAGAAAATTTTTACTTACCCCAATAAATTTTTTGCATTGTGAATTGAAAACAAAAATTTATTTAGAACTAGAAAAAATTACTCGGTGCAAGGAATTATTTCTTGACCAAAAAAATTTTTTCTCGCCCCAAGACAATTTTTGTATTTAATTTATAATGCATAAAATTTCTTGGTGCAAATTAAAATTTTTTGCGGCAAGAAATCCTTTTTTTCTGCGTATTTTATAAATTTAGTAGTGATTCTTGGGCAGTCACGTAGTGAACAGGTTGCTCGTTATCACTAATCCTCTTATAGATTCCATTCTACTCTACTTAAACTACTCATTTATATAAATACTTTATCTTAACAGTAATTAAATTTTTATTTGTTTTAACTTTTTTTTTCACCGAAAACAAACATAAACTCTCATAAAAATAAACATATTTATTTATATTTACGTACACAAAGTGGCTTTACTACTTAAACTTTTTGAAAAGTGAATCTTAAAGCGGTCTTTCAAAAATGTCACTTAGTTTTTATTTGTCGCTTGTACTTAATCTTTAAGAAAATAAAAAAAATATTACACTTTACTTTAACTTTTAAAACGCACGTGCTACTAATAAATTTATTCATTTATTTTTTAAACAGGAGCCAATGACGACAATGTTTCTGGCACTACAAGGTGGCAAATTCGATCACCCAAACAGACTTTTTTCATCAATTGCTCTCTCATGGAAAAATTGCCAACGTGATACATCTGATGTCAAGGTTTTTTAATTTTCATAAATCAACTATTATTTACATTCTTTTAAATTTATCACTTTCACTTAAAAGTATAAATTTTACCGGGAAAATTTAAAACGAATTTAAAAAACTTTTTTATTAATTACAGGAACTGATCCCCGAATTTTTCTTCCTACCGGAAATGCTAGTGAACAGTAATCGTTATCGTCTAGGCAGACAAGAAGACGGTAGTTCTGTTGGTGATGTCGAATTACCACCATGGGCATCATCGCCTGAGGAATTTATTCGCATTAACCGAATGGTAATTAATTTAAAAATTACGGACATTAAATAATTACGTAATTAACAAAGACAATTACTAATTACATTATTATTATTTTACAGGCATTAGAATCAGAATTTGTCTCGTGTCAACTCCATCAATGGATCGATTTAATCTTCGGTTACAAACAAAGAGGTAAATTAATATTTTTTTTTTTAACTGAGAAAAAATAATGATGGTTTAATCCGGGAATTGAACTCATATTAAATTGTCTTATATATATTTATTATACTCGTGGTCCTGGTGATTTTTACATGGAAAGAAATAGATAGTACTGGTTACTGTTCTGCTTAGTAGTCGAGGAAAAATACATTTTAATATGACTGATTCGTAATAGGACAGGAGTAAGTCATTGCTTGTGTCTCGTGCACATGCTAAATGTGCCTATTGATTAAATTTTAAATATTATTTCGGTAGATCTTTTTTTTTTTATTTTGTACTGGACGATTTTAATATTTTTCTGACGGATCAATTTTTTATTTTTAAGTATGGAAATTTAATTTTAACCCCAATGAATAAATAATTTAAAAAATTTTTAAAACCTCTGATTTTGTGTGCAGTAAATTTAATTTTTTTTATTTAAATTAATAATTATTGACGATAGCAAACGTCATGAATTACTCACGGAAAGAAATAGATAGTAGTGGTTACTGTTCTGCTTAGTAATCGACGAAAAATACAGGGAAAAATAAATTTTAATATGACTGATTCGTATTAGAACAGGAGTAAGTCATTGCTTAACACGTGCTATTACTTTTTAAACAGTACCCGTGTAAAAAAATGATTGTTCACAATTAATTTAGATATAAATTTAATCTCGAAACTCAGATCGTGACACAAATATGACTTTCATCATGAATTTGTATCAAGAACTTTAATCACGTCAAAATTATGACTCAGTAAAATTTAAATCCAAGTGATCCGAAGTTCATTCACTAAATTAATTTTACAATCGAAACTGATTTACGTAAATCAAGTACTTGATAGAAAAAGTTTATTGGTAATTTCTGAATCTATAAATTTGACAACAGGTTTAATTCAGTAAAAAATCAGTCAAGTTTCTATCGAAGTCATCCCAAGTCCAATTCAAAGACGTAATAAATTAATTTTATAATTGGTACTGATTTACTAGACGAAAAGTTGGAGTAAATTCATGATGAAAGTCATATTTGTATCACGTTCTGAGTTTCGTCATGAAATTCAGACCTAAATTAATTATGAACGAAAATTTTTTTTACACGGGTAACCAGTGCTGTGCTACACAGTAAATGAAACATATGACTGGTTACTGTTAAAATAGTCGTCGTTGATAGTTAAAGAGTACAAACCTCTCAGCACAGCTCTTGTTGCTGTATAGAATAAGAGAATTTACTATTTAGTGACAGGAATGGTTACTTAGATCTCGTAATTCTCATTAACCTCCAGTAATCAGTCCTATTCTGACATGAACTATAACTAAATTCATTTGTGACTGAAGTGTCAAGAATAGTAAAGACACACATGAATTTAGTAATAGTTCATGTTAAAACAGGACTGAGTACTGGAGGTTAATGAGAGCTACGAGATCTAAGTGACCATTCCTGTCACTAAATAGTAAATTCTCTTATTCTATACAGCAACAAGAGCTGTGCTGAGAGGTTTGTACTCTTTAACTATCAACGACGACTATTTTGACAGTAACCAGTCATACGTTTCATTTACTTCGTAGCACAGCACTGGTTACTGTTTAAAAAGTAATAGTACGTATTAAGCAATGACTTAAATAATAAAAAATCATCTATGCTATAAAATATAATAATAATATAACCATGTGCAATATAAAATATACTACAAATTATTAATATTTTATAATAGAGACATCTTTCTACTTAAGTATAATAATAATAAGATTACAATAGATTATAATGCGTGGAAAGTAAATTAAAATAAATAAAAAAAGCAACAAGAGAATAAGCGTCATGTTAAATTAAATTTTGTTAGTTTATAATTGTCTAAGGCGCCTCTATATCCGGCGCTTCTACGAACACGTTGCATATATATGTACGTATACATATGATATAAAAAAAGAAACCCAAGGAAGTGTCATTTGGCATGTGCGCGTATGGAAAGAATTACGTTTTTACTTGGCTTCCTCTTATACCCTTATTATTATTATATATATACATATATATGTATATGTATATATATATATATATATACTGATACTTGTACTCGTACTCGCACTCGTGTATCTTAGTCCCAAGCAATTAAGCGCAAGTAAGCGCGACAATACTGTAATATGTAACACATTCGGTAGAGTTTGAATGAAAAATTAACTAAAACTAAAAATAAAATTAACTAACACTTGAAATTTATTTTTATTTATCATTCAGGTCCAGAAGCTGTGAGAGCGACTAATGTATTTTACTATTTAACTTACGAAGGAAGCGTTGATTTGGAATCAATAGGCGACCCGGTTATTAGGGAGGCCATTGAAAATCAAATAAGAAATTTTGGACAGACACCGTCGCAGTTATTGATGGAACCACATCCACCGCGAAGTTCTGCCATGCATTTAGTAATTATTTTTAATAATTATCAAGTTCTTTTTTTTTTTATTATTTATTTTATTACTTGTACAGAAAAAGGATCGGGTAAAATTGAGTCTAAAATTTATTATAAAAATTATGGAAAGGAAATAGACGGGGTAAATTTTCCCGCTAAAAATTTAAATGTAAAATAATAAAATCTTAAATTAATTAAATTTTTAATAAAAAAATTTATTTACTTACATTTTAAGGTAAATAGGGTGGCCACAAACCGGAAAAACCGGGAATTATCAGGGAATTTAATGCTACCGGGAAATATCATGGAAATGTCAGGGAATTTCGAAAAGTATCCGGGATAAAATTGCAACAGTTCAAAATTTAAAAAATTTTAAATTATACACTAGCTACAAAAATTAAGGGATATTAAAAAAATTTCAAATTTTAAAGTGATTTTCAACAGTTTGTAACTCGAAGGAAAATGGTCATACGACAAAAACAAAAAAGGCAAATTGTAGCTTCAAGTGTCTAGTTTTCTGATCTGGTCTTAAAATTTTTTTAATATGTGCGGTCCCGGAGTAATCCTAAGAAAACTATCGAAAAGAAATTAACCAAATTTTTGGTCGTCTTAAAAACGGTCTTCGAGCTTCAATAAATTTTTTTCGATAATTATGATTGATTATTGATTGCTCCGGAACGGTGCATAATAAAAAAATTTAAAGACCCAGATCAGAAAACTAGACACTTGAAGCTACAATTTGACTTTTTGTTTTTATTGTACGGGCATTTTCCTTCGAGTTACAAACTGTTGAAAATTACTAAAAAATTTGAAATTTTTCGAATATCCCTTAATTTTTGTAACCAGTGTATTTTGAATTTATTTAAATCATAAAATTTCTTATTAAATATTTTAACTTATACATTTTTAACATCGAATAATCAAAAGTAGGCAATATTCATTTATTTTATTGCCCCTTTTTTTGGTTTCTCGCATGATTTAATTATCAAGTTTAATTATTAAAAATGAAAATATAATAAAAACTTTGAATATCTAAATGGTACGAATAAAATTTCTAAATCAGGGAAAAATGTGAAAAACTTGACTGGAAAACCGGGAAATATCAGGGAATTTTGAAATAATTTCTTTGTGGCCACCCTGGTAAAGTGAAATTTTTTTAAATTACGGGAGTACATTAAATAATTTTTTCTTAGCCTTATTTTTACCCCCTCTTTATTTTTCAACAAAATTTCATGCCGTTAATAAAATTCGGATTAATTTTTTTCAAATATTTATTCTAGTCACCAATGATGTTCTCAAGTATACCAGACGATGTTTGTATGACTATAAAATTTCCGTCAAATTCACCAATTTGCCATATATCTGCAAATACGTATCCGCAATTACCACTGCCATCAGTTGTTACTGTGACAACTGGACAACAATTTGCAGTTAATCGTTGGAATACTAATTACGCTGGTAATAATAAATATATTTATTCATCTCTAGTAACCAACAAATAAATAAACATCTAAATAAATAATTTCACTAATTTTAGCATCAGTACAATCACCCAGTTACGCTGATACCCCACAAGCGCAAGCTATTAATCAGCCATTATCAATGGATCCTGTTTTATGTACGTACTGTTTGTGAATATAATTAGTCAATTAATATAAATACTCATCACGTTAATTTATTACTGTAGCGCAAACGTCAAACAGTTCCAACCCGGCATTAAAACGTCATTTGGGTGACAATTTTAGTCAGAAACTTAAAATAAGGAGCAACTGTTTCGTTACAACTGTGGACAGCAGATTTTTAGTGGCATGTGGCTTCTGGGACAACAGTTTTCGTGTATTTTCAACTGAAACTGGTAAAAATATTTTATTATTTTATTGTAATAATTAATAACAGTCGACTCGCGATTTTCTTCTGCTTTGATTTTCTTACGTTAGACCTTTTTTTATGTCAGTTTTAACTTTAACTGCCTTATAGCTCCACAGAACTCTTTCCCTACTGACTTAACCAACAGCACGTGTACTCAAAAATTAATTTTCATAAAAATTTGATACCTGACATCCCGAGCCTTTAAGCATCTACTGGATGCCTTAATTTTGATCAGCCGTCTAAGAAATTCTATAGAAAATCGAGCTCGGTTCTGTGTGCTAGCGTTCTTCCAGAAGACGCCTGATACCCCCGAGGCCTCCAAACATCCCATGGACGTCTTAATTTTGATTTTGGGGTTTCCCCGCAGGGTCAAACATTTTTCAGATTTTTTTACTGTCTACCTTATCAATTAATGTTTGTAATATTAAGGGAGTTAACTCTCGTGTGACGGCCTGTTTTTACTATCAATCTGCGATGCCTGGTCCATAGATTACTCCTTCCTCTTCTTCTTGGAAGTCTTTCAAAGTCAATTGCTCTACTCTTGTTTCAACCCTGATTTCTTTTATTCATCACAATAAGCCCGGCCTCTTACCACTCAACTCATCAGTGCTCTGATATCTACTTCTTCTAACTGCTGTATAATAACGACTTCGAATTTTCTTTGAAGAACCAAAAGGGCGTATAATTTTTTTGTTTTTGGTGCCAATCGTTTTGTAAACATGTTCTAAGCCTCAAAATAAAAAAAAAATTTTCAAAGCCAAAAGGGCGTATATCTTTAGATACAAAGATACAAAGATCTAAAGATATACGCCCTTTTGGCGATAGTACGTCAAAAATTTTTTTTCTGCAGATCTTTACGTTTCGAGCGATTCTAAAAAGAATGACAAAAAAATTTTTTTATACGCCCTTTTGGCATGGAACCCTATCTAACTGCTGTAATACGCCCTTTTGGCATTTGGCACGCGATATGTTCAAAAATATGTATCTAAAGTTTTATATGAAAATTCCGAATGTTTTTCAAGTTATAGTCATTTTTGTGACAGCGCGTCAACTGACCGCTGCATCAACTAAAAACTTTAAACGCGTTTTTCTCGAAACTACTTTTTTGATCTGGTCGCATCTGTAATTTGCATAAATATCAACTGATTCGCAACTTTTTTTTCCGTATTCGTCTATTCAGTAGCTAAAGTTGCACGTAGGGGATTTTGAAAATTTTGATTTTTAAGATTTTTTAGGGCTGTTTGAATCCAAAAAAATGAGAAAAAAAACGAAAAAATTTTTAATATGTCGCCATTTTTTTTCAAATCAAAATTTTCAAAATCCCTTATGTGCAACGATAACCACATGCATACAGATTACAACGCCGTTTGGTTTTTTTGTTTCTGATAATCCGTTTTTGAGTTAGAGATGACACCGTGGTGGGGGAAATTTTTTTGTTGCTCCACAAAAATGCTTATAACTTTGTAACAACATGATATTTTTTAATGAAAATTTAGGAGAATTATCTCCAATGTATACTTTATAAAACAAAAGAAACCCGATCCCCAAATTCCTTTATTATTCCAGTCAAAAAAATTCCCGAAAATCACCTATTTTTTCGATCCTCATAGCGGCTATCCGCCTTAAGGAATCAATTTATGCAAAAAAATAAACGGATAGATTGTTAACTTGTTTATAAAGAAATGAATAATTGTAAATATACAGCAATTTCACCGCCTTCTAACCTTCTCTCGACTTTATTCCAAGCATCCCCGAGGACCGTAAGAAAATCGCGAGTCTACTGCACATAATTAGACTTATTGCACGCCTCGGAAGCGAAGCGGAGAGGTTGTGCTTTATAACCGACCTGTCAAGGTCACACGATTTCCACTCATTAAAGTGCATATATTTTTTTTCTATTACTCTTACACATTATGAAAAGCACATCAATATAAAGCTGAAACACTAATAAATAATCCTGATACTTTTTTTAATTTGTCTAATATGTATTAATATAAAAAAAAGTTCATTAAAAAAAATTTATCGTGGACGTCCATTAGTCTGTGGTTCAAAAAAACGGCGTGGTACGGATATCTCGAGAAAGACTTGACGAAACTACTTAATTTTTTTTTCAAAATTTTCAGAAATAAGCAAAGAAGGTTCCTTTCGAAAATCACTACTGTAGGCCTTCTCGTTTTTTTAAAAATAAATCATTACGGTTAAAACCGGCAATCTTACATGTAAACAAACACACACTGCCGCCATTTTTCATTAGGAATGTTCTCCTTATTTATTTTTTTTTTACTTTTATTACCGTATATTTACCATGGAAATTTTTATGGGAAAAGAGCGGGATGTTCAATTTTATTCGAAATTTAACTTTTAAAAAAAAACATAACATGAGCTTTCGAGGCGTGCACTTTTGGATTTTCCAAATTTTTTTTTTTATTACAATCTTGATAAATAAATTTATTTTCAGCCAAAATTGTTCAAATAGTATTCGGTCATTACGGAGTGGTGACATGTTTATCACGAAGTGAGTGTAATATTACGTCTGATTGTTACATTGCGTCAGGTAGTGCTGATTGTACGGTACTTTTGTGGCATTGGAATGCACGTACGCAGACAATTGTCGGTGAAAGTGAAGCACCAGCACCACGTGCTACTCTTACTGGCCATGAACAGCCGGTTACTGCTGTTGTTATTTCAGCAGAACTTGGTCTCGTTGTATCTGGTTCATACTGTACGTATTTTAATTACAATTACAATAGACTGATAATTTATTATCTGATGGTAATTATTTATTTTAGATGGACCGGTACTTGTACACACGACATTCGGTGATTTATTGCGATCACTTGAAGCACCGAGTGGTTTTATATCACCAGAAAATATTGCGATGTCACGTGAGGGCGTAATTGTTGTCAATTATGAACGCGGTCATATTGCCGCCTTTACTATCAATGGAAAACGACTACGTCACGAGTCGCACAATGACAATCTTCAAGTAATTATAATTATTGGGTGTGCCGTCAACTGATCCCAACAAATTGATCCCACCGACATCTGATCCCATCAACAATTGATTTTTATCAACAACTAATTTACATAATTTAACTTTTTATATTTACACCAGTGAATTTTAATTACTTATGTCATAGTAATTAATTAATAATTAATTCTTTTATGAATTTGTCAGTGGGATCAGTTGTCTGTGGGATCCATTTTCGTGTGATCACTTGTCGGAAGCAGTTGTCTGGGATCAGTTGTCATGAAATCTAATTATTGGATTTAAATCACTTGATAAAAAAAAAGTTCATGTTTTTGTTATGGTGACTAAGTAAATTTAGTTGTAATTGTAATTGTGATTTTTTTTTTAGTGTTTACTACTGAGTAGAGACGGCGAATATTTGATGACTGGAGGTGACAAAGGCATCGTTGAAGTATGGAGAACATTTAATTTAGCTCTGCTATATGCGTTTCCAACTTGCGAGGGTAGTGTGCGGTCTCTTGCACTCTCTCATGATCAAAAGTAAGTTTAAGTTTTTTTCATTTTCCTCAATAAATTTTTAACTCCCGGTTCTCGTTGGAAATTCTTGAGGCGTAAAAAAAAATAGTTTTTAAATTTCTAGTTTAGATAACAAAATGAATAGATTAACAAAAAAAAATCAAGTTCTTATGGTTGAAATTTATTCCGGAAACCATGAGGACTTAAAAATTTTCAATAAGTAAAATTTGTATTTTTATGCTTTTAAATTTCGGGTGACTTGAAAAAATTTTTCAATTAAGATAAATAAAAAAAAGCCCCTATACCCGCTCAGTACCATTAGTCGCTCACTTTAACTGTTTAATGCGTTTTTTATAATTTTTATAAAAAAAAATTACAGCTAAAAAAATTATTATTGATAAATAATTATTTGTGAATCTAAATATATTAAAATATGATGTATCAAATTATTTTATAATAGATTATAAATTTAAATTAAATGACTGTTTTCAAAATCGCGCAAAGCCGGGCATTTTTTACTTTAACGTTCATTCGTTAGATTAAATTTGGGTTACGTCAAATTTTTTAAGAATTGTTGTAACTATATCTTATTAAATACATTTTTAAAGTTCATGAAATTTAATATTATGAAAGAATAAAGTAGTATAATTTATAATTTATTTGTCCAAATCAATAAACTTATCATAGTTTAATTGATATTGTCTTTGAGCGACTATAGGGCCATGTGTTGGTCGAGTAATGGTACATGACAACTTTTAGTGAGCGACTATGGGTACACTCAAGGAGCTTATTTAAAAAATTGATAATAATTAATTATCTTTATTATTCTTCAAACTTAAATTTTATTCTAATACTCGAAGCTTCAAAAAATAACTATAAAAAAAATCTGGTTTTTCATTTTATTTATTTACTTATCACACCAATCGGCACTATACATCATCTTAACATAGGTTAACTTTAATACAATATACAATGTATGAGATAATAGAGCTAGAATGCTATACAATATCGAATCTAATTGTTTGTGAAAGAAAATTGGTTGCTTGAAAGTTACTGTGTGTGAGCAGCTACACAGAAAAAAAATTTCGTTAAAAATTACCGTTAAATTCACTGTAATCGTGGGACATAATGCGGCGCTTTTATTTATTACCATTTTCAAATTAAAAATTACGGAAAAATTTATTTATTTTGAGGTTAGACTCCATAAAATTTACAGTAGACTACGGTAAAATTTGTTGAAAAAAAGTTAAAAATTATCTCACTTACCGACAAAATTAGGTCGTGCCAGTCGTCCTACGATTACAGTGAATTTAACGGTAATTTTTAAAAAAAATTTCTTTCCGTATAGTATTTTTGTAATCGTTCTTTAATAAAAGAGCGAAAATTCTGGTATGACCCTTGGAAGAAGTTGTCATCACTATGCATAGAGTTGATTAGATTGCATATCCTATTTTTAGGTCCATTTATCAAATAGTTTTTGTTGGATTCCGTGGTATTTATTAATTTTTATTGAGTGATTCAATCTCACTTCAATAAAAAGTGAGCGGGTATAAGCTTTTACCTTACAGTTTAATAAAAAATTTATTCACGATAATTATTAACATTTTTACAGTTTAAAATTTACTTTTGACTAAACTTTGAGTAAACTCGATTTTTTTTTCGTATAAGAATTGGGAGCTGGATAATTTACAATAATTAATTGAATAATTACTAATTAATTATAATTACTTAATTTTTTTTTAGGTTTCTACTAGCGGGTTTAGCAAATGGTTCAATAGTAATTTTCCACATTGATTTCAACCGTTGGCATCACGAATTTCAACAGCGTTACTGAAATTACGGTTGCCTTTTCGTCCGTTACTAAATAAACAAATAAATAAAAAAAAAAAAAAAAAAAAACTACAGTAAGAATTACCGGACGAAATATTTGGCAAGTTTAAAAAAAAAAAACTAAAAGTTGTAGCCGATAAATTTTAGGGTAAGTAGGAAAAATTGTACTTAATTTAAAAGTAATGTTTTTTTTTTTTTTTTAAAACTTAAATCACAAAAGTGGTATCGGTTAAAGTACTTAGTAATTACATTAATAAAATAAAATTAGTTAATTAGTCTTATAAAAAAAGAAGCATTTAAAATAACAATGAATATTTTAATTTAAAAATAATTAAAATGAAATAACGAAACATTTCGTCCGATTAGTAAAAAGCATTTGCTACAAAAGCTTGATAAAATAAATAAAATAAATAATAAAAATTATTTACAAGCTGATAACGGTAGCACAGCTAGTCAATTATAAATAAATAAATAAATAATGTGCAATGATTTTAAAATAAACTATCAAATGATAAATAATTAAAAAAAAAAATGCCAAACGGTGCGTGACTTATTTTTGTGCACTTACGTACGTGGATTACGTTAGACTTTAATCATGTAAATATAATAATCTCAATGTTATTATATATAATAAATAAATATAAGTAAGTATGTGTGCTAAAAAAAATGTTATTGCTGTTTAAAGAAAAAAAAAATCAATTTCGCGGCTTAATTAAAAAATTGTCCACGTACGATTATCGCACGCAGTCGTTATTAATTGCAAGGAGGATTTTTAAATATTGAAATTTTTTTTATCACTTCGCCATTCCGATATCACGTCCTCTTTTTTTTATTGTTGTTACAATTTATTTATATTATTGTTAATATTATTTTTTATTGTTTATTTTTATTTTTATCAAAGCCGTCCAGCTTATACGTGAATAAATATTTCCTATTAATATTTTTCGCATACAAAGTATACTTAAAACCAAAATAAATAAATAATTAATTAAATAATTACTTAATAAATAAAAATAATGTACTTAGGATTATAAAATAAATCAATCATCATAATGATACATTTTAATAAATTAACAATGTCAAGTAATGGCTGCTCGCATTTAAAACCGTCAGAAATATAGACTGGTAAATGACCCATTAATTTTTATATTTTTTATTTAATCAGATTTTTTTAAATTTTCACTTTATAAGAAAGTCAAATCGCAAATTAACTGAAGAGTTACTAATTTTCTCGTAAATTTTGAAATTTACATTTAGTTGTGCGGCCGTCCGCTAGATGTCGAAAAACGGAAAATCGTTCCACTTGTACAGCCACGAAATAAATTCGCTGTGGGCATAACCTAGAGAATTTATGGGTATGAAGTTACCCAGTTATCAAAATTAATTAAAATTGTAATCTTAAAACATGGGGGAGGGGGTAATTAACTCTCATTTAATCAAAAACTGCTTCAAAATTTCAAAGGCTATGGACCGGGTCCATACCGGAATTTTCTATAAATATATAAATTATTTATTTAATTTTACGAATCATCTGATTAGAAATCGGTCAGAAATTTCTAAACTATGAAAGAAATTGAATTTTTATTTTACAATTGAAATTGGGCATTTACCTTTCTAGAGTATATATATCATATATATACAATACCTTAAAATATAAAAAATTAGGTTACGTTCCATTGGAGTCCCAGTAAGAGAATGAACGGGAATTCGCCCCCACTACCTAACATTTTCAAACTGCGCATGTGCAGGGAAAAGTGGGAGATTTAGTGCTCAAACTACAGAGTGGGGGTAAAAACCGATGACACCCGAAGTTCAATCTCTTACTGGACAATGCATTGACGGTGCGAATAGCCAACGATTGCTCTCAATAAATAATTGGCATTAAAAAAAAAAGAATTGTTTATATTTTTTTTTTAATAGGACGGCATGTGCTTTTTACAATAAATATTTAACTGCAAAAAAACAAAAATATTTCTATATTATAATATGAAAAAAAAAGTATTGATAAAGAGTATCAATTTTTTTGTACTATAAATGCTTGGATACTTAAAATGAATGAGAGAATGTCTGTTATAAAAAGATACTTAATTAATGCTAACTGTAAATGAAACTAGTCTAGGGGCCACTTAAAACAAGCAAATAAATATATCATAATAAAAATAGATTTTTTTTGTTACCTCAATGACTAATCAGTAAATAAATCGCCGAATTTATTTAAACAGTTTGTTTTTATGAGCACACGCGGCTAGTCATTTAAAAAAAAAAAAAAAAAATATAATAAAATAACAGTCAGCTGTCGTTATGCTTCGTACACTTGTAGTAATTAATTTAAATAACACGCATGTTAAATTATTTTATTTAAAAATAAAAAAAAATGTGAAAATGTTTTGTCGTATTTAAAATATATATAAATAAAATGCTTTGTATGGGAATGAAGTCGACTGGTTTTTATTGAAAAAAAAAACATTCCAGTTGCATTTATGTATAATTAATTAATTGATTAATTAATTAATTAATTAATGCTGCTCACAAGCTCGTAAAATTATTGCGAAGTAAAAAAAATTAAAAGAATGCATGATCGCGATTAAACAAAAAAATTTTTATATTTGTTTATAGAAATATATATAAATATATAAATATATATTAATTATAATTATAATATTGACATTAATAACAAATATATATGCGAGTGCTGTATTATCATGCAAAGTTGTTAGTAAATTCCCTCCATAATGCTAAATAATAAAAAAAAAAAATAAAAAAAAAAATTGAAAAAATAAAAAAAAAATAAAATCAATTTCTGTCCGAACTTTTATGAAACAAAGATACTTGACTATAAATAATTGCTATTTTAAATAACGCTAAAATATATTAACGCTACGAGAGTTCGCCTATATTACAGTTAACACATAATTATAATTATTATTATTATTATTAATGATAATAATAATTATTATTATGTAATAATAATAAACGTACTTGACTTAAATATTAACGGTATTAATCGTTAATTTGTATATGCGAAAAAAAACTAGATTTGTATAATAAACAAACGTGTTTTATTATATATATTAAGTATATATATGAATATGTATGGACAAAAATAATTTTAATTCGCATTAATATACTTAATAAATGTATAACCTGTAAAATTTTAACGATTTGTTGCCATGAACAAAAAAAAATACAGAAACAATAAAACATAACCACACATTTTTTTATTTTTATGTGGTGCTATTATTAATTAATTATTGGTAATGAAATGTTGTTTAATTAACGGCATTTAACATTAATGAATTTATTTCATTTTTTTTTTAAATTATGATATATGACAGTTACTTTAAAAATTTATTTCGCGGTAATTGAACTTAATGAAAATTTATTGACAGAAATTTTTTTTCTTTTTATATAATTATATAAATAATTAATCATAAATGATAAATCGCTTTAGATTTTTTACCGCCGTGATGTAGAATGAAAGTGAAATTATTAATTAGTGGCTATAAAACGAAACAATTTTTAAAATTCATCACAATTGTTTAAAAAAAAATCATTGCTTAATTATTATTACAATTATAATTAAAATTTTTCATTTTATTAAGTATAAATTAGTGTAATAATTAGAAAAAATACTATAGTTCAATATTGTCATACATTTTTAAATTAATTTCTTATTTGCGGGTTTAGTAATTTATTAATTTAAATTTTGCTTGAATTTGATAATGTGTAAAAAATAAAATATCACCGTAATTTTAATGGTGACTGAGGTGTTAAAAAAATAACAAAATATATAAAAGCTCACGATAAAAGTACGATTATGATTTTAAATTAATCGATACTAAATATTAAATGGATCGTTGGTAATTGATGATTAATATAAGCTCTACGGCTTATTTTGTACTTAGAAATAATCATAACTGATGATAAATAATACTATTAATATTACTTAATAATAATAATAATAATAATAATTATTATTATTATATAATTAGTGTAATGAACGTTGTATTCTACTTTGAGGTAGATATATATTTATTATTATTGGTTTATTAATATGTAAATTATTATCAATAGCTAAATAAACGTAAAGTACATTTCACATTGTATATTATTTATTTCAATTGTTTACTTTTAGATTCCTAGTCGTTTGTTTACGGTGATAACATGAAGTGCGCATTGTTTAGGCTGCTATAACCTCAACTATGAGGTCAATACAGTTCCTCAAAAGAGCCGTGCTAGGTTTTTACGCCTACTTTTAGAAAACGAGTCTAATCTGATGCTTTTCATACAAACCGAAAATTCCCGACGATGACTAGTAAGTCATCTCTGGGAGGACTTTTTGTTATTATTATTATTATTATTTATTGTTTATTGGCCATGAAGTTGTAATTCTTTGTGGCCATCCAAAACAGATACATTTGATCGTATAGTATACATAACTGTAATTAATAAAGGCGATTATTTACATTTATTTAACATATTTAACACTTAAATCTAACCATTTAAATATAGTGGAAACCTAAACATGCAAACCTCTCAATAAGACAATTTATAGATAAATTGAGATGAAATGAAAATTTAATTATTCTTTTTTTCTATTTAATGATTCTACTTTTACTTTACTTATTTTATTTTAAAATACTTAGAGAACAACGAAGAAAAAATAAAAAAAAAAAAAACAATTGCAAAAATTCGAATTAAATAAATAAATAAATAATAGTAATTAAAATTATATGTAATTAAATATTAAAATAAATTGTGACAATTACACAAATTTAAAAATACAAAGTAATTTATTTTTGATACATACAATATTTATATATTTAATATAAATCAAATTAATAATTACATTTTTAAATTACGACTTATGAACTACGAGTTTATTAAAAACAACTTCAATATTAACTATTGATTTTTCAAACTGAACTAGAATTAATTTTTTTTTTTAATTTTACAATGGCTTTACTTCTTTTGTGTCAAAGAACTTAAAAACAAATGTCAATAATTAAAATACAACTTAATCGATTTAATTACACACTTTTAAGATAAGTGAAAACATTTATGTCATCTACATAATATATGAATTAAAAATAAAAAAAAAAAACTAATTATTTTACATTACTACTAATGAACATCCCAAATTTGTTAATTATACTTATAACACTACACCCATAAAAATGTTTCAAAATGTTACAAACTTAATAATATTAATTAAAAATATTCCTATATATATTTAATTGTAATTTTTTCCAAATCTCTGTTAGTTAATAATTTTAAAATACCCCTCGTAAAAGTACTTGGAAGTTGGATGTCATCGAAAATATCTTCAATTACACCAATAGCATGGGATAACAATCTTTTCCGTCTTAATACTTTTCTTAAACGATAAGTAATCATTCCACTGTATAGTGGAAAAAGAGATGGAATGTTCAAACTTAAAATTGCAGTTTTACTAACATACTTTAATCCTAAAGCTAATTTGTGTTCACAATTATCACATAAAACATTATAAAATGTAACATTACTCGTGCCAATAAATGTTAGCTTCATTTTTTCAACTTCGTTTATGCACTGGCCGCGCAATTCACAAAATTTTTCACTGCCATTATCGACGACTGCTAAATTTTCTTCATCAACATGAAAATTCACCGCACTGAGTTGAGCAATATGTTCAGCAATTGTGTCTTTAACTTTTTCTGAATCAATAGGTCTTGCAGTAAACGCTGTTTTACAATTAACGTTTTTTATATAGATATCAACACCAGTATTAAGAGCTTGTCGCATGATGTTATCGTCGGGCGAGTGAAATGTGTAATTAAGTGCTGAATTATCGTCTTTTATATTGATATCAACACCAGCATCAAGAAGTTGTCTTATGATATTATCGTCGGGCGCGAAAAATGCGTAATGAAGTGCTGAAAGGTTATAAATGTTCACTATATTTACATTAACCATATTATGGTTTAAAATCAATTCTACTGCTTCTTGGTTTCCGGAGCAGACAGCAATATGTAGAGGACTTTCTGCTATATTACTTCCAATTGGACTATTAACATCCACGCCGTATGCCAGAAGATGCTTTATTATTGGTAAATTTTTATAAGCAATAGCAGAGATTAATGGTGTTATAGTACCATAAATATACAGGTTCGGATGAGCATTATTTATCAATAGTAGCTCTACCATTTTTTCATTTCTTCGATCAACAGCGATTTGTAACGGTGATTTGCCAAAACAGGAATCATAAGTTTTCAACATCTCACTCACAACATCTTTTTCTTTTGATAAAAACTCAGGAGCTTTTTCACCATATTGCCAATCACCATACCGGTAACGGATCAATCTAAAGTCAGCAATTAGTTGACTATTAACGTCTGCTCCATAGTTGATTAGACTTTGCATTATACCCAGGTTCTCCGATAAAATAGCAATGTGAAGAGCTGTACCCCAGTATTTACTTGTTAAATTCACATCAGCTTTCTTGCGGAGCAGATCATCCACCAATTTTTGATCATTATTGAAAGCTGCTACATGAAGCAGCGTAAAACCACCCACGATTGGATACATTGTATTAATATTTTCGACAACTGCATGTTTGATGAGGTAGTCAATGTATTGCCAGTTCAACTTAATACGGCTGAATTCCATTATAATGAGTAATTTAATGAATAATTGTCGACTTTTAAATAATGAACTTTTAAGTTAGAGCACTTTAGCACTGCACTGTTAGAGTCACTGTTCACTTTGTAATAATTTCAAGCTAAATTATTAACGATCACTGATTTTACGTTTGTAGTTGTAAGACAAAATTGACTGTGCGACTGATCGTCTCAAGATCAAAAACGGTTTTGAATGATGGTGTCTATGGTACCTTCGAGTTTAACAAAAACGCTCCAGGTAATTACATTTCTCCCCCACTCTTAAATATCCATGGTCATAATTCGGGGAGGAAGGGGCAAAAGGAAGTTTTTAAGGAAATACTGAGTTTTTGGGGGCTCCTAGAGAGGTAGAAGGGAGGGGGGATCCTTGGTTTTGGTTTCAATAGCCATGTTTGTTGAAAATTAAAAATCCGTAAATTTGGAGTAAAATGGGCCCTGAAAAAAAGTTATAATATTTACTTTTTTTACCCCTTTTACTTTTTCTAGTTTTCTGCCATGTGTTCGTCATCAATATGCTCCAAAAATAAGAAATTTAAATTTGGGGCAAAAAGGACCCTTTAAGATATCTACTAAACTTCGGTTTTTATTTTATTTTATCTGAAAATCTACTAATCAATAAATTTTTGAGAATATTGATTTTTCGCGCTTAATTATTTTATTCTTTTGTATACAGATACAAAAAACGGACTATGGCATACACGGACTGTAAAAAAAAAGCTGTATGGCGTTAAAAAAAAAGTTTCATTTTTAACTTCCCGCTAAAAAAATTTGAAATTTTCAAAATTTCGGGAAGTTATTCGTTTCAGTCCGATTTTTGAAAATCGAATTTCTAAGAGTTTTGGGGCTGGCCCGCAGGGTCAACCGATAGACCGGTTTGTTGGGGGAGAAATGAAGCACCCTCTAAAAAAGTACTGAAAATTGAATGAATTTGATGAAATTACATTTTCTTATAAATAATTTACATTTAAAAAAAATTTTACTTCACATAACTATTAGATTTAGAGGAAAAAAAAAAATTAAGTAGTTATTGCTATAAAACCAGTCATTAACATTTTTCGACTGAAACTCTGAATTTTTTAAAAAGTTTAATAAAAAAAAATAAAAATAATGTTCAATTGTAATTACAAAAGTAATTTTGGAAAAATTACCCTACAATAAAGATAAAATTATGAAAAATTAAGCACTTAACAATGCGAAATTCCCATTGAAATGTCTCGACTATGGAGACTATATAATCGCCCTAGTCTCGACTATTATAATTATCCTGTCTATCTCTCTTTAACTTTCTATAACTATCTAATTATCTTTCTACTCTTGAAATTTAAATAGTGTATGACCCATTACTGACGATTCTTTGTTATAGAAAAGCATAAACAAAATTAATTATTAATGACTGTAATGAAAATGCGTATCATTAAATATTTACATATGAAAATTAGGTTTACACTATATTTAAATGGTGTATTACCTTACGATGGACGGTGTGGCTCAATAAGTTATAGATCAAATTGAACGGAATATAGTATAGTGCCGGATAGCTCAACTGGTAGAGCACTCGGCGCCATTTAAATATAGTGGAAACCTAAACATGCAAACCTCTCAATAAGACAATTTATAGACAAATTGAGAAAAATATAGATAGCCCGAACTGGGAATCGAACCCAGACCGATTCGGTATCGCGCCGAGTGCTCTACCAGTTGAGCTATCCGGCACTATACTATATTCCGTTCAATTTGATCTATAACTTATTGAGCCACACCGTCCATCGTACACAGTAAAAAATATTGTGTTAAAATCAACACAATTTGTGTGTTAGAAACGGTCCACACAATATTTGTGTTATTTTTTAACACAGACTATTTGTGTTAAATTTCCACACAAAATTTGTGTTAAAATTTCAACACAAAATTCGAGTAATATAAGAAGTAACTTCAACACTTTTTAAATGTTAATGGTGACACAAAAAAAATGTTAACTTTTACATTTTATTTTTGTACCATTAATTATTTTTAGATTATCAAAAGTGTCAACAATTATTATTTAACATTTAACTATTTTGTGATAGTAAACATGATCCTAAAGTTAGCAGACAGTTAACAATTTTTCAATTTTTTTATCAACAAATCAATTACGAAAAAAAAACAAATAATAAAAATGTGCGCACGTAGAAAAGTAAAAAAGCCACAGATGCAATTTTTTAAATATTTTTTTTTTTTTTAAACTATACGAATCATGAACTTTGTCAACTTTATTTTTTCATGTCTAATTGGAAATAAATAAAATCAATGTCACAAAAATAATAACTAACCGAGCAAAACTGATGCTTAATGGCGCTTCCCAAGTGAATAGAAGAAAGACATTTTTTTAACACAATTCAACTGTCGCTTCAACACTTTTTTTGTGTTGATTTTAAAGTAACACTTAATAAATGTTGATAATATCGATTTTTGTACTAAGTAACAGTTTTAAAGTGTTGAATAGGAGATCGATTGAAAATTTTAAAGTAACACAATGAATTGTGTTGATTTGACAAAAAATAATCAACACAAAAAATTTAACACGGACCGTTTTTAACACAGATACACAATATTTTTTACTGTGATACGGTAATACACCATTTAAATATAGTGTAAACCTAAACATTTTTATTCTATGAAACAAAGTTGTAATCTAAAAAAAAATATTAACAAACCATGAGCTGCAAGTTGATTATAAAAAATATTAATTAGTCGGCTCAAATAAATATTTTTTTCAGTGTAGGGAAAAATAAAAAAATTTCAAATAGGTACTTTATTTATTTATTTTTTCTTTACAATCATATTGTATCTACATAGATATGTTACTAATTACTCATTAGAAAAGTACTGCATATTGTTTCTAATATTTCACTTATTTAATTATTTATATATATGTATATATGTATCATAACAGGTTTGTTTGTAGTATAGACTTAGACAAGAAGATTCCATCTTACGTTCAAAACAATTTAGTAATTGTCATTGGCTACAATACTTGATTTATTTATTTTAATTTTATTTAATTAAACATAAGAGTGATATGTCGAATTTACGTATACAGAATTTTAAACCAAATACTCAGTACTGCTATACTTAAATTTTCAAAAAAAATAATCTTCTGTGATAATAAAAAAAATTTTAATTTCTTCGATAAACTACCGATGGAAAATGATATATTTTATTAAATTTTCTTCTTCCTTTTTTTTAATAATATATCATTAAAATATATGTCTTTTTTGTTATTAATTATCATTATTATCAAGTTCACAATCGAATTATCGAGTCTACATTTTTTGGGCATTAGAAAGCAGCAGTCAAATATATTTTTTTTTTATTCACAAAATATCTTTTATAATTTCTTGTCATCATATTACAGTTACAATGAGTCATTTAATTATTTAAACATGATACGTATATGTATGGTCAATTTTTTTATACATTGTATTAATAAGTATTAATATTTGTTCATATTTATATCACAACAATAGCCACCAGGGCTTTTTATACATACAATTATCAATTAATAATCATTAATCATTAATTATTAACCTCTAACCATTAACCAGAGGTTACTCTGTAATTTTTAAATAATTCAAGTTCAATAAAAGATCTAATTATTGATGCTATTAATTTAATTAATCGTATCTACCGTTGATAAATTAAAATTTTGAATACGTATAGAGAATTTTATATCATCATTGAGTCTAGTCTACTCCCGCACATGAATCGCGGCCGCGAAATTTAACCGTGATTCGCGCATGATCTCTACGCAAAATAAAAAATGTCTTCCTCTAGACGTTTTTGAGTTCCGCGAGACTTTTGTCGCTTAACGAAAACCAAAACTGTATAAGAAACATCGAGAGTCGCAAACTTGACATCGCGAAACTGACCACCCCCATGAAAAAAAATATATTAAAAATACATAAAAAATATATAAATATATATATAATATGTATAAAAAATATATTTTAAATAGCTAACTTTTGGCCGATTTTCGTATATATTTTATATATTTTAAATATATTAAAAATATATCTTAGAATATATAAAAAATACATGCATAAAAATATACAAAAATTATATAAAAAATATATTTTTTATATAATTTTTTCATATTTTCATAATTATATTTTTTATAGATTTAAAATATCTTACTAATATATATTTTTAAATATAAGAAAAATACAATTTTCGTATATTTTTATAGATGTATTTTTTATATATTTAAAATATATAAAATATATACGAAAATCGGCCAAAAGTTAGCTATTTAAAATATATTTTTTATACATAATTTATATATTTTTTTTATATTTTAACATATATTTTTTTTATAAATTTTTTTTTATAGGGGCAGACTCGTGTTTCGCGGCTATCTTAGTTCTAGTGTAGAATAGAGAGCAGGTATTACTATTGGAGCTAAATACCATTCGGTCTACGGTATAAAGACACGGTAGGCCCGCGCCATGACACTTCACACATATACATGTGTTTGATTTGAACGTGCACTTGGCGCGAGACACTACCGTGTCTCCTGATTATTTCGTTCTCGTGCGCTGCGAAACCCTGCAATAGCCGCGAAATATGTCTAGTTATTTCCGCTGTTCAGATTTGCGCGTCTTAGAGTTCCCTGTCCGATGTCAGTTTTCGTCGGAAAAATAAATTCACAGAGCGCGACAATGCGTAGAGGAATTTTTTTTTGCACAGAGATCACGCGCGAATCGCGACAAAATTCGCGGCCGTGATTTTGTAGGAGTCTAGATGTGGCGTAAGAAAAATAATCGCGTACTTTTGTTTCCTGTTTTACAAAATATCAATAACGCGGGAAAATTTGAAAATTGTAATTTATTAAGAAACAATATTTTAATAATTTTCCAGACAACGGAAGTATTTGACCGAACTATGGCCTCAGTAAACTAAGTCTAAGTAAAGTTAGAAGGCTTTTACACTAAGTAACTTACTGAGTTAACTAAGGACTAAGTTCGGTCTAACGCACTCAATATATCGACGTCCTCAGTATAAAACTTTCTGCTCCACTTAATTTAATTACACACAAAAAACATGAGTCAAAATAATTATTTTCAAGCCTAAAAAAAACATCTAACATAAATTTTCGTATGACCATAGGTTATTTTTCCCCCAACTATAGTTGGACTATGAACATTTAAAAATAAATTATACAAGTAATTAAGTATCAATAATTGGGTCTTTTACTTGACTTGAAATCTAGCCAACGCAAACATAACTCAGCTTTTAATTATTTCTCTTATTGATATCATTCATCCTGAACTATAACAACTCGTCCAATTGATAAATATATTTAAGTATTTTTTTCACTCAATGGGTTTAAAAAAATTACTATATTTATCATGATTATGATTATGATTGATTATATATTTATAGTTATTTACTACTGATCTATCTAATTTTTTTCATTAATTACTATCATTATTAGTCATTAGAGTACACAAAGACACTAACATCTACTTGTTTTTTTTCTTTTTTCAATTAAGGGCATTTTCAGACAGCGCCCCCCCCACTTTTTAAAGATTTTCAATGACTCAACTATCATAAGCGTATCTAAATTTGATAAATTAATTAATCAAAAAGTTTAAGCGTTAATTGAAGAAAAGACAATTTTGCTGAGATAGATCTAGAAAAAAATTACTTACAGTTGACATAAATTAGGAGTTAAACGAAATTTGGAAAATAAATTTCAGTGAAATCGTCATGTCGATTTTATAATTCGAACTTATAAATTTTGTAGGCTGAAATTTATTTCCCAAATTTCGTTTAACTCCTAATTGACATCAACTGTAAGTAGTTTTTTTTATCTATACCTCGGCGAAATTGTCCTTTTTTCAGTTAATGCTTTAATTTTTTTTTTCAATTAATTAATTATGTTACTTATGACTAGAGACAAGATTTTTGCCTTATTTTTAAAATGAATAGTTCAAATTGTTGAAATTACGGGGAAAATATCGGTCTTATAAAAAAAGTTTTAAAACAAAAGTTGTTGGATATTTAATTTCTGAAAAAAATCGTCTTCTATGATTTTTTCATACGACCAATATTTTCGCCGTAATTCAAAAATTAAGATTCATAATGAACGGTTCAAATTTTTGATAATTATGAAAATCTTAATTTTGAAATTACGGTGAAAATATTGGTCCTAAGAAAAAGTTATAAAAGATATTTTTTTTACAAAATTGAATTTTGAACAACTTTTATTTAAAAAATTTTTTTATACGACCAATATTTTTACCGCAATTCCAAAATTAAGATTCATAATGAACGATTCAAAATTTTATTAATTATGAAAATCTTAATTTTAAAATTACGGCTTTCTTATCAGTGCTATGAAAAAATTATAGGAGACATTTTTTTTAGAAAATTGAATTTCCTACAACTTTTGTTTAAAAAAATTTTTTATACGATCAATATTTTCACCGCAATTCCAAAATTAGGATTAATAATGAACGATTCAAAATTTCATTAATTATGAAAATCTTAATTTTGAAATTACGGCTTTTTTATTAGTCCTAAGAAAAAATTATAAGAGACATTTTTTTCATAAAATTAAATTTCCTACAACTTTTGTTTAAAAAAATTTTTTATACGCTCAATATTTCCACCGCAACATCAAAAATTTGACAGCATCAATCGTTATTTTTTAATCAAAGCAAAAATCCTTTCTCTACTTATGACAGTTGAAAGTCATTGAAAATCTTTGAAAAATGGGGAGGGGGGGGGGGCACTGTTTGAGAATAGCCTTAATATTAATTTATTAATATTTTTCTTTCGCTGTTCAAATTTCGTTCATTTCCAAAAATAAGGCCATTCCACATTTTTTTCTTTATAAATTTTAATACTGCATATATTTATAGTATATATTGTTAATATTGTAATCAACATCATTATTTTAAATCTCGTTATCAACTTTATTATTATTATTTTTTTTATGATTATCTTTTTTCAGGGGCTCGAAAGTATTGTCATAAGCAAAGCATTTTTTTTGTTAAAAAAATAAAACAAATTATCGAACAAATAACGAGGCATTGTTAAAAATATTGTCTCGTATTTATATAGATTTAATATTTTTTAAAAAAATACTTGTCGCATTTAACACATTCCTAAGTACACATTTTAATTCACTGTCTAAGGCATGCAAGTTTTTTTTTGTCACGGACCCACTGGTCCATTTAACCCCCTGTCGATTTTTTGCTTCATTTCATTTATTTGTATCTCTTATATATACATATGTATATATATTTATAAATATTTTTATGTTTGTTGTCAGAGTTCAATGTCGAGACTGAAATTATTTCCACTCGTCAATCAAGACGATTTTTTTTCTTAAGTGTATTCAGATATACAAGGATAGAAAGGACTATTATATTTATATATATATATTTTTTTAGTGTCCAACATAATTATTGAGCCCCCGCAATTAGCGGTAATTGATAAAACTTCATCTAAAAATTATTTTCATTCATTAAATTATCATTTCATTAAATTATTGGTTATTATGCGGGACTCCATCTATTTTGGTCGTTTTAAATTTTGTGGGTTTCGCGGTTTTATCGTTATTAGGTCAATTACTTGTTAAATTTTGTTACTTTAAAATTAGGTATCAAAATTTACTATAAATTAAATTTTACTTTTGAAAATATAAAAAAAAAGTTTATTGAGACTTTAGTGATTTTTGTTTGAATTTTTTTTTCGCGGGTTAAAATAGCTGGAGTTTTTTTTGTATAATTAGCAAATTATGTGAATATGTATATATATTTACCTGCTGTTTAAACAACTGAGACTGACAGGAAGTGGTTCTGAATATAGTGTTTGAATATGATTGGTAACAGTATCAAGTAATGGATACCATTGTGCTACTGGTTTACGCGGATTTTCTAACATCAATGACCAGTGTTCTTTCCCAATACCTATTGCATTTGATCCTATTGCCGTGCATCCCATTAACTCATTCGACCCAATTCTATAATTATCGTAAATTCAAAATTTTAATGAAAATTGATACATAAATAAATATCAAGAGTACTTATATATTTATTTCTAGTTCATGCGTGGAAATATAATATATGCAAAAAGTTCATACAATATATATATATTTATAAATCATGGAAGTGTGTGAATAATTTGAAATTACAATTTATTCGTATCGAATTGAATATTAATATCGGATTCGAAATTCCAATCGAATTATTTGTAAATTTTCGAAATTTTTTAGTTTTCGAATAGAAGAAAAATTTTTACTATTTATTTGATACATTTTCGAATTATTTGAATCATTTGTAAATTTTTTATGATCCTGAAGTCAGCAGACAATTAGTAATTTTAGGATTTTTTTTTCAACGAATTAATTACAAAAAAACAAAAACTAAAAATATGCACGTGTAGAAAATTAAAAAAAAATTTGGAAAATCCAAAAGTGCACTCCTCGAAAGCTCATGTTATGTTTTTTTTTAAAAGTTAAATTTCGAATAAAATTGAACATCCCGCTCTTTTCCCATAAAAATTTCCATGGTAAATATACGGTAATAAAAGTAAAAAAAAAATAAATAAGGAGAACATTCCTAATGAAAAATGGCGGCAGTGTGTGTTTGTTTACATGTAAGATTGCCGGTTTTAACCGTAATGATTTATTTTTAAAAAAACGAGAAGGCCTACAGTAGTGATTTTCGAAAGGAACCTTCTTTGCTTATTTCTGAAAATTTTGAAAAAAAAATTAAGTAGTTTCGTCAAGTCTTTCTCGAGATATCCGTACCACGCCGTTTTTTTGAACCACAGACTAATGGACGTCCACGATAAATTTTTTTTAATGAACTTTTTTTTATATTAATACATATTAGACAAATTAAAAAAAGTATCAGGATTATTTATTAGTGTTTCAGCTTTATATTGATGTGCTTTTCATAATGTGTAAGAGTAATAGAAAAAAAATATATGCACTTTAATGAGTGGAAATCGTGTGACCTTGACAGGTCGGTTATAAAGCACAACCTCTCCGCTTCGCTTCCGAGGCGTGCAAAACTACAGGTGCAATTTTTCCAAATATTTTTTTTTTTAAAAAAACATCCGAAAATTATTAGACGTCGGCTAACTTCAGTTTCATAATTTTTTAATTCCTCGAGAAATTTGAATTATTTGAAAATTTTTTAATTATTCGTAAAGTTTTCCCTATTTAAAGAATTCGAGTAATCGTAATTTTTTCAAAAAAATAAATGATTTTTTATTGTTCAATATTTGGTAGATTTTTAAATTATTCAAACTTTAATGCGAATTCAAAATTCAAACCAATATTTGAATTTGAATAAAAAAATTCAAAATTTTAATTAAATTAATTGACGACTAATTCAGATCGAATATTAATGTTCCATTCGAATAATTCATATGAAGGATGGGCGATATTGAAAAAAAAAATCGATATCGTAACATCGATAGTTTTAGTTTTTTATTATCGAGTATCGATATATCGTCTCCAAAAAATATCGATAGAAAACATCGATATTTTAGGAAAAAATCATCGATAGTTGAAATATCGATACTTTAGGAAAAAATAATCGATAGCTGAAATATCGATACTTTAGGAAAAAATCATCAATAGTTGAAATATCGATACTTTAGGAAAAAATCATCGATAGTTGAAATATCGATACTTTAGGAAAAAATCATCGATAGTTGAAATATCGATACTTTAGGAAAAAATCATCAATAGTTGAAATATCGATAGATATCGCCCATACCTACCTCATATATTCTTATACATCTTGATAAATCTCAATATCAATACAAATATTCAAAATATTTTTTTTCCCGCGCTTTTATATTTCCTGCGAATTAACAAAAGTAAATAACAATAATAATTTACCTGTCGTAATCAATAACTTTAACAATTAATATGACGTCATCAATATTCTCAGCGGGTACATCAAAGACCAGTGACTCATTATAAACCGGAAATAGTGTATTTTTTTTAACAGTCGTCTTTTTCTTTTTAATTCTCTTTCCCTGACAAAGTAAATATACTTTTACATACGGATCTGTTTCACAAACAAAAAAAGTGTTTATTAATATCCGATATTTTAAATTAAATGCTCCTCCTATTTAATTAAATTAACAGCTACCAGATTTTCCAGTTATATCCATAGCTTTTAAATTTCTAGCTTTAATTACTGTAAGTGTTAGTCGGCCTGCCGTTGGAAGAAAACAGAGTGTCAGCATCAATTCTCCTAAATTTACCTTATCCTTAAAAAAATTTGTATTTATTAGACTCCATAAATTGGTTATTAAAATTCATGTAAAAATCGTGATATTTTAAAATTTAATGATTAAATTAAATTATTTTACCTGAGTTGCACAAAGTATATCCATTGTGTATTCAATTTCTTGCTCTAGATCCGTACATTCTAATAATCCCTTGAGCACGACTTGTCCGATTAAATCGTGCCGTGAGAAACGATCGAAATCGTAGACGGAAAATTGCAAGAATCTTTCTCTCAATTCTTCGTAAGATACACTGGCAATTTAAATAATTTAATTGATTGATAAAATTTATTTTTAGTATTTAATTAAATATAACTACAAAATTTACCTGAAAATGAAAGTTTCGTTAAAAACGGGATTCAAATTTTTGCGATGAACTTTCGTTTGAAATTTTCTTTTCCTGTCGGGTAGAAGATAAATTTTAACATACGGATCACTACTTCCGGTTACATCTTTAATAGGTAATCCGCGTGCTTGTAGTACCTATAGAAAGATATATATATATAAATATGAACCCGAATGTTGATTTAATTAAAATTATTAATTAATTCGTTATTGTAATAGATAATAAACTATCGTTTAGTTTAATAATCAATGTCGGACAGTTTGCAAATTAACACCTATAGAATATAATTATTTGTGTAAGATTTAATGTCAGCATGTGAATATGTGAAATATACTGTGTACACAGTCTCGGTTGAGTGGCGTTTATCGAATCTGTAATGAATCTAGAACATTGGGTCTATAATTTAATGCATCAATATGTTGAACTAGTTTACAAACGTCGATCGTCAAAAGCCATAACGAACAAAGGAGACAACACTCATCAAAACTGTCTCTATTTACTACTCATTTATATAAAAATTAATTTTTAAATATTTTTTAAACATCTTATTTTATTATTTTCGCATTTTCGTTTGCTAGAGAAAATTTATTGGCACAATTAATTTTTTTGAACACAAAACAAATTTTTATTTTTAAGTCATAACCCATGCAGGAGCTGCCAGAGTTGAACGACGGGCCCTTACTTGGCCCAGCACTGGGAAACCTAGCTTTGGCACACCTATATTGGCCCATGCTTGGCTCAAGGTTGGGTACTCAGTCCTGGCCGTTACAATGATTACCCGGGCTTGGGCCAAGACTGGGTAACCTAGCCTTGGCCATTCAATGGCAACCCAGGCTTGAGCCAAGACTGGGTAATCTAGCCTTGGCCGTTACAATGATTACCCGGGCTTGGGCCAAGACTGGGTAACCTAGCGTTAGCAATTCAATGGCAACCCAGGCTTGGGCCAAGACTGGGTAATCTAGCCTTGGCCGTTACAATGATTACCCGGACTTGGGCCAAGAATGGGTTCCCCTGTTGTGGCCATTCAATGGCAACCCAGGCTTGGACCAAGACTGGGTAATCTAGCCCTGGCCGTTAAAATGATTACCCAGACTTGGGCCAAGAATGGGTTCCCCTGTCTTGTCCATTCAATGGCAACCCAGGCTTGGGCCAAGACTGGGTAATCTAGCTTTGGCCATTCAATGGCAACCAAGCATGGGCCAGGTCTGGCAACCAGGCTTGGCCCGAGAATATAATTCCAGACTTTTACCAAAACTGGGCCAAGCCTGGGCTCGTGATACTTTCCTTTCTGGGAATGCAAAAAAATTTACTCGGAGGAGGAAAACTTGTTTTGGAGATGAGTAAAAATTTTTTGTGCTGAGAAATTATTTTTTTTCTGTGTAGTTTGAATTCAAATAATCGATTTATTCCAAATATTTAATTATGAAGCTAATGAAATTAGTCAGGGAATCATTTTAAAAAATATTGAAATTGAAAAAAATTTTTTTGAAAACTTGACATACAGAATTTTTTATTTTTAAAATTATCGAGATTTTAAATATTAAATTTAATTTTAAAAGCTTAATAAAATTTAAATGCAATATTTTTCAAGGGCGCAACGGAGATTTTTCCTTGCACTTTTTTAGCCAATAAAATTTTTCATAATTAAGCGGCGAGATGAACTATCACTTTTAGTTAATTAAAAAAATGAAAATAATTAATTTTTTGATTAGTTAATTAATAGTTATTATTAATTAAAAAATTACCTTAACCACAAGACCTTCAATCTCTTTATCATAACGCAGCGCAAAGTGAAGTTTACCAGCAACTTCCATTTCTACGGTACTCGAACTTTCGGTGCTCTCTTGTCTTGTTAAATCTTTTTTATACAATTCCGGCTGTGAAAAAAAATTATTTTTTTAATAAAGTAGATTGTCAGTAAAAAAAAAAATGAGAAATTTATAATTCAGTTTTATATTTTTAAATAGACATCTTTTTTTTTCTTTAATATAAAATAGCCTCAAGTATTTTTATATTAAATTTTTTTTCTATCGGAAAACTGTCGCAACTTTTTATCTGATGGTAGAGTATAAAAGTATCGAACCTTGATAAGTCCAAGACTTGAGTCACTTCGATTCTCAAGACTGCAGATACTGAATTTTATATTGGGAAGATCAAGACGGTGAGACAATTGACGTTGAAATGTTTGATGTCGTGTTGGTACTATTGGTAATGTCGTTTGACGTAATACCTATACATCAAAAAAATTAAATGAAATTCGAGAAGAAATTAAAATTTTTTTTAAAAATTGGAATATTTAAAAAAATTTTTTTTAAATCTTCGAAATGTGTAAAAATTTTCCGAGAATTTTTCAAACTTAAAATGATCTAAGGTCAAAGCCCCTATACCCGCTCGCTTTTCATTAGAATGAGATTAAATCACTCAATATAAATTAATAAATAAAATGAAAAACCAGATTTTTTTTCATAGTTATTTTTTGAAGTTTCGAGTATTAGAATAAAATTCAAGTTTGAAGAATAATCTTGATAATTAATTATTATTAATTTTTTAATTAAGGTCCTTGAGTGTACCCATAGTCGCTCACTAAAAGTTGTCATGTACCATTACTCGACCAACACATGGCCCTATAGTCGCTCAAAGACAATATCAATTAAACTATGACAAGTTTATTGATTTGGACAAATAATTTATAAATTATACTACTTTATTCTTTCATAATATTAAATTTCATGAATTTTAAAAATGGATTTAATAAGATATAGTTACAACAATTCGAAAAAAATTTGACGTAACTCAAATTTAATCTAACGAATGAACGTTAAAGTAAAAAATGCCCGGCTTTGCGCGATTTTGAAAACAGTCATTTAATTTAAATTTATAATCTCCCGAGTCGAAATATTAGACGTAAGTTGAACGTTCTTAACGTTTTAAACGTAAATTGAACGTTTTAAACGTTTTGAACGTAAATTGAACGTTTTCAACGTTTTAAACGTAAATTGAACTTTTTGAACGTAAATTGAACGTTTTGAACGTAAATTGAACGTTTTGAACGTTTTAAACGCAAATTGAACTTTTTGAACGTAAATTGAACGTTTTAAACGTAAATTGAACGTTTTAAATGTAAATTAAACTTTTTGAACGTAAATTGAACGTTTTGAACGTTTTAAAAGTAAATTGAACTTTTTGAACGTAAATTGAACGTTTTGAACGTTTTAAAAGTAAATTGAACTTTTTGAACGTAAATTGAACGTTTTGGACATTAAAAACTCAATTTGACAGCTTTCAACTTATTCAAAACGTAGATTGGAGTATCATAAATCGAAAACGTAACTAAAACCTATTTAGACTTACAATAAGAAAACATAAACATTCCAAAAAATTTTTTTCATCGATTTAGTACTCCTGGATTATAATCACGTCAATTCCCTAAAATTTTGTCGTCCGCCTTTCTGGCTCTTAAATAAAAAATTCGTAGTTTGAAAAAAAAAATTTTTCAGTTCATACTTCTATCTAACACTATTATATCTTTTCATATATTACGATATCAAGGTTATGAAAATTGTGATTACAAATATTGAAATAAATTAATTAATGTTATCATTAAACTAAGATCATAACTCATGAAATTACCACTTTTTTGTGAACCAAAATGCAAAAAAATCGTTCAATTTACTTTCAAAACGTTAAAAACGTTCAATTTACGTTTAAAACGTTAAGAACGTTCAACTTACGTCTAATATTTCGACTCGGGCTATTATAAAATAATTTGATACATCATATTTTAATATATTTAGATTCACAAATAATTATTTATCAATAATAATATTTTTAGTCGTAATTTTTTTTTACAAACGCCTTAAACATTTAAAGTGAGCGACTAATGGTACTGAGCGGGTATAGGGGCTTTACCTTATAAATATTGAATTTAAAAATTCAAAAATTGAAGTAAAAAAAAAAAAAATTTTTACTTTTTTGCTTTCCTTTTGTTCTTGTACATATTCATGTGTGATGGGTTCAGATTGTAAATCAGGCAATGAATGACTTATCCTTATGTCATTTCGTTGTGATACGTCGCCGTCAGTACCGTCATCACTTTCTTGTCTGGCCACAGCCATCAGCCATTTCCACGTGGATGAACAGTGAAAGCTCACGGTTGCAAGGAAAACAAGAGCCATGAGTGCAACTCCACTACCAATTAGCACTTGGTAGGAAAAATTATCATTCCAATCATCTTAAAAAGTAAAAAAAACATTTCAAATTTAATTTAAGTTTAAAAAATATAATTAATTATCTACTCAAACGTCCAAACACAACATTCTTTAATATCATAAGCATTTTTTGAAACAATAATCATTAGTTTGAAAATCCACCCGAGGATATTTACTTCATTTATTATTTATATATATATATATATATATCTATATCTATATATATGATTAGTAACTAAATATTATATTTAAGTTATTTACAATTAAATGTAATTGCATTGTTTTGAAAACGTGACTTGACTATAACTATTACAAAGCAATACAATCGATAAAGGTGAGTCGTTATATTATCACAGATATAAATTTTCATTTCAAGGATATATATGTTGTACTACCAAGGCTGCAAGGACTCAACTTATCCGTGCTAATTGCTAACGCAGTTTAAGCCTTTACTGACATTGAGATTCACGACCTTGTGGGTATGGCTTAATGGAAACAATCCCTTATATATATATATATATATATATATATATATATATATATATATATATATATATATATATAATACATTTATCAATTCATTTAATAATACCGACAATCTATTTCATGATATAAAGTCTTAGTAATTAATAATTTTTTACAGAAGATCTCCATGACCTTTTTTTTTTAATTTTCGAAACATATCGTCCCCTTTCTGGGTAAACCTCTTAACTACTTTTTTTTAATAATTCAAATTATGAGTGAAAAACACTCTTCAGTATTGTTATTGCGTAAAAAAAGCTTCAAATTTTATTAATTATAACAGAATGTTCAAGAGACTTTTGAATTTAAATATTTCCATTAACGCACGTGTACTGTAAATAATTTTTTGGACCCGGTGTCGTGTAAATATTTTGGTGTGAAAATTACACCAAATTCGGTGTTAAATTTGGGCGGTGTAAATTCGAAATTTTTACACCGCCGTACGTGTAAATGTATAATTCATAATTTTCCGTTCAGAAAATTAATCATAAAAATATTAATGTGTTCAAAATACTAATTAATATCTAAATAAAATTAATGTAGTTAAAGATTAAGTAGTTAAAATTACGACTTACACGGAATGGTGTAAAAAAGGATATTACACCGTGTTCTTACACGGATGAATTTTACACCACACGGCCGTGTAAAGTTCTCCGGGTCTATTTTTACACTGAAATTTTTTACAGTGAGTAACAAATTAGAAATTTTGACCAATTTTTGAAAAAATTATAACTTAGCAGTTACGAGGTTTACCCAGAAAAGGGACGATATGAAACTGCTTGTCCTTCGTTGATATATTTCGAGACGGCTATTTTGACTGAATTCAAATTTGAAAACGAGCATGACGTCAAATTGTTCAGAAATAATAAAAATTCAAATTTTTTTTATTTTTAACAGAAATTTTTTTGGCGCCAATCGAGTCACAATTTTGTAGAAAAAAAAAATTTCTTTCCTTAGAAAATGTTGAGTTACAGTTTGTAAAAAATATGGGGTAAGTTAGCCGGCCGGTTTAAAATTTCAGTTCAATTTTTTTTCAAGTGTTATATAAATTATTTTATCGAAAACTGATGCTGATGATGAGGTAAAATGAGTCATGCAATAAATTTTGTTTATCTCGAAAATGGTGTCCCATTTTGCTTCAGGAATTCTAAACTTACTCTTTTGTATCATATTATTATAGTTACACGGAGAAAAAAATATCGCCAGAATGACTATCCAATGTATCCTCAAATGACGTATCGTCAGAATACCGATTCGTATACCTAATTTAGGAATACTCTCATATTAATTTAATAATCTATAGTATCGTTAAAGTAAAGATACGTTTTTGGGTTAGGTTAAGTATTGGTTTATTTAATTTAACAATACGACGAATAGTCTTTGTAACGATGTATAGTTTCGTTGATATAAGTATCTGTATTGCCAGCGTGAGGATCCGTATAGCTAAATTAGCTATACGTATCATCGTTCTCGGTTGCCGGATGCCTAAATACAGAGTTTGCGCAATAGTCATGTCAGCGATTCATAAAATGCCTAAAATAAGGATACGGATCGTCATTTTGACGATCCACTGTGAGGATACTCTGTATAGCTGAATTGGCTATACGGCGTATCGTTAAGTAAGATGTCTATACAGCGTATAGCCAGAATAGCGATACGTATACTTAATCTGGCAATATTTTTCTCTCCGTGTATGATCGAATTTAACATAAATAACTCGTACTAGCGATGTAAACTTTATTATATATATATATATAAATATATATAGATATATATCTATGTATATGTGTATACTATAATCAAATGCAAACTTTCTTAATTACATTTTCATTACAAAGATTCTCTTAGACTCAATTTAATTAATGCTGTACAAGTTTTTAAATACTAGTGTATAATATATATGTAATACTATATATATTTTGTTTGTTAGTTTATTTGTTTATGAAATAGAGCGTAACATATTTCGCTAATGACGAGGCCGAATATATATAAAATAAAAAATTAAAATTAACGTCAATAAGAGTAATAAATATGTTTGATATCATATTTAATGACTTATATAAATATATATTGTTATTTGATTGATTTATTTTTTTTAATAATGAGTGTTTTTTATTTTTAATATAAAAATATATCCTTTTGAAATACTTGAATGGGAAAATAAAAAATATCTGAATGGATAAAAATAGACAAATAAAAATATTTACAAGCATTGTTTGTTAATGGATCCTCAGCCTTGACCCCTATCGGCGTCGGAAAACAAGTTTACTGTGCCACGGTCGAGATACATAAAGTATACTAAGGGGTTTCTGATGCGTACATTTATTATTTAAAATATGAGATACGGTAAGAATATGAAAAATATGTGGAATATTTTCTGCAACTATCAATTCGTGTTTTTTTTCAACCGAGTATGAGTGCGTCAGATGTCTAATAATAGTCGAGGTTTGTCTCATTTTCTATAGATGTCCTTGGAAGGTGACGTGTTTCGTGTTCTATAAGATTTTCTATAAATTTTAACTAGATTTTCATGAATAGTGACGAGTCCCGATTTTTTTTTAGATTTTCTTGGATGGTGACAAATCCCGATTTTCTATAGATTTTTCCTAGATTTCCTTGGAAGGTGATGAGTCCCGATCTTCTATAAGATTTTTTATAAATTTTCATGGATAGTGACGAGTCTCGATTTTCTATAAGATTTTCATGGATAGAAACGAGTCCCGATTTTTTTTTAGATTTTCTTGGATGGTGACAAATCTCGATATTCTATAGATTTTCCCTAGATTTCCTTGGAAGGTGACGAGTCCCGATCTTCTATAAGATTTTTTATGAATTTTCATGGATAGTGACGAGTCTCGATTTTCTATAAGATTTTCATGGATAGTGACGAGTCCCGATTTTCTTTAGATTTTTTTGAAGATGGTGTTAAATTCCGATTTTCTACAGACTTTCCCTAAATTTCCTTGGAAAGTGAAAAGTCCCAATTTTCTAGAAGATTTTCATGGATAGCGATGAGTCCCGATTTTCTTTAGAATTTTTTGGATGGTGACAAATTCCGATTTGCTACAGACTTTCCCTAGATTTCCTTGGAAAGTGACGAGTCTCGATTTTCTATAAGATTTTCATGGATAGTAACGAGTCGCGATTTTCTTTAGATTTTTTTAGATGGTGAGAAACCCCGATTTCCCAAAAATTTTCCCTAGATTTCCTTAGAAGGTGACGAGTCCCAATTTTCTATAGATTTCCTCTCTATGTTTTTGGAAAGTGAAAAATCCCGATTTTCTACAGAATTTCTTAGAAGATGACCCTGACCAAAACTATGTCGTCGGTTGGATGTTTGTGTCCTCGGAGATCCAAGCGAGTCTTTTGGGAAAACTCTAGCCCATAGAAGCGTAAAAAATAGTATATTACACTACAAGGGAAGAAAGTTGAAATTCCTGCCCTGTGTGATAAGATGCCCGAGGCGAAGCCGAGGGCATCATGACACACAGGGTAGGGCTTTCAACTATCTTCCCGTGTGGTGTATACGATTTTTCTTTATACCTGGTCGAAAGTACGTTTATTAATTACATTTTTGAATACTATAAACAATACAACCACGTTCTGCCTTCAGCTGACAGGTCGGCCATGTTTTTTTTATTTGCTCCCTATTGACGCGCCTCTTTCGGACATACATAAAACTTTAATTTTTTTCCGTCTCTCTTTTTTTTTTTGTTGCGTTTTTGATGCCTGCCCCGCGACATTTGAAAGCACGAGCGAAGCGAGTGCGTCTGGTCGGCGGGGGCAGGCATCAAAAACAAAACAAAATAAAAGACATAATTATACTTATAAAAAATAAAAAATAAAAAAAAATTATTTTTTTTCGAAAGAAATAAATTTATGCCTATGAACAAGTTTTTTTTCCCTGCCAATAAAAAATATATAAATGAATACATAAACTTTCAATAATTAACCTCGCCTCTGCATCAAAATCTTTTATCACCTCATCCTCGTCCATAAAGTCATCAGATGATACTTTTTCAGTCATTTTATTATTGCAAGTACACTGTTTACTTAAAATATCACAAACAACGAGACACAAAAACACTGACATATATATAAATAAAGCAACGATCTATGATGTTATCGTCAAAAATTTTATTGATAAAGTGGTAGACGTTCAGTAGATGGCAGCAGCCGGCTGTTTCCGTAGGCACGAAAAAATTTTTTGCTCCCGGCGATATAAGTGGGGCGCGTGTAACTCCACCAGGAGAGGGAAATGAGACTTTAGGCCTTAAAATTAGGGAGGGAAGTGCGTACTTTCGACTAAGGGATAAAGAAAAATAATTTGAATCTTCCCGCCAAGAAAATCGTCCATTTTCAAAAATTCGGGGTTATAGTTGTCACCTGAATTTTTTTTTCTGTTTAACGTAACGTGAAAGCAAAAATGTTTAAAAAATAATGCAAAAAAAAGGTTTTGATCAGAAGTGTATTAGCAGGCTGTAGATAAAGAGAAGATATAACTCTAGTGCCACAGAGTCAAGGTAAAACTAATCATACAACCCTCATGAGACTACTTTTACCAGTTTCCAAAGTTCATTAAATATTTATCAGTGTCGTAGTCTCAGTGTATACATAGTTTTTTTTTTTTTTCGCTTTTTAACTTTTATGTGTCTGATTGAATAGTATATTGTGTGACAAGGGATGAAACGAGATGATTTCAGACGAGGGTAAGCTTGAATATTAGAGGAGGGTTGGATCTTAAATCATTTTTTATCTCGTGACAATCAAAATATTTTTAATAATTATTGACATTGGAAGTTTGAATTTTAATGCCTTGTCTGTCGAAACGATAATATTTGAGATCAATATTTATTTACCGAGCTGAAAAAAAGTATGAAATCATTACTTAGTTATTTTATTAAATTTTATAATGATTTCTACCAATGACTAATTTTTACATGGATAATTTTTTCAAATTTCATCATTACGATTTTTAGTGTAAAAAAAAAAATTGTTGAGGCAAAATTATATTTTTAGCTCTAGGGAGAGATGATTTTGAAACCGTAAAATTTCATCAGACTCAAATTTTCTCATTTCGTTTCCCGCATGAAAAAACTATACATGTGAAAAAATACACTTTAAAATATATGAATATTATAATGTGATATATTGCACAATATATAAAATAATATTTATATTTTTGCCGTATTAATATATGATAATATTGAAAAAAAATATATTGCTACAATATATTAATTATATATTTATCAATATAACTTTTTTTATGTATGTTTAGCATATATATCTTGGTATATTTTATTATATATCGATATATTGTATTGAAAGTAGTATATTTATTAATATACAGTATGATGTTTATTTTTTATATTTTTCCAGTATATTGCAAAATATATGGTACTCCATATATTTTGCAATATATAACGTCCAATATATTGCAAAATATATGGTACTATATATATTTTTCGTACTATGGTATGTCACATAATAAAAACCATGCATTTTAGTTTGTAATTTTCATTTCTATGTTATCGGGCAGCTTCTCAAAAAATATCGATATATAAAGATTATAATTTTCGATATATCGAGAAAAATATAATCTTTAATATATTGGAAAAATATAACTTCAATATACCGCAAGCCATAGATTTAAACATATAAGTTCTTCCATGTATGATCAATTATATACAGACAACATATCACTAATTATATGAGTCAAAATATATATAAATTTTATTATATTATACTATATAAATTACATATATACCATCCATATATGACAAAAATATATTGAGCATTATATGAGATAATATATCCAGAGAAATATAAAACATTATATAAAAAAAAATATATTATTTAAAATATATAATCTAATATATGTAAAAAACATATATTCATAAATATATATATTTTTACCGCCATATATTTATCACATATTCACCATATATATTTTTATATATTTTTAACAATATATAGCTTTTCCATGCGGGTTCTAAAAATTATTTCCCCCACAATTCTTTCAATAAAATTACGATTTTTCTACCCCTCAGTGTCGTGAAAAAAATAATAAAAATTTAATTACACAAAAAACATATAAATTAGACACGTAGATAACGAGGTCCTTAAAAATTTATCGTCGGTGACCTCCGTCAAGATCAACAAAACGTATCAATGAAAGATAATTTGATATAAAAAGGCAGCAGATCAGATACGAGCTACCGTATAAATGTTAAAATTCAGTATAGTGATTAAATTTTTTTTAACAGCCCCAATGAATCTTAATCTATCACATTGACAGCTAGGACAAAAAATTAACAAGTCTTATATTCACTTAACGACTTATTTGTTTTTTCCACCCCTTCTCTCCCCGCAAACTTCTTACCAAAAAAAAAAAACAATCAAATATTTGCGTTGCGACAGACGTGGGTGCAAAGGTAACTCGTGAGTTAAGGGGTTAGGGGTAGTCAGAATTTTCAAAAAATCGATTTTTTTTTTTTTGCATTTTCTTAAAGTATAATATTTTAAAAATATTGTGTGAAAATTTGAAGTGAATCCGACAAATTCTTTTCGAGTTATTTAACAATGACCAAAGGACGCTCGGGTGCTACGTGGCATTCGAGAGCAGGTAGCTAGAAACAGCTGCAAGCAACCGACCTTTCGGGTTTCATTGTCATGAATATCTCCCCATTTTAATGTATTTATTATTATATATATATATATATATATATATATATATATATATATAGGATATATAAATATATATATCCTTCTATATATATATATATCCTTCTACATATATTCACAATTTGTAGGTAGTACAAGAACTGAAAAATAATTTTTGGTTGCCAGTATACCTGTAGTCGTTGCACTGATCAGTCGATAGTTTTGTGATAAATTATTTCTCAAGTGAATTAAATTATTAACCATGGGACGTGATTCTAGAAAGGTTTCAAGAGAACTTCGGAGTTCTGAAAAAATTAATAAGTCACGTTCAGTCAAAAGAAAGAATGTTTTTAATCCGAAAACAGCCGAACGTGATGAAAGTATTCAGAGTACATCTTCTAAAAAATTAAAACAAAACACTGAAGATGATGTACCTGAAGACAGCAGTACTGAATTTCGAATAATAAATTTTATTCAGGTATTCACTGCAATTTCTGCTCTTATAAAATGTAAAAAATGTGATGGAAATGTAGTGTTTCAAACAGCAAGTACACGTGGGCTGGGATTCAAAATTGTAGTTGCATGTAATAACTGTGGAAATGAATATATTCCTTCCTGTTGAAAATATGAAATCTGCTATAATGGCAACCTTTTATCACTACGGCTCGAGTGATGAAAAACCGAATCATGATATGTGTCCAAAAGGCGAAGAATCTTGGTGCTCTTACCAGCGCGCTGAAGCAAGAGGAGAGCTTGATACCTTTTCTCACGATTATTCTCCTTTACCTTCTGATGTTTTAAAAGCTATCAAGCCTATATACGAAGATCTTAGTAATGAAAATTTACTTTCAAGATGTGTAGGTGGATTCAATCAGAATAATAATGAAAGCTTTAACCAACTAGTATGGAAAATATGCCCAAAAACGGTAAATACTAGTTTTACTATCGTACAAATAGCTGCATACGTTGCTATGTGTATATTTAATGAGGGTATAAATTCATTATTAGTCTTGATGAATACACTAGGACTTAATTGTGGGCCTAATTCTCATCGGTATGCAGAAAGAATGGATGCTGCACGTATCAAAGTAGCAGATAAGCGCGCTAATGATAACACCCGAGAAGGTCGATTGCAACGTAGGCACCAGCAAATCGATATTTTGGAAGCTGCTATGTCGGCTGAAGAGCTATTATATGGTCCAGGAATAGATGACTCAGTGTAAGTTATTAAATAATTCTTATAATTCGACATAAATCCATAGCAAAACTTTAAATGCGTTTTTCTCAAAACTATGTTTTCTGAACTGGTGATCACTGTAACTTAAAAACTGCTCGGTAGATTTCAATAAAATTTATTGTACTTTTGAAATACATTAAAAACTCGTGCCTGATCGAAGGATTTTTTTTTTTTTCAAAAATTTCGATTTTTTTTTAACAATAAACTGTCGGTTTTTTTCTCGAAAATTTGAAAAAAATTTCCTGAGGCCGCCATTTTGTTAATTTCGAAAAAAAAAAAAAAAGCTTCGATCAGGCACAAGATTATCTATTAATAAAACTAATTTTTCTTGTCCGATTGATTTTAGATGAATCTCCAAGGACTTATGATGATCACCGCAAAGGACTTCGGGAGGAACGGGCTCTACAAAAACAGCGATAACTTTTTGAATTATTAATTTTTTTTTTTGAAATTTTCGTGAAGTCAAATCGAAACGTGTTCTAATAAAGCTATGTTTTTATTTTTGTCAAATAAAGTAATTAACTACAAAAAAAAAATTATTGAAAATCATCATTTTTTCATACCCCTGAGTACCCCTAACCCCTTAAAGAGCGGCGAGCAGAGAGTAAAGTGAAATGATGATAAAAAATAAAAAATAATAAATATCACCGCGAATTTAATATCATGAATAAGGCATACAAGTATTGTTTAGATACAATTTGTCTCGTCACTTTTTATTATTTTTTTTCATATCATTTTATTTGTCATTTGTCACTGACTTTTTTTCCCAAACTAAATTAGATAAGAACTTTTTTTTATGTCTACGATGTAACTTATAACTTTGTCGAATAATTTTATTTTATTTTTCTAAAAAATTTATTGGAGCATAAGTTTTACGTATAAATAAGTCAAATTAGTTGAAGTATTGTTTTTCAAGAGGGTAAAAAAAGTCTGTGATAATGATAATTTTTATGATCCTAAAGTTAGCAGACATTTAAAAATTTTTGAATTTTCGTTTTTCAATAAATCAACTGCAAAAAAATAATATAAAAATATGCACATGTAGAAAACTTAAAAAACTACAGGTGCAATTTTTTCAAATATTTTTTTTTAAATTTTTTATTGTCTAAAAAAAAATCCAAAAATTATTAGACGTCTGCTAACTTCAGTATCATTAATTTTTTTATGATCCTGAAATTGCCAGACAATTTAAAATTTTTGAATTTTTTTTCCTACTAATTAATTACGAAAAAAAAAAAAAACTAAAAAAATGCACGTGTAGAAAATTAAAAAATCTAAGTGCAATTATTTAAAATATTTTTTTTTTTAATTTGTCGTTTTTTAAAAATTCAAAAGTAGTCGCCAAATTCAGTATCATATTTTTTTTTATTTTAAATTTATCAAAATTATTTTATGGAGAAAAATATTAGACATTTTTCTTCTCTATATTCTACAAGTCATATATATGTATGTATAGAGGAAAAAGTTCTGTTGCCCCAAAGCTTAGGACTAGAAAAAATTTTTTGACAAAAAAATCTTCTCTCGGCCCAAGAGAATTTTTGTTTTCAATTCATGATACAAAAAAACTTTTTGGGTCGAGTAAAAATTTCTTTGCTAAGGAATCCTTTTTTTCTGTGCATGTATTTTTTTTACTGAAAACCCAATAGTCAAATGATTAATGACAAGGTCACAAGTATATATATATATATATATATATATATATATATATATATATATATATACGTATTTACTCTTCAAATATTAGATAAGTCAAACAGGAAACGGATACATGAGAACTAAACATCCGTTTCGATAACCGAAGGTCGGTTCGAGTCCACTTTTTGCTTATTTTTATCAATGATTTAATTTAAATTTCTATACATTGTAATTCAATATAAAATTTTCTTTAAATATAAATTAAGGCTGCGTAAAATAGAGACAAAAAAGCCGCTCTTATCAAACCCGATAACATTAAATAGCTTGTAAACAATTTTAGAATTAATAAACCACAATTTCAGAGTTTCAGTAAAAAAAATCCTCTCCCATATTAAAAAAAATAATTAATTTTCTATTTTTACGATTCAGTTACTCGCAAAAACTTAAATGTTTACTGTGTAATTAAAAAAAATATTAAAATTTGTTAACACGAAAAGAAAAAAAAAATTAATAGTAACAGTGGAATGATACTGAAGTTAGCAGACAATTAGAACTTTTTGAATTTTTTTTTAAATAATTTAATTTAAAAAAAAAATAAAACTAAAAATATGCACATGTACAAAATTTTAAAGACTACAAGTGCATTTTTTTAAATACTTTTTTTTTTGAATTCAACATTTTTAGAAAAATTCAAAAATTATTAGACGTCCGCTGACTTCAGTATCACAAATTAGCCAACGTCGAATAATTTTTGTATTAAAAAAAAAGATAAATAATAAAAAAAAAAATATTAAAAAAAAATGCACTTGTAGCCTTTTAAATTTTCTACATGTGCATTTTTTTAGTTTTTTATTTTCTTCAAATTTAATTGTTCAAAAAAAAATCAAAAAGTTTTTTATTGTCTGCTAACTTCAGTATCATAAATTAGCCAACGTCTACTAATTTTTGTATTAAAAAAAAAAGATAAATAATAAAAAAAAAAAAATATTTAAAAAAAATGCACTTGTAGCCTTTTAAATTTTCTACACGTGCATTTTTTTAGTTTTTTTTTTTTCTTCAAATTTAATTGTTCAAAAAAAAATCAAAAAATTTTTCATTGTCTGCTAACTTCAGTATCATACAATGGAGTCATAATATGGATTATAATAAATCTAGAGCTTAAATTGTTGATGAGTAGACAACATAATAAATCCAGGACAAATCTAGTCTGCACTCATGAAACCATTTGTCCCTGAGCTGCGAGGATAAAATTAAAATAGTAAATGTACAATAAAGCTCGTCCACTACTAAACGTACTATTATATCGAATCCTGTGTCTTCACTATTAACTCTACTAAGTCTCAGATACAACACCAGAGACAATTTAAATCCTCGTTAACTTGTTCTTGACACATTTATCATCAGCATTTTCTCATCTTTAAATAGAGTAACATTTTACTTTATTCTGTAAATAATTTTAAAATAATAAAAATTGCTCCGTTTTTTATTATTCTTCGTAGGCGATGAGTGCGATGAGAAAAGTAGAGTACGTGGGCGATTCAATTAAACAGTAATAAGAAAATATAAAATATATATTTAGAAATAATGAGTGCAATGCATCATAAAATGACAGCTTTTAATTTTCTATTGAAGTAAATTTTTCAAAAATTTATTTTTAGTCCGAGTAAAAAGGAATAAAGAAAATAATTTTTTATGGTTAACTTAATTTATACGTTTGAATGAGTCCTTTTGATATCAAGACCTTCATTTGCTTTGAATTAACTTCTGTGGGTATGTGCTAGTTGTGACATTACTCGAGATTAATTATGCTCTATAGCTGAGCTATAAATACACTCCTCTCTCTCAACTCTCGAGATAGAGAGACTGTATCCTACTCTGTGGTAAGTGTAGGTGTCAGGGTTCGCATAGAACTAAAACATTTTAATCTTTCTATGTATAAACAAACTGGTTATATATTTAAATATTTACGTTGCTAAATAAACTTTATTTCAAATTATATTTTTATAATTTAAATAAACAAATTTAAACTTACTTTCATACATTTTCAGTTTAATTCAAATTTGTTTACGTCAAAAAGTTTGGGCTTTTGATCGTAGAGATTTTGAGCGACGTGAAATTTTGTCTGATTATGAAAATTTAATTTTACAGATAAATTATGTCTGTTTTTAAATATGATGTGAGGTAAAAGTTCATATACCCGCTCAGTACCATTAGTCGCTCACTTTAACTGTTTAAGGCGTTTATAAAAAAAAATTACAACGAAAAATATTATTATTGATAAATAATTATTTGTGAATCTAAATATATTAAAATATCATGTATCAAATTATTTTATAATAGATTATAAATTTAAATTAAATGACTGTTTTCAAAATCGCGCAAAGCCGGGCATTTTTTACTTTGACGTTCATTCGTTAGATTAAATTTGGGTTACGTCAAATTTTTTAAGAATTGTTGTAACTATATCTTATTAAATACATTTTTAAAATTCATGAAATTTAATATTATGAAAGAATAAAGTAGTATAATTTATAGGGGAAGGGGGGGGGGGGGCAAAACAGGGTACCCCCAAAATTTAATAAAAAAAAATTTTATACTTTAAATGGTTTTTCAACATTCCAAAATCACTTCTGTAAATATAATTAAGCGTTACTTTGAATTTTTTTTGGTAAACTTTTTTAAAAATCGATTGTCAGTTGAAAAATATTAATGACGTTTGTTTTATGATAAAAACTATTAAAAATTTTTTTTCTTCTATTGTATGCAATAAACATGTAAAATATAATTTTTCTCCATGTAAATTACTTAAGAAAAATTTAACTTAATCAAGTTCGTTTAAAGTCCAGAAATTTTTTTTTTTCACCTTTTTTAGGGGGAACCCCACTTTGCCCGCAGAAATGAAATTTTTTTTTTTTCAACGGTAACTGAAAATTTCTTCTATTTACTTTGAATATCATTAAAAAAAAAAAGATTTAGTGGATTTGAGTCCTCGAAAACTTGGTATTTCCTTAAGTACCTCCTTTTGCCCCTCCCTCCCCTATATTAAAATATCATGTATCAAATTATTTTATAATAGATTATAAATTTAAATTAAATGACTGTTTTCAAAATCGCGCAAAGCCGGGCATTTTTTACTTTGACGTTCATTCGTTAGATTAAATTTGGGTTACGTCAAATTTTTTATGAATTGTTGTAACTATATCTTATTAAATACATTTTTAAAATTCATGAAATTTAATATTATGAAAGAATAAAGTAGTATAATTTATAAATTATTTGTCCAAATCAATAAACTTGTCATAGTTTAATTGATATTGTCTTTGAGCGACTATAGGGCCATGTGTTGGTCGAGTAATGGTACATGACAACTTTTAGTGAGCGACTATGGGTACACTCAAGGATCTTATTTAAAAAATTAATAATAATTAATCATCAAGATTATTCTTCAAACTTAAATTTTATTCTAATACTCGAAGCTTCAAAAAATAACTATGAAAAAAAATCTGGTTTTTCATTTTATTTATTAATTTATATTGAGTGATTTAATCTCATTCTAATGAAAAGCGAGCGGGTATAGGGGCTTTGACCTTAAAATAATTATTATATTTTTATTGTTATTGGAGAAATTTTATAAAATTTGTCTTATCAATCATGATTATGGATAAAAAATTTCTACATCAGGTTATTTAGTTATCGAAGCTGAAGCATTACTTTTTATTAATATTACCATGAAATCACTCGGCACGACTCAACTTTTATCTTTACATAAAAAAATTATAAGACTGTTTTTGTGGAGTAACATCGGCTACTAAAAAAGTCCTCGTAACAAATTGATAAATTTTGAATATATTAAATTTTAGGCTTTTTTTAAATTATACTACCAACTCAATTATATATATATATATTTTTTAAAATTCAAATTTCATACTTCAAGTGTAAAATTGGCGCCAGAATGAAAACCAATTGGTCTTCCGAAGCCGCATGGGTTAAATCAATGAAAGACTTTAGCGGCTAGAGGGTCTCGGGTTCGAGTCCGGGACACGCCGCGAGGCTAAAACGGCTGCAAGTGAGTCCAAAGAATGAGATAAAGTGAAAATCCAATAAAATATATCAATACCGGACAATACAGTACCAATTAATCATAATAATTCAATTTTAGTGATCCATTTTGCCCCAATATATTTGATTCGCTATATTGTAAAAAATCAGGGGTAAATACAGATTTCATTTCGATTCAAATTCTCTCCGTCAGAGTACCGGAGTTTTTTTTTTCAGTGAACTGGTTTTGGAGAAGCGGATTTTATTCAAATCCGCGGTCACTCCGATCTGGGATTTTGATCTTAAAATCAACTTTCCCCGAAGTAAATTACACTCTGAGGGAATTAAATAAAATCGACTTCGCAAAAAATATGTCTTGTCTCCCTTTCTTTTCTTTATTGTAGCGAAAAATACCCAATCGATAATTAATATCTTTAATCAATAAGTATTTATCAGCGACCGTATTATCTCTGTGTACGATAAATAAAAATAAAATTTTTATTTTGAACCACGTTTTCCTCTCATCTCTTATATATTTATAGTATTGGATGAATAGTGTGACGTGCCTAAGGGTATTGATGTTATGTATATTATCTCAACATGTTCCAATATTATTCGATAAATTTAATCTATTATTCTAGATGATAGATATCATCAGTAAATCTGGAAAATTTATTATATTTATATTCATACATAATAAAAATAAATCAATATTCAGATTGTGTGTTTTATTTTTTTAAAAAATATTTATCATTCAAATGACAGATTTACAATTTAATACGGTGTCAGAAAATAACGAGCTACTTTTCATTGATCGCTAGCTAGCTAAAGAAATTTGAAACTCGTGGCAGAGAATCCGAGATACTTGCGACGTACATATACCAACAAAACTTGTACTGAGTTTCCGACATAACATTGGAATGAGAATTGGAAATGAGGGTAATTCTATGTAATAATATATATATCTATAATATACAAATGCATATACTGTAAAAAATCGAGGGTGAATTGCGGATCCGAAAAAAAAAATTATATTATTATTAATTGAAATGTTTTATTATTCGAAATTTGGGTTTTTGAAAAATTTTCGACAAGTATCTAAGCGAAAGTATCCGAAAGTATCCGAAAGTAGACGAAACTATCCGAAAGTGTCAGAATTTCGTTCTAGTTTCATCGAAATATTTGGAATTTCCATACAGTTTCTACAGATTTTCTGTAGATTTTCAATGGATTTTATTTTCATCCGAATTTCTTTCGTCACTCAAAATTCTGGAGTCTTAGAAAAAATCATTCGAATACGGAGTAAATACGAAATTTTTTTTTTCAACGGAGCCCGTATGAAAATACCATATATGATAAATATATATGGAAAAATATATAATCAATATGGGTACACGGAAAAAAAATTCGACGAAAAATTCCAATATTACTATCGTAATCCTGGACTATACTTTTATTATCTGTAACTTTCAAATATATGATACGAAAATTTACAGTTTGTAAAAGATTTTTTACTATTCACTATCGTAATTTTATTAAGAGTTTGTTGTATAAAATTCAATAAGAAATATTACAATGTTACTATCGTAAATAGTAAAAGAATAAAAAATGAGATTTAATTATAATATTTATTCTTTTATTCTTCCTCTTAATTTACAGTGCTGCCTCTATGTTTTTACAATACAAGTCACAAAAATTACGATAGTTGAATTGTAAATTTTTTGAAATGGTATAGTATATGCCATCTGAAGCGTTTCCGTATGAAAGACAAATGTCACAATACCATGATGTGATGCTTGTGTGAGTATATATACATATATATACAAATGATGACATCTACTTTGTGTGTATTATTTGTGGTTCAACTATATATCTACAGTGTAGTGCAGAAATAGAGGTTATTTTTCATGACGTTTTTTGGACAATTGTAAATAAGAAATTTAAAAAAAAACTGTGCTTTCTTCATTACAAACCTACATAGATTATGGAATATAATAATTTGGCGGTGTAAGTATAATTATTACTATTCAATTTTTATTAAACTGGATATTCTGTGGGTATATCGTTCGTTTTAAAATTATTCATCTGGACATGAAGTTTATTTTTATAAAAATTTTAGTAGTATTATGGTCATAGGATAAATGATTCTAAAAGAATGAAAATTTCTTTTTTCTGATAAATTCAATTCTTCTAATTTTGTTACAGGATATTCTTCATTTGTCGACCATGAATAATTTACCCGGCTTTGCGAGAGGTAAAACATTTCAATAACCTCAAATTATGGACATTTAACGTTTCTATATGATACTGAAGTTAGCAGACGCCTAATAATTTTTGGATTTTGTTTTAAATGATAAATTATAAAAAAAAAGTATTCGAAAAAATTGCGCCTATGGTTTTTTTAATTTTCTACATGTGCGTATTTTGAATACAAAGAAATGAGTTATTTATTCAAAAGGAAAAAATTATAATACTTTCGGAATCTGATGTGAAATTATAACTGATAAAGTTGAGTTAATTAATAATAAATTTTATATGTACCAAAAAAATATATTTGAAAAATTATTAAATAAATGTTTTTTATTACTACTTCAACATGTTTTATTTTTATTTCGAGATTGTATTTTCCTTCTCAATTTAACTGTTAAAAAAAAAAAAAATTCCAAATGATAAATTTTTCTTTTATATTAATTATAAGTTCTACTTTCTTAAGAAAATATATTTTACTCCATTGACTTCTAATTATTATTTTATATTTAAAGAAATTCTACATTACCGACTCATTCATTTTACGATAGTTGTATTAGAATTTATGTCAACGCAACTTGTATAATTTACTCTATAGTATCTGATTTTTTCTTTCAGGTAGTAGTATAAATTATAAAATAAAAATTACGATAGTCTATTGTAAAAATTATTATTGAAAACTTATAGTCCAGCGTTACAATACTATATAATGAAAATTACGATAGTTAAATCGTAAAAAATCCGTGAATTTTTTTTCCGTGTACATATAAGTGGCCAAAAACGATATATATTTTCTTATATATAATATAGTAAGTTTTAATATAATTAATTATATACGTAAGTTTATAAGTTAATACATGTATTATATATATTTATAATCATATATGTAAACTTATAAGTTAGCACATATATGTATTACATATATTGATAATTATATATGTAAATTTGTAAACTAGCACATATATATATATATTCTGAACACAATGTTTGAATCTTATAACAGAGAGAGGAAGACAGAAAAGAATAGATTTTATTTATTCTTACATATATGGGAAGACTTATATGCTTCTATATATCGAAAAATATACAAAAATTTATAAAGTTAAATACATGGTACATATATCGTGCCATATAATGATGAATTATATATGTATTCTTATTTGTTTCCATATATAAATAACATTTATTTTTGAATATATTAAAATTGCAAGTTTTCAAATATATAAATATATGAAATCATATAAGAGAAAATATATATAGAAATATAATAAAATCGGCCAAAATCTATAGATAGTTCTATATAAGATTTCATGTATTGTCACATATATATTTATATCTGTAACATATATTTTTTAATACATATGATATTTTCATGCGGAAGTAATTTCGGAGTGATCTGGATTTCATTTAAATCCACATTCACTTCGAACCGGAGTTTAAATATAAAAATATACTCCTTCAAAGTGAATTTCACTTCGAGTTAATTTCCAAAATTTTTTATAGTCTACAGTAATAAAAAAATTAAATATCGCTTTTCTATAAATTCTTAATAATTAATTTTTTTCTCATTGCAATTTTAATGTATTTCTGTAGTTTTTTAATTAACGGCTATTGTGTGTTACGTGTTAATAAAAGTTTTTTTCAACTTGAGAACAATGAAATTGTTACAATAGATTCTTCCCTCATTTTTTCTTTTTTTTTTTTTTTTTTTTTTTTTTTTTTTTTTTTTTTTTTTTTTTTTAATATAAAAAAAATTAAATCCTCGATTTTATTTTTCTTTAGAAAAATCTTTTGTATCAATTAAATTAAATTTTATATAAATATTTTCAATCATAGATTCTATCGAAGAAAATGCTCTTGCATTATATATACATATATATTTATGTAATTAATAAATTAATTAAATGATTAATTCAATAAAAAAAATCGGTCTGTCAGTTGACCCTGCGGGCCAGCCCCAAAACTTCCCGCTGTTTTCGAGCTCGCTGAGCTCGAAAACATTATTGTGAATATATTTTCGAGCTCTTCGAGCTCGCAAATACTTTTGTATGCCATTGTTTTGTAAAAAACCATTTTTTAGCATTTCTTTCTTCCACGATATCTCGCGAACGAATCAACCGATTTTGATGGTTGAGGTGGCAATCGACGCGTTTTATCAAGTTCTAAAGCTGGTCGAATTTTGAAATTGATTTACTCAGCCGTTTTTGAGAAATTTCAAAAAAAACAAGGAAAAAATTTTTTTTGAATTCTTTCGTCAACGGTTTCTCTTGAACGAATGAACCGATTTTGATGGTTGAGGTGGCATTCGACGCGGCTTATAGAGTTTTAGAGCTGATTAGATTTTGGAATCAATCCATCGAGCAAATTGGAAGTTATCCAAATAAAACATTTTTGAAAAAATTTTATTTTTGAAATATCTCTGAACGCACCCTACCGATTAAGTTCAAATTTCTACGGCCTCAAGACATTAACAAGCCGCGTCGAATGACACCTCAACGATCAAAATCGGTTCATCCGTTCAAGAGTTATGAATATTTACATACATACATACGTACGTACGTACGTACACACATACATACACTCGGACATCATCGTGAAATTAGTCAGGATAGCTTCCTAGGACCTCGAAACGTCGACATCTGATGGAAATTCGATTTTCGTAAATCGGACCGAAACCAATAACTTCCCGAATTTTTGAAAATTTACAATTTTCTTAGCGGGAAGTTAAAAAAAAAATACTGACATAATTAAGATTAAATGTTACAAATTTTAGATAAAATTTGTTATTCAAAACAATGGTATTACAGCAGTACTTTGTCTTGGTATTTTTTCGCTGAAACGCGAGATAAATAGATAATTTATTCATCCTTAGTTAAAATATTCAATACAATACAATTTAATTCAATTGAAATTTTTATTTGCCCTCAGAACAATCGAATGAAATTTATCATTAATTCGTTTATTTGTTACGAGAAAAATTTAATTACAAACTTTTCGAAATTACTAATAGAAAATAATAAAGTTAATAATTTGTGTAGTGCAAATAAAGTGAATTTGAAAACTAATAATATTGGTATTGACATTGAAAAAAAGCTTTCATTGATTTTTTATTTACATTTTTTTTTCGATGCACGTTTTGTTCATTTTTTATTATATTTACTTGGATTTAATAGAAATTTTTGATTGAAAAGTTTTCAAGCCAACTGACTATTCTCTGATACAATATATATATGAATATATATATATATATAAAGCCCGCAGAATTGTAATTGTCAAGGAATAAATACGTAGGACGGCAGCTGTTGCATCATAGAGTCGATAATTAATTTTCCTATTCGTATATAAAATTGTTATATATATATATATATATATATATGAAATATATGGGAAATTAATCAAGTATATTTCATGTGGAAAATAATCCTATTAATCTTTTTAATTGAAAAGTAAATAAAACAAAAAAATTATAAAAATTTTCGTAAAAATAATTTTTATCTGACGTTGAATTTTTTCAAATTATTTTTATGATTCGAATTAAAATTACCCTGGTAGTTCAATTGATTATACCGGACAATTAAACATAAGGTAATTAATGTCACATCAGGGTTCCATTAGTTTCAATAATAATTAAACCACTTCAATCCATGTATCCGCAAAATCCATTGTATTCACATATGTGTATATATATAGCGATCAATAATTAACTATTACAAATAAAATAAAAATAAAAAAATGATATATTGTATAAATAAAATATATCGATTTTATGAAAGATGTCCTTGATATGCAATTTAATTTATAATTCTTTTTGTCTTCGATACTTTGCAATATACTGTAGTATATATATATATATATATATATATATATATGTTGCTGGTCGTGAAGCTAAGTATACTGGTTTATTAATATTAAATAAACTTAATACTAATGATATTGACTAAGACGATATCAAAGGGAATAAAAAATTTACGTTTAAATTTTTAGTAAAGACACATCCTGTTATATATTTTTATATCTCTTTACTAATTTAATAATGCAACGAATACTGTTTACTTTTTTCATAGGATATTATTTTACTCTGGTCATTTTGTCTCTAGTAAATTTGTTATAAAAATACATAAATAATAATAATAATAATAATAATAATAATAATAATAATAATAATAATAATAATAATAATAATAATAATAATAATAATAACAATAATAATAATAATAACAATAATAATAATAATAATAATAATAATAATAATAATAATAATAATAATAATAATAATAATAATAATAATAATAATAATAATAATAATAATAATAATAATAATAATAATAATAATAATAATAATAATAATAATAATAATAATAATAATAATAATAATTTTCATACTTAACTTTAAATTAAAATTCTGTCTAAACTATTACATTTACAGAAAAAATTAATGAAAACTTTTTTGTAAACAATTAAATTCTCTATAAAATTTAATATATATATATATTAGGGTGGGTTGAAAAAAAACTTTTTTTTTGTTTTTCTTAGCATGGGGGTAGAATTGGTACCTTATAAAAAAAAAAAAAAATTTAAGAAAAAAAAAATTTTTTTACTCAACATTTTGAGGTGGCCCACTCGTTGTTAAAATAAATAATTGATCAAACGGGGTAGTCCCAACGAAAAAAATTACACGGTGTTCTAGAATCTGTAGGGTGTCCCCTTGAAAGCTAATTGAAAGTCAGAAGTTGAAAAAATTGTTGTCCTATTATTTTTGTAATTTAAGTAAAAAATCCAAAAATGAAAAGCATTTTCTTTTGAATTAAAATGAAAGTGAAGTAAAAAAAATCACATTCGACAATTATTAGATGTTTTCCACGATTTTGGACAAAAAAAAATTTTTTTCGTTGGAACTACCCCATTTAATCAATTATTTATTTAAAAAACGAGTGGGCCACCTCAAAATGTTGAGTAAAAAAATTTTTTTTTTCTTGAAAAATTTTTTTTTTTTATAAGGTACAAATTCTACCCCCATGCTAAGAAAAACAAAAAAAAATGTTTTTTTGCAACCCACCCTAATATATATGTCGTATTTTCAATAGTTTAATCAGAATTTTAATTTGAAAATACTCATAATAAAATTAGGACCTAAATTGAATTATAAATCGAACCCTTTGAATCGAAATTACAAGTTACCTATCAAAGATACGACAAAAGTATAAGAGCACAAATTTATGTAAAATAAAATTTTCTAAAAAAAAGTATTCCTTAATTTTTTTCGTAAACTCAATATTTACTGAGTTATGTGAATTAAAACAAAAAATTTGAACTTTAAATTTTTTTTAATGAAAGTTAATTGAAAAAAAAAAAAAAAAAAAAAAAACAAGAACTAAAGTTTTGTAAACTTTATCATGGTTGTAACATTGTTAAAGTAAACTGCATGTAACAATGTATATTGTTACAGTGTAACAGAACTGTTTTTGATGAAGATAAAATTGTTGCCTGCATTGCGAATGGAATGAGCGCGAGTATAAAACAGACGTAAAAGTAAAAAATAAATAAAATTTTCTACCGGAAAATAAATACCAGTAGTTTACAGTGATGTTGTTATGTGTAGAAGCCAAAGCATCGCAGATACAACTGTCCAGGGAGACAAGTTTTGAGAGCGAGGACGCGTCTAGAAACTGGGACATACTTTCCAGCATCCGGTCAAGTTCTATTGTATTAAGATCGATGTACACTTTTTTTATTTTTTATTTTATTTTAAATGTATGTTTTTTTTTTTTATAAAAAAAAAATAGTTTAAGAAATGAATCCTACGTGAACAGCATCCGAGAGCACTTATTTTTTTATCTACTTCACACGTGCTATAGATTTTTTTCTACCCCCAGTAAATTTATCGTCTCCAAAAATAAATAAAAATAAAATATTTAATAATAGAATTTGTTGTATAATATTCGATTTTTATCTTAAATAAATAATTTAATTAATTAATTAATTAACCAGGGGTTTCCCGAATAGTTTATTGAATAAACGAAGTTTTACTAAAATTGCGTAATTGATTTAGTGGTGTATTAATAATAGATATTAATTCATAAAATAATATGGGTAATAAATTTTTTTATTTATATTTTCTATATTCTCTAAGAAGGGAAGATGTATTGACGCAGCAGCCTTGTCCTATTTCTCTTGAACTTGATCAAAAGATATCTTGTGATATTGTTCAAGCGGAAAGCTCTCTGTGGTTTCAGATCTCAATAGCTTTAGTCTATGAGTCTTAAACTTCAGGTTAAGATCTTTATGAGACTAGATAACGGACTCTATTGTTGCAACAGATGCACTGATTCCAATAAATTTATTCTACTAAATATATATATACATATATAGATACATAGATATATATATATAGTAAAGCTAAACGGACTCACGGGAGATCAAATTTACAAGTTTAAGCTCTCGAATTACGCTCGATAGAGTTTGGCAATTGACCAGGAATCTCTAATAAAAAAATCTACGTTTGTAAACTGATCAACCGTTTAAAATATACATGGAACTATCCAATCCCTGGTCAGTTTAAAAAGTTGCTCTCTAAATAAATTTTTTTATAGAATTATCTGACACGAAATCGTTTGATAAAAAGTTTTTTATAGCTACAGTCCACCGTAGTTTAATTTTATTTATAAAAATATGATAAAAAATATACATAAGTTAATTTATAACATACTAGTGTTCACCCCCCCCCCCCCCCGATTTTTAATTAAAATAATAATTTAATGGTTTGAAATAAAGGGATATATTTCAGATCTAATGAGATCTGATCAGAGAAATGGAATTTTTGAATTTTAAATTTCCCGCTAAAAGAATTTAAAATTTAAAAAAAAAAGAAGTTATTGGTTTCGGTCCGATTTTTTTTATAAGGCTCGGTAATTTTTGAGTTTCATTCGTAATTGCAAAAATATTTTTGGGTCAAGGTTTTTTTTTGAGCGGATCTAAACAGTAGATCAAATAAATTATTTTTCCTCGGGTGGCTTAACAATAAATCCATTTTAGTCAAAAAAATAAATCATTGTCGGTAAATCACTTTGTGGATCAGATAGGGGAGCTAAATATTAGTAGACGCTGACAATCAGATACTTTACCCTATTTATATATATATATATTATATAAATATAAAAATTACGTATGAAAAGACTGACTTTAAACCCGTGTCATTAAACAAATTTCACTTACGTAATTATTAAAATTTATATAATTTTTAATTTTTAAAAAAATTTCCTGTGCTCATATAAATCTGTACAAAAAAATAAATCCCGTAACAGAACTTTAAACCTTTCATCTGAAGTCTTCATAATTAAAAAAAAATTTTAATGATCCCTTTTTTCATATTTTCAGTCCGTAAATTAATTAAAAAAAAAAAAAAGTATATTTGAGATTCGATGTAACGGAATTTAAATAAAAATATAATATTGACCATGACCTATGACGCGTCTAGCTTTTTAATAACCAGTAATTATTAATACAAAGCAGTTCGATCGTTCATGTACAGTAAATAAAATAATTACGTTTCGCATGATTTCATACATGACCGCTGTCATTTTTTTTTAATTAAATAAATAAATTAATTTTAGCGGTTGGATGTTTGGTAGAAAGTCAGGGACCAGGAACTGATATTGTGCTTAAAAAAATGACATGCCAGTGAAATAAAAAATGAAAATGGAAATTTAGGTGGCGAGTTAGTCTTTCATTCATCGGCTCGTTAATTACAGACGACAATAAATTATTGCAGATAGCGCATGCTTAAAATTCGCAGCTTTTTCCCGGCTGGTTCAAGAGCTTCCGTATTGAGCCGAGTAGGCGGTCTTATGGGGGTCAAGGCCAGAAATTCCACATTGTTTCACGTCTTTAATATCAGTAAACACTTAACTCTTTACTTCAGTCCTTCATTCTCTGCCTTTTTTTTTTTTTTATTCATATACTTTGTGAAACTTTAACGGAGTTTATTAGCTATTATCCAACGGAAGTCACTTGATAATTGACTTCCTTTTTATTTATAAGTCTATAAGTATTAATTACAACTTTTTTATCAATTTTTAATTAATTAATTTTTTTATCTCACTATTTATATTTATTTTAATGCTGGTTATTGGATAGTAATTATAAAATTTTTAATTAAAATTAACTAAAAAAAAATTTTTCATGAAATTTTTAAATTGCAAATTTTTTTGTCGAAATGATAATTTTTTTTGGTTGAAATTTTATCACGTCTTGTATATCTGTATATTCAAACACCTGTTAGCTCGGGTTCGCGCTCGAGTAACATCAGCTTTAAAAAAATATATCCACGTACAAAATGTTTTCATTAAATTCACTGTTTATATTTACATTAAAAAATTATTATTTCTCTTCATTACTAATTTTTTTTTATAAAAAATTTTCAAAAAATTTTGAGTTTAAAAAAATTCGTAAAATTTCAAATATCAATGAAAATTTTTTTTTTTTTTTCAAATAATTTTTTCCAAAAATAAATTATCGAAATTTCAAATAAAAATGAATTTTAAACTCACCAGTATGACCTTGCAATGAAAAATTAGCTTCCTCGCTGGGCAACACAGTTTCTTCGAGTATATTCTCAGACGCAGTCTTCACTACTCCCATATCGCAAGCCCACAAAAAAATAACAAATTACTAACAAACGAAAAAAAAATTTTTAGTCCTTTTAAATTTAAAAAAAAAAATTTAATTAAAAAAATCAACTCACAATAATAATAAATAAAAAAAACCGTCCCGTTAAAAGTGAGTTACGTGTATCGCTGAGTCCACGTTGAGCACAAGCGGACGATGCCGCCGTCAGAACTCGATTGTGCCGACGACGCGTCGTCTAGCCGTTTTCAGATGATAAAGGATAGGATACGAAGAGAGGAAGAATTCAACCAAGGGCTCTCCACAAAATACACTACCACTACTCACTTACAGACATTAACATCCTTTGGTATATACATATATATACAGAGAATAAGAGCGAAAGCACACGCGAGTTTGTGTAATGTGCGTCCGTAGATGCGCGTCTGCGTCCGCGCCTGCGTTTGATATCACCGATGAAAACCCCGTTGCCGCTGATGTGAGTTTAGTACAGGACCTAGACATAGCTGGAAGCTAGAGAAGAGTGAGAGCTAAACAGTGCGACGGGTGTACATTTGAAACGGCAGGAGCTGAGTTGAGGTAGAAGTAGAAGTAGAGGAAGAGGCAGAGGCAGAGATAGAGCCAGCTATGAGTCTAGTAGAGCTAGAACCCGCCGCAGCTCGTGTCAGACCTCATATAGCTTCATAGGGAAGGAAGGACGATGGGGGTTTTCGAGCTGATGCTGGTACTGGTACTGGTGCTGGTATAAATGGGGTGCGGCACAACTACAGTACAGGGGCAATGTCGACCAACTGGGTCTCGGTGAAGGTCTTCACTTCATCCCCTGGCTATTACGTATGTCGCGTGACAGCTTTTTCCCTTTTTATTTTTCTACTTTGGTTATTTTTACCCCAACCTCATCTATTAATCAATTCCTCTCAATATATTTTTAATTATTAATTATTAAGTAGTTTTTTTACTTAAATAAATATTGCGATAGTTAATTATTGATATAAAAAAAAAAAAAAATTAAATAGATATTTTCCATACAAGTATTGGCTGTCAAGGTCGTACTCTGACCCTGTGGATCCTCGACAACCCCAGTACAGCTTCTACCTTGATAAAATTCACCCTAGCGTTATATTGTGTGGGGATGAAACCCCACTCCCACCTGATCAAGCTGCATGACGTTGTGTCTGACTTGCGAGCGGCTGTACTACTTGATACTTGTTGCACACAAGCTGGAGCCTTTTTTTACCTCCAACCTCTCTATCACTATCACTATCTCTATCTTTATTCTACCTTTACGACAACAATTCTCTCCCTCTACACGCAATACGTGTACGTAAATAAAAATAATTATTTTTTATTCGTTAATTAAAAAATGATTATTAAAAGTGAAATTTAATTTTATTTACCAGTGATTTAATAACTTATTTTTTTTGTCCTAGTAAATTTTGACTGGTATGCGCTCCAGCAGCTTTGTGCACGTGCAGAGCCTGGCGTTATGAAGGACACAAGGTCGCTCGATCGATGTTCATTGCAAGCTACATAGATATTTTTTTTTTAGATACTCTAATTTTTTTGCCGGCTATTGTGGTCTGTATTATCACTCAAAAAATATATTTTATACATATATTTTTAGTAACTGTTATTCTAATCAATTGATCAGTTTATTTCTGCCTTAGGTTTAATTTATTTATTTTTTTATCCCGGTGATAATATGATTTATAATTTGTTCTAAAAATATAACGCGGTCTATTTCAGTTAATTAATTGTCAAAAGTATATATAAAGTCACTATGAAACTTGTTGCACACTTAACTCTTGGCTACTCTAAATTTAGACATCTGTAAGGAGGGAGGGGGGTATTTAAGGAAATACTTTTTCGAGGACTCAAATACGCGAAAGAATTTTTTTTTGATATTCAAAGTAAATGGACATAATTTTCAAATGCAGTTGAGAAAAAATGATTTTTGGGCAAAATGGGACACCGCCGAAAAAAAGCGGAAAAAAAATTTATGGATATTGAGTAAATTTGACTGAATTAGAATTTTTATAAGTAATTTATCTAAAGAAAAAATAAATTTACATAATTATTGGATACAGAAAAAAAAATTTTTGATTGTTTTTATCATAAAAAAAAGATGATACTGAAGTTAGCAAACGTCAAATAATTTTTGGAATTTAAAAAAAATGATAAATTATAAAAAAAAAAATATTTTGAAAAATTGCACTTGTAGATTTTTTTAGTTTTTTTTTTTTTGCAATTGCTTTGGTGAAAAAAAAATCCAAAAATTGTTGATTGTCTGCTAACTTCTGAATCATAATGAAAGTCAATAATATTTTTCGACTGAAAAAAAAAAGATTTCATAATAAAATTTTGGACCCCCCGCATGAAAATATCATATATGTTAAACATATATTAAAAAATATATGTTATAGAAATAAATATATATGTGACAATACATGAAATCTTATATAGAACTATATATAGATTTTGGCCGATTTTATTATATTTCTATATATGTTTTCTCTTATATGATTTCATATATTTATATATTTGAAAACTTATAATTTTTAATATATTCAAAAACAAATGTTATTTATATATTGAAACAAATAAGAATACATATATAATTCATCATTATATGGCACGATATATGCACCATGTATTTAACTTTATAAATTTTTGTATATTTTTCGCTATATAGAACCATATAAGTCTCCCCATATATGTAAGAATAAATAAAATCTATTCTTTTCTGTCTTCCTCTCTCTGTTATAAGATTCAAACATTGTGTTCAGAATATATATATATATATATGTGTGCTAGCTTACAAATTTACATATATAATTATCAATATATCTAATACATATATGTGCTAACTTATAAGTTTACATATATGATTATAAATATATATAATACATTAGGGTGCTCCGTTTGAAACGAAGATTTTTTTTTTTTCGTTCCCCATCGAAAATCTTGTTCTACATGTAAAAATAAAAATTCAGTAAAATTTTGAGCTCTTAATAACAAATTTAAGAACTGGAACAACGTCGTTGAAGTTTTCCCATGCTAAAAGCATGTAAATTTTGATTCTTTTCTTTTTATTGAATAAAACTCAGCCCCATATTCACGTATCTTATCGGTTCAAAGTTTTCTTGGAAGAGAATTGTATGCTCTCTGAAAAAGCCTGTATGTGCTTAGCAGTACCTTCAACTACAGCCCTCATGGAAGCCTTGAAAGTCTAATTTCCTACGAAATTAGTGGTTTTTTGTTGTTAACTTGTAAACGGTTGACTTTTGGGAAAAAAAGTACATGATATTTTTTGTAGGAAATTCAGTCTTCTACAAAAAAGTTCTCATAAGTCAAATCTCTAAAATCAATATTTAAAAAGATATATGAACTTTAACTAAGTAAAATTCGAAATTTTAGCTAAATGTCAATGTTCAATACTATACAATATATTCAGTTATTAACTTACGGTAAGTATCAATTAATATATATTTATATAAAATATAAAATGCCCGTAATTATTCATCGAAATTGTTCTTAAGTACTAACCTCATTTGTAATTCTTTTGAAATATTGAATGATTAAAACACAGGATTGAAGAATCTCGTTCGAATTTTCGATGTCCTCGGGACCTAACAGATGGATTATGTTAAAAAAAACATGGTTTATGTAATGGTTTTGAATTATAAAACCGTTAATCTTGACATTTAGCTAAAATTTCGAATTTTACTTAGTTAAAGTTCACATATCTTTTCAAATATTGATTTCAGAGATTTGACTTTGAAGAACTTTTTTGTAGAAGACTAAATTTCCTACAAAAAATGTCATGTACTTTTTTTCCCAAAAGTCAACCGTTTACAAGTTAACAACAAAAAACCACTAATTTCGTAGGAAATTAGACTTTCAAGGCTTCCACGAGGGCTGTAGTTGGAGGTACTGCTAAGCACATACAGGCTTTTTCAAAGAGCATTCAATTCTCTTCCAAGAAAACTTTGAACCGATAAGATACGTGAATATGGGGCTGAGTTTTATTCGATAAAATGAAAAAAATCAAAATTTACATGCTTTTAGCATGGGAAAACTTCAACGACGTTGTTCCAGTTCTTAAAATTTTTATTAAGAGCTCGAAATTTCACTGAATTTTTATTTTTACATGTAGAACAAGATTTTCGATGGGGAACGAAAAAAAAAAAATCTTCGTTTCAAACGGAGCACCCTAATAATACATGTATTAACTTATATTATAATGTATTACTATATTATAATATATGAAAATATATATCGTTGGCCACTTATATGGTCCCATATTGATTATATATTTTTCCGTATATATTTATCATATATGGTATTTTCATGCGGGCCCGTTTTGCCCCTTGTTTTATTTATTCTATTGATTTATATATTTTAAAATTTATATTTTTGTCAAATTAATTTTTGAATTAGACAACTAATATTTGAAAAAAATTTTACTCAGTCTGATAAAAATAATTAATATAAAACAAAGGGTTAAATCTATATATGACCCCGTTGGGTCTCGTTTAAATGCATTCCGTCCGATCACCTCGATGTCCTTCTCAACTTTTCTTTAGTAGAGGATGAGCCTTCAAGTCTGGAGCCGGAGCTAAAGACTGGGCGAGGATAGAAAAGGGCAGCTTACCTGAAAAATTGGAAAAATTTTTTATACTTAATGATCCTTCGTTATTCCCGGCTTTTTTTCGTCTCACTTGCACTGGCCAACCTTCTGGAGGATTAGTGTTGGGTGAATCGCTTTTAATGCTCGTAACGAAGGGATGTAACCTTGATTTTTTTTTTATAAAAAAATTCCCACTTCATTACAATTGATTATAGACCCAGAAATTAGTAGACAGGAAAAAATTAATGCAGCTGACAAAAAAATTTTCGCTCGCATGATTTTCATAAATTTTTTTTTCTAGGTTTAAATTTCACTTTTTTTTTAATTCAAATAAACTGACGTAACAAAAATCAAATTTTTCAAACCACAAAAAAAAATTCAAAATTGACCGCCGGGAAATAAGAATTCATATTTACATTTTTTAAATTAAATTTAAAAATAACTTGATACTCAATTAGAAATGTATAACGGATGTTATTTGCGTTAATTAGTGTATATAAATATATGTAGTTATTTCCGTCACGTAATACATAGATTACGTTTCATAAAATGTCTTTATCAATGAATCTCAACAATGTCAAGGTATATCAATAACTTTGTGTTGAGTTTATATATATTCATATAAATATAGTATACATAATATGAATGTATTAATTAATTCGGAGACATATTGTCGGGTAGAAATATTTATTTTAAATCGATAAAATGAATGTTCTATGCGTCATATAATTTTAATGTACTGATTTAATTGAATTATACGGGAATATGTGCGTACGATAATAAATAAATGTATACGATATATTGATTTATTGTCAAGTATTGAGAGTACAGAGACATTGTACCTAACGATTACCACAACACTAATTAATATTGTTTTCAAATTGTATATTTAATCGAGTTGTATTCGTCCAATCATGACCGCATTTGTTGTTCGATATTTTTAAATTACAAGCTCATAAATATTTAATTATGATTGCTAGTATAATTATTTACGAGCAACCTGCAGTCACTACGAGACTACCCAAATATGACTACCCCACTACTAAATTTATAAAATACGCAAAAAAAAGGATTTTTTGCCGCAAAAAAATTTGATTTGCATCAAGAAATTTATGCGTTAAGGTAAAAGTCTCTATACCCGCTCACTTTTCATTGGAGTGAGATTAAATCACTCAATATAAATTAATAAATAAAATGAAAAACCAGATTTTTTTTATAGTTATTTTTTTAAGCTTCGAGTATTAGAATAAAATTTAAGTTTGAAGAATAATCTTGATGATTAATTATTGTTAATTTTTTAAATAAGATCCTTGAGTGTACCCATAGTCGCTCACTAAAAGTTGTCATGTACCATTACTCGACCAACACATGGCCCTATAGTCGCTCAAAGACAATATCAATTAAACTATGATAAGTTTATTGATTTGGACAAATAATTTATAAATTATACTACTTTATTCTTTCATAATATTAAATTTCATGAATTTTAAAAATGGATTTAATAAGATATAGTTACAACAATTCTTAAGAAATTTGACGTAACCCAAATTTAATCTAACGAATGAACGTTAAAGTAAAAAATGCCCGGCTTTGAAAACAGTCATTTAATTTAAATTTATAATCTATTATAAAATAATTTGATACATGATATTTTAATATCCTTAGATTCACAAATAATTATTTATCAATAATAATATTTTTCGTTGTAATTTTTTTTATAAAAATTATAAAAAAACGCATTAAACAGTTAAAGTGAGCGACTAATGGTACTGAGCGGGTATAGGGGCTTTTACCTTATAAATTAAATACAAAAATTGTCTTAGGGCGTGTTTTGTACCGCGATTAGTTTACCGCAGTAATTTGAATAATTAAATAATGAACTTGCAATGAGCAATATTTAAAATAAAATAGTGTGCGTTGATTCTTGAAATGAGAAGTGCAAGATACAATAATCTTATGGTGTTTTATTTATTCTGAGCTTGCTGCTCTTTACAAGTCTGGTGAGTTACTGATTACAAAAAGTATGCTTAAAAATAATTGAAGTTTTTCGGAGGCGGAGTTATTTTAGTGGCGAAAAGGGACCAGGGAAAAAATGCGAGGAAATTATTGGGCAGTTGCGGGCAAAAATGTGAAAAGAGGGATAATGGGTCTTGCCATTGGTAATTAGCTAGGTTTGTAGGTGGGCACTTAACTGGGACCGACGGAGCTTGGGTAGGGAGGTCAGAGGTGAGCAGTGCGGACACGTAAGGAAACGGGAGTTATGATTTATGAGGGGCTTAAGGGATTAAAGCCATAATATTTTGACCGTAAGGAGAACCTTTTTTTTGGAAAGGAAGAGAATTGCAATATTACAAAAATTTAACTGTACAACAGCCATTTTTATGAAGCAGATGTTTAAACAATACTTTAAAAATTGTAATGTCGGGATGTTAAGGTCTGGGAACAAGACTAAATGCTGGGAAATTCCCAAGTGTCCCTAGTAATATAAAAAATCGGCTTGAAATATATTTACAATCAGTTGCTTAAAATAGGAAAATTTAGAGTTTGACAAAAAATGGAAATATTGTAAAATATAACTTAAGAGGATTAAAAATATTTCCCAGAGCAGTAAAATATAATTTTTGTTAGGCTAATAAAATTTGGTTCGTAAGAATAAAAATAAAAATATGTAAATGAATTAATATACAAATAATATTTTGTAAAATAAGGTATATGAATAAGGATTGCGACGAAACATGCCGCCCCCCTTGAACTATTTAGTTCAATCTTGATGAGCCGTGGAGTCGTCTTCGAATGGCAGCGGGCACAGCTTTTTGGTGCAGCGCTCGTATTCCCCTTTGGCAGTTTTGATTGTCGCGGCTCGTACGACACCGTCTCGACCGGGATGAACTGTGATAACGCGGCCCACAGGCCATTGAAGCGGTGGCAGATTATCTTCTGAAATCAAAACCAGTGTACCGACTTCTAAATTGGATGACCTTTGGCAATGAGATGGACGCATGATGAGCTGATGTAGGTATTCCTTGTACCATCTCTGCCAAAAGTGTTGCTTCATTTGTTGGGCATGCTGCCACGCAGATAACCGGTTTGACTTAGTGTCAGTGAAATCAACCTGTGGAAAAGTTGTCAGTGGACCACCAATAAGGAAATGTCCAGGTGTTAAAGGCAGGATGTCATTAGGATCAGAGGATAATGGAGAAATCGGACGAGAATTTAGTATTGCTTCTATTTCGACTATGTACGTTTCTAATTGATCGTAGGTTAAAGGAGTATCACCTACAGTTCGCACAAAATGCTTTTTAAATGATTTAACTGCGGCCTCCCAGAGCCCTCCAAAGTGAGGAGCCCTGGGGGGAATAAAATGCCAATTGATTTTTTGCTGAAGCATATAATGTTGCATCGTAGTTTTATGTTCAGTGGAATGAAGCAAAGTGTATAGCTCATTGAGCTCACGACTGTTACCTACAAAATTGGTACCATTATCTGAATAAATGTCAGTAGACTTTCCACGCCTAGCAAAAAAGCGCTTGAGGCTAGCTATGAAAGCCTCTGTAGTAAGATCGGTGACTAATTCGAGGTGAACCGCTTTCGTAGACATACATACATAAACAGCGACATAGACCTTAAGTTTTTGACGATTACGATGCCTGCGTTCTTTCATATATAACGGTCCACAGTAATCAACACCAACGTGCAGGAAAGGACGTGATTGGGATACTCGGTAGGAGGGCAGATCGCCCATAACGTGATCAGCGAGTTTAGGTTTGGCTCGAAAACATTTTAAACATTTATGTATAATCTTCCGCGTAGTGTTACGACTATTTAGAGGCCAGTAGACTTGGCGCAAAGAGTACAGGGTAGCTTGAGTGCCGGCGTGATTTAGGCGTACGTGTTCTTCGCGTATGATAGTGCGTGTGATGTGATGATCACTAGGAAGTAGTATTGGATGACGTTGTCCCTCAGGTAATTCCGACCACGCAAGTCGGCCCCCTACCCGCAGAATACCATTAGGATCAAGAAAAGGATTTAAAGGAATTAATTTACTACCATCGCGGATAGGAATACCCTTTCTCAAACAATTTATTTCTGTAGCAAAGGAAACCATCTGAACTAATTTAATTATGGTATTTCGCGCAGCATTCATTTCTGCAGGAGTTAAATGGTCGCGGATACGCTGAGGCTCCTTGCATCTTAAGTTATTAATGAAACGAAGAAGGTGAGCAACGAGGCGGGTTGCTCTTTCGAATGATTCGTATCGCTCGATTAAATCATAACCGCGTAATTCTAGTTTCATGCAAGTGGCGGTAGAAGTATCAGGTTTTAAATCAGGTAGATCGATATGAGTTAAAATAGTCTTAGGCCATAGTATTTGTTCCTTCCAAAGCCAGGAAGGGCCTTGTTGCCACAGCTGTCCTTGAACGAATTCAGATGGAAGCTGGCCGCGAGATACGAGATCCGCGGGGTTGTCCAGCGAGGCCACATGACGCCAGTGGCAAACGCTTGTTAATCTCTGAATTTCAGCAACGCGATTGGAGACAAATGTTTTTAAACGATGCGGGGGAGTGTTCAGCCAATGTAGGGCTATTGTAGAATCAGACCACAAAAAAATCTCATCGATGTTAATTAAGAGTGCTTGCTTTACTGTATGGAATAGTCGAGCAAGCAAAAGAGCACCGCAGAGCTCTAGCCGAGGCAATGAAATGGAGCTAACTGGAGCTACGCGAGATTTAGAGCAAATTAATCTTACGTGGATATGGCCATCTTGAGCCACCGATCGTAAGTAAAGGCAGGCGCCGTACGCCTTTTCGCTGGCATCACAGAAACCATGCATTTGAACGTTAATAGGCTCAGGTATCGTAATACAACGACCGAAACGTAGAGCAGAAATTAATGGAAGCTGCTCCACATAGGCAGCCCATGACGTGTGTAAGTCAACTGGAACTGATTCGTCCCAAGCCAACCCAGTTTTCCATAAGGATTGCATAATTATTTTTGCATGCAATATAACGGGACCCAACAGGCCCAGAGGATCGAATAATTTGGCTATTTGAGATAAAATAGAGCGCTTAGTGACCGCTTTTGGCTTACAAGCATTTACGCTATAGAATATGTTGTCTTCTCGGGCATTCCAATGAATGCCTAGAGTTTTGATAGCTGTGTCTGGGTCTAGGGACATATGAGTCGTGACCGGATGCTCGTCGCAATTATATAAGAGCGATGGCTCATTAGAAGCCCACTTTCGCAAGTTGAAACCACCTTTCTTCAAGATTTCATTTAGCTCATTGCGTAGCACTTCGGCTTCCGGAATAGTATTTGCACCGGTAAGAAGATCGTCAACGTAGAAATCACGTTTTAGTGCCACGGCAGCATGGGGATACGCGTGACCCTCATCGTTAGCGAGCTGCTGCAGAGCACGAATGGCTAGATGAGAAGCGCAAGTAGTGCCGTAAGTGACGGTATTGAGTATGAAAGTGGACATAGGCTTGGATGGATTGCTCCGAAATAATATCTTTTGATATTTGGTATCGTCAGGATGTACCTGAATTTGACGGTACATTTTCTCTATATCGGCAGTGAGAACAATGGTATGGGACCGATATCGAATAAGCAAAATAAATAAGTCGTCCTGCAACTTGGGACCGACCATGAGAGCGTCATTTAGAGATATTCCGCTAGAAGTTTTGGCAGATCCGTCGAAAACGACCCGAGTTTTGGTCGTCAGGCTGTCTTTTTTTACAACAGCGTGGTGAGGAAGATAGAACCCCGAGTCCTCAGCATTTGACTCGGTTGCAAGCGACATGTGACCCAAATCTATATATTCTTGCAGAAAATTAGTGTACTCATTACCAATTTCTTTATCCTGCACCAGCCGTTTTTCAAGCGATTGAAAACGCCGCAAAGCTGAAGAGTATGAAGTGCCAAGCTTGCTTACATTATTATTAAACGGCAGCCGCACCGTGTATCGACCGGTGGAATCCCTGGTAGTATTGCGAAGAAAATGCTCCTCACACAACTGCTCTTCGGGAGATAAAATTTTAGCAGCAGGAAGCTCTTCTATTTCCCAAAATCGGGTAAGATTAGTATCATTAGCTTGATTGTTGAAAATAAGATGACAGGATAAATTGGGTTTCTTAAAAGAAGGGTTTAAGCCCCCAGCGACCACCCATCCGAGCTGAGTTTTCTGCAAAATTGCCTCCGGGTGATTTTTCAATTTAATTTGTCCGACACTTAAAAGCTTGTAAAAAAGATTGACTCCTATAAGTGCATCTACTGAGGACGGTTTACAAAACTCTGGGTCAGCTAAAACGATATTTTTCGGTATTTCCAGCCCGGCGATATCAATAGGAGCAGATGGCATTGCTTTGCTAATATGCGGAATTATCAAAAATTCAACATTCTTAGAAAATTTATTAAATCGCGATTTTATGATAGCGCGAGTTGCGTGCTTGATATTTGTACTTAAATCATCGACACCACTGACCGATATGTTTACTTCAGTTCGGTCAAGCCTTAGAAAATTAGCTGTAGCTTCAGTAATAAAATGAGCCTGGGAACCGGCATCCAAAAAGACTCTGCATGCCTTTGAGATTCCTTGCGGATTAACGATATCCACTATGGCAGTGGCTAGTAGGGCCTCAGAGGATACAAGTGCGTGCAAGTTGACGCGAGAAGTCTGCGCCTGGGCACTTGATTCACTCTGGCTGGTTGTATTATTATTATTGCTACTGGTGTGATTATTATGATTGCTATGGTTGCTATTATTATAGTTATTATTATTATAGTTATTTCTGTTAGTTTTTTGAGAGGAATTATTGAACTTTTCAAAATGCAAAAGAGTATTATGACGCTGGCCACAGATGCGACACTTGCTAGCCGTACATTGAGACGATTGGTGCGTATTACGCAAGCAGTTAGTACACCAACCTTTCTTTTTGGCAATTTCATACCTGGCGAAAGGAGTTAAGACGGTAAATTTATTGCAGGAACTAATGTAGTGATTATCGTCGGAACAGTGAAGACAACGGCCAGGAGATACTTCTAAGGAAAAGGCTTGTTTCGGCTGTGACGGAGCTCGAGCATTGGATTTTTGACTGTCTGGCTTCCAGCTAGACGCTTGAGCACGAGTGGCTTCGAATTGAGCACGTCGCGCTAAGAAATTAATAAATTGATCGATAGTGGGATTAGGAGAGCTGTTGCTATGCTCCTCCCAGCGATCACGAAGAGAATTTGGTAATTTATTACGAAGAATAACTACCAGAATGGAGTTCCACCCATCAATAGGCTCTCCTAAAGTTTTGAGAGCACGCAAATTTTTTTGCAAATGGTCAACGAAGGATTGAGTCGAAAACTCTCTTGATATTTGAGAAATATCCAGTATTGCCTGAATATATTTCTCTCGCATGAGCTTTCTATTATCATAACGATCTTTTAATAAATTCCAAGCCAGTTCATAATTTTGAGCAGAGGCTTCAATAGAAGAGATTACACTAGCTGCTTCACCTACTAAACAGCTTTTTAAATGATATAGCTTACGAATTGGAGGAATATTTTTGTCTCCATGGATAAAGGATTCAAATAAATCATGAAAACCTATCCATTCGTCAAAAGCACCACCGAATTTAGGTAATTCTACAGACGGCAGGCCGAGATAGCTTGTGTTATAATAATTGGGTGCAGTGATGACCGGGTGTTCTGAATGCGGAGGAAATGATTCGCGCGTTTGATTTTGTTGTGGAATTTGTTCATTAGAGGACGGGAAAGCTGATTCACGCGTCTGAGATTGCATTGAAATTTGCTCACCAGTTAGCGATGCAACTGATTCAGGTGTTTGATTTGAAATTTGCCCATGATCGCCCGGCAACCCAGGATTGATAATTGCTGACGATTGATTTAAATTAACCGATACAATTGATGGATCAGAAGTAGGAGTTGCCGCGACGGAGGATGAGGTTTGAGCAGGACTTGTAGGTCCTGGGAACAGAAGTTTATGCGCGATTTTGTATGCCTCGAAATAGGCTTCCTCGAAGTCAACTTTATGCTGATGAATTTCAGTCAATTTTTGTTCGTCTTCTTCTCCTTCTAATAATTCTAAATCGTTTTGATATTCTAAAAAGATTTCGCGGGTTTTTTCTAATTCAGAAAACCTTTTGCTTAAGACTGGAAAGTCCACTTCGGGATTAAACCGCTTTAAGAAATTTTCAAACATAGTTAATGACCGCTTTGCTGCACCCCGCTTACATTTTAAAGCCTTAATTTGTGCCTCAGTCATGTTTGATTAGAGATAAATATGAATAAATGATATAAAAAATCGAAAAGTAGAAACAAATGTAAATTTCCGCGATTGCAGGAGGCAAAATATGAGTGGTATGGAAAATACAATAATGGTGGGAATATTGGTGATTCAACAGACTTACTTGTCGATAGTTGCGAAGTTGATTTAGGACTATGCGTTCAGATGACGCTGAATAATCCGATGATGATTGTAACCTTGATGATTATGGGCCGCAGATCGGGTGCTCACTGTCCCTTGGATGATGTTGACTCTGCCGTGGATATGCCGATGATGATATCTCGATTACAGTCTGATGCTCGAGATAAATATGCAAATTAACTTATTGCATGTAGGATTTTCACTTTTGAAATGAGTAACTGCTTGAACTTATGATGTCAAACTTGATGAATATGGTTGAAACTTAAACTCTCACAATGAAAAAACACTCACTGAAGTAAAAGTCGGAAACGACTGTGCAATTACAGTAAAATAAATTAATTTTTATTTTCACGTTATCCGGCTCGAAGGACCAATGTTTTGTACCGCGATTAGTTTACCGCAGTAATTTGAATAATTAAATAATGAACTTGCAATGAGCAATATTTAAAATAAAATAGTGTGCGTTGATTCTTGAAATGAGAAGTGCAAGATACAATAATCTTATGGTGTTTTATTTATTCTGAGCTTGCTGCTCTTTACAAGTCTGGTGAGTTACTGATTACAAAAAGTATGCTTAAAAATAATTGAAGTTTTTCGGAGGCGGAGTTATTTTAGTGGCGAAAAGGGACCAGGGAAAAAATGCGAGGAAATTATTGGGCAGTTGCGGGCAAAAATGTGAAAAGAGGGATAATGGGTCTTGCCATTGGTAATTAGCTAGGTTTGTAGGTGGGCACTTAACTGGGACCGACGGAGCTTGGGTAGGGAGGTCAGAGGTGAGCAGTGCGGACACGTAAGGAAACGGGAGTTATGATTTATGAGGGGCTTAAGGGATTAAAGCCATAATATTTTGACCGTAAGGAGAACCTTTTTATTGGAAAGGAAGAGAATTGCAATATTACAAAAATTTAACTGTACAACAGCCATTTTTATGAAGCAGATGTTTAAACAATACTTTAAAAATTGTGATGTCGGGATGTTAAGGTCTGGGAACAAGACTAAATGCTGGGAAATTCCCAAGTGTCCCTAGTAATATAAAAAATCGGCTTGAAATATATTTACAATCAGTTGCTTAAAATAGGAAAATTTAGAGTTTGACAAAAAATGGAAATATTGTAAAATATAACTTAAGAGGATTAAAAATATTTCCCAGAGCAGTAAAATATAATTTTTGTTAGGCTAATAAAATTTGGTTCGTAAGAATAAAAATAAAAATATGTAAATGAATTAATATACAAATAATATTTTGTAAAATAAGGTATATGAATAAGGATTGCGACGAAACAGGGCGAGAAAAGATTTTTTTGGTCAAGAAATAATTCCTTGCACCGAGTAATTTTTTCTAGTTCTAAATAAATTTTTGTTTTCAATTCACAATGCAAAAAATTTATTGGGGTAAGTAAAAATTTTCTTTAGGCGAGTAAAGATTTTTTGTGTCAATGAATCCTTTTTTTTTCTATGCACACTTTTTTGGCTTTGAGAAGCTTCCAAAAACCAAAAGGGAGTATAAAAATCTGACATTTTGGAATAAGTAACGCGATATAAATAATATAGCTATATATTCAGTGACATTCAGTCATATTTAGTGACAGAATAATTAAAGTATTAATTTATTTAAAGAAAATAAATACGATCGTCTTTTTTCCCGCGAAATTTAAATGTAATTCGAATGATATAGATAAATCAATTTATCTCAATACTTGGCAATTAAAAAGAGTTTAAATTATGAAAAGGCACAAATTCAAGTCAAGACCTATCTAATGATACCAATTTCAATAACATTAACTAATTCTATCATATAAATATGGCGGGAAAAAAATTTTCCTTATTCTCTTAATAATATAGATTATTTATTATTAGTAATCTATTTTATTCATTATTCTTTTTTACGGAAAAAAAATTGTGTCAGGAGAGGGCCGGTAAAAATAGATGGAAAAAGAGGTATGCAAAAATAACTACAGGAGAGACTGGGGCAAAATTAATATATTTTTAGTTAGTAGGGGTAATATGAGACACAATTTTTGCTCTATGAATTATTTGTTCAAAAATTATCAGTGGGTTTATTAAAAAACGCAGTGCGTTGATCAGTTGGACAACGGGACCAATTTGAAATTTTCCTGAAAATTTTTTTTATTTCTTCTGAGGTAAAATGGGCATCAAATTTTTTTTTTTTCCGATTGCCCAATTTTCCGGATTTCTCTGGATTTTCTTTACATTGAGGCCTGGTACAGCTTTAAAAAGATAAACGTTCATTGTCTTATGAGGTTATAATTCAAAAGCTTTCTCTCTCTCGATTATATCCTCGACTCGGTGTATAACTCAACTTGATACTCGCTATTGTTTAAAATAACTCACCCATAAGTGTGCGATAGTCTCAAGTAATTCACCTCAATTACTAATAAGCGGTTCCATATGTCTGCAGAGATATCTCAATTATAATATACATGTATATAATATAGTACACTCCTATATATATGTAGAAAAAAAACACGTTAAAACAACTTATTAATTTTATTTATTTATTAAATATTTTACATTGATGTGCATCGCTGACAATTTTAGTAATAACGTTAAAAACAATAAACAATAAACAATAAAAATTACAGAGTAATTTTAAAAACATAATTATAGATTTAAGATTTAATTTTTTTTTCGAGGTTAATAAATTTATATTTGCTTAATAGTGGGTTGAGCAATGAGGGAAAGATAACAATGAAAGAAAAAAAAATTGCATCGCATTTTTATTTTATTTTTATTCATCTTAAACACATGGGACAGGGCATCAATCCCATTTCGTCGCAATTAGTGCATCTGAGAGCACAAATTTCATTGAGAAATCCGTGCCATCTCCATGATTTTTTACTGCCATGACAAGAAATACAGGGTACAAAACCATCGTCTCCACATACTGCGCATATTTTACGAACGCCGTGAAACTGAAATATTAATATAATTATTATTACTTTTGTACGGTACAAAAAATAAATATACTTTTGTTAGTCTTATTGTTAAAAATTTATGTAATTTGACTAAAAAAAATTCAAATGATACTGAAGTTGGCATGATCCAGAAGTTAGCAGACAATCAACAATTTTTGGATTTTTTTTTCACTAAATCAATTGCAAAAAAAAAAAAAAACTAAAAAATGCACATGTAGAAAATAAAAAAATCCACAAGTGCAATTTTTCAAAATATTTTTTTTTTTATAATTTATCATTTTTTTCAAATTCCAAAAATTCTTTGACGTTTGCTAACTTCAGTATCATAAATTGGCTGACGTCTGATAATTTAAAAATTTTTTTTAAATCGAAAAATCATAAAAAAAAAATATTCTACAAAATTTCTTGTAGTTTTTTTAATTTTCTACATGTCCATATTTTTTTTTTCTTTTTGCAATCGAATGTTGAAAATAAAAATCCAAAAATTGCTGATTGTCTGTTGACTGCAGGATCAAAAATTCAAGGGGTAGTTAGGAGGCCTGCAATTTTCGGCTGACATGCGAAACATTTTCGAAATCTAGATCTAGTAAATTTTTTACTTTTCATTTCTTTTTTTTTATTTTCGTTCCGGGAAAAACGTTCCGATCTTCAGGTACATAAAAATTTAGCAGACCTCGAGCGCGAATTAATTTTTTTTAAAATTTCAACCCGAGGTCAAATAATCAGAATTTTATTTTGTTACTTAATGGTCGTTAAATAAAAAATTCATATGCATAAATATATACGTATGTATATATTTATTTATTTAAAAATCAATAATACCGGATTTTAAAAATCTCTTGACGAAAAAACCTATTTGATGATCAAATAAACCGATTTTATGCATTTAACGTAATGCATCACGACGGATTTACGAATGAAACTCCAATGCATTTGGATCGTTTCAATAAAAGTGTGTGGTGAATATACATGCGCTATACTGACCAGTTCAACATGTACATTGAGATAAAACTACTTCATATAAAATGGAATAATTCAATACCTTTAAGTTCCATTTCCGATGTTTTTAAATTACGATTGTTAAATTTTCATACATTTTTTTACGACTAAGTAATTATTCATTTATATTTACAGCGATCGATAAAAAATAATAATTATTGATTTTGTGAAAATTAAACTCTTAAATTTAAAACACATACATCGCAACGATACTCTGAATTTTTTCAACTGATTTTTAAATTTTCGCTATGAAAATTGGAAACTTTCAAAAAAAGGGAAGTTGTTGGTTTCGATTCGGTTTTCGAACATCGAGTTTTCATCAGATCGCGACGTTTTGAGGCCTAAGAAATCTATTCGAACCATTTTCAGGTGGACGTCCACCTGTCCGTGTGTGTGTAAGTGTAAACTTCTTGTTGTCCGACGTTTTTTTATGTACCTGAAGATCGGAACGTTTTTCGCGGAACGAAAATAAGAAAAAAGAAATGAGAAGTAAAAAACCTACTGGACCTAGATTTCGAAAATGTTTCGCACGTCACCCGAAAATGACAGGCTACCCCTCACTACCCCTAAATTCGCCTTTAGCCACAAATTTCATGAATTATTTTCATTTTCGTTGCGTGAAAAACGTTCCGATCTTCAGGTACATGTTTTTTTTGGACGTTTCGAAGGCGACCGGAACTCGACCGGTCGAGTAATTTACGAGTTATTCGAAAAATAGAAATTTCGAAAACATTTTTTTAGATTTTTTTTGTATAACTCATGAACCACTTGCCCGATTTGCTTTAAAATGTACTCAGTTCTAAGTCTTCGTGAGTTCTATCGATTGCCACCAAGAACCCGACAAAATATCTCCGGACATAATATCCCCGACAAAATATCTTTTGATATAATTTTCACAATTTTTCTGAAAAACTAGCACCGAAATTAGTTGTGAACAGTACAAATAAAACATTTAAATAAAAAGACAAATTTTGCTGATAGGATATTTTGTCGGGGAATATTTTGTCCGTAGGATATTTTGTCGAGGATATTTTGTCGGGGGATGAAAACGCGCGGAATCGCTCAAATCGGTTTTTCCAAAGATATCGTCGGAAATTTTTTTTTTTTCAGTGAAATTATGTTCAGATTTTTTTGACGCGGGAATATTAGAATATTAAATGAAAAATAAATAAAAATGATGAGTTGATATAAGACTAAAAAATTTACGCGGATTTAGTGAACGCGGATTAAATCGGAGTAAATTTGAAGCGGATAATTGTTTATATATTTAACCCCCTCGGAGTGAATGCGGATTCAAATAAAACCCGCAATTACTCCCAATTATTTACAGTGCAAAGGTATAAAGTTATTAAGGAATTATGATATTTATGTATATATGAGTAGGGTAAAGAGTTGAGTGTAGAATAAAATAAAAGAAGTAATGATAGATACATTATACATTATATATGAAAGTATAATAGTACATAAAACGACCTTTGTGTAATGCAAGGTAAATCCGATCAACTTGACACCGAAAATTTATGAGCTCATTTGTTAAAATGAGGGGGAAGCTGTGTTATTGCTGCGTTGAATAAAAGTGAAAGGTCCTGTGTAACCTTGTGTATATCTAAGTAGTAATACTCTCCAGCGAATTCCAATGCTACCCACGTTCACAAATTAGTATTGAAAGTTTCTTAGGTCTTTCTGTGTTCATACATCTAAGCTGCCCATTTAATTTAAGCCTTCTACACCCTCCGTTTTATTTATTCTTAATAATCTTCCTTTTATCCTTTACCACTTATTAGTCCTTCAATTACGCCTTTTTTTTTATCACTTACATTTTTTAATTATCAAATTACCCGGCAATTAAATAACAATTACTTTGCTATATAAATAATTATTACTCACTTTGTATGGTTTGAGCATCGATCGTAAATTTCCTGATTCATTCAATTGTTCAATAGCATCTGCATCCTGTAATTTTATTAAATTTATTAATTTATTTTTCAAATTTTAAAAATGCATTTTATTTAAATAAATTTAAATTTTCCCGCCATAAATTCAACCGATTAAAAAAATAAATCGCTGTCAATAATTAAATTATTGTTAATCTAAAGAAAAATATTTATCATTTTTTAATTAACAACTCAGAAAAGTTTTTTAATTAATTAAAATTTTCCACTGAATCATAAATTCAAATGAATATCTTGTCAATAATAATAAAAAAAAAATTTGAACAAAGAGTAAACGATAAATTAAAAGCTTCCATTTAATATGACATTACTGTTATTATTATCATCATCGTCGAATGGATCTTTCTCGCAATATTTATCGTAGCCGTGTAAAATAGCAATAAATGTGAGGCTGTGATGGTGGAATGCAGTCCCCTTCATCTGTCAGTGTATGTGTATAAATATATTTTCCTCATGTATATACATATTTTTCTAATAGAGGAGAACAATCTCGACAAGTACAGCATTCGCTTATTCTTATTCAACAACTGAACACTTTGTATATGTATATATATATATATATATATATATATGTATACAGTAACAACCTACAAACATGTCTTTCTTTATATCTTTCTCTCTTATATGTATATATGTATATATAAATATTATTATTATAAAATTGGTTTCAATAGTCCTTCTCATACGGCCTTGGATCACATAGAGCTTGACATTTCACTTACGCGTGTATCTATTCTTTCGATTATTGCTCTCGGGATTGCATATTAAATATTTGATAGTAAAAAAAAAAAATAATAATAATAACAGTTACTAGTAGGGACAAGATTTTTGCCTTAATTTTTAAATGAATTATTGAAATGTTTGATATTGCCGCGAAAATATTTGTTTTATCATAAAAGTTTTCAAACAAAAGTTGTAGGAAATTTAATTTCCTAAAATAAATCTCTCGTATGATTTTTTTATACGACCAATATTTTCACCGCAATTCCAAAATTAAGTTTCATGATGAGTGATTCAAATTTTGGATAGTTACAAAAATCTTAATTTTGAAATTACGGCTTTCTTATTAGTCCTAAAAAAAAATTATAAGAGACATTTTTTTTATAAAATTAAATTTCCTACAACTTTTATTAAAAAAGTTTTTTGATACGACCAATATTTTCACCGTAATTCTGAAATTAAGTTTCATAATGAGTGATTCAAATTTTTGATAATTACAAAAATCTTAATTTTGAAATTACGGCTTTCTTATTAGTTCTAAGAAAAAATTATAAGAGACATTTTTTTTATAAAATTAAATTTCCTACAACTTTTGTTCACAAAATTTTTTTATACGACCAATATTTTTGCCGTAATTCCGAAATTAAGGTTCATAATGAGTGATTCAAATTTTTGATAATTACAAAAATCTTAATTTTGAAATTACGGCTTTTTTATTAGTCCTAAGAAAAAATTATAGGAGACATTTTTTTTATAAAATTAAATTTCCTACAACTTTTGTTCAAAAAATTTTTTTATACGACTAATATTTTTGCCTCAATATCAAAAATTTCACACCATTAATTATTAATTATTATTTTCAAATTAAAACCAAAATCCTGGCCCTAGTTATTAGTTATCACAAATTTTCCTCTATAGAATATAAAAAAAAATGCATCGACCAGTGTCAAGGTTTATAATCTTTTAAATAAAATAATAGAGTGGTAACTGTTGGTGTAAAAAAATCTATAACTATCAGTATCGGAATAACTCGGGTAGTATGGGGTCAGTTAGGATTAAATTCGTGGGTAAATCGATAATAACTATAGTGGGATGAAATAAAATAAAAGTGTTTTATAAAATATAATGAAACAAGAGACAAAATATAAAAAAATGAAATTTTATTCCCGTGAGATTTATATGTGGGTGAATGTTAACGCAAAAGCTAATCCCTTGTTGACAGATTTGAATTTTATTAAAAAAAAGGTAAATCTATAGTTACACTTTGTTTTTTTTTATTTGTTTTATATTTAGTTGTTTCTTTACTCTCCAGTTTATTAAAGTCTCGAGGAAATATAAATTTTATTTTTTAATTAAAAAAAAGAATATTGAGTTGCATGTTCCGGTGTCTTCGTGTCCGATTACGAAGCAACAAACTCCCACGCAAAATATTGCAAACGACTTTCCTAGAGTTTGTTATAATGTAGAGAACAGAAGTAGTCTACTACAAAGATCTATTTCACCATCACTGTTATATGTCGATACATATAGGCATATAATTTTGCGCAACACAATAAGACAGTACATAAAATTGTTTGCAGGTAAACATCTGGCTGTGACAGTTAATCACGTAGTTCGCTGCGTGGAAACAAAGTACATACTTATTGTCAGCTTATTATTATTATTGTTTTCTAAACTGTCAATAGAATCCATTTAAAAGGTCACTCTGTAGGTCTTGGTCATTTTTGACGTCACCAGATTTATATTATACTTTATATTTCCCGTGCCATAAATTTCCTATCAGCTATTTTCCTTATTTATTTTTTTTTAATACAAACTAGACCTCAAATGCAAACTGGTTGATCGCGGTTCGATAGAACGTAAACATCCGAAACACGTCACTCATTTATTCATTTTAAATTTCAAAATTTTATTCCATTAGCTCAAGACTTGAGACTGAAAATCATTTATATTGAAAAAAAAATTTTGAACGATTTTTGGGAATTTTTTTAAAGAAAACTACTGTATGGAATGTTCTTTTTTTAATGATATATTTGTCGATATATTATGAATACAAGATAAAATTTTTGGACGCAAAATTCAAAATTCAGCGAGTTATTCACAATCTCCCGCTCCAAAAAAAGTCCCCCCACTGCTGCAGTGACAGCGAACTTTGCAGTGGAGGAAATAAAAAAAACCAAAAAGTTTTTTAAACTAGAACCCATACAGGAGCTGCCAGAGTTGAACAACGGGCCCCTACTTGGCCCAGGACTGGGTAACCTAGCCTTGGCCGTCCAATGGCAACCCAGACTTGGGCCAAGACTGGGTAACCTAGCCTTGGCCGTCCAATGGCAACCCAGACTTGGGCCAAGACTGGGTAACCTAGCCTTGGCCATTCAATGGCAAGCCAGTCTTGGGCCAAGACTGGGTAACCTAGTCTTGGCCGTCCAATGGCAACCCAGACTTACGCCAAGACTGGGTAACCTAGCCTTGGCCATCCAATGGCAAGCCAGGCTTGGGCCAGGACTGGGTAACCTAGCCTTGGCCGTTACAATGATTACCCGGGCTTGGGCCAAGGTAGGATTACCCAAGTTTGGATATACCCATGGTTTATACAAGTAGATCATATAAATGTACCAGTTCAACGTTAGTAGGTTCGTCCAGTAGCTACCGTTCGGACCCAGTAATCAGAAGGACGGTAGTTCGCGCCCAGAGTCCAGCAGAATTTCCACCGAGTTTTTTTCACATCATTTACCTCCCTTAAATAATTAAAACGTTAATGATCATGAATTCTACGAGGTTAATAATAATAAATTTTTTTTAATTAAATTTATTCGTTTCCTGGAAGCCTGGGCCAGGTCTGGCAACCAAGCATGGGCCAGGTCTGGTAACCAAGCATGGGCCAGGTCTGGCAACCAGGCTTGGCCCGAGATTATCATTCCAGGCTTCTACCAAAGCTGGGCCAAGACTGGCTTACAAGCCTGGCCCAAGGTTCTACAAAGTTGGGCCAAGTCTGGGCCAAGCTTGGGCCCGTGGTACTTTCCTCTCTGGGAAGGTATTTTTCGTATCATGACCCTCGGGCTAAGAAAAAAATTGAAATTTAACAAAATGGCGGAGTTTAAAAAGAAATTCAAATTTCGCGGGAAAATTTGATTTTGGCCCGCCAAAATTACATTTTTGATTCGATCGGAAAACTGGAGGTTCATAGTACGTAGAAACATATCGATACTGCCATTGTAATACGTCGTATCCCACAAAATTTGACATTTTCATTTTTCTTGAAAAATGGAACCATTGTAACAATATGCAGCTTATGTCCAAATTTTAGAGGTCAAATTGTTCATTCAGTATTTTTAAATAAATATTCTAATATGTCGTATTCCACATTCGCATAGGTTCAGTCACGTTTAATTTTTTCAATTTTAAGTTAATTTTAAGGAACTAATTAACGACATCAATAAGAAGGTAATTATGCATAATTTTGGACTCTTCTTACAACAAATAATTCAAAATTACTAGCGTACATGTTTCGCGCGCAAGCGCGCGCGTGTCTTTTTTCATATATTTATTTTAATGTATATTTTCGTGTCGTTTGCATATATTTTTTTTTGCTTTCGACCAATCACGTTACGAATAGTTTGGCATCACATATATTTCATCTAAATTTTATTATAGGATTTTTTTCTACAAACTACTACAAATGCCTGAATTTTATGAAAAACATGAAAATAAAATTTTAGGTTATATCAATGTAAACATATTACAAATAATTTTCTTTGCCGACCGTGAAACGTTTTTATCGACTCCTGAAAAATTTCCCAAATGTGTGTGAAAAATTTCCCAAATGTGATACGACGTATGAAAATGACAGTATCGTTATAAAAGAAGCTGCGATCGAATCAAATCGATCGGATAATTTGTCTTCGAGTTATAACTGCAAAAATTTTGAAAAATGTATTTTCGAGAACCGACAAGCGGCTGCTCTTCAAATGACTGTAACTCAAAAAAACTAGATATGCACTAGAAATTGTAGTATGTTATTTTTGAAGCTATAGACTCAAAATATGAAAAAAAAAACAATTTTTCAAAATTTCACACTAGTGGTCCCCCTTAATTCATTTGAAATAAATTTGAAAAAAAAAAAAGTTTTAATCTATCTTCTATTTCATACGCGTCTCGTTCTTTCATAGTTACGTAATACGAAGACACGAGGTAATAAAATGAGATACGATCAGTATAATAAGCTAACAGTTGACGTGAAATGTCAAAGATAAACTCTGATGAGTCTTCTCTGTAGCTCGTGTGTATGAAGACGATAGACATAGTATTAATAATAATAATAATACATAATGCCGAATGGAATTTCTAGTTATCTAAGTATGTGAGAAGTTTAATAAAACATATATACATATATATTGTATATAAAATTCGAAATTTTTTTATTTGTAGGACATAAAATATAAACCGTCTATAAATATTTAGGACGTGTGAATTATTTTCCAATGATGGGACTTAAATGAGTTGAGTTATTTTTATAGTTTTAATGACAATACTGAATTTATTATTAAATATATATGAGAGACAACATATACACAATAGAGTGTGTAGTTGAAAAACCAGTATGTGCTATATATATATGTGTGTATGTATATCTACTATATAACGAGCTCTTTGACTGAGTACTCTCAGTACCATATCATATATATGTACAATGTATGTGTGTATGCATATGCTTGTAGAAAGACAGAAGAGGTAAACATATATAAGAGGCATATATATATGATGGAAAATTGCCACTTACCCCGATATGCTGACCGTCGATGAAGAGCTGTGGAACTTGTACGTAATCACTCGCTAGACGATCCTTCAATTCTGTTTGCAATCCTGAACTTCTATACAAGTCACGTTCTTCATATTGTACCATATGAGTATTTAGAATGTGACGCATTTTTAAACATGCAAATCGGGTTTTTGGTACAACTCCCATTGACGTTGTGTATACTACTACTTTACCGGCATCTTTTTGTCGGAAATTCTGGAAAATTTTTTTTAATTATCACATTTATGTATTGATATAAATATAAGGAATTTGTTATAAAATTTTCATAGCGAATTGTCGAATTTGAGACAACTCTGAACTTCGAGTTCACCATTTTTGGAACTTAAATTTTTATGGTTTTACACGGAAAATGAACTATATAAATTGAGAATGACAAGTAATATAATGATACAGTGATCAGTAAATACCATCATTCTAAATAGTAATTTTTTTATTTGTGATTAAAACGTGAATAATTACAGGATAAGTATGAAAATTTATTGTCTATGTAAGAAAAATGACTATTTGAACTTTAAAAATCGTAACTGAAACTTGGAAAATTGAAGACTCGTGTTATAAAATTTACTATTTGAATGTTAAAATTCTCCATATTGACAACCGGGTTCCGGATTATAATTTCAAATAGTAATTTTTAGAGTTTATTTTTTTCCGTGTAGGTCCTTTGGAATTTTGTGAGTAGAAATTATGAAATTTTTGAAATATTTTTACACTGTAAAAAGAGCGGTATTAAAAATGGACTCATTTTAACTCCGCCCGGTGTTAAAATGAAATTACACCGGTGTAGGAAATGTAATTCGGCGGTGTCAAACTGCGTCCGCTTGGAGTATTAACTTTAAGATTATAAAACAGAAAAAATGTCAGTTCTTTATGAAAATTAATAAAAATATCATTTATTAACAAGTATAGTAGAGTAAGTAAAAATATTCACAAATTAAAATATTTTAACACCGGTCTAGAATATTTACACCGGCGGCGGCGTTATTTTAACACCGGGGAATTTTTTTTAACACCGGTACAGAATATTTACACCGGCAGCGGCGTTATTTTCACACCACTTTCGGTGTTGAAATTTAACACCGCCCATTTTAACACCTACACCGCTTGGACTTACCCCGGTGATGTTTTAAAGTGTAGTTTTGAGATCGTTGAAAAAATATATTCAAATTGACTGAGCAGTTTTTGACTCATCAGAACTGATCGATACAAGATCGAGATAAATTTTTGAAATTTTCAAAACGATCAACTCAAAATTCAGAACTATCTCAAATTTGGAATGTTACGAAACATTTGGAACGAATTTTATTTATATATTTGATTACTTTATTATATATATCAAAAGCTAAGCATATATATTATATAGAAATATATGATTAATTAAGTTATTAAACGTAATGTTAATTAAAGAAAGAATAAATTAAAAATTAATATTTTATGTACCATCATAATTTTCTTAGTGTTTAAATGAGCGATTAATATACCTTTATTTATTATTATAATATATATATATATATATATATATGTATGTAATATAGTATAAAATATGTTCCAGTTTCACAATTTATACGTCCATTTAATTCTAATAATAATTAGTTCATAATATACTTATATATATCAATTTTCGCTTTTGTACCCGATTCACGTCTTTCACACAATCTATTAATAAATATATTAATATATATATATATATAAATTAATTACTCAATAATATAATTATAAATCTAAACTTCATAAATCTATCTTTCTCTTATATCTTAAAATAATTATTTTTATTGATTCCTATTATAAATATTTATTTTAAGAAATGAAAATTTATGCATTAGATTATTATATACGTAATATAGATAATTTAGTTGTTACGTTATCGTATAATTATCTCGAAGGTTTAGAGAAAATCAATCTGTGTCTCAACAGCTTACAAAATATTTTTTTAATTATAATTTATAAATATTTACATTTTATTTCAAATTAAAAAAATACTTTTCCTAACCAACAAACAAAATTCAAATTTCCCTCTTACCCCTTCCCCCGGTCAATTAAAAAAAAACTTAATTCTCATATATTTTTACCAAAATTACAATCGAATATGATTTCAAAAATCAGTAGAAATTTAAGTATTTGAACCCTCATATATTTTTTGTGTCGTGACCCTGTAATGGCATTTTGCTGTTGCACGGAAAAAACAGAATATTAAAAATGAATAAATAATAGTAAAAAGTGGAATCTGTTATCAATAATTAGTACTATTATGTACTTAATGCAAAGTAGTTTACTAATTTTTGTAGATTCCTAAAAACTACTATCAATTATTTCAAAAAGTAAGTAAATATTATTACTTTTAGGTATATAAATACGTGACTTATTAGTAAAAATTAATTAATTTATGGCATACATCTATTAAAAAGTAATGATTGGTCAAATTAAGAATTGCTATCTTAGATACTGATTTTTCCAGCCGAAAAATTGCAAAAGTTACAAACTTTTATTTTATAAATTCGATATCACTGATCAATTATTAGCTTAAAATATCATTTATTCGTCATTATAAATTAATTTACAATATACATAAATCGAATAAGTGGTAAATAACAAAATGAAAAATTAGTATACTAGATACTGATTTTTTGCTCATAAAAATACCGAAAACTTTTAACTCTTATTTTATAAATTCTATCCCATTGGCTAATAATTAATATAAAATGTTATTTATTCGTTATTATAAATTAATTTATGATATACATAAATCGAATAAGTGGTAAATTTTTCAAATTTTTCAATGTTTATTTGAATAGTAATAAATAACTGTAGAAACCAATTTATCAATTCTTTTTCATATTAATTTTAATATACGAAATTACGAATTTTGCTCTTCTATGTGTATCAAATTTTAATATAAATAATAGCCATTTTGTAATATATAAAGATCCTGGTTTGATATTACCATACAAATATACTAATTTTAAGTCAAAAATAAACTACAAACTATTAAAATTTTTAGCATCATTTTTTTCCGTGTGGGTTTTGAATAAATAAATGATAAAAAATTACATGTTTAGTTATTTGTTTATGATATTTGCTCAATGCATTAAGCAAATGTACGTACTGTAGATACGCATATTTATTGCAGAGCCATAAGATTTTCTTCTAATGCGTTACGTAAAAGCGTGTCGTATTTGAGGGACAAAGATTGTGATTTTGTTAAATAAACTTTCACTACGACTAGATATATTACTCTGTAGGAGTACTGGTACTGTTTATGACTGAAGTAGCATTTAAATACGATTTATAAAACATACGTAACTATAAAAATATATATACTCTTACGTATATCAGACGCACCTGTCATGATTTATATATATATTTATATAAATGAGCATCGACTTAATAGATACGAGAATGTTTTATTGTACAGCTTGCAAAGGCTGTATCTCAATAATTTTGAAAAAAAATTTCAAGTAAAATTTGCATACAGCGAAAAAAGGGGAGAAACGGAAATCTGTAGTTTTTGTAATTTAAAATAATTAGAGGTAGTTGACTAGTTCTGCAAAGAATAACCTTTGGTAACGGAAACGGTTTTTGTTACTTGCAGTGTCCTTTAGAAGAAGAAACTACAGGAAATTCTAGAAAATTAGTTGATTCCTGGTCTGAAGCCTCTATAATGCGCAGAAAGTGCAGGTCTATGTTATCATCTATTATTTGAGAACTTTATAACTTTGGTCCTGCAGGAGATAACTGCACACAACATAAACGTTTTTTGTCGTATATAGTGTCCTTTAGAAGATAAAACTATAAAATATCCTAAGAAATTATCTTAGTCCAGAAAAAATTGCATCAAAGTCCTGCGAATTTGCAAATCTGTAAAATTACGACCTACAGACCTTTAAATATTAACAGGTTTGTTTCTGTTGGGAATAACCCTGCATAACATAAACGTTTTTTGTCGTATATAGTGTCCTTCAGAAGACAAAACTATAAAATATCCTAAGAAATTATCTTAGTCCAGAAAAAATTGCATCAAAGTCCTGCGAATTTGCAAATCTGTAAAATTACGACCTACAGACCTTTAAATATTAATAGGTTTGTTTCTGTTGGGAATAACTCTGCATAACATAACCGTTTTTTGTCATATATAGTGTCCTTTAAAAGATAAAAATATAAAAAATCCTAAGAAATCATCTTAGTCCAGAAAAAATTTAACCAAAATCCTGCGAATTTGTAAATCTGTAAAATTACGACCTATAGACCTTTAAATATTAATAGGTTTGTTTCTGTTGGGAATAACCCTGCATAACATAAACGTTTTTTGTCGTATATAGTGTCCTTTAGAAGATAAAAATATAAAATATCCTAAGAAATCATCTTCCCATACAGGAAAATACGACGGGGCCAGATATGGGCCACGCTTGGCGCAATGCTGTCGATCTCTGGCCCATGCTTGTAAACCCGCTTTGGCCCAGCTTTGGCAAAAGTCTGGGATGATAACAGGGTGCCAGGCTTGGTTGTTACCATTGGCCCAGGCATCATTGCCAAGGCTGGCCCATGCTTGCTTGCCAGACTTGGCCCATGCATCGACAAAACAAATAAATTTAATTAAAAAAAAATTTTATTATTATTATCCTAATAGAGTTTGTGTGATTATTAACGTTTAAACTATTTAAGTGAGGTAAATGACGTAAAAAAACTCGGTGAAAATTCTGCTGGGCTCTGGGCGCGAACTGCCGTCCTTCTGATCGCTAGGTTTGAACGGTAGCTACTGGACGAACCTACTAATGTTGAACTGAAACTTTCATATGTTGTACTTATTCATTTTACTACAACCACTTGGTTTTATGAAATATAAAGAGCAATTAAATAAATATTTTCGATTAAGAAAAAAAATAATAATTTCGTATTATTTTTATTATAATTACATAATTTTTAAAAATAAAATTTATTAAATTTAATTGATTATTTATCAAGAACCCAGTTGAATTGTCTTGCTCTACCACTAATATTAAAAATAACATTTATTATAAAAATTCATGAGTTATTTCTTACTTAAATTAATTTTTATAACTAAAATTATAAAATTACGGTTATTGATTGCAAATAACAACGAACTAAAAAATATTTCAATTATTAGTTGTAAATAATTTTAATCGCAATATTATAATTTATAATATTTATTAATTAAAACTTATTTTAATTCAAAAATAAATAATTATTAATTTAAAAAACCATAATAATGAGTTAATTGAATAATTAATAAAAAACGTAGGTTAACCAATTCTGGCCCAACGATGGGGAACTATAGGTGTAGCCGAACTTGGACAATCCTACCTTGGCCCAAATCTGGCTTGCCATTGAATGATCAAGGCAGGGGAACCTAGTCTTGACCCAGGCTCGGGAAATGATTGGAATGGCCATGATTGAGTAATCATTCTTGACCCAAGAATGGGCCAATATCGACGTGCCAAAGCTAGGTTCCCCAGTGCTGAGCCAAGGAGGGCCCCTACGTTCAACTCTGGCAGCTCCTGCATGGGTTAGTCCAGAAAAAATGTCACCGAAATTCTGCAAATATTCAAATCTGTAAAATTACGAGCTATGAAGTCTAGGCATTAATAGATTAACTTCTCTAAGAAATAACCCTACATAACATAAGCGTTTTTTGTCCCTTATAGTGTCCTTTAGAAGATAAAAATACAAAATATCCTAAGAAATCATCTTAGTCCAGAAAAAATGTCACCGAAATTCTGCAAATATTAAAATCTGTAAAATTACGAGCTATGAAGTCTAGGCATTAATAGATTATCTTCTCTAAGAAATAACCCTACATAACATAAACGTTTTTTGTCCCTTATAGTGTCCTTTAGAAGATAAACATATAAAAAATTCTAAGAAATTGTCTTAGTCCAGAAAAAATTGCATCAAAGTCCAGCAAATTTGCAAATCTGTCAAATTTCGACTTATTATTACTTATTGACCTTTAAATATTAGTAGGTTTGTTTCTGTTGGGAATAACCCAGCATAACATAAACGTTTTTTGTCCCTTACAGTGTCCTTTAGAAGATAAAAGTATAAAAAATTTCAAAATAAATTTATACTCCATTATTTTAAAAATATTTAAATAATATATTAATAATTTCACTCGATGGTTAAAGGAAAATTAATTGAAGTAAAACAATTTAAAAGAATCTCGTGCTTTAATTACTCGAACGCATTATTTAAATGAAATTGTATAATCTCAGTACTTGTTACTTTCATATTAATAAATAAATTACAATAAATAGAACGCAGTGAAAAGAGAAAAATACTGAAGATTGAAAGCACTGACGTGTTACTTATTCTCTCCAGTATTGTATCGGATTGTATTGTGTTGTATATCTATATCTATATATATATATCTATAATATTACAAAGATCGTAACATGAAACATCGACAGCCGATTTGCTTCGAATGTACTAGTGCACTACGAATCATTCGTGCTTGCGCGAATAAACGATTTTTACAATTGGACCGTAACATTTTACGTTTTAGTTTTCTCTGCCATCCTTTCCATTCCTTTCCTATTTCAGTCTCCCAAGCTATTTAGATTCCCTTCATTGCTTTCATGACATTGTATTTAAATCACAAGTACTATTATTTTCACAAAATTTTATTCGAATAATTGTAGTAATAAAAAAAGTTCAGCTTTTTTTTTCCACGCCATTACATTCTGAAATATTTTACAAATTCATTTTAATTAATTTTAATTAATTACGCTTTGATTAAATCCGCGTAAATCCTCACATAATAAATTTAATTGTTGGTTCAATCGATCATAATTTATTACAGCCCGTGTACTTAAAATTTGTAATTATTATTTTTAATTAATATTTTATTATCTTGTAATTATCACAAATTTCCCATAAACAAAATACTAATTTATTTACTTGGCTTAATAATTTTAAGATTAATTTTTTTATCATAAATCACGAGTAATTAGTACGTGTGTGTTAATTAAATAATGTGATTTTTTAACGTTTATTTTTAGTTGTGAGTTAACAAAGTTTGTGGTTAAATAATTATAGAAAGAGCCTAATTTATATTTTGAGTATTTAATGGTTGGGTGATTTTTTTATTTCGTGACGGTTCAATGATATTATTTATTACAGGAGTGTCTAGTCTTTAGTTAATATCATATACTTTCGGTCTTGGGTTCCACGAAAAAAATCTAAAATTTTTTTACTGTGGATTAATGTAAGCCTCGTTTATTTTTATTGTTAATTATTTAATGTTGCAGGGTGTGTTTTATTTGAAATTTTATAAAAAGAATAATAAAATTTATAAAAGTGAATAAGGAAAGTTTTAGTTCCCGCCATATCTCTATGATAGAATTAATTACACTGTAAAAAATTGGTGGAGTTAACGTGGAGTAAATCCGAAGGTAATGCAAAGCGGATGACTGTTTATTTTTTTAATTCCCTGGGAGTGAAATTTACTCCGAAGAGGAGTTTATTTTAATATTCAAACTCCGGGTCGGAGTGAATACGGATTTAAATGAAATCCAGACTCCAAAATCACTCCGCTGAAAAAACGTGACCGTGTAGATTTTTTTGAAAAATTCCATAATTAAACTGAAATAAATCGGGAGTCAATTCGGAGTGATCACGAATTTTAATTCACTTAGTTTTGGAGTTTCAAAAAAAAAATCACTTCGCATACGGAATTGATAGAGAGTTAGTTTTTTTAGCGGAGTGATTTCGGATTGGTCTGAATTTTATTTAAATCCGCATTCGCTACACTGTAAAAAATCACCGGGGTAAGTCCAAGCGGTGTAGGTGTTAAAATTATCGATGTTAAATTTACCCCCGAAAGCGGTGTGAAAATAACGCCGCCACTGGTGTAAATATTCTGTACCGGTGTTAAAATAACGCCGCCGTCGGTGTAAATATTCTAGACCGGTGTTAAAATATTTTATTTTGTGAATATTTTTACTTACTCGATCACTATACTAGTTGATAAATGATATTTTTTATTAATTTTCATAAAGAACTGACATTTTTTGTGTTTTATAATCTTTAAAGTTAATACTCCAAGCGTACGCAATTTACCCCGCTTTTACACCGGCATTACTCCGCTTTTACACCTGTTACCCCGCTTTTACACCGGTTACCCTGCTTTTACACCGGTTTTACTCCGCTTTCACACCGGTTACCCCGCTTTAACACCGGTATTTTTAACACCGTTGTATTACTCCTCCTACACCGGTGTAATTTCATTTTTACACCGGGCGGAGTTAAAACGAGTCCATTTTTAACACCGCTCTTTTTACAGTGTATGATTCGGAATTTTAATATTGAAATAAATTTCAATTTGGAGTGAATTTCACTCCAAGGGAATTAAATTAAATACACAGACATCCGCTCTGCATTTACTTTAAATGTAATCAGAGTTCACTCCGCAAATTTTTTAGTGTAAATCAATTATTGAAATCAATTAATGAAAAGATCTGAAAGTAAATTTTCAAGACTTTAATAAACGAGTAAATCATATTTACCAAATTTGGTAGTGATACTCGAGCAGTCCCTACGTGATTGCAGGTTACTCGAGTAAACGATATCGTTTTTAATTAAAAAAATACGTAATTCCAAATTTTTTTTCTTATTTTTAGAAACCAGATTAAGAAATTTTAAAAATCAGACACGATTTTAATTTTCGTTTTTTAAAAAAAAAAAATTACAATTACAAAATTTGCATTACAAAAAAAATTTGATCTGATAGAAATTTCAAATTATTGATTTCTTATATAATCAGGACATAATTATTATACGAAATATATATGACATTTCTAATTGAATAAATTTTTTTTTACTATTACCGCTTATTTAAAGAGTAAACATTAAACCTCCGACACTAATTTAAATAAAAAAATAAAAAAAAAAAAAGTCAATAATATCAACAGAGGATAAATTGAGCTCTAGGTCCGTGAAAACAGAAAAATATTATCATTAGTGATTGCGGATAAAGAATAGCAAAGTAGAAAGAAACTATTGATCATATCCAACGCATGCGTTGTAATAAAAAACGCCATTCGGCAGCCGAAATGGAAGGTAGATTTTCCAATTAATCTATATAAAAAGTTACATACATACATATCTTGTGATACATGTTAGTGTAAAGTCATGATATGAAATTAGGCTCGTTTTCTAAGAGTGAGGGTAAAAAAAGGCATCGACTATTATCGATAGAGAACTTCAGATAGTTGATTTGACAAAACATTATATAGGTAATGTACCAAACTAACCTTCACGTAAACAAAGTATAGAAAATTTAATTAGTATGAGATCATAATTGTAATCGCTATTACGATGGCAAGACCAGTTATGATTATAGGACGTACAGGTACGATTGAAACATCATAAATAATAAAAGAAATACTTTTAAAATATAAAATAGCTGTGAAATTTACAGGTTATTTTGTTCACAATAAAATACAACTGACGAAACTGAATTATAATGGAACATGCATAAGTTATGTGGAATGAAAACCATATTTTCAATATTTTTTGATTCCATTGAAATTTTCAAGGCTATCAAATTATTGGAAGAAATGGTCAAAACCTAAAGTTTAAGGTCATAAATTAAAGCTTACTAAACAAGCTTGAAGAGACTTTTTACTGAAATTGTCTATCAGTTTTAGTTTTAATGTTATATGAACTTCAACAGTGAATAAAAACTGATTTTTTCGAAAAATCGTTAAAATTTAAAACAGCCATAACTTTTAAACTAATCAACAAATTGAGGCCATCTTTGAACTTAACCGTGATAATCGCTTGTAGAATAAGTGTAGAAAATTTCATTAAGAACTGATAAGAACTGTGGGTGCTATCGTAATGACAAGACCAGTGATAATCATAGGGCATAGAGGTACATTTGATAAATCATAAGTAATAAAAGAAATACTTTTAAAATATAAAATAGCTGTGAAATTTACAGGTTATTTTGTTCACAATAAAATACAACTGACGAAACTGAATTATAATGGAACATGCATAAGTTATGCGGAATGAAAACCATGTTTTCAATATTTTTCGATTCCATTGAAATTTTCAAGGCTATCAAATTATTGGAAGAAATGGTCAAAACATTAAGTTTGACGTCATAAATTAAAGCTTATTAGTCAAGCTTTAAAATACTTTTTACAGAAATTATCCATGAGTTTTAGTTTTAAAGTTATATGAATTTTAAGAGTGATTAAAAACTGATTTTTTCGAAAAATCGTTAAAATTTCAAACAGCCATAACTTTTAAACTAATCAACTGATTCAGCCCATCTTCGAACGCAACTGTAGTAATTACACATAGAATAAGTGCAGAAAATTTCATTAAGATCGGATAAGAATCGTAGACGCAATCGTGTCTTCAAAAGTCGGTCTATCCCATACATATATAAATTTTTTAACGAATGGTATTTTTGAACTCTACTCAACTAATTATGAAAGTTTATGACGAAATTCCTTAAAAATCGACCATAAGGACAAATACAATAGTTAGATTTAAAAAAAAATCGATCTAAAAATATATATATCAATAAATAATATTTTATTTCCACGATTTCTCTAATAACTATAATACGATTGATCGACTAATTTTTTTTATGTTACTCCTATAAAATTACCAGTCTAATAAATTCAAACTCGTTGAAAGTTGAGTAATTTTTTCCTCGCGATAAACGATTGATGCGAAACGAAATTAAAAATACAAATAAACTTTAATACCGTTTTTTATTTAAACGTAATTATAATTTTAAAAATTTGAAATGAAATGATTTGTGTAATTTATAAAAGCGCTCGTGACTGTATAATAGTCGTTCACTGTCAGTGGCTGTTTATCACATTTGGTTACAAAAGAAGAGGGTTGTAATAAGAGTGTTCTATTCATCTGGGCTGAGCAACTCTGTCATTTGTATAATAACAGGCTTAAGATCATGTTTTTATTTCTATTGTTCACTTTTTTAATTTTAATTTTAGTTTTTTTTGCTATTATGACTATTATTACTATCATTCTTTTGAGGATGTTGCAAAGTTAAGTGCCAGCCAGGCTTTCACGATATCATTGCTGAGAAGTAGTACGATATATTTATTATATATACGTATATTCATATTCCCAAAACGAGAAAGACTGTGTTACTGAGGAGAAATTAATAATAATAATATTTATGGCGAATTACTACAAGATTTATGTCTTTTTTTTTTTATGTTAATTAGTTTGGAAATTTCGAATGCAAGTCTACTTATTTATTGTTGTGTTAATTAATTTTTAAGCTATTTAAATATTTAGTTCAAAAATTGAGAAAAGAAATGGGAGCATGACATTTTTTTTTGTCAAGAATTATTTTATTTTGAAAATAATTTAAAAATTTATTTGAACTAAAATTAAAATGTGGGGAGTAATGGAAATTTACAAAAGAAATTTTGAAGTAAAAAAAAATTTTTTGATAATTTTTTATGATCCTGAAGTTAGCAGCCAATTAAAAATTTTCTTTTTTTTGTTCAACAATTTAATTAAAAAAAATCGGTCTGTCAGATGACCCTGCGGGCCAGCCCCAAAACTTCCCGCTGTTTTCGAGCTCGTTGAGCTCGAAAACATTATTGTGAATACATTTTCGAGCTCTTCGAGCTCGCAAATACTTTTGTATGCCATTGTTTTGTAAAAAACCATTTTTTAGCATTTCTTTCTCCCACGATATCTCGCGAACGAATTAACAGATTTTGATGGTTGAGGCGGCAATCGACGTGTTTTATCAAGTTCTAAAGCTGATCAAATTTTGAAATCGATTTATCGAGTCGTTTTTGAGAAATTTCGAAAAAACCAAAAAAAAATTTTTTTTTGAATTCTTTCGTCAACGGTTTCTCTTGAACGAATGAACCGATTTTGATGGTTGAGGTGGCATTCGACGCGGCTTATAGAGTTTTAGAGCTGATTAGATTTTGGAATAAATCCATCGAGCAAATTAAAAGTTATCCAAATAAAACATTTTCGAAAAAATTTTATTTTTGAAATATCTCTGAACGCACCCTACCGATTAAGTTCAAATTTTTACGGCTTCAAGACATTAACAAGCCGCGTCGAATGACACCTCAACGATCAAAATCGGTTCATCCGTTCAAGAGTTATGAATATTTACATACATACATACGTACGTACGTACGTACACACATACATACACTCGGACATCATCGTAAAATTAGTCAGGATAGCTTCCTAGGACCTCGAAACGTCGACATCTGATGGAAATTCGATTTTCGTAAATCGGACCGAAACCAATAACTTCCCGAATTTTTGAAAATTTACAATTTTCTTAGCGGGAAGTTAAAAAAATTTGCACATGTAGAAAATTAAAAATTCTATAGGTGCAATTTTTTAAAATATTTTTTTTTTTATAATTTATCGTTTGAAAAAAATCCAAAAATTATTAGACGTCCGCTAACTTCAGTTTCGTAATTTTTTTGGGATTTCTTAAATAAGAAAAAAAATTGTGAGTTTTTTTATGGCTGCTTAATTTCGTCAGTGCGCTCACTTGCTTTAATAAAAATTTGTCTTTGAAAAAAAGGACCCGAGGTTTGAAAAAAATTCATTTTTAATTCATGCTGGTAAAAGAGGACGAGATAATTTGTAAGGGTAAAGAGTTAAAAAAAAAAATTAGCTCTTGGTAGACGTAAATATTGAAAGTGGGCAGTCATGCGTTTCTGCGACTTAATTAAAAAAATTTTTCTACTTGAAAATATTTTTAAAATCCCAACTTTCTTCTTGTAAAAATTATTTAAAAAAAAAAATTTTTTTACTATGAAATATAAACAGCAGTAAAAAATATTTTTATTTTCCTAATAATAAAAAAATAAATATAAAATTCCTCATACTTTCCCTACTTATCATTCCCACTGTAAACAACTTTTTTTACGCGTATTTTTGAATAACTTAAAGCCTCTTTTAACCGGCGGTTAAAATTAAATAAATAAATTGCTTTCGGAAATTAAAATTCAATACTCGTCAGGTGAAATAATAACTGCAACAATTTGTACTGCTTTCTTAAAAAAAAATTTTAAATTAAAAACCCCAATAGATAAACAAATAAATATGTATTTCGAAATGATATTTAAATAATTTTGTTTTTACGTAATGTTGTGAATAGTTTGTGTAAACTATAGATTTTATTCCAGACGTTTACATTTGATCCTATCATAACTCGAAAGTGGAATGTGTATACATATTATATATAAATATATATGTTCTATCAAACCCTCAGACAGGTTTGAAGACACGAATGGAATCCTAAATTACATACACACTTTCCTAAATACATTTAATTACGTAAATTTAATTATTTTAAGTCTACTAAATAAATATTAATTCCAACAACAACAACAACAACAACAACAATAATAATAATAATAATAACGAGCAACCTACAGACACTACATAACTACCCGAGTATTACTGCCAAATTTATTAAGTATGATTTGAATTTAATTGTTTATTAAAATCTCTACTCTAAAATTTCCTCTAGAATTTTTAGTTTATTTTTATTATAATTGAAATATTGGTCTTATAAAAAATTTTTTCAAACAAAAGTTGTAGGAAAATTTATTTACTAGAGAAAATGTCTCTTATGATTTTTTTATATGACCAATAATTTCACCGTAATTTCGAAATTAAGATTCATAATGAATGGTTCAAATTTTTGTTGATTATGAAAATCGTAATTTTGAAATTACGGTGAAAATATTGGTCGTATAAAAAAATCATAAGAGACATTTTCTCTAGTACATAAATTTTCCTACAACTTTTATTTGAAAAGTTTTTTTACATGACCAATATTTTCACCGTAATTCCAAAATTGAGATTCATAATGAATTTTTCAAATTTTTGTTGATTATGAAAATCTTAATTTTAAAATTACGGTGAAAATATTGGTCGTATGAAAAAATCATAAGAGACATTTTCTCTAGTAAATAGATTTTCCTACAACTTTTATTTAAAAAGTTTTTTTACATGACCAATATTTTCACCGTAATTCCAAAATTGAGATTCATAATGAATTATTCAAATTTTTGTTAATTATGAAAATCTTAATTTTGAAATTACGGTGAAAATATTGGTCGTATAAAAAAATCATAAGAGACATTTTCTCTAGTAAATAAATTTTCCTACAACTTTTATTTCAAAAATTTTTTTATATGACCAATATTTCTACTGTAATTTCAAAATTTGACACCATTAATTATTAATTGTTATTGTTAAATGAAATAAAAAATTCGGGTCCTACTCATCATTAACTCGCAATCTTATTGATTTCGATGATTGTATAATCATGAAATCCTTAAAAAAAAAATCTACACACAATTTTTTTTTTTATTAATCGTCTGATATATTTTTTTTCACTGATACCAAATTAAGTTTTGAAAATTTTTATTATTATAGAAGACATGGCATATTTTTTTCCCGCGTAATTCAAATGTATTTCGAATGATATCGATTCATCTCAATACTTGACAATAAAATAGAGTTTAAATTTTCATTATTCTCTCAATAATATAGACGATAATAATAATAAATATTATTATTATTTATTTACTTACTTACAATTACAAATAAAAATTATTTTTCAAATGAAATATTTATAAATTATTAGTTTGAATTGATTAAGTAACTGAAATATAGTTATAGATAAATAAACTTCCGCGAATTATATCCAGACTTGCAAAGAATGTCACACATGACTTCCTATGTACGTTATGTTACCGCACTATTTATTATTTTTACTCTTTACTTAACTTTTTTTTCTCATCTTAAGTACTCATATATATATATTTGCTTTTATTTACCTTTTTAAAACATGACGTTAAATTTTTTACACACACACATATATATATATTTTTTTCATACTTTTCCTCGAGGCGAAATCGTGACTTGTGAGTGAGCGAGAGTCACGCACGAGATTGTAAATGTAATCTTAATGAATGGCCAGCAATCAAGAATTATCTTCAGGAGTATGATACTACTTATTTACACTATGATAGTGTGCATTAAATACTTGTATTAAATTAGAACATCAGAAGTGTAAGACTAGAAATTTTGAACATGAATAAGAAAGCTTTTAATGTGAAAATTTAGTTAAAGCTCTTTAATTTTTTTAAGTAGTTGTTTGTTTGTCTGTTTCAGTCTTCAAACATTAGTTTGTAATTTTTATTATTCGTGATAACCTCGTTTGTGTTTGAGTTTGTGTTGTAATGAAGAAATAGGTATTGTGATTAAGTTAGAAATAATTTACTGGGATGGAAGTGAAAGGCTACTAAGATAATGGATATTGCAGTATTTACAAATATTGACGTTTATATTTATATATTTTTTAATAATTGTTGATACTTGTGTAAACTGGGTTAAAGATTTAACAGTTGCAAAAAAATTTTTTTTTTTTTAATCACTTTTAATTCAAAATTACTTAAATTTCATGTTCTTCAAATTATTTTTTTTATAACTTTTGTAAATTCCCGGGTCGAAATTTGGAGCCCATTTTGAACCTTCTAAAGTCGGATCTATTTCGGACGGAGGCTCAAAATACACTGTAAAAAATTGGGAGTTAATCCGGAGTGAATCTGGATTTAATTTAAATCCGAATTCACTCTGCATTCACTCCGCCACTTGGAGTTCCGGAGTTTTAGAAAAAATTACTACGCATGCGAAGTGAATTGGGGTTTTTTTTAGCAGAGTGATCTTGGAGTGACGCGGATTTTATTTCACTCCCAATTCACTCCAGTCCGGAGTTTTAACATTTAAATTAATTTATATTAAACTGTTATACAGTGAGTGTGTGCGAGTTCGCGTGTGTGTGTGTGTGCGTATCAGCTGATCAATCATGTAAGATCCGAGTTTTTACTTCGATTTCATTTAGTAGAGTAATTGTTTATTAATAATATTTTTAAAACTCCTCTTTGGAGTGAATTTTACTCCGAGGGGAGTGAATAATTAAAAATGTATTCACTCCGCATTTATAGTGTACCAAAAATCTGATAAGAAAAAAAAATAATAATAATAAATGATATTTAACATAAACATCAATTAAAAATAAAATTATAAATTTTTCTTCTCTCTTATCCCTGACTAATGATATGACAGGTGAATTAAGTATATGATTGATTAATACACGTGTCTGTACCGATATAACATAATAATCCTCTTGATTAAAAATCCTTTGACTCACTAGATATAAGACTAAACCGCTATAAACATCCTATACCCACGACTGAGATTATCCCATTATATTGCTAACTGTCTTTGAATTTCTATACATTACATCCTCTTACAACTTTTCAAATCAACAGACGTTTAAAGTCTCCAATAAATTACCATTAATTTTTCCACGGCAAGTGTCAAATAATGTAATTTAAAATGTTAATGATAAACTGGGCACTAAAAATAAATATAACTTTGTAACCTATTACTTGAAAGTTAAGCTAACGCCTAGTCTTAATTTTTTTTATTAGTTTCCTTCCTCTTTACTTCCTTTCAGCAATAAGAGACTACAGCAAGGTCATTCGTGTCTGAAGATAGTCCGCGGATAATTGGAAAAGTGAGTGCAAACGGAAGCCGTTACGTGATCCGATTACTTATCAAAGAAATATCTTAAGTGTTAAAGTTCAAGTTTTTATATAATTAACGTATTAGTCTTTTATAAAATCTACGAGAAGAGAAAAAAATAATAAATGGCTGAGGAAAATGCAAGATCCCTTTTATCGAAATTTTCATTATTTTTAAGGATTCAATTTTCTGTTCGTCCCAAAACCCGTACGAAAAAATTATATATACGGGCAAAATTGAATATATGTCTCATATATTCAGATTTGCCTGAATATATACAGATGTCTACTTTTTCCGTGCGGGAAGTCTAGAAAAATTTCATTTTCGACTCGTAAATTTAAATTTTTATAAACGAATTTTTTGACTTTTGAATTTCCCGCGCGTTGAAAATTTTTCAAAGCTTCTACGAATTGTCTTCTAGATTTTTTTTTAATTAAAAAAATTTATGAGTTAAATTTTTTTGAAAATTTTCAATTAATGAAAATTCATTAAAATTGTAATTTTCAAAAAAATTTCTAGACTTTTTTTCGTTTTTATTAATCGAATATAAAATGATCTGAGAATAAAAATCAATTACACAGAACATTTTTTTATGATACTGAACTTGGCCGACGTCTAATAATTTTTGTTTTTTTTTTTTTCAAAACGATAAATTGTAAAAAAATAAATTTTTAGAAAAATTAATGTGGCTGAGGAAAACGCGAGATCTCTTTTATCGAAATTTTCATTTTTTTTAAGGATTCACTTTTCCGTCCGTTCCAAAAGTCAATAGAAAAATTTCATTTTCGACTCGTAAATTTGAATTTTTCTACTTTTGAATTTCCCGCGCGTTGAAAATTTTTCAAAGCTCCTACGAATCGTCTTCTAGATTTTTTTTTAATTTAAAAAATTTATGTGTTAAATTTTCCCGAAAATTTTCAATGAATGAAAATTCATTAAAATTGTAATTTTCAAAAAAATGTCTAGACTTTTTTTCGTTTTTATTAGTCGAATATAAAATGATCTGAAAATAAAAATCAATTACACAGAAAATTTTTTTATGATACTGAACTTAGCCAACGTCTAATAATTTTTGGTTTCCTTTTCAAAATAATAAATAACAAAAAACCAATTTTGAAAAATTGCACCTACAGTTTTTTTAATTTTCTACATGTGCATATTTTTAGTATTTTTTTTTTTCTGATTGATTTGTTGAAAAAAAAATCCGAAAATTGTTGATTACTTTTTATTTCCGTCACTTAATCAAAAAAAAAACTAAAAGTGCCGATTTTAGTAAACGAAAAAATTAAAATTATAAGTAAATAAAAAATTGTATGTGAAGACGTAAAAAATTAAAACAAAAGGAAATGAATAAGTAGATAAAGAATTAAATGAAGAGTCTCTGACATTTGGTCGTTAACGTTCTGCGTTTGTCGTCGTCGCGGTCTCTTTGACCCGCTTTCTCTTTTCCCACCCGATTTGTCTCTCTCTTTTCTTTAAAAAACTCTTTTACTTACTCTCAACTAACTTGTGGACATAACATACCAGTGATAGTATTCTCTCAAACCAGCTAATTTTTACAACCGCAATTTATTTATTTAATTTATATATTTAAGTCTCAACAATTTAGTTTTATTTTCTTTAAATTTACCACCTGTTGTAAGACCGTTGTAATAAAAGACTAAGAGCTGCTTTAAATTTAAAGATTACGTTTTTTTTCAGAGAATTAAATACTAATAATAATAATTATATTTATGAAAAGCGAAGGAGATAAAGTTTAAGATGATAAAGATGATAATGATGAAGAGTAAAGAGTCAAGAATATTGACGCACGCGTGTAACGAGTCTTTGCCTGAAGGAATAAAAAATATAAGTAGGTCATCCACTTGTCTCTTAACATCTTTTTATTTCATATATATATATATATATATATATATATATATATATATATATATATATATATATATATATATTATGTTTTATGTTCATCTTTAGTCTTTTACTTTGTTGCAAAAATATTCATGAATATTTCAACCGGAAGTCTTGGCCTCGAGATTATTGTTATTTTTTTTTTTTATTTGAGATTGATCTGAGTATTGGAATTTTTTGGGCAGTGATGCTGAGGAATAATTGTATGTAACATACTATGATATATCGATTAAAGGTGAGATTTTTTTAAAGGCAAGTGTATAGAGGTCATTACTCTGCAGACATACCATGAGAATTGGGACAAATGATGACTACTTTCACTTTATTTTTATTTTTATTTTATTTTTTTTTTTCGTGGATTTATGGAAAAAAAAGTTAATTAAATCACTTTTTTTATTGTTATTAACAACACTGCTTTGTAAAGATTTACATTTGTAGAGTAATTGTTGATGCTAATTAAAAGTTTTGTAGAATTACGAAGATTTTAATTTAAATTTAAAATTCGAATTATTGTTGAAAAAATTTCGGCGCGAACTTTTGAGAGGAAATGATTTTTAAATTTTTGAATGAATTTTTTGACTGCCGCCAAAAGTGAGGAAAAAATTTATGTTTATTTACGAAGTCGTAATTTAAGGGGAATTTTTTTTTTTTTTTAATCAAAGTTTGAATATTCAAAAATATGTATCTAGAGTTTTATATGAAAATCCCGAATATTTTTTAAGTTATAGTCATTTTTGTGACAGCGCGTCAACTGACCGTTGCATCGACTAAAAACTTTGAACGCGTTTTTCTCGAAACTACTTTTTTTGAACTGGTGGCATCTATAATTTGCATAAATATCAACCGATTCGCAACTTTTTTTCCGTATTCGTCTGTTCAGTAGCTAAAGTTGCACGTAGGGGATTTTGAAAATTTTGATTTTTAAGATTTTTAGGGCTGTTTGAATCCAAAAAAATGAGAAAAAAAACGAAAAAATTTTAAATATGTCGCCATTTTTTTTCAAATCAAAATTTTCAAAATCCCCTACGTGGAACGATGACCACATGCATACAGATTACAACGCGGTTTGGTTTTTTTGTTTCTGATAATCCGTTTTTGAGTTAGAGATGAGACCGTGGTGGGGAAATTTTTTTGGTGTTCCACAAAAATGCTTATAACTTTGTAACAACATGATGTTTTTTAATGAAAATTTAGGAGAATTATCTTCAATGTATACTTTATAAAACAAAACAAACCCGATCTCCAAATTCCTTTATTATCCCAGTCAAAAAAATTCCCGAAAATCACCTATTTTTTCGATCCTTACGCTATCCCCCTTAATTTTTGAAAAATGAGATTAAAAATATTCTGGTAATTAAAACTCTGTTTCTTTTATGAAGATTTTAAATTAGACATGAATATTTAAATAGTATTGTCTAATTAGAGCTCGTAGACTTTCTTAACTGTGGATTTAAATTAAACGCAAAAAAGCGGGTTACGAAAAGTGAAAAGTTTAAAAATACAGAAGTAAAACTCGTAATTTAGCAGTAAAATAAAAAGCTATTTAATTAAATATTATCAAGCGAGCATTGTTGGTATCAACTATTTCTCCAGATAACTAGCTATAGCTAGTGAATGTCATAAATGACTGTACGAACTCATAAATTACTGTGCATTGGTGCGCGAATCGTGATAGCCTTAAGGATATATATTTCGAAAGTAAGACTGTCTTACCTCCACATTATAATTATTACCGTACACCGAAAATTGTTTAGTTTAACCGTTTAATCAATACGAAAATTTACGAAAGCCTCCACGCTTTCCCCTTTCACGAAAATTTCCATTTGCTCACTCACCCTAAAATTGTCTTTTCTAATAAACTTTAAATAAATTTGACCTTTTGAATTTAATTTTAAAAAATAGATCGAATATTTAATTCAATTACAAAATATTTCGTAAAGAAGAAAAAAAAAACAATTCAATCAAAAGAAAACGAGAATGACATTTTAATTTAATTTCATGTCTCGAGTTCATTGCTCGTGAATTACTATCACGTATCCGTATACTATTGACCGTGTGCAAGGAAAAATATATATATATTTATATACATATATATTATAAAAGTCTATAACTTGCGTGTCATTATGTACAGACATTTCGTAACATTCTAAACCAAAACTGAGTTACAAAAAAAATTCTCATTAACACCTTTCCTACACAAAAAAAAAAAAACTATAATTATAGCGTAACAAATAACTAATGACAAAGCAATCAGCAATATATATACGATTTCACATAGTAATTACGTTATTGTAATTTCTAATCTTTCTAAGTCATAATTAAACAATTTAAATATTAGTCTTAACTGTAAATTTTTTTTTTCGACTGAACACAAAAAAAAAGTCGAGTAATTATTTTTATACTGGTATAAAAGTATTTTTAACAAACATTCACGGATTGTTTATTCACGAACTTACCGTATTGATAATCAATAAAAATTATTAAGTCATTTTTCGCTCAGTGTAAAATATTTCCTATCTCTCAGTAAAAATTACACAGAATTATACTGTGAAAATTTGGGAGTGAACCCGCAGGAAAATATCATATATGGTAAACATATATAAAAAAATATATGTTACAGATATAAATATATATGTGACACTACATGAAATCTTATATAGAACTATATATAAATTTTGGCCGATTTTATTATATTTCTATATATGTTTTCTCTTATATGATTTCATATATTTAGATATTTGAAAACTTATAATTTTAATATATTCAAAAATAAATGTTATTTATATATGGAAACAAATAAGAATACATATATAATTAATCATTATATGGCACGATATATGTACCATGTATTTAACTTTATAAATTTTTGTATATTTTTCGATATATAGAAGCATATAAGTCTCCTCATATATGTAAGAATAAATAAAATCTATTCTTTTCTGTCTTCCTCTCTCTGTTATAAGATTCAAACATTGTGTTCAGAATATATATATATATATATGTGTGCTAGCTTACAAATTTACATATATAATTATCAATATATGTAATACATATATGTGCTAACTTATAAGTTTACATATATGATTATAAATATATATAATACATGTATTAACTTATAAACTTACGTATATAATTAATTATATTAAGACTTACTATATTATATATAAGAAAATATATATCGTTTTTGACCACTTATATGGTCCCATATTGATTATATATTTTTCCATATATATTTATCATATATGGTATTTTCTTACGGGAATTCCGAGTAATTACTGATTTTATTTCAATTCGAATTCATTCGGTACCCGGAGTTTTAGAAAAAATCACTTCGCATACGGAGTAAACACAGAATTTATTTTTTCAACAGAGTGATTTCGATGTGCTGTTGATTTTATTTAAATTTTTCAACATTAAAATGAACTCCGGATTGAATCTGCATTCACTCCAAAAATTTTTCCAGTGTAATCACTTGAATTACAAAAATTGCCGATTAAAATGTAAAAACTCCAATAACTTTGTAATCTTAATTTCTATAAAAATCTATTTTTAAAAAAATAATTTCATTTATTTCCTGGTTTTCAAATTTAAAATCGCCGGAATAAAATAAACAGGTCCACGACCTAAAGAATTTTGGTCCGACTTATTTAACTTTCTACGTAAGTCAACCAGTTGACCCAACTAAAGTTTATCCATTAATAATTTTAGTAAACCAGAACGAGTTCCCATCACGTCAATACCCAAAAGAATAAAATAAAATAAAATAAAATAAAATAAAACGTACCTTAGAAGAAGGGTTCTGCAGAAAAGTCGCAATACCAGCGCGTACACGATTTTTAACTCCTCTGACAGTTCCCTTGGCACTACGTATGGCTTCTTTGTCAAGTATTTTATACCCCGCGAAAAATTCCTCCGTTTCACAGTCAAATCCGTCTTTCTTATTGTCATCATTTGCATCTGGCTCGAGTTCGTTTATATGAAATTTGTAGTACCTGTCGTCGTCATAAACGTATTTTATTTCCTGAGCATTGCTACCATTACCATTTGCGTTACCATTACCATTTGCGTTAGCATTAGTACTGTTATTTAAATTATTACTATTTATATTATTTCCATAATCACTTATCCCAACTTGTTCTTGTTCTTGTTCTCGTTTGCGTTCTTCATACGTGCACTCTTTAACCACCGGCGTCATCGCAGTAACAGCCGCTGGAGTAGTAGTTTTGCCAGTGACAGAACTTGAAGTAAGAGGTTGTCCGTTAACCAACGGGTTATGGTTAATACGTGTCGCTGAAGATGTCTTAGACAAGGAAGTAAATCCTGACGAAATATTTTTTGCTTCAAAACCACCATTATCTCTATTATTATTCTCATTATCATTAACTAAATTGAGCTCTTGAAACTTTGATTTAATCTCTGTATCTCCAACTATTTCCTCAACTTCTTCTTCTTCTACTCGTCCAACTTCCGCTTCTTCTTCTTCTTCTTCTTCTTCTTCTTCTTCTTCTTGCGCTTTAATTTCTACTCGGCGATTAAGAGAATCACAACTGACATTACTCTCATTATCATCGCTATCTATTTCGGCACCGCTACTTGTTAAGCTACCAGTGCGAGTGTGCTGTCCATTGCCACCAATTACACATCTCCCTTCATAATTAATACCGTCATCATCATCAGCAGCCGCGGCGGCAGACAAAGACAAAGACTGTCCCAATAAAGTAGTACTTGAACTTTTTTTTTTTGGCAACGGGGGCGGTGTCCCGTCCAAATCACTGCAAGTACCACTGTCCAGAGTATCACTGGGTGAACATTGCCCACTTGACATCATCACATTGTTCCTACTCTGATAAGCTCCGTAATAAAAGCAAGTGCTCTGTTCAGGGATCCGCTGCAGCATTTCTTCAGTATCGTTGACACAAATCCGTACACATGTATCAGTATTGCTGTCATTATTTATACTATAATTATTGTTATCATTGTAGTTATTATTGCAATTGATAAAACACTCGACTTTATTTACCGTTGAATCGATATCCGGTGTCAAGTGTACACTCGATATTACTTTACTGCTGCTATCTAACACTGGATTTATTTTTATCGTAACAACATGAGACGTTGATTGATAATTGCGATCACATTCACTTGATTTAGGCGGCACATTTGAATCTGTAGCAGTTGTCGATGATCCGACTACTGAAGACGAGGATCTTGAAGGAGATGTGACTTTTAGAGCTGGATTATCTGCTACGTATACCGTTGCTCCGGCCTCCAAGGGAAGCTGAGAAGGGGCAACGGCCACTGACACACTATTTCTGTCTTCATTTTTACTACTGTTACTATTACCACTTAAATTAGACAACGTTGTGACAGTCATTGTTACTTTATCCATTAGACAATTCATTCAAACTAATTATAAAATTGAGTTATCAAATAAATAACCATTTTAATACTGGGAATAATGACAGTGTGTATGTTTATTTACAACAATAAACGTTTGGTAAAAAAAATTACACGTTTGAATTAAAGAACCTGCACAACACAAATGCACTTACGAATGCTATCAAGAAGCGGAGTTGAATAACGTGTGGCTTTAAAAGAACTGACGAGAACGTTTACTGTGTACTGTTTGGAGCGACGTTAACTGTACTGAAGTACCGTGGCTGCGGTCCCGCGGACAGCCTTTTGCGGCCTTACCTGGTGGGGATTTATATGTTGTATATATGAGGAGGGGGAAAATGGGTCTTATAACGTGCCGTAGGCATTCTCTGTGCTACTGGCATGCCATCACCATCACTAATGCAAGATTCTTTACCGAACCAACACAAGTGAGCGCTCACAGCAGACACTAAACTTGTTTTAGTTTTATTTATATTAATGCGATGTTTATTTAAATATCGATGGGCTGTGATAGCGTCCTCTAGTGAGAGCTATTTATTTAAATACTCATGGACGTGCTTGGTATTTATTCTTTGATGCTGATAGTGAATGGTACGGGAGGCTGGGGAACTATAGACGGCACCTGCCCAAAAATTTCGAGCCTCGAGGCCGTCTACATATTTGTGTATATAGATTTATGTATGTATATATATATATATATGTGTGTGTATAGAGTTGTTGAGAAATTCTTTGATTCATGCTGACGCGTTATGCTCTGGTGAATTAACGCGGAAGTTTTGTGAGCAGGTCAGAGTCGAGAAAAATTAATTTTTTATATATTTTTTATTTATTTAATTATAATAATAATTAATAAATAGTTTTTTTTTTTTCGTTAAATTAGAGAGGTGCAGATCGGACGAAACAGGTTCCATTGCACCTTTCCAGTATCTCATCGCTTTCTGGTTATGCCGGTTTATTTTTTTTTTTGCTGTTTTATTTATTTTTTTTTTTATGCTGAAGGAGAACTGAATGATATTACAGCAAAGTTTAATTTTTCCGAGTATTTAAATGTTTTTTTTTTTTTTTTTGATGGTATTCTAATGTGATGTAGTGAACTTGTGTAATTTACATAATGATTTTTGATGACAGTGGGAGTGATAATAAAAAGTAGCATTGTAGTTTGTACCGTTAAGTGTTGATTTTTTTTTTTTAGAACACAAATATTTGTATACATTTAATTTATATTATACATATATGATTTTTTATACTTAGTCGTTATTGCTATGGAAAGTTAGTTTTATCTTTTATGTTTAGTTTTTTTTGGAGTTGGATTTTAGGATGATAGTTCACGCTCGCGGGATAAAAACCATACGTTCATTGGCTCTGATTTGCCTTTCATTGATACTGGTCCTCGATATTCGAGTAAAAATTGTGGATCCTGATTTTCTGGCATACATAAATACCTAAAAAAATAAAATATATTATTATTATTTTTATGTACTGATGGTTAAAAATAATAAATGTAATTTTATAAAATATTTTCAAATTTTATTTATACACGTAAAGTAAAACTACCGATTTTAAACACTGTCTGTTTTTTATATTTCAAAATTATTGATGAGTGTGAATGTAGCAGACATCAGACAAATTTAAAATTACAAATAAATGGAGTAAATAATTAATAATATGAAATTTTAAAAAATGCGCTTTTAAAAAATTTTGAAATTAATAGGGGAGAGGGGGCAGAGTGGGCCCTTTAAGGAAAATAATTATAATATCATTAATTTTTTTTTCGCGGTTACTTCTTTTTTGAACCTTGATACTTATTTTCACTTTATTATGCTGCCTCCATTAAAATTGAAAAATCGTAAATTAGGGGCAAAGTGAGGCCTCCAAAAAATTTCGGGTTTGATATTTTTTGTTCTTTACACGTTTGATATTTGCAAATAACTATAAAACAATTGTATGATAATAATTAAAAAAATCATTTGAATAATCTGCTACGATATAACTTTAAAACGTAATTTTATTGTCTTTAACTCTCTTAATAAATTATATTTAATGAACAGTTTTCGTGGTCTATTCAAGCCCTCATTATATAAGAAATTTCGATAAACTTATTATCCGTCCGAAATTTATTGGCGTGTAGAAAATTTTAAGAGGCCGACTTTGCCCCCTCCTTCACTCAGTACATTTTTTATAAATATTATTTTCTTAATTATCTATAGGGGAAAGGGGGGCAAAACGGGATACTTAACGAAAAATTTAGTTTTTAGGGAAATAAATATCGTAAATTGGCTTCATTTTGATTCTATTTAAAATAAATATAACGAATTTTAGACTGCCATCAGAAAAAAAATTTTTATTTTCTGCGGGCAAAATGGGATACCCCAAAAAAAAGTAAATTTTTTTTTTTTTTTTCAAGTGAATAAAATTGATGTAATAATGTCTTTCTAAATTGATGTAAGTAATAAAATTTACTCTCAACATATTTTTAAAGAAGTTTTTCCTTGTTACTTTTTTTCAAAATTTGAAATTGGCGCCAATATTATACTTTTCGCAAAAAATATAAAAATGTTTTTTTTTAGCTTTTAATAGTGTAAGATGATACTAGATGTCATTTTTGACCATTTACGAAAGTTTTTCGAGAAAAAAAAATTTTGACGAAATTTTGAGGGTATCCCATTTTGCCGGCCTATCCCGTTTTGCCCCCCCCCCCCTTCCCCTAATTTGAAATTTGTCTGATGTCTGTTACATTCACACCCGTTATTACATGACAGTAATTTAAAAATTAGATTTATTATGACAGCAATTTTTAAAAATTTTTCAAACATCAAAATTAATACAGTATCTAAAATCAGTACTTTTGCTGTAACTGATAAAAAAAACAGAACCTACTTCAGTCTTGATTTTATATTTTATAAAAATATAGATTTTTTTTTTTTCAAATTAAAAAAAAATTTTCTTGATAATTCATCACTTTTTTTTAGCAACAATCGACTTAAAATTATTGCGAATATAAAAATATAAGAGCTTACACTTGAATTAGATTGAAAAATTTTATTAATAAATTTAACAATTTTTATAATAAATAATTTTTTTTTTTTATAATTGATTTGTAAAAACAAAAATACAAAAATTGTCGGTTGTTTGCTAACCAGGATTATTAACTATAGCCCTGGTAATTAATAAAAAAAATGAAAAATGTCTAATTATCAATACAATGCCCATAATTGGATATTATTCTACTAAAAACAAACTTCAAAATCCATTTATTCCAGCAATAATTGTAACTGAATTTAGTTATCAACAAAATAATTCCAGCTCCAGTACTTTGTTTGATAATTAAAAAAGTAAAAATTTATAACGAAATTTAAAACTCGCTAATACCCAACAAAAGGAAACCCTTTGTATGCGTACTTTAGTCCCTAATTAAATTAAAGCCCTCGACGTCAGCCGTTAGCGCGGTTGTTTACTTTATATTTTTGCCATTAACTCAGTGAACAATTGACAGTCGACTATTTTTTACTCTCAAACTTTGTTTCGTAAATTTTAATTAAAATAAAACCCAATAAAAAAAAATAATAAAATTTAAAATGGAAGTAGTTATCGATTGTTACTTTGACAAATTATTCGAGAACATGCAACGCGATTACTTGGTATCGCGTCATAAGAGAAGACAGTTAGTTAAATATTTTTCTGACGTAATAAATAGTTCAGCTGAAGGTAAAAAAAAAAATAACAATAAATAAATATTTAAAAAGTATGATTTATTTATTTATTAAATTTTGTTTTATCAGCTGAAAATCTTGATACAAGTGACGTATGTGAACGGATTGTAATGTCAGCACTACGTTACCACAACATCACAATGTCAGAGAACGGTTCCGTATGCCTGTTGGGTAAATTCCACAACGTGTTGTATGTAGCAGCTAAATTATGTTACGATTGGAATTTAAATAACAATAAAATAGTAACGCGTTTGTTAAATGACATTTATTACTGTGAAAAAACATTCGAACGTATATTTGTCGGCGCAATATTTGGAATACGCGTGACACATTTTTTGTCTGGATGGAAAAGTGATTTCGAAGACCGTGAAGAAAATATACGGGCTCTGATATATTTTCTAGATCATGCAGTAATCGGAAAGTTGGAGTATACGTCGGCATCGTCATTGACGAAGAGACGATTCATTGACGTCCCCATGGAGTCTTACGGACAAGTATTGCCGCTGAGAGTCGCGATTCAAAATGGCGCGCCGGACATTTTGTTGATCATGTTGCGCTACGGCGCATCGACGGATTCCGACAAATTGGCGCCTTCTCCGTTGGAAATTTTGCTCACTAAATTAAATGAGTATGACGTTGAGAAAAATAGTAGCGACGAGGGTAAAAAAATACCGGATAATTTGATTATTTGTCTGAGGTTTATTTTACGCACGATTCCTATGGCGAGTGTTAAGACTCCGGAACATATTGCTAACTCGTGCGGTGTTACGCATGTTAGTTTGTATGAACATTATCCGAATTTGGTTGATCGTAATTTAGTACCGCCTGAGAGAAGTGGATTAATACCGCCGGAGTTGAGGCATCTTTGCAGATGCTCAATACGTCAGAGGTTGTTTGAAAATTGGGCTCTGCCACATGGCATTAAAACTTTACATATCCCGAGGGGCTTGCAAAATTATCTTGACTTGATGGCGGATTGAAATTTTTTGTTATCGATAGTGAGGATTTTTTGTTCAACGAAATTTTTTTTTTCAGTTTGGGATTAAATTTAAAAATTAATTTTGCTCGAGGTGTCAAAGCGAAATTATACGCGATTGTGATAAATTACAAGACTGTAACTTTAGTTAAAATTATTGTAGGAAAATATTTTGTGGTAAAAATGTAAATCACTCGAAAAATTCAGGAATTTTTGGAAAAGTTACAGGTTAAATAATAAAGGGTAAAATTTTCTCTGATACAGAGCAGAGTAAAGATAAAAATAAAATTTCTTGGGTTCAAAATTTAATTTTTTTAATTTTCTGACTAAAAAAATCGAAATTTGTATTTTTTTAAAAACAAAAAATATTTTCGCTATTCTTCGAACTCAGCATAAAAAATAATAATAAAAAATAACCAAAGAACTAAACTGCGGTAACTGTAAAAAAATTTCAAAAATGAACATTAGAATAAAATTTTAATTTTTTCGTACTAAAAAAAAAAAAAAATGTAAGCTAATGCGCCAATAAAACTAATCCACAACTGTATTTTTAAAATATTAAATATTTTTTTACTCTAAAAAATAAATAATATTAAAAAAAAAAAAAAAAAATACTTTTAATGTTTATGTACTTTCCATTTAAAATTATAATAGACTCGGTCTTAATGTCCGTTGATGTAATATACAAAATACCGTAACAGTAATTACTCATTTGATTACTTAGTAATTTTTTACAATAAATCTCTATAGTTATTTTTCCTTTCACCCCGTCGCTCAATATTATCTCACATACTGAGTAAATAAATAATTTATTAAATATCTTACTTGTCAGAATAGTGTAATATATATAATATATATATATATATATCGTATGTATAAATAGAATACTTACATTAATAAGATATAAATATTTACCTGTATGCGTCTTCAGAGACATTTATTTTTCCTGGTTCGCCGGTAGTTTCCGTTCTACTTGTAAGATTGACGGTATTACCAAACAGGCAGTAACGTGGCATACGGTGTCCGATCACTCCCGTAACAACTTCACCGCTGTGGATACCAATAGTGATTTTCTGCGAATTAATCATCTCGTTACGGTACATATCTCCATCTCTATCTCTACTCTATCTCTACTCTACTCTACTCTACAACTGTGGTAATGTCTTTTTAAAAAACGATCTATAATAAATTGTTAATGTGTGCTTTCTCCATACGTCATCGTAACCGAGCATACAAATAAATTTAAAAAATATGTCGTGGTATAAATGTACAAATGATGTTAACGTTGTGTGATAAGATGATTTATTTAAAACCCGGTAATGTATGAATAAGTGAAGCGGGATTTAAAATAATAAATTCAAAAAAACGTACCACGGGCTCTCCGTCTATTTGAACCTCGTCCGCGGCTAAATCCATCATATCCAAGGCGAGCCGAGCTATGCAACGAGCGTGGCTGCGACATGGCTCTGGTAACCCGCTGACCGCCATGTACTTGTCACCAACAGTTTCTACCTATATATGATATATATATAAAGTAGGGTGATCCAAAAAATAACAAATTTTTTTTTTTTCTTCCAAACAGGTTCAAAAGTTTCATTTAGATAAAAAAAGACGCCTGTGAAAATTAGAGCTCTTAATATTAACATTAAGAGGTTCCTCATCGCACTTTTCTATTTTCCATAAGAATAACATGGGAAAAATTTTTTTTACGTCTTCTGATTTTTATAAGTAGCTAACGATGCGCCATAGGAATAATTGGCAGGCATATTTTTATAGGGAATTGAATGCTCTACAAAAAAAGATTCTTATCATTTTTTGAGGAATCTATTTGTTCAAAAGTTATTTGAGGTTGAAGACGAATTCATATTAAATTTTGAGATTTTCTACTTTTCCGGCGAAACTATCAGACTTATTACAAAATACCATTGGACCTTTTTTGTAGACAATTTTATTCCCTAAAAGTTATTTCGAATAAAGTTTTTTCGAATTCCGCATTGTTTTCTAGTTATTTTTATTTTAATGTGATGCTCATAAAAAAATAGTCTTCTGATCGATTTTAAGAGCTTGACATTAAAATAAAAATAACTAGAAAGCAATGCGGAATTCGAAAAAACTTTATTAGAAATAACTTTTAGGGAATAAAATTGTCTACAAAAAAGGTCTGACGATATTTTGTAATAAGTCTGATAGTTTCACCGGAAAAGTAGAAAATCTCAAAATTTAATATGAATTCGACTTCAACCTCAAATAACTTTTGAACAAATAGATTCCTCAAAAAATGATAAGAATCTTTTTTTGTAGAGCATTCAATTCCCTACAAAATTGTGTCTGCCATTTATTCCTATGACGCATCGTTAGCTACTTATAAAAATCAGAAGACGTAAAAAAAATTTTTTCCATGTTATTCTTATGGGAAATAGAAAAGTGCGATGAGGAACCTCTTAATGTTAATATTAAGAGCTCTAATTTTCACAGGCGTCTTTTTTTATCTAAATGAAACTTTTGAACCTGTTTGGAAGAAAAAAAAAAAAGTTTGTTATTTTTTGGATCACCCTAATATAAAGTTACATGTTTTTTTTTGTAAACTTAAATTTGTGTGATTGATTTTTTTAATTACATTTGAGTGGTTATAAAAATTTTTTAATATTGCGATTGCTTTTATTTTGATTTTTTTATCCAGGCTTGTGGATTAATAAATAAAATTGAATCTATATTTAGTTTTTTAGTAAAATAAATTTATGATGAACAAAATATATTTACAAGCGAAAGCTTATACACTGATAAAAAAGTTGACTTGATTCAAGAGCGAAAATCTTGAACCAAAAATAGAATTTTGAAGAAAATGATTTTCTTGATTTAAGAGAAAAAATTCTTGGTTCAAGTAAATTTCTTTTGGTTCAAGAATTTTTTCTCTTGACTCAAGAGAATCATTTTCCTCAAAATTCTATTTTTGGTTCAAGATTTTTTCTCTTGAATCAAGTCAACTTTTTTATCAGTATAGACTTTTTTAAATGTAATTTTTTTGAATTAGTAAACAAGTTTTTTAAAAAATATTGGGGATAACAGTCAGAAAATACCCACGCCCACAAAATTAAAAATTTGAATTGTTTAAAATAAAAATAATTTATAAGAACTAGAATGGCACAAATTGCCCAGTACACTGGAAAAAATCGGGAGTGAATTCGAAGTGATTACGGATTTTATTTTAATCTGAATTCACCGGAGTTCCGGGGTATTTAAAAAAAATCACTCCACATAAGGAGTCAATAGGGAGTTTGTTTTTTCAGTGGAGTGACTTTGGAGAGATCTGGATTTTATTTAAATCCGCATTCACTCCATTCATAATTTTAATATTTAAATAAACTCCCTTTCAGAGTGAATTTCATGATACTGAAGTTAGCAGACTTCTTATAAATTTTTGATTTTCTTTTTAAACGATAAATTATAAAAAAAAAAATATCTCAAAAAATTGCACCTGTAGTTTTTAAAATTTTCTACATGTGCATATTTTTATTTTTTTTTTCTGTCATTGATTTGTTGAGAAAAAAAATTTCAGTCATATTTTAATGATACTAAAGTTAGCTGACATCTAATAATTTTTGGATTTTTTTTAAACGATAAATTATAAAAAAAAAAAATATTTGAAAAAATTGTACCTGTAGTTTTTAAAATTTTCTACATGTGCATTTTTTTAGTTCTTTTTTTTTTTTAAATTAAACTTTAAAAAAAATCTGAAAATTATTAGACGTTGGCTAACTTCAGTATCATGTAAATTTCATGATCCTGAAGTTAGCAGATAGTCAAAAATTTTCGAATTTTTGTTTCAACGACTTAATTTTAAAAAAAAAAAATATAAAAATATGCATATGTAGAAAATTTAATAAACTACAGGTGGAATTTTTTCAAATATTTTTTTAAAAATGATTTATTGTTTATAAAAAAATCCAAAAATTATTGGACGTCGGCTAACTTCAGTATCATTAAATTTCAGTCAAATAAATAAACAGTCATTCACTTCGCAATCACTCCGAATTTAACCCGTGTTCACTCCGAAAATTTTTTCAGTATAATGTCCATGTTTTTTTGTGCATCATTAAAAAAATGGGTTGGAGAGGGGGCATTTCTTATTCCCTAAAATTTTTTGAAGTACAGTCCAGTCGCGTTATAAGTCCGCCGACTTATATTTCTTGGAAGACATTCCTCCTCTATGACTACGAAAATAATCATGTACACACTCACACGTTTGTAAAGTTGGGGAAGTGTGAGTTACGGCATTCAGTTAAACTGCTGAGCTGAAGTGGGGATACAGGAATTCTCGAAATTATATTCCCCTACACCCCTGTAGGCGGACTTACAACGCGATTCGACTGTAATTTAATTATTTTCACCTTATATACGTTAGGATTTTTTTTAGGATCAGTCAGAACGTCAAAATGAATATATAGTTGGTTGAGCATATTAACAATCTTCATAGCACCACTTGAGTCCGTGTGGGCGGCACAGTAAGCGCCAAAACCAACGATACCGGAGAATAATAACGTGACACAGTCATACCGTCGAGCTGGCACTGGTCTTGAGTGCCGCAATTCATTTGCCACAGATATCGGTAGCACTGAGTACAGCAAACTGTTGAAACCATTTTATTATTAGTCCATCCTTCAATAAATTACTTAAATTTTAAACTTTTTCTCCATTTAAGTACACGGAAAGAAAATTATGGGAAGTTTTGCTATGCATTATGGGAATGGTTTCCATAATGGTATAGGAATAGTACCTATACTACTATAGGGATGGTTCCCATATATTATGGGAACCATCCCCATAATAGTATGAGAATAGTTCCCATACGATTATGGGAATGGTTCCCATAATGATATGGGAATGGTTCCCATATTGGTATAGGAACTATTCCCATAATGTTATGGGAACCATCCCCATAATAGTATGAGAATAGTTCCCATACGATTATGGGAATGGTTCCCATAATGATATGGGAATGGTTCCCATATTGGTATAGGAACTATTCCCATAATGTTATGGGAACCATCCCCATAATAGTATGAGAATAGTTCCCATACCATTATGGGAATGGTTCCCATATTGGTATAGGAACTATTCCTATAATATTATGGGAACTATTCCCATAATGTTATGGGAACCATCCCCATAATAGTATGAGAATAGTTCCCATACCATTATGGGAATGGTTCCCATATTTGTATAGGAACTATTCCTATAATATTATGGGAACTATTCCCATAATGTTATGGAAACCATCCCTATAATATCATAAAATTTTTTTTTTGCACAATAGTGTAGAAATTTCCCAAAATTTTAATTTTCTTTAATGTTTTGTGCAGACAAAAAATTCTTGTTAAAAATTTTGATGTTTTTTTGCCAAATACGATTTTTTTTTTCAATGTTTGAATTTTTGTTTTTATGTTTAATAATGTTTCTGTGTATTGTAGAAGTGATTACCACACTTCTTTAAATTAATTTTTTCATGATAATATGGGAACCATTCCCATAATATTATAGAAATGGTTCCTATCATAGTATGGGAACTATTCCCATAATATTATGAGAATGATTCCCATAATGGTATACGAACCATTCCAATTGCATTATGGGAATCATTCTCATAATATTATGGGAATGGTTTCTATAAATTACAGGAACCATTCCCATAAATTATAGGAATGATTCCCATAATATTATAGAAAGTATTCCTATAAATTATAGGAACCATTCCTATAATTATAGGAACCATTCCTATAGTTTTATGGGTATTATTCCCATAATTATAGGAACTATTCCTATAATTATGGGAAACATTCCTATAATTATAGGAACCGCTCCCATAATTTATCGTCGTAATTCCTATGATGGTATAGGAAAAAATTTCACAAAATTATGGGAACCGCTGCCATAATTTTCTTTCCGTGTATCAGTTTTATTTATTTTTTGTAAGTTATCATAATTTTTAATGGTGGATTTGAATAAAATAAATTTATATCACTATTATTAGTTTATTCAATAAATTATGAATTAAGGGGTTAGGGGTAGTCAGAATTTTCAAAAAATCGATTTTTTTTTTTTTGCATTTTCTTAAAGTATAATATTTTAAAAATATTGTGTGAAAATTTGAAGTGAATCCGACAAATTCTTTTCGAGTTATTTAACAATGACCAAAGGACGCTCGGGTGCTACGTGGCATTCGAGAGCAGGTAGCTAGAAACAGCTGCAAGCAACCGACTTTTCGGGTTTCATTGTCATGAATATCTCCCCATTTTAATGTATTTATAATTATATATATATATATATATATATATATATATATATATCCTTCTACATATATTCACAATTTGTAGGTAGTACAAGAACTGAAAAATAATTTTTGGTTGCCAGTATACCTGTAGTCGTTGCACTGATCAGTCGATAGTTTTGTGATAAATTATTTCTCAAGTGAATTAAATTATTAACCATGGGACGTGATTCTAGAAAGGTTTCAAGAGAACTTCGGAGTTCTGAAAAAATTAATAAGTCGCGTTCAGTCAAAAGAAAGAATGTTTTTAATCCGAAAACAGCCGAACGTGATGAAAGTATTCAGAGTACATCTTCTAAAAAATTAAAACAAAACACTGAAGATGATGTACCTGAAGACAGCAGTACTGAATTTCGAATAATAAATTTTATTCAGGTATTCACTGCAATTTCTGCTCTTATAAAATGTAAAAAATGTGATGGAAATGTAGTGTTTCAAACAGCAAGTACACGTGGGCTGGGATTCAAAATTGTAGTTGCATGTAATAACTGTGGAAATGAATATATTCCTTCCTGTTCTTTCGTTGGGCATTCTTATGAAATAAACAGACGTTTCATTTTTGTAATGAGAATACTAGGAATAGGATACGAAGGATTGTGCAAGTTTTGCGGCCTGATGGACATGCCGTCTTTTTTAGATAAATCTACGCATACAATTTTACTGAAACAGATTTTGAATTGTAGTAAAGCCGTCGCAGAAACCTTCATGACGAAAGCTGTGAATGAAGAAAAGCAAGCAATGCCAACAACTGAAAATGAAGATATAAATCATCTAACTGTATCGGGAGATGGAACCTGGCAAAAACGGGGATATACATCGTCATTTGGAGTTTCTTCTATAATTGGCTATTTTACTGGAAAGATTCTTGACATAAACATTAAAAGTGCATATTGTAAGCTATGTGAGTATTGGAAAAAAAAAACAAATACTGTTGAGTTCGAGGAATGGTATCAATCGCATGAAGATGTGTGTTCTGCTAATCATCAAGGGTCTTCTGGGAAAATGGAGGTGGATGCGATGGTCGAAATGTTTTCGTATTCTGAAACTAAATATGGAGTTAAGTATGCCAACTATATTGGTGATGGTGACTCCAAGACCTATTCAGGAATTATAAAATCAGATCCTTACGAAAATACAACTGTAAATAAAAAGGAATGTATAGGGCATGTCCAAAAGCGGATGGGGAGTCGATTACGTACGCTGAAGAGTAAACAAAAAGGTCTTGGTGGTCGAGGTAAGCTCACAGGAAAATTAATAGACAAACTAACTGTGTACTATGGTTTAGCAATACGCCGGCATTGTGATTCTATTGAAAATATGAAATCTGCTATAATGGCAACCTTTTATCACTACGGCTCGAGTGATGAAAAACCGAATCATGATATGTGTCCAAAAGGCGAAGAATCTTGGTGCTCTTACCAGCGCGCTGAAGCAAGAGGAGAGCTTGATACCTTTTCTCACGATTATTCTCCTTTACCTTGTGATGTTTTAAAAGCTATCAAGCCTATATACGAAGATCTTAGTAATGAAAATTTACTTTCAAGATGTGTAGGTGGATTCAATCAGAATAATAATGAAAGCTTTAACCAACTAGTATGGAAAATATGCCCAAAAACGGTAAATACTAGTTTTACTATCGTACAAATAGCTGCATACGTTGCTATGTGTATATTTAATGAGGGTATAAATTCATTATTAGTCTTGATGAATACACTAGGACTTAATTGTGGGCCTAATTCTCATCGGTATGCAGAAAGAATGGATGCTGCACGTATCAAAGTAGCAGATAAGCGCGCTAATGATAACACCCGAGAAGGTCGATTGCAACGTAGGCACCAGCAAATCGATATTTTGGAAGCTGCTATGTCGGCTGAAGAGCTATTATATGGTCCAGGAATAGATGACTCAGTGTAAGTTATTAAATAATTCTTATAATTCGACATAAATCCATAGCAAAACTTTAAATGCGTTTTTCTCAAAACTATGTTTTCTGAACTGGTGATCACTGTAACTTAAAAACTGCTCGGTAGATTTCAATAAAATTTATTGTACTTTTGAAATACATTAAAAACTCGTGCCTGATCGAAGGATTTTTTTTTTTTTTCAAAATTTCGATTTTTTTTTAACAATAAACTGTCGGTTTTTTTCTCGAAAATTTGAAAAAAATTTCCTGAGGCCGCCATTTTGTTAATTTCGAAAAAAAAAAAAAAAGCTTCGATCAGGCACAAGATTATCTATTAATAAAACTAATTTTTCTTGTCCGATTGATTTTAGATGAATCTCCAAGGACTTATGATGATCACCGCAAAGGACTTCGGGAGGAACGGGCTCTACAAAAACAGCGATAACTTTTTGAATTATTAATTTTTTTTTTTGAAATTTTCGTGAAGTCAAATCGAAACGTGTTCTAATAAAGCTATGTTTTTATTTTTGTCAAATAAAGTAATTAACTACAAAAAAAAAATTATTGAAAATCATCATTTTTTCATACCCCTGAGTACCCCTAACCCCTTAACTTTACCTGTCAGTTTTCTGCTTCTCACCATCAAGCTCACGGTACGTCTGCTGTAACTTGTCAGTCAGAAGCTCAAGATTTCTCGTTAGTTTGTAATCCGCTTCAAATTGTTCTGACATCAGGACTAAATCTCTCGTTGCATCGTGAAGTGGAACGTCACTCAAATATAGGCCGCGTCTATTTAAATATTTTTTTTAATTAATTTAAATATTAAGTTAAAATCTTATAATTTAATTATATAAATTTTTATTCTTTTACGATCTATATTTATAAATATTATTCTTATATATTTTAAAAATTTAGTCAAAAAAAAATTTTAAAATGAGAAATTTGAAACTCAAATTTTTTTTACGATCATTTAATACGAAAATATTAAAAACATTTTTTTAAACAGTGAAATTGAAAATAAATTTTACATTTAATGAATATTTAGCTACAGTAATTTAATTAAATCCGATAAAAAATTAATTATCAGATTTAAATTCAGTAGCATAAAAAAACTACTAACTTTTATTTCTAAAAAAAAATTTGTTGACTCATGTAATCAGATAACTAAATAAAGATAAGATTTATGTATATTTATATATATATAATTACACTTTATTTTTACAAAGTTTTAAAAATTCCTTAAAGCTCTAGTTATTTAAATTTAAATGACAGTTTGTTCCAAGAATTTGTACTCTGGCCGATTTTAATTAATAAATTTTGAGTGCAATTAAGTAAAAAACTTTCACAAATTTCGGCAATTTTGTCATAAATGATTTGTGGGAAGTAAAATGATCTACAAAAAGTCCTATAGCCATTTACGATAAGTCCGATAGCTTCGCCGGAAAAGTCATGTCATACTAAAATTTACTGTCAATTCAACTTCGATTTTAAATAACTAGAAAAATTAAATTCATCGAAAAATAACAAGATATCTTTTTTGCAGAGCGTTTAATTTTCAACAAAAATAGACATTGATTTTTCCGATCCACTGATTCGCTGAAGAGTGATTAAATTCCAAAGTTTAAAATAAAGTTTCGCATGTTATTTAAATAAGAAATCGAGAATTGCAATGAGGCGGTTGTTAATATTAATATTAAGAGCTCGAACTTTAACAGAATTTTTTTTTGTCTTTTCGAACAATATTTTCCTTACAATTTAAAAAAAAAAAATAGTCGATTCTTTTGAATCGGTCTAATATAAACTGTGAAAAATTCGGAGTGATGACAGATTTTATTTTAACTCGAATTCGCTCCGTCATTCGGAGATCCGGAGTTTAAAAAAAATCACTCTGCATACGGAGTAAATAAGAAGTTTTTTTTTTCATCGACGTGATTTGGATTTCATTTGAATCCGCATTCACTCCGACCCGGAGTTTCAATATTAAAATACTCCAGATTCACTCCGCTAATTTTTTAGTGTATATATGTTAGGGTGGTCGTTAAAAATCAAATTTTCTGAGGCGCCCCATAAAAAGCTTTTTTTTAGTGAAAACATACGTGAGGAATTCTGTTTTTTCTTTTTAAGTAAAAAGAACACGTGCCTCAGGACGATCAAAGTTCATTTTTCGATACACTCGCGTTTTTTTTAAATATCTCATTAAATATGCAGATCAAAGGAAAAAAACATAGGAACAATTTTATAGGAAATTAAATTCTTGACAAAAAAGGTCATGTTTATTTTTTTTATAAAATGTGTATTTATGAAGATATTTTAAAAAAACTTTTTTAGATCTTATCAATTGAGCGTTTTAAAGATTGCAAATGTTTTTTTTAAATATCTCATGAAATATGCAGATTAAAGGAAAAAATCAAAGGAACAATTTTGTAGGAAATTAAATTCTTGACAAAAAAGGTCATATTCATTTTTTTAATAAAATGTGTATTTACGAAGATATTTTAAAAAAAGTTTTTTAGATCTTATCAATTGAGCATTTTAAGGATTACGAATGTCAAATATATCGGTTTTTCTTAAATATAGACAACTTCATAACTCGTAACATCTCAATCATTAATGCTCGTTGTAGTTTCTATATACTTAGAAAAATGTTATTTTCAAAATTCGTAATCCTTAAAACGCTCGATTGATAAGATCTAAAGAAGTTTTTTTAAATATCTTCATAAATACACATTTTATAAAAAAAATGAACATGACCTTTTTTGTCAAGAATTTAATTTCCTACAAAATTGTTCCTCTGATTTTTTCCTTTAATCTGCATATTTCATGAGATATTTAAAAAAAACATTTGTAATCTTTAAAACGCTCAATTGATAAGATCTAAAAAAGTTTTTTTAATATATCTTCATAAATACGCATTTTATAAAAAAAATGAACATGACCTTTTTTGTCTAAAATTTAATTTCCTACAAAATTGTTCCTCTAATTTTTTTCTTTAATCTGCATATTTCATGAGATATTTAAAAAAAACCGCGATTGTATCGAAAAATGAACTTCGATCGTCTGCGGCCCGTGTTCTTTTTACTTAAAAAAAAAAAAAAAATTCCCCAGGTATTTTTTCACTAAAAAGAAGCTTTTTATAGGGCGCCTGAGAAAATTTAATTTTTAACGACCACCCTAGTGTATTTATATATATTGAAGCAATGTATAGTTATATAGTATGAAATTTAAACGTGTAGCACTTAACCCTCATTGAGTAACAAATAATATCAGTTGCAACAGGCACTATAATGGAGCTTGATGCATTTAGCCATTTAATTTGTTTACCAGCGATCTATACTCACCTCTACCACTACCACCAGTACTATTACTACCAATAGGAGCTACCAGATCTACTAGCAAGTGATAGTAGTGGTGATGCCTGTTACTGGCTTATTTTACCTCTATAAAGCTATTCAGGTTTACCGGTGGGCACTTTACGTAAATTAAACTAACCGACAAATTATTGTTAACGCTACTGATTTAATAAAACGTTCTCCGAATCTACATCTATATACACTTTATTTTTAAATATTTAAATACCGCGCGTATTTAATAAATACCATTTTTTAAGCATCGTATGATACTTGAGAGAAAATAATAAAAAATATAAAGAATATGAATTATTTAAATTTATTTTAATAATTTTTGCTTTCATAAAATTTTTTATACAAAGAAACGACGATGAGAAAACTTTCTCCTCATATAATAATAATGGCTGAGGGATTGCTGTGGTTCGTAAAATCATTTGCATGACAAGAAAAGTACCGGTGGTAAAGTTAGTTAGTAAACTACTTTTTTAAACTAATTAACCAATAAATAAATTTACTTTTTTTTTACTTCGAATAATTCAGTGTTCAAACTTTTTTTGTAATAAATAATTTACCTTGTGAGATCATCGAGATTCATGACACTGGGGTAGCATAGAAATATAACTAAATCTGACTCTGGTATATACAGCATTTGCCCCTGAAATCAAAATTTTTAGTAATGACTTTTTTTTTTTTTTTAATAAATACTTTTTTTTACCTTGAGACGTAAATTTGAAAATTCTTCGGACGCCTCTACTTGCATTACACCTTTTTTGGTTTTTAGTACATAGACAGTATTGATGTGTGACAATATATTTTCAAATGTTATATCTAAGTGCGGCCTTACCTGTAAAAAAATTTTTTTTTTTAAGTAAACTCAAAAATGAGGGAAAAGCGAAAATTCCACTAATCAGAAAAAAAGCCAAGAGAAATTTTTTTTTTTTTGCTATTTCTAATAATTGCTGAGTATTTATTTCATATAAATATGAATTTGTCGTTAAAAAAATTTATATGAAGCCAAATTAACCCTTACAATTTTTTTTTAAATTATCATTTTTTTGTATGCATCGAAACGATCCCAAAGTTAGCGGACAGTTACAAATTTTCGGATTTTTTTTTTAACAAATAAATTACAAAAAAAAAAAAAAACTAAAAATATACACATGTAGAAAATTAAATAAACTATAGGTGCAATTTTTCAAAATATTTTTTTTTTATAGTTAATCGTTTTTAAAAAAATTCAAAAATTGTCAGACGTCTGTTAACTTCAGTATCATTGCATCGAAATATTTTACGCGACTAAAATTTTTTTTTGGTACGAAATAAAAAATATAATAAATTAATGAAAACTAAATTTTTGATTGATCTTTTAATTACAGTCGATTACCCGTTATAAGCCTCTTCTCAATCGGGAGTTACTGAGCCCAAACAGCTTCCTTCTCTTAACTACTTTTTTGAGTTTCGTACCAGACATCCCGTTATAAGCCTCCGTTAAAATTGTCTGAATTATAAACTAACAATAGGAAAAAATATCCAAATTAATGATGAAAATTTACTATCGATGTTTCGCGGATAATTATTTCATAAATATTATTTATTGTTGATAATTGTAATGATTAATTACAATTAAAGCTTCCGTTACAATTTAAAAGTTTTATTGATTATTATGTTGATCAATAAAATTATTATTATCATTACTGTAATTAATATCGTTGTCATTATAATTTATTGCATTCAAATTATTATTATTGTAAAAAGATAAGTATTTATTTTCGCGCTATAAGCACTACAAAAATTAGAATAGCGACGTATGCAACAAAACGTAAATATGACATTTAGAATGATATAAAATAAAACAGGCTTATAACGGGTAGTCGACTGTCAATTTCAAATTTTCATTGCAAACAACCACGAGAAAAATAATTTGATCTGTGGCCTAAATCTTACAGTAGACAGCGAGATCTACATTAATATCAATAGATCTATTGATGTCAAAGAAGATCTAGAATTAAAAAAAAAGATCTACGATCTCATCAGACCTGAGATTAAAATAATTTTTTACCAGAAAATGATGAAAAAGTTTCAATTCCGAGTGTGCATTGTAAAGTTTTAAAACAATATACAAATCGATATTTTACTAGTGCTAGAATTATGAAAAGAATCCTTGACACAGGTCAACAAGCGCCGCCCTCTTGTTTTTCACCCTGATCTTATCACGGTTGCACTATCAATAATTGAAACATTTTCAATTAAAAAAATTAACTAATTAATTTTTGTTATGCAAACAAATTTTTTTTTTCTTGTATTTATTTTTTATAAGATGACAGTAGAATATTTGAAATCATAAAATTTTTTTATTGAATTTACCGTTAGAAGTATGTCATTGAGTTTACAATTGCCACTTGTAACTTGGGGTATGACTCGTGTGATTGTGCATCCAGTTTGCACAATTGTCAGGTCACGATTGAACATCAAGTGAAATGGAAAAACGCGACAAAATGTCATTGGACTCACTTTAGGTTCTATAATTATCAAAATTTATTAATATTATTATTAGTATTATTATTTATATAATAATAAAATAAAAGGAATTCTACGGTTTCCGTGGCGCCGCCGAATGACCGCGAATTCTGACGAAATAAGGATTTTTTCAAAGAATAAAATTTTTCGATCTCTTACTCTCCAAAAATGAATCAGTGAAATTCACTTCAAATTAGTGAATATTTACTAGGAACCAGCTATAAGTATACACAGTAAAAAATATTGTGTAGGGGAGGACGGGGCAGAGCGGCCCCCCTAAGCCAATTATTATTTTTTGTGGCTTTCAACCATAAGATCACTTTACTTTTGTCCTATTTCGAACAAATTTATGGACATTCTGCCAAAATTCTGAAAAAAAAAAATTTTTTTTTGTGGGGCAGAGCGGCCCCCTCCAAAAAGTGATAAAAAAATTTTTTTTTTCGTTTTTATTTTTTTTTTAAATTGTTTTCATCATTAAGAATGTATTTCTTTCTCTTGACAACTATTTTTGGTTTTATATTACTCGAAAAAAATTTATTAAAGTGTAATAAATCGTTCACTCTCGATTACCTTAATTAATAATTGTTATTAAATTAAAAAAAAAAATCAATTCTATAGTTTTACTTTATTTCAAAAATTTATCAACTAAAAAAAAAAATTTAATTTTTATAAATTTTTAGTGACCAAATTTGCCTCTTACATAGAGAAACGGCCGAAAAATATGAAAAAAAAAATTTTTTTGAAGTTTCGGTTAGTCCATTTTGCCCCAGGTGTTATGCGTAGGGCTAGAAATGTGGAATTATACTAATTTTTTTTTAATTTGATGATAAAAATATGAAAAAATCACTTTTTCAAAATTTTGGGCTTGTCCATTTTGCCCCAAATGTCATGCGTAGGGGTAAAAATGCGCAAACATATCGGATTTATAATAATTAGTCGAAAAAAAAAAAATTTTTTTTTTGATCAAAATTTCAGGGGGGCCGCTCTGCCCCACCCTCCCCTATTTGTGTCGAAAACGGTTTGTGTTAAAAATTGTAGTGTGTTAATCTAACACAAAGTTTGTGTCACTTTATTTTGTAACATAAAAAATGTGTTATACACTTTTTATTAACACATTTTGTGTGTTACTGTGGAATTTTTTGCGCCCTCTTGTGGCGATATTTCAACAATTTTTGTGTTAAAAAGGGGTTACACAAAGTTTGTGTCGAAATTTCAACACAAATTTCGTGTCAACTGTTTTAAACCCACAAACTGTGTTGATTTTACACAATATTTGTTACTGTGTACCACTGGTTGAATTAGTGGTATACTTATAGCTGTAGAAATAGTGACTATCCACTGATTCGCGAGAATTTCACTAATTCATTTTTACAGAGTAGGGGGCAGAGGCAGCCAATCGGTTCTCGAGTGGCCCGGGCGATTACCCAAGTTAAGCAGCATCGAGCATGATCGTTACTTGGCTGGGTGACCACTTAGCCACGGGTTGATCTCGATCAGAGGTCTCTGACCGTTAGGCGCGGGATGAGGATCTAGTGATCGATAAAATTCCCATTTTAACTAGAGCTTCACCCAAACCGAACTGTACTGGCAATGGTTTTCTCTGTGGTTTCCCTTACTCCTATACTCCCACAGCCAAGGGGGGGGGGGGTAGGGTATTACCGTAATGGTACAGTACAGTATAAGCACAAGTCGGGCCGCAGCCGCACAATGAAAAGCAGGAAAAAGTTAAAGCAGTTGCGATATAAAGGCAAAAGGTGTAAAAGGCCGTAATTGCGGCTATACATTAGAAAAGAATGAAATTTAAATTTTTCGATATCTCGTTTAGTTTTCGAAAAAAATGAAATTTTTTAAAAAAAGTTAAAAATTTCATAAAATTTAATATCTTCAATTTTTTTGCATTTTTTTTCAGAAAGAAAATTTAAAGACGAAAATTTTGAAAAAAAAAAACGTCGGAATTAGTCCATTTTTGAAGAAGTAGTAATTATTTGAAAAAAAGTTTTTCGTCGAATTCTACAAGAATTCGCGGTCATTTGGCGTCGCCACGGAAACCGTAGAGTTCCCAAAATAAAACTTACCAACAGAAAGTGTTTCAAGTTCAGCAATCATCGGTTTAGTCGCGACACCAGGCGCTGATGTATCGGTGATAAGAAATTGTACATGATCACATTCTTCTTTGGATTTTAAAATCTTCATATCAACATCTGTACCGTGAAGTCTTTTGGCAACTGTCTGCACAAGTATTTAAGATTAAGATAGAAGAGAAAAAGAAAAAAAAAACAATTTATAGAGTCGATATTGATACTGATTTCAATTTAAAAAATGTAAAGAGAACGTACTTTTACAATCCCAATGACAATATACTCAAGTCCTGGTCGGTCTGAGTAGTAGTGTAGTACCAAAGCACCATCCTCGGGTCTTTCTGTGCATCGAAATGACGGCGCTCTCATTCCTGGGTAAAGTGTACCCAAGTGATCATGTAAAGCATCTAAATTCTATAAGTTATTTTTATTCATGAAAAATAAGGATATGAAAATAATTTGAATAAATTTTTTTTTTTTGTGAGTATGAATTTCAAATTTTTAAATTGTGGGCAGATGTTTGAAAATTATTTTTTTTTTGAGGGCTAATTTTTTTTTAATGGACAAAAAAAATGAAAATTTAATCTGTGATATGACGAGATTTACTTAGATATATTAAGTGATATATCAAGGCTAGTCAATGAATTCAAAAAGTTTATCCTCAAACTTTTTTACCCCAAGGACACGATGTGATATTTTATATCGCTAATGTGATTGCGGCGTCTCCGAAGACTTGCGACGGGAAAAATAAAACGAATTTTGTTACAATGATGTATGATATGTCTGTTGTAATTAGAGATGATTAATGTTCAGAAAAAATAGAAATTAGATAAAATTTTCAATGACAAAAATTCTGTTTCTCAAAAAAAATTATCGCAAAAATTGAACTGGATTTTACAGCTTAAAAATTTTTTATTTTATTGTTATATCGAAAAAAATTTTTCTGAGCCGTCGTTATCCGGAATTCAGATAAAATCTCGCGAGTCGCGAAGAAAAAAAAATTTTTTTATAAACCTGCGGATCGGTTTTTTTAATGAATAATTAAAAAAATTTATATATATTTTTTTCCCATACAAAGTCGCCGAGCTTAGAAATTTTCCCATAGATCGGCCGATGCCTGGTTTGCAATTGGCCAATAAATGGCGAACTATACTGGCCCGTGCATGGTGAATCATTGGCAGCCTTTTTGCTTATAAAAACGGCGCACAATTAACCGCCGATCGTTGGCCAACGGTTTGATCGAGTGCTCTTGATGCCAAGCTTTGGCCGATGATTGATTGCCACGATTGGCCAATGCCTGGCATACCGTTATCATCTGATATTTAGCCGATCTTCGGCCGATGCTTGAAAATTGGCAGCCATTCACGACCCAGTAATGGGCCGATTTTTTTTTTTTGTATGATAGTTAGAAAAAAAAATCTTACCTGTAAAAAATCTCGTGGTGTAGCTCCAAGTACTTCAAGAATTTTATCATACCCAGAATCTTGACAAAATTCAAAAAACATTCGTCCAAATAATTCGAGTATTTCATTGGCTGGTATTTCTGAGTATGAAAAAAATAATAAATTAAGTAAAATCAAAGCGTAATTTAATTTAATCAACAGATTAACTCATTGACTGATTAAGTATTCTTAATAATTAAATAATTTTACATACTCAAGCGATTAACAGCCGCCGAAATAATATTATACGTTATTTCGTCGTCATAAATTTGTCGTACAAGAAACTGTCCCTCCATATTGACGGCAGCATCTTTTCTGAATAAAAATAAAATGTAATTCAATAGAACTTTAATAAAAAAAAAAAAAAAATATAAGGGATCAATACATATATATTTTTTGAATTCAAAGTATTATCACTATTTACCGTCGACAATATAAAACATATCAACAGTTTTATTTACATTTTATTTCGCCAGGTATGAAAACAATAACTATATCGAGTCTCGCGAGTGTGATAAAAAATTACACTCACCTAGAATATTTTAGTGTTAAATCCACTGGTGAATAAAATAAAACTTCAAGTATGAAACGGAAAATCAACGAATGCCGAACGGTTTAAAAAAAAATAAATGCAAGTGACTTTTTTTTTGAGTAAATCTAAATTACAAAGCGTTTACTAAAACAGAATTTTTTAGTGCTTCGGTACTCGCACCCATGATTTATAAAATTATGGACCGTAGAAAATCGGGATTTTTTAGTCTCCCTAATGGCACATTTATAAAAAAAAAAAAACTAGTGTATAAAATTGCCATTCGGCTTGTGCCTTGACATAAAAATTAATAAATAAATTTATAAGATGACTTGCCTTTAATTTTCAATAAAAGTTTTATAGCTGGTGATATTTATATCAGGGTGGCCACGAACCGGGAAATATCATGGAAATGTCAGGGAATTTCGAAAAGTATCCGGGAATTAAATTGTAACAGTTCAAAATTAAAAAATTTTCAATTATACACTAGTTACAAAAATTAAGGGATATTAAAAAAATTTCAAATTTTAAAGTGATTTTCAACAGTTTGTAACTCGAAAGAAAATGGTCATACGACAAAAACAAAAAAGGCAAATTGTAGCTTCAAGTGTCTAGTTTTCTGATCTGGTCTTTAAATTTTTTTATTATATGCGATTCCGGAGTAATCCTAAGAGAACTATCGAAAAAGAAATTAACCAAATTTTTGCTCGTCTTAAAAACGGTCTTCGAGCTTCAATAAATTTTTTTCGATAATTATGATTGATTTTTGATTGCTCCGGAACCGTGCATAATAAAAAAATTTAAAGACCAGATCAGAAAACTAGACACTTGAAGCTACAGTTTGACTTTTTGTTTTTATTGTACGGCCATTTTCCTTCGAGTTACAAACTCTTTAAAATTACTAAAAAATTTGAAATTTTTTGAATATCCCTTAATTTTTGTAACCAGTGTATTTTGAATTTATTTAAATCATAAAATTTCTTATTAAATATTTTAACTTATACATTTTTAACATCGAATAATCAAAAGTAGGCAATATTAATTTATTTTATTGCCCTTTTTTTCTGGTTTCTCGCATGATTTAATTATCAAATTTAATTATTAAAAATGAAAATATAATAAAAACTTTGAATATCTAAATAATACGACTAAAATTTCTAAATCAGGGAAAAATGTGAAAAACTTTACTGGAAAACCGGGAAATATCAGGGAATTTCGAAATCATTTTTTTGTGGCCACCCTGTATAATTTTCAAAATTTTCCATAAAAATAAAATTAATTTTTTTTTTCGACGAAAATTATAAATTTCCTAGAAATTTTTTTTTTTTTTTACTGAATTTCGAAATTAGGCAGTTGAATTATTAATGTGAAATAAATATTAAAATATATGACATGTTATAAATTTGAATTATACTTTGATCCCGAATTCCAATAGTTGTAATTAAAAAATAAATTGATTGTACTTCCAATTCATTAAACTATAATTTTGTGTTGAAAAGTTAGTGATTTAAATTAACGATTGTAAATTAAATTCCAAAGTCCTTTGAATTTTTTTTTTAATTTACTTAATCTATATTTTAATTAAAAATAATTGCACCGGTGTTTAAAATCCTAAAGCGATTGAAGTTTTAATAATAAAAGATTAATTTTTTTTTATCCCAACTTTAAATATAAAAAAAAAAATCAATATATTTGTCAACTTTTTTTTATTCTCAATCAAAGACTCATCAATACGTGCATGTTCTTGACTGCACAATATTCCGATCAATCATCTTATTTTTTTTTTATTTTTATTTATATTTCCAATCCTCACTTAAAATTGCTCTCTCTACTAAACAAACAGGCAAATAGACTAATTTATTTATATAAAACCCAAAATAAATATATAAACAAAATAAAAACAAAAGTAAATAAAACTTTTAACGTAAATTGAATTCGATGTTCACAAAAAAATAGTAACGAGTAATAAAGAAAAATGATTATCAAGATTAAAAGTTAAATCAATCACTGTCACAGTTATTGAACTTCTAATAAAAAAAAAAAAATTTAATGGATGAAAAGTAAAAGAAAAATTTTAGATATGAAATATACTTCTATTTATTCGAGTCATCTGAAATATTATCCTGTTCCATATATATTTATGTGTATATAAATAAAATAAAAATAACCAGCATTAAATTGATTTTTTTATCCACAGAAATAAAAATTTTGGGGAAATAAAAATTTGGAGTTCAATTTTAATGAGATCGTGAGAGCCGGCTGCTGATTTGTGATTTTTTTACTATTTTTGATTTTATTATAAATCATAATTTTTTTACATCATTAATTTTTGAAAATAATGGAGTGAAATTTATTTGCATGAAAATTTTTATGATCCTGAAGTTAACAGACGATTAACAATTTTCAAACTTTTTGTTTTTAACAAATAAATGACAAAAAAAAAAAACTAAAAATATGCACACGTAGAAAATTTGAAAATCTATTGGTGCATTTTTTTTAAATATTTTTTTTCTTCATAGTATCGTTTTGAAAAAAAACTTAAAATTTTTGGACGGCGGCTAACTTCAGTATCATAAATTTTTGTAGTTCAAAAAATCTCTAGCATGGAAATTTGAATTTTTCTAGAACAATTGGGTTCAAAATATCGTTCGCAAATTCACTACTCCAATTATACACAAAATGTTAATTATTAATTTCAATACCCAGGAAAAAAATTTAATTTTTTAATAAAAGCTCTGGTATTTCACTAGAAAATAAATTTGTAAAAATTTTAATGATACTGAAGTTAGCCGACGTCCAATAATTGTTTGTTTTTTTTTTAAGAAAAAAATTACAAAAAAAAAGTATTTGAAAAAATTGCACACGGCAAAAATTATTGACAATAATTGTAGTTCAACTTGTAATTATTTATGTTATGTTCAATAACTAATGTCGTTTCAATCAGTAAAATTATGATTTTAATGTTTAAACTGCTGTAATTAACAGTTAATCGTTAAAATATACGGCTTGACTATTTAAAATTACTAGTTAAACCTTAAAAAACTACAAGACGTCAAAAAAATGCATCTGTTATTAATTTCTTACATTCTACTCCATAATATTTACTAATATTCGGTCTGGGCGCGCTCTTGATAAAAATCTCAGTATTATTTACTAAAATTTTTTTTCCGTTAAGAGAATTTGCGTCTTCTTTTTGTTAAGACTAAAAAAATATCAAAATCTAACTCGCGCGAGTTTTAAAAATTCATATAAAATTTTTTCACCCGGATTTTTTTTTGTCACTTCGATTTATTTTATACCCACTCCTAAAAAAAGGCGGTTTTTTTGAATGACACATATATTTCAATTAACAAAATATCAAAGCTTTGGAGTATTTATTTTTTTTTTGCGATGTTTATTTGACCACGTGGAGGCCAATGCCGCGACTCGTAAAAATTCAAACCCGTAATATAAAGATTTTTTAAATAATTAAAAAATTATTATTTAATTAATTATCCATGAGATAATTTTTTTTTTCAAATAAAAAAACAAATAATTAACTTACTTGATAGCTTCCCATGTTTCGTTGTCAAACGTCTTAACAACAAGAAGTTCGAGTGCGTAATTCACAAAACCGTACTGCGGATTAAAAATTATTTAATTAATAAATAAATAATAGTGTTAATTAAAATAAAAAAAAAATCATTTAGGTGTCAAACATACCATGATTTATTATTAAATGAAACGTTCGCTGATTGCGAATTAATGAGTTACAAGTAATTAATAATTTATGTTATTATTGTTATCATTGTTGAATAGTTATAAGAGTGTGTGTTTACTTGGAGCACACGAGCCGCGAACTGCAAGTTAGTCCGCGTTTCACGATAAGTATCGATTTTTAACTAGAGCTAACTGCGCCACCTAGATACACACTAAGGGTAGTTGTGGATACAGGGTGTTCTCGTATAATACAACCCCCGCATTCACTTGCAATCCGCTTTTCCCAACACATCAACTCGACAAACTTCACTTATGGAATAAAATTTAAATTTATTTTAACTAAAAACTTTAAATTTATAATACTCTGATAAATATTTACTCTCTTTTGATATATATTTATTTATAGACTACTATGTATTATCTAAATAGTAATTAGAAAAAATATATGTACATAAATCGGCTAGTAGAAAAGGTAATTGTGCGTACCGACATGTGAGGGATTTATTAAATATTTTTTTTTTTAATCTTTTATGATTTTTAATAATGAAATTTAATAAAAATGAATAATGGATGATGGAGATAGAGAGGATTTTAAAATGGAGGAAATAAAATTTATAAAAATTAAAAAGAAAAAAAAATTAATGGTATTGATTAAATATTTTTTGATAATTATTTTATTAATTGGTACTGTTATTGTTATTAAGCGGCTGAGAAAAGAGTAAACTTTATTTCTTAGTTAATAATTTAGGATATTTAAAGGAGGGCTCGTAAAGTTGGTCAGCTTTTGTAATCCATTATTTAAAAGTGACCTCGTTTTAAGTTTCCCTCGTGAAATGAAGGCATAGAAAGATTGACGAAAAAATAAGAGGAGAAAATTACTACGCATTCTCTTTTTCATATGTCTATATATATGTATATATATTTGTAGGGTCGAATGAATGTTTCTGAAAAAGAAGATTCATGTCACTGGAAATTAATTTTAGCTTTTAACTTTTTTCTTTTTAGTGACGAGTTTTTTTCTTTAGTTTTGAGTGTCAATTGAAATAAAAAAAAAGTTTAATAATTTTCAGAAATTATCATTTTTTAAGACAAGTTTTTAAAAAAATATTTTTTATAATTTGACTCGCTGAATAGTCACTAAAAATTCGCTAATTCGCTATCCCGAGTGTACTTATGCTACCTCGTGTTGTATCTTTACCCGAATTTTTCGCTTAGTCATCAGTTCATTAGTATAAAATTTTATAAAGTGTAAATAAAACTAATTCACATTTTTTATGATTAAAATCTGTGTTTTTTATTCATTAAAAATTCTAGTTTTTTTAACTTCCCGCTAAGAAAATTGTAAATTTTCAAAAATTCGGGAAGTTATTGGTTTCGGTCCGATTTACGAAAATCGAATTTCCATCAGATGTCGACGTTTCGAGGTCCTAGGAAGCTATCCTGACTAATTTCACGATGATGTCCGAGTGTATGTATGTGTGTACGTACGTACGTACGTACGTACGTACGTACGTATGTATGTATGTAAATATTCATAACTCTTGAACGGATGAACCGATTTTGATCGTTGAGGTGTCATTCGACGCGGCTTGTTAATGTCTTGAGGCCGTAGAAATTTGAACTTAATCGGTAGGGTGCGTTCAGAGATATTTCAAAAATAAAATTTTTTTTAAAATGTTTTATTTGGATAACTTCCAATTTGCTCGATGGATTGATTCCAAAATCTAATCAGCTCTAAAACTCTATAAGCCGCGTCGAATGCCACCTCAACCATCAAAATCGGTTTATTCGTTCAAGAGAAACCGTTGACGAAAGAATTCAAAAAAAATTTTTTCCTTGGTTTTTTTGAAATTTCTCAAAAACGGCTAAATAAATCAATTTCAAAATTCGACCAGCTTTAGAACTTGATAAAACGCGTCGATTGCCACCTCAACCATCAAAATCGGTTAATTCGTTCGCGAGATATCGTGGAAGAAAGAAATGCTAAAAAATGGTTTTTTACAAAACAATGGCATACAAAAGTATTTGCGAGCTCGAAGAGCTCGAAAATATATTCACAATAATGTTTTCGAGCTCAGCGAGCTCGAAAACAGCGGGAAGTTTTGGGGCTGGCCCGCAGGGTCAACTGACAGACCGATTTTTTTTTTTTGAAGCAGAGACAGTGCCAAATATTGAACGGGCTCTAATTAATTAATCACTGGGTACTTAAATACCCTTTAAAATTAACAAATTGTTGAATAACTCATGAATTTTTGATGGTATTTAGGTACCCGGTCATTAACTGAAGCTCGGTCAATATTTGGTACTTTTACATTCATAAAAAATTAACGAGTTTTTTTTCAATATTTGTTCAAAATTGTTGAGAATTTTTTTTCACGAAAATTTCAGAACAGAAGTAAGATAAAGACCCTATACCCGCTCAGTACCATTAGTCGCTCACTTTAACTGTTTAAGGCGTTTATAAAAAAAAATTACAACTAAAAATATTATTATTGATAAATAATTATTTGTGAATCTAAATATATTAAAATATCATGTATCAAATTATTTTATAATAGATTATAAATTTAAATTAAATGTCTGTTTTCAAAATCGCGCAAAGCCGGGCATTTTTTACTTTAACGTTCATTCGTTAGATTAAATTTAGGTTACGTCAAATTTTTTTAAAATTATTATAAGTATACACGGAAAAAATGATGCTCCAAATTTTAATAGTTTGTCTTTTATTATTGACTTAAAATTAGTATATTTGTATACTAATATTAAACCATGATCATTATATATTACACAATGGCTATTATTTATATTAAAATTTGATACACATAGAAAAGCAAAATTTGTAATTTCGTATATTAAAATTAATATGAAAAAGAATTGATAAATTGGTATCTACAGTTATTTATTACGATTCAAATAAACATTGAAAAATTTAAAAAATTTACCACTTATTCGATTTATGTATATGATAAATTAATTTATAATAACGAATAAATAACATTTTATATTAATTATTAGTCAATGGGATAGAATTTATAAATTAAGAGTTAAAAGTTTTCGGTATTTTTATGAGCAAAAAATCAGTATCTATTATACTAATTTTTCATTTTATTATTTACCACTTATTCGATTTATGTATATTGTAAATTTATTTATAATGATGAATAAATGATATTTTAAGCTAATAATTGATCAGTGATATCGAATTTATAAAATAAAAGTTTGTAACTTTTGCAATTTTTCGGCTGGAAAAATCAGTATCTAAGATAGCAATTCTTAATTCGACCAATCATTACTTTTAAATAGATGTATGCCATAAATTAATTAATTTTCACTAATAAGTCACGTATTTATATACCTAAAAGTAATAATATTTACTTACTTTTTGAAATAATTGATAGTAGTTTTTAGGAATCTACAAAAATTAGTAAACTACTTCGCATTAAGTACATAATAGTACTAATTATTGATAACAGATTCCACTTTTTACTATTAGTTATTAATTTTTAATATTCTGTTTTTTCCGTGTATCTTATTAAATATATCTACAAAATTCATGAAATTTAATATTATAAAAGAATAAAGTAGTATAATTTATAAATTATTTGTCCAAAGCAATAAACTTATCACAGTTTAATTGATATTGTCTTTGAGCGACTATAGGGCCATGTGTTGGTCGAGTAATGGTACATGACAACTTTTAGTGAGCGACTATGGGTACACTCAAAGAGTTTATTTAAAAAATTAATAATAATTAATTATCTCTATTATTCTTCAAACTTAAATTTTATTCTAATACTCGAAGCTTCAAAAAATAACTATAAAAAAAAATCTGGTTTTTCATTTCATTTATTAATTTATATTGAGTGATTTAATCTCACTTCAATTAAAAGTGAGCGGGTATCGAGACTTTTACCTTATTTCTGATAGTTTTTTTTTTATGGAAATATTTGTAAGAATTTTAAAGATTCTTATCACCGAAATATATTTATGATAAATTTGTTTTATATAAAGTTTATGATATATAAAAAATAAAACATTTTTTATCTAAGGTGATCTTGTCCATGAGGAAAATATGAAACTGTTCATTGGAACGTGCACGAACGCTTTTACAGTAAAGGAACATGAAGCTATTTTCAGGTAAGTGCTTTTTTTCGTGTCTATCAATATCTTTTACGGGTTCACCCGTAGTATTAGCTTTGGGCAGTGTTAGCGGTCTTTTAGAAAATAAAAAGAAGGGAAAAAAACATAAAAGAGTAAGAGAAAAAAATTTAACAAAAAAAAAGTACAATGTTAGTATGAAATTCTTTGTTGAATTGTTTCCTCGTCTAGTCAATTCTCGAAACGATTGTACCAATCTTATTTTCTTTGATTTTATTCGAGCTTTCTTTGCGATTTCACAATCACAACACGAGATCGTCATTGCCATATATTTCTTATCATTTACTAACAAATATATCTACGTACTATAAAAGATTAAAAAACGGATAAAAGAAATTTTAAATGGAGAAGAAATGAACCAATAATTTTATTCAACGTTAGTTTATCAAAGCAGCTAATCACAAATTTCTAGATTATAAAACTTTAAGAGTAGATTTGTATGGAAGTAACCACACATGACTTTTTTTAGTCGCCTGGTAGTATGACAGCTTCATTTAGTTGAAGATGTCATCGGTTATATCAGAATCTAATGAAGTTTATGATGCTGCTGATGGTTGAGTATCGGCCTCAGTTGAAGTTCAGGGGGTAGTTGTTGATGGAAAAGTTGGAGTAACTGCTGTAGTTGTTGACCAACGACTTGTAGTAGAAGGTACGGTAGAAGTTTCAACAATCACTGGAGTTGTTGACCGATTTGTAGTAGAAGGTAGACTTGGATGTTCGGAAGAGGTGCTTGGTTTTGGTGGACGTGAACTAGGAGGTTGAGGAGTTGTTGGTTTTGGTGGACGTGAACTGGAAGGTTGAGTAGAAGATGGTTCTTGTGGATGAGGTCTAGATGTAGTTGGTTTTGGTGGATGTGGATGTGGTTTAGAAGTAGTAGTTGGTTTTGGTGGATGTGGATGTGGTTTAGAAGTAGTAGTTGGTTTTGGTGGATGTGGATGTGGTTTAGAAGTAGTAGTTGGTTTTGGTGGATGTGGATGTGGTTTAGAAGTAGTAGTTGGTTTTGGTGGATGTGGATGTGGTTTAGAAGTAGTAGTTGGTTTTGGTGGATGTGGATGTGGTTTAGATGTAGAAGTTGGTTTTAAATCATCAAATTCCGAAGATTCATCATCTGGTTTTGGATGAATTGGATGAGATGGATGGTTAGGATGGGGATGTATTACTGGTGGATGAACTGGATGAGATGGATGATGGATTGGTGGTACAGGTGGTGGATGAACTGGATGAGATGGATGATGGACTGGTGGTACAGGTGGTGGATGAACTGGATGAGATGGATGGTGGATTGGTGGTACAGCTGGTGGATGAACTGGGCCTGGTTTAACTTGAGTAATTTCATTTTGATCATCGACATCTATTATTGATGTCAACCATATTGACTGTTTAACTGGCTTTGCCTAGATAATTTAATATTTATTAATAACACTGCAATTAATTAGTCAACAGTATTATTAATTAACTAAATAACGAATAATTGAAACAATAAAGTCCATACCTCAATAGCGGCAATGCCAATTAAGCTGATACAGAATATAAATAACTTCATACCGAAACTCCTATGCACTTTACAAATAGGCGGTTATTATTTTAACTCTAGTACTCAGGCTATTCCTTCCCGAGTATTTATACACATAAACTCTCTGTGTCTAATAAGTGTAGATAATAACAATTGATAAAATCAATCACTATTGAGAAACATCATTTTTAATTCGGGAACTGATAACAATAAATTACCAAGAGTTTTATGTTATGACGCGTTAATCGTTTGAAGTAAACATAAAAACAAATTTTATCTGTTATTACTATTAGTTTTTTATTGATAGATACAATCGTCTTATTATTTTTACATCATACAGACATACAATCAGATTACATCAAATTTTATTTTTCAATTCAGAGAATCTCCGTTACACTGATTTGTTCTCAAGTACATTCATACAGATAATATGAAATGATGACAATTATAATTACACTTTATCGTCTTGATTAATCATAAATATCTTATTTAAAAATATAATAAAATTATTTCCGGTTGGTTAATAAATTCAAGAGTTAATTTAATCACCAATTTTATGACGAACATCTGCCTAAATACTCATTATTACAGTAATCAAATTGATCAAAGATTAAACTGTAGTACACACATCTAACTTGATATATAATACACTGATGGTAAGATTGCTGTTTGTAAATATACTGATAGTTGAATAAATATGAATAATATGAGGGCTGAACTATTTGATGGGTTGACAAAATTTGATATGGCTTGTAGTCATTGCAATCACCTATGAGTGTATAAGTACAGTGATTATTGTTATCGAATGGTGAATAATCAGTGCATTTAACTTGATACCAACTACAGCTGTTGGGTGTTCCCGATTTTAGAACGAACTGGTAGTTGTAAGGGGTGTAAGTAAATTTTGGCGGGGTTGGAGCTTTTGGAATTTTTGGCGACTGCGATGTGGCCGACTGAGACAAGGACTGAAGAACTTTTATAAAAACTTCGGCCAAAGTTAATTCGGTAGGTATTGCATTAGTTGTTTCGGGCTGTGTGGTTGTAGAAGTTTCGAGTATTTCTGTAGTTATTTCAGGGGTAAAAGAAGTGGTTTTGATATTCGTAGTTGGCTCTGATGTTGTAAAACTTGTTTGAGCTTGAGTAGTTGGAGTTTCTGTAGTGACCTCTGAAATTAAAATACTAGTTTTGATGTCTGTAGTCGATTGTTGTGTAGTAGAAACAGTTCGAGCTTCTGTAGTTGGAGTTTCTGTAATTGATTCAGTAGTTAATCTAGTAACTGCATCATCTGTAGTTGATTCTGATGTACTAAAGTTAGTTTGAGCTTGAGTAGTTGGAGTTTCTGTAGTGAACTCTGAAATTGAAGTACTAGTTTTGATGTCTGTAGTCGATTGTTGTATAGTAAAAACAGTTTGAGCTTCTGTAGTTGGAGTTTCTGTAATTGATTCAGTAGTTAATCTAGTAACTGCATTATCTGTAGCTGATTCTGATGTGCTAAAGTTAGTTTGAGCTTGAGTAGTTGGAGTTTCTGTAGTGAACTCTGAAATTAAAGTACTAGTTTTGATGTCTGTAGTCGATTGTTGTGTAGTACAAACAGTATGAGCTTCTGTAGTTGGTTTTTCTGTAATTGATTCAGTAGTTAATCTAGTAACTGCATCATCTGTAGTTGATTCTGATGTGCTAAAGTTAGTTTGAGCTTGAGTAGTTGGAGTTTCTGTAGTGAACTCTGAAATTAAAGTACTAGTTTTGATGTCTGTAGTCGATTGTTGTGTAGTAAAAACAGTTTGAGCTTCTGTAGTTGGAGTTTCTGTAGCTAATTCTGATACAAAAGTACTAGTTTTGATGTCTGTAGTCGATTGTTGTGTAGTAGTAACAGTTTGAGTTTCTACATTTGGTTTTTCTGTAATTGATTCAGTAGTTAATCTAGTAACTGCATCATCTGCAACTGATTTTGATGTACTAAAGTCAATTTGAACTTCTGTAGTTGGTATTCCTGTAGTTTTTTCAGGTGTAAGAGTACTAGTTTTGAATGTAGTTGATTCCGATGCAGTAAAAATAGTTGGAGCTTGAGTAATTGGTGTTGTACTTATTTCAGCAGTAGATGAAATTTGTGATGCTTCTGTAGTTATCTCGGATGTGAAACTGATTTCTTCATTGCTAATTGGTTTTAATGTATATAAATTAGTTAGTGCTTCAGAAGCTGGTGTTTCAGCAGCTGTTTCACCGTTAGTATATATTTTTGATATAATAGTTGAAGCGTGAGGAATTTCTGTAGCATTAATTATAGTTGCACCCACTGTATATGGTTTCAAAGTAAAGACAATAGGTTCGTCGACAGGAGTCACAGTGTCTATAGATATAATTTCGTCAGTGTCAGTTTTCAAGACCGTTGTTGATGCTTCAGGCGTTTCTGTAATAATTTCACCACTCGATTCGACATTTCGAGAAACGTTCGTGTATTTTAATGAAATAACAGGGGTCTGTGTTTCAGACGTTTGCGTGGCTAAATTAATTGTTTCATTAACAATTAATGACTTCCATGTGGTCATCGGTTCACTTACAGTTGATAATATACTTTCTTCATTAAAATTAATTGCCGTCGATTCAGTCGGTGCTGTCTAGAAAAAAAAAAAATTTATTATTTATGAATTTATGAAAATAATGAACAATATTTTATATTAATTTTTTAATAAATGGGATCTAGCTTTAACTTTTAACAAATTGATCGTCAAAAAATTTATTTTTGACTACAGTATGGACAAAAATCTCGGTCAGAAAACAGAAAAAAAATTATTTTAACTGAATTCTATCATTTGTAATAAAATTTCGCATTATTGTTAATTGCTCCCGCATGAGAATACCATATATGATAAATATATATGGAAAAATATATAATCAATATGGGACTATATAAGTGGCCAAAAACGATATATATTTTCTTATATATAATATAGTAAGTGTTAATATAATTAATTATATATGTAAGTTTATAAGTTAATACATGTATTATATATATTTATAATCATATATGTAAACTTATAAGTTAGCACATATATGTATTACATATATTGATAATTATATATGTAAATTTGTAAGCTAGCACATATATATATATATTCTGAACACAATGTTTGAACCTTATAACAGAGAGAGGAAGACAGAAAAGAATAGATTTTATTTATTCTTACAAATATGGGGAGACTTATATGCTTCTATATATCGAAAAATATACAAAAATTTATAAAGTTAAATATATGGTACATATATCGTGCCATATAATGATGAATTATACATGTATTCTTATTTGTTTCCATATATAAATAACATTTGTTTTTGAATATATTAAAATTATAAGTTTTCAAATATATGAATATATGAAATCATATAAGAGAAAACATATATAGTAACACAATAAAATCGGCCAAAATCTATATATAGTTCTATATAAGATTTCATGTATTGTCACATATATATTTTATTCTGTAACATATATTTTTTAATATATGTTTACCATATATGATATTTTCAGGCGGGGCTAATATAAAAATATTTATGATAGTCAACTATAAAAAATATCAATTTCAAAAATTGTGATGAAAAACCGAACAGAAAATAAAATTTTTAGTTGGAAATTGGTTGGCAATTAACCTACAAAATTTTGTGTTCGCAATACACGTGGCCGTACAAATTTAGAAAAGTTTTTAAACTATGTTCTGCATTGTACCAACAAATATTCTGGAACCCCAGACATAGTAAATTATAATTTTGAATTCTCCTATGAACCGACCAAAATTATTTTCAGTACAATTGCACTGCGGATATAAAATAAATACCACAAAAATTCAGACAATAAATTTTATTATTTTGCATAATTACCTGGACAATCGCACTGGTAAATAAAATAACACACAACAAATATAAAAACATGGTGATATATAAATAAAATACGTCGATTCAAAAATTCTAATGCCACAACACTGATCACGAATCTCAAATTTTATGTGACTGCATTAGTCTGACGAAACAGTTTATGAATAATTAGAAGGAAACAGGTCATAGAACTTTTATCTCTGTCATTAAGGGCCGAGTGATTAAGAAACTATACGTCAATGAGAATATATTATACGTATTTGCCGTATGTATTTCAAGTGACCCAACATTCTTGGAAAGAGAAGATAACAAATATTTTAGTAGTAATTCTATGACTCATACTTCGTAGATTGTTTAGTGAGTCGACAATGTTTACTATTACTTCAATTATTACATTTCTGTACTACTTTAATTAATATCAAAGTATGAAGCAATCCAAGATATACATAAAGTATACACGGAAAACATTTAATTAATTAACATTTTCATATTGATTTTTGTTTATTCGTTTACTTCATAAATTCATTTAATTAATATAAATAAATATTTAGTATCAATATGACATTCTAAAAAAAATTCCAAAAATGGGGTAAAATGGGCCTTACTTTTTAAAAGTGAATTTTTTTTGTGATAATAATAATAATAACGAGCAACCTGCAGTCACTACGTGACTGCCTAAATATCACTACTAAATTTATAAAATACGCAGAAACAAAGGATTTCTTGCCGCAAAAAATTTTAATTTGCACCAAGAAATTTTATGCATTATAAATTAATTACAAAAATTGTCTTGGGGCGAGAAAAGATTTTTTTGGTCAAGAAATAATTCCTTGCACCAAGTAATTTTTTCTAGTTCTAAATAAATTTTTGTTTTCAATTCACAATGCAAAAAATTTATTGGGGTAAGTAAAAATTTTCTTTAGGCGAGTAAAGATTTTTTGTGTCAATGAATCCTTTTTTTTTCTATGCACACTTTTTTGGCTTTGAGAAGCTTCCAAAAACCAAAAGGGAGTATAAAAATCTGTCATTTTGGAATAAGTAACGCGATATAAATAATATAGCTATATATTCAGTGACATTCAGTCATATTTAGTGACAGAATAATTAAAGTATTAATTTATTTAAAGAAAATAAATACGATCGTCTTTTTTCCCGCGTAATTTAAATGTAATTCGAATGATATAGATAAATCTATTTATCTCAATACTTGGCATTTAAAAAGAGTTTAAAGTTTGAATAGGCACAAATTCAAGTCAAGACCTATCTAATGATACCAATTTCAATAACATTAACGAATTCTATCATATAGATATGGCGGGAAAAAAATTTTCCTTATTCTCTTAATAATATAGATAATAATAATAATAATAATAATAATAATAATAATAATAATAATAATAATAATAATAATAATAATAATAATAATAATAATAATAATAATAATAATAATAATAATAATAATAATAATAATAATAATAATAATAATAATAATAATAATAATAATAATTGGAATTTATATTTTAATACATATAAAATAGAGTAAATTGAATTTGTAGAGACAATAAATAATTTAGCTTGTTTGGAATGTCACTATTATATAGTTACGTTATATATAAGTGCATTACAAGACGTAAATGGAGTTTATTGATTTTAGTTATGGAATTGCTTAGGATAGGTATGATTTTGCCACAAGCAACGAGCATCAGTTGCTCTCGACTGCACTGTACCGGGCTGATAATTGCTACGAGCATCAGGAATGGAACATCAAGAGGTCATTCTATTATTTAATCATAATATTATTATTATTATTAATATATATGGACAATGTGATTTTTACTATTACACACCTCAAAACCAGCAAGAACAAAAAAAATAATCAGTGAAAATGATCATAGAGATAATAAAAATTTAATTTTGTCTGGTAATTTAATAATTAAAAGTAATTAAAATTCATGTGTATATAAAATTTATCAAGTGACTAGATTAAATTTAATCACCCTTGACATTAAACGTTCCTAATTTTCATAACGACAGTCATTAAAACATTTAATCAATAAATAATGTCTGCATGATGAAACTTTACATGTAATTATATTAATTAGAAGTTTCTCTGGGTAAACTAATTCAGATATGACAATAATGTGTTCAAACTATTTTTTGATTGCTTAGAATTTCTACATAGGTCCCATGACATTTTCACGTGCATCGAGGAACGTTAACAAGCCTTTAAATCTTTATTAATTTCCTACGAATTACAGTAACTACCCTTGCGAAAAATGCATGGAATTGTATGACAGTCCGTAGTATGAAACTGGATGTCTGTGAAAATCTATGAAGAAAAGTATAGACTCTATAGGAATCCACGGGAAAAATTTTCGATCAATGATTCCAGATAGAAATTCCCATAGGGCTCTATGAAATTCTGTAGGAACAATGAGATCCCATTGTCTAATTTTCAGACAGTAGATTTTTAATTTGGCATTGAACTGAGATGGTCTAAAATTCCTATACACTGTAAAAAGAGCGGTGTTAAAAATGGACTCGCTTTAACTCCGCCCGGTGTAAAAATGAAATTACACCGGTGTAGGAGGGGTAACACACCGGTGTTAAAAATATCTGTGTTAAAGCGGGGTAACCGCTGTAAAGCGGAGTAAAACCGGTGCAAAAGCGGGGTAACAGGTGTAATAGCGGAGTAATGCCGGTGTAAAAGCGGGGTCAATTGCGTCCGCTTGGAGTATTAACTTTAAAGATTATAAAACACAAAAAATGTCAGTTCTTTATGAAAATTAATAAAAAATATCATTTATTAACAAGTATAGTGATCGAGTAAGTAAAAATGTTCACAAAGTAAAATATTTTAACACCGGTGGCGGCGTTATTTTAACACCGGTCTAGAATATTTACACCGGTAGCGGCGTTATTTTAACACCGGACTAGAATATTTACACCGGTGGCAGCGTTATTTTCACACCGCTTTCGGGGGTAAATTTAACACCGATAATTTTAACACCTACACCGTTTGGACTTACCCCGGTGATTTTTTACAGTGTAGGAATCCATTCAAAAACACCATGTGAGAATTTATGAACGTATGCTGGGTTTTCTATGAATCTTTGACATGAAGTGGATTTTTATTCGAAATCATATAGAAATCGATCCAAAAACGTCATGTGAGAATCTACGCTGAATTTTTTTTCTATGAATTTCTAGCATAGTATGGATTTCCATAAGAAGCCATAACGGAATCTATTCAAAAACGATTTCTATTTCTTAATTTGAATCAGTGAGAAATCCACTGGTTCACTCAGTGAGTAAAAAAGTCACAGGTGAATCAGTGAGATTCAAAGTTGCTCACTGGTTAACCAGTGAGTATTGGGTTCACTAATTCAAACCAGTGCAAAATTTAAGTACCTCGAGTCTCCGTTGTCAACAGCGACCTATGATTAGTTATACCGGTTATAGAAAGTTATATATAACCTGATGTTTGTGTATTAATGTCGATTGAATTAATTAATACATTTCAAGTTAAATTGTGACCCTATTATTGCATTTTCTATTTTACATAAATTATATTATGTTTTTAATTTAAGCTATCCTCGAAGCCTTGATCATTTTTATAATTTAATCGACCATTATATTTGTAAAATTTCGAAGAAAGTTTGAGTGCAGTTTTTTTTTCACATTACTTTGAATAATTTTAATACAGTTAATGTAACGAAAGTTGGATATAGTAAATTTGCGTAAATATGTTTTTAATTTATTCATTTTACGTAAGTAATCATGCCCTATATGTATAAGTTGGGTTATCATGAAAGTTATATCAGCTCACTGTTGAGTCAGTGAAACTCACTGGTGAATCAGTGAAACTCACTGTTGAATCAGTGGAAATTTTCACTGATGAATCAGTGACTTTTATGTCCACCATTAAAATTCACTGGTTTAACAGTGAAGTTCACTGAGTAACCACTGGTCGAATCAGTGAGTTTTACTAGTAAACCAGTGAGATTTCACTGATTCAAATTAAGAGAGTATGAGGTGAGAAACTCAGTACACGATCACTCATGAATTTCTATATCTATATTTATTTAATTTTACTAAATATAGATTTACAAATATATGAGTGATCGGGTACTAGCTCTTTTACCTCATAGATTTTTTTAGTCCGATAACTTGAAGCCTGCGAGCGATTAAATGCTGCATCAAATATTCAAATATATCAAAAATTTTTATGGTTTTTAGTTTATCACAGCCTTGGAAAAAAAAAAAAAAAAAACCCGTGTCGTTCAATGAATAGAGTATGTAATATTTGTGAAATGTGAACCCGGAAATGAAATTTTTAATTATCGAGGGGATGATTTACATTTAAAATAAACCGATGTACCAATAATGTTCATTCCCACGTATTTTTTTTCGATTATATTATCGATATATAAGAAACGTGATGGCATTTTCAATTAAACTTGTCTTGTTGCTTCGAACCAGAACCTCGTTATTGACATTTCCTCCGCTTTTTAAGCTTTTATTTCAATTCTCTCAGCTATCGCGATCAAATCACATTTCATTTTATTTTTCGCTCCTTAAAATTTTATTATTTTCGTTATTTGTAGACTTTAATATCGCATTTTACAAGATATTAATAAAAATAAACAATTATTCCCGAGAGATATGCCGTTAGATCTTACGGTTATTCTGTAATTTTCTTCCTTCCGAGAAAATTAAGTGGTTTACGTGACAGCAATACACCTGGAAGGCTTCAGTTTCACGCTCGTTAACACACCTACACCTTTGGGGTTTGTATACACATATATATTACTCTCTATTTATCAGATGCGCGACGATCCCTTTACTTCAATCTCTCAGAACTTGTCACAGCAAGATTGATTACAACTTTATTATATTATATAAGCAAAGCTGAGGAAGTGGACTTTTTTTTTTAATCAATATCATTTAGAATGTCTAGTACTAGCCGTTTTTCCGGTTGGGTCTCTGAGTATTTTTTAAAATTTAATAAAAATATTTATGTGACAATCCGACTTCCATAAACCGAGGGCTGGGAAAATGAGAGGCTAACAAATAAATTCAATTTTTTAATTTTGGAGAGGGTGAATCACTAACTTGTTATTCTATTTTGAGAAAATTACTAAAATCTGGTTTCGGGCTAAAAGGGGAAAATTTAAGAGAGTGTTTTTTTTACATTTTTTAAAGATTGTAATAAGAATTATTCAGGTGTGAATTTGAGTGAAACGTAAAAAAGAAATTTGAAAAAGAAATCTTTCGCATTATAAATAATTTTGAAGAATAAAAAATTGCGAATCCAATAAAAGAATCTGAAAAATGGTTGACCCTGCGGGAAAACCGCAAAACTTCCCGCTGTTTTCGAACTGAGGAACCTGAGTCTAGATTATCTGTAGAATTTCTTAGACGGCAATCCTGATTAAAAGTTAGGGCATCCAATGGAAGCTTGAAGGCCTCAGGGGTATCAGGCAACCCGGGTCAAAATATCTAGCCTCATCGAACCCAAGAAAGCGTCAATCCAGCCTCAAATGAACCTAGTACTCGACTATTGTAATTTAAAATTGATTAGTACTATTTGAGGCTCTTTGAGCATTATTTGAGGCTCATTGATGCTTTTTGAACATCATTTGAGGCTCAAAATGCTTTTTTTTACTCAGGGAGGCTTACTTACACAGAAAAAAAGGATTTCTTGACGCAAAAAATATTTACTTATCCCAAGAAATTTTTTACTTGCCCTAAGAAATTTTTCACTTTATAAATTGAAAACAAAAATTTTCTTGGGGCGAGAAAAAATTTTCTTGAGCCGAGAAGAAATTTCTTGCGCTAAGAAATTTTTTCTAGTCCCAAGAATATTTTTGTTTTCATTACATAATGAAAAATTTTTCTTGTGCCAAGAAATCCTTTGTTTCTGTGTGGGTTCGATGAGGCTAGATTGAGGCTAAATATTTTGACCCGGGAAGTCTTCTAGAAAATCGCTAGCACATAGAAGCGAATGAAAACAAATTTTTTCTTTTCGAGCTCAAAAAACTATGAGACAGAACAGATCAACCGATTTGATTTTTCTTCGTGGCAATCAAAAGAACTCACCAAGACTGAGAACTGGTTTGATTTTGAGGTGAATCAAGTGAGTGGTTTATGAGTTATACGAAAAATATCTTGAAGAATAATTTTTTTAATTTTTATTTCTTCCGCACCTCGTAAACCACTTGACCGACTTCAAAATCTAATCAGTTCTAAGTCTTGGTTTCAGTTGCCGCCAAGAACATTTTCAATTTTTTCTGCAAACCGAATTTTCGACAAATTAAAAAATTTCATATTATTTTGTTTTCCTTTTCCTAGTTCACAACTTTAAAAATCTATGAACGTCCATTGGATTTTTTTCAATACCCACCCCACGATCGATTAAATAAAACAACAAACCAGTAAAGCCTACATTTAACATGACAACAGTTTACTACCATCTATTATCTTTTCAGTTTGTTTGTTGACCATAAAACAGATCCATAAATATAACTATACACACACACATCTACATAAGTAAACATAAAAAATCATTCAAAGTTATAATCTTCCCCTATTTTCTTAATAGTCATAGTTAGTTATCACAACAAACTCATGTTTCTTGTCCGCCGTATATATCTACGATAAAAAACAACATAATTTCACCGTCGGGAAATAAGCTGTCACGATAATTTAACTCTTACGCTTACTCTTGCTCTCTAAAAAGTATGAGTAGTGATGCAAGTATAAGTTTTAGGTGTAAGAAGTAACAACGAACCCCCTATTCTAGAAGCCTGTACTTGAACCATAAAAATTTATGACTCAGCTTGTCTATACGATGAGTTAAAAGTATGTACCCTACTCTATATTACGTATTATTGATGATGTATGGGCTGTATATATATATATGTAGTTCGGGTGATGTAAAATCGATCATAATATTCCTCGAGGTGATTTCAGATTCTATGAACACAGTAGAGTATGAGTAAGAGCATACAAGTGGAGAGTAAGAGGCTAAACTTAACTACTTATTACGTATATTAGGTCAACTTGCTAGCATACAATATCACCCCCTCCCCCTCTTGCCCTCTACATATACCTTATAACACATTTGAATCAACAAGATTCCTATTACTGCTGATTATACCTCGCATGAGATGATGGACAAATTAGGTTATGTTTAACAAGCTGAATAATATATATGTATATATATTAACGTGATATTGCTGCCCCCTTTTATCATGTCGGCATGAGTAACATCATAATACTACAGAGAATTAACAAATGTCGTTATTATTATTAATACTGTTTAGAGACACGGGGGAATTACGTGTCGTATGTAATAAATTACATGAAATGATACGACTTTTTTTGTAATAAATTATTTCTAAGCTGTTTATTAATGGCATTAATATAATTAATTTTATGTGTTGACTCAAGCTTAGCGTAGACTAGATAACTTTAACTATAACTATTACTATTACTATTACTGTAATGGACTTTGTTACAGTAATATATCTTTTGTCTCAGCTGTTTGTAAGTATAACGGCCATTATTCTTAAACTCGCGCCTCACTACGGGAAAACTTTTAAGTTTTGAAATAAAAATATATAGTATCGATAGAAATGGATACTTTTAGACAACTTTATTTATCACAGCTATTGTGTGAGCATTTTTTTTAACAAATAATTATTTAATGAACGAGGTCCCTGATTCAACAACTTAATTCAATCGAATTAAACAGAATTAAATTTTCAATTCTATTTAATTCAGATAAATTTTGTTAATTCGGTACCTAACTTAAAAATGAATTCTGTCTAATTCGGCAGGAAAACCAGAATTTGTCCAAATTAAAACGAATTTAAATAATTCCATTCGGTTTAATTCTGATTAATTCGAAAATAATTCTCCAATTTATGGTTCTGAATCCGAATTAAACTGAATTAAAACGAATTTTAAATTTTTTAATCGGTTTTATTCTGTTTGATTAGAAAGCAAATTTTCAATTCAGTTGAATTATGTTTTGCAGAATTCGACAGAATATAGGGGAAGGGGGGCAAAAGGGGGTAGGGTAGGCAAAACGGGGTACCCCCGAAATTTGATAAAAAAAAATTTTATATTTTAAATGGTTTTTAAACATTCCAAAATCACTTCTGTAAATATAATTAAGCGTTACTTTGAATTTTTTTTTGTAAACTTTTTCAAAAATCAATTGTTAGTTGAAAAATATTAATGATGTTTGTTTTATGATAAAAACTATTAAAATTTTTTTTTCTTCTTTTGTACCCAATAAACATGTAAAATATAATTTTTCTTCATGTAAATTACTTAAAAAAAATTCAACTTAATCAAATTCATTCAAAATCCAGAAATTTTTTTTTTTTTACCTTTTTTAGGGGGTACCCCATTTTGCCCGCAGAAATGAAATTTTTTTTTTTTCAACGGTAACTGAAAATTTCTTCTATTTACTTTGAATATCATTAAAAAAAAAAAAGATTTAGCGTATTTGAGTCCTCGAAAACTTGGTATTTCCTTAAGTACCCCCTTTTGCCCCTCCCTCCCCTAACAGAATTAAAATTTTTAATTCGGTCGAATTCAGTTGTTTAAGGGGTTAGGGGTAGTCAGAATTTTCAAAAAATCGATTTTTTTTTTTTTGCATTTTCTTAAAGTATAATATTTTAAAAATATTGTGTGAAAATTTGAAGTGAATCCGACAAATTCTTTTCGAGTTATTTAACAATGACCAAAGGACGCTCGGGTGCTACGTGGCATTCGAGAGCAGGTAGCTAGAAACAGCTGCAAGCAACCGACCTTTCGGGTTTCATTGTCATGAATATCTCCCCATTTTAATGTATTTATTATTATATATATATATATATATATATATATATATATATATATAGGATATATAAATATATATATCCTTCTATATATATATATATCCTTCTACATATATTCACAATTTGTAGGTAGTACAAGAACTGAAAAATAATTTTTGGTTGCCAGTATACCTGTAGTCGTTGCACTGATCAGTCGATAGTTTTGTGATAAATTATTTCTCAAGTGAATTAAATTATTAACCATGGGACGTGATTCTAGAAAGGTTTCAAGAGAACTTCGGAGTTCTGAAAAAATTAATAAGTCACGTTCAGTCAAAAGAAAGAATGTTTTTAATCCGAAAACAGCCGAACGTGATGAAAGTATTCAGAGTACATCTTCTAAAAAATTAAAACAAAACACTGAAGATGATGTACCTGAAGACAGCAGTACTGAATTTCGAATAATAAATTTTATTCAGGTATTCACTGCAATTTCTGCTCTTATAAAATGTAAAAAATGTGATGGAAATGTAGTGTTTCAAACAGCAAGTACACGTGGGCTGGGATTCAAAATTGTAGTTGCATGTAATAACTGTGGAAATGAATATATTCCTTCCTGTTGAAAATATGAAATCTGCTATAATGGCAACCTTTTATCACTACGGCTCGAGTGATGAAAAACCGAATCATGATATGTGTCCAAAAGGCGAAGAATCTTGGTGCTCTTACCAGCGCGCTGAAGCAAGAGGAGAGCTTGATACCTTTTCTCACGATTATTCTCCTTTACCTTCTGATGTTTTAAAAGCTATCAAGCCTATATACGAAGATCTTAGTAATGAAAATTTACTTTCAAGATGTGTAGGTGGATTCAATCAGAATAATAATGAAAGCTTTAACCAACTAGTATGGAAAATATGCCCAAAAACGGTAAATACTAGTTTTACTATCGTACAAATAGCTGCATACGTTGCTATGTGTATATTTAATGAGGGTATAAATTCATTATTAGTCTTGATGAATACACTAGGACTTAATTGTGGGCCTAATTCTCATCGGTATGCAGAAAGAATGGATGCTGCACGTATCAAAGTAGCAGATAAGCGCGCTAATGATAACACCCGAGAAGGTCGATTGCAACGTAGGCACCAGCAAATCGATATTTTGGAAGCTGCTATGTCGGCTGAAGAGCTATTATATGGTCCAGGAATAGATGACTCAGTGTAAGTTATTAAATAATTCTTATAATTCGACATAAATCCATAGCAAAACTTTAAATGCGTTTTTCTCAAAACTATGTTTTCTGAACTGGTGATCACTGTAACTTAAAAACTGCTCGGTAGATTTCAATAAAATTTATTGTACTTTTGAAATACATTAAAAACTCGTGCCTGATCGAAGGATTTTTTTTTTTTTCAAAAATTTCGATTTTTTTTTAACAATAAACTGTCGGTTTTTTTCTCGAAAATTTGAAAAAAATTTCCTGAGGCCGCCATTTTGTTAATTTCGAAAAAAAAAAAAAAAGCTTCGATCAGGCACAAGATTATCTATTAATAAAACTAATTTTTCTTGTCCGATTGATTTTAGATGAATCTCCAAGGACTTATGATGATCACCGCAAAGGACTTCGGGAGGAACGGGCTCTACAAAAACAGCGATAACTTTTTGAATTATTAATTTTTTTTTTTGAAATTTTCGTGAAGTCAAATCGAAACGTGTTCTAATAAAGCTATGTTTTTATTTTTGTCAAATAAAGTAATTAACTACAAAAAAAAAATTATTGAAAATCATCATTTTTTCATACCCCTGAGTACCCCTAACCCCTTAATCAGGTGTGGGATAAATTTTTACTGATGTAGCTTTTAATTTTCTAAAATGGCGGGCTTTCAAGGCGGTCTAAATTAGTGGTATTTAAATTTGTTGGTTATGTTGCAATTAATGTTGATGCTGTGGGTACTTATTTATGTATTTGGGGAGATGGACTACAAAAAGGGGTGGAAATAACAAAAAGTGAGATTAATGAAATCCTAGAGGATGGTTAAATTTATAAAGTTTTGATCTAATCCACACGTGCAAAGTTTAATGTATAGTTGCGTAGTGTGCGGTTGGCTAGAGGTTTCTATGTACGAATGTTTTGCTGGAGTTAATGTTGTAGTGAGCTATGATATTGGGTTAGAGGTTAGCTATAAAGGTACCAGAGCTTTATCAAGTTTATCAAGCTCAGGCTATAGAATTTTCATCAAAACAGTTTTTAAAATTATTTTTTTGTTCGTTTGTGATCTGAGTATTATCAATGATAACTTATTTCATATAAGATATAAAGTAAATTTTTGAAAACTTGTGAAAAATATATTATATTTCGAAAAAATACTGAGAATATCTTAAGAAATTCAAAAATAATTATTACTTGAATACCAGTAGAAATCCCTGGAGGACCTGAACTACGGTATTTTACGGTAAATATGCAGTTTTTCCGGTAAAAGTACTGCATCTTTACCGTAAATTTGCGGAAAGAGGCCGGTAATTTACTGTAAAATTGGGGTAAGGCTGCGGTATTCTACCGTAAGGTGCGGCCCTGGTGGAAATTTTTCGGAATTTTCTCTGAAAAACTCAGTTCTAAAGACTTTTTCAGAGAAAAGTCAGAAAAATTTCCACTAGGGTGCACTGTAAAAATAAAAAAACACACGGTGCTTACGGTAAAAATGCCGCAAATTACAGTAAATTGTGGTATTTTTCAGTAAATTATCGCGAATCGCGGCAAATTTGCCATAGAAATATCATAATTTACAGTAAATTACCGAAATTCGGATCAGCCAGGGTATAAATATTTTTACTACAAAACAATGTAATTACACACCTCAGTATTGACGCGCTGTAGCTTAAAATTTTTCCACTGACTCACGATAAACTGTACCAGGAATTTAGCTCCGTTAGTGGTGGAGTTGGCTCACTGCTTGTCCGTAATTCCGTATGCTAGGGTTCGAATCCTGGCTCGGGTTTTCTCAAATTAATGGACGGCTTTACTAGCGTCCCAACCAATAAAGTAATCGACTGTACCGATTGGGTTTTCAGAGGCTTTCCCAAGGACATTGCAATTGCACCATTGCGGGCACATGCGACACATAAAATAAAGTATTTATGGCAACATTTAAATTTTCACACCGGACAGAATTTTATTATGGATTTTAAATAATTCGCGCCATTTCTGAAAAAATCACCAAGAAAATTTTCATTAGAAATGTATGTCCAGTTTTTCAGAGGTATGAATAAATAATTTTTTTCGTTGCAATTTTAAACTTGACTATTTTTACTTTTGATAAGAGAGTTGAGAGTTAATAAGAGGAAAATGTCAGACACAAAACATTTGATACAAAAAAAAAAGTTGAGGCGAATTGATAAAATTCTTTAAAAATAGCAACTTTGTAGATTATTTTTTTTTTCTTCTTTTAAGATAAAAGTTTATTTTTCTTTTTACTCTGACCCTTGAAAGGATTCACGTCGTCGGTTGCTTGTGCTTCTACATTGTCTATGTCTATATGAGATATATACATCACCAATACTATACACTAATGTAGTGTAATGTAATGTAAGAGAGTGGACAGGTCGCAAAAGCCTTTCAAGACCAAATATCCGGTGTCTGCAAGATATTTTTTTTTGTCTTTATTTTGTCATTCTCTTTAATCTGTCTTTGCTTTTAGCTACCTTTACAAACGTACTTAAGTCTGACCAAAAAGAAAAAGTACCCAGCTCCGAAATACCAAACACTTAAATTATAAATGTTCTTATAAAGTATTTATTGCTAGTCACTAAGTACCGATAAATAAAAAAATTTTCGTGATTCTTAGCACGTGTGCGTTAATCGATAGCTCGGGAGTTAACGCGTGCTAAGAATAGGTGATAATGATGAGAGTGAGAATGAGGATGAAAATGAGAATCATCATCAGATGAGAATCAAACCAAGTGAAAAGGTTGCGTGTGATCTTTGATGCTTGCGTGACGGTGATAAAATATAGGTGGCAAGAAAAAAGTGAAGTATCATTTCCACAGGAAAATTTATAATCAGTCGGGAGTGGTTTTATTTTTTATTTCACTGAATAATAAATCGCGAGGGAGTTGAGTATCTACGAGAGACTCGGGCACTTGGTATTTAAATTATATCTATAAATTATACGCAGCAATACGAATAAAAATTTTCGATTACGCTATTTTTTTAAATTCGAAATTCGTTCAATAAAAATTTTATTTGTAGAGCAGAGGGCAAAAAATTTTTTTTTTCAATTTTCGGGCAAGATGGGACTGAAATAAAAAAATTTCATAAAATAATTCTGAAAAAAAAAAAAATACTAAATTGAGCGGCTGTCTACATGTATGAAAAAATAATATATGGTTGAAATATATAAAATCATATATGTTTGCAACAAAAAAATATATGATATATTATATTATAGATTATAAAAAATCATATAGAGATTTTGGCTGATTAAATATAAAATTATATACAGTAGTAAATATATGTATTCCATATATGTAATTTATATGTTTTTTATATTAAGCTATATATACATTTACATTTACCTTATAATATATTGTATTGATATATTTCCTTTTATATTCAAAAAATATAAAATTTTTATATGAAATGAAATATATGGTAGCATATAATTTATATTATATATGGCAGCATATATTTTCTTTGTTATATTTAAGCATATATTTTTTTCGGTGTATGTATATGTATATGGGTATATATATTCGCATCGAATTAACTAATTTTGAAAATTTTAACTGCAATTTAAAGAGTTTATTAAAATTTAGATCTAATTTAATTGGAGTTGGTCATACGGATAAGAAACTTTTTTTTCCATACACAATATAAATATATGTTTTTATATATGATCAGAATATATTTTTCGTATATGATAGAAATATATATTTTTATGTATGATAAAAATATAGTTTTCGTATATGACAAGAATATATATTTTCATATATGATAAAAATATATTTTTTGTATATGATTGACATATATATTTTATATATGCTAAATATATAGGGGAGGGTGGGGCAGAGCGGCCCCCCTAAGCCAATTATTATTTTTTGTGGCTTTCAACCATATGATCACTTTACTTTTGTCCTATTTCGAACAAATTTATGGACATTTTGCCAAAATTCTGAAAATTTTTTTTTTTTTTTGTGGGGCAGAGCGGCCCCCCTTCAAAAAGTGATAAAAAAAATTTTTTTTTTCGTTTTTTTTTTTTTAAATTGTTTTCATCATTAAGAATGTATTTCTTACTCTTGACAACTATTTTTGGTTTTATATTACTCGAAAAAAATTTTTTAAAGCGTAAAAAATCGTTCACTCTCGATTACCTTAATTACTAATTGTTATTTAATAAAAAAAAAAATCAATTCTATAATTTTACTTTATTTCAAAAATTTATCAACTAAAAAAAAAAAATTTAATTTTTATAAATTTTTAGTGACCAAATTTGCCTCTTACATAAAGAAATGGCCGAAAAATATGAAAAAATAATTTTTTCGGAAGTTACGGCTGGTCCATTTTGCCCCAGGTGTTATGCGTAGGGCTAGAAATGTGGAATTATAATCATTTTTTTTCAATTTGACGATAAAAATATGAAAAAATCACTTTTTCGAAATTTTGGGCTTGTCCATTGTGCCCCAAATGTCATGCGTAGGGGTAAAAATTCGCAAACATATCGGATTTATAGTAATTAGTCGAAAAAAAAAAAATTTTTTTTTTGGTCAAAATTTCAGGGGGGCCGCTCTGCCCCACCCTCCCCTACGGACTCGTATATGATGAAAGTTATATTTGTTAATATAAAAAAATATATATCAGAAAATATAGTTAATTTGGCCACATATATTTTCTGATATTTATCATATATTTTCACAATATATTTTCACCATATATTTTCACCATATATTTTCACCATATATGTTATTTTCATACGGGTAATTTCAAAACACAGTAAGAGACAAATTTTTCAAAATCGATTTTTTAGTATTTTTAGTTCCAGTGAAATCTTGTGAACAGATTCAACTCATTTTTCAAAAATTTTACTTTTGTCAGTTACTGTGTTTTGAAATTGGGCAGCCGTGAGTCTGTTACCAGAAATTCCAAATTTCTCATAAAAATTTTGTGGAAGAAACAAATGATGGCTTAGATAGAAAAAAAATAAGTAACTAATTTTGACTGACCCTCCCTTAATTAAATAATAAAAATAATATAATATTTAAAAATCCAGATGAACTTTTTAAAAATAAATGTCAGATAAAAAAAGACTACTTGATAAATAATCAAATAATCCAGATCACTTGTCAATCCGTTTCAAGCGGAGTTGTCATTTATATTTAACCGATAAAATCCTAAAATGAAGTTACGAGTTTATTACGTGAGGGTTACATTGACGACGTGTTTTCACCCGTCGTATCTCCAAACAAGTGAGAGAGCAAGTATGAGTTTATTTCCAACGATGACACGATCGATCGAATTTAGGCACGTCCGTATATAATAGTGTCCGGAAATCCAAAAGTGTTGGAACGGTGTTCTATTCCGGTAACAAGCCAATCTATACCCATGCCTATGTCCAAATACATCGACAGTAATAGTCACCAATACACTTTAGTTATTAACCTACACCAGATACATACAGTACGTAATATACAAAATCTCATTTGAATCGATTTTACGCGGGCTTTGCGCTCGTTTAAGCAAAATAATCATTTTATCACCAGCTATATCTCTTCACGGTTCACATGCGCGTCCGATCAACCCACTCACCCAGCTGGACCGAAAATTTTCAATGCGGTCCGGGATTTTATCCGCGATCAACCCTCATTCTCAAATATTTATAACCGTTATACGCACGATTGCGTGTGACCAATACGCTCCGATTACCATTTTTTGTTTTTAATAATTTCATTATCACTTTTACTACTCGAAATAATTGATAAAACATTTCCCTATCATTGGTTATATATTATAATAATAATAAACTGAAAACAATCAAACTTTTGTGCAGATACATTTAAATCTTTCATTTCGACGAGGATTCTATTTGTCTTCGTTTCATGAAGCTTGTGTATATAAATATATATGAATGTATGTATTATATATACCTCGATAAAAAAGTATCTTTTTTATATGCAGGATGTGAGGCAGGATGTATAGGCTAGCGAATAGACAAGATCAAGTTTGATTGATAGGCTTGTCAAGAGACGATTTAACAAAACTTCCGATGATAACCACCGAAATTGAGGCAGTTTTTATACAATCCTATGAAAACTTTATATCCTTTTTTCCTTTTGATAGAAGCTTATACCCGTGTCATTTGTCCAATATTTTTTTTCGCCGATTGAAACAAATAAATAATAAATTTAACGTATTGAAATTTTTAGGTGAAATTTCACAGTTATTTTCATCTCTGAATCTGTCAGTCACCATAAAAAAAAAATTTCAATAGAGTAAATTATTTTCACTAGTTCTAATATTGAAGTTCAGAAATAGGACTTTGGAATAAATAATCCGGTAATAAAAAAAATGAAAAATGTGAGACAGAAAAAGCTCTCTTTCAAAAGTTTAAGAACTCAGATTTTTTTTTACTCTACCTCACTAAAACTTTTTTGTAAATTTTGGGTAAACCAAAACCCTCATGATTTCCATGTTACCCCTACATACAAGTTTTTTTCAGAAACCACCTGCACATTTTGCCCCTCCTTCCATTATATCGAGGTCCCTAATAGCAAAATTTCTTCTATAATTTTGTCAATAATTTTCACAATACAGACAAAAATACTAAACTAATTTCGATTCAAACCTCAAAAAAATTTTTACCATAAACTTTATATATTTTTACTGTTAAGAAGAAATTTCCTCCATTACGTACCAACAAAATTCCTTTTAAATTTTCTGAGATATCAATCATTACCCGCATGACAATACCATATATGATAAATATATATGGAAAAATATATAATCAATATGGGACCATATAAGTGGCCAAAAACGATAAGTTTATAAGTTAATACATGTATTATATATATTTATAATCATATATGTAAACTTATAAGTTAGCACATATATGTACTACATATATTGATAATTATATATGTGAATTTGTAAGCTAGCACACATATATATATATATGTATATTCTGAACAGAATGTTTGAGTCTTATAACAGAGAGAGGAAGACAGAAAAGAATAGATTTTATTTATTCTTACATATATGGGGACTTATATGCTTCTATATATCGAAAAATATACAAAAATTTATAAAGTTAAATACATGGTACATATATCGTGCCATATAATGATTAATTATATATGTATTTTTATTTGTTTCCATATATAAATAACATTTATTTTTGAATATTTTAAAATTATGAGTTTTCAAATATATAAATAATGTATTGAAGTTGTACGGAAATATATGAAATCATATAAGAAAAAACATTTATAGAAATATAATAAAATCGGCCAAAATCTATATATAGTTCCCATACGAAAAAAATATATATCCGGGCAAATCTGCATATATGAATCATATATTTATATATATATATATATATATGCATATATGCGACATATTCCAGATTTGCCCGGATATATCCGGATATATATTTTTTTCATACGGGTTCTATATAAGATTTCATGTATTGTCACATATATATTTATATCTGTAACATATATTTTTAATATATGTTTACCATATATGATATTTTCACGCGGGTTATGCCACAACATTTGCAACTAAAAATTTTTCAAAAAACCCGTGCCTCCAGATCCTATTGCGACAATTACCAGCGAAAAATGTAAAAAAAGTCGCTGTCAAAATATGTTAAGAAAAATTCCCAAAATGAATATCGATATTTTTGTATTGACATTTAAAAAAATATTTCGTTCCGTCACTGACTCCAAATAAAAATATTTAAAAAATTTTTAAGGGGATATAAGAATGAGGTTTAATGAATCGAACCAACAGTTCTTGATTTCACGACCTCATGTATGTGATCAGTAACCGGGTCGATCGATGCTCCGTTGTGATGACAAGTGTGTGAGTGTGGATATTTGTATGTGCGTGTGCAGTCAGTGTACATGAGAAGGAAAATAAGAAAAATAAAAAGGAACATGGCTCAAGAACGTTTATATGAAAAGACATATATATATAAATATATAAAAGTATTAAAGCTAAAACTTTACTAAGTATTTCCATATGGTTTATCAATTTATTCCATATCCAACATTAAATTTAAAAAAAATTCATTTCAGTTGAGAAAAAGTTTAATTCTTTAGTTATATTAAAAATGTATGAATACATAAAAGAATAAAAAAGAAAATAATAATAATGAGAAGAAAGTTGGAGAGGATGGTAAGATATCAATTATTTAAAGTACTTGGAGATACTCTCAAGAATATATAAGCGAATTTAAAATAAAAGAAATAGCAAATACAAGATCTCTGAATGCAAAAGGTCATTTGATTTATTACATAGTAAAGTGCGATAAAAGCTATTCTATACATATATATACATATATATAAGAAAATATCATCAGTGGGGTTCGATTAAACGACGTCTCTTGTAACCATTGTGTGAAAAGCGTTTCTCCCCTTGATATATATTATATCTATTGAAGAAATGAGGGAGGGAAAACACTTGGAGGAAGTTTATGTCGTGAATTAGCAAGTCGACGAGAACTCATGTCGTTAAACAAGTTTTCAATTCTATCGTTAACGTTATTGCTGTTAGTTTTTACAAAAATAAAATAAATCAAACTTGATTTTCCACCGCGGTTTTAGTTTTTTGAATCGTGCAATTTACGGCGAATTAACATGCAATGTTTTTTTTTTTAATTCTGTGTACAATGAGTTGTTGAATTTGTACAATATTTATACTTCTCAGTAAGTCTAAAATGAAAAGTATTAAATAAAAAAAATAGAGTAAATAAATATAATGGTTTTTGTGTAACTTTACTTTTTGCTAAGGTTCTTTTAGATGAAATAATACAGCTGGCTTTTTCTCGAGTTAATCCAACGGAAAGTGCATATTTTAGTGCTCAAGTTAATTTATTTTTTATAATATTTATTTTTACTTTTTTGAGATCCCTCGCTAATGTTTTTTTATTCAACTAAAACTTCTGTTTTTTTTTTTATTAATGGACACTATTTTTGACGTTTTTTTAAGTATTTAAAAAACAGGAAGTCAAAGCAGAAGGGATGAAATTTTTGAAAATTTTTTTTGAAAAGATCGAAATTTTGCTTTTGCTCTCATGACCTTTTTTAGAAAATTTTACTATTTGTCTTAATTTTATGTGTGAATTCCAAAGATACTATTGGTCCAAAAGTTTACATATTCATATAGAAGGGGGGGGGGGGGGGGCAAAACGGGGTAAAGGAAACATGAAATTTCCAGGATTCAAATTCGCTATTTATTTTTTTTTTAAGTGAAAAAAAAGTTCTGGTTAGTAAATGATCCGAGTCAAAAAACAAATTCGGATTCAAGTCTCAAAGTTCTCAAAGAGGTTTTTGAGGATCATTTTAGAATTTAAAGATTGACAACAGTATAGAAAATTATCCTGGATTAGTCCTCAAAGTAGTAGTTACGACCCATTTTACCACTTTGAGGACTAAACTGGAATAACATAATCTGGATTTGAGCCTCAAAATACTCAAAACATACAGGAATAATTTTATCCGCATTTGAACTTCAAAAGTCTCATTCGACGTATTCTCTCCCCTCCCTTTTCTAACTAAAATTTTTCAAAGTCCGAAGTATAACTTTTCATTCGTTGAGGATTTTGAGGCCTAGTTATAATTCAAAATTTAGACCTTATAGTTCTCATTGAGGATTTTGAGTACTAAAGTAGAGTTACTTTCTGAGCGGCAAATAAAACATCAAAGGAATTGAGGCTTTTGAGGACTAAACTAGAATTTGTTTTTTGTCGGGAAATTTTATTAAATTAAAATTTTTCATAAGTAATTTACATCAAGAAAAATGACATTTTACATAATTATTGGATGAAACAAAAGTCATTAACCTTTTTGACTGACACTCGATTTTTGAAAAAGTGTAACAATAAAAATTCAAAATAATGATCAATTAAATTTACAAAAGTAATTTTGGAATCTTCAAAAAACAAAATTTTTTTTGTATAAAATTTTTGGATTACCCCGTTTTGCTCCGCCGTGCCTTATATTTAAATATTTTTCTAAATAAAATTATTTAATTACAATTTCAGTCATTTTTCCCTGCATACTAGACAACGGTCCGGTCTTAATAAAAAATTTGTTAACCTAGACTTGTACCCAATAGCCCTCGATTTAAAAAGCAACCGCACGAATCGAGTACTCAGTACTTGGTTTAGCTGTCCTATGCAAAGAGTCGCCGTGTCAATAGTTAATTCGATTTGTTTGTTCGAGTTACATATTTGAGCATCGGAGTAAAATTCGATAAAAACCCATTTAAATATATATTTTACCCATAAATTAAAATCCGTGAGTAATTCAAATTTTCTACTCAACGCTTCTGATTTCATTTCATTTTCTTTTTTTTTTTTTTTTTTTTATATTCACTTATTTTTATTATTACCAACCAAGTAAAAGTTGTTAATAAGATTCGACTAATGTGTCGAGTGACCTCGTCCTCTGGGATTACCAGTGAAACCTTTCGAATAAGATAAACTTTATTATTATTACCGCGTTAAGATCGATCCAATACTCGATTCATTATTTTGTGATGAAAAAATTTATTTGTCTAAAATTTTGAGCTCGAAATTTATTTGTAAATTAAAAACAAATATTTATAAAAAATTTTGTTGAAATTTTTTTCACTAAATCATCAGTACGAAAAAAAATATTGAAACAAAGTAAAAGCTATAAAACTCAAATGACTAGAAAATACGTCCGACCGATCAAGGATTTTTTTTTATTTTATATTTTTTATTTCATACACAATCTTACTTATATGATATTTTCTTTATATACATATATATTTTATCTTTTATGCTTTTTATTCTTTAGCGACCTCACTGACATGGATCGATCGGGTAATCGTTGTCTGGCCACGTTCCCACTGGGCCATCTCTCAGCTGTATATCGGGAAAATGTACGTAAAACTTAGTTACCAACCCTTTTTCAGATGGACAGAGATCCATTAGTTCCACGATGCCCACAAATTAACTTTAAATTAACGTCCTTTTGAAAGGTACTCGGTAAAAATCATCGCGAAAATCTGATATAAAAATTTCCAATCCAGCAAAAATAAAATCAATTAAAAAAAAAAGTAAAATTTCAAACAATTATATAAATATATATGAGGGTTTTGAGTACCAGGTGATAAGTTTTTTTATTTTTTCAGCTAAATTGTGAGGGTCAGGTGAGAGTATAAAACGGAATAGAAGCGCCCGCGCGGCTTTCCATCTAAATGTATATATATGTATGGTAAAAACGCATGCGCAAAATGAGAATAATGTATATTATCTCTGTCATACATATATAAATTTATATATTGTCCTTGTTTAACCCTCGCCCTCACACGCTGGTGATCCCAGAGCTTGGAAACTGGTGGGTGGGTTGGAAGTTGCTCGTTCGGTCAATTCCCAACCAGTATGGCGCTACGCGCTCAAACATAAACATTTATCGTAATGTGTATTATATATACATATATTTATTAAATGTGTCCTCGTGAATTGCGCGCGAACTTTTATTTTTAATGTTTTGTTTAAATAAAAAAATAATTTTAATTAATTATTATCATTAAGAAAAAAAAATTAATTGAATAAGATGACAATTAATTTAAAAAAAAAACAATAACAACTTTTAGTTTTTTTATAAAATTGTGGAATCGATGATAAAAATACAGGAAAAAATAAGAGTTAATGTGAACGCGTGAGTTACGACCTCGTGCTCATTAGACCATAAAAATAAAATTTGTGGAAATTAAAAAATTGATTAACCTTTAAAATTTAAAGTATTGTTTGCATTTAATTGATAACATTATTTAGTAATTTGATAAATTAATAGAATCTTTAAATTTGGAATTGAAGATAAATTTATGGGAATGATATTGTGAATGTTAAGCAGTAATTAACATAAATAAACACAGAGATGCCTGGATAATTAATAGAGGGTCGGAGTAACTAGTCAGGGGTTACTGTTTAGGTGTAGAGATAACATTGACCTCCCACGAGGCTTAGTGGTGGTATATAGCGCTGGTGGTGTGAACAACAGAAGGAGTAAAATGGCATGCCCATTCTCACGTGCATACAGAAGGAGAGTAAATGATGAGGATGATGAGGATGATTGTGATGATCGTGGTGAGAGTAGTGGGGCTAGTGTTGGAAGAAAGTATAGCAATGATGGAAGACTTAATAGCAAAAATAATAGGCTTAAAACTTGTAGACAATCCTCTGTTCAAATCACCTCCTCGTTGCTAGGAGAAGAGATCGACGATCAAGAAGACACTCAGACGCTTAATCTTAAGCACCTCAGAGCTGCTGTCCTCATACTCACTAAACCATCGGTAAATTTTTTTTCTGCCCTCCGGCCGGAAAGTGGCAACTTTCGGGCCGCTGCCCTAAACGAAGTTGCAACTTTCCGGCTTCGTCGAGCAGAAAAATAGTATACGCACCTTGGCCAGTAAAAAAGAAAGCCTCAGACCACATGTTTGTCAGCCTCGGCTTCGCCTCGGCCAACAATTACATGTGCTCTGAGACTTTTCTTATTTTACTGGCCTAGGTATGTAATATACTATTTTTATTTTATTAATTACTGGATTTTTTTTTTAAACAAATGTTTTTTTTTAAGAATTTTTAAAAAAAAAAAACATTAGATCGCGTTTAGAGCGATACTACCCGTATAAAAATAACATATATGTGAAAATATATGATAAATATCAGAAAATATATGTGGTCAATTCAACTATATTTTATGATATATTTTTTTTTATATTAAAAAATATCATTTTCATCACATACGAGTCCGTATATGTTTAGCATATATAAAATATATATTTCAATCATATACAAAAAATATATTTTTATCATATATGAAAATATATATTCTTGTCATATACGAAAACTATATTTTTATCATACATAAAAATATATATTTCTATCATATACGAAAAATATATTCTGATCATATATAAAAACATATATTTATATTGTGTATGGAAAAAAAAGTTTCTTATCCGTATGACCAACTCCAATTAAATTAGATCTAAATTTTAATAAACTCTTTAAATTGCAGTTAAAATTTTCAAAATTAGTTAATTCGATGCGAATATATATACCCATATACATATACATACACCGAATAAAATATATACTTAAATATAACAAAGAAAATATATGGTGCCATATATAATATAAATTATATGCTACCATATATTTCATTTCATATAAAAATTTTATATTTTTTGAATATAAAAGGAAATATATCAATACAATATATTATAAGGTAAATGTAAATGTATATATAGCTTAATATAAAAAACATATAAGTTATATATATGGAATCCATATATTTACTACTGTATATAATTTTATATCAAATCGGCCAAAATCTCTATATGATTTTTTATAATATATCATATATTTTTTTGTTGCAATCATATATGATTTTATATATTTTAACCCTATATTGTTTTTTCATACGGGTAGGATACTATTACTGGGGTATGATCGTTTATTTTGAATATATTTAAAAAAAAAAAATTTAATATTTCTTACAAGATTAAGAAACTTTGAAAGTTTAAACTTTAGGTAAAATGGTACCGAGATGTAAAAAATTTTCTAGTAGCTTTAAATCTTTACTTAAAATATACTTAGAAATTTAAATGATAATGTTCTGAAAAGTTTGAGATAAAAAATATTTTAATTTTTTTTCGATTTTGTACTGAAAAAAAAATTTTAAGTTTATGCTTACAGTTCAAACTTTTAAATCATCGATTTTCAGGTCTTTATTTTTTTTCCACCCTATGATAAATATTTCCTGGTTCTTATGCACCTTCATTCAATGAAAAAACACATCAGTTAAATTTATTTTTGAAGTTAATTAGAGAAATAAAATAATTAAAATAAAAAATTCTATTTAATTTTAGTTCTAAAAAGAAAGGATTAAAAATTATGGCCATAAAAAAATACGAAGACAACAAAACCAAGAGTTATTTAAAGTTACAGTAAAACAAAATAAAAAATTTTTAGAATGGTGTTTTTTTTTCTACGGTTACAATCTCGGATTCGTAAAGAGCATGACATAATTTTTTTCAACGGCATATTTAAATTAAGCACTCTAAAAAAATATAATTAGAGGAATTTAATTAGTAGCACTTTATAAGCAAGAGTTTGTAAACTATAAATATTAAAAAATGATGTCTTATTTTTTTTACAAGTCATAATTATGATACTGAAGTTAGCCGGCGTCTAATAATTTTTGGATTTTTTGTTAGAGAATAAATTGTTAAAAAAAAAATATTTTTAAAAATTGCGCCTGTAGTTTTTTAAATTCTCTAAAAGCGCATATATATTAGGGTGGGTTGAAAAAAAACTTTTTTTTTATTTTTCTTAGCATGGGGGTAGAATTTGTACCTTATAAAAAAAAAAAAATTTTCAAGAAAAAAAAAAATTTTTTACTTAACATTCTGAGGTGGCCCACTCGTTTTTTAAATAAATAATTGATTAAACGGGGTAGTTCCAACGAAAAAAATTTTTTTTTGTCCAAAATCGTGGAAAACATTTAATAATTGTCGAATGTGATTTTTTTTTACTTCACTTTCATTTTAATTCAAAAGAAAATGCTTTTCATTTTTGAATTTTTTACTTAAATTACAAAAATAATAGGAAAAAAATTTTTTCAACTCCTGACTTTCAATTAGCTTTCAAAGGAACACCCTACAGATTGTAGAACACCATGTAATTTTTTTCGTTGGGACTACCCCGTTTGATCAATTATTTATTTTAAAAACGAGTGGGCCACCTCAAAATGTTGAGTAAAAAAATTTTTTTTTTCTTGAAAAATTATTTTTTTTTTTTATAAGGTACAAATTCCACCCCCATGCTAAGAAAAGTTTTTTTTTCAACCCACCCTAATATATATATTTTTTTTTCTTTGTAATTTGTTTGTTGAAAAAAATCCGAAAATTACAAATTGTCTGCTGACTCCATAATCCTTAATAATTATGATACTGAAGTTAGCAGACGTCTAACAGTTTTTGATTTTTTTAAAAAACGATCAACTATAAAAAAAAAAAATAATTTGAAAAATTGCACCTGTAGTTTATTAAATTTTCCACATGTGTATATTGTTAGTTTTCTTTTTTTTTGTAATTTATTTATTGAAAAAAAAGTCAGAAAATTTGTCACTGTCTGCTAACTTCAAGATCGTCAATTATTACACTAGTGGAATGAAATATTATCTTATATTTTAGTTGACATGAATAAATACTGTGATCATAACAACTTTAATTTAAACTTTTCCAAGTTATGGCAAATTGAAATTTTATGATTCCAGATAATTAAGTTTATCTTGTATAATTAGAGATCTTTGATGAAAGCTTCAGAAAGTTTATATAAGAACAGGAATAATAAGACACTAGTATACTAAGAATAAGTCACGGGTATTAATCATCATCGTACGTAAATGTGACTTTGCGCTTTCTCTCTTATCTATTCACTATTATAACAATTGTTTGCTATTTCATTCGTCGGAAATAAAAAAAAAAAAAATCCTCTCATTCATTTCATTTTTCCGCAGTCTAATAAAACAGTTACTCCTTTTTTTTTTTTTAAGAATTCTAATTAAAAAAATTTTGAATTCTTATCGATAAAAAAAATGATTGAAATTTTCATTGTTGAGTTTTAATTATTAATTTAAATTTATAATTAAAATTTAACAATTACTCAAATATATATCGAGACAACTTGTTCTATTTGTTCACTCGAAATACTAGATGTTTATCTTTTACATCCTTTGTTTGTGTTCATATATATGTAGGTGTACAAATAGGTACTAAAAGTATATATGTGTATATAAAAAAAAAATAAATCGTGAGCTTTTTGCCAAATCGGCTTTTTAATCTCACAACAATCAAAAATATTGCTGAAAAAAATTTATTTGATTTTTATATCTTTATGTGTTTGTAAACATTCATATATATATATGTATATGTACGTTTGTTTAAACAAAAGAGAAAGGAGTTATTTTATAAAAAATTTAGTGAACTTTTTGAAATATATATGAAGCAACTTTGACAAAGCATGTAAATACGTAAACTTTTAGACCGATTCAGGTCAAAGTGAAGCATAAAATAAAATTTATAAAAAAGTTACTCAAGTATAACTTTTATTACTTGTGTTCTTGTAGTGACCATGCCGGATGACAAGTTGAATATTCAACGGTTAATATATATTCACTTTGAAATGGTATTCGGATTTGTGAATCAAAAGACGTAATGTTTTTACATAAAAAAAAAGAAAAAAATTTGGTTTCATTTCAATCGAGAAAAAGGTAGTAATTATAATATTGATAATTATGGTCTTGCAGATTTAATGCTGTAAGATGGACGGTGGTGTGGAATTTAATATTTGCTATTTGCTATTTGTTACTTGCTACACTGTAAAAAGAGCGGTGTTAAAAATGGACTCGTTTTAACTCCGCCCGGTGTTAAAATAAAATTACACCGGTGTAGGAGGAGTAATACACCGGTGTTAAAAATACCGGTGTTAAATCGGGGTAACCCGTGTAAAAGCGGAGTAAAACCGGTGTAAAAGCGGGGTAACCGGTGTAAAAGCGGGGTAAATTGCGTCCGCTTGGAGTATTAACTTTAAAGATTATAAAAGACAAAAAATGTCAGTTCTTTATGAAAATTAATAAAAAATATCATTTATTAACAAGTATAGTGATCGAATAAGTAAAAATATTCACAAAGTAAAATATTATAACACCGGTACAAAATATTTACACCGGTAGCGGCGTTATTTTCACACCGCTTTCGGTGTTGAAATTTAACACTGCCGATTTTAACACCTACACCGCTTGGACTTACCCCGGTGATTTTTTACAGTGTACATAAAAAAAAAGAAAAAAATTTAGTTTCATTTCAATCGAGAAAAAGATAGTAATTATAATATTGATAATTATGGTCTTGCAAATTTAATGCTTGAGATGGACGGCGGTGTGGAATTTAATATTTGCTATTTGCTATTTGTTACTTGCTATTAGCAATTTCAAAAATTTCGATATCGAAAAATAATCATGGAAATGGATATGAAATTCTATAATTATTCTCTTCTGTCCATTTCATTCTTAACAATAGTAAATAATCTAATTCATTTTTTAAAAATATTAATGTTTTGGTTTGAGAGACACCACTGTGGAATTTTGAAAAAATCAATTTTTTGCATATTTAGTCTATAGCTTAAAAAATAACATACTGAAATTTCTAGTGCATGTCTCGAATAGTTTTTTTGAGTTAGAGTCATCTGAAGAGCAGCCGGTTATCGGTTCTCGAAAACACATTTTTCAAAATTGCTGGTTATAACTCGAAGACAAATTATCCGATTGATTTGATTCGAATTGCAGCTTCTTTTATACATGTTTCTACGTACCATGAATCCCCAGTTTTCCGATCGAATCAAAAATGTAATTTTGGCGGGCCAAAAATCATCAAAATTTCGCGCGAAATTTGAAATTTTTTTTAAAAACTCCGCCATTTTGTTTAATTCCAATTTTCGTTAGCCTGAGGGTCATAGTACGGAAAATATGTTCTAGTTCAAAAAAACTTTTTGGTTTTTTTGATTTCATGAACTGTGAAGTTCGCTGTCACTTCAGCAGTGACTTTTTTTTAGAGCGGGAGATTTTGAATAACTCGCTGAATTTTGAATTTTTCGACTAGTTTTTTATTACCAAAATTTCCAAAAATCATTTTTTCAGACGGTCAAACTAGTGGTCCCTTTTAAAAAAAATCGGTCTGTCAGTTGACCCTGCGGGCCAGCCCCAAAACTTCCCGCTGTTTTCGAGCTCGTTGAGCTCGAAAACATTATTGTGAATACATTTTCGAGCTCTTCGAGCTCGCAAATACTTTTGTATGCCATTGTTTTGTAAAAAACCATTTTTTAGCATTTCCTTCTCCCACGATATCTCGCGAACGAATTAACCGATTTTGATGGTTGAGGTGGCAATCGACGCGTTTTATCAAGTTCTGAAGCTGATCAAATTTTGAAATTGATTTATTTAGCCGTTTTTGAGAAATTTCAAAAAAACCAAGGAAAAAATTTTTTTTGAATTCTTTCGTCAACGGTTTCTCTTGAACGAATGAACCGATTTTGATGGTTGAGGTGGCATTCGACGCGGCTTATAGAGTTTTAGAGCTGATTAGATTTTGGAATCAATCCATCGAGCAAATTAAAAGTTATCCAAATAAAACATTTTCGAAAAAATTTTATTTTTGAAATATCTCTGAACGCACCCTACCGATTAAGTTCAAATTTTTACGGCCTCAAGACATTAACAAGCCGCGTCGAATGACACCTCAACGATCAAAATCGGTTCATCCGTTCAAGAGTTATAAATATTTACATACATACATACATACGTACGTACGTACACACATACATACACTCGGACATCATCGTGAAATTAGTCAGGATAGCTTCCTAGGACCTCGAAACGTCGACATCTGATGGAAATTCAATTTTCGTAAATCGGACCGAAACCAATAACTTCCCGAATTTTTGAAAATTTACAATTTTCTTAGCGGGAAGTTAAAAATTTTTTGAAATGTTTATTAACAAACGTCTTGTTTTTATTTAAAAATTGCAATCCCGGGGGAAATTTTTTTTGTATATTTTTTACAATATTTATTTTTTGTGAACTAAATAATTATTTTTTCTATCAATTCGCTGTGAAATAAAATATTCCAATAAAAAATTAAATGTCTCACTCTCCCAGTTTTTATTCTCTAAAATAACAGAGCGTACATCTGCATCATTAAAATAATACAATAATAAATTTTACAAAAAAAATTTTTTTTTTAATATGAATGCTCAGATATTTAATAGTTAAATCCATAATGCAATTTGAAGGTAATCGGTTGAAGTTAAATCGTCTAAAAGAAGAATTTAAAGTCAATTTTAATGGATCAAACAATAATACTTGTTGAAAAAAAATTTTTATCTTCATCCGTTTATCCGCTGGGTCTAATTTAATTCAATATGTCGTATTATTTTATCATATTTTTTTAAATATTGTGTATGAGTTAGAAGAATAAATTACGACAAGTTTACGACAGTGTGTGGCCTATTCGTCTTACTAAAGCTCCGATAACATCCCCGCGGATCCTAAAAAGGGGAAGAGAAAATCTCGTTGGGTATCGAAGCGATTAAATTACTTGGAAGTGCTAGAGAGTTATTGGGTTTACCTAGACACCGCAATCGATATTTTGAGGCTTTTTATATTTTTTAAATATCATATTTTCCATCACTTCAATGAATTTAACATTTCCTTCCATAAAATTTTTTTTTTATATTTCTTCCTCATCTATTTCGCATAATAATAATTATAATAATAATAATAATAATAATAAATAATAAAGAGTGAAAAAAAATTTGTTTAAATTACTCTCTGAGATAAGTTTACGAAGTAGTTAATTAAATTACCGAGTAGTTAAATTTTCAACGACACCTAGTACTATAGAGTTTTAAAGACAGATGAATCCGTCGCGAGATATCTTGCCGTTGATTAATAAAATTCTTCGGATGACTTTTTTCACACTACTCTAAAAATAAAGGATAAAATTAATTCCGCGCGTTTTTTTTTTTTTTAACAGTATTTTATTTAACTCTGTTAACTGTAAATGGAAAAGGATAAAGTAGAAAAATTTTTTAATGAAAAGATAAAAAACAAGTGAAATAGATTACAGTATTGTCAGCTGCTACACCCGCTGAAAATCCTTCATTTTTTTTATTTTTACGCTACTAATAAAAAAAATATATGAGAGATATGTGTCTGTGACGATAAAGATAGATAGAGAAATAATTGTTAGATGATTGAATGTCTATTTTTTGCCAATATATGTATCAATCATTTCACAGCAAACTAACAAGTTTTTTTTTAATCTTTGATTTGTCTAATCTTTTGATGTAATTTTTGCATATTGAAAAGAGCTGTGTTAATTTTCAGCCTTTAATTTGTTTAAGTTTTTTTTTTAGTTCAAAAAAAAATTGTGATCTGATTTATTTTGAAAATTCATAAATTCAAAATGATCCTGAAGTTAGCAGACAGTTAAAAATTTTCGAATTTTTGTTTCATCGACTTAATTAAAAAAAAAAATAAAAATAACAATATGCACATGTAGAAAATTTAATAAACTATAGGTGCAATTTTTTCAAATATTTTATTTTTAATAATTTATTGTTTAAAAAAAATTCCAAAAATTATTGGACGTCGGCTAACTTCAGTATCATAATTCAAACTCTTAATGAGTTTTTGAAAAAAATACAGAACTTACGATTTTGAACTAAGAGCTAAATATTAGCAGCTAAAATCCACAAAAAAAAATGTTGAATAAATTTTGCATTAGTATTGACACAAATATGTCAAAATCTATTTTCCACATATATGTAAATATATTTATGCGCAAATAATTAATATTAGAGTTGATCGAATATCTTTCGAATCGAATCGAATAATTGGAAAGATTTCGAATAATTTGGAAATTTTTGATTAATTCGAACAATTCGCGAATTATCGAAATATCGCTGGATTTTCTATTGTTTCCAATTTGAATTCCATTCCATCGTGTATTAAAATATTCTACTTACTACTAATATACTTTTTGATTAAAAATCAATTACCCGGAGAAAACAATTGCTCAATTTCAATGTATGTTCATCTCTGTCAGTAACATAAAAAATCTAGATACTAATATTGGCAAGAGATCTTTTGAATTCATTTTAGTTCTTATATATAAGATAATTATAATTATTAATTTCCGTTTAAACAAAAATTTGTGCAAATTTTCATAATAATTTTTCTATTTGTGTAATTATATTTCATGGTTTAAATAAAATGTATATTAATTGTTAATTTCATATTCTAATATCGAACATAAACAAGCTCCGAATCCAAAATACTCAAAAATTTGCGAATAATATAATAATTCGGAAAAAATTCAAATTATTCGAAATTTTTCCGAATTATTCGAATTTTTTCGAATCATTCGGAAACTCGAATAATTCGAACTTACGAATTATTCGCACACCCCTAATTATTATATATGTTATATAAATTTTTGGACGTATATATTTTCATACAGTCGAGCTTTTTTCAATATGCATAAAAATATTTAAAAATTAGCAAAATTAACTTCTTAATTTGATATTGAGTGAAGAAAAATCTTGTATTGAGTATAATTGAGAGAGGAAAAATAAAAAAAAAATATGTTGCAATTAATTTTGACGTAAGCAATGTTTTTGAGTCAACAGGTTAGTTTATACCCGTGTATGCTCTTTTTGGTGAGACATCAAACGCGATGAGAGTCCTGATGTTGAGAAAGAAAAGTGCACTTTACCCTAAAAAGCCGTTTGCTCTCTTATGAGTCGTGATGTTTAAGATCAACACATTTTCATTATTGTTCAGTTTTTTTTTCACAAGAGAAAATAAAATTTTGAGTACGATAATAATTTTTTTATTTATATGGTAGCCCAGTAACTTCATATAAGAGCTAAAGCTTAAATGCAAGGACGTGAACTACTGAGTTATAGTTTTTTAAATAATTTCAGCATTTATTTTTACTATTATAGAAATAAATTTAAAAACTTACAAGTGAAGTATCTTTGTAATGAAATAGAACAAGCGAAATTAAAATTTAAAAAATTTAGCAGCTGACTGGAACGAGCGGTCACCAGAAAGTTGGTTCGAGTCCAATTCCATTTTTTTTTTTTTATTCAATTTAATCATTTATTTTTATAGATCTCATTACCATTAAACTTTTTTTCTGATGATTATGATTATTGTAATATAGTATATCGTACAATGAATCTAAAAGTTCATTATTTCTATCACGATTAATTTTTTTCAAATACCAAAATTTTAATAATAAATTGTACTAATGCGTGGCTATATATTTAATATATATGTGTAAGAATATATTTGAATGATAAATGAGTATAAAATTATAGGCAGAACCCAGCCCATGCAGCCTTGGAACATTTAATGTCATCAAACATAAATAAATCATAACGTCAAGTGCCTGAAGCTAACGCTACGTTAGTTGTTCCTGCTGGTGTTGTTGGACGTTATGGTTTATGGAAATTTGACGCTTGTTGCAAACAACAATATTTCATCCTCCATATGGTGTGTAAGCGTATTATGAACCCGATAAATTCATTCTTTTGTAATAATTCAACCATTATAATCCGCTCACGCATTTACAGCTCTTACGTGGGAAGAAATAATTAACAGAATGGTTCCTGTAAGTTATGGGAATTATTCCCGTGGTGTATAATTTTATTCTGTAGGAAGCGTTCTTGTATATTATGGGCAATATTTCAATATGAGGACTGTTCTTAAAAGCTTATAGGAATGTTTCCCATAATTTTTAAGAACAGTCCTCATATAATATTGTAAGGATGGTTCCTATAATGGTTGAAAGAATGGTTCCTATAAAGTATGAAGACTGTTCCTAGAAATTTATAGGAATGGTTCTCATAATTTTTAAGAACAGTCCTCATATAATATTGTAAGGATGGTTCCTATAATGGTTGAAAGAATGGTTCCTATAAAGTATAAAGACTGTTCCTAGAAATTTATAGGAATGTTTCTCATAATTTTTAAGAACAGACCTCATATAATATTCTAAGGATGGTTCCTATAATGGTTGAAAGAATGGTTCCTATAAAGTATGAAGACTGTTCCTAGAAATTTATAGGAATGTTTCTCATAATTTTTAAGAACAGTCCTCATATAATATTGTAAGAATGGTTCCTATAATGGTTATAAGAATGGTTCCTGTAAATTATGAGGACTGTTCCTAGAAACTGATAGGAATGGTTCCTGTAATTTTCAAGAACATCCCCCATATATTGTAAGGATGGTTCCTATAATGGTTGAAAGAATGGTTTCCGTATGAGGATTTTTCCTAGAAACTGATAGGAATGGTTCCCGTAATTTTCATGAACATCCCCCATATATTGTAAGGATGGTTCCTACAATGGCTATAAAAAAGGTTCCTGTAAAGTATTGTAGGAATGGTTCCTATCATTTTTAAGAACATTCCCATATATTACAAGGATAGTTCTTATAATGGTTATGAGAATAGTTCCTGTAAAGTATTATAGGAATGATTCCCATAATTTTTAAGGATTGTTCCCATATAAATTATTTTATAGAAACCATTCTTGTATAATACGGGCAATATTTTTTTTACTATAAAAACTATTTCTAGAAATTTACAGAAATGATTCCCATAGTTTTTAAAAATGGCTCCCATATAATATTATTAGGAATGATGCCCATAATACTTGAGGATGGTTCTGATAATTTTTGAGAATGGTTCCTACAATATATTATTCAAAAAAGTGTCGTAATTTTGAGGAACGGTTTCTTCTTTTGTATGAAGAGTATGTCCATGACGTATAAAGACCATCCCCATAAATCTCTATGGAACCATACCTATTTAAAAAGTAGATTTTCTATAGATGAATAAGAAGTTTTCTCATACTTTTAGCTCTACAATTTTTTGATTGATTTTATTTGCTTTTTTTTTAATTTTATCAAATTAAAAGTGAATGAAATATCAATAAACTTTTTATAGTTTGTGATAAATAAGAAGGTAAAATATCAATTAATAATTAATATAAATAATATTTGATCTTTTATCGAATAAGAAATTGGGTCACGGTATAACATCGAAATAGAAATGTCAAAAGTTTTACTACACTGGCATACTTTTAGTTCTTTTTTATTTAGCCTCGTACTCGTCGAATCGTGTAATAGAAAAAAAATAAAAAATAAAACGAAATAAACTAAAAAGATAACCGTGGAGCGAGAGAAAAAATGTTAAAGATGAAAATGGATAAGAAGGAGTAATAAAAAATATATATATATATATATTACATATATATATATTACACGCGATATTTTGTATTTTCATTTTTTTTGTTCAATAAATCACAAAACTGTCAAACGAATGTAACAACCGCTTGAAATCTTTTTTTTAAAGATAACAAATCATAGAACAGCACAAAGAGTAAATTATTACGATATCTTTTATTTAAAGTTTTTTTTTCGAATCTAAGCGCCAACAAAGAGTTTATTTTTAATTTCTTATCTTACTGAGATTTAATGGCCCTCGCAATTAAAAGTTTTACTAAGTGAGTTTTACAGAGCAAGTAAATAGTATTGATCATCAAATACGACAAATAAACTTTATTAGTTGGGCAAACGGCGTTAAATCAAGTTTCTCATACGACAAATTTCAAACTTACTTGCATCTCACGTTTGGGCACAATAAACCAAGACCACTTTCGTGAATATGATAATACACTAGGGTAAAAATAAGAAGATTTAGCCTTAACTCGAGTACAAGTCGAATAATAATTATAATTATTCGAATTACTGAAGTAAGAATGAAACTTTTCATTATTAATTCAAAATCATGAGGTACAATTTGATTTCGTAAAATAGTTTCATATAAAAACGAAAATTTCGTATTCGAAGTCAGACTTTTTTACAAGTACATATAAATTTATGTATACTAAGGGGGATCACTGTGAGGATCGAAACAATAGGTGATTTTTGGAAATTTTTTTGACTGGAATAATAAAGAAATTTGGGGATCGGGTTTCTTTTGTTTTATAAAGTATACATTGAAGATAATTCTCCTAAATTTTCATTAAAAAACATCATGTTGTTACAAAGTTATAAGCATTTTTGTGGAACACCAAAAAAATTTCCCCCACCACGGTCTCATTTCTAACTCAAAAACGGATTATCAGAAACAAAAAAAACAAACCGCGTTGTAATCTGTATGCATGTGGTCATCGTTCCACCTAGGGGATTTTGAAAATTTTGATTTGAAAAAAAATGGCGACATATTAAAAATTTTTTCGTTTTTTTTCTCATTTTTTTGGATTTCTACAGCCCTAAAAAATCTTAAAAATCAAAATTTTCAAAATCCCCTACGTGCAACTTTAGCTACTGAATAGACGAATACGGAAAAAAAAGTTGCGAATCGGTTGATATTTATGCAAATTACAGATGCCACCAGTTCAAAAAAAAGTAGTTTCGAGAAAAACGCGTTTAAAGTTTTTAGTCGATGTAACGGTCAGTTGACGCCCCTCACAAAAATGACTATAACTTGAAAAATATTCGGAATTTTTATATAAAACTCTAGATACATATTTTGGAATACATAAACTTTGATCTAATAAAAAAAAATTATTTTTTTTTAAATTTCACAGTGACTGTCCTCCTTAAATAAATACGCATTTAATTTGACAATTATTTTCTTCGTTCAAAAAATTCAACGTATAGTAAATTATTTATTTAAAAAAAAAAATTTTTTTATCGCTGTAAGTTGACATTTCTGTGTAATGTGTTCATGAGCCTTTAGTAAGTGCAACCAATACTCGACTAACGAAATATTCTCTCAGTAATAAATTTATAATTAATATCAAACATTTGTTTATAAATCCCTAATATGATGTTCAAAATTTTTTACAAAAAAATAGAGCCTTAATTTTTTTTTCATTAAAATTCCTCTGTCATAAAAATGGACACATCGCAATATTAATTGATTTAAAAATATAATAATCGTTTTTTTTCATAAAAAAAATATAAATAATTGATATACGCATGCATTATTTAAACTTTTTTTTTAATCGTCATTTAATTATGATTATCTCAAAAAATGTTGAAACTCTTTAACCCTTGGCATTAGAGATCGCGATTTTCGAGACAAAAGTGAATCTTTTATGGCAAAAAATAAAGACAAAATTATAAACATCTACACAGAAAAAAAAAATTCTCGACTGAAGGTTAATATTCTTGATTCAAGAAATCTTTTTTGGAGACCTAAATTTTTTCAGGTGAAGTAGAAATCTTCTCCGACCAAGACGAATTTTTTTTAAACCAACCAAATTTTCTTGGCTCAAAAAAATCTTGACTTGGTTCCCGAAAACGTTTCTCTTCAAAAATATTTTCTTGACTCAAGATAACTTTTTTTTCTGTGTACTGTTATATTTTTAAAAAAAATCTATACGTATATATACATATAAATGCTAATGAATACTCTTTAAATTGTAAAGTACACGAGTAAAATACAATGACTACATAATGAATGAGTACAGCGGGTTGAGTAGTGTAACTTTGCCGTAGGAGGACACATCTCTCTGGTGATATTTAGTCTCTTTTTCTCTCTCTTTCTCTCTTGGTCGGTCTCGTAGTGCACCGATCTGCAGCATCCCTTGCCCAAGCATCGAGACATTTGCACGATGGCTCTTTTACATTAATGCTGACTCCCGAGAAACGGATTCTACTAATTCCTGACCCAGTTGTCAGGTGTGCGTTCTGTGGGTAATAGATTCAACGACATGCCACGATGACGCTCGATCTCGGACGAGTGAATTTATTAAAGCTTCATATCGATTGTTTTTACTATAACCCACGATGATAATTATAATCATCATTAACATCATCATTATCGTTATCATCAATATTAATTATAAATGTTAATGCCCTTGTGTATTTAGTATCAATTAGCAACACTATTAATTTATTATCATAAAATTCAATTGTTCAAACAATTAAATACACAATAGCACTGATAAATAATTATAATTATGATAGATGATAATAAATAACGTAAATGGGCCAAGGATGTTACGTATTTTTAAACTTTTAAGAATCCAATGGCGCCGTCTCGCGAGACAACATGCACGTAAATATTGTTTGGGATATTTATTATACTTTAAAAACGTATATTATAAATAATAAAGCATTTTTTTTATGACTTATTGAGGGAAGTCATTAAATAAATTTTTTTGAATTTATTTAATAAAATGGAGGGAAAGTTAATAAATATAATAAATGTTTGTGTAAATATATGTGTATAGGAAAAGTTGGGGCATAACGAAATACCCTAGGTATATACTGAGGAAAAAAAATTTTTGCAAAAAAAAATTTGGGGTAAAATGGACCGTAAAAATTTCGTGTAAAAAAATAATTATGATTTATTGAAGTCTTTGTGCTAGCTTACAAATTTACATATATAATTATCAATATATGTAATACATATATGTGCTAACTTATAAGTTTACATATATGATTATAAATATATATAATACATGTATTAACTTATAAGTTTACATATATAATTAATTATATTAAAACTTACTATATTATATATAAGAAAATATACATCGTTTTTGGCCACTTATATTGATTATATATTTTTCCATATATATTTATCATATATGGTATTTTCATGCGGATAGATTCAGTGAATATATATAAAATAAATGCACGTAGAGGAATAAAATCTGGCAAAAAAAACTTGGGGTAAAACGGGGCGTAAAAATTTTGTGTAAAAAAAATTAATTATAATTCACTGAAGTTTGGACTTTTTTTCAAATTAATATGAATTTTTAAACTGAATTAGATACTCGGGGTAAAATTGGACACCGAAAAATGAAAAAAAAAATTTTTATCCTGTTCAGAAAAAGTATGATTTTTTTTTATATCAAATATTGATAAATCGTCATAGATTCAGTGAATATATATGACATAAAAGCACGTAGAGGAATTAAATCTGGCAAAAAAAACTTGGGGTAAAACGGGGCGTAAAAATTTTGTGTAAAAAAAATTAATTATAACTCACTGAAGTCTTGGACTTTTTTTCAAATTAAAATGAATTTTTAGACTGAATTAGATACTCGGGGTAAAATTGGACACCGAAAAATGAAAAAAAAAAAATTTATCCTGTTCAGAAAAAGTATGATTTTTTTTATATCAAATATTGATAAATCGTTATAGATTCAGTGAATATATATGACATAAAAGCACGTAGAGGAATTAAACCTGGCAAAAAAAACTGTTGGGTATCGCGTCGAAAAAAAATTTTTTAATAAAATAATTGTAAAATTATGACGGATTTTAAAAGTAGATAAAAATTAATTGCATTCAGTGTTTAGAGCCGCAAGGATTAATTACTCGGTAAGGTATTCTGTCGTATCCCATACTGCTGTACATATATACGTGTTATAAATTAGGGTCATTAATAAAGAAGTAGAAGTAAAAAACAATTAAATAACCTGGATGATTACCGTGTTATTGTGGTGTTTTTGATCATCTTGCTAAGGATAATCTCACGTGATTTATGGCCTTGTTATTGTGCTGAAACTAAATGGAAATGGGCTTCCCAAATTTATTTTTATTATTATAACATTTTTTTTTTATGTGTTTGCTTAGACTCTTCTCTTTGTACCTTACTAAAATTAGTTTCAGTCAACAATATGAATTTTTTAGTCTACTAAAAGTCGTCTATGATAAGACTATTTATTTCAGTGGCAATTAGCTTTACCCCAACATTTTTCTTTAAATTTTTTTTTACCTGTGCAAGTACAGTATAATGATCAAATACACACTTATTGTGAGTAACATCTGTGTGCATGAAAAAAATATTAATTGCAATACAATACTGTACTGTAATTTTAATTAAATTAATTTTTTTCTGTAACCCGGCAAATTTAAAATATCGATTTAAATATTTTCGACGTTTAGTTTCAGCTTAACAAGGGGTAAAATTGTTTTTAATTTGAATAATGAATAAAAAAAAATATAAAAGTCATTGTGTGAATTTTAACTCGCGTATTGAACGAAACAGCCAAGTCATTAGTGAGTTAAAGCTCGATAAAAAAATTTCCACGAACAAATAAAAATAAAAAATATGTATACCAAAAAAAAAAGTACTGCCATTAATATCTAACGATTTGTTCCAATTGTTGGCTATTGATTTATTTGGTCTATCAATCATGTAATTTATTATAAAAAATGAATCTCACACTTTTTTCTTTATCTCTTTTTTTAGAATGAAGTAATAGCTGTCGCCTTAAGTGCTCTTTTGAGTCAGGGTGAAGTTCCACTTTCAACTTCCACGTCACTGTAAGTATCATTTTTTATATTTCATTACTGTTTTATTAATTTATCAAGCAGCTAGAAATTTTTTCCCTCAACAAAAATATACAAATTATTGTTGTTAACTTTTGGACCAGAGATTAATAGACATGATTTATGTTAAAAAAAAAAAAAAGTAATATTCTTTGCTGTCTAATATTTATTATTTTGTTTGTGATTTTTTTTTGTATCGCAGTCGTTCAATTGATTGAAGTGAACTTCGACAAAATGTATCTACCCTATTCGTTAAACTATACACGAGAATATACTCGACTACACTAGCGTGATTGGAGCTACGGCATTTACAACTTTGAGAGAGCAGGTCACGCAAGAGCTCACCAATCAATCTCGAAAGCTTTCGTACAATTTCGTTCTGGCTTGTGTTCCACCAAACATTATTCACTTGACCTTTATATATATTTTCTACATATAAATAAATAAATAAATATATACACTGTTAAAAATTGGGAGTGAATACGAATTTTGTTTCAATCCGAATTCACTCCGTCATTCGGAGTTCTGGAGTTCAAAAATCCCTCCGCAAAAGGAGTATTTAAATCCGCATTCACTCCAGTCCGGAGTTTTAATACTTGAGTAAATTAATATTTAATAGAAACAGCTGCTAATTAGAAACATAATTATTTAAATAAATAATTCATTCAGATGTTAATAATTATACTTAGGGGAAGGGGGGGGGGGCAAAACGGAGTACCCCCAAAATTTTATATTTAAAATAGTTTTTAAACGTTTCAAAATCACTTCTGTAAATATAATTAAGGGTTACTTTGAATTTTTTTTGGTAAACTTTTTCAAAAATCAATTGTCAGTTGAAAAATATTAATGACGTTCGTTTTATGATAAAAACTATTAAAATTTTTTTTTCTTTTATTGTCTCCAATAAACATGTAAAATATAATTTTTCTTCATGTAAATTACTTACAAAAAAATTCAACTTAATCAAATTCGTTTAAAATCCAGGATTTTTTTTTTTTTACCTTTTTTAGGGGGTACCCCACTTTGCCAGAAATGAAAAATTTTTTTTTTCAACGGTAACTGAAAATTTCTACTATTTACTTTGAATATCATTAAAAAAAAAAGATTTAGCGTATTTGAGTCCTCAAAAACTTGGTATTTCCTTAAGTACCCCCTTTTGCCCCTCCCTCCCCTAACAATGTGCAGCTTATGTCAAAATTTAAGAGGTCAAATTGTTCATTTAGTGAATAATTATCATTTCGCGTGAATATATGGACAGGGAGCTAGTAATTATTTACGTACTCAATATAAATGGCTAAATATCAAAGACCTAAGCTCACTATGTTTTAGTAATTTTTTTTATAATGAATATTTTTCGAAATTCCCCTTCGGAGTAAAATTCCGAGGGAATTAAATAGATAAAAATTCATTCACTCCGCGTTCACTCCGCTAATTTTTTACAGTGTACATATATTTTTTTTTAAACTCTCAAGCTCTAATTTCGATAATTTTATTTTCAAAATTTTGTGCTCCAATTCCATCAATCTGTTTACCATTCTATTGAATGATTTGGCAAAAAAAAATCTGGTTTTTTTTATTGAAAATGACCGTCAGTAAAAAAAATAGTGTAAAGCTCATTAACTTTCTTTTCTTACAGAAATTCTCAACTTTCGAATGAAGCCGACAGATTTACGTTCAAATTTTTTTCCCAATAGCAGAAAAAAAACTAAAAAAAATATTGAGATTTTTTATCAGCTTTTTGTTACTGACCAGGATTAAATTTAAAGTCAAATTTTAAAATTCTAAATAGAAATTTTAAAGAAAAAAATTTTGATGACTTATCAGAAATAAATTTATCAAGATTTTATGTACAGAGTATACATAAAAATAAATATATTTGTTTATTTTCGCAGAGAGAAATTACTTTATAATGTTGACTGCGAAGAGAACTACAATTTGCTTGAGGACATTTATGAGACCCTAAACTACGATTGCGGTAAGACTCCTATCAGATTGTTTCATTTCTCATATTAAATATATATATAGCGAAACTTAATATTTATAAAGCCTCTCGTGTCGTATTGTGTACGGGATTTGCGTAAAGTAATTCCAGTATAAATTCTAAGCAAGAGGGATTACGACATTCCTATTTAACGTTGACTAATGTTAATGTCTTTAAATATTTATTTTACAAAACAAAAAAAATATTTATCTATATTTATAAATAAGCTTTATATTTTTATTAATTGAAAATTAAATTCTTCATCTTTCCATACAAAGGACTTTATCCGACATATTTACATATTTTAATATCTATAAAAAAAAAACGTAAATTGATCTATGAAAGGAAAAATATGTCAAAATTTTTTATGAATACCCGCATGAAAATATCATATATGGTAAACATATATTAAAAAATATGTTACAGATATAAATATATATGTGACAATACATAAAATCTTACGTAGAACTATATATAAATTTTGGCTGATTTTATTATATTTCTATATATGTTTTCTCTTATATTTCATATATTTCCGTATAACTTCAATATATTATTTATATATATGGAAACAAATAAGAATACATATATAATTCATCATTATATGGTACGATATATGTACCATGTATTTAACTTTATAAATTTTTGTATATTTTTCGATATATAGAAGCATATAAGTCCCCATATATGTAAGAATAAATAAAATCTATTCTTTTCTGGTTTCCCCTCTCTGTTATAAGATTCAAACATTGTGTTCAGAATACGTATATATATATATATATATATGTGCTAGCTTACAAATTTACATATATAATTATCAATATATGTAATACATACACAGAAAAAAAGGATTTCTTGAGCTAAGAAGAATTTTTTTTTCCAATTCAATATACAATTCATAATACAAAATATTCCTTGCGCCAAGAAATTCTTTTTTTCTGTGTATATGTGCTAACTTATAAGTTTACATATATGATTATAAATATATATAATACATGTATTAATTTATAAACTTACGTATATAATTAATTATACTAACACTTAGGGGAAGGGGGGGGCAAAACGGGGTAGGGTGGGCAAAACGGGGTACCCTCAAAATTTTATGAAAAAAAAAAAATTTTTTTTTTCGTCTAATTAGTATAAATCCGATATATTTGCGCACTTTTAGCCCTACGCATGACACCTGGGGCAAAATGGACCAGCCGAAAATCCTGAAAAAATGATTCTTTCAAATTTTTATCGTTAAATTAAAAAAAATTTGATATAATTCCGCATTTTTAGCCTTACCCATAACACCTAGGGCAAAATGGACCAGCCGAAAATTTTTAAAAAATGATTCTTTTATATTTTTATCGTCAAATTAAATAAAATATAATACATTAATCCATTTTTCGGCTGATTTGTTATAGCTGTGGCAAATTTGGCTACTAAAAATATTCGAAAATAATATTTTATTGTTTTATTGATAAAATATTTTAAATAATGCAAAATAATTTGCAATCTAAAAAATCAAAAAACACGTTTTTTGGGTTCAAAATAATGATAAATAAGAAATACAGAATTGTTTTTTTTTTATTAAATAGCAATTAGTAATTAAGCTAATCGAGGAGAAACAATTTATTACACTTAAAAAAATTTTTCTTGAGTATTATAAAACCAAAAATAGTTGTCAAGAGAAAGAAATACATTCTTAATAATGAAAACAATTTAAAAAAAAAAAAAAAAAAATATCATTTTTTGGAGGGAGGCCTCTCTGCCCCACAAAATTTTTTTTTTTTGCCTTCGTGTCCACCAATGATGTGAAATGTAATTTTTCTTTATGTATATTACATATAAAAGATACAAGTAATAAAATTTGATCAATTGTCAGAAATTTTTTTTTTTTCAACTTTTTTTAAGGGTACCCCGTTTTGCCCGCCAAAAATAAAAATCTTATTTTTTAACGGCAGCTAAAAATTTTGTCTATTTACCTCGAATATCATTAAAAACAAAAAGATTTAGCGTATTTTAGTCCTCGAAAACTTAGTATTTCCTTAGGTACCCCGTTTTGCCCCCCCCCCTCCCCTACTATATTATATATAAGAAAATATATATCGTTTTGGCCACTCACATGGTCCCATATTGATTATATATTTTTCCATATATATTTATCATATATGGTATTTTCATGCGAGTAAAAATATGTAAAAAATTTATCACACAATTTTATCCATATATTTAAAATATTTTTTTATCTATGTAACAAAACAAAAAAAGTGTCGGAAGGTTTGTCGACAAAATGCCCGAGGATAAGTTATAAAAAAAAAATATTAAAGTGAAAAGCAAAGAATACAGAGCCGAGTGACTACTTTTTCGCTCCGTATGTATAATGAACTTTTCTTTGGTCATGCACAAAGAATTTTTGTTTTCCTTTTACACTCGTTTCTTTGTGTCGAAAAGAACGACCGAAAAATAAAATAAAACGAACGCGAAAATAAAAAAAATTAAATTTATAAAAATAATGAAAACACTCTAGTGTAACAATAACTAACATACTATTTATGTCACAAGTTAAAATTTAATCCTTTTACTTTTTTTGTGAAACCGATAGACTAATTTATGTCTTTATCATTTTTCTTTATAAATACTTATATATATTTTGTTATTATTAATTATTTCTCTTATCTGAGCTTTTCTCAAGCATTTTATCTTCTTTGCAAAAAAAAGCTTTTGAAAGACCCTCGAAAGTAATACAATATCTACTGTACGGATCTTTTTCTTGGGCACGGGTACAGGAAAAAATATAAACGCTTATAAAAAAAAGAATTCACTTTACTATTATGCTTATATTATAAGAAAAAAAAATAAATTTTTTTTTATAGAAAAGTTGATCTAGAATATAAAAGATAAAATTTTTATTTTTTTATCACTGAGGAAATTTATTCAGATGTAATACGTTATATAAATTTTTATAATTTAATAACTTTATATAAATATGTATGACATAAAAGATAAAATCTTGAATTTTTTATGCAAATTATTTTTTTGCCACGTCTCGATTATTTTCGCATTGAAGCTCAAGTGAATTTAACGTAATTATTAAATTTTTGAAACGGGAAAAATTAAGAACAAAGTAAAAGTTTATTTAAAAAAATAAAAAAAAAACGATTTATCAGTTTTTTAGTGTATTTCCAATAAGACTGCCCGGAAATAGAAGTTTATCTTGTGGGAGAGAATTACAATCAATTTTGAAGTGATTTAAGACCATCGTTAGTTCAGAAAAAATCTGATAAGAGTATCGGCCACTTGGTCTTGAAAGCCTACAGATTATTTAAGATTTCACTTCGCTACTGCTTTATTTCACGCCGATTTTTTTTATCAATTAAAAAAATAGGGATTAAAATCAGGGATAGAAAATTTTAACTAAGGGGGATAGCCACTGAGGATCGAAAAAATAGGTGATTTTCGGGAATTTTTTTGACTGGAATAATAAAATAATTTGGGGATCGGGTTTCTTTTGTTTTATAAAGTATACATTGAAGATAATTCTCCTAAATTTTCATTAAAAAATATCATGTTGTTACAAAGTTATAAGCATTTTTGTGGAGCAACAAAAAAATTTCCCCCACCACGGTCTCATCTCTAACTCAAAAACGGATTATCAGAAACAAAAAAACCAAGCCGCGTTGTAATCTGTATACATGTGGTTATCGTTCCATGTAGGAGATTTTGAAAATTTTGATTTGAAAAACAAAGGCGACATATTAATTTTTTCGTTTTTTTTCTCATTTTTTTGGATTCAAACAGCCTTAAAAAATCTTAAAAATCAAAATTTTCAAAATCCCCTACGTGCATCTTTAGCTACTGAATAGACGAATACGGAAAAAAAAGTTGCGAATCGGTTGATGTTTATGCAAATTACAGATGCCACCAGTTCAAAAAAAGTAGTTTCGAGAAAAACGCGTTTAAAGTTTTAGTCGATGCAACGTCAGCTGACGCCCTGTCACAAAAATGACTATAACTTGAAAAATATTCGGAATTTTCATATAAAACTAGGTACATATTTTTGAATACATAAACTTTGATCTAATAAAAAAAAAAAATTTTTTTTTTATATTTCACAGTTCCTATCTCCCTCAACGTTGGATAAACTTAAAACTGCACTAAATCGTCACCAAAATATTGGCGGGATTTTTAAAAATTGAATTTAAGATTTTTCCTATAATTTATTTAAATCCGTATTAATAACACTTGAAAACACACGTTTGCTTAAAACTACTATAAAACTTTTGGTAAGTGCGAATAGATGTAGTAATTATAAACAACTGTATACTAATTATAAAGTATTTGTACTCAACGCTAATTGGAGTCCTAAGTACTGCAGTACTTAGAATTTACTACGTATTAAAAAATACTAATTAAAACTATTTTATTTAATTCGAGTTCACTCGTCTGTAAAAGATTTTTATTTTTAAATCCCAAATTTAATTCTTTTGTTACCATGCCCATTTTACCTCAACCTGATTTAAACAAATAATACAAGTGTAATTTTACAATTTACTAATAAATGATTTATGGTTTCCCAGATATTTAAAATTTTATCACACAATTTTCACTATGTCAAACGACTCAAGAGACATTTACGTAGTACGTGACGTGCATTTTATGTGCACTTTTTTTTTTTCTTTAACTTCATACATATATATGTATAAAAAAAATATAATATGCAAATAAGAGATGAATAAGATGAAGCTTTAGAGCTTCGCCTCTCAACGTAGTTTGTATTTGAAAGATGATGTTACTACGCGTGTAATTTTATTTTAATGAAAATATATGCAAATATTAATTACCAACTTTACATTTAAACGCATATTTTTGAATTAAGTCTGTAACTTTTTTTTTAATCCTTAAATTAATATCTTTTCATTAGAAACTGAAAGAATGTTATGAAAAAAAAAGTATTGTCACCTGACATGCGACAAAGAAAAATGTACTACTTAGTACACAAAGGGAAAATAATAAATCTGAAAAAACAATTTTAATTTATATGTATGAGACATTGTGTTACTGGGTGTAAATATATAATTTATTCAGTATTTGTAATGTATGTAAACTTTTGACAGTGTTGGTAAAGTTTAATTTAGTTGATGAGTGAAATAATAGAAAAACAAAGATATATGTATATATGAAGTTGAGACAAAGAGACATTTGATGAAGACGTAGAGACATAAACTCTGTTTGAATTGCTACATCTGCTTTGTTAATTTACAGGTGAATTAATTGAACAATTGGATTTTTAAATTACAAAGTTAATTAATTAATAAGTATTTTATTAATTTATTATCTTAATAGGGGAGGGTGGGGCAGAGCGGCCCCCCTAAGCCAATTATTACTTTTTGTGGCTTTCAGCCATCAGATCACTTTACTTTTGTCCTATTTCGAACAAATTTATGTACATTTTGCCAAAATTCTGAAAAAAAAAAAATTTTTTGTGGGGCAGAGCAGCCCCCCTCCAAAAAATGATAAAAATTTTTTTTTTTCGTTTTTTTTTTTTTTTAATTGTTTTCATCATTAAGAATGTATTTCTTTCTCTTGACAACGATTTTTGGTTTTATATTACTCGAAAAAAATTTTTTAAGGTGTAATAAATCGTTCACTCTCGATTACCTTAATTACTAACTGTTATTTAATAAAAAAAAAAAAAACAATTCTATAGTTTTACTTTATTTCAAAAATTTAACAACTCAAATAAAAATTTTTATTTTTATAAATTTTTAGTGACCAAATTTGCCTCTTACATAGAGAAACGGTCGAAAAATATGAAAAAATAATTTTTTCGGAAGTTTCGGCTGGTCCATTTTGCCCCAGGTGTTATGCGTAGGGCTAGAAATGTGGAATTATACTAATTTTTTTTAACTTGACGATAAAAATTTGAAAAAATCACTTTTTCAAAATTTTGGGCTTGTTCATTTTGCCCCAAATGTCATGCGTAAGGGTAAAAATGCGCAAACATATTGGATTTATAGTAATTAGTCGAAAAAAAAAAATTTTTTTTTATCAAAATTTCGGTTCCACGCGTTTTGAGCACCTGACAAAATATCCCCGACAAAATATCCCCGACAAAATATCTCTGGACAAAATATCCCCAGTTTTGTGTCAGTTTTTTTGGCTTTTTTCACTATTTTTGCATTCTTATCATGGGGATATTTATGGGGACAAAATGTCCCCCATAATATTATTATGTAATAGTTGCCACTTTCACTATTTTTGCTTTCTTTTCATGGGGATATTTTGTCCGGAGATATTTTGTCGGGGATATTTTGTCAGGTGCTCAAAACGCCTGATACCCAAAATTTCAGGGGGGCCGCTCTGCCCCACCCTCCCCTATATAATAATTTTTTGTATAAATTTATATAAATATCAGTTTTTCGTTACTAGACTTGATTTTGAATTTGAAAAAAAATTTTTTGAGATCTAGAAAAAACTGACAGGTAAAATGGGTCATTGGAAAAAAAATTTTAATTTGGAGACTATTTAGACTGTCAAACTTGCCCACCCTTTCTACACAACGCAACTAAAAATTTTAAAATAAAAAAATGACATCTCTGGCCTGAATTCTCTGCTATTATGGAAAAAATGACTATTATGGAAACGGCTGACATTTTTATGAGAATATTTCCCGTGTGTGTAGAAGTTCCTGTACACACATGGGAATAGTTCCTATATATTATGGGAATAGGTCCCATTATTTATTGGAACCATTTCATTAATTTTCTCTCCGTGTACAGCAATAAATACAATAAATTGTCACGAAAAAAGTTGATCAAAATTGACTGTATGACCAGAAAAATTAGACGGCCACAAACTTTTTTTTAGTAAAAAAATTAATTTTCCTTGTCAAAATTTTGCTAGTAAATTTAAATTACCAAAAAAGAGTAATTTTTCATTGAAAACTGTGACTATTATTAATTTTTTATCACAATTTTTTCCGGTGTATACTTTATTACCAACATAACTTTTGTGATATTTATTGGAAATTGATGATTTAGGTGGATCGTAAAATAAAATAGATCGTAAATAAGTAGACATTAAAGTTTAACAATTTAACAGGGAAATAAAGTGCACGCTATTAATTCGCGATGTGCTGGTCGGGCGGGTGGTTGGGGTAAATGTGCAACGAATGACTCTCACACACGGCACACTTTTTTAAGAAGTCACTAGTAATACGCCCGTGTCAATAAAAAGAAATGGAGTTTTTCCGTGTGTACTCGTAAGGGAGTAAAATTGGCTTTCACCTGTATGTGTCGTGAGGCTGTGCAGTTCGTAAGAAAGAGAGCCTTAAAAACGTGTGTGTTTTATCAAGAGCTCTACTAATACTCTCTTTCTTTGCTGCTGTGTACTCGTATCAACGTTTTTCTTTCTTTCTTTCGTGGATTTTTTATCTTCTTCTTCTTCCTTTTTTTTTTTTCAGTTCATCCTATCTCTGCTCTTGACATCTTCTACATCTCACTGAGTTTACGTGTGTTGGTTTCCAGCCACGAGTAACTAGAGTCATATCACCGGCCTTTATATTACGTGCTCGTCGCCAACCGTTTTCGGTCCATTCTTATTACATATATTTACTCACATGGTCTCCATTTACCCACACACTCATATATTGGAAAAAAATTACATACTGACTATGTCATATATTATTTACATTAAATGATATTAAAAATTTATCTTTTGTGTCTCAAGAATCGATATCATACTTTTCGTTCTTTTTTTTCCTCAAATTTAGGTCATCGTAATTTTTATTACAAGCCACTATTCATATTTTTTGAAATATTATGAACGTTTTAAAACCTATTATCGTCTAACCGAAATTTCGTTATACTCATCAATGTCAATTACGTGATTAATCACTTTTTTTTTCATAATATACTACTATGGAGCAAAAAAATAATGGGGCTAAAAAGTTAAAATTTTTTAAATGATGAGAAAATTGAGAATTCGGAGGATTTTCACAGAAAAATGACTCAAAAGTGCGATACCAATTTTCGTAAAGCAAAAATGTATTTTTTTAGGGCTAAATGTTTTGTTTCTCGAAGTCCGATGGGCTTAGAAAAAAGTTAATGTACATAGATTTACTATCACTTCTTTTGTAACAATGAGAAAATCGGAGATGTCGCCCTTTTTCATAGAAAATGACCTTTGAAATTGCGATATCAACCCCGGCAAAGTGAAAAGATATCCTTTTCCGGTTACTTCCTCTTTCTCGAGATCCGTTGCGCTTTGAAAAATTATAAGTATATACTGATAAAGTTGATGCTATAAAAATGATTTATCCTTTCAATTTATTAAGTCGAAAGTTAGTAATCTTTTTTTCACAAAAGGACAAATTCTTAATTTTCCGGCCATTTCGACTTTTTTAAGCCATATCCTAAATTTCCATTTTTGTTTACTTCGTAGTATCTTTACAAGTATTGATTTCATCCAAAAATAATTTTAAATACTTCAAAATCAACACACTGTAAAAAATTTTGAGTTCGCGCTCTGGTGTAAATGATTCAGTGTTAAAATTTTCAACACCTTCATTCACACCGAGCAGATGTACCTGAAGATCAAAACATTTTTCGCGCAACGAAAATAAAAAAAATTCATGTGATTCGACTGCTTAAGGAGTTCTGGAGGTTGAAGTTGACCTGAGATTTTCGGCTGACATATATATAACAGCATCTATGTGCAAAACATTTAAGAAATCTAGTAATCCAGTAGATTTTTTACTTTCAAATTTTTTTTTGTTGGTGCGCGAAAATCGTTCCAATCTTCAGAAACATCCGAGCAGACTTTGCAAAGTCGCCCAGGACCATTTTAACACAAAAAATTTTTTATTTAACGCAGGCCTGATTTGCGCGCTTTATGACATCTGCTATGCGAACCCTAAACGGCTTTTTATCGACCGGTGCAAAGAAGTTGAGTTAAATCAAAATAGATGTCCTCGACTTCCACCGGCGTTGTGAAAAGTGAGTGTTGAAATGACATTTCACCACGCGTCTCAAGATTTTTAACTGAGCTCCATCTATTAAACATCGTAAGAACTCGTTGAACGACTTAAAGTTTTTTGTCAAAATCCATGTTGAATGGCTAGTACACTAAATATGGTGGCGACCGTCTTTTTCTTCTCATGCAATAATTTCTCATGCAAAAATTTCTCAGCAATAATTTCTCAAGGCATATTTTCTTGAAGAATTTCAAGGCAAATAATATATAGCGAGAAATTTTTGTGTCGGATCAATTTTTGTTTGAGTAATTAATGCTGAGAAATTTTTGCATGAGAAATTATTCCGGATTTATAAAGGCAGGGAGCCAAATATTGTTACTTTAATTCATCATATGGGGAGTGGGTTATACCACATTGTTGTGTTGTATTTATTTTGTTAACAAATATTGAAATTAATAATTAAAACATCCGAGTAAATTTTAAATCAATTAAATATGAATTCTGAATTTTACAGCCGACGGTTTGTTGTAATTTTGTGGGTACACCGTGTTGCTAAACAGCTACACTTCGCTTCGCAGATTGTCATTAATCGCGTAAATCAGGCAATTGTTGAATAAAAAATAATGAATAGTAGGACACTCAGATCGCCTTCGGCCCGTGTATGTAACCCTACGACTCGTGCTGAAAACATTGCCCTCACCACCTAAAGACTATCTTAGTATCCTAACTATGCAATATACTATCACTCTAAAACCAAGTGTGTTACAAGTGTATTATTTTAACACATATTAACTGTGTTCTATGTTTAAGGCCATAAACAAACTATAGTTTTTTGTAGTCACTTAAAACACGTTTCACGGTGTGTTGAAAATCTATAGATTGCTTATGGCGTTTCAATGTTATTCGGCAAGTGTGTTAAATTCGACTACACACTTGGTTTTGGAGTGATTACAGTGGATACATGTGATCACTTTAATTTCACAAATGAAATTTCCAATTTTCAAACCCATTAATATATATGTTATAAATTTTTCAACCTCCATTTTCCTGTAAAACATCTTTTATATCCTTTTTACGAGGATTATAAAATTTATGTCTTTTTTAGATCCACTATATCATTGAAAATATGTTATGGTAAATAAATTAACTACCCATAATTATAATTATATTAACATAAAATTAATCCTTTACGATCTCATATTCATTTTTACTGTCCATTATCTCATCAAAAACATGTCTGCAGTATTTATTATTAAATAATTACCTTCTCCTGCGCTTTGATAACTAATTAACTAAAACTTTAATGTTCGCATAACTGAATTTATCTCATAAAATTCAAAAGTTATCTATTGTTTTCCTTTCATATACAATAAAAATTTAAAAAACTTAAGTGCCACGCTTATTAGTTTATTATTATTATTATTTTTTTTTCTTTTTCATAAACTTTTAAGGGTATTATAAACCATAGTTTGAGGGTAGAAGTTTAGTTACTACGTGAAATTTAATGAGAAGCCTAGAGCAGCTATACTATCGATTTCCATAGTTTGTTAGCCAGACTACTGGCTAGCTAGCTGGCTTGACTGGTTTAATAATTCAATTTTATTATGTCATGTCAGTTTCTATTTAAATTTGCGTTAATTATCAAGAGAATTATTAACACATATTTTGATATACATCCACTTTGTGAATTCGAAATCCTTAATTATAAATTTTAAAACAAATTAGTAGATTTATATGTTAATATTAGGGCTGTGTGAACAGTTTTAACTTATGAATTATTCGTATCGAATCGAATCGAATAATTAAAATTTTTCTAATTATTTTCAACTGTCCCAATTATTAGAAAATTTAAGAATAATTCAAAAATTTTATTTTTAACGACTTAAAGTTGTAATATTTTTTCCAATAATTCAAATATTTGTAAGAAGTAAGTAGAGCTCAGACACGAATCTACGACAATATTATTTGTGGTTACTTTAAAAACTAAGCTCTCCATTAAATAAAAATTGAATATTTTAAAGCTGATTAGAATTTTCGCAATTCAAATCGAGTTATTTGAAAAGTTAAAAATAATTCGAAAACTTTATGATCCTGAAGTTAGCAGACATTTTAAAATTTTTGAATTTTTGTTTTTCAACAAATCAATTGTAAAAAAATAAACTAAAAAAATGCACATGTAGAAAATTTAAAAAACTACAAGTGCAATTTTTCCAAATATTTTTTTTTTTATGGTTTATTGCCTAAAAAAAGATCCAAAAATTATTAGAGGTCTGCTAACTTCAGTATCATAAAACTTTCGGATAATTCGTATTATTTTATTCGATTCGATTCGATTCGCACACCCCTACACTGCAAAAAACCGGGAGCGATTACGGATTTTATGTAAATCTGCATTCACTCCGAATTTAATCCGCGTTCGCTTCGCAAATTTTTTAATGATACTGAAGTTAGCCGACGTCTGATAATTTTTGGACTTTTTTTTAAACGATAAATTATAACAAAAAAAATATTTGAAAAAATTGCACCTGTAGTTTTTAAAATTTTCTACATGCGCGTATTTTTAGTTTTTGTTTTTTTTGTAATTTATTTGTTGAAAAAAAAATCCGAAAATTACTAATTGTCTGCTAACTTCAGGATCATAATTTTTTATAGTGTAGTATATATATGTATAATTATATAAGTGATAATAATAATTTCTATTATTATTATTATGTAAAAAATGTTTTTACAGATATAGAAGTGAATGTGATTTTGGACCACTTGGGTCAAGAATTAATTTCAACAGCCTGCGTTGGTCTACTCGAACGTGCATTTCGATGTCTCGGAAATGACCTGAAAGCATTTCTAACGACACTCGACGGCGTGAATGATGTGGTACAACATCAATCTGGTACAAATACAGAAGCTGAATTTGTGTGTATTGCAACTCCGGATGCAGTCGAGCTTCATTTTACGACTGATCATCCTTCCATTGCTTATTTACTTGTCGGTAGCCTCAAAGGCATTGCACGACAATTTTATAATGATAAAGCTGATGTTTATATTCTACCCGATCCATACAATACTAAATTCTTTAGGTATGTGGATATTTTTTATTTTTAATTACAGATTTTGCAAACTTTTTTTTTTAAATTACGAGCGATATTTCAGCCTCAACTGCACTATAAATTTTTATGGTGTAAATTAAAAAATCGATTTGTAAGAGTTGCCGCGGATTGAAAAAATTTATTTCAGAGATAAATTTTTTTTTAATTTTTGAATAATTGAAAAATTTATTAATCATTCGAAAGCTTACGAGTTATAAAATTCGAATTTAAAATCCGTTCAATATTTAAAGAAATAAAATTAAAAACTATTCGAATAGATTTTAATGAAATTTTTTAACGATTCATATTTTTTGTTTCAACTTTCAATGCGTCATTTCTTTCTCTACCTCCGCAATTTTTTGTTTTAAATTGCAAATTCAGTTTCGCTGTAATTGGACACTGAAAAACATTCGATTGAATGAATGAAGAGAAAAAATGAAATAAATAGAACACGTGGGATGTAAAAGCAATGTAAAAATATTATAAAACTCAATACCATGTTTTTATAAATTTAAATTTCAATTGTAATTGAATTTTATTTCGTACCGGCGTCAAAATGTTTCAAGTAAAGATACACGGCAATATATGAACGTATTCATCTATATATATATATAGATTTTTTTTATATACACTATTGACATGGTATGTACGCGTGTACAGTGAGCCTAGTAATTTCAAATTTAAATTTTATCAATTCAGATCATATATATTTCATCAGTTGATACTGAGTAAAAGCATATAGATTGTAAATACGTGCGCGTGTTTTTTCATTGGCAAATGGTATTTTGTCATGCATACTATTTTATATTTATCATATACATTTATATTTAAATATCAGCAATGATATAACGCTAAATATATATTTTTTATATTTATATGTATTAAAATACTTTGATAATGAAAGAAAAAAAAATTACGTGAACAAAATAAATAAATAATTGGCGCAAACGTAAATATTTCAGTTAATATACATTTATTAAATATATATTTCAATGTATATTTATAAAATATGAATAATATAATACAATGTATATTCAACTGGGACATATTAATTAAAATAATAATTATTATCATTATTTTTATGATCCTAAAGTTATCAAAAAAAAAAAAAAAAAAAACTAAAAATATGCACATGTAGAAAATTGAAAAAACTACAGGTGCAATTTTTTCAAATTTTTTTTTTTATAATTTACCGTCTAAAGGAAAATCCAAAAATTATTACACGGAAAGAAAATTATGGAAACTGTTCCCATAATTTTGTGAAATTTTTTCCTATACCAACATAGGAATTGCGACCATAAATTATGGGAGCAGTTCCTATAATTATAGGAATAGTTCCTATAATTATGGGAATGATACCCATAACGTTATGGGAATGGCTCCTCTAATTATGGGAATGGTTCCCATACTATCATGAAAAAATTAATTTAAAGAAAAGTGTGGAAATCACTTCTATAATACACAGAAATATTATTAAATATAAAAGTAAAAATTCAAACATTGAAAAAAAAATTTGCATTTGACAAAAACATTAAAATTTTTAACAAATTTTTTTTTTTTTTAATAAATGTAGCGTCAAAGACACTTTATTCGAATCTCTCAATATCATGAGGGAAATTTCTATACTATTTTGCAAAAAAAAAATTTTATGATATTATGGGAATGGTCCCCATAACATTATAGGAATAGTTTCCATAATATTATAAGAATAGTTCCCATACCATTATGGGAATGGTTCCAATAATGATATGGGAATAGTTCCCATAGTATTATGGGCATGGTTCCCATAATGATATAGGAATTTTACCCATACTATTGTAGGGATGGATCCCATAATATATGGGAAGCACCCCGATAATAGTATGGGTACAATTCCTATACCATTATGGGAACTATTCCCATAATACATAGCATAACTTCCCATAATTTTCTTTCCGTGTAGACGTCGGCTAACTTAAGTATCATTTATTTTAAAATTTGTGGGTAAAAAAAATTGTTTTTTTTTTATTGAAGGTATCGTATAACACCGGAACGTTATGAATATTTGGGCACGACATGCGACGACAGTAGTGACGCTGTGACATCAGAATCACGAAGATTATCCGAAAAAGCTGTTGATTTACGAATGGGAGTTGCAAGTTTTTGCAAAGCGTTTCCTTGGCATTTTGTTGTGGACCGTCAGCTTGAAATAGTGCAACTAGGGGTTGGATTCATGCGCATCTTCGGTCACAATCTCAATAGACTTGGTCGTGAAATATCGACGTATTTTGTATTCACGCGACCTCGTGGTGTTACACTTACATTTCATGAGATTTTAAAACGTGCGAATACACCCTTTGTATTGGCGCTGCAGAAACCACCGGGTGCTGATAAATTTCCGGCTGAGGTGAGTCGATACCGTTTATTTAGATTACGGATAATAATGATGCTAGATTATCGTCATTATTTTGGTATGCCTCCAAATGCTTTAGCACTAAAGCTCACGCGATTTATTTTCGACCAATTATTTTTTTCTAATTAATTTTACTTTAGGCTCCATTGAAAAATGAATCCATTAAAAAACTCATTAACAAATTTTTTGTTTTCTTTAAAAAAAATTTTCATGTTTTTTTTTTCTTATTAAAAACATCATAATTTTTTATGTCTTCAGTTTATCAAAATAATAATTATTTATGTACTGCACTAAATAAACTTTTATATAATACTGAAATTAGCACGATCCTGAAGTTGACAGACAATTAAAAATTTTTTGATTTTTTTTCGAACACTTAAATTTGAAGAAAAAATAAAATAAAAAAATTCACATGTAGAAAATTTAAAAGACTACGAGTGCAATTTTTTTAAATATTTTTTTTTTCATAATTTATCGTTTTTTTAAAAAATCCAAAAATTATTAGACGTCGGCTAAATTCAGTATCATAAATTAGCCGGCGCCTCATAATTTTCGGATTTTTTTCAGAGCGATAAATTATAAAAAAAAAATTGCACCTATTGATTTTTTAATTTTCTACACGTGCATATTTTATTTTTTTTATTTTTTTGTAATTAATCTGCGAAAAAAAATCCGAAAATTGTTGATTGTCTGTCCATTCCAGGATCATACTTTTATCTACAATAAGCATTTATCATAATCTATATAAAAATATATAAAAGCATTTTTCGTTATACTGTAATCCAGGGGCTGGAATTGAAGGGTCAAATGGTCTACTGTTCAGAATCAGATTCAATTTTATTTGTCAGTTCACCGTTTCTCAATGGCCTAGACGGTCTCACAGGACGAGGTCTATTTATTTCGGACATTCCGCTTCATGATGCCACTAGGGACGTAATTTTAGTTGGCGAACAAGCTAGGGCTCAGGTGACTATCGTAATCCGTATCATTCAAACCGTATTATATATAAGTATATATATATTATTAAATCACTCTTGTCACATTATTACCAACGTGTATAATATAAATAAATACACATCCACAAAAACACTTCTATATCCATATAAATACATATACAATAGAATATGTCTTTCACATTGAATAAAAAAATTTAATAAAATATATTTTTATTGAATGTCATATGAATAAGGATTTACTTATATGGATATATTATTCTCGGCAAAATTTTCACATTTAATATCACTACTTCTCTTTTTTTTTATTTTATTCTTTTTATTTTCATTTCTCTTTATAACAGGACGGGTTGAGGCGACGTATGGACAAATTGAAAAGTTCTATTGAAGAGGCTAACCGTGCTGTCGACGCTGAGAGAGAAAAAAATGTTAGTTTACTACATCTTATATTTCCACCTGATATTGCTAAACGTCTTTGGCTCGGTACGTAATCATTATATATTATTAAATGTCAGTATTCATTTTTAAAAACCTTTTTTATTGACGTTCGAGAATTGTCACCTATTTTTAGCCGTAGAAATATTTTTTTTTTCCATTTCATATTTTTTTTAAATTTTAAATCTCGAGAGATTGAAGGAAAAAATTACTAAAGCCGACTCAAGTCTCAGTTTAATCAAATCTGAATAAATAAGAGTTTTAATGAAATCAAAGAAACATTTTTTTTGGAAAAGAAAAATAGGCGGGGTTTTTTAAATTTGAAAAAAAAATGGAATCTTGTTAGATTTATAGCTTATTAATTATTCAGTAATCTTTTGCCCTGTTCGAATGTTAAGTATAGGCTTAGGGCGTTCAGTATCAACAGTATTATCGAAAATTTCAATACTCCCTTCTGGGCTGGTGGGCTACCAAATATTTACCCCGATTATAAAAGAGTCAAAGATAATGTAAATAATCGTCAATCACTTGGGAATATCACGAGCTCTTTAAGTCGAAAAAAAAAATTATCATGATAATAATTATTGAATAAATACAATAAGCCAATATAACTACACGGTAAAAAAGGATTTTTTGGCGCAAGAAAAATTTTGCATCACGAAATGAAAATAATAATTTTCTTGAGAGTAGAAAATATCTCAGCGTTAGAAATTTTTAATCGCTCCAAGAAAATTATTTCTTGGGTCAAGAAAATTTTCGTTTTCAATTCATGATGCTAAAAATTTCTTAGATCACAATTTTCGGATTTGTTTTTTTGAAAATTAATTACAAAAAAAATAAAAAATAAAAATATGCACATGTAGAAAATTAATAAATCTAAAGGCGCTTTTTTTTTTTTTTTTTTTTTTTTTATAATTTAGTTTAAATAAAAATCCAAAAATTGTTAGACGTCGGTTTACTTCAGTATCATGATTTATTTTATACACTAAAAAATTAGCGAAGTAAATCCGGAGTGAATGGGGATTTTAATAAAATCCACACTCTGTTGGAAAAAAAAACTCCTTATTTACTCCGTATACAGAGTGATCTTTTTTTAAACTCCGGGACTCCGAGTAACGGATTGAGTTTGTATTTAAATAAAATCCGTAATCACTCGCGATTTTTTGCAGTGTAATTATTTTTTGTCATCAAATTAAATTGAATTGGATGAATAAAAATTTCTATAATAGATAAATGCAATAAAGATAATTTTATTTTTTTATTACAGGCGAAACGATCGAGGCAAAGACCTATCCGGATGTTACGATGCTCTTCAGTGATATAGTAGGATTTACCGCAATATGTTCTACCGCCACACCAATGATGGTTATCAATATGCTACAGAATCTATACGAACGTTTTGATCAGTATTGTGGTCAACTGGATGTCTATAAAGTAATCTATCTTTCCACTCCTATTAAATCATTTACCCTACTTTGACGTATTAAGAAAATCCGTATCAATAATAATTACGTTAATTAATTCAATCATTTATTTATTAATTCATTATATTCAATACTCATTTTTAAAACTTCAAGTTCAAAAATTTGTAATTAAATTTTCGAGAATTTATTTAAATTATGCGATAGAAAAAAAATTTTTTACGTGAAAATTTTGAGATAAATCGTATTAAAAATTTTTCAATAAAAATTCCAAATGGTTCCGAGTGAAAAAAAATTCTAAACATAAAATCATAAAATCTTGGGAAAAAAAATAATTGAGATCCAACGGAATCCTACACAGAAAAAAAAAATTCTTGACTGAAGGTAAATATTCTTGATTCAAGAAAATTTTTTTTGGAGACCTAAATTTTCTCAGATAAAGTAGAAATCTTTTCCCACCAAGACGAATTTTTTTTAACCAAGACAAATTCTCTTGGCTCAAGAAAATCTTGACTTGGTTCCCGAAAACGTTTCTCTTCAAAAATATTTTCTTGACTCAAGATAACTTTTTTTTCTGTGTATGAAATTCATTCAAATTTCCGTTGAGATTTTGGCTTTTTTTACTTTGGCCTACACAGATCTGTATAGATCTTAATTAAAAATTCAGATCAGATCTACGCACATCCAAATATGATTTAAGTTGCTATTCAAAATTTTTCTGTCCGCTCCAAAATAATTTTTTTCAAATTGCACTGCACAGTTTACAATCAATAATAAATATCATCCGGAATTTTTTAGCTCGAGTCAAGGATTTTTTTATCTCCAATTTCTATACCATGACCATTAGAAATTCCCTCGGGAATGTGAAAAAAAAAAGAAATTACTTTATCTCTACACTAAATTCCATAAAAATCAATTAAATAATTCGAGATATCAAATTCTTATCAATAATAAAATTTTACAAGTGTTCTAATATGGTCACCGGTATATCAAATAATTAAAATGACGTTAAAAAAATATGTGACGAAAGAATTTAATTAAATACTTAGACGAGTGAGGGAAGATGATATTAAATTCTTAAAAGTCTGACAAACTGTATAAATTACCGACGGTTGCGGGTGAAAACAGTCAAAAGGATACTCTACTAGAAAATTAAACAACTCTTGACGTGTAAATGTTGCACTCCGTTATTAGCGCTCTACTATTATAATTTTAATCTCTTACGAGTTAAAAATTTATTTACCCTAATGCTTTTATTTAAATTACCCTCACATGTTTATATTTAATTTCAAGTTATAATTACAAAAATAATTATGGTAACTAACAATGAGATTACGAGATATAAAATATCAATATTTCAGTATCAGTATTAGTTTCAGATTCTTATCGTAAGCGGATCATTAATATATTTTTAGTTCCTTTTTTTTTCAGATGACCTGCATTGATAATATTATTTATAACCATAACATATATATATATATATATATATATATATATATATATATATATATATATATATATATATATATATATGTATATATTTTTATATAAATGATAAAATTAAATAAATTATTCATAATTTTAGGTCGAAACAATAGGGGATGCTTATTGTGTTGCTTGCGGTCTGCACAGAAATACGAGCACACATGCGCAACAAATTGCTTGGATGGCTTTAAAAATGATACAGACATGTTCTAAACATTTAACGCACGAAGGAAAACCTATTAAAGTATGTAATATTTAACATTAATCTTATTTTTATTGTTAAATATTAAATAAGAGTAAAAAGTATTGACCGCTCATTTGAATTTACAGCGAAAAATTATCGAGTAAACTTTTGATAGATTTAAAAGTTAGTTCATTAATATTATTATTATTTTTAACTTTTTTTTTCGTTAATAAATTGGATAAGATGAGACATTTGAATTAATAGTACGATGATTTCAATGACTTGACAATAAAGCTAATAAATTATATTCGCTGTATAAATAAGTAATCGGCTTAGCGTAAATTTATACGGGATTATCAGAAACTTAAACAAGAATACCTATTGTTTAACTTTAACTTACATTCTATTAAGTTATACCGCTATTTTATAATTTCATTTGAGTTATTATTTGTCACTTAACAGTCACTTTTATATTTTATATAAATCATAATAATTATATAAAAAGTTGGGATAAAAAGTGAGTTATACACCAAAAGAAATTTATATAGGGGAAAGGGGGGGGGGCAAAAGGGGGTAGCGTAGGCAGAACGGGGTACCCCCAAAATTTGATAAAAAAAAATTTTATATTTTAAATAGTTTTTAAACATTCCAAAATCACTTCTGTAAATATAATTAAGCGTTACTTGGAATTTTTTTTAATAAACTTTTTCAAAAATCAATTGTCAGTTGAAAAATTTAATGACGTTTGTTTTGTGATAAAAACTATCAAAAATTTTTTTTCTCCTTTTGTATCCAATAAACATGTAAAATATAATTTTTCTTCATGTAAATTACTTAAAAAAAAATTCAACTTAATCAAATTCGTTTAAAATCCAGAAATTTTTTTTTTTTACTTTATGGGCCCATACTTTATGGGAAAAGTTACCATGGCCATGGGAACATTTATCATCATTATGGCAACAGTTCCAATATCGCATGTGAAAGAATTATTATAATGATTATCATACACGTAGGAACAGTTCCCATAATTGGAACAAACCCTATAACCACATTGTAACGGTTCCTAAGTGCGTATGGGAATAAACCCTATATATTATGGTATCCATTCGCATAATATATGTGAAATATTCCCATAATATTATGGTAATCGTTCCTAGATACTTTGAAAAGTGTTACCATATACTATGGGAGTTATTACCATAAGGTTTTATTACCACACGGAGAAAAATGTTGGCTCAAAACCTACACGGAAAGAAATTTTCTTTAAAAATTAACGTTAAATTCACTGTAATCGTGGGACATAATGCGGTGCTTTTATTTATTACCATTTTTGTAATAAAAATTACGAAAAAATTTATTTATTTTGTGGTAGACTTAATAAAATTTACCGAAAACGGAATAAAATTTACAGTAGAATACGGTAAAATTTGTTGGAAAAAAGTTAAAAATTATCTCACTTACCGACGAATGATTAGGTCGTGCCATTCGTCCCACGATTACAGTGAATTTAATGGTAATTTTTAAAGAAAATTTCTTTCCGTGTACCAATTTTTATTATGTTGTCGAGCAAACTTGAAACAGGAAGTGAAACATCCAAAAAGTTACTATATCGCATCACAATTATTATAACATATGAAAGTAATTGTTATTAAAACTTATCGATAAGTTTCTCGCGCGTAGCAGTTATTGTGATACAGCATAATAATTGTTTGTATGCTTTACTTCCTGTTTCAAAAAATTGGTAGGCTTCGAGCCAACATTTTTCTCCGTGTATGGTAATGGTTACCATTATGATAATAATTACTATAATATTACGATAATGGTTTCTATAATGTTTTGGTTATGGGTACTATAATATTATGATAATGGTTACCATAATATATTGTAATTGTTACCATAAATTTCTCTCCGTGTTCACGGAGAAAAATGTCAAGTAAATATGCCTATGCAGCATAGTAATAATTACATTACTCTATACTTTGTGTCACGCCGGTCTTATACGACTGCTTATACAAACTATAGAGTAATGTATAGGCATAGGCATATTTACTTGACATTTCTCTCCGTGTAGTCACTGTCGCCATTAGAAAAAATCCTATCCCAATGAAAAAAGATTTTATACAATTATTTATAGACTATGTATAATTATATATAGACTATATATAATTATATATAGGCTATATATAATTGGATAGAAAAAATGGCCCGATCCAATTGTATACAATTTGTATAGAAATTGTATACAATTCTATACAAATTGTATACAATTCTATATAATTATATACAATTCTATTATTGCAATTATATAGAATTGTATATAATTATATAGAATTGTATATAATTTGTATAAAATTGTATATAATTATATAGACTTGTGTACAATTTGTATAGAATTGTATACAATTTCTATGCAGTTTGTATACAATTGGATCGGGCCATTTTTTGTATATAATTTTATACAATTGTATAAAATCTTTTTTCATCGGGATTTTAAATAAGAATTACTATTTATAGTATTTTCGGGTTGCAGTGTTCACTTTCTACAATTTTTTCTCACATTTAATTAATAAGAAAAAAAAATAATTAATTAAAAAATTTCGTAGATGTTGAATTGATCGATAGAATTATTTTTTAGTATTTAAATATATATCACCGCATAATTTATACTCGATAACACTAATATTCCAAATGAGAGAGATAATCGATAATTGGATAATCGCAATTGATTCTCGTATACAATGACAAAGGTTCGATATATAAATTAACCGGAAATTTTATAATTCACTAGACGCCACTGTTGACTCAAATTATCACAGCCCGTCGATTTTAATATTTAATCCGTTTATATTAAATTAATTGCCATATATTGACAAAATCAATAAACGTGGGGTAAAATTAGGTCTTTGAAATTTTATGTTAAAAGAAAAACAAAGCAGTTTGACACATTTTGCCTCGGGGGATCAAGCTTGTTCGCCTCTCATTCTCCTAATAGATTAATTAAGCCTTATCATACACACAATGTCTGTGTATATCTATATAAATATATACACATGAACATATATGCTGTAGGTTAATTAATATGTCTTATCAAACTGCATCGCTCCGAGTTTAAAAACTCTAATCGTTAATTATAAAGCAAAAATAATTTATTTTTGTAAATTTCTATTTTCTAATAAAATCTAATCAATTTATTTATTTTTAGACGAGCTTTTAATTAAATAAATAATTAATTTTTCTGACTTTTTACTCCAATTACTCATAAAAAAGTCTATTATTTAGCACAATAATTGCTACTGAACACGAAAAATTTTTTATTTCAATTTTAATTTATAATTTAAATCAACTCTCGCTTGTACTGAAATTATTCAAAAAAAAAATTAATTAAAATTGACATTCAATAATTTTTTTTTCTATTATAATTTAAAATAGATGAGAATTGGAATTCATACGGGAATGGTATTGGCTGGTGTAGTTGGTAAAAAAATGCCAAGATACTGTCTATTTGGACACAACGTCACGATTGCTAATAAATTTGAATCAACTAGTGAACCATTACGAGTCAACGTCAGTCCGACTACGTATGAGTAAGTTTTTATTTTTATTATTTTATCAAATACACTAAAAAATCGGGAGTGAATTCAGATTGGTCTGGATTTTATTTAAATCCACATTAACTCCGACTCAAAGCTTTAATATTAAAATAAACTACGAGTGTGAGTGTGCTAGACATCAGAGAAATTTAAAATTATTAATAAAGAGTAAATAATTAATAAAATAAAATTTTGAAAAAATGCGCGTTTAAAAAATTTTGAAATCAATAAGTGAATTTTTTATAAATACTTTTTTTTTTTAATTATTTACTCTATTTATTTATAATTTTAAATTTATCTGAGGTCTGCTACATTCACATGATACTGAAATTAGCATGATACTGAAGTTAGCCGACGTCTAATAATTTTTTGATCCTTTTAAAAACGATAAATTATAATAAAAAAAATATTTGAAAAAATTGCACTTGTAGTTTTTTTAATTTTCTACATGTGCATGTTTTTAGTTTTTTGTTTTTTTGTAATTGATCTGTAGAAAAAAAAATTCAAAAATTGTTAATTGTCTGCTAACTTCAAGATCATAAATTAGCCGACGTCTAATAGTTTTTGGATTTTATTTAAACAATAAATTATGAAAAAAAAGTGCACTTGTAATCTTTTTAATTTTCTACATGTGCATATTTTTAATTTTTTTTTCTTCAAATTGTTCAAAAAAAAATCCAAGACTTTTTAATTGTCTGCTAACTTTGATACCTGAACTTGGCCGACGTCTACTAATTTTCAAATTCTTAAAAGACGATAAATAATAAAAAAAAAATATTTAAAAAAATTACACTTGTAGTTTTTTAAATTTTCTAAAGGTGCATATTTTTAGATTTTTTTTTGTATTTAATAGAGAAAAAAATTGTTAATTGTCTTCCAACATCAGGACCATGCTAACTTCAGGATCGTTACATTCACACTCATAATTAAACTCCTCTTCGGAGTAAATTTCACTCCAAGGAAATTAAATAAATAAGCAGTCATCTGCTCTGCATTCACTCCAGATTTAATCGGCAAATTTTGTACCGTGTATTTAATTTAATTAAATTAATTTTATAATTGATAATAAAAACAAATTTTTTTTCTAGACATCTGATTAAAACACCAGGATTTATATTAGAAGAAAGAAGCCGAGATAACCTTCCTAAAGAAATTCCATCAAGTGAACCAGGTACTTGTCATTTTCTGAATGGTTATCGCCATCCAGGCGTCGACGAAAGTAACCCACTGGATGCTCATATCCAAGCAGCCGTTACCGAGTATGATATTACTTGTGGCATGTAGATATATTATTATTATAATAATAAATATAATATATTAATATATTAAATAAATAAATAAATAAAGTATTAACTAAAAAAAAATATAATAATATATCGTGTTATATTTATTTTTTAATTGAAAAAACCTCAGCACGTATTTTTCATTTATTTTAAATTTTTTGCTCAATTTTCAACGGGCAGCGAAATTTGAAAATGATAATTTTGATTCTTCTAAGAAGTTTGCGTCGAAAAAAATTTATATAATGAAAAAGTATCTGACAATATTTTTTATTCATCAGCTTTTTTAATATTTTAATTTTTGGAAGTACAGAAATCATGAATTTTGAGAAATAAAAATTTTCGTAACGTAGATTACGTCACTAGATAAAAATGACGAATATTTTATGTTCTTAGTTCTGAAAATATGATCTATATATTTTTCAAACCAATCGGTGGATAGAATATAAGTAAAAATTCGGAAATTTTTATTTTAACAAAAATTATAAGTTGGTGTTATTTGTACTCATCATTTTTTTCTCAAAGTTTTCTTATAAATTACAACTAAATTATCATAAAAAGTGATGACACTTAAGTTAGCCGACGTCTAATAAGTTTTGGATTTTCCTTTAGACGGTAAATTATAAAAAAAAAAAAATTTGAAAAAATTGCACCTGTAGTTTTTTAAATTTTCTACATGTGGATATTTTTAGTTTTTTTTTTTTTGTAATTGATTTGTTGAAAAAAAATCCGAAAATTTTTAATTGTCTGCTAACTTCAAGATCATTAAAAAGTGTGACATTTACTCATTTGTTTTGATGTTCTTAAGCGGACGTGAAATGGATTTTTAAAGTATAAAATTTAAGAACACTGAGTTTAAAATTTATGAACACTATTCACTGATTCACGATAATTAAATGGCACAAATAGATAATGAGTGTGAATGTAGCAGACATTAGAGAATTTATAAATTTTAAATAAATAATTAAATTTGAAAAAATGCGCGTACAGATCTTGAATTTATCTAAATATGAATTTTGTTTATTTTTATTCTACTTACGTTTTATTTATTTACTTAAAAATTCAAAAAATACCACATGTCAGTTACAATCATACTCATAATAGATAAAGTATCAATACTATTTTTATCTGACATAAAAATAGACTTTAATATTTTAAATTCAACATCAACCCACAGAATAATTAAATGGTTCAGACCAGTTCAGGCTACTAGTCCATGAAAGTATTTGCAACTAAATTTTTCATTATTTTAAAGGGCGCATTCCGAAATGCGCTGCGAGTAGCTGTCGCGTATATTTGAAAAACAAATTATAAGAAATTGGAGAAAAATTTAAAATCGTAGGTTGAAATAAAAGAGCGGCAGAATATGATATAAAAATATTTAAATTATTAAAAAAAAAAACACTTGAGTATTTGAACAAACCTTGGTGGGGAAATAATATGCAGAAGGGTGTCCTAATACACTTGGAGATTTAATTTAAATTGCTCCAAGTGCATTGCAGCTAAAAAACGTCACTTAACTGCTACTTCCCACCAGACGATGCCAGATGATTTTGCTCAGGAATCAGGAAGGTATCAGCATCAGCATATCAGCAACACTAGCACTGAACACTCAACACTTTACACTTGCACTAAAGACTCGACACTTAACGACACCACAGACACTTTGCACAATTTAAATTTTACAAATACTGCACAATTTAATTAAACAATGACTACGAGCAATAAATTTGACGGATTATTTCACGAATTAACTGCAATACTGTGTTTCTATTTAAACGTAAAGAAAGATCTAGACTACTACTGCCATTATTAATGATACTGACTGCTGCTATCGAACCGTCAGTTGATACACAGCAATCGATTTTGCGATTTCATTCTCCCTCCCCCCACTTTAGCAAAAATGTAAGCGTTGAGTACAGCGACGCGCAACAGAGACGCGCAGTAATGCCAACTTGGCGCCAAATTTCAAAATTGAAATTCATTAATTTTATTAAAATTCATTTTTGTCAATAATTATATTGATTTGACTAAAATATACTCGTAAGTTTTTATTTTTATCAATAATTTATTTATTATTCTTATTGTTTTCGCGGTAAATTTAAATATTTAAAAAATAAATTATTAGAATTGAGAGAAAAATTAAAAATCGTAAATAAAAATAAATTGACGACAAAATATGATAGAAATATTTTAAATATGGAACAAAAAAAATCACACGTGTTTCGCCCAAAAATCGTGCTGCTGCTACGCTGCACTTGCACGGTCTGCTGCTGAGAAAAATTGAAGTTGATCAATACAATAAGTATTTAATTTAATAATTTATTTATTAATATAATAATTTTAAGCTCTATAAATTCTTATCCACTATTGATTTCTCATCATTCTTAATCTACGAAATTTATTTAGTATAAAAAGTGGTCGAGTTATTTCGTTCTTTCTCTCTCTCTAGTTTACTGCAAGTTAATTAAAAAAATTCTGAATCAACATACACTAAAAGATATAACTATTTAATAGAACAATGAATATGTAATTAATAAGGGCAAGAATTTGGTTTTTTCAAAAGGAAGAGATAAAAGATGGGAGGAGCTGAATTTCTGATTGGTTGAATTTTTATACATTTGTATTTGAATGGAGTGAAAAGAGCGATGAACAAAAATATTCAATCAATGCAAAACGAATATACTAGTCACATAACCATGTATATTTGTAATCTTGATGTGGAACTTCATTGGTTGAAACTCTAAAATATGCAGTCAACTATATTTTGAATAAATTTAATCTAAGGGTATTATTTTGCAAATACTTCAGATGATATTACTTTAGCCGACGGTTTAAAAAATTTTTCTTTAATTGGAACATGAATGTTCAAATCATGATTTGTACCCTGGACAGCTTCTATTCATCGCTCAGAATATTGATTAAAATGTATTTATCCCTATATTTTTCGTCAATTACTGTGCAAATCAGTAATCAGTACTATCTTTTTCCGTGTAAAATTAAATAAGAAGAAGCAACATCTAAAAAAAGGCGAAATAATTTTAATAAATTTAAAGTTTTCGGGGACGCAAAGTCGTTAAATATATTGTTTTTCAATCAATATTATGAATGATGAATAGAAGCTGTCCAGCGTGAAAATCATGGTTTGAACATGCATGTTCCAATGAAAGAAAATTTTGTAAACCGTCGGCTAAAGTAACATCATCTGAAGTATTTGCAAAATAATACCCTTAGTTTAAATTTATTCAAAATATAGCTGACTGCATATTTTAGAGTTTCAACCAATGTAGTTCCACATCAAGATTACAAATATACATGGTTATGTGACTAGTATATTCGTTTTGCATTGATTGAATATTTTTGTTTCATCGCTCTTTTCACTCCATTCAAATACAAAATTCAAATGTATAAAAATTCAACCAATCAGAAATTCTTATAGTTATCTTAAGTTATAATTTTACATTTCCTTGATCATCATTAATTCATTTTTTTTTTTTAACAATTAAAAGGTACAACTTATTTTAATTAACTAATCACAATAACAAATCATTTAATTTATATTTTTTACTAATTATTATTACGTAAAAAAAATTTATTTTTTTCGATCTTATAAAACATTTATTATAATTACAATTATTAATTAATTCATATTGCTACGTTTGTCACAAATTCTTTATTTAAATTTTATACTTAAAATATCAATTAACGATAATTAATAAAACAAATAAATTCATGTATTATTAATTAAATAAATTATCGTGATTGATATCGAGCATCGGGTGTAGGTGATGCGCCTTCTTTGTCATTCCATCCGGCTCTGACAAGACCCCGTGAGCTCCATGAGCCTTTTTCGACAGTTATGATTGGCGTATTGGTAGGACTTTCAGCCTCTTTGTCTTCATTATCTGTAAAAATAAATCATAATTAATAAAGTAGAAAATAGATATAAAATATTATAAAAATTTACTGACGTAGCAGTTGATTTTTTTTTTTAATGAACAGCATAATTTTATTTTAAATACAACGAATAAGTAATGAATGATTAGAGTTATCGATATGTTTATAAAAATTACTATTTAATTGAGATTAGAGTCGGATATTATTTTAAAAAATCAAAATAAAATATATATTGTGATTAGTCATCTGTCTTTGTTTTTAAACGGACACTTTCTCCTGTTCCCGCTACTCGAGAAAAAATGGCGGCTTCATGGGCGCAAAATTTGAACAATTTATCGAGAGACTAATTTCATAAATACAAATAAAATTAATTTATAGTAAATAAGTAACGTATGGGATGATATTTATGATCAAGTATATTTAATTAGTATTTTTTTTAAGTAATACTTATAAATTATGAGTTTATTTTGAACAAATATACGTTTATTATATACTAATGATTTAGGAGCTGCTGTAAATAAGTATGCAATATTTAATACAATGACGCATATTTTTAAAATTAAAAATAACCATTTTTATGGATATTTATTTTTAAAAAATTAAAAAATCGAGATACCTTTCTTACTGACAACTGGCAGGTGTCACCAACAAACTTAACAGCGAACAATAATTCGGTCATACTATTTTGCTATCATGCAGTGCAGCCAGATCGTGGACGAAAAGTTCCCCTTCCTCCGCACCATTTTAGCATCACTCACAACGGTGCTTGGGAAGGGGAAGTTTTCGTCCGCGATCTGGCTGCACTGTTTGCTATACGAGTGCAAAAACCACGCGAATAAAATTACAAATTATTTTATTTAAATTAAATTACTGGTAAATTATTTATTTTTATTATTAATTACGAATTTTAATAACAAAAAAATTTTCTGTATTCTATTGATGTACATATATATTTAATATATTTTTTATTGTAATGACAGTATTTATAAAATCGACCCGCAGCAATTTATTGATTAGATAAGTTGAATATTTAATAGTTGATTACAATAATTACTCAATAATTATTAGTAATTAAAAATTAATAATACCCAACTATTTTTTTTGATTATTTTTTAAATAAAATCAGAAGAATACAGATAAACTTGAGCTTGTAACTTAATAAAAATTTTTTTTTCTGTTTAATAGGATCAACATAGAATCAACAAGTGTTATCATTCACTTCTGCTCTTGTGGACTTCTTTGTAAATGTGATTTAATCAATTAAGGTAATTTTGTCTTTTATTAATTATAATTAAAGAATCAAGAATCAAATATAAAATAAAATAAAACTACTAAAAGTTATAACGGAAAACAAGAAAAAAAAAATTATACTTTTCTATTGAAAATTTTCTAAAAAAAATTTATAATAAATACCGTCGAACATATCAGTTTTTAAAATTTTTTGTGCAATACAATTGTTGAATAAACTATTATTTTATCAATTATCGGTTGCGCGCGGCGCACGTTTTTCGTTATAACTCTTTACAAGTATAGTAGTCCAGGTGAAAAAGTCGTCCTAAAATGGATAGTCGGGGTATAGGAAATACATACTAACTAGTGGTAGTCAAAGTTACTAGAAACCTGAAGTTCCGATGCAGGTAATCATGAAAAAATAAAGTGTGTGACTCAGGATAAAACACGATTTCAGACTGCGGGTAATGTCAGCCCTCACCTGCAGCTCGAGCAACCAACCTCACCCTGGTCTGAAATCGTCTTGTTTCATCCCTTGTCACACAATATACTATTTCTTATTCAATTAAAGTAAAAATGATTCGAAAGTTCTAATCATTTCAAATAATTTTGAATCATCTGACGAACAAGAAATCGAGATATTATTATTTCATTTAATTCAATTCAAAATAATTTGACGATTTAAATTATTTTAAATACACTTATCCAAAAAATTAAAGGAACGAAAAAATTTTATAAATTTTTTAGTGATTTTTGGAAGGCTTTATTTTCGTGAAAAATAATCGTATCGAATAAACAAAAAAAGCAAATTGAAGCTTGAAATCTCTAGTTTGGAGATCTTTCAGCAAAATATTTTTTCGAGCCATGGTTTTTGCGGAATCATAAGAAAAAGGTCGAGACAAAATTTTTCTAAATTTTTTGGTTTTGTTTTAAGGTCTACGGGGCCGGGAAATATTTTTTCAAAAAAACGAATTCATGGCTGGCTTAGGAAATTTATTCAGCTACAATTTGCTTTTTTTGTTTCTCTTTACGTCAATTTGGTGCTGAGATATCAGCCTTCAAATGAAAAAGGATCCTTTTGTCTTTGATTATTGATATCTCAGTAAATAATGGTCGCACAGTAATGTAAATGGCAGTTTAAGAAACTTGAATAAATTCCCTACATGCTCCATTTTCGATTTTTTCAAAGAAAAATTTTTTTTCGTCCGTGATATCCATTTGAAAAACCTTTAAAAAATGGCCATTTTCTGGTTTTTTAGTCGACTCATCGCTACTCTGCACATATTGTTAAAAAAATAATGTTGCCAGGTAATTTTACAGCTTAATGTACCCTCAAAAACCCTGTAAATTTTCAGATTGATCCATTGAACCGTTTGTCTGGTCCGATTGCTCAAAGTTTTGCAAAACAATTAAAGGAACAAGTTTTGTTCCTTAAATTGTCTAATCGTTATCAAAATGAAAAAATCAATTTTTTTCGGATTTTCTTTCATTTTTGTGTTAGCTCTTCAGTAAATGTAAGGTAAAGAAAAAAAAAAATAAATTTTTTCCGAAATACTGGGGACCGGGTAGATTTGTCCGCCTTGCAGATTTATTTAACTTTGATATTGGCTATTGTAAACTAAGTAATTAATTTTTTATTTAATATAATTCACGGGTTTTACTTGACTCATAAAATACATCAATCAAATAAATAAAATTATTAATGACATTATTGATTTTTGATTGTAGTTTCAATTATTCAACATTTGTGCATTGAAGCTGATGTTCAGGTGACCAGCAACTGCCGACAAATTTCTCATATTGCTAGAAATTGTTTTGTCTCAAGACTACAAACCCGATAGTGCAATAAACAAGAAGAAAATAACTGATCTGGAATTACTGGTGGGGATTCAGCCTCTGGTATTTTTTTCAGCCGTCAGATCTTCTATTGTCGTTGAAAAATCTTCTGCAGTGAATATTTTTTTATTTAAATAAGAAGTTATTGTTTGAAAAATATATTAATTTGTTTAAATTTTTTAATTAATTTAATTTAATTGATTGTTATTATAAATTTAGTTTGCATTTGTATTCTTATATATGATCATATATTTATTTACAATATACTTTTTGATTATGAAATAATCGTATTCGTGATGACCACAAGGAGCTTCGACTCTATGGCCAAAAACTGAAATAAAAGAGAAAATGAAATTGATAGCTTTCAGTTAACGCTCTAGCAAGATTAAATAATAAATTACTAGACCTTAAATTATTCAAAAAAGAACATATACAATCTAAAATTTTATGTAACTTTATTTTTACAAGTAGATACAAATCTACTATACATTGAGGTTTTTAATTATTTGTAACCAATGTTGTCATTTTTATTTTATTTATTATTTTTTTTTTTCTAAATAATTGTTATTTTGAAATTATTTATAACTGTAGTATAAATAAATGAATAAATAAATAAATTTTATTTCCGCCTTTATTTATTTACAATATAATTACAAATTTCTAATAATAAGAATAATAATAAATTCATAATTCCAAAAATAAAGTGTATACCATTCTGCAATTTATTGTGAGTAAATTAATTTTCACAATATAGCGAGGCATTAATCTGTTTTGCATGTCATAAATTTAGATATATTAATTTTAGTAATGCTTGTTAAAATTATAAGATATTAAAAAGGATGTATACTTAATAAGCATTTAAATTTATAATAAAATTAATCGAGTTTAAAAGTTATCCCCTCAAATTTATTTTTTGCTCAAACAGTATAACTATTTAGTTGTTAATATATATATATTTATATATATATATGTATATAAATTTAGGGTAATTGTTTCCGGAACAATGATATTTATTCTCTATATTTCTGAACAAACTAGGAGTTGATTTTACTTCAAATCCATGTTTGTTGTTATTTTTTTCATGTCCAGAGTACGCATGTCCCTAAAATTTTTCCGATTGCGAGTTACTCCCTGGAAAGTCTTTACTCTCAAGGATAACTAAATGAGGTATGTACGTACTTACTTTTCTTATAATTGAATAACATTTATTTGTTTACAGAGTGAGACTAATTATAGATAAGAAACAAAAGCATTAAAAATATAAAAAATTGCACTCAAGATGGAAGGAGAGATGGTATTCATTCATCATGACAAACCTATTGAAGATGTTACTGTCTATGAGCAATTAGTTAAAAATATCATGAACGAATGTCAGGAGCAGTTAGTTCCTGTTGAGTTTAACTCTGACAATCCTACGGAAATATTGAGCGAAGATGAGAAAGAAATCATTATCGCGAACGGAAAAAATCTGGGTACAGATGATGATTGGATAGTTGGCGTTGATTTGCAGAAATCAAAAAATAGTGACAATGAGTTGATACCTGGAGACGGTCATTTTTATATTCTGTTTCCAAAAGACCCAAATACTCATAAAATTATTTCAAACATGAACGCCAGAGGATTTTCCGAGGCTTCTGAAATCAAAGACTGGATTCATGACTGGTCAATTCAATTCGTCGTAACTTTTCCTGGAGTCTTTGAATTTTATTATAAAAACGGTTCTTCTGGGTTTGATGACAAGACTGTTACGTATTCCAATGGCAGGGATTCTCCAGTTGAAACACAATAGAGCTCATGGTTACAATTACAATTATTATCCACATTTATTTTTTTTGTTGATATACATTCGCTTTTTTGCTATTATGGTCCTGGAGTCAACACGTGAAAATGTCAATTGAGCTACTGAGGGTACTGGCATACCTAAGATTAGCTGGAGAGGTCAAGTTATTAATTAGTTAGCAGAATCAAGACATAAGGTATAAAATAAACACGAGGGAAAAAATGTCTAATGTGTAAATATGACATAGTTGAATCGATCGATCACATTAGCACACATTCAGTGTGTACTCATTCAAGAGACATCAGATTGCTCATAGTATAGATATTATTGAGGTACTCGGAGCGACAACCAAAGATAAAATATACAGTCTGCAAGTAAATAAAGATCTGCTTCAAGTTTAAACATAAAAGCCTTCGTACTAGCGGAATTAGTGCCTTATTTAAGTCGGCTCGCTGTGATATAAAAGTGATGGATTACAATAATGATACTCATTCTAAAAACTATATTTTATTTTTGCTGATGGCTTATATTTTAGATATATGCTGGAAATTTTATAGTCCAAAAGTAGGAATCTATTGTAATAGATCTATGATCTCATAAATAAATACCTAATAAAAATATAAAATAATAAATATCGATTTTTTTTTTTTAATGAATTAGTCGAATGAAAGGTGAAATTATGATATCCTTGAGTAGAAAAAGCCCTTTAAGGTCCTCAGAAAAATTTATTTTTCGAGTTCAGGCCAATATGAGTGTGGGTAGACATGGGTGGAGATCGGTGGACATGGGTGGAGATGATTACCCATGAAGAGTGGCCTGTAACGTTGCTCCTGTTGGGAATAACTCAGCACAATATAAACATTTTTTGTTCATTATGATATCCTTGAGTAGAAAAAGCCCTTTAAAGTCCTCAGAAAAATTGATTTTTCGAGTTCAGGCCAATATGAGTGTGGGTGGACATGGGTGGAGATGGGTGGAGATGGGTGGACATGGGTGGAGATGAGTGGACATGGGTGGAGATGATTACCCATGAAGAGTGGCCTGTAACTTTGCTCCCCCTGATTAAAAAAAATGATTAAAAATGATTTCACACGTTAAATGTCCATAAGAGACAGGATTAGAGATGATTTGAAGGATTAAAAAGTATTTAAAATGATTAAGAAACAAATCATTTTAAATACTTTTTAATCATTTTTTTTAATCAGGGCCTAATGGGAATAACTCAGCACAATATAAACATTTTTTGTTCATTATGATATCCTTGAGTGGAAAAAGCCCTTTAAAGTCCTCAGAAAAATTGATTTCTCAAGTTCAGGCCAATATGAGTGTGGGTGGACATGGGTGGACATGGGTGGACATGGGTGGAGATGATTACCCATGAAGAGTGGCCTGTAACTTTGCTCCTGTTGGGAATAACTCAGCACAATATAAACATTTTTTGTTCATTATGATATCCTTGAGTGGAAAAAGCCCTTTAAAGTCCTCAGAAAAATTGATTTCTCAAGTTCAGGCCAATATGAGTGTGGGTGGACATGGGTGGAGATGGGTGGACATGGGTAGAGATGATTACCCATGAAGAGTGGCCTGTAACTTTGCTCCTGTTGGGAATAACTCAGCACAATATAAACATTTCTTGTTCATTATGATATCCTTGAGTAGAAAAAGCCCTTTAAAGTCCTTAGAAAAATTGATTTCTCAAGTTCAGGCCAATATGATTGTGGGTGGACATGGGTGGAGATGATTACCCATGAAGTGTGGCCTGTAACTTTGCTCCTGTTGGGAATAACTCAGCACAATATAAACATTTCTTGTTCATTATGATATCCTTGAGTAGAAAAAGCCCTTTAAAGTCCTCAGAAAAATTTATTTTTCGAGTTCAGGCCAATATGAGTGTGGCTGGACATGGGTGGAGATGGGTGGACATGGGTAGAGATGATTACCCATGAAGAGTGGCCTGTAACTTTGCTCCTGTTGGGAATAACTCAGCACAATATAAACATTTCTTGTTCATTATGATATCCTTGAGTAGAAAAAGCCCTTTAAAGTCCTCAGAAAAATTTATTTTTCGAGTTCAGGCCAATATGAGTGTGGCTGGACATGGGTGGAGATGGGTGGACATGGGTAGAGATGATTACCCATGAAGAGTGGCCTGTAACTTTGCTCCTGTTGGGAATAACTCAGCACAATATAAACATTTCTTGTTCATTATGATATCCTTGAGTAGAAAAAGCCCTTTAAAGTCCTCAGAAAAATTTATTTTTCGAGTTCAGGCCAATATGAGTGTGGGTGGACATGGGTGGAGATGGGTGGACATGGGTAGAGATGATTACCCATGAAGAGTGGCCTGTAACTTTGCTCCTGTTGGGAATAACTCAGCACAATATAAACATTTCTTGTTCATTATGATATCCTTGAGTAGAAAAAGCCCTTTAAAGTCCTTAGAAAAATTGATTTCTCAAGTTCAGGCCAATATGATTGTGGGTGGACATGGGTGGAGATGATTACCCATGAAGTGTGGCCTGTAACTTTGCTCCTGTTGGGAATAACTCAGCACAATATAAACATTTCTTGTTCATTATGATATCCTTGAGTAGAAAAAGCCCTTTAAAGTCCTCAGAAAAATTTATTTTTCGAGTTCAGGCCAATATGAGTGTGGGTGGACATGGGTGGAGATGGGTGGACATGGGTAGAGATGATTACCCATGAAGAGTGGCCTGTAACTTTGCTCCTGTTGGGAATAACTCAGCACAATATAAACATTTCTTGTTCATTATGATATCCTTGAGTAGAAAAAGCCCTTTAAAGTCCTCAGAAAAATTTATTTTTCGAGTTCAGGCCAATATGAGTGTGGGTGGACATGGGTGGAGATGGGTGGACATGGGTAGAGATGATTACCCATGAAGAGTGGCCTGTAACTTTGCTCCTGTTGGGAATAACTCAGCACAATATAAACATTTTTTGTTCATTATGATATCCTTGAGTGGAAAAAGCCCTTTAAAGTCCTCAGAAAAATTGATTTCTCAAGTTCAGGCCAATATGAGTGTGGGTGGACATGGGTGGAGATGGGTGGACATGGGTAGAGATGATTACCCATGAAGAGTGGCCTGTAACTTTGCTCCTGTTGGGAATAACTCAGCACAATATAAACATTTCTTGTTCATTATGATATCCTTGAGTAGAAAAAGCCCTTTAAAGTCCTTAGAAAAATTGATTTCTCAAGTTCAGGCCAATATGATTGTGGGTGGACATGGGTGGAGATGATTACCCATGAAGTGTGGCCTGTAACTTTGCTCCTGTTGGGAATAACTCAGCACAATATAAACATTTCTTGTTCATTATGATATCCTTGAGTAGAAAAAGCCCTTTAAAGTCCTCAGAAAAATTTATTTTTCGAGTTCAGGCCAATATGAGTGTGGCTGGACATGGGTGGAGATGGGTGGACATGGGTAGAGATGATTACCCATGAAGAGTGGCCTGTAACTTTGCTCCTGTTGGGAATAACTCAGCACAATATAAACATTTCTTGTTCATTATGATATCCTTGAGTAGAAAAAGCCCTTTAAAGTCCTCAGAAAAATTTATTTTTCGAGTTCAGGCCAATATGAGTGTGGCTGGACATGGGTGGAGATGGGTGGACATGGGTAGAGATGATTACCCATGAAGAGTGGCCTGTAACTTTGCTCCTGTTGGGAATAACTCAGCACAATATAAACATTTCTTGTTCATTATGATATCCTTGAGTAGAAAAAGCCCTTTAAAGTCCTCAGAAAAATTTATTTTTCGAGTTCAGGCCAATATGAGTGTGGGTGGACATGGGTGGAGATGGGTGGACATGGGTAGAGATGATTACCCATGAAGAGTGGCCTGTAACTTTGCTCCTGTTGGGAATAACTCAGCACAATATAAACATTTCTTGTTCATTATGATATCCTTGAGTAGAAAAAGCCCTTTAAAGTCCTTAGAAAAATTGATTTCTCAAGTTCAGGCCAATATGATTGTGGGTGGACATGGGTGGAGATGATTACCCATGAAGTGTGGCCTGTAACTTTGCTCCTGTTGGGAATAACTCAGCACAATATAAACATTTCTTGTTCATTATGATATCCTTGAGTAGAAAAAGCCCTTTAAAGTCCTCAGAAAAATTTATTTTTCGAGTTCAGGCCAATATGAGTGTGGGTGGACATGGGTGGAGATGGGTGGACATGGGTAGAGATGATTACCCATGAAGAGTGGCCTGTAACTTTGCTCCTGTTGGGAATAACTCAGCACAATATAAACATTTCTTGTTCATTATGATATCCTTGAGTAGAAAAAGCCCTTTAAAGTCCTCAGAAAAATTTATTTTTCGAGTTCAGGCCAATATGAGTGTGGGTGGACATGGGTGGAGATGGGTGGACATGGGTAGAGATGATTACCCATGAAGAGTGGCCTGTAACTTTGCTCCTGTTGGGAATAACTCAGCACAATATAAACATTTTTTGTTCATTATGATATCCTTGAGTAGAAAAAGCCCTTTAAAGTCCTCAGAAAAATTGATTTCTCAAGTTCAGGCCAATATGAGTGTGGCTGGACATGGGTGGAGATGATTACCCATGAAGTGTGGCCTGTAACTTTGCTCCTGTTGGGAATAACTCAGCACAATATAAACATTTCTTGTTCATTATGATATCCTTGAGTAGAAAAAGCCCTTTAAAGTCCTCAGAAAAATTTATTTTTCGAGTTCAGGCCAATATGAGTGTGGCTGGACATGGGTGGAGATGGGTGGACATGGGTAGAGATGATTACCCATGAAGAGTGGCCTGTAACTTTGCTCCTGTTGGGAATAACTCAGCACAATATAAACATTTCTTGTTCATTATGATATCCTTGAGTAGAAAAAGCCCTTTAAAGTCCTCAGAAAAATTTATTTTTCGAGTTCAGGCCAATATGAGTGTGGGTGGACATGGGTGGAGATGGGTGGACATGGGTAGAGATGATTACCCATGAAGAGTGGCCTGTAACTTTGCTCCTGTTGGGAATAACTCAGCACAATATAAACATTTCTTGTTCATTATGATATCCTTGAGTAGAAAAAGCCCTTTAAAGTCCTCAGAAAAATTTATTTTTCGAGTTCAGGCCAATATGAGTGTGGGTGGACATGGGTGGAGATGGGTGGACATGGGTAGAGATGATTACCCATGAAGAGTGGCCTGTAACTTTGCTCCTGTTGGGAATAACTCAGCACAATATAAACATTTTTTGTTCATTATGATATCCTTGAGTAGAAAAAGCCCTTTAAAGTCCTCAGAAAAATTGATTTCTCAAGTTCAGGCCAATATGAGTGTGGCTGGACATGGGTGGAGATGATTACCCATGAAGTGTGGCCTGTAACTTTGCTCCTGTTGGGAATAACTCAGCACAATATAAACATTTCTTGTTCATTATGATATCCTTGAGTAGAAAAAGCCCTTTAAAGTCCTCAGAAAAATTTATTTTTCGAGTTCAGGCCAATATGAGTGTGGGTGGACATGGGTGGAGATGGGTGGACATGGGTAGAGATGATTACCCATGAAGAGTGGCCTGTAACTTTGCTCCTGTTGGGAATAACTCAGCACAATATAAACATTTCTTGTTCATTATGATATCCTTGAGTAGAAAAAGCCCTTTAAAGTCCTTAGAAAAATTGATTTCTCAAGTTCAGGCCAATATGATTGTGGGTGGACATGGGTGGAGATGATTACCCATGAAGTGTGGCCTGTAACTTTGCTCCTGTTGGGAATAACTCAGCACAATATAAACATTTCTTGTTCATTATGATATCCTTGAGTAGAAAAAGCCCTTTAAAGTCCTCAGAAAAATTTATTTTTCGAGTTCAGGCCAATATGAGTGTGGGTGGACATGGGTGGAGATGGGTGGACATGGGTAGAGATGATTACCCATCAAGAGTGGCCTGTAACTTTGCTCCTGTTGGGAATAACTCAGCACAATATAAACATTTCTTGTTCATTATGATATCCTTGAGTAGAAAAAGCCCTTTAAAGTCCTCAGAAAAATTTATTTTTCGAGTTCAGGCCAATATGAGTGTGGGTGGACATGGGTGGAGATGGGTGGACATGGGTAGAGATGATTACCCATGAAGAGTGGCCTGTAACTTTGCTCCTGTTGGGAATAACTCAGCACAATATAAACATTTCTTGTTCATTATGATATCCTTGAGTAGAAAAAGCCCTTTAAAGTCCTTAGAAAAATTGATTTTTCAAGTTCAGGCCAATATGATTGTGGGTGGACATGGGTGGAGATGATTACCCATGAAGTGTGGCCTGTAACTTTGCTCCTGTTGGGAATAACTCAGCACAATATAAACATTTCTTGTTCATTATGATATCCTTGAGTAGAAAAAGCCCTTTTAAGTCCTCAGAAAAATTTATTTTTCGAGTTCAGGCCAATATGAGTGTGGGTGGACATGGGTGGAGATGGGTGGACATGGGTAGAGATGATTACCCATGAAGAGTGGCCTGTAACTTTGCTCCTGTTGGGAATAACTCAGCACAATATAAACATTTCTTGTTCATTATGATATCCTTGAGTAGAAAAAGCCCTTTAAAGTCCTTAGAAAAATTGATTTCTCAAGTTCAGGCCAATATGATTGTGGGTGGACATGGGTGGAGATGATTACCCATGAAGTGTGGCCTGTAACTTTGCTCCTGTTGGGAATAACTCAGCACAATATAAACATTTCTTGTTCATTATGATATCCTTGAGTAGAAAAAGCCCTTTAAAGTCCTCAGAAAAATTTATTTTTCGAGTTCAGGCCAATATGAGTGTGGCTGGACATGGGTGGAGATGGGTGGACATGGGTAGAGATGATTACCCATGAAGAGTGGCCTGTAACTTTGCTCCTGTTGGGAATAACTCAGCACAATATAAACATTTCTTGTTCATTATGATATCCTTGAGTAGAAAAAGCCCTTTAAAGTCCTCAGAAAAATTTATTTTTCGAGTTCAGGCCAATATGAGTGTGGCTGGACATGGGTGGAGATGGGTGGACATGGGTAGAGATGATTACCCATGAAGAGTGGCCTGTAACTTTGCTCCTGTTGGGAATAACTCAGCACAATATAAACATTTCTTGTTCATTATGATATCCTTGAGTAGAAAAAGCCCTTTAAAGTCCTCAGAAAAATTTATTTTTCGAGTTCAGGCTAATATGAGTGTGGGTGGACATGGGTGGAGATGGGTGGACATGGGTAGAGATGATTACCCATGAAGAGTGGCCTGTAACTTTGCTCCTGTTGGGAATAACTCAGCACAATATAAACATTTCTTGTTCATTATGATATCCTTGAGTAGAAAAAGCCCTTTAAAGTCCTTAGAAAAATTGATTTCTCAAGTTCAGGCCAATATGATTGTGGGTGGACATGGGTGGAGATGATTACCCATGAAGTGTGGCCTGTAACTTTGCTCCTGTTGGGAATAACTCAGCACAATATAAACATTTCTTGTTCATTATGATATCCTTGAGTAGAAAAAGCCCTTTAAAGTCCTCAGAAAAATTTATTTTTCGAGTTCAGGCCAATATGAGTGTGGGTGGACATGGGTGGAGATGGGTGGACATGGGTAGAGATGATTACCCATCAAGAGTGGCCTGTAACTTTGCTCCTGTTGGGAATAACTCAGCACAATATAAACATTTCTTGTTCATTATGATATCCTTGAGTAGAAAAAGCCCTTTAAAGTCCTCAGAAAAATTTATTTTTCGAGTTCAGGCCAATATGAGTGTGGGTGGACATGGGTGGAGATGGGTGGACATGGGTAGAGATGATTACCCATGAAGAGTGGCCTGTAACTTTGCTCCTGTTGGGAATAACTCAGCACAATATAAACATTTTTTGTTCATTATGATATCCTTGAGTAGAAAAAGCCCTTTAAAGTCCTCAGAAAAATTGATTTCTCAAGTTCAGGCCAATATGAGTGTGGCTGGACATGGGTGGAGATGATTACCCATGAAGTGTGGCCTGTAACTTTGCTCCTGTTGGGAATAACTCAGCACAATATAAACATTTCTTGTTCATTATGATATCCTTGAGTAGAAAAAGCCCTTTAAAGTCCTCAGAAAAATTTATTTTTCGAGTTCAGGCCAATATGAGTGTGGCTGGACATGGGTGGAGATGGGTGGACATGGGTAGAGATGATTACCCATGAAGAGTGGCCTGTAACTTTGCTCCTGTTGGGAATAACTCAGCACAATATAAACATTTCTTGTTCATTATGATATCCTTGAGTAGAAAAAGCCCTTTAAAGTCCTCAGAAAAATTTATTTTTCGAGTTCAGGCCAATATGAGTGTGGGTGGACATGGGTGGAGATGGGTGGACATGGGTAGAGATGATTACCCATGAAGAGTGGCCTGTAACTTTGCTCCTGTTGGGAATAACTCAGCACAATATAAACATTTCTTGTTCATTATGATATCCTTGAGTAGAAAAAGCCCTTTAAAGTCCTTAGAAAAATTGATTTCTCAAGTTCAGGCCAATATGATTGTGGGTGGACATGGGTGGAGATGATTACCCATGAAGTGTGGCCTGTAACTTTGCTCCTGTTGGGAATAACTCAGCACAATATAAACATTTCTTGTTCATTATGATATCCTTGAGTAGAAAAAGCCCTTTAAAGTCCTCAGAAAAATTTATTTTTCGAGTTCAGGCCAATATGAGTGTGGGTGGACATGGGTGGAGATGGGTGGACATGGGTAGAGATGATTACCCATGAAGAGTGGCCTGTAACTTTGCTCCTGTTGGGAATAACTCAGCACAATATAAACATTTCTTGTTCATTATGATATCCTTGAGTAGAAAAAGCCCTTTAAAGTCCTCAGAAAAATTTATTTTTCGAGTTCAGGCCAATATGAGTGTGGGTGGACATGGGTGGAGATGGGTGGACATGGGTAGAGATGATTACCCATGAAGAGTGGCCTGTAACTTTGCTCCTGTTGGGAATAACTCAGCACAATATAAACATTTCTTGTTCATTATGATATCCTTGAGTAGAAAAAGCCCTTTAAAGTCCTTAGAAAAATTGATTTCTCAAGTTCAGGCCAATATGATTGTGGGTGGACATGGGTGGAGATGATTACCCATGAAGTGTGGCCTGTAACTTTGCTCCTGTTGGGAATAACTCAGCACAATATAAACATTTCTTGTTCATTATGATATCCTTGAGTAGAAAAAGCCCTTTAAAGTCCTCAGAAAAATTGATTTCTCAAGTTCAGGCCAATATGAGTGTGGCTGGACATGGGTGGAGATGATTACCCATGAAGTGTGGCCTGTAACTTTGCTCCTGTTGGGAATAACTCAGCACAATATAAACATTTCTTGTTCATTATGATATCCTTGAGTAGAAAAAGCCCTTTAAAGTCCTCAGAAAAATTGATTTCTCAAGTTCAGGCCAATATGAGTGTGGCTGGACATGGGTGGAGATGATTACCCATGAAGTGTGGCCTGTAACTTTGCTCCTGTTGGGAATAACTCAGCACAATATAAACATTTCTTGTTCATTATGATATCCTTGAGTAGAAAAAGCCCTTTAAAGTCCTCAGAAAAATTGATTTCTCAAGTTCAGGCCAATATGAGTGTGGCTGGACATGGGTGGAGATGATTACCCATGAAGTGTGGCCTGTAACTTTGCTCCTGTTGGGAATAACTCAGCACAATATAAACATTTCTTGTTCATTATGATATCCTTGAGTAGAAAAAGCCCTTTAAAGTCCTCAGAAAAATTTATTTTTCGAGTTCAGGCCAATATGAGTGTGGGTGGACATGGGTGGAGATGGGTGGACATGGGTAGAGATGATTACCCATGAAGAGTGGCCTGTAACTTTGCTCCTGTTGGGAATAACTCAGCACAATATAAACATTTCTTGTTCATTATGATATCCTTGAGTAGAAAAAGCCCTTTAAAGTCCTTAGAAAAATTGATTTCTCAAGTTCAGGCCAATATGATTGTGGGTGGACATGGGTGGAGATGATTACCCATGAAGTGTGGCCTGTAACTTTGCTCCTGTTGGGAATAACTCAGCACAATATAAACATTTCTTGTTCATTATGATATCCTTGAGTAGAAAAAGCCCTTTAAAGTCCTCAGAAAAATTTATTTTTCGAGTTCAGGCCAATATGAGTGTGGGTGGACATGGGTGGAGATGGGTGGACATGGGTAGAGATGATTACCCATGAAGAGTGGCCTGTAACTTTGCTCCTGTTGGGAATAACTCAGCACAATATAAACATTTCTTGTTCATTATGATATCCTTGAGTAGAAAAAGCCCTTTAAAGTCCTCAGAAAAATTGATTTCTCAAGTTCAGGCCAATATGATTGTGGGTGGACATGGGTGGAGATGATTACCCATGAAGAGTGGCCTGTAACTTTGCTCCTGTTGGGAATAACTCAGCACAATATAAACATTTTTTGTTCATTATGATATCCTTGAGTAGAAAAAGCCCTTTAAAGTCCTCAGAAAAATTGATTTCTCAAGTTCAGGCCAATATGAGTGTGGCTGGACATGGGTGGAGATGATTACCCATGAAGTGTGGCCTGTAACTTTGCTCCTGTTGGGAATAACTCAGCACAATATAAACATTTTTTGTTCATTATGATATCCTTGAGTAGAAAAAGCCCTTTAAAGTCCTCAGAAAAATTGATTTCTCAAGTTCAGGCCAATATGATTGTGGGTGGACATGGGTGGAGATGGGTGGACATGGGTAGAGATGATTACCCATGAAGAGTGGCCTGTAACTTTGCTCCTGTTGGGAATAACTCAGCACAATATACACATTTTTTGTTCATTATGATATCCTTGAGTAGAAAAAGCCCTTTAAAGTCCTCAGAAAAATTGATTTCTCAAGTTCAGGCCAATATGATTGTGGGTGGACATGGGTGGAGATGATTACCCATTAAGTGTGGCCTGTAACTTTGCTCCTGTTGGGAATAACTCAGCACAATATAAACATTTCTTGTTCATTATGATATCCTTGAGTAGAAAAGGCCCTTTAAAGTCCTCAGAAAAATTTATTTTTCGAGTTCAGGCCAATATGAGTGTGGCTGGACATGGGTGGAGATGGGTGGACATGGGTAGAGATGATTACCCATGAAGAGTGGCCTGTAACTTTGCTCCTGTTGGGAATAACTCAGCACAATATAAACATTTTTTGTTCATTATGATATCCTTGAGTAGAAAAAGCCCTTTAAAGTCCTCAGAAAAATTGATTTCTCAAGTTCAGGCCAATATGAGTGTGGCTGGACATGGGTGGAGATGATTACCCATGAAGTGTGGCCTGTAACTTTGCTCCTGTTGGGAATAACTCAGCACAATATAAACATTTTTTGTTCATTATGATATCCTTGAGTAGAAAAAGCCCTTTAAAGTCCTCAGAAAAATTGATTTCTCAAGTTCAGGCCAATATGATTGTAGGTGGACATGGGTGGAGATGATTACCCATGAAGAGTGGCCTGTAACTTTGCTCCTGTTGGGAATAACTCAGCACAATCTAAACATTTTTTGTTCATTATGATATCCTTGAGTAGAAAAAGCCCTTTAAAGTCCTCAGAAAAATTGATTTCTCAAGTTCAGGCCAATATGAGTGTGGCTGGACATGGGTGGAGATGATTACCCATGAAGAGTGGCCTGTAACTTTGCTCCTGTTGGGAATAACTCAGCACAATATAAACATTTTTTGTTCATTATGATATCCTTGAGTAGAAAAAGCCCTTTAAAGTCCTCAAAAAAATTGATTTCTCAAGTTCAGGCCAATATGAGTGTGGCTGGACATGGGTGGAGATGGGTGGACATGGGTAGAGATGATTACCCATGAAGAGTGGCCTGTAACTTTGCTCCTGTTGGGAATAACTCAGCACAATCTAAACATTTTTTGTTCATTATGATATCCTTGAGTAGAAAAAGCCCTTTAAAGTCCTCAGAAAAATTGATTTCTCAAGTTCAGGCCAATATGAGTGTGGCTGGACATGGGTGGAGATGATTACCCATGAAGAGTGGCCTGTAACTTTGCTCCTGTTGGGAATAACTCAGCACAATATAAACATTTTTTGTTCATTATGATATCCTTGAGTAGAAAAAGCCCTTTAAAGTCCTCAGAAAAATTGATTTCTCAAGTTCAGGCCAATATGAGTGTGGCTGGACATGGGTGGAGATGATTACCCATGAAGAGTGGCCTGTAACTTTGCTCCTGTTGGGAATAACTCAGCACAATATAAACATTTCTTGTTCATTATGATATCCTTGAGTAGAAAAAGCCCTTTAAAGTCCTCAGAAAAATTTATTTTTCGAGTTCAGGCCAATATGAGTGTGGCTGGACATGGGTGGAGATGGGTGGACATGGGTAGAGATGATTACCCATGAAGAGTGGCCTGTAACTTTGCTCCTGTTGGGAATAACTCAGCACAATATAAACATTTCTTGTTCATTATGATATCCTTGAGTAGAAAAAGCCCTTTAAAGTCCTCAGAAAAATTGATTTCTCAAGTTCAGGCCAATATGATTGTGGGTGGACATGGGTGGAGATGATCACCCATGAAGAGTGGCCTGTAACTTTGCTCCTGTTGGGAATAACTCAGCACAAAATGAACATTTTTTGTTCATTATGATATCCTTGAGTAGAAAAAGCCCTTTAAAGTCCTCAGAAAAATTGATTTCTCAAGTTCAGGCCAATATGAGTGTGGCTGGACATGGGTGGAGATGATTACCCATGAAGTGTGGCCTGTAACTTTGCTCCTGTTGGGAATAACTCAGCACAATATAAACATTTCTTGTTCATTATGATATCCTTGAGTAGAAAAAGCCCTTTAAAGTCCTCAGAAAAATTTATTTTTCGAGTTCAGGCCAATATGAGTGTGGCTGGACATGGGTGGAGATGGGTGGACATGGGTAGAGATGATTACCCATGAAGAGTGGCCTGTAACTTTGCTCCTGTTGGGAATAACTCAGCACAATATAAACATTTCTTGTTCATTATGATATCCTTGAGTAGAAAAAGCCCTTTAAAGTCCTCAGAAAAATTGATTTCTCAAGTTCAGGCCAATATGATTGTGGGTGGACATGGGTGGAGATGATTACCCATGAAGAGTGGCCTGTAACTTTGCTCCTGTTGGGAATAACTCAGCACAATATAAACATTTTTCGTTCATTATGATATCCTTGAGTAGAAAAAGCCCTTTAAAGTCCTCAGAAAAATTGATTTCTCAAGTTCAGGCCAATATGAGTGTGGCTGGACATGGGTGGAGATGATTACCCATGAAGTGTGGCCTGTAACTTTGCTCCTGTTGGGAATAACTCAGCACAATATAAACATTTCTTGTTCATTATGATATCCTTGAGTAGAAAAAGCCCTTTAAAGTCCTCAGAAAAATTTATTTTTCGAGTTCAGGCCAATATGAGTGTGGCTGGACATGGGTGGAGATGGGTGGACATGGGTAGAGATGATTACCCATGAAGAGTGGCCTGTAACTTTGCTCCTGTTGGGAATAACTCAGCACAATATAAACATTTCTTGTTCATTATGATATCCTTGAGTAGAAAAAGCCCTTTAAAGTCCTCAGAAAAATTGATTTCTCAAGTTCAGGCCAATATGATTGTGGGTGGACATGGGTGGAGATGATTACCCATGAAGAGTGGCCTGTAACTTTGCTCCTGTTGGGAATAACTCAGCACAATATAAACATTTTTCGTTCATTATGATATCCTTGAGTAGAAAAAGCCCTTTAAAGTCCTCAGAAAAATTGATTTCTCAAGTTCAGGCCAATATGAGTGTGGCTGGACATGGGTGGAGATGATTACCCATGAAGTGTGGCCTGTAACTTTGCTCCTGTTGGGAATAACTCAGCACAATATAAACATTTCTTGTTCATTATGATATCCTTGAGTAGAAAAAGCCCTTTAAAGTCCTCAGAAAAATTGATTTCTTAAGTTCAGGCCAATATGATTGTGGGTGGACATGGGTGGAGATGATCACCCATGAAGAGTGGCCTGTAACTTTGCTCCTGTTGGGAATAACTCAGCACAATATGAACATTTTTTGTTCATTATGATATCCTTGAGTAGAAAAAGCCCTTTAAAGTCCTCAGAAAAATTGATTTCTCAAGTTCAGGCCAATATGAGTGTGGCTGGACATGGGTGGAGATGATTACCAATGAAGTGTGGCCTGTAACTTTGCTCCCGTTGGGAATAACTCAGCTTAATATAAACATTTCTTGTTCATTATGATATCCTTGAGTAGAAAAAGCCCTTTAAAGTCCTCAGAAAAATTGATTTCTCAAGTTCAGGCCAATATGATTGTGGGTGGACATGGGTGGAGATGATTACCCATGAAGTGTGGCCTGTAACTTTGCTCCTGTTGGGAATAACTCAGCACAATATAAACATTTCTTGTTCATTATGATATCCTTGAGTAGAAAAAGCCCTTTAAAGTCCTCAGAAAAATTTATTTTTCGAGTTCAGGCCAATATGAGTGTGGCTGGACATGGGTGGAGATGGGTGGACATGGGTAGAGATGATTACCCATGAAGAGTGGCCTGTAACTTTGCTCCTGTTGGGAATAACTCAGCACAATATAAACATTTCTTGTTCATTATGATATTCTTGAGTAGAAAAATCCCTTTAAAGTCCTCAGAAAAATTGATTTCTCAAGTTCAGGCCAATATGATTGTGGGTGGACATGGGTGGAGATGATTACCCATGAAGAGTGGCCTGTAACTTTGCTCCTGTTGGGAATAACTCAGCACAATATAAACATTTTTTGTTCATTATGATATCCTTGAGTAGAAAAAGCCCTTTAAAGTCCTCAGAAAAATTGATTTCTCAAGTTCAGGCCAATATGAGTGTGGCTGGACATGGGTGGAGATGATTACCCATGAAGTGTGGCCTGTAACTTTGCTCCTGTTGGGAATAACTCAGCACAATATAAACATTTCTTGTTCATTATGATATCCTTGAGTAGAAAAAGCCCTTTAAAGTCCTCAGAAAAATTGATTTCTCAAGTTCAGGCCAATATGATTGTGGGTGGACATGGGTGGAGATGATTACCCATGAAGAGTGGCCTGTAACTTTGCTCCTGTTGGGAATAACTCAGCACAATATAAACATTTTTTGTTCATTATGATATCCTTGAGTAGAAAAAGCCCTTTAAAGTCCTCAGAAAAATTGATTTCTCAAGTTTAGGCCAATATGAGTGTGGCTGGACATGGGTGGAGATGATTACCCATGAAGTGTGGCCTGTAACTTTGCTCCTGTTGGGAATAACTCAGCACAATATAAACATTTCTTGTTCATTATGATATCCTTGAGTAGAAAAAGCCCTTTTAAGTCCTCAGAAAAATTTATTTTTCGAGTTCAGGCCAATATGAGTGTGGCTGGACATGGGTGGAGATGGGTGGACATGGGTAGAGATGATTACCCATGAAGAGTGGCCTGTAACTTTGCTCCTGTTGGGAATAACTCAGCACAATATAAACATTTCTTGTTCATTATGATATTCTTGAGTAGAAAAAGCCCTTTAAAGTCCTCAGAAAAATTGATTTCTCAAGTTCAGGCCAATATGATTGTGGGTGGACATGGGTGGAGATGATTACCCATGAAGTGTGGCCTGTAACTTTGCTCCTGTTGGGAATAACTCAGCACAATATAAACATTTCTTGTTCATTATGATATCCTTGAGTAGAAAAAGCCCTTTAAAGTCCTCAGAAAAATTTATTTTTCGAGTTCAGGCCAATATGAGTGTGGCTGGACATGGGTGGAGATGGGTGGACATGGGTAGAGATGATTACCCATGAAGAGTGGCCTGTAACTTTGCTCCTGTTGGGAATAACTCAGCACAATATAAACATTTCTTGTTCATTATGATATCCTTGAGTAGAAAAAGCCCTTTAAAGTCCTTAGAAAAATTGATTTCTCAAGTTCAGGCCAATATGATTGTGGGTGGACATGGGTGGAGATGATTACCCATGAAGTGTGGCCTGTAACTTTGCTCCTGTTGGGAATAACTCAGCACAATATAAACATTTCTTGTTCATTATGATATCCTTGAGTAGAAAAAGCCCTTTAAAGTCCTCAGAAAAATTTATTTTTCGAGTTCAGGCCAATATGAGTGTGGGTGGACATGGGTGGAAATGGGTGGACATGGGTAGAGATGATTACCCATCAAGAGTGGCCTGTAACTTTGCTCCTGTTGGGAATAACTCAGCACAATATAAACATTTCTTGTTCATTATGATATCCTTGAGTAGAAAAAGCCCTTTAAAGTCCTCAGAAAAATTTATTTTTCGAGTTCAGGCCAATATGAGTGTGGGTGGACATGGGTGGAGATGGGTGGACATGGGTAGAGATGATTACCCATGAAGAGTGGCCTGTAACTTTGCTCCTGTTGGGAATAACTCAGCACAATATAAACATTTTTTGTTCATTATGATATCCTTGAGTAGAAAAAGCCCTTTAAAGTCCTCAGAAAAATTGATTTCTCAAGTTCAGGCCAATATGAGTGTGGCTGGACATGGGTGGAGATGATTACCCATGAAGTGTGGCCTGTAACTTTGCTCCTGTTGGGAATAACTCAGCACAATATAAACATTTCTTGTTCATTATGATATCCTTGAGTAGAAAAAGCCCTTTAAAGTCCTCAGAAAAATTTATTTTTCGAGTTCAGGCCAATATGAGTGTGGCTGGACATGGGTGGAGATGGGTGGACATGGGTAGAGATGATTACCCATGAAGAGTGGCCTGTAACTTTGCTCCTGTTGGGAATAACTCAGCACAATATAATTATTTCTTGTTCATTATGATATCCTTGAGTAGAAAAAGCCCTTTAAAGTCCTCAGAAAAATTTATTTTTCGAGTTCAGGCCAATATGAGTGTGGGTGGACATGGGTGGAGATGGGTGGACATGGGTAGAGATGATTACCCATGAAGAGTGGCCTGTAACTTTGCTCCTGTTGGGAATAACTCAGCACAATATAAACATTTCTTGTTCATTATGATATCCTTGAGTAGAAAAAGCCCTTTAAAGTCCTTAGAAAAATTGATTTCTCAAGTTCAGGCCAATATGATTGTGGGTGGACATGGGTGGAGATGATTACCCATGAAGTGTGGCCTGTAACTTTGCTCCTGTTGGGAATAACTCAGCACAATATAAACATTTCTTGTTCATTATGATATCCTTGAGTAGAAAAAGCCCTTTAAAGTCCTCAGAAAAATTTATTTTTCTTTATCCCTTAGTCGAAAGTACGCACTTCCCTCCCTAATTTTAAGGCCTAAAGTCTCATTTCCCTCTCCTAGTGGAGTTACACGCGCCCCACTTACATCGCCGGGAGCAAAAAATTTTTTCGTGCCTACGGAAACAGCCGGCTGCTGCCATCTACTGAACGTCTACCACTTTATCAATAAAATTTTTGACGATAACATCATAGATCGTTGCTTTATTTATATGTACGTCAGTGTTTTCGTGTCTCGTTGTTTGTGATATTTTAAGTAAACAGTGTACACTCGTTGTCATTAATGCCTGGCCCCCTGCATGGCTAAGATTCTATAGCCTGGGGGACCAGGCATTAATGACAACGAAAGTACTTGCAATAATAAAATGACTGAAAAAGTATCATCTGATGACTCTATGGACGAGGATGAGGTGATAAAAGATTTTGATGCAGAGGCGAGGTTAATTATTGAAAGATTATGTATTCATTTATATATTATTTATTGGCAGGAAAAAAATCTTGTTCATAGGCATAAATTTATTTCTTTCGAAAAAAAATAATTATTTTTTATTTTTATTTTTTATAAGTATAATTATGTCTTTTTTTTGGTTTTGTTTTTGATGCCTGCCCCCGCCGACCAGACGCACTCGCTTCGCTCGTGCTTTCAAATGTCGCGGGGCAGACATCAAAAACGCAACAAAAAAAAAAAGGGAGACGGAAAAAAATTAAAGTTTTATGTATGTCCGAAAGAGGCGCGTCAATAGGGAGCAAATAAAAAAAACATGGCCGACCTGTCAGCTGAAGGCAGAACGTGGTTGTGTTGTTTATAGTATTCAAAAATGTAATTAATAAACGTACTTTCGACCAGGTATAAAGAAAAATCGTATACACCACACGGGAAGATAGTTAAAAGCCCTGCCCTGTGTGTCATGATGCCCTCGGCTTCGCCTCGGGCATCATATCACACAGGGCAGGAATTTCAACTTTCTTCCCTTGTAGTGTAATATACTATTTCGAGTTCAGGCCAATATGAGTGTGGGTGGACATGGGTGGAGATGGGTGGACATGGGTAGAGATGATTACCCATGAAGAGTGGCCTGTAACTTTGCTCCTGTTGGGAATAACTCAGCACAATATAAACATTTCTTGTTCATTATGATATCCTTGAGTAGAAAAAGCCCTTTAAAGTCCTCAGAAAAATTTATTTTTCGAGTTCAGGCCAATATGAGTGTGGGTGGACATGGGTGGAGATGGGTGGACATGGGTAGAGATGATTACCCATGAAGAGTGGCCTGTAACTTTGCTCCTGTTGGGAATAACTCAGCACAATATAAACATTTTTTGTTCATTATGATATCCTTGAGTAGAAAAAGCCCTTTAAAGTCCTCAGAAAAATTGATTTCTCAAGTTCAGGCCAATATGAGTGTGGCTGGACATGGGTGGAGATGATTACCCATGAAGTGTGGCCTGTAACTTTGCTCCTGTTGGGAATAACTCAGCACAATATAAACATTTCTTGTTCATTATGATATCCTTGAGTAGAAAAAGCCCTTTAAAGTCCTCAGAAAAATTTATTTTTCGAGTTCAGGCCAATATGAGTGTGGGTGGACATGGGTGGAGATGGGTGGACATGGGTAGAGATGATTACCCATGAAGAGTGGCCTGTAACTTTGCTCCTGTTGGGAATAACTCAGCACAATATAAACATTTCTTGTTCATTATGATATCCTTGAGTAGAAAAAGCCCTTTAAAGTCCTTAGAAAAATTGATTTCTCAAGTTCAGGCCAATATGATTGTGGGTGGACATGGGTGGAGATGATTACCCATGAAGTGTGGCCTGTAACTTTGCTCCTGTTGGGAATAACTCAGCACAATATAAACATTTCTTGTTCATTATGATATCCTTGAGTAGAAAAAGCCCTTTAAAGTCCTCAGAAAAATTTATTTTTCGAGTTCAGGCCAATATGAGTGTGGGTGGACATGGGTGGAGATAAGTGGACATGGGTAGAGATGATTACCCATGAAGAGTGGCCTGTAACTTTGCTCCTGTTGGGAATAACTCAGCACAATATAAACATTTCTTGTTCATTATGATATCCTTGAGTAGAAAAAGCCCTTTAAAGTCCTCAGAAAAATTTATTTTTCGAGTTCAGGCCAATATGAGTGTGGGTGGACATGGGTGGAGATGGGTGGACATGGGTAGAGATGATTACCCATGAAGAGTGGCCTGTAACTTTGCTCCTGTTGGGAATAACTCAGCACAATATAAACATTTCTTGTTCATTATGATATCCTTGAGTAGAAAAAGCCCTTTAAAGTCCTTAGAAAAATTGATTTCTCAAGTTCAGGCCAATATGATTGTGGGTGGACATGGGTGGAGATGATTACCCATGAAGTGTGGCCTGTAACTTTGCTCCTGTTGGGAATAACTCAGCACAATATAAACATTTCTTGTTCATTATGATATCCTTGAGTAGAAAAAGCCCTTTAAAGTCCTCAGAAAAATTTATTTTTCGAGTTCAGGCCAATATGAGTGTGGGTGGACATGGGTGGAGATGGGTGGACATGGGTAGAGATGATTACCCATCAAGAGTGGCCTGTAACTTTGCTCCTGTTGGGAATAACTCAGCACAATATAAACATTTCTTGTTCATTATGATATCCTTGAGTAGAAAAAGCCCTTTAAAGTCCTTAGAAAAATTGATTTCTCAAGTTCAGGCCAATATGATTGTGGGTGGACATGGGTGGAGATGATTACCCATGAAGTGTGGCCTGTAACTTTGCTCCTGTTGGGAATAACTCAGCACAATATAAACATTTTTTGTTCATTATGATATCCTTGAGTAGAAAAAGCCCTTTAAAGTCCTCAGAAAAATTGATTTCTCAAGTTCAGGCCAATATGATTGTGGGTGGACATGGGTGGAGATGGGTGGACATGGGTAGAGATGATTACCCATGAAGAGTGGCCTGTAACTTTGCTCCTGTTGGGAATAACTCAGCACAATCTAAACATTTTTTGTTCATTATGATATCCTTGAGTAGAAAAAGCCCTTTAAAGTCCTCAGAAAAATTGATTTCTCAAGTTCAGGCCAATATGAGTGTGGCTGGACATGGGTGGAGATGATTACCCATGAAGAGTGGCCTGTAACTTTGCTCCTGTTGGGAATAACTCAGCACAATATAAACATTTTTTGTTCATTATGATATCCTTGAGTAGAAAAAGCCCTTTAAAGTCCTCAGAAAAATTGATTTCTCAAGTTCAGGCCAATATGAGTGTGGCTGGACATGGGTGGAGATGATTACCCATGAAGAGTGGCCTGTAACTTTGCTCCTGTTGGGAATAACTCAGCACAATATAAACATTTCTTGTTCATTATGATATCCTTGAGTAGAAAAAGCCCTTTAAAGTCCTCAGAAAAATTTATTTTTCGAGTTCAGGCCAATATGAGTGTGGCTGGACATGGGTGGAGATGGGTGGACATGGGTAGAGATGATTACCCATGAAGAGTGGCCTGTAACTTTGCTCCTGTTGGGAATAACTCAGCACAATATAAACATTTCTTGTTCATTATGATATCCTTGAGTAGAAAAAGCCCTTTAAAGTCCTCAGAAAAATTGATTTCTCAAGTTCAGGCCAATATGATTGTGGGTGGACATGGGTGGAGATGATCACCCATGAAGAGTGGCCTGTAACTTTGCTCCTGTTGGGAATAACTCAGCACAAAATGAACATTTTTTGTTCATTATGATATCCTTGAGTAGAAAAAGCCCTTTAAAGTCCTCAGAAAAATTGATTTCTCAAGTTCAGGCCAATATGAGTGTGGCTGGACATGGGTGGAGATGATTACCCATGAAGTGTGGCCTGTAACTTTGCTCCTGTTGGGAATAACTCAGCACAATATAAACATTTCTTGTTCATTATGATATCCTTGAGTAGAAAAAGCCCTTTAAAGTCCTCAGAAAAATTTATTTTTCGAGTTCAGGCCAATATGAGTGTGGCTGGACATGGGTGGAGATGGGTGGACATGGGTAGAGATGATTACCCATGAAGAGTGGCCTGTAACTTTGCTCCTGTTGGGAATAACTCAGCACAATATAAACATTTCTTGTTCATTATGATATCCTTGAGTAGAAAAAGCCCTTTAAAGTCCTCAGAAAAATTGATTTCTCAAGTTCAGGCCAATATGATTGTGGGTGGACATGGGTGGAGATGATTACCCATGAAGAGTGGCCTGTAACTTTGCTCCTGTTGGGAATAACTCAGCACAATATAAACATTTTTCGTTCATTATGATATCCTTGAGTAGAAAAAGCCCTTTAAAGTCCTCAGAAAAATTGATTTCTCAAGTTCAGGCCAATATGAGTGTGGCTGGACATGGGTGGAGATGATTACCCATGAAGTGTGGCCTGTAACTTTGCTCCCGTTGGGAATAACTCAGCTTAATATAAACATTTCTTGTTCATTATGATATCCTTGAGTAGAAAAAGCCCTTTAAAGTCCTCAGAAAAATTGATTTCTCAAGTTCAGGCCAATATGATTGTGGGTGGACATGGGTGGAGATGATTACCCATGAAGTGTGGCCTGTAACTTTGCTCCTGTTGGGAATAACTCAGCACAATATAAACATTTCTTGTTCATTATGATATCCTTGAGTAGAAAAAGCCCTTTAAAGTCCTCAGAAAAATTTATTTTTCGAGTTCAGGCCAATATGAGTGTGGCTGGACATGGGTGGAGATGGGTGGACATGGGTAGAGATGATTACCCATGAAGAGTGGCCTGTAACTTTGCTCCTGTTGGGAATAACTCAGCACAATATAAACATTTCTTGTTCATTATGATATCCTTGAGTAGAAAAATCCCTTTAAAGTCCTCAGAAAAATTGATTTCTCAAGTTCAGGCCAATATGATTGTGGGTGGACATGGGTGGAGATGATTACCCATGAAGTGTGGCCTGTAACTTTGCTCCTGTTGGGAATAACTCAGCACAATATAAACATTTCTTGTTCATTATGATATCCTTGAGTAGAAAAAGCCCTTTAAAGTCCTCAGAAAAATTTATTTTTCGAGTTCAGGCCAATATGAGTGTGGCTGGACATGGGTGGAGATGGGTGGACATGGGTAGAGATGATTACCCATGAAGAGTGGCCTGTAACTTTGCTCCTGTTGGGAATAACTCAGCACAATATAAACATTTCTTGTTCATTATGATATCCTTGAGTAGAAAAAGCCCTTTAAAGTCCTCAGAAAAATTGATTTCTCAAGTTCAGGCCAATATGATTGTGGGTGGACATGGGTGGAGATGATTACCCATGAAGTGTGGCCTGTAACTTTGCTCCTGTTGGGAATAACTCAGCACAATATAAACATTTCTTGTTCATTATGATATCCTTGAGTAGAAAAAGCCCTTTAAAGTCCTCAGAAAAATTTATTTTTCGAGTTCAGGCCAATATGAGTGTGGCTGGACATGGGTGGAGATGGGTGGACATGGGTAGAGATGATTACCCATGAAGAGTGGCCTGTAACTTTGCTCCTGTTGGGAATAACTCAGCACAATATAAACATTTCTTGTTCATTATGATATCCTTGAGTAGAAAAAGCCCTTTAAAGTCCTTAGAAAAATTGATTTCTCAAGTTCAGGCCAATATGATTGTGGGTGGACATGGGTGGAGATGATTACCCATGAAGTGTGGCCTGTAACTTTGCTCCTGTTGGGAATAACTCAGCACAATATAAACATTTCTTGTTCATTATGATATCCTTGAGTAGAAAAAGCCCTTTAAAGTCCTCAGAAAAATTTATTTTTCGAGTTCAGGCCAATATGAGTGTGGGTGGACATGGGTGGAGATGGGTGGACATGGGTAGAGATGATTACCCATGAAGAGTGGCCTGTAACTTTGCTCCTGTTGGGAATAACTCAGCACAATATAAACATTTCTTGTTCATTATGATATCCTTGAGTAGAAAAAGCCCTTTAAAGTCCTCAGAAAAATTTATTTTTCGAGTTCAGGCCAATATGAGTGTGGGTGGACATGGGTGGAGATGGGTGGACATGGGTAGAGATGATTACCCATGAAGAGTGGCCTGTAACTTTGCTCCTGTTGGGAATAACTCAGCACAATATAAACATTTCTTGTTCATTATGATATCCTTGAGTAGAAAAAGCCCTTTAAAGTCCTTAGAAAAATTGATTTCTCAAGTTCAGGCCAATATGATTGTGGGTGGACATGGGTGGAGATGATTACCCATGAAGTGTGGCCTGTAACTTTGCTCCTGTTGGGAATAACTCAGCACAATATAAACATTTCTTGTTCATTATGATATCCTTGAGTAGAAAAAGCCCTTTAAAGTCCTCAGAAAAATTTATTTTTCGAGTTCAGGCCAATATGAGTGTGGGTGGACATGGGTGGAGATGGGTGGACATGGGTAGAGATGATTACCCATCAAGAGTGGCCTGTAACTTTGCTCCTGTTGGGAATAACTCAGCACAATATAAACATTTCTTGTTCATTATGATATCCTTGAGTAGAAAAAGCCCTTTAAAGTCCTCAGAAAAATTTATTTTTCGAGTTCAGGCCAATATGAGTGTGGGTGGACATGGGTGGAGATGATTACCCATGAAGTGTGGCCTGTAACTTTGCTCCTGTTGGGAATAACTCAGCACAATATAAACATTTCTTGTTCATTATGATATCCTTGAGTAGAAAAAGCCCTTTTAAGTCCTCAGAAAAATTTATTTTTCGAGTTCAGGCCAATATGAGTGTGGGTGGACATGGGTGGAGATGGGTGGACATGGGTAGAGATGATTACCCATGAAGAGTGGCCTGTAACTTTGCTCCTGTTGGGAATAACTCAGCACAATATAAACATTTTTTGTTCATTATGATATCCTTGAGTAGAAAAAGCCCTTTAAAGTCCTCAGAAAAATTGATTTCTCAAGTTCAGGCCAATATGAGTGTGGCTGGACATGGGTGGAGATGATTACCCATGAAGTGTGGCCTGTAACTTTGCTCCTGTTGGGAATAACTCAGCACAATATAAACATTTCTTGTTCATTATGATATCCTTGAGTAGAAAAAGCCCTTTGAAGTCCTCAGAAAAATTTATTTTTCGAGTTCAGGCCAATATGAGTGTGGGTGGACATGGGTGGAGATGGGTGGACATGGGTAGAGATGATTACCCATGAAGAGTGGCCTGTAACTTTGCTCCTGTTGGGAATAACTCAGCACAATATAAACATTTCTTGTTCATTATGATATCCTTGAGTAGAAAAAGCCCTTTAAAGTCCTTAGAAAAATTGATTTCTCAAGTTCAGGCCAATATGATTGTGGGTGGACATGGGTGGAGATGATTACCCATGAAGTGTGGCCTGTAACTTTGCTCCTGTTGGGAATAACTCAGCACAATATAAACATTTCTTGTTCATTATGATATCCTTGAGTAGAAAAAGCCCTTTAAAGTCCTCAGAAAAATTTATTTTTCGAGTTCAGGCCAATATGAGTGTGGGTGGACATGGGTGGAGATGGGTGGACATGGGTAGAGATGATTACCCATGAAGAGTGGCCTGTAACTTTGCTCCTGTTGGGAATAACTCAGCACAATATAAACATTTCTTGTTCATTATGATATCCTTGAGTAGAAAAAGCCCTTTAAAGTCCTCAGAAAAATTTATTTTTCGAGTTCAGGCCAATATGAGTGTGGGTGGACATGGGTGGAGATGGGTGGACATGGGTAGAGATGATTACCCATGAAGAGTGGCCTGTAACTTTGCTCCTGTTGGGAATAACTCAGCACAATATAAACATTTCTTGTTCATTATGATATCCTTGAGTAGAAAAAGCCCTTTAAAGTCCTTAGAAAAATTGATTTCTCAAGTTCAGGCCAATATGATTGTGGGTGGACATGGGTGGAGATGATTACCCATGAAGTGTGGCCTGTAACTTTGCTCCTGTTGGGAATAACTCAGCACAATATAAACATTTCTTGTTCATTATGATATCCTTGAGTAGAAAAAGCCCTTTAAAGTCCTCAGAAAAATTTATTTTTCGAGTTCAGGCCAATATGAGTGTGGGTGGACATGGGTGGAGATGGGTGGACATGGGTAGAGATGATTACCCATCAAGAGTGGCCTGTAACTTTGCTCCTGTTGGGAATAACTCAGCACAATATAAACATTTCTTGTTCATTATGATATCCTTGAGTAGAAAAAGCCCTTTAAAGTCCTCAGAAAAATTTATTTTTCGAGTTCAGGCCAATATGAGTGTGGGTGGACATGGGTGGAGATGATTACCCATGAAGTGTGGCCTGTAACTTTGCTCCTGTTGGGAATAACTCAGCACAATATAAACATTTCTTGTTCATTATGATATCCTTGAGTAGAAAAAGCCCTTTTAAGTCCTCAGAAAAATTTATTTTTCGAGTTCAGGCCAATATGAGTGTGGGTGGACATGGGTGGAGATGGGTGGACATGGGTAGAGATGATTACCCATGAAGAGTGGCCTGTAACTTTGCTCCTGTTGGGAATAACTCAGCACAATATAAACATTTCTTGTTCATTATGATATCCTTGAGTAGAAAAAGCCCTTTTAAGTCCTCAGAAAAATTGATTTCTCAAGTTCAGGCCAATATGATTGTGGGTGGACATGGGTGGAGATGATTACCCATGAAGTGTGGCCTGTAACTTTGCTCCTGTTGGGAATAACTCAGCACAATATAAACATTTCTTGTTCATTATGATATCCTTGAGTAGAAAAAGCCCTTTAAAGTCCTCAGAAAAATTTATTTTTCGAGTTCAGGCCAATATGAGTGTGGGTGGACATGGGTGGAGATGGGTGGACATGGGTAGAGATGATTACCCATCAAGAGTGGCCTGTAACTTTGCTCCTGTTGGGAATAACTCAGCACAATATAAACATTTCTTGTTCATTATGATATCCTTGAGTAGAAAAAGCCCTTTAAAGTCCTCAGAAAAATTTATTTTTCGAGTTCAGGCCAATATGAGTGTGGGTGGACATGGGTGGAGATGATTACCCATGAAGTGTGGCCTGTAACTTTGCTCCTGTTGGGAATAACTCAGCACAATATAAACATTTCTTGTTCATTATGATATCCTTGAGTAGAAAAAGCCCTTTAAAGTCCTCAGAAAAATTTATTTTTCGAGTTCAGGCCAATATGAGTGTGGGTGGACATGGGTGGAGATGATTACCCATGAAGTGTGGCCTGTAACTTTGCTCCTGTTGGGAATAACTCAGCACAATATAAACATTTCTTGTTCATTATGATATCCTTGAGTAGAAAAAGCCCTTTAAAGTCCTCAGAAAAATTGATTTCTCAAGTTCAGGCCAATATGATTGTGGGTGGACATGGGTGGAGATGATTACCCATGAAGTGTGGCCTGTAACTTTGCTCCTGTTGGGAATAACTCAGCACAATATAAACATTTCTTGTTCATTATGATATCCTTGAGTAGAAAAAGCCCTTTAAAGTCCTCAGAAAAATTTATTTTTCGAGTTCAGGCCAATATGAGTGTGGCTGGACATGGGTGGAGATGGGTGGACATGGGTAGAGATGATTACCCATGAAGAGTGGCCTGTAACTTTGCTCCTGTTGGGAATAACTCAGCACAATATAAACATTTCTTGTTCATTATGATATCCTTGAGTAGAAAAAGCCCTTTAAAGTCCTTAGAAAAATTGATTTCTCAAGTTCAGGCCAATATGATTGTGGGTGGACATGGGTGGAGATGATTACCCATGAAGTGTGGCCTGTAACTTTGCTCCTGTTGGGAATAACTCAGCACAATATAAACATTTCTTGTTCATTATGATATCCTTGAGTAGAAAAAGCCCTTTAAAGTCCTCAGAAAAATTGATTTCTCAAGTTCAGGCCAATATGAGTGTGGCTGGACATGGGTGGAGATGATTACCCATGAAGTGTGGCCTGTAACTTTGCTCCTGTTGGGAATAACTCAGCACAATATAAACATTTCTTGTTCATTATGATATCCTTGAGTAGAAAAAGCCCTTTAAAGTCCTCAGAAAAATTTATTTTTCGAGTTCAGGCCAATATGAGTGTGGGTGGACATGGGTGAAGATGGGTGGACATGGGTAGAGATGATTACCCATGAAGAGTGGCCTGTAACTTTGCTCCTGTTGGGAATAACTCAGCACAATATAAACATTTCTTGTTCATTATGATATCCTTGAGTAGAAAAAGCCCTTTAAAGTCCTTAGAAAAATTGATTTCTCAAGTTCAGGCCAATATGATTGTGGGTGGACATGGGTGGAGATGATTACCCATGAAGTGTGGCCTGTAACTTTGCTCCTGTTGGGAATAACTCAGCACAATATAAACATTTCTTGTTCATTATGATATCCTTGAGTAGAAAAAGCCCTTTAAAGTCCTCAGAAAAATTTATTTTTCGAGTTCAGGCCAATATGAGTGTGGGTGGACATGGGTGGAGATGGGTGGACATGGGTAGAGATGATTACCCATGAAGAGTGGCCTGTAACTTTGCTCCTGTTGGGAATAACTCAGCACAATATAAACATTTCTTGTTCATTATGATATCCTTGAGTAGAAAAAGCCCTTTAAAGTCCTCAGAAAAATTTATTTTTCGAGTTCAGGCCAATATGAGTGTGGGTGGACATGGGTGGAGATGGGTGGACATGGGTAGAGATGATTACCCATGAAGAGTGGCCTGTAACTTTGCTCCTGTTGGGAATAACTCAGCACAATATAAACATTTCTTGTTCATTATGATATCCTTGAGTAGAAAAAGCCCTTTAAAGTCCTTAGAAAAATTGATTTCTCAAGTTCAGGCCAATATGATTGTGGGTGGACATGGGTGGAGATGATTACCCATGAAGTGTGGCCTGTAACTTTGCTCCTGTTGGGAATAACTCAGCACAATATAAACATTTCTTGTTCATTATGATATCCTTGAGTAGAAAAAGCCCTTTAAAGTCCTCAGAAAAATTTATTTTTCGAGTTCAGGCCAATATGAGTGTGGGTGGACATGGGTGGAGATGGGTGGACATGGGTAGAGATGATTACCCATGAAGAGTGGCCTGTAACTTTGCTCCTGTTGGGAATAACTCAGCACAATATAAACATTTCTTGTTCATTATGATATCCTTGAGTAGAAAAAGCCCTTTAAAGTCCTTAGAAAAATTGATTTCTCAAGTTCAGGCCAATATGATTGTGGGTGGACATGGGTGGAGATGATTACCCATGAAGTGTGGCCTGTAACTTTGCTCCTGTTGGGAATAACTCAGCACAATATAAACATTTCTTGTTCATTATGATATCCTTGAGTAGAAAAAGCCCTTTAAAGTCCTCAGAAAAATTTATTTTTCGAGTTCAGGCCAATATGAGTGTGGGTGGACATGGGTGGAGATGGGTGGACATGGGTAGAGATGATTACCCATGAAGAGTGGCCTGTAACTTTGCTCCTGTTGGGAATAACTCAGCACAATATAAACATTTCTTGTTCATTATGATATCCTTGAGTAGAAAAAGCCCTTTAAAGTCCTCAGAAAAATTTATTTTTCGAGTTCAGGCCAATATGAGTGTGGGTGGACATGGGTGGAGATGGGTGGACATGGGTAGAGATGATTACCCATGAAGAGTGGCCTGTAACTTTGCTCCTGTTGGGAATAACTCAGCACAATATAAACATTTCTTGTTCATTATGATATCCTTGAGTAGAAAAAGCCCTTTAAAGTCCTTAGAAAAATTGATTTCTCAAGTTCAGGCCAATATGATTGTGGGTGGACATGGGTGGAGATGATTACCCATGAAGTGTGGCCTGTAACTTTGCTCCTGTTGGGAATAACTCAGCACAATATAAACATTTCTTGTTCATTATGATATCCTTGAGTAGAAAAAGCCCTTTAAAGTCCTCAGAAAAATTTATTTTTCGAGTTCAGGCCAATATGAGTGTGGGTGGACATGGGTGGAGATGGGTGGACATGGGTAGAGATGATTACCCATCAAGAGTGGCCTGTAACTTTGCTCCTGTTGGGAATAACTCAGCACAATATAAACATTTCTTGTTCATTATGATATCCTTGAGTAGAAAAAGCCCTTTAAAGTCCTCAGAAAAATTTATTTTTCGAGTTCAGGCCAATATGAGTGTGGGTGGACATGGGTGGAGATGGGTGGACATGGGTAGAGATGATTACCCATGAAGAGTGGCCTGTAACTTTGCTCCTGTTGGGAATAACTCAGCACAATATAAACATTTCTTGTTCATTATGATATCCTTGAGTAGAAAAAGCCCTTTAAAGTCCTTAGAAAAATTGATTTTTCAAGTTCAGGCCAATATGATTGTGGGTGGACATGGGTGGAGATGATTACCCATGAAGTGTGGCCTGTAACTTTGCTCCTGTTGGGAATAACTCAGCACAATATAAACATTTCTTGTTCATTATGATATCCTTGAGTAGAAAAAGCCCTTTTAAGTCCTCAGAAAAATTTATTTTTCGAGTTCAGGCCAATATGAGTGTGGGTGGACATGGGTGGAGATGGGTGGACATGGGTAGAGATGATTACCCATGAAGAGTGGCCTGTAACTTTGCTCCTGTTGGGAATAACTCAGCACAATATAAACATTTCTTGTTCATTATGATATCCTTGAGTAGAAAAAGCCCTTTAAAGTCCTCAGAAAAATTTATTTTTCGAGTTCAGGCCAATATGAGTGTGGGTGGACATGGGTGGAGATGGGTGGACATGGGTAGAGATGATTACCCATGAAGAGTGGCCTGTAACTTTGCTCCTGTTGGGAATAACTCAGCACAATATAAACATTTCTTGTTCATTATGATATCCTTGAGTAGAAAAAGCCCTTTAAAGTCCTCAGAAAAATTGATTTCTCAAGTTCAGGCCAATATGATTGTGGGTGGACATGGGTGGAGATGGGTGGACATGGGTAGAGATGATTACCCATGAAGAGTGGCCTGTAACTTTGCTCCTGTTGGGAATAACTCAGCACAATATACACATTTTTTGTTCATTATGATATCCTTGAGTAGAAAAAGCCCTTTAAAGTCCTCAGAAAAATTGATTTCTCAAGTTCAGGCCAATATGATTGTGGGTGGACATGGGTGGAGATGGGTGGACATGGGTAGAGATGATTACCCATGAAGAGTGGCCTGTAACTTTGCTCCTGTTGGGAATAACTCAGCACAATATACACATTTTTTGTTCATTATGATATCCTTGAGTAGAAAAAGCCCTTTAAAGTCCTCAGAAAAATTGATTTCTCAAGTTCAGGCCAATATGATTGTGGGTGGACATGGGTGGAGATGGGTGGACATGGGTAGAGATGATTACCCATGAAGAGTGGCCTGTAACTTTGCTCCTGTTGGGAATAACTCAGCACAATATAAACATTTTTTGTTCATTATGATATCCTTGAGTAGAAAAAGCCCTTTAAAGTCCTCAGAAAAATTGATTTCTCAAGTTCAGGCCAATATGATTGTGGGTGGACATGGGTGGAGATGGGTGGACATGGGTAGAGATGATTACCCATTAAGTGTGGCCTGTAACTTTGCTCCTGTTGGGAATAACTCAGCACAATATAAACATTTCTTGTTCATTATGATATCCTTGAGTAGAAAAGGCCCTTTAAAGTCCTCAGAAAAATTTATTTTTCGAGTTCAGGCCAATATGAGTGTGGCTGGACATGGGTGGAGATGGGTGGACATGGGTAGAGATGATTACCCATGAAGAGTGGCCTGTAACTTTGCTCCTGTTGGGAATAACTCAGCACAATCTCAACATTTTTTGTTCATTATGATATCCTTGAGTAGAAAAAGCCCTTTAAAGTCCTCAGAAAAATTGATTTCTCAAGTTCAGGCCAATATGAGTGTGGCTGGACATGGGTGGAGATGGGTGGACATGGGTAGAGATGATTACCCATGAAGAGTGGCCTGTAACTTTGCTCCTGTTGGGAATAACTCAGCACAATCTAAACATTTTTTGTTCATTATGATATCCTTGAGTAGAAAAAGCCCTTTAAAGTCCTCAGAAAAATTGATTTCTCAAGTTCAGGCCAATATGAGTGTGGCTGGACATGGGTGGAGATGATTACCCATGAAGAGTGGCCTGTAACTTTGCTCCTGTTGGGAATAACTCAGCACAATATAAACATTTTTTGTTCATTATGATATCCTTGAGTAGAAAAAGCCCTTTAAAGTCCTCAGAAAAATTGATTTCTCAAGTTCAGGCCAATATGAGTGTGGCTGGACATGGGTGGAGATGATTACCCATGAAGAGTGGCCTGTAACTTTGCTCCTTTTGGGAATAACTCAGCACAATATAAACATTTTTTGTTCATTATGATATCCTTGAGTAGAAAAAGCCCTTTAAAGTCCTCAGAAAAATTGATTTCTCAAGTTCAGGCCAATATGAGTGTGGCTGGACATGGGTGGAGATGGGTGGACATGGGTAGAGATGATTACCCATGAAGAGTGGCCTGTAACTTTGCTCCTGTTGGGAATAACTCAGCACAATCTAAACATTTTTTGTTCATTATGATATCCTTGAGTAGAAAAAGCCCTTTAAAGTCCTCAGAAAAATTGATTTTTCGAGTTCAGGCCAATATGAGTGTGGGTGGACATGGGTGGAGATGGGTGGACATGGGTAGAGATGATTACCCATCAAGAGTGGCCTGTAACTTTGCTCCTGTTGGGAATAACTCAGCACAATATAAACATTTCTTGTTCATTATGATATCCTTGAGTAGAAAAAGCCCTTTAAAGTCCTCAGAAAAATTTATTTTTCGAGTTCAGGCCAATATGAGTGTGGGTGGACATGGGTGGAGATGATTACCCATGAAGTGTGGCCTGTAACTTTGCTCCTGTTGGGAATAACTCAGCACAATATAAACATTTCTTGTTCATTATGATATCCTTGAGTAGAAAAAGCCCTTTAAAGTCCTCAGAAAAATTTATTTTTCGAGTTCAGGCCAATATGAGTGTGGGTGGACATGGGTGGAGATGATTACCCATGAAGTGTGGCCTGTAACTTTGCTCCTGTTGGGAATAACTCAGCACAATATAAACATTTCTTGTTCATTATGATATCCTTGAGTAGAAAAAGCCCTTTAAAGTCCTCAGAAAAATTGATTTCTCAAGTTCAGGCCAATATGATTGTGGGTGGACATGGGTGGAGATGATTACCCATGAAGTGTGGCCTGTAACTTTGCTCCTGTTGGGAATAACTCAGCACAATATAAACATTTCTTGTTCATTATGATATCCTTGAGTAGAAAAAGCCCTTTAAAGTCCTCAGAAAAATTTATTTTTCGAGTTCAGGCCAATATGAGTGTGGCTGGACATGGGTGGAGATGGGTGGACATGGGTAGAGATGATTACCCATGAAGAGTGGCCTGTAACTTTGCTCCTGTTGGGAATAACTCAGCACAATATAAACATTTCTTGTTCATTATGATATCCTTGAGTAGAAAAAGCCCTTTAAAGTCCTTAGAAAAATTGATTTCTCAAGTTCAGGCCAATATGATTGTGGGTGGACATGGGTGGAGATGATTACCCATGAAGTGTGGCCTGTAACTTTGCTCCTGTTGGGAATAACTCAGCACAATATAAACATTTCTTGTTCATTATGATATCCTTGAGTAGAAAAAGCCCTTTAAAGTCCTCAGAAAAATTGATTTCTCAAGTTCAGGCCAATATGAGTGTGGCTGGACATGGGTGGAGATGATTACCCATGAAGTGTGGCCTGTAACTTTGCTCCTGTTGGGAATAACTCAGCACAATATAAACATTTCTTGTTCATTATGATATCCTTGAGTAGAAAAAGCCCTTTAAAGTCCTCAGAAAAATTTATTTTTCGAGTTCAGGCCAATATGAGTGTGGGTGGACATGGGTGAAGATGGGTGGACATGGGTAGAGATGATTACCCATGAAGAGTGGCCTGTAACTTTGCTCCTGTTGGGAATAACTCAGCACAATATAAACATTTCTTGTTCATTATGATATCCTTGAGTAGAAAAAGCCCTTTAAAGTCCTTAGAAAAATTGATTTCTCAAGTTCAGGCCAATATGATTGTGGGTGGACATGGGTGGAGATGATTACCCATGAAGTGTGGCCTGTAACTTTGCTCCTGTTGGGAATAACTCAGCACAATATAAACATTTCTTGTTCATTATGATATCCTTGAGTAGAAAAAGCCCTTTAAAGTCCTCAGAAAAATTTATTTTTCGAGTTCAGGCCAATATGAGTGTGGGTGGACATGGGTGGAGATGGGTGGACATGGGTAGAGATGATTACCCATGAAGAGTGGCCTGTAACTTTGCTCCTGTTGGGAATAACTCAGCACAATATAAACATTTCTTGTTCATTATGATATCCTTGAGTAGAAAAAGCCCTTTAAAGTCCTCAGAAAAATTTATTTTTCGAGTTCAGGCCAATATGAGTGTGGGTGGACATGGGTGGAGATGGGTGGACATGGGTAGAGATGATTACCCATGAAGAGTGGCCTGTAACTTTGCTCCTGTTGGGAATAACTCAGCACAATATAAACATTTCTTGTTCATTATGATATCCTTGAGTAGAAAAAGCCCTTTAAAGTCCTTAGAAAAATTGATTTCTCAAGTTCAGGCCAATATGATTGTGGGTGGACATGGGTGGAGATGATTACCCATGAAGTGTGGCCTGTAACTTTGCTCCTGTTGGGAATAACTCAGCACAATATAAACATTTCTTGTTCATTATGATATCCTTGAGTAGAAAAAGCCCTTTAAAGTCCTCAGAAAAATTTATTTTTCGAGTTCAGGCCAATATGAGTGTGGGTGGACATGGGTGGAGATGGGTGGACATGGGTAGAGATGATTACCCATGAAGAGTGGCCTGTAACTTTGCTCCTGTTGGGAATAACTCAGCACAATATAAACATTTCTTGTTCATTATGATATCCTTGAGTAGAAAAAGCCCTTTAAAGTCCTTAGAAAAATTGATTTCTCAAGTTCAGGCCAATATGATTGTGGGTGGACATGGGTGGAGATGATTACCCATGAAGTGTGGCCTGTAACTTTGCTCCTGTTGGGAATAACTCAGCACAATATAAACATTTCTTGTTCATTATGATATCCTTGAGTAGAAAAAGCCCTTTAAAGTCCTCAGAAAAATTTATTTTTCGAGTTCAGGCCAATATGAGTGTGGGTGGACATGGGTGGAGATGGGTGGACATGGGTAGAGATGATTACCCATGAAGAGTGGCCTGTAACTTTGCTCCTGTTGGGAATAACTCAGCACAATATAAACATTTCTTGTTCATTATGATATCCTTGAGTAGAAAAAGCCCTTTAAAGTCCTCAGAAAAATTTATTTTTCGAGTTCAGGCCAATATGAGTGTGGGTGGACATGGGTGGAGATGGGTGGACATGGGTAGAGATGATTACCCATGAAGAGTGGCCTGTAACTTTGCTCCTGTTGGGAATAACTCAGCACAATATAAACATTTCTTGTTCATTATGATATCCTTGAGTAGAAAAAGCCCTTTAAAGTCCTTAGAAAAATTGATTTCTCAAGTTCAGGCCAATATGATTGTGGGTGGACATGGGTGGAGATGATTACCCATGAAGTGTGGCCTGTAACTTTGCTCCTGTTGGGAATAACTCAGCACAATATAAACATTTCTTGTTCATTATGATATCCTTGAGTAGAAAAAGCCCTTTAAAGTCCTCAGAAAAATTTATTTTTCGAGTTCAGGCCAATATGAGTGTGGGTGGACATGGGTGGAGATGGGTGGACATGGGTAGAGATGATTACCCATCAAGAGTGGCCTGTAACTTTGCTCCTGTTGGGAATAACTCAGCACAATATAAACATTTCTTGTTCATTATGATATCCTTGAGTAGAAAAAGCCCTTTAAAGTCCTCAGAAAAATTTATTTTTCGAGTTCAGGCCAATATGAGTGTGGGTGGACATGGGTGGAGATGGGTGGACATGGGTAGAGATGATTACCCATGAAGAGTGGCCTGTAACTTTGCTCCTGTTGGGAATAACTCAGCACAATATAAACATTTCTTGTTCATTATGATATCCTTGAGTAGAAAAAGCCCTTTAAAGTCCTTAGAAAAATTGATTTTTCAAGTTCAGGCCAATATGATTGTGGGTGGACATGGGTGGAGATGATTACCCATGAAGTGTGGCCTGTAACTTTGCTCCTGTTGGGAATAACTCAGCACAATATAAACATTTCTTGTTCATTATGATATCCTTGAGTAGAAAAAGCCCTTTTAAGTCCTCAGAAAAATTTATTTTTCGAGTTCAGGCCAATATGAGTGTGGGTGGACATGGGTGGAGATGGGTGGACATGGGTAGAGATGATTACCCATGAAGAGTGGCCTGTAACTTTGCTCCTGTTGGGAATAACTCAGCACAATATAAACATTTCTTGTTCATTATGATATCCTTGAGTAGAAAAAGCCCTTTAAAGTCCTCAGAAAAATTTATTTTTCGAGTTCAGGCCAATATGAGTGTGGGTGGACATGGGTGGAGATGGGTGGACATGGGTAGAGATGATTACCCATGAAGAGTGGCCTGTAACTTTGCTCCTGTTGGGAATAACTCAGCACAATATAAACATTTCTTGTTCATTATGATATCCTTGAGTAGAAAAAGCCCTTTAAAGTCCTCAGAAAAATTGATTTCTCAAGTTCAGGCCAATATGATTGTGGGTGGACATGGGTGGAGATGGGTGGACATGGGTAGAGATGATTACCCATGAAGAGTGGCCTGTAACTTTGCTCCTGTTGGGAATAACTCAGCACAATATACACATTTTTTGTTCATTATGATATCCTTGAGTAGAAAAAGCCCTTTAAAGTCCTCAGAAAAATTGATTTCTCAAGTTCAGGCCAATATGATTGTGGGTGGACATGGGTGGAGATGGGTGGACATGGGTAGAGATGATTACCCATGAAGAGTGGCCTGTAACTTTGCTCCTGTTGGGAATAACTCAGCACAATATACACATTTTTTGTTCATTATGATATCCTTGAGTAGAAAAAGCCCTTTAAAGTCCTCAGAAAAATTGATTTCTCAAGTTCAGGCCAATATGATTGTGGGTGGACATGGGTGGAGATGGGTGGACATGGGTAGAGATGATTACCCATGAAGAGTGGCCTGTAACTTTGCTCCTGTTGGGAATAACTCAGCACAATATAAACATTTTTTGTTCATTATGATATCCTTGAGTAGAAAAAGCCCTTTAAAGTCCTCAGAAAAATTGATTTCTCAAGTTCAGGCCAATATGATTGTGGGTGGACATGGGTGGAGATGGGTGGACATGGGTAGAGATGATTACCCATTAAGTGTGGCCTGTAACTTTGCTCCTGTTGGGAATAACTCAGCACAATATAAACATTTCTTGTTCATTATGATATCCTTGAGTAGAAAAGGCCCTTTAAAGTCCTCAGAAAAATTTATTTTTCGAGTTCAGGCCAATATGAGTGTGGCTGGACATGGGTGGAGATGGGTGGACATGGGTAGAGATGATTACCCATGAAGAGTGGCCTGTAACTTTGCTCCTGTTGGGAATAACTCAGCACAATCTCAACATTTTTTGTTCATTATGATATCCTTGAGTAGAAAAAGCCCTTTAAAGTCCTCAGAAAAATTGATTTCTCAAGTTCAGGCCAATATGAGTGTGGCTGGACATGGGTGGAGATGGGTGGACATGGGTAGAGATGATTACCCATGAAGAGTGGCCTGTAACTTTGCTCCTGTTGGGAATAACTCAGCACAATCTAAACATTTTTTGTTCATTATGATATCCTTGAGTAGAAAAAGCCCTTTAAAGTCCTCAGAAAAATTGATTTCTCAAGTTCAGGCCAATATGAGTGTGGCTGGACATGGGTGGAGATGATTACCCATGAAGAGTGGCCTGTAACTTTGCTCCTGTTGGGAATAACTCAGCACAATATAAACATTTTTTGTTCATTATGATATCCTTGAGTAGAAAAAGCCCTTTAAAGTCCTCAGAAAAATTGATTTCTCAAGTTCAGGCCAATATGAGTGTGGCTGGACATGGGTGGAGATGATTACCCATGAAGAGTGGCCTGTAACTTTGCTCCTTTTGGGAATAACTCAGCACAATATAAACATTTTTTGTTCATTATGATATCCTTGAGTAGAAAAAGCCCTTTAAAGTCCTCAGAAAAATTGATTTCTCAAGTTCAGGCCAATATGAGTGTGGCTGGACATGGGTGGAGATGGGTGGACATGGGTAGAGATGATTACCCATGAAGAGTGGCCTGTAACTTTGCTCCTGTTGGGAATAACTCAGCACAATCTAAACATTTTTTGTTCATTATGATATCCTTGAGTAGAAAAAGCCCTTTAAAGTCCTCAGAAAAATTGATTTCTCAAGTTCAGGCCAATATGAGTGTGGCTGGACATGGGTGGAGATGATTACCCATGAAGAGTGGCCTGTAACTTTGCTCCTTTTGGGAATAACTCAGCACAATATAAACATTTTTTGTTCATTATGATATCCTTGAGTAGAAAAAGCCCTTTAAAGTCCTCAGAAAAATTGATTTCTCAAGTTCAGGCCAATATGAGTGTGGCTGGACATGGGTGGAGATGATTACCCATGAAGAGTGGCCTGTAACTTTGCTCCTGTTGGGAATAACTCAGCACAATATAAACATTTTTTGTTCATTATGATATCCTTGAGTAGAAAAAGCCCTTTAAAGTCCTCAGAAAAATTGATTTCTCAAGTTCAGGCCAATATGAGTGTGGCTGGACATGGGTGGAGATGATTACCCATGAAGAGTGGCCTGTAACTTTGCTCCTGTTGGGAATAACTCAGCACAATATAAACATTTCTTGTTCATTATGATATCCTTGAGTAGAAAAAGCCCTTTAAAGTCCTCAGAAAAATTTATTTTTCGAGTTCAGGCCAATATGAGTGTGGCTGGACATGGGTGGAGATGGGTGGACATGGGTAGAGATGATTACCCATGAAGAGTGGCCTGTAACTTTGCTCCTGTTGGGAATAACTCATTACAATATAAACATTTCTTGTTCATTATGATATCCTTGAGTAGAAAAAGCCCTTTAAAGTCCTCAGAAAAATTGATTTCTCAAGTTCAGGCCAATATGATTGTGGGTGGACATGGGTGGAGATGATCACCCATGAAGAGTGGCCTGTAACTTTGCTCCTGTTGGGAATAACTCAGCACAAAATGAACATTTTTTGTTCATTATGATATCCTTGAGTAGAAAAAGCCCTTTAAAGTCCTCAGAAAAATTGATTTCTCAAGTTCAGGCCAATATGAGTGTGGCTGGACATGGGTGGAGATGATTACCCATGAAGTGTGGCCTGTAACTTTGCTCCTGTTGGGAATAACTCAGCACAATATAAACATTTCTTGTTCATTATGATATCCTTGAGTAGAAAAAGCCCTTTAAAGTCCTCAGAAAAATTGATTTCTCAAGTTCAGGCCAATATGATTGTGGGTGGACATGGGTGGAGATGATCACCCATGAAGAGTGGCCTGTAACTTTGCTCCTGTTGGGAATAACTCAGCACAATATGAACATTTTTTGTTCATTATGATATCCTTGAGTAGAAAAAGCCCTTTAAAGTCCTCAGAAAAATTGATTTCTCAAGTTCAGGCCAATATGAGTGTGGCTGGACATGGGTGGAGATGATTACCCATGAAGTGTGGCCTGTAACTTTGCTCCTGTTGGGAATAACTCAGCACAATATAAACATTTCTTGTTCATTATGATATCCTTGAGTAGAAAAAGCCCTTTAAAGTCCTCAGAAAAATTGATTTCTCAAGTTCAGGCCAATATGATTGTGGGTGGACATGGGTGGAGATGATCACCCATGAAGAGTGGCCTGTAACTTTGCTCCTGTTGGGAATAACTCAGCACAATATGAACATTTTTTGTTCATTATGATATCCTTGAGTAGAAAAAGCCCTTTAAAGTCCTCAGAAAAATTGATTTCTCAAGTTCAGGCCAATATGAGTGTGGCTGGACATGGGTGGAGATGATTACCCATGAAGTGTGGCCTGTAACTTTGCTCCTGTTGGGAATAACTCAGCACAATATAAACATTTCTTGTTCATTATGATATCCTTGAGTAGAAAAAGCCCTTTAAAGTCCTCAGAAAAATTTATTTTTCGAGTTCAGGCCAATATGAGTGTGGGTGGACATGGGTGGAGATGGGTGGACATGGGTAGAGATGATTACCCATGAAGAGTGGCCTGTAACTTTGCTCCTGTTGGGAATAACTCAGCACAATATAAACATTTCTTGTTCATTATGATATCCTTGAGTAGAAAAAGCCCTTTAAAGTCCTTAGAAAAATTGATTTTTCAAGTTCAGGCCAATATGATTGTGGGTGGACATGGGTGGAGATGATTACCCATGAAGTGTGGCCTGTAACTTTGCTCCTGTTGGGAATAACTCAGCACAATATAAACATTTCTTGTTCATTATGATATCCTTGAGTAGAAAAAGCCCTTTTAAGTCCTCAGAAAAATTTATTTTTCGAGTTCAGGCCAATATGAGTGTGGGTGGACATGGGTGGAGATGGGTGGACATGGGTAGAGATGATTACCCATGAAGAGTGGCCTGTAACTTTGCTCCTGTTGGGAATAACTCAGCACAATATAAACATTTCTTGTTCATTATGATATCCTTGAGTAGAAAAAGCCCTTTAAAGTCCTCAGAAAAATTTATTTTTCGAGTTCAGGCCAATATGAGTGTGGGTGGACATGGGTGGAGATGGGTGGACATGGGTAGAGATGATTACCCATGAAGAGTGGCCTGTAACTTTGCTCCTGTTGGGAATAACTCAGCACAATATAAACATTTTTTGTTCATTATGATATCCTTGAGTAGAAAAAGCCCTTTAAAGTCCTCAGAAAAATTGATTTCTCAAGTTCAGGCCAATATGATTGTGGGTGGACATGGGTGGAGATGATTACCCATGAAGAGTGGCCTGTAACTTTGCTCCTGTTGGGAATAACTCAGCACAATATAAACATTTTTTGTTCATTATGATATCCTTGAGTAGAAAAAGCCCTTTAAAGTCCTCAGAAAAATTGATTTCTCAAGTTCAGGCCAATATGAGTGTGGCTGGACATGGGTGGAGATGATTACCCATGAAGTGTGGCCTGTAACTTTGCTCCTGTTGGGAATAACTCAGCACAATATAAACATTTTTTGTTCATTATGATATCCTTGAGTAGAAAAAGCCCTTTAAAGTCCTCAGAAAAATTGATTTCTCAAGTTCAGGCCAATATGATTGTGGGTGGACATGGGTGGAGATGGGTGGACATGGGTAGAGATGATTACCCATGAAGAGTGGCCTGTAACTTTGCTCCTGTTGGGAATAACTCAGCACAATATACACATTTTTTGTTCATTATGATATCCTTGAGTAGAAAAAGCCCTTTAAAGTCCTCAGAAAAATTGATTTCTCAAGTTCAGGCCAATATGATTGTGGGTGGACATGGGTGGAGATGGGTGGACATGGGTAGAGATGATTACCCATGAAGAGTGGCCTGTAACTTTGCTCCTGTTGGGAATAACTCAGCACAATATACACATTTTTTGTTCATTATGATATCCTTGAGTAGAAAAAGCCCTTTAAAGTCCTCAGACAAATTGATTTCTCAAGTTCAGGCCAATATGATTGTGGGTGGACATGGGTGGAGATGGGTGGACATGGGTAGAGATGATTACCCATGAAGAGTGGCCTGTAACTTTGCTCCTGTTGGGAATAACTCAGCACAATATAAACATTTTTTGTTCATTATGATATCCTTGAGTAGAAAAAGCCCTTTAAAGTCCTCAGAAAAATTGATTTCTCAAGTTCAGGCCAATATGATTGTGGGTGGACATGGGTGGAGATGGGTGGACATGGGTAGAGATGATTACCCATTAAGTGTGGCCTGTAACTTTGCTCCTGTTGGGAATAACTCAGCACAATACAAACATTTCTTGTTCATTATGATATCCTTGAGTAGAAAAGGCCCTTTAAAGTCCTCAGAAAAATTTATTTTTCGAGTTCAGGCCAATATGAGTGTGGCTGGACATGGGTGGAGATGGGTGGACATGGGTAGAGATGATTACCCATGAAGAGTGGCCTGTAACTTTGCTCCTGTTGGGAATAACTCAGCACAATCTAAACATTTTTTGTTCATTATGATATCCTTGAGTAGAAAAAGCCCTTTAAAGTCCTCAGAAAAATTGATTTCTCAAGTTCAGGCCAATATGAGTGTGGCTGGACATGGGTGGAGATGATTACCCATGAAGAGTGGCCTGTAACTTTGCTCCTGTTGGGAATAACTCAGCACAATATAAACATTTTTTGTTCATTATGATATCCTTGAGTAGAAAAAGCCCTTTAAAGTCCTCAGAAAAATTGATTTCTCAAGTTCAGGCCAATATGAGTGTGGCTGGACATGGGTGGAGATGGGTGGACATGGGTAGAGATTATTACCCATGAAGAGTGGCCTGTAACTTTGCTCCTGTTGGGAATAACTCAGCACAATCTAAACATTTTTTGTTCATTATGATATCCTTGAGTAGAAAAAGCCCTTTAAAGTCCTCAGAAAAATTGATTTCTCAAGTTCAGGCCAATATGAGTGTGGCTGGACATGGGTGGAGATGATTACCCATGAAGAGTGGCCTGTAACTTTGCTCCTGTTGGGAATAACTCAGCACAATATAAACATTTCTTGTTCATTATGATATCCTTGAGTAGAAAAAGCCCTTTAAAGTCCTCAGAAAAATTTATTTTTCGAGTTCAGGCCAATATGAGTGTGGCTGGACATGGGTGGAGATGGGTGGACATGGGTAGAGATGATTACCCATGAAGAGTGGCCTGTAACTTTGCTCCTGTTGGGAATAACTCAGCACAATATAAACATTTCTTGTTCATTATGATATCCTTGAGTAGAAAAAGCCCTTTAAAGTCCTCAGAAAAATTGATTTCTCAAGTTCAAGCCAATATGATTGTGGGTGGACATGGGTGGAGATGATCACCCATGAAGAGTGGCCTGTAACTTTGCTCCTGTTGGGAATAACTCAGCACAAAATGAACATTTTTTGTTCATTATGATATCCTTGAGTAGAAAAAGCCCTTTAAAGTCCTCAGAAAAATTGATTTCTCAAGTTCAGGCCAATATGAGTGTGGCTGGACATGGGTGGAGATGATTACCCATGAAGTGTGGCCTGTAACTTTGCTCCTGTTGGGAATAACTCAGCACAATATAAACATTTCTTGTTCATTATGATATCCTTGAGTAGAAAAAGCCCTTTAAAGTCCTCAGAAAAATTTATTTTTCGAGTTCAGGCCAATATGAGTGTGGCTGGACATGGGTGGAGATGGGTGGACATGGGTAGAGATGATTACCCATGAAGAGTGGCCTGTAACTTTGCTCCTGTTGGGAATAACTCAGCACAATATAAACATTTCTTGTTCATTATGATATCCTTGAGTAGAAAAAGCCCTTTAAAGTCCTCAGAAAAATTGATTTCTCAAGTTCAGGCCAATATGAGTGTGGCTGGACATGGGTGGAGATGATTACCCATGAAGTGTGGCCTGTAACTTTGCTCCTGTTGGGAATAACTCAGCACAATATAAACATTTCTTGTTCATTATGATATCCTTGAGTAGAAAAAGCCCTTTAAAGTCCTCAGAAAAATTGATTTCTCAAGTTCAGGCCAATATGATTGTGGGTGGACATGGGTGGAGATGATCACCCATGAAGAGTGGCCTGTAACTTTGCTCCTGTTGGGAATAACTCAGCACAATATGAACATTTTTTGTTCATTATGATATCCTTGAGTAGAAAAAGCCCTTTAAAGTCCTCAGAAAAATTGATTTCTCAAGTTCAGGCCAATATGAGTGTGGCTGGACATGGGTGGAGATGATTACCCATGAAGTGTGGCCTGTAACTTTGCTCCTGTTGGGAATAACTCAGCACAATATAAACATTTCTTGTTCATTATGATATCCTTGAGTAGAAAAAGCCCTTTAAAGTCCTCAGAAAAATTGATTTCTCAAGTTCAGGCCAATATGATTGTGGGTGGACATGGGTGGAGATGATCACCCATGAAGAGTGGCCTGTAACTTTGCTCCTGTTGGGAATAACTCAGCACAATATGAACATTTTTTGTTCATTATGATATCCTTGAGTAGAAAAAGCCCTTTAAAGTCCTCAGAAAAATTGATTTCTCAAGTTCAGGCCAATATGAGTGTGGCTGGACATGGGTGGAGATGATTACCCATGAAGTGTGGCCTGTAACTTTGCTCCTGTTGGGAATAACTCAGCACAATATAAACATTTCTTGTTCATTATGATATCCTTGAGTAGAAAAAGCCCTTTAAAGTCCTCAGAAAAATTTATTTTTCGAGTTCAGGCCAATATGAGTGTGGGTGGACATGGGTGGAGATGGGTGGACATGGGTAGAGATGATTACCCATCAAGAGTGGCCTGTAACTTTGCTCCTGTTGGGAATAACTCAGCACAATATAAACATTTCTTGTTCATTATGATATCCTTGAGTAGAAAAAGCCCTTTAAAGTCCTCAGAAAAATTTATTTTTCGAGTTCAGGCCAATATGAGTGTGGGTGGACATGGGTGGAGATGGGTGGACATGGGTAGAGATGATTACCCATGAAGAGTGGCCTGTAACTTTGCTCCTGTTGGGAATAACTCAGCACAATATAAACATTTCTTGTTCATTATGATATCCTTGAGTAGAAAAAGCCCTTTAAAGTCCTTAGAAAAATTGATTTTTCAAGTTCAGGCCAATATGATTGTGGGTGGACATGGGTGGAGATGATTACCCATGAAGAGTGGCCTGTAACTTTGCTCCTGTTGGGAATAACTCAGCACAATATAAACATTTTTTGTTCATTATGATATCCTTGAGTAGAAAAAGCCCTTTAAAGTCCTCAGAAAAATTGATTTCTCAAGTTCAGGCCAATATGAGTGTGGGTGGACATGGGTGGAGATGGGTGGACATGGGTAGAGATGATTACCCATGAAGAGTGGCCTGTAACTTTGCTCCTGTTGGGAATAACTCAGCACAATATAAACATTTCTTGTTCATTATGATATCCTTGAGTAGAAAAAGCCCTTTAAAGTCCTTAGAAAAATTGATTTTTCAAGTTCAGGCCAATATGATTGTGGGTGGACATGGGTGGAGATGATTACCCATGAAGAGTGGCCTGTAACTTTGCTCCTGTTGGGAATAACTCAGCACAATATAAACATTTCTTGTTCATTATGATATCCTTGAGTAGAAAAAGCCCTTTTAAGTCCTCAGAAAAATTTATTTTTCGAGTTCAGGCCAATATGAGTGTGGGTGGTCATGGGTGGAGATGGGTGGACATGGGTAGAGATGATTACCCATGAAGAGTGGCCTGTAACTTTGCTCCTGTTGGGAATAACTCAGCACAATATAAACATTTCTTGTTCATTATGATATCCTTGAGTAGAAAAAGCCCTTTAAAGTCCTTAGAAAAATTGATTTTTCAAGTTCAGGCCAATATGATTGTGGGTGGACATGGGTGGAGATGATTACCCATGAAGAGTGGCCTGTAACTTTGCTCCTGTTGGGAATAACTCAGCACAATATAAACATTTCTTGTTCATTATGATATCCTTGAGTAGAAAAAGCCCTTTTAAGTCCTCAGAAAAATTTATTTTTCGAGTTCAGGCCAATATGAGTGTGGGTGGTCATGGGTGGAGATGGGTGGACATGGGTAGAGATGATTACCCATGAAGAGTGGCCTGTAACTTTGCTCCTGTTGGGAATAACTCAGCACAATATAAACATTTCTTGTTCATTATGATATCCTTGAGTAGAAAAAGCCCTTTAAAGTCCTCAGAAAAATTTATTTTTCGAGTTCAGGCCAATATGAGTGTGGGTGGACATGGGTGGAGATGGGTGGACATGGGTAGAGATGATTACCCATGAAGAGTGGCCTGTAACTTTGCTCCTGTTGGGAATAACTTAGCACAATATAAACATTTCTTGTTCATTATGATATCCTTGAGTAGAAAAAGCCCTTTAAAGTCCTCAGAAAAATTGATTTCTCAAGTTCAGGCCAATATGATTGTGGGTGGACATGGGTGGAGATGATTACCCATGAAGAGTGGCCTGTAACTTTGCTCCTGTTGGGAATAACTCAGCACAATATAAACATTTTTTGTTCATTATGATATCCTTGAGTAGAAAAAGCCCTTTAAAGTCCTCAGAAAAATTGATTTCTCAAGTTCAGGCCAATATGAGTGTGGCTGGACATGGGTGGAGATGATTACCCATGAAGTGTGGCCTGTAACTTTGCTCCTGTTGGGAATAACTCAGCACAATATAAACATTTTTTGTTCATTATGATATCCTTGAGTAGAAAAAGCCCTTTAAAGTCCTCAGAAAAATTGATTTCTCAAGTTCAGGCCAATATGATTGTGGGTGGACATGGGTGGAGATGGGTGGACATGGGTAGAGATGATTACCCATGAAGAGTGGCCTGTAACTTTGCTCCTGTTGGGAATAACTCAGCACAATATACACATTTTTTGTTCATTATGATATCCTTGAGTAGAAAAAGCCCTTTAAAGTCCTCAGAAAAATTGATTTCTCAAGTTCAGGCCAATATGATTGTGGGTGGACATGGGTGGAGATGGGTGGACATGGGTAGAGATGATTACCCATGAAGAGTGGCCTGTAACTTTGCTCCTGTTGGGAATAACTCAGCACAATATACACATTTTTTGTTCATTATGATATCCTTGAGTAGAAAAAGCCCTTTAAAGTCCTCAGACAAATTGATTTCTCAAGTTCAGGCCAATATGATTGTGGGTGGACATGGGTGGAGATGGGTGGACATGGGTAGAGATGATTACCCATGAAGAGTGGCCTGTAACTTTGCTCCTGTTGGGAATAACTCAGCACAATATAAACATTTTTTGTTCATTATGATATCCTTGAGTAGAAAAAGCCCTTTAAAGTCCTCAGAAAAATTGATTTCTCAAGTTCAGGCCAATATGATTGTGGGTGGACATGGGTGGAGATGGGTGGACATGGGTAGAGATGATTACCCATTAAGTGTGGCCTGTAACTTTGCTCCTGTTGGGAATAACTCAGCACAATACAAACATTTCTTGTTCATTATGATATCCTTGAGTAGAAAAGGCCCTTTAAAGTCCTCAGAAAAATTTATTTTTCGAGTTCAGGCCAATATGAGTGTGGCTGGACATGGGTGGAGATGGGTGGACATGGGTAGAGATGATTACCCATGAAGAGTGGCCTGTAACTTTGCTCCTGTTGGGAATAACTCAGCACAATCTAAACATTTTTTGTTCATTATGATATCCTTGAGTAGAAAAAGCCCTTTAAAGTCCTCAGAAAAATTGATTTCTCAAGTTCAGGCCAATATGAGTGTGGCTGGACATGGGTGGAGATGATTACCCATGAAGAGTGGCCTGTAACTTTGCTCCTGTTGGGAATAACTCAGCACAATATAAACATTTTTTGTTCATTATGATATCCTTGAGTAGAAAAAGCCCTTTAAAGTCCTCAGAAAAATTGATTTCTCAAGTTCAGGCCAATATGAGTGTGGCTGGACATGGGTGGAGATGGGTGGACATGGGTAGAGATTATTACCCATGAAGAGTGGCCTGTAACTTTGCTCCTGTTGGGAATAACTCAGCACAATCTAAACATTTTTTGTTCATTATGATATCCTTGAGTAGAAAAAGCCCTTTAAAGTCCTCAGAAAAATTGATTTCTCAAGTTCAGGCCAATATGAGTGTGGCTGGACATGGGTGGAGATGATTACCCATGAAGAGTGGCCTGTAACTTTGCTCCTGTTGGGAATAACTCAGCACAATATAAACATTTCTTGTTCATTATGATATCCTTGAGTAGAAAAAGCCCTTTAAAGTCCTCAGAAAAATTTATTTTTCGAGTTCAGGCCAATATGAGTGTGGCTGGACATGGGTGGAGATGGGTGGACATGGGTAGAGATGATTACCCATGAAGAGTGGCCTGTAACTTTGCTCCTGTTGGGAATAACTCAGCACAATATAAACATTTCTTGTTCATTATGATATCCTTGAGTAGAAAAAGCCCTTTAAAGTCCTCAGAAAAATTGATTTCTCAAGTTCAAGCCAATATGATTGTGGGTGGACATGGGTGGAGATGATCACCCATGAAGAGTGGCCTGTAACTTTGCTCCTGTTGGGAATAACTCAGCACAAAATGAACATTTTTTGTTCATTATGATATCCTTGAGTAGAAAAAGCCCTTTAAAGTCCTCAGAAAAATTGATTTCTCAAGTTCAGGCCAATATGAGTGTGGCTGGACATGGGTGGAGATGATTACCCATGAAGTGTGGCCTGTAACTTTGCTCCTGTTGGGAATAACTCAGCACAATATAAACATTTCTTGTTCATTATGATATCCTTGAGTAGAAAAAGCCCTTTAAAGTCCTCAGAAAAATTTATTTTTCGAGTTCAGGCCAATATGAGTGTGGCTGGACATGGGTGGAGATGGGTGGACATGGGTAGAGATGATTACCCATGAAGAGTGGCCTGTAACTTTGCTCCTGTTGGGAATAACTCAGCACAATATAAACATTTCTTGTTCATTATGATATCCTTGAGTAGAAAAAGCCCTTTAAAGTCCTCAGAAAAATTGATTTCTCAAGTTCAGGCCAATATGATTGTGGGTGGACATGGGTGGAGATGATTACCCATGAAGAGTGGCCTGTAACTTTGCTCCTGTTGGGAATAACTCAGCACAATATAAACATTTTTCGTTCATTATGATATCCTTGAGTAGAAAAAGCCCTTTAAAGTCCTCAGAAAAATTGATTTCTCAAGTTCAGGCCAATATGAGTGTGGCTGGACATGGGTGGAGATGATTACCCATGAACTGTGGCCTGTAACTTTGCTCCTGTTGGGAATAACTCAGCACAATATAAACATTTCTTGTTCATTATGATATCCTTGAGTAGAAAAAGCCCTTTAAAGTCCTCAGAAAAATTGATTTCTCAAGTTCAGGCCAATATGATTGTGGGTGGACATGGGTGGAGATGATCACCCATGAAGAGTGGCCTGTAACTTTGCTCCTGTTGGGAATAACTCAGCACAATATGAACATTTTTTGTTCATTATGATATCCTTGAGTAGAAAAAGCCCTTTAAAGTCCTCAGAAAAATTGATTTCTCAAGTTCAGGCCAATATGATTGTGGGTGGACATGGGTGGAGATGGGTGGACATGGGTAGAGATGATTACCCATGAAGAGTGGCCTGTAACTTTGCTCCTGTTGGGAATAACTCAGCACAATATAAACATTTTTTGTTCATTATGATATCCTTGAGTAGAAAAAGCCCTTTAAAGTCCTCAGAAAAATTGATTTCTCAAGTTCAGGCCAATATGATTGTGGGTGGACATGGGTGGAGATGGGTGGACATGGGTAGAGATGATTACCCATTAAGTGTGGCCTGTAACTTTGCTCCTGTTGGGAATAACTCAGCACAATATAAACATTTCTTGTTCATTATGATATCCTTGAGTAGAAAAGGCCCTTTAAAGTCCTCAGAAAAATTTATTTTTCGAGTTCAGGCCAATATGAGTGTGGCTGGACATGGGTGGAGATGGGTGGACATGGGTAGAGATGATTACCCATGAAGAGTGGCCTGTAACTTTGCTCCTGTTGGGAATAACTCAGCACAATCTCAACATTTTTTGTTCATTATGATATCCTTGAGTAGAAAAAGCCCTTTAAAGTCCTCAGAAAAATTGATTTCTCAAGTTCAGGCCAATATGAGTGTGGCTGGACATGGGTGGAGATGGGTGGACATGGGTAGAGATGATTACCCATGAAGAGTGGCCTGTAACTTTGCTCCTGTTGGGAATAACTCAGCACAATCTAAACATTTTTTGTTCATTATGATATCCTTGAGTAGAAAAAGCCCTTTAAAGTCCTCAGAAAAATTGATTTCTCAAGTTCAGGCCAATATGAGTGTGGCTGGACATGGGTGGAGATGATTACCCATGAAGAGTGGCCTGTAACTTTGCTCCTGTTGGGAATAACTCAGCACAATATAAACATTTTTTGTTCATTATGATATCCTTGAGTAGAAAAAGCCCTTTAAAGTCCTCAGAAAAATTGATTTCTCAAGTTCAGGCCAATATGAGTGTGGCTGGACATGGGTGGAGATGGGTGGACATGGGTAGAGATGATTACCCATGAAGAGTGGCCTGTAACTTTGCTCCTGTTGGGAATAACTCAGCACAATCTAAACATTTTTTGTTCATTATGATATCCTTGAGTAGAAAAAGCCCTTTAAAGTCCTCAGAAAAATTGATTTCTCAAGTTCAGGCCAATATGAGTGTGGCTGGACATGGGTGGAGATGATTACCCATGAAGAGTGGCCTGTAACTTTGCTCCTTTTGGGAATAACTCAGCACAATATAAACATTTTTTGTTCATTATGATATCCTTGAGTAGAAAAAGCCCTTTAAAGTCCTCAGAAAAATTGATTTCTCAAGTTCAGGCCAATATGAGTGTGGCTGGACATGGGTGGAGATGATTACCCATGAAGAGTGGCCTGTAACTTTGCTCCTGTTGGGAATAACTCAGCACAATATAAACATTTTTTGTTCATTATGATATCCTTGAGTAGAAAAAGCCCTTTAAAGTCCTCAGAAAAATTGATTTCTCAAGTTCAGGCCAATATGAGTGTGGCTGGACATGGGTGGAGATGATTACCCATGAAGAGTGGCCTGTAACTTTGCTCCTGTTGGGAATAACTCAGCACAATATAAACATTTCTTGTTCATTATGATATCCTTGAGTAGAAAAAGCCCTTTAAAGTCCTCAGAAAAATTTATTTTTCGAGTTCAGGCCAATATGAGTGTGGCTGGACATGGGTGGAGATGGGTGGACATGGGTAGAGATGATTACCCATGAAGAGTGGCCTGTAACTTTGCTCCTGTTGGGAATAACTCATTACAATATAAACATTTCTTGTTCATTATGATATCCTTGAGTAGAAAAAGCCCTTTAAAGTCCTCAGAAAAATTGATTTCTCAAGTTCAGGCCAATATGATTGTGGGTGGACATGGGTGGAGATGATCACCCATGAAGAGTGGCCTGTAACTTTGCTCCTGTTGGGAATAACTCAGCACAAAATGAACATTTTTTGTTCATTATGATATCCTTGAGTAGAAAAAGCCCTTTAAAGTCCTCAGAAAAATTGATTTCTCAAGTTCAGGCCAATATGAGTGTGGCTGGACATGGGTGGAGATGATTACCCATGAAGTGTGGCCTGTAACTTTGCTCCTGTTGGGAATAACTCAGCACAATATAAACATTTCTTGTTCATTATGATATCCTTGAGTAGAAAAAGCCCTTTAAAGTCCTCAGAAAAATTGATTTCTCAAGTTCAGGCCAATATGATTGTGGGTGGACATGGGTGGAGATGATCACCCATGAAGAGTGGCCTGTAACTTTGCTCCTGTTGGGAATAACTCAGCACAATATGAACATTTTTTGTTCATTATGATATCCTTGAGTAGAAAAAGCCCTTTAAAGTCCTCAGAAAAATTGATTTCTCAAGTTCAGGCCAATATGAGTGTGGCTGGACATGGGTGGAGATGATTACCCATGAAGTGTGGCCTGTAACTTTGCTCCTGTTGGGAATAACTCAGCACAATATAAACATTTCTTGTTCATTATGATATCCTTGAGTAGAAAAAGCCCTTTAAAGTCCTCAGAAAAATTGATTTCTCAAGTTCAGGCCAATATGATTGTGGGTGGACATGGGTGGAGATGATCACCCATGAAGAGTGGCCTGTAACTTTGCTCCTGTTGGGAATAACTCAGCACAATATGAACATTTTTTGTTCATTATGATATCCTTGAGTAGAAAAAGCCCTTTAAAGTCCTCAGAAAAATTGATTTCTCAAGTTCAGGCCAATATGAGTGTGGCTGGACATGGGTGGAGATGATTACCCATGAAGTGTGGCCTGTAACTTTGCTCCTGTTGGGAATAACTCAGCACAATATAAACATTTCTTGTTCATTATGATATCCTTGAGTAGAAAAAGCCCTTTAAAGTCCTCAGAAAAATTTATTTTTCGAGTTCAGGCCAATATGAGTGTGGGTGGACATGGGTGGAGATGGGTGGACATGGGTAGAGATGATTACCCATGAAGAGTGGCCTGTAACTTTGCTCCTGTTGGGAATAACTCAGCACAATATAAACATTTCTTGTTCATTATGATATCCTTGAGTAGAAAAAGCCCTTTAAAGTCCTTAGAAAAATTGATTTTTCAAGTTCAGGCCAATATGATTGTGGGTGGACATGGGTGGAGATGATTACCCATGAAGTGTGGCCTGTAACTTTGCTCCTGTTGGGAATAACTCAGCACAATATAAACATTTCTTGTTCATTATGATATCCTTGAGTAGAAAAAGCCCTTTTAAGTCCTCAGAAAAATTTATTTTTCGAGTTCAGGCCAATATGAGTGTGGGTGGACATGGGTGGAGATGGGTGGACATGGGTAGAGATGATTACCCATGAAGAGTGGCCTGTAACTTTGCTCCTGTTGGGAATAACTCAGCACAATATAAACATTTCTTGTTCATTATGATATCCTTGAGTAGAAAAAGCCCTTTAAAGTCCTCAGAAAAATTTATTTTTCGAGTTCAGGCCAATATGAGTGTGGGTGGACATGGGTGGAGATGGGTGGACATGGGTAGAGATGATTACCCATGAAGAGTGGCCTGTAACTTTGCTCCTGTTGGGAATAACTCAGCACAATATAAACATTTTTTGTTCATTATGATATCCTTGAGTAGAAAAAGCCCTTTAAAGTCCTCAGAAAAATTGATTTCTCAAGTTCAGGCCAATATGATTGTGGGTGGACATGGGTGGAGATGATTACCCATGAAGAGTGGCCTGTAACTTTGCTCCTGTTGGGAATAACTCAGCACAATATAAACATTTTTTGTTCATTATGATATCCTTGAGTAGAAAAAGCCCTTTAAAGTCCTCAGAAAAATTGATTTCTCAAGTTCAGGCCAATATGAGTGTGGCTGGACATGGGTGGAGATGATTACCCATGAAGTGTGGCCTGTAACTTTGCTCCTGTTGGGAATAACTCAGCACAATATAAACATTTTTTGTTCATTATGATATCCTTGAGTAGAAAAAGCCCTTTAAAGTCCTCAGAAAAATTGATTTCTCAAGTTCAGGCCAATATGATTGTGGGTGGACATGGGTGGAGATGGGTGGACATGGGTAGAGATGATTACCCATGAAGAGTGGCCTGTAACTTTGCTCCTGTTGGGAATAACTCAGCACAATATACACATTTTTTGTTCATTATGATATCCTTGAGTAGAAAAAGCCCTTTAAAGTCCTCAGAAAAATTGATTTCTCAAGTTCAGGCCAATATGATTGTGGGTGGACATGGGTGGAGATGGGTGGACATGGGTAGAGATGATTACCCATGAAGAGTGGCCTGTAACTTTGCTCCTGTTGGGAATAACTCAGCACAATATACACATTTTTTGTTCATTATGATATCCTTGAGTAGAAAAAGCCCTTTAAAGTCCTCAGACAAATTGATTTCTCAAGTTCAGGCCAATATGATTGTGGGTGGACATGGGTGGAGATGGGTGGACATGGGTAGAGATGATTACCCATGAAGAGTGGCCTGTAACTTTGCTCCTGTTGGGAATAACTCAGCACAATATAAACATTTTTTGTTCATTATGATATCCTTGAGTAGAAAAAGCCCTTTAAAGTCCTCAGAAAAATTGATTTCTCAAGTTCAGGCCAATATGATTGTGGGTGGACATGGGTGGAGATGGGTGGACATGGGTAGAGATGATTACCCATTAAGTGTGGCCTGTAACTTTGCTCCTGTTGGGAATAACTCAGCACAATACAAACATTTCTTGTTCATTATGATATCCTTGAGTAGAAAAGGCCCTTTAAAGTCCTCAGAAAAATTTATTTTTCGAGTTCAGGCCAATATGAGTGTGGCTGGACATGGGTGGAGATGGGTGGACATGGGTAGAGATGATTACCCATGAAGAGTGGCCTGTAACTTTGCTCCTGTTGGGAATAACTCAGCACAATCTAAACATTTTTTGTTCATTATGATATCCTTGAGTAGAAAAAGCCCTTTAAAGTCCTCAGAAAAATTGATTTCTCAAGTTCAGGCCAATATGAGTGTGGCTGGACATGGGTGGAGATGATTACCCATGAAGAGTGGCCTGTAACTTTGCTCCTGTTGGGAATAACTCAGCACAATATAAACATTTTTTGTTCATTATGATATCCTTGAGTAGAAAAAGCCCTTTAAAGTCCTCAGAAAAATTGATTTCTCAAGTTCAGGCCAATATGAGTGTGGCTGGACATGGGTGGAGATGGGTGGACATGGGTAGAGATTATTACCCATGAAGAGTGGCCTGTAACTTTGCTCCTGTTGGGAATAACTCAGCACAATCTAAACATTTTTTGTTCATTATGATATCCTTGAGTAGAAAAAGCCCTTTAAAGTCCTCAGAAAAATTGATTTCTCAAGTTCAGGCCAATATGAGTGTGGCTGGACATGGGTGGAGATGATTACCCATGAAGAGTGGCCTGTAACTTTGCTCCTGTTGGGAATAACTCAGCACAATATAAACATTTCTTGTTCATTATGATATCCTTGAGTAGAAAAAGCCCTTTAAAGTCCTCAGAAAAATTTATTTTTCGAGTTCAGGCCAATATGAGTGTGGCTGGACATGGGTGGAGATGGGTGGACATGGGTAGAGATGATTACCCATGAAGAGTGGCCTGTAACTTTGCTCCTGTTGGGAATAACTCAGCACAATATAAACATTTCTTGTTCATTATGATATCCTTGAGTAGAAAAAGCCCTTTAAAGTCCTCAGAAAAATTGATTTCTCAAGTTCAAGCCAATATGATTGTGGGTGGACATGGGTGGAGATGATCACCCATGAAGAGTGGCCTGTAACTTTGCTCCTGTTGGGAATAACTCAGCACAAAATGAACATTTTTTGTTCATTATGATATCCTTGAGTAGAAAAAGCCCTTTAAAGTCCTCAGAAAAATTGATTTCTCAAGTTCAGGCCAATATGAGTGTGGCTGGACATGGGTGGAGATGATTACCCATGAAGTGTGGCCTGTAACTTTGCTCCTGTTGGGAATAACTCAGCACAATATAAACATTTCTTGTTCATTATGATATCCTTGAGTAGAAAAAGCCCTTTAAAGTCCTCAGAAAAATTTATTTTTCGAGTTCAGGCCAATATGAGTGTGGCTGGACATGGGTGGAGATGGGTGGACATGGGTAGAGATGATTACCCATGAAGAGTGGCCTGTAACTTTGCTCCTGTTGGGAATAACTCAGCACAATATAAACATTTCTTGTTCATTATGATATCCTTGAGTAGAAAAAGCCCTTTAAAGTCCTCAGAAAAATTGATTTCTCAAGTTCAGGCCAATATGAGTGTGGCTGGACATGGGTGGAGATGATTACCCATGAAGTGTGGCCTGTAACTTTGCTCCTGTTGGGAATAACTCAGCACAATATAAACATTTCTTGTTCATTATGATATCCTTGAGTAGAAAAAGCCCTTTAAAGTCCTCAGAAAAATTGATTTCTCAAGTTCAGGCCAATATGATTGTGGGTGGACATGGGTGGAGATGATCACCCATGAAGAGTGGCCTGTAACTTTGCTCCTGTTGGGAATAACTCAGCACAATATGAACATTTTTTGTTCATTATGATATCCTTGAGTAGAAAAAGCCCTTTAAAGTCCTCAGAAAAATTGATTTCTCAAGTTCAGGCCAATATGAGTGTGGCTGGACATGGGTGGAGATGATTACCCATGAAGTGTGGCCTGTAACTTTGCTCCTGTTGGGAATAACTCAGCACAATATAAACATTTCTTGTTCATTATGATATCCTTGAGTAGAAAAAGCCCTTTAAAGTCCTCAGAAAAATTGATTTCTCAAGTTCAGGCCAATATGATTGTGGGTGGACATGGGTGGAGATGATCACCCATGAAGAGTGGCCTGTAACTTTGCTCCTGTTGGGAATAACTCAGCACAATATGAACATTTTTTGTTCATTATGATATCCTTGAGTAGAAAAAGCCCTTTAAAGTCCTCAGAAAAATTGATTTCTCAAGTTCAGGCCAATATGAGTGTGGCTGGACATGGGTGGAGATGATTACCCATGAAGTGTGGCCTGTAACTTTGCTCCTGTTGGGAATAACTCAGCACAATATAAACATTTCTTGTTCATTATGATATCCTTGAGTAGAAAAAGCCCTTTAAAGTCCTCAGAAAAATTTATTTTTCGAGTTCAGGCCAATATGAGTGTGGGTGGACATGGGTGGAGATGGGTGGACATGGGTAGAGATGATTACCCATCAAGAGTGGCCTGTAACTTTGCTCCTGTTGGGAATAACTCAGCACAATATAAACATTTCTTGTTCATTATGATATCCTTGAGTAGAAAAAGCCCTTTAAAGTCCTCAGAAAAATTTATTTTTCGAGTTCAGGCCAATATGAGTGTGGGTGGACATGGGTGGAGATGGGTGGACATGGGTAGAGATGATTACCCATGAAGAGTGGCCTGTAACTTTGCTCCTGTTGGGAATAACTCAGCACAATATAAACATTTCTTGTTCATTATGATATCCTTGAGTAGAAAAAGCCCTTTAAAGTCCTTAGAAAAATTGATTTTTCAAGTTCAGGCCAATATGATTGTGGGTGGACATGGGTGGAGATGATTACCCATGAAGAGTGGCCTGTAACTTTGCTCCTGTTGGGAATAACTCAGCACAATATAAACATTTTTTGTTCATTATGATATCCTTGAGTAGAAAAAGCCCTTTAAAGTCCTCAGAAAAATTGATTTCTCAAGTTCAGGCCAATATGAGTGTGGGTGGACATGGGTGGAGATGGGTGGACATGGGTAGAGATGATTACCCATGAAGAGTGGCCTGTAACTTTGCTCCTGTTGGGAATAACTCAGCACAATATAAACATTTCTTGTTCATTATGATATCCTTGAGTAGAAAAAGCCCTTTAAAGTCCTTAGAAAAATTGATTTTTCAAGTTCAGGCCAATATGATTGTGGGTGGACATGGGTGGAGATGATTACCCATGAAGAGTGGCCTGTAACTTTGCTCCTGTTGGGAATAACTCAGCACAATATAAACATTTCTTGTTCATTATGATATCCTTGAGTAGAAAAAGCCCTTTAAAGTCCTTAGAAAAATTGATTTTTCAAGTTCAGGCCAATATGATTGTGGGTGGACATGGGTGGAGATGATTACCCATGAAGAGTGGCCTGTAACTTTGCTCCTGTTGGGAATAACTCAGCACAATATAAACATTTCTTGTTCATTATGATATCCTTGAGTAGAAAAAGCCCTTTTAAGTCCTCAGAAAAATTTATTTTTCGAGTTCAGGCCAATATGAGTGTGGGTGGTCATGGGTGGAGATGGGTGGACATGGGTAGAGATGATTACCCATGAAGAGTGGCCTGTAACTTTGCTCCTGTTGGGAATAACTCAGCACAATATAAACATTTCTTGTTCATTATGATATCCTTGAGTAGAAAAAGCCCTTTAAAGTCCTCAGAAAAATTTATTTTTCGAGTTCAGGCCAATATGAGTGTGGGTGGACATGGGTGGAGATGGGTGGACATGGGTAGAGATGATTACCCATGAAGAGTGGCCTGTAACTTTGCTCCTGTTGGGAATAACTTAGCACAATATAAACATTTCTTGTTCATTATGATATCCTTGAGTAGAAAAAGCCCTTTAAAGTCCTCAGAAAAATTGATTTCTCAAGTTCAGGCCAATATGATTGTGGGTGGACATGGGTGGAGATGATTACCCATGAAGAGTGGCCTGTAACTTTGCTCCTGTTGGGAATAACTCAGCACAATATAAACATTTTTTGTTCATTATGATATCCTTGAGTAGAAAAAGCCCTTTAAAGTCCTCAGAAAAATTGATTTCTCAAGTTCAGGCCAATATGAGTGTGGCTGGACATGGGTGGAGATGATTACCCATGAAGTGTGGCCTGTAACTTTGCTCCTGTTGGGAATAACTCAGCACAATATAAACATTTTTTGTTCATTATGATATCCTTGAGTAGAAAAAGCCCTTTAAAGTCCTCAGAAAAATTGATTTCTCAAGTTCAGGCCAATATGATTGTGGGTGGACATGGGTGGAGATGGGTGGACATGGGTAGAGATGATTACCCATGAAGAGTGGCCTGTAACTTTGCTCCTGTTGGGAATAACTCAGCACAATATACACATTTTTTGTTCATTATGATATCCTTGAGTAGAAAAAGCCCTTTAAAGTCCTCAGAAAAATTGATTTCTCAAGTTCAGGCCAATATGATTGTGGGTGGACATGGGTGGAGATGGGTGGACATGGGTAGAGATGATTACCCATGAAGAGTGGCCTGTAACTTTGCTCCTGTTGGGAATAACTCAGCACAATATACACATTTTTTGTTCATTATGATATCCTTGAGTAGAAAAAGCCCTTTAAAGTCCTCAGACAAATTGATTTCTCAAGTTCAGGCCAATATGATTGTGGGTGGACATGGGTGGAGATGGGTGGACATGGGTAGAGATGATTACCCATGAAGAGTGGCCTGTAACTTTGCTCCTGTTGGGAATAACTCAGCACAATATAAACATTTTTTGTTCATTATGATATCCTTGAGTAGAAAAAGCCCTTTAAAGTCCTCAGAAAAATTGATTTCTCAAGTTCAGGCCAATATGATTGTGGGTGGACATGGGTGGAGATGGGTGGACATGGGTAGAGATGATTACCCATTAAGTGTGGCCTGTAACTTTGCTCCTGTTGGGAATAACTCAGCACAATACAAACATTTCTTGTTCATTATGATATCCTTGAGTAGAAAAGGCCCTTTAAAGTCCTCAGAAAAATTTATTTTTCGAGTTCAGGCCAATATGAGTGTGGCTGGACATGGGTGGAGATGGGTGGACATGGGTAGAGATGATTACCCATGAAGAGTGGCCTGTAACTTTGCTCCTGTTGGGAATAACTCAGCACAATCTAAACATTTTTTGTTCATTATGATATCCTTGAGTAGAAAAAGCCCTTTAAAGTCCTCAGAAAAATTGATTTCTCAAGTTCAGGCCAATATGAGTGTGGCTGGACATGGGTGGAGATGATTACCCATGAAGAGTGGCCTGTAACTTTGCTCCTGTTGGGAATAACTCAGCACAATATAAACATTTTTTGTTCATTATGATATCCTTGAGTAGAAAAAGCCCTTTAAAGTCCTCAGAAAAATTGATTTCTCAAGTTCAGGCCAATATGAGTGTGGCTGGACATGGGTGGAGATGGGTGGACATGGGTAGAGATTATTACCCATGAAGAGTGGCCTGTAACTTTGCTCCTGTTGGGAATAACTCAGCACAATCTAAACATTTTTTGTTCATTATGATATCCTTGAGTAGAAAAAGCCCTTTAAAGTCCTCAGAAAAATTGATTTCTCAAGTTCAGGCCAATATGAGTGTGGCTGGACATGGGTGGAGATGATTACCCATGAAGAGTGGCCTGTAACTTTGCTCCTGTTGGGAATAACTCAGCACAATATAAACATTTCTTGTTCATTATGATATCCTTGAGTAGAAAAAGCCCTTTAAAGTCCTCAGAAAAATTTATTTTTCGAGTTCAGGCCAATATGAGTGTGGCTGGACATGGGTGGAGATGGGTGGACATGGGTAGAGATGATTACCCATGAAGAGTGGCCTGTAACTTTGCTCCTGTTGGGAATAACTCAGCACAATATAAACATTTCTTGTTCATTATGATATCCTTGAGTAGAAAAAGCCCTTTAAAGTCCTCAGAAAAATTGATTTCTCAAGTTCAAGCCAATATGATTGTGGGTGGACATGGGTGGAGATGATCACCCATGAAGAGTGGCCTGTAACTTTGCTCCTGTTGGGAATAACTCAGCACAAAATGAACATTTTTTGTTCATTATGATATCCTTGAGTAGAAAAAGCCCTTTAAAGTCCTCAGAAAAATTGATTTCTCAAGTTCAGGCCAATATGAGTGTGGCTGGACATGGGTGGAGATGATTACCCATGAAGTGTGGCCTGTAACTTTGCTCCTGTTGGGAATAACTCAGCACAATATAAACATTTCTTGTTCATTATGATATCCTTGAGTAGAAAAAGCCCTTTAAAGTCCTCAGAAAAATTTATTTTTCGAGTTCAGGCCAATATGAGTGTGGCTGGACATGGGTGGAGATGGGTGGACATGGGTAGAGATGATTACCCATGAAGAGTGGCCTGTAACTTTGCTCCTGTTGGGAATAACTCAGCACAATATAAACATTTCTTGTTCATTATGATATCCTTGAGTAGAAAAAGCCCTTTAAAGTCCTCAGAAAAATTGATTTCTCAAGTTCAGGCCAATATGATTGTGGGTGGACATGGGTGGAGATGATTACCCATGAAGAGTGGCCTGTAACTTTGCTCCTGTTGGGAATAACTCAGCACAATATAAACATTTTTCGTTCATTATGATATCCTTGAGTAGAAAAAGCCCTTTAAAGTCCTCAGAAAAATTGATTTCTCAAGTTCAGGCCAATATGAGTGTGGCTGGACATGGGTGGAGATGATTACCCATGAACTGTGGCCTGTAACTTTGCTCCTGTTGGGAATAACTCAGCACAATATAAACATTTCTTGTTCATTATGATATCCTTGAGTAGAAAAAGCCCTTTAAAGTCCTCAGAAAAATTGATTTCTCAAGTTCAGGCCAATATGATTGTGGGTGGACATGGGTGGAGATGATCACCCATGAAGAGTGGCCTGTAACTTTGCTCCTGTTGGGAATAACTCAGCACAATATGAACATTTTTTGTTCATTATGATATCCTTGAGTAGAAAAAGCCCTTTAAAGTCCTCAGAAAAATTGATTTCTCAAGTTCAGGCCAATATGAGTGTGGCTGGACATGGGTGGAGATGATTACCCATGAAGTGTGGCCTGTAACTTTGCTCCTGTTGGGAATAACTCAGCACAATATAAACATTTCTTGTTCATTTTGATATCCTTGAGTAGAAAAAGCCCTTTAAAGTCCTCAGAAAAATTTATTTTTCGAGTTCAGGCCAATATGAGTGTGGCTGGACATGGGTGGAGATGGGTGGACATGGGTAGAGATGATTACCCATGAAGAGTGGCCTGTAACTTTGCTCCTGTTGGGAATAACTCAGCACAATATAAACATTTCTTGTTCATTATGATATCCTTGAGTAGAAAAATCCCTTTAAAGTCCTCAGAAAAATTGATTTCTCAAGTTCAGGCCAATATGATTGTGGGTGGACATGGGTGGAGATGATTACCCATGAAGAGTGGCCTGTAACTTTGCTCCTGTTGGGAATAACTCAGCACAATATAAACATTTTTTGTTCATTATGATATCCTTGAGTAGAAAAAGCCCTTTAAAGTCCTCAGAAAAATTGATTTCTAAAGTTCAGGCCAATATGAGTGTGGCTGGACATGGGTGGAGATGATTACCCATGAAGTGTGGCCTGTAACTTTGCTCCTGTTGGGAATAACTCAGCACAATATAAACATTTCTTGTTCATTATGATATCCTTGAGTAGAAAAAGCCCTTTAAAGTCCTCAGAAAACTTGATTTCTCAAGTTCAGGCCAATATGATTGTGGGTGGACATGGGTGGAGATGATTACCCATGAAGAGTGGCCTGTAACTTTGCTCCTGTTGGGAATAACTCAGCACAATATAAACATTTTTTGTTCATTATGATATCCTTGAGTAGAAAAAGCCCTTTAAAGTCCTCAGAAAAATTGATTTCTCAAGTTCAGGCCAATATGAGTGTGGCTGGACATGGGTGGAGATGATTACCCATGAAGTGTGGCCTGTAACTTTGCTCCTGTTGGGAATAACTCAGCACAATATAAACATTTCTTGTTCATTATGATATCCTTGAGTAGAAAAAGCCCTTTTAAGTCCTCAGAAAAATTTATTTTTCGAGTTCAGGCCAATATGAGTGTGGCTGGACATGGGTGGAGATGGGTGGACATGGGTAGAGATGATTACCCATGAAGAGTGGCCTGTAACTTTGCTTCTGTTGGGAATAACTCAGCACAATATAAACATTTCTTGTTCATTATGATATCCTTGAGTAGAAAAAGCCCTTTAAAGTCCTCAGAAAAATTGATTTCTCAAGTTCAGGCCAATATGATTGTGGGTGGACATGGGTGGAGATGATTACCCATGAAGTGTGGCCTGTAACTTTGCTCCTGTTGGGAATAACTCAGCACAATATAAACATTTCTTGTTCATTATGATATCCTTGAGTAGAAAAAGCCCTTTAAAGTCCTCAGAAAAATTTATTTTTCGAGTTCAGGCCAATATGAGTGTGGCTGGACATGGGTGGAGATGGGTGGACATGGGTAGAGATGATTACCCATGAAGAGTGGCCTGTAACTTTGCTCCTGTTGGGAATAACTCAGCACAATATAAACATTTCTTGTTCATTATGATATCCTTAAGTAGAAAAAGCCCTTTAAAGTCCTCAGAAAAATTGATTTCTCAAGTTCAGGCCAATATGATTGTGGGTGGACATGGGTGGAGATGATTACCCATGAAGTGTGGCCTGTAACTTTGCTCCTGTTGGGAATAACTCAGCACAATATAAACATTTCTTGTTCATTATGATATCCTTGAGTAGAAAAAGCCCTTTAAAGTCCTCAGAAAAATTTATTTTTCGAGTTCAGGCCAATATGAGTGTGGCTGGACATGGGTGGAGATGGGTGGACATGGGTAGAGATGATTACCCATGAAGAGTGGCCTGTAACTTTGCTCCTGTTGGGAATAACTCAGCACAATATAAACATTTCTTGTTCATTATGATATCCTTGAGTAGAAAAAGCCCTTTAAAGTCCTTAGAAAAATTGATTTCTCAAGTTCAGGCCAATATGATTGTGGGTGGACATGGGTGGAGATGATTACCCATGAAGTGTGGCCTGTAACTTTGCTCCTGTTGGGAATAACTCAGCACAATATAAACATTTCTTGTTCATTATGATATCCTTGAGTAGAAAAAGCCCTTTAAAGTCCTCAGAAAAATTTATTTTTCGAGTTCAGGCCAATATGAGTGTGGGTGGACATGGGTGGAGATGGGTGGACATGGGTAGAGATGATTACCCATGAAGAGTGGCCTGTAACTTTGCTCCTGTTGGGAATAACTCAGCACAATATAAACATTTCTTGTTCATTATGATATCCTTGAGTAGAAAAAGCCCTTTAAAGTCCTCAGAAATAGTATATTACACTACAAGGGAAGAAAGTTGAAATTCCTGCCCTGTGTGATAAGATGCCCGAGGCGAAGCCGAGGGCATCATGACACAAAGGGTAGGGCTTTCAACTATCTTCCCGTGTGGTGTATACGATTTTTCTTTATACCTGGTCGAAAGTACGTTTATTAATTACATTTTTGAATACTATAAACAATACAACCACGTTCTGCCTTCAGCTGACAGGTCGGCCATGTTTTTTTTATTTGCTCCCTATTGACGCGCCTCTTTCGGACATACATAAAACTTTAATTTTTTTCCGTATCTCTTTTTTTTTTTGTTGCGTTTTTGATGCCTGCCCCGCGACATTTGAAAGCACGAGCGAAGCGAGTGCGTCTGGTCGGCGGGGGCAGGCATCAAAAACAAAACAAAAAAAAAGACATAATTATACTTATAAAAAATAAAAAATAAAAAAAAATTATTTTTTTTCGAAAGAAATAAATTTATGCCTATGAACAAGTTTTTTTTCCCTGCCAATAAAAAATATATAAATGAATACATAAACTTTCAATAATTAACCTCGCCTCTGCATCAAAATCTTTTATCACCTCATCCTCGTCCATAAAGTCATCAGATGATACTTTTTCAGTCATTTTATTATTGCAAGTACACTGTTTACTTAAAATATCACAAACAACGAGACACAAAAACACTGACATATATATAAATAAAGCAACGATCTATGATGTTATCGTCAAAAATTTTATTGATAAAGTGGTAGACGTTCAGTAGATGGCAGCAGCCGGCTGTTTCCGTAGGCACGAAAAAATTTTTTGCTCCCGGCGATATAAGTGGGGCGCGTGTAACTCCACCAGGAGAGGGAAATGAGACTTTAGGCCTTAAAATTAGGGAGGGAAGTGCGTACTTTCGACTAAGGGATAAAGAAAAATTTATTTTTCGAGTTCAGGCCAATATGAGTGTGGGTGGACATGGGTGGAGATGGGTGGACATGGGTAGAGATGATTACCCATGAAGAGTGGCCTGTAACTTTGCTCCTGTTGGGAATAACTCAGCACAATATAAACATTTCTTGTTCATTATGATATCCTTGAGTAGAAAAAGCCCTTTAAAGTCCTCAGAAAAATTGATTTCTCAAGTTCAGGCCAATATGAGTGTGGCTGGACATGGGTGGAGATGATTACCCATGAAGTGTGGCCTGTAACTTTGCTCCTGTTGGGAATAACTCAGCACAATATAAACATTTCTTGTTCATTATGATATCCTTGAGTAGAAAAAGCCCTTTAAAGTCCTCAGAAAAATTTATTTTTCGAGTTCAGGCCAATATGAGTGTGGGTGGACATGGGTGGAGATGGGTGGACATGGGTAGAGATGATTACCCACGAAGAGTGGCCTGTAACTTTGCTCCTGTTGGGAATAACTCAGCACAATATAAACATTTCTTGTTCATTATGATATCCTTGAGTAGAAAAAGCCCTTTAAAGTCCTCAGAAAAATTTATTTTTCGAGTTCAGGCCAATATGAGTGTGGGTGGACATGGGTGGAGATGGGTGGACATGGGTAGAGATGATTACCCATGAAGAGTGGCCTGTAACTTTGCTCCTGTTGGGAATAACTCAGCACAATATAAACATTTCTTGTTCATTATGATATCCTTGAGTAGAAAAAGCCCTTTAAAGTCCTCAGAAAAATTTATTTTTCGAGTTCAGGCCAATATGAGTGTGGGTGGACATGGGTGGAGATGGGTGGACATGGGTAGAGATGATTACCCATCAAGAGTGGCCTGTAACTTTGCTCCTGTTGGGAATAACTCAGCACAATATAAACATTTCTTGTTCATTATGATATCCTTGAGTAGAAAAAGCCCTTCAAAGTCCTCAGAAAAATTTATTTTTCGAGTTCAGGCCAATATGAGTGTGGGTGGACATGGGTGGAGATGGGTGGACATGGGTAGAGATGATTACCCATGAAGAGTGGCCTGTAACTTTGCTCCTGTTGGGAATAACTCAGCACAATATAAACATTTCTTGTTCATTATGATATCCTTGAGTAGAAAAAGCCCTTTAAAGTCCTTAGAAAAATTGATTTTTCAAGTTCAGGCCAATATGATTGTGGGTGGACATGGGTGGAGATGATTACCCATGAAGTGTGGCCTGTAACTTTGCTCCTGTTGGGAATAACTCAGCACAATATAAACATTTCTTGTTCATTATGATATCCTTGAGTAGAAAAAGCCCTTTTAAGTCCTCAGAAAAATTTATTTTTCGAGTTCAGGCCAATATGAGTGTGGGTGGACATGGGTGGAGATGGGTGGACATGGGTAGAGATGATTACCCATGAAGAGTGGCCTGTAACTTTGCTCCTGTTGGGAATAACTCAGCACAATATAAACATTTCTTGTTCATTATGATATCCTTGAGTAGAAAAAGCCCTTTAAAGTCCTCAGAAAAATTTATTTTTCGAGTTCAGGCCAATATGAGTGTGGGTGGACATGGGTGGAGATGGGTGGACATGGGTAGAGATGATTACCCATGAAGAGTGGCCTGTAACTTTGCTCCTGTTGGGAATAACTCAGCACAATATAAACATTTCTTGTTCATTATGATATCCTTGAGTAGAAAAAGCCCTTTAAAGTCCTCAGAAAAATTGATTTCTCAAGTTCAGGCCAATATGATTGTGGGTGGACATGGGTGGAGATGATTACCCATGAAGAGTGGCCTGTAACTTTGCTCCTGTTGGGAATAACTCAGCACAATATAAACATTTTTTGTTCATTATGATATCCTTGAGTAGAAAAAGCCCTTTAAAGTCCTCAGAAAAATTGATTTCTCAAGTTCAGGCCAATATGAGTGTGGCTGGACATGGGTGGAGATGATTACCCATGAAGTGTGGCCTGTAACTTTGCTCCTGTTGGGAATAACTCAGCACAATATAAACATTTTTTGTTCATTATGATATCCTTGAGTAGAAAAAGCCCTTTAAAGTCCTTAGAAAAATTGATTTTTCAAGTTCAGGCCAATATGATTGTGGGTGGACATGGGTGGAGATGGGTGGACATGGGTAGAGATGATTACCCATGAAGAGTGGCCTGTAACTTTGCTCCTGTTGGGAATAACTCAGCACAATATACACATTTTTTGTTCATTATGATATCCTTGAGTAGAAAAAGCCCTTTAAAGTCCTCAGAAAAATTGATTTCTCAAGTTCAGGCCAATATGATTGTGGGTGGACATGGGTGGAGATGGGTGGACATGGGTAGAGATGATTACCCATGAAGAGTGGCCTGTAACTTTGCTCCTGTTGGGAATAACTCAGCACAATATACACATTTTTTGTTCATTATGATATCCTTGAGTAGAAAAAGCCCTTTAAAGTCCTCAGAAAAATTGATTTCTCAAGTTCAGGCCAATATGATTGTGGGTGGACATGGGTGGAGATGGGTGGACATGGGTAGAGATGATTACCCATGAAGAGTGGCCTGTAACTTTGCTCCTGTTGGGAATAACTCAGCACAATATACACATTTTTTGTTCATTATGATATCCTTGAGTAGAAAAAGCCCTTTAAAGTCCTCAGAAAAATTGATTTCTCAAGTTCAGGCCAATATGATTGTGGGTGGACATGGGTGGAGATGGGTGGACATGGGTAGAGATGATTACCCATGAAGAGTGGCCTGTAACTTTGCTCCTGTTGGGAATAACTCAGCACAATATAAACATTTTTTGTTCATTATGATATCCTTGAGTAGAAAAAGCCCTTTAAAGTCCTCAGAAAAATTGATTTCTCAAGTTCAGGCCAATATGATTGTGGGTGGACATGGGTGGAGATGGGTGGACATGGGTAGAGATGATTACCCATTAAGTGTGGCCTGTAACTTTGCTCCTGTTGGGAATAACTCAGCACAATATAAACATTTCTTGTTCATTATGATATCCTTGAGTAGAAAAGGCCCTTTAAAGTCCTCAGAAAAATTTATTTTTCGAGTTCAGGCCAATATGAGTGTGGCTGGACATGGGTGGAGATGGGTGGACATGGGTAGAGATGATTACCCATGAAGAGTGGCCTGTAACTTTGCTCCTGTTGGGAATAACTCAGCACAATCTAAACATTTTTTGTTCATTATGATATCCTTGAGTAGAAAAAGCCCTTTAAAGTCCTCAGAAAAATTGATTTCTCAAGTTCAGGCCAATATGAGTGTGGCTGGACATGGGTGGAGATGATTACCCATGAAGAGTGGCCTGTAACTTTGCTCCTGTTGGGAATAACTCAGCACAATATAAACATTTTTTGTTCATTATGATATCCTTGAGTAGAAAAAGCCCTTTAAAGTCCTCAGAAAAATTGATTTCTCAAGTTCAGGCCAATATGAGTGTGGCTGGACATGGGTGGAGATGGGTGGACATGGGTAGAGATGATTACCCATGAAGAGTGGCCTGTAACTTTGCTCCTGTTGGGAATAACTCAGCACAATCTAAACATTTTTTGTTCATTATGATATCCTTGAGTAGAAAAAGCCCTTTAAAGTCCTCAGAAAAATTGATTTCTCAAGTTCAGGCCAATATGAGTGTGGCTGGACATGGGTGGAGATGATTACCCATGAAGAGTGGCCTGTAACTTTGCTCCTGTTGGGAATAACTCAGCACAATATAAACATTTTTTGTTCATTATGATATCCTTGAGTAGAAAAAGCCCTTTAAAGTCCTCAGAAAAATTGATTTCTCAAGTTCAGGCCAATATGAGTGTGGCTGGACATGGGTGGAGATGATTACCCATGAAGAGTGGCCTGTAACTTTGCTCCTGTTGGGAATAACTCAGCACAATATAAACATTTCTTGTTCATTATGATATCCTTGAGTAGAAAAAGCCCTTTAAAGTCCTCAGAAAAATTTATTTTTCGAGTTCAGGCCAATATGAGTGTGGCTGGACATGGGTGGAGATGGGTGGACATGGGTAGAGATGATTACCCATGAAGAGTGGCCTGTAACTTTGCTCCTGTTGGGAATAACTCAGCACAATATAAACATTTCTTGTTCATTATGATATCCTTGAGTAGAAAAAGCCCTTTAAAGTCCTCAGAAAAATTGATTTCTCAAGTTCAAGCCAATATGATTGTGGGTGGACATGGGTGGAGATGATCACCCATGAAGAGTGGCCTGTAACTTTGCTCCTGTTGGGAATAACTCAGCACAAAATGAACATTTTTTGTTCATTATGATATCCTTGAGTAGAAAAAGCCCTTTAAAGTCCTCAGAAAAATTGATTTCTCAAGTTCAGGCCAATATGAGTGTGGCTGGACATGGGTGGAGATGATTACCCATGAAGTGTGGCCTGTAACTTTGCTCCTGTTGGGAATAACTCAGCACAATATAAACATTTCTTGTTCATTATGATATCCTTGAGTAGAAAAAGCCCTTTAAAGTCCTCAGAAAAATTTATTTTTCGAGTTCAGGCCAATATGAGTGTGGCTGGACATGGGTGGAGATGGGTGGACATGGGTAGAGATGATTACCCATGAAGAGTGGCCTGTAACTTTGCTCCTGTTGGGAATAACTCAGCACAATATAAACATTTCTTGTTCATTATGATATCCTTGAGTAGAAAAAGCCCTTTAAAGTCCTCAGAAAAATTGATTTCTCAAGTTCAGGCCAATATGATTGTGGGTGGACATGGGTGGAGATGATTACCCATGAAGAGTGGCCTGTAACTTTGCTCCTGTTGGGAATAACTCAGCACAATATAAACATTTTTCGTTCATTATGATATCCTTGAGTAGAAAAAGCCCTTTAGAGTCCTCAGAAAAATTGATTTCTCAAGTTCAGGCCAATATGAGTGTGGCTGGACATGGGTGGAGATGATTACCCATGAAGTGTGGCCTGTAACTTTGCTCCTGTTGGGAATAACTCAGCACAATATAAACATTTCTTGTTCATTATGATATCCTTGAGTAGAAAAAGCCCTTTAAAGTCCTCAGAAAAATTGATTTCTCAAGTTCAGGCCAATATGATTGTGGGTGGACATGGGTGGAGATGATCACCCATGAAGAGTGGCCTGTAACTTTGCTCCTGTTGGGAATAACTCAGCACAATATGAACATTTTTTGTTCATTATGATATCCTTGAGTAGAAAAAGCCCTTTAAAGTCCTCAGAAAAATTGATTTCTCAAGTTCAGGCCAATATGAGTGTGGCTGGACATGGGTGGAGATGATTACCCATGAAGTGTGGCCTGTAACTTTGCTCCTGTTGGGAATAACTCAGCACAATATAAACATTTCTTGTTCATTATGATATCCTTGAGTAGAAAAAGCCCTTTAAAGTCCTCAGAAAAATTTATTTTTCGAGTTCAGGCCAATATGAGTGTGGCTGGACATGGGTGGAGATGGGTGGACATGGGTAGAGATGATTACCCATGAAGAGTGGCCTGTAACTTTGCTCCTGTTGGGAATAACTCAGCACAATATAAACATTTCTTGTTCATTATGATATCCTTGAGTAGAAAAATCCCTTTAAAGTCCTCAGAAAAATTGATTTCTCAAGTTCAGGCCAATATGATTGTGGGTGGACATGGGTGGAGATGATTACCCATGAAGAGTGGCCTGTAACTTTGCTCCTGTTGGGAATAACTCAGCACAATATAAACATTTTTTGTTCATTATGATATCCTTGAGTAGAAAAAGCCCTTTAAAGTCCTCAGAAAAATTGATTTCTAAAGTTCAGGCCAATATGAGTGTGGCTGGACATGGGTGGAGATGATTACCCATGAAGTGTGGCCTGTAACTTTGCTCCTGTTGGGAATAACTCAGCACAATATAAACATTTCTTGTTCATTATGATATCCTTGAGTAGAAAAAGCCCTTTAAAGTCCTCAGAAAACTTGATTTCTCAAGTTCAGGCCAATATGATTGTGGGTGGACATGGGTGGAGATGATTACCCATGAAGAGTGGCCTGTAACTTTGCTCCTGTTGGGAATAACTCAGCACAATATAAACATTTCTTGTTCATTATGATATCCTTGAGTAGAAAAAGCCCTTTAAAGTCCTCAGAAAAATTGATTTCTCAAGTTCAGGCCAATATGAGTGTGGCTGGACATGGGTGGAGATGGGTGGACATGGGTAGAGATGATTACCCATGAAGAGTGGCCTGTAACTTTGCTCCTGTTGGGAATAACTCAGCACAATATAAACATTTCTTGTTCATTATGATATCCTTGAGTAGAAAAAGCCCTTTAAAGTCCTCAGAAAACTTGATTTCTCAAGTTCAGGCCAATATGATTGTGGGTGGACATGGGTGGAGATGATTACCCATGAAGAGTGGCCTGTAACTTTGCTCCTGTTGGGAATAACTCAGCACAATATAAACATTTCTTGTTCATTATGATATCCTTGAGTAGAAAAAGCCCTTTAAAGTCCTCAGAAAAATTGATTTCTCAAGTTCAGGCCAATATGATTGTGGGTGGACATGGGTGGAGATGATTACCCATGAAGTGTGGCCTGTAACTTTGCTCCTGTTGGGAATAACTCAGCACAATATAAACATTTCTTGTTCATTATGATATCCTTGAGTAGAAAAAGCCCTTTAAAGTCCTCAGAAAAATTTATTTTTCGAGTTCAGGCCAATATGAGTGTGGGTGGACATGGGTGGAGATGGGTGGACATGGGTAGAGATGATTACCCATGAAGAGTGGCCTGTAACTTTGCTCCTGTTGGGAATAACTCAGCACAATATAAACATTTTTTGTTCATTATGATATCCTTGAGTAGAAAAAGCCCTTTAAAGTCCTCAGAAAAATTGATTTCTCAAGTTCAGGCCAATATGAGTGTGGCTGGACATGGGTGGAGATGATTACCCATGAAGTGTGGCCTGTAACTTTGCTCCTGTTGGGAATAACTCAGCACAATATAAACATTTCTTGTTCATTATGATATCCTTGAGTAGAAAAAGCCCTTTAAAGTCCTCAGAAAAATTTATTTTTCGAGTTCAGGCCAATATGAGTGTGGGTGGACATGGGTGGAGATGGGTGGACATGGGTAGAGATGATTACCCATGAAGAGTGGCCTGTAACTTTGCTCCTGTTGGGAATAACTCAGCACAATATAAACATTTCTTGTTCATTATGATATCCTTGAGTAGAAAAAGCCCTTTAAAGTCCTTAGAAAAATTGATTTCTCAAGTTCAGGCCAATATGATTGTGGGTGGACATGGGTGGAGATGATTACCCATGAAGTGTGGCCTGTAACTTTGCTCCTGTTGGGAATAACTCAGCACAATATAAACATTTCTTGTTCATTATGATATCCTTGAGTAGAAAAAGCCCTTTAAAGTCCTCAGAAAAATTTATTTTTCGAGTTCAGGCCAATATGAGTGTGGGTGGACATGGGTGGAGATGGGTGGACATGGGTAGAGATGATTACCCATGAAGAGTGGCCTGTAACTTTGCTCCTGTTGGGAATAACTCAGCACAATATAAACATTTCTTGTTCATTATGATATCCTTGAGTAGAAAAAGCCCTTTAAAGTCCTCAGAAAAATTTATTTTTCGAGTTCAGGCCAATATGAGTGTGGGTGGACATGGGTGGAGATGGGTGGACATGGGTAGAGATGATTACCCATGAAGAGTGGCCTGTAACTTTGCTCCTGTTGGGAATAACTCAGCACAATATAAACATTTCTTGTTCATTATGATATCCTTGAGTAGAAAAAGCCCTTTAAAGTCCTCAGAAAAATTTATTTTTCGAGTTCAGGCCAATATGAGTGTGGGTGGACATGGGTGGAGATGGGTGGACATGGGTAGAGATGATTACCCATGAAGAGTGGCCTGTAACTTTGCTCCTGTTGGGAATAACTCAGCACAATATAAACATTTTTTGTTCATTATGATATCCTTGAGTAGAAAAAGCCCTTTAAAGTCCTCAGAAAAATTTATTTTTCGAGTTCAGGCCAATATGAGTGTGGGTGGACATGGGTGGAGATGGGTGGACATGGGTAGAGATGATTACCCATGAAGAGTGGCCTGTAACTTTGCTCCTGTTGGGAATAACTCAGCACAATATAAACATTTTTTGTTCATTATGATATCCTTGAGTAGAAAAAGCCCTTTAAAGTCCTCAGAAAAATTGATTTCTCAAGTTCAGGCCAATATGAGTGTGGCTGGACATGGGTGGAGATGATTACCCATGAAGTGTGGCCTGTAACTTTGCTCCTGTTGGGAATAACTCAGCACAATATAAACATTTCTTGTTCATTATGATATCCTTGAGTAGAAAAAGCCCTTTAAAGTCCTCAGAAAAATTTATTTTTCGAGTTCAGGCCAATATGAGTGTGGGTGGACATGGGTGGAGATGGGTGGACATGGGTAGAGATGATTACCCATGAAGAGTGGCCTGTAACTTTGCTCCTGTTGGGAATAACTCAGCACAATATAAACATTTCTTGTTCATTATGATATCCTTGAGTAGAAAAAGCCCTTTAAAGTCCTTAGAAAAATTGATTTCTCAAGTTCAGGCCAATATGATTGTGGGTGGACATGGGTGGAGATGATTACCCATGAAGTGTGGCCTGTAACTTTGCTCCTGTTGGGAATAACTCAGCACAATATAAACATTTCTTGTTCATTATGATATCCTTGAGTAGAAAAAGCCCTTTAAAGTCCTCAGAAAAATTTATTTTTCGAGTTCAGGCCAATATGAGTGTGGGTGGACATGGGTGGAGATGGGTGGACATGGGTAGAGATGATTACCCATGAAGAGTGGCCTGTAACTTTGCTCCTGTTGGGAATAACTCAGCACAATATAAACATTTCTTGTTCATTATGATATCCTTGAGTAGAAAAAGCCCTTTAAAGTCCTCAGAAAAATTTATTTTTCGAGTTCAGGCCAATATGAGTGTGGGTGGACATGGGTGGAGATGGGTGGACATGGGTAGAGATGATTACCCATGAAGAGTGGCCTGTAACTTTGCTCCTGTTGGGAATAACTCAGCACAATATAAACATTTCTTGTTCATTATGATATCCTTGAGTAGAAAAAGCCCTTTAAAGTCCTTAGAAAAATTGATTTCTCAAGTTCAGGCCAATATGATTGTGGGTGGACATGGGTGGAGATGATTACCCATGAAGTGTGGCCTGTAACTTTGCTCCTGTTGGGAATAACTCAGCACAATATAAACATTTCTTGTTCATTATGATATCCTTGAGTAGAAAAAGCCCTTTAAAGTCCTCAGAAAAATTTATTTTTCGAGTTCAGGCCAATATGAGTGTGGGTGGACATGGGTGGAGATGGGTGGACATGGGTAGAGATGATTACCCATCAAGAGTGGCCTGTAACTTTGCTCCTGTTGGGAATAACTCAGCACAATATAAACATTTCTTGTTCATTATGATATCCTTGAGTAGAAAAAGCCCTTCAAAGTCCTCAGAAAAATTTATTTTTCGAGTTCAGGCCAATATGAGTGTGGGTGGACATGGGTGGAGATGGGTGGACATGGGTAGAGATGATTACCCATGAAGAGTGGCCTGTAACTTTGCTCCTGTTGGGAATAACTCAGCACAATATAAACATTTCTTGTTCATTATGATATCCTTGAGTAGAAAAAGCCCTTTAAAGTCCTTAGAAAAATTGATTTTTCAAGTTCAGGCCAATATGATTGTGGGTGGACATGGGTGGAGATGATTACCCATGAAGTGTGGCCTGTAACTTTGCTCCTGTTGGGATTAACTCAGCACAATATAAACATTTCTTGTTCATTATGATATCCTTGAGTAGAAAAAGCCCTTTAAAGTCCTCAGAAAAATTTATTTTTCGAGTTCAGGCCAATATGAGTGTGGGTGGACATGGGTGGAGATGGGTGGACATGGGTAGAGATGATTACCCATGAAGAGTGGCCTGTAACTTTGCTCCTGTTGGGAATAACTCAGCACAATATAAACATTTCTTGTTCATTATGATATCCTTGAGTAGAAAAAGCCCTTTAAAGTCCTCAGAAAAATTTATTTTTCGAGTTCAGGCCAATATGAGTGTGGGTGGACATGGGTGGAGATGGGTGGACATGGGTAGAGATGATTACCCATGAAGAGTGGCCTGTAACTTTGCTCCTGTTGGGAATAACTCAGCACAATATAAACATTTCTTGTTCATTATGATATCCTTGAGTAGAAAAAGCCCTTTAAAGTCCTCAGAAAAATTGATTTCTCAAGTTCAGGCCAATATGATTGTGGGTGGACATGGGTGGAGATGATTACCCATGAAGAGTGGCCTGTAACTTTGCTCCTGTTGGGAATAACTCAGCACAATATAAACATTTTTTGTTCATTATGATATCCTTGAGTAGAAAAAGCCCTTTAAAGTCCTCAGAAAAATTGATTTCTCAAGTTCAGGCCAATATGAGTGTGGCTGGACATGGGTGGAGATGATTACCCATGAAGTGTGGCCTGTAACTTTGCTCCTGTTGGGAATAACTCAGCACAATATAAACATTTTTTGTTCATTATGATATCCTTGAGTAGAAAAAGCCCTTTAAAGTCCTCAGAAAAATTGATTTCTCAAGTTCAGGCCAATATGATTGTGGGTGGACATGGGTGGAGATGGGTGGACATGGGTAGAGATGATTACCCATGAAGAGTGGCCTGTAACTTTGCTCCTGTTGGGAATAACTCAGCACAATATACACATTTTTTGTTCATTATGATATCCTTGAGTAGAAAAAGCCCTTTAAAGTCCTCAGAAAAATTGATTTCTCAAGTTCAGGCCAATATGATTGTGGGTGGACATGGGTGGAGATGATTACCCATTAAGTGTGGCCTGTAACTTTGCTCCTGTTGGGAATAACTCAGCACAATATAAACATTTCTTGTTCATTATGATATCCTTGAGTAGAAAAGGCCCTTTAAAGTCCTCAGAAAAATTTATTTTTCGAGTTCAGGCCAATATGAGTGTGGCTGGACATGGGTGGAGATGGGTGGACATGGGTAGAGATGATTACCCATGAAGAGTGGCCTGTAACTTTGCTCCTGTTGGGAATAACTCAGCACAATATAAACATTTTTTGTTCATTATGATATCCTTGAGTAGAAAAAGCCCTTTAAAGTCCTCAGAAAAATTGATTTCTCAAGTTCAGGCCAATATGAGTGTGGCTGGACATGGGTGGAGATGATTACCCATGAAGTGTGGCCTGTAACTTTGCTCCTGTTGGGAATAACTCAGCACAATATAAACATTTTTTGTTCATTATGATATCCTTGAGTAGAAAAAGCCCTTTAAAGTCCTCAGAAAAATTGATTTCTCAAGTTCAGGCCAATATGATTGTGGGTGGACATGGGTGGAGATGATTACCCATTAAGTGTGGCCTGTAACTTTGCTCCTGTTGGGAATAACTCAGCACAATATAAACATTTCTTGTTCATTATGATATCCTTGAGTAGAAAAAGCCCTTTAAAGTCCTCAGAAAAATTGATTTCTCAAGTTCAGGCCAATATGAGTGTGGCTGGACATGGGTGGAGATGATTACCCATGAAGAGTGGCCTGTAACTTTGCTCCTGTTGGGAATAACTCAGCACAATATAAACATTTTTTGTTCATTATGATATCCTTGAGTAGAAAAAGCCCTTTAAAGTCCTCAGAAAAATTGATTTCTCAAGTTCAGGCCAATATGAGTGTGGCTGGACATGGGTGGAGATGATTACCCATGAAGAGTGGCCTGTAACTTTGCTCCTGTTGGGAATAACTCAGCACAATCTAAACATTTTTTGTTCATTATGATATCCTTGAGTAGAAAAAGCCCTTTAAAGTCCTCAGAAAAATTGATTTCTCAAGTTCAGGCCAATATGAGTGTGGCTGGACATGGGTGGAGATGATTACCCATGAAGAGTGGCCTGTAACTTTGCTCCTGTTGGGAATAACTCAGCACAATATAAACATTTTTTGTTCATTATGATATCCTTGAGTAGAAAAAGCCCTTTAAAGTCCTCAGAAAAATTGATTTCTCAAGTTCAGGCCAATATGAGTGTGGCTGGACATGGGTGGAGATGATTACCCATGAAGAGTGGCCTGTAACTTTGCTCCTGTTGGGAATAACTCAGCACAATATAAACATTTCTTGTTCATTATGATATCCTTGAGTAGAAAAAGCCCTTTAAAGTCCTCAGAAAAATTTATTTTTCGAGTTCAGGCCAATATGAGTGTGGCTGGACATGGGTGGAGATGGGTGGACATGGGTAGAGATGATTACCCATGAAGAGTGGCCTGTAACTTTGCTCCTGTTGGGAATAACTCAGCACAATATAAACATTTCTTGTTCATTATGATATCCTTGAGTAGAAAAAGCCCTTTAAAGTCCTCAGAAAAATTGATTTCTCAAGTTCAGGCCAATATGATTGTGGGTGGACATGGGTGGAGATGATCACCCATGAAGAGTGGCCTGTAACTTTGCTCCTGTTGGGAATAACTCAGCACAAAATGAACATTTTTTGTTCATTATGATATCCTTGAGTAGAAAAAGCCCTTTAAAGTCCTCAGAAAAATTGATTTCTCAAGTTCAGGCCAATATGAGTGTGGCTGGACATGGGTGGAGATGATTACCCATGAAGTGTGGCCTGTAACTTTGCTCCTGTTGGGAATAACTCAGCACAATATAAACATTTCTTGTTCATTATGATATCCTTGAGTAGAAAAAGCCCTTTAAAGTCCTCAGAAAAATTTATTTTTCGAGTTCAGGCCAATATGAGTGTGGCTGGACATGGGTGGAGATGGGTGGACATGGGTAGAGATGATTACCCATGAAGAGTGGCCTGTAACTTTGCTCCTGTTGGGAATAACTCAGCACAATATAAACATTTCTTGTTCATTATGATATCCTTGAGTAGAAAAAGCCCTTTAAAGTCCTCAGAAAAATTGATTTCTCAAGTTCAGGCCAATATGATTGTGGGTGGACATGGGTGGAGATGATTACCCATGAAGAGTGGCCTGTAACTTTGCTCCTGTTGGGAATAACTCAGCACAATATAAACATTTTTCGTTCATTATGATATCCTTGAGTAGAAAAAGCCCTTTAAAGTCCTCAGAAAAATTGATTTCTCAAGTTCAGGCCAATATGAGTGTGGCTGGACATGGGTGGAGATGATTACCCATGAAGTGTGGCCTGTAACTTTGCTCCTGTTGGGAATAACTCAGCACAATATAAACATTTCTTGTTCATTATGATATCCTTGAGTAGAAAAAGCCCTTTAAAGTCCTCAGAAAAATTGATTTCTCAAGTTCAGGCCAATATGATTGTGGGTGGACATGGGTGGAGATGATCACCCATGAAGAGTGGCCTGTAACTTTGCTCCTGTTGGGAATAACTCAGCACAATATGAACATTTTTTGTTCATTATGATATCCTTGAGTAGAAAAAGCCCTTTAAAGTCCTCAGAAAAATTGATTTCTCAAGTTCAGGCCAATATGAGTGTGGCTGGACATGGGTGGAGATGATTACCCATGAAGTGTGGCCTGTAACTTTGCTCCCGTTGGGAATAACTCAGCTTAATATAAACATTTCTTGTTCATTATGATATCCTTGAGTAGAAAAAGCCCTTTAAAGTCCTCAGAAAAATTGATTTCTCAAGTTCAGGCCAATATGATTGTGGGTGGACATGGGTGGAGATGATTACCCATGAAGTGTGGCCTGTAACTTTGCTCCTGTTGGGAATAACTCAGCACAATATAAACATTTCTTGTTCATTATGATATCCTTGAGTAGAAAAAGCCCTTTAAAGTCCTCAGAAAAATTTATTTTTCGAGTTCAGGCCAATATGAGTGTGGCTGGACATGGGTGGAGATGGGTGGACATGGGTAGAGATGATTACCCATGAAGAGTGGCCTGTAACTTTGCTCCTGTTGGGAATAACTCAGCACAATATAAACATTTCTTGTTCATTATGATATCCTTGAGTAGAAAAATCCCTTTAAAGTCCTCAGAAAAATTGATTTCTCAAGTTCAGGCCAATATGATTGTGGGTGGACATGGGTGGAGATGATTACCCATGAAGAGTGGCCTGTAACTTTGCTCCTGTTGGGAATAACTCAGCACAATATAAACATTTCTTGTTCATTATGATATCCTTGAGTAGAAAAAGCCCTTTAAAGTCCTCAGAAAAATTGATTTCTCAAGTTCAGGCCAATATGAGTGTGGCTGGACATGGGTGGAGATGATTACCCATGAAGTGTGGCCTGTAACTTTGCTCCTGTTGGGAATAACTCAGCACAATATAAACATTTCTTGTTCATTATGATATCCTTGAGTAGAAAAAGCCCTTTAAAGTCCTCAGAAAAATTGATTTCTCAAGTTCAGGCCAATATGATTGTGGGTGGACATGGGTGGAGATGATTACCCATGAAGAGTGGCCTGTAACTTTGCTCCTGTTGGGAATAACTCAGCACAATATAAACATTTTTTGTTCATTATGATATCCTTGAGTAGAAAAAGCCCTTTAAAGTCCTCAGAAAAATTGATTTCTCAAGTTCAGGCCAATATGAGTGTGGCTGGACATGGGTGGAGATGATTACCCATGAAGTGTGGCCTGTAACTTTGCTCCTGTTGGGAATAACTCAGCACAATATAAACATTTCTTGTTCATTATGATATCCTTGAGTAGAAAAAGCCCTTTTAAGTCCTCAGAAAAATTTATTTTTCGAGTTCAGGCCAATATGAGTGTGGCTGGACATGGGTGGAGATGGGTGGACATGGGTAGAGATGATTACCCATGAAGAGTGGCCTGTAACTTTGCTCCTGTTGGGAATAACTCAGCACAATATAAACATTTCTTGTTCATTATGATATCCTTGAGTAGAAAAAGCCCTTTAAAGTCCTCAGAAAAATTGATTTCTCAAGTTCAGGCCAATATGATTGTGGGTGGACATGGGTGGAGATGATTACCCATGAAGAGTGGCCTGTAACTTTGCTCCTGTTGGGAATAACTCAGCACAATATAAACATTTTTTGTTCATTATGATATCCTTGAGTAGAAAAAGCCCTTTAAAGTCCTCAGAAAAATTGATTTCTCAAGTTCAGGCCAATATGAGTGTGGCTGGACATGGGTGGAGATGATTACCCATGAAGTGTGGCCTGTAACTTTGCTCCTGTTGGGAATAACTCAGCACAATATAAACATTTCTTGTTCATTATGATATCCTTGAGTAGAAAAAGCCCTTTAAAGTCCTCAGAAAAATTTATTTTTCGAGTTCAGGCCAATATGAGTGTGGCTGGACATGGGTGGAGATGGGTGGACATGGGTAGAGATGATTACCCATGAAGAGTGGCCTGTAACTTTGCTCCTGTTGGGAATAACTCAGCACAATATAAACATTTCTTGTTCATTATGATATCCTTGAGTAGAAAAAGCCCTTTAAAGTCCTCAGAAAAATTGATTTCTCAAGTTCAGGCCAATATGATTGTGGGTGGACATGGGTGGAGATGATTACCCATGAAGAGTGGCCTGTAACTTTGCTCCTGTTGGGAATAACTCAGCACAATATAAACATTTTTTGTTCATTATGATATCCTTGAGTAGAAAAAGCCCTTTAAAGTCCTCAGAAAAATTTATTTTTCGAGTTCAGGCCAATATGAGTGTGGGTGGACATGGGTGGAGATGGGTGGACATGGGTAGAGATGATTACCCATGAAGAGTGGCCTGTAACTTTGCTCCTGTTGGGAATAACTCAGCACAATATAAACATTTTTTGTTCATTATGATATCCTTGAGTAGAAAAAGCCCTTTAAAGTCCTCAGAAAAATTGATTTCTCAAGTTCAGGCCAATATGAGTGTGGCTGGACATGGGTGGAGATGATTACCCATGAAGTGTGGCCTGTAACTTTGCTCCTGTTGGGAATAACTCAGCACAATATAAACATTTCTTGTTCATTATGATATCCTTGAGTAGAAAAAGCCCTTTAAAGTCCTCAGAAAAATTTATTTTTCGAGTTCAGGCCAATATGAGTGTGGGTGGACATGGGTGGAGATGGGTGGACATGGGTAGAGATGATTACCCATGAAGAGTGGCCTGTAACTTTGCTCCTGTTGGGAATAACTCAGCACAATATAAACATTTCTTGTTCATTATGATATCCTTGAGTAGAAAAAGCCCTTTAAAGTCCTTAGAAAAATTGATTTCTCAAGTTCAGGCCAATATGATTGTGGGTGGACATGGGTGGAGATGATTACCCATGAAGTGTGGCCTGTAACTTTGCTCCTGTTGGGAATAACTCAGCACAATATAAACATTTCTTGTTCATTATGATATCCTTGAGTAGAAAAAGCCCTTTAAAGTCCTCAGAAAAATTTATTTTTCGAGTTCAGGCCAATATGAGTGTGGGTGGACATGGGTGGAGATGGGTGGACATGGGTAGAGATGATTACCCATGAAGAGTGGCCTGTAACTTTGCTCCTGTTGGGAATAACTCAGCACAATATAAACATTTCTTGTTCATTATGATATCCTTGAGTAGAAAAAGCCCTTTAAAGTCCTCAGAAAAATTTATTTTTCGAGTTCAGGCCAATATGAGTGTGGGTGGACATGGGTGGAGATGGGTGGACATGGGTAGAGATGATTACCCATGAAGAGTGGCCTGTAACTTTGCTCCTGTTGGGAATAACTCAGCACAATATAAACATTTCTTGTTCATTATGATATCCTTGAGTAGAAAAAGCCCTTTAAAGTCCTTAGAAAAATTGATTTCTCAAGTTCAGGCCAATATGATTGTGGGTGGACATGGGTGGAGATGATTACCCATGAAGTGTGGCCTGTAACTTTGCTCCTGTTGGGAATAACTCAGCACAATATAAACATTTCTTGTTCATTATGATATCCTTGAGTAGAAAAAGCCCTTTAAAGTCCTCAGAAAAATTTATTTTTCGAGTTCAGGCCAATATGAGTGTGGGTGGACATGGGTGGAGATGGGTGGACATGGGTAGAGATGATTACCCATCAAGAGTGGCCTGTAACTTTGCTCCTGTTGGGAATAACTCAGCACAATATAAACATTTCTTGTTCATTATGATATCCTTGAGTAGAAAAAGCCCTTCAAAGTCCTCAGAAAAATTTATTTTTCGAGTTCAGGCCAATATGAGTGTGGGTGGACATGGGTGGAGATGGGTGGACATGGGTAGAGATGATTACCCATGAAGAGTGGCCTGTAACTTTGCTCCTGTTGGGAATAACTCAGCACAATATAAACATTTCTTGTTCATTATGATATCCTTGAGTAGAAAAAGCCCTTTAAAGTCCTTAGAAAAATTGATTTTTCAAGTTCAGGCCAATATGATTGTGGGTGGACATGGGTGGAGATGATTACCCATGAAGTGTGGCCTGTAACTTTGCTCCTGTTGGGAATAACTCAGCACAATATAAACATTTCTTGTTCATTATGATATCCTTGAGTAGAAAAAGCCCTTTTAAGTCCTCAGAAAAATTTATTTTTCGAGTTCAGGCCAATATGAGTGTGGGTGGACATGGGTGGAGATGGGTGGACATGGGTAGAGATGATTACCCATGAAGAGTGGCCTGTAACTTTGCTCCTGTTGGGAATAACTCAGCACAATATAAACATTTCTTGTTCATTATGATATCCTTGAGTAGAAAAAGCCCTTTAAAGTCCTCAGAAAAATTTATTTTTCGAGTTCAGGCCAATATGAGTGTGGGTGGACATGGGTGGAGATGGGTGGACATGGGTAGAGATGATTACCCATGAAGAGTGGCCTGTAACTTTGCTCCTGTTGGGAATAACTCAGCACAATATAAACATTTCTTGTTCATTATGATATCCTTGAGTAGAAAAAGCCCTTTAAAGTCCTCAGAAAAATTGATTTCTCAAGTTCAGGCCAATATGATTGTGGGTGGACATGGGTGGAGATGATTACCCATGAAGAGTGGCCTGTAACTTTGCTCCTGTTGGGAATAACTCAGCACAATATAAACATTTTTTGTTCATTATGATATCCTTGAGTAGAAAAAGCCCTTTAAAGTCCTCAGAAAAATTGATTTCTCAAGTTCAGGCCAATATGAGTGTGGCTGGACATGGGTGGAGATGATTACCCATGAAGTGTGGCCTGTAACTTTGCTCCTGTTGGGAATAACTCAGCACAATATAAACATTTTTTGTTCATTATGATATCCTTGAGTAGAAAAAGCCCTTTAAAGTCCTCAGAAAAATTGATTTCTCAAGTTCAGGCCAATATGATTGTGGGTGGACATGGGTGGAGATGGGTGGACATGGGTAGAGATGATTACCCATGAAGAGTGGCCTGTAACTTTGCTCCTGTTGGGAATAACTCAGCACAATATACACATTTTTTGTTCATTATGATATCCTTGAGTAGAAAAAGCCCTTTAAAGTCCTCAGAAAAATTGATTTCTCAAGTTCAGGCCAATATGATTGTGGGTGGACATGGGTGGAGATGATTACCCATTAAGTGTGGCCTGTAACTTTGCTCCTGTTGGGAATAACTCAGCACAATATAAACATTTCTTGTTCATTATGATATCCTTGAGTAGAAAAGGCCCTTTAAAGTCCTCAGAAAAATTTATTTTTCGAGTTCAGGCCAATATGAGTGTGGCTGGACATGGGTGGAGATGGGTGGACATGGGTAGAGATGATTACCCATGAAGAGTGGCCTGTAACTTTGCTCCTGTTGGGAATAACTCAGCACAATATAAACATTTTTTGTTCATTATGATATCCTTGAGTAGAAAAAGCCCTTTAAAGTCCTCAGAAAAATTGATTTCTCAAGTTCAGGCCAATATGAGTGTGGCTGGACATGGGTGGAGATGATTACCCATGAAGTGTGGCCTGTAACTTTGCTCCTGTTGGGAATAACTCAGCACAATATAAACATTTTTTGTTCATTATGATATCCTTGAGTAGAAAAAGCCCTTTAAAGTCCTCAGAAAAATTGATTTCTCAAGTTCAGGCCAATATGATTGTGGGTGGACATGGGTGGAGATGATTACCCATTAAGTGTGGCCTGTAACTTTGCTCCTGTTGGGAATAACTCAGCACAATATAAACATTTCTTGTTCATTATGATATCCTTGAGTAGAAAAGGCCCTTTAAAGTCCTCAGAAAAATTTATTTTTCGAGTTCAGGCCAATATGAGTGTGGCTGGACATGGGTGGAGATGGGTGGACATGGGTAGAGATGATTACCCATGAAGAGTGGCCTGTAACTTTGCTCCTGTTGGGAATAACTCAGCACAATCTAAACATTTTTTGTTCATTATGATATCCTTGAGTAGAAAAAGCCCTTTAAAGTCCTCAGAAAAATTGATTTCTCAAGTTCAGACCAATATGAGTGTGGCTGGACATGGGTGGAGATGATTACCCATGAAGAGTGGCCTGTAACTTTGCTCCTGTTGGGAATAACTCAGCACAATATAAACATTTTTTGTTCATTATGATATCCTTGAGTAGAAAAAGCCCTTTAAAGTCCTCAGAAAAATTGATTTCTCAAGTTCAGGCCAATATGAGTGTGGCTGGACATGGGTGGAGATGATTACCCATGAAGAGTGGCCTGTAACTTTGCTCCTGTTGGGAATAACTCAGCACAATATAAACATTTCTTGTTCATTATGATATCCTTGAGTAGAAAAAGCCCTTTAAAGTCCTCAGAAAAATTTATTTTTCGAGTTCAGGCCAATATGAGTGTGGCTGGACATGGGTGGAGATGGGTGGACATGGGTAGAGATGATTACCCATGAAGAGTGGCCTGTAACTTTGCTCCTGTTGGGAATAACTCAGCACAATATAAACATTTCTTGTTCATTATGATATCCTTGAGTAGAAAAAGCCCTTTAAAGTCCTCAGAAAAATTGATTTCTCAAGTTCAGGCCAATATGATTGTGGGTGGACATGGGTGGAGATGATCACCCATGAAGAGTGGCCTGTAACTTTGCTCCTGTTGGGAATAACTCAGCACAAAATGAACATTTTTTGTTCATTATGATATCCTTGAGTAGAAAAAGCCCTTTAAAGTCCTCAGAAAAATTGATTTCTCAAGTTCAGGCCAATATGAGTGTGGCTGGACATGGGTGGAGATGATTACCCATGAAGTGTGGCCTGTAACTTTGCTCCTGTTGGGAATAACTCAGCACAATATAAACATTTCTTGTTCATTATGATATCCTTGAGTAGAAAAAGCCCTTTAAAGTCCTCAGAAAAATTTATTTTTCGAGTTCAGGCCAATATGAGTGTGGCTGGACATGGGTGGAGATGGGTGGACATGGGTAGAGATGATTACCCATGAAGAGTGGCCTGTAACTTTGCTCCTGTTGGGAATAACTCAGCACAATATAAACATTTCTTGTTCATTATGATATCCTTGAGTAGAAAAAGCCCTTTAAAGTCCTCAGAAAAATTGATTTCTCAAGTTCAGGCCAATATGATTGTGGGTGGACATGGGTGGAGATGATTACCCATGAAGAGTGGCCTGTAACTTTGCTCCTGTTGGGAATAACTCAGCACAATATAAACATTTTTCGTTCATTATGATATCCTTGAGTAGAAAAAGCCCTTTAAAGTCCTCAGAAAAATTGATTTCTCAAGTTCAGGCCAATATGAGTGTGGCTGGACATGGGTGGAGATGATTACCCATGAAGTGTGGCCTGTAACTTTGCTCCTGTTGGGAATAACTCAGCACAATATAAACATTTCTTGTTCATTATGATATCCTTGAGTAGAAAAAGCCCTTTAAAGTCCTCAGAAAAATTGATTTCTCAAGTTCAGGCCAATATGATTGTGGGTGGACATGGGTGGAGATGATCACCCATGAAGAGTGGCCTGTAACTTTGCTCCTGTTGGGAATAACTCAGCACAATATGAACATTTTTTGTTCATTATGATATCCTTGAGTAGAAAAAGCCCTTTAAAGTCCTCAGAAAAATTGATTTCTCAAGTTCAGGCCAATATGAGTGTGGCTGGACATGGGTGGAGATGATTACCCATGAAGTGTGGCCTGTAACTTTGCTCCCGTTGGGAATAACTCAGCTTAATATAAACATTTCTTGTTCATTATGATATCCTTGAGTAGAAAAAGCCCTTTAAAGTCCTCAGAAAAATTGATTTCTCAAGTTCAGGCCAATATGATTGTGGGTGGACATGGGTGGAGATGATTACCCATGAAGTGTGGCCTGTAACTTTGCTCCTGTTGGGAATAACTCAGCACAATATAAACATTTCTTGTTCATTATGATATCCTTGAGTAGAAAAAGCCCTTTAAAGTCCTCAGAAAAATTTATTTTTCGAGTTCAGGCCAATATGAGTGTGGCTGGACATGGGTGGAGATGGGTGGACATGGGTAGAGATGATTACCCATGAAGAGTGGCCTGTAACTTTGCTCCTGTTGGGAATAACTCAGCACAATATAAACATTTCTTGTTCATTATGATATCCTTGAGTAGAAAAATCCCTTTAAAGTCCTCAGAAAAATTGATTTCTCAAGTTCAGGCCAATATGATTGTGGGTGGACATGGGTGGAGATGATTACCCATGAAGAGTGGCCTGTAACTTTGCTCCTGTTGGGAATAACTCAGCACAATATAAACATTTTTTGTTCATTATGATATCCTTGAGTAGAAAAAGCCCTTTAAAGTCCTCAGAAAAATTGATTTCTCAAGTTCAGGCCAATATGAGTGTGGCTGGACATGGGTGGAGATGATTACCCATGAAGTGTGGCCTGTAACTTTGCTCCTGTTGGGAATAACTCAGCACAATATAAACATTTCTTGTTCATTATGATATCCTTGAGTAGAAAAAGCCCTTTAAAGTCCTCAGAAAAATTGATTTCTCAAGTTCAGGCCAATATGATTGTGGGTGGACATGGGTGGAGATGATTACCCATGAAGAGTGGCCTGTAACTTTGCTCCTGTTGGGAATAACTCAGCACAATATAAACATTTTTTGTTCATTATGATATCCTTGAGTAGAAAAAGCCCTTTAAAGTCCTCAGAAAAATTGATTTCTCAAGTTCAGGCCAATATGAGTGTGGCTGGACATGGGTGGAGATGATTACCCATGAAGTGTGGCCTGTAACTTTGCTCCTGTTGGGAATAACTCAGCACAATATAAACATTTCTTGTTCATTATGATATCCTTGAGTAGAAAAAGCCCTTTTAAGTCCTCAGAAAAATTTATTTTTCGAGTTCAGGCCAATATGAGTGTGGCTGGACATGGGTGGAGATGGGTGGACATGGGTAGAGATGATTACCCATGAAGAGTGGCCTGTAACTTTGCTCCTGTTGGGAATAACTCAGCACAATATAAACATTTCTTGTTCATTATGATATCCTTGAGTAGAAAAAGCCCTTTAAAGTCCTCAGAAAAATTGATTTCTCAAGTTCAGGCCAATATGATTGTGGGTGGACATGGGTGGAGATGATTACCCATGAAGAGTGGCCTGTAACTTTGCTCCTGTTGGGAATAACTCAGCACAATATAAACATTTTTTGTTCATTATGATATCCTTGAGTAGAAAAAGCCCTTTAAAGTCCTCAGAAAAATTGATTTCTCAAGTTCAGGCCAATATGAGTGTGGCTGGACATGGGTGGAGATGATTACCCATGAAGTGTGGCCTGTAACTTTGCTCCTGTTGGGAATAACTCAGCACAATATAAACATTTCTTGTTCATTATGATATCCTTGAGTAGAAAAAGCCCTTTAAAGTCCTCAGAAAAATTTATTTTTCGAGTTCAGGCCAATATGAGTGTGGCTGGACATGGGTGGAGATGGGTGGACATGGGTAGAGATGATTACCCATGAAGAGTGGCCTGTAACTTTGCTCCTGTTGGGAATAACTCAGCACAATATAAACATTTCTTGTTCATTATGATATCCTTGAGTAGAAAAAGCCCTTTAAAGTCCTCAGAAAAATTGATTTCTCAAGTTCAGGCCAATATGATTGTGGGTGGACATGGGTGGAGATGATTACCCATGAAGAGTGGCCTGTAACTTTGCTCCTGTTGGGAATAACTCAGCACAATATAAACATTTTTTGTTCATTATGATATCCTTGAGTAGAAAAAGCCCTTTAAAGTCCTCAGAAAAATTGATTTCTCAAGTTCAGGCCAATATGAGTGTGGCTGGACATGGGTGGAGATGATTACCCATGAAGTGTGGCCTGTAACTTTGCTCCTGTTGGGAATAACTCAGCACAATATAAACATTTCTTGTTCATTATGATATCCTTGAGTAGAAAAAGCCCTTTAAAGTCCTCAGAAAAATTGATTTCTCAAGTTCAGGCCAATATGATTGTGGGTGGACATGGGTGGAGATGATTACCCATGAAGAGTGGCCTGTAACTTTGCTCCTGTTGGGAATAACTCAGCACAATATAAACATTTTTTGTTCATTATGATATCCTTGAGTAGAAAAAGCCCTTTAAAGTCCTCAGAAAAATTGATTTCTCAAGTTCAGGCCAATATGAGTGTGGCTGGACATGGGTGGAGATGATTACCCATGAAGTGTGGCCTGTAACTTTGCTCCTGTTGGGAATAACTCAGCACAATATAAACATTTCTTGTTCATTATGATATCCTTGAGTAGAAAAAGCCCTTTAAAGTCCTCAGAAAAATTTATTTTTCGAGTTCAGGCCAATATGAGTGTGGCTGGACATGGGTGGAGATGGGTGGACATGGGTAGAGATGATTACCCATGAAGAGTGGCCTGTAACTTTGCTCCTGTTGGGAATAACTCAGCACAATATAAACATTTCTTGTTCATTATGATATCCTTGAGTAGAAAAAGCCCTTTAAAGTCCTCAGAAAAATTGATTTCTCAAGTTCAGGCCAATATGATTGTGGGTGGACATGGGTGGAGATGATTACCCATGAAGAGTGGCCTGTAACTTTGCTCCTGTTGGGAATAACTCAGCACAATATAAACATTTTTTGTTCATTATGATATCCTTGAGTAGAAAAAGCCCTTTAAAGTCCTCAGAAAAATTGATTTCTCAAGTTCAGGCCAATATGAGTGTGGCTGGACATGGGTGGAGATGATTACCCATGAAGTGTGGCCTGTAACTTTGCTCCTGTTGGGAATAACTCAGCACAATATAAACATTTCTTGTTCATTATGATATCCTTGAGTAGAAAAAGCCCTTTAAAGTCCTCAGAAAAATTGATTTCTCAAGTTCAGGCCAATATGATTGTGGGTGGACATGGGTGGAGATGATTACCCATGAAGAGTGGCCTGTAACTTTGCTCCTGTTGGGAATAACTCAGCACAATATAAACATTTTTTGTTCATTATGATATCCTTGAGTAGAAAAAGCCCTTTAAAGTCCTCAGAAAAATTGATTTCTCAAGTTCAGGCCAATATGAGTGTGGCTGGACATGGGTGGAGATGATTACCCATGAAGTGTGGCCTGTAACTTTGCTCCTGTTGGGAATAACTCAGCACAATATAAACATTTCTTGTTCATTATGATATCCTTGAGTAGAAAAAGCCCTTTAAAGTCCTCAGAAAAATTTATTTTTCGAGTTCAGGCCAATATGAGTGTGGCTGGACATGGGTGGAGATGGGTGGACATGGGTAGAGATGATTACCCATGAAGAGTGGCCTGTAACTTTGCTCCTGTTGGGAATAACTCAGCACAATATAAACATTTTTTGTTCATTATGATATCCTTGAGTAGAAAAAGCCCTTTAAAGTCCTCAGAAAAATTGATTTCTCAAGTTCAGGCCAATATGAGTGTGGCTGGACATGGGTGGAGATGATTACCCATGAAGTGTGGCCTGTAACTTTGCTCCTGTTGGGAATAACTCAGCACAATATAAACATTTCTTGTTCATTATGATATCCTTGAGTAGAAAAAGCCCTTTAAAGTCCTCAGAAAAATTTATTTTTCGAGTTCAGGCCAATATGAGTGTGGGTGGACATGGGTGGAGATGATTACCCATCAAGAGTGGCCCTGTGATATAAAAGTGATGGATTACAATAATGATACTCATGTTAAAAACTATATTTTATTTTTGCTGATGGTTTATATTTTAGATATATGCTGGAAATTTTATAGTCCAAAAGTGGGAATCTATTGTAATAGATCTATGATCTCATAAATAAATACCTAATAAAAATATAAAATAATAAATATCTATTTATTTTTTTTTTAATCAATTAGTCGAATGAAAGGTAAAAAATTGTTTAATTTAGCGATACTATAAGACAATTATATATATATATATATATATATATTTTTAAAAAACCGAACTTGGTTAAATGATAGATTAACATGGAGTTATATGTGTATATATTTACCAATAACAATAAAAGTGATAATCGCTGAACCAACAACGAGGTATGTATTTATATAATTAAATAATTTATTTATTTAACGGCATTCTCAGACAGTGTCCCCCACTTTTTAAAAATATGCAATGACTGAACTGTCATAAGTGTATTCAAATTTGATTAATTAATTTAAAAAAAATTAAAGAATTAATTTAAAAAAGGATTAAGAAATTAATTGAAGAATCAATTTAAAAAATTGATCTTTAATTTGTTGAATTAATTAATAAAATTTTAACATCATCATGACAGTTGTCATCGAATATTTCGGAGGGGAGCATTGTCTGAGAATGGCCTTGATATAAGAAAATAAAGAAAAAAAATGATTAAAAATATATAAAAATGATAACCTAACATATGATAACTGATTTATTTCTATATTTCTCTTGGAGGCAAAATGACCTTGGAACTGTTGGAGGGGATACAGGAATTTTATGTTAAATCAGGAAATGGAAATGTCATATATTCTCAGGGACACCTTTAGATGCATATATATAAATATTTCGTAACCAATAACAATAACTAAATTGATGATCTTTGGATGAGGTATGTACTTATATAATTAAATAATTCACTACAGACCAATTCATTTATTTTTGATGAAGCTCCGGTTCCAGACACCAACTTATACCATTCGTTGACATTTAATTGTATGAACAATACATTGAATATTATTACGAAGTGTAATTTAAATTTATTCAAATCAGATTATAAACATCTGTCATATCTTTGTGTAATTTATAAATTATATGTATAAGTGTCCAAAGCAGGTACTCAAAGTATCTAGAACCAGTAGTTTAAAGCCCTATTTTTATTTATTTACTAATTACATGCAATTATTTATTTGCAGGCAAGAATTTTACATAAGAAAGTGAATCATTAAAATATTAATTGCAACAGAAGTAATAAATCATAAAGATGGGAGGAGAAATGCTTTTTTTTCATCACGACAAACCCATCAAAAACATTGCAAACTATGAAGAACTGGTTAAAAATATCGTAAATGATTGTCAGCACCAAGTAGTTCCTGTTGAGTTCAACTCTGACAGACCTACGGAAATATTAAGTGAAAATGAGAAGCAAAGACTGATTACGGACAGAGAAAATCTGGGTACGGATGACGATTACATAATTGGCGTTAGTTTGCAGATACCAGAAAATAGTGAGAATGAATTCAGTGTCAGACGTGGTCACTACCATATTTTGTTCCCGAAGGATCCGAATGCTTATAAAATTATTTCAAACATGCATGCCAGAGGATTTTCTGGCACTTCTGAAATAAAACGTTGGATTCATGACGTGTTACTTAAATTCGTTACAACTTTCCCTGGAGTCTTTGAACTGTATTATGGAGACAATTATTCGGGATTTGATGACAGGTCTATTGATGTCACTTATTCCAATGGCAGAGACTATCCTGTGGAAAAAAGATGGAGCTAATTGTTATATTAGTGAATAACATTCATGTTAATTGTTGTCTTACCTTGAGTTCTTGTTGTAAATTTTTTGTTAAACAGAACAGTAGAAATTAAAAGACAATTTTATTGTAATTAAAAATAAGTTTTGAAAATCCAAAGTGCACATACATAATTTTAATAAAATATTTAAAATTATATTCGAGTTTCCTAGATACTTTTTATTCAAATTTCCCGCTTTTTTCAGCAGTCACGTGGCACAATACCACGTGATGAAAACATACATTTCTTTGGCTCTTTGTTTACTTTTTTTTTTAGGAACAAGACACGAAGCCTATCTAGGCTTCGTGGAACAAGACGTCACCCAGTAGTTCAATGGGGTTCCGTTTTTGTCAAACTAGGCCCAGGGGGCAGCATCATAGCTTGTTCGATGGCGCGCAAAAATTTAACATTAAAAATAATTTCTCAACTTATCTAACAATATGGATACAAAAAACAATAAATATTTCACATGGAATGTTGCACAGTTAAAAAGAGAACTAAAAAAGCGTAGTATTCGCACAATAGAAAAAAAGAAAATTATTTATGGAAAACATCATATAATATGATTCTGAAGTTAGCGGACGTATAATGATTTTTGGATTGTTTAAAAAACGATAAATTTAAAAAAAAACAAAAAAATATTTTTAAAAATTACACCTATAGTCTTTTTAATTTTCTACATGCGCACTTTTTCAGTTTCTTTTTTTCTTCAAATTTAATTGTCCAAAATAAAATCCTAAAATTTTTAATTGTCTGCTAACTTCAGGATCATCATATAATTGATTATAAATTTGAAAATTTCTTGGGTTTTTTTTTCCTAAATCACTTTGACCCAAATTTTTTATGTCTTGTTAAAATGATTCTGAAGTTAGCCGACATCTAATAATTTTTGAGATTATTCAAAATCATAAATTATTAAAAAAAAAATATTCTAAGATTTTGCATTTTTAGTTTTTTAAATTTTCTACAAGTGCATATTTTTAGTTTTTTTAATTTTTGTAATTAACCAGTTGGGAATAAAATGCAAAAATTTTTAAGTGTGCTAAATTCAGGATCATTTTTTAAATTTGACATTTGAAAATATGATTCTGAAGTTAGCAGACAGTTAAAAATTTTTGAATTTTTTTTTTTAACGACTTAATTTAAAAAAAAAATAAAAATATGCACATGTAGAAACTTTAATAAACTATAGGTGCAATTTTTAAAAAATTTTTTTTTGTTTTAAATTTATTGTTTAAAAAAAAATTCAAAAATTATTGGACGTCGGCTAACTTCAGTATCATTTAAAAATTTGCGCTCAACCAAACTCGCTATTATGCTGCTCTCAAACGGAGGAGTTTGGCAAAACGGAACCCCATTTCAGTACTCAGTAACTCAGTAATTGGTCGCATTCGTCGACAAAAATGTTGTGTACTCCACATCTGTTTAAAATTTTAATTTAATTAGCCGACGTCTTGTAATTTTTGAATTTTTTTAAAAACGATATAAAAAAAATGCACCCATAGTTTTTTAAATTTCCTACATGTGCATATTTTTAATTTTTTGAAATCGATTTTTAAAAAATTTGAAAATTTTCAGTTTACTAAATCCAGGATAATAATTTTTAAATTTTTAATTAATCATCCGATGAATAAAATAAATCGTAGGATTAGCAGACGTTGAGACACTAGGTAAAAAATTTCAAATAATTTATCACGTCTACATTTATAGCGTAAGTTAAAATAACAAACGTCAGTGTTTGATACATAAATCATCATTTAAATTATATGAGTTAATGATAAATTACTGATAAGCGACACCAGTGGTTCTGATACCGTAATAATTAAATGACTTTTATTTAAATAAAGTGACAGTCTGCGAAAATTAAAAACCCGAGTGGTCAAAATAAAAATAAATAAAAAGAACAAGGGATCAATGATAAGTGCAAATTAATTTAATTGGTAAAGACAATTTTTACCAGCAATGAAAGACAAAGAAGAAAAAATTATTAATTCAAATAGTAAAATGTCTGAAGAAACTTCAAATCACGAAGAAATAATAATCGGAGGAATTGAAGGGTAAGTAAATTAATTTTATCAGCATGTTGATCATGACTTTAAATTATCAGTCACTATCTTGAGAAATAGATAAAAATTGTATCAACAATAAATATCACTTCCGGATATTTATTTTTAATTTTTAATCTTGATAATTTGTTAATTAAAAATATAAATAAGTAAAGTAGTTTCCGGTTGCCAGGTAAATCTCTTACCGGTGTCCAGTTCTACCGATTTAATTAAATTATTTAAAATTTTTTTATTTATTGTTTGAATTTAAAGTCAAAAGCCCGAACTGGTATTTTTTCAAATAAATCAAAATGGAATTTGAAAAGAGAATTTTTAAAAAAAAATTTCTTGGGGGACAAGTTTGTAAAGCGGACTATAACTGAGTAATTTGCTCTAGACATTTTAGTGTATGACAGATAGCAATATAATTTTATATTGTTATCATAGATAATGACTTGTGTTATCAAAGTCTTAAAAAAATAATAAATCAATAAAACAGGTCAATTAAAAAATTTTTTTAGAGGCGGCACTCATTCTTCTTTGATAATAATGGACGGCAAGGGAAATCAACTGGCGCATATCAAGGGTCCTGGCACCAATCACTGGGTAATTTACGTTAATTGTTTATTAAACTGTAATAAATAATACGATGACAATTGCAGGGTTTGGGTATAAAGGAAACTGCCTTGAGAATCAATAACATGATTGTGGAAGCCAAGGAAACTTTAAATATTTCTGAATCTCGTCTTCTTGATTGTGTCGTATGTTACTTTCTAATCAAAAATTTTTCTATTCAACTGAACTTGTACATTAGAAGAAAAGAAAATATTTTATGAGTAAATTATTCTAGGGTTTGTGCTTGAGTGGCTGCGAGGAAGAAGAAACTAATAATCAGCTGGTGGAAACTCTGCTGAAAGAATTCCCGCATGCTAGCAAAAAATATGTCGTCGGTTCAGACTCGATGGGCAGCTTAAAAACTGGTTCTAATTGCGGAGGTATTGTTCTTATAGCGGGAACGGGGAGTAATGGTCTGCTAATTAACTCAGATGGTAGCACTCATGGGTGTGGAGGCTGGGGTCACATGATTGGTGACGAAGGCGGAGGTAATTTATTAATATTTTTATACTGTGTACCCTATCAATAAAATTTATGGGCGATTGCATGGGAATCTATAGGAATTCATGTAGAAAAGTATGGATTTATGTAAGAATCCATGGGCATATGGATTTTTTTGATAGGGTATTTATTTATCATGAGTTTTCTTGCTGTTTTAGCTTTCTGGATAGCCCACAGAGCTTGCAAATGTGTATTTGATGATTTAGATGGGCTACAAAAAGCCCCACACTCTACAGAATTCGTTTGGACGGCGATGAAAAAATTTTTCCGTGTGAATAATCAAAACGAAATGCTGCCACATCTTTACTCAAATTTTGATAAAAGTAAATTCGCCATGTTCACCAAAGAACTTGTTGCTGGATGTGAAAAAAAAGATCCGCTCTGTGAAAGTTTTTTTACCCATGCTGGAGAATATCTTGCGCGATATGTAAATACGCTGGCTGCTAAAGCGCACAATGTAATTATATATTTTTTAAATTTATTATTTTTAAATCTTGGTCTAAAAATCACTTGAAATTTTACCAGGATGTGAAATTGGCGACTGGAGGCTTGAAGGTAATCTGCGTTGGCTCAGTTTGGAAGTCATGGAATTTAATGGAAAAAGGTTTCACGAATGAAATTAAAAGACGACATTTAGTTGATGAATTGACTTTGTTGAGATTGAAAGCACCTTCGGCTATTGGCGCTTGTTATGTTGCCGGTGAAAAAATATCTTGTGAAAGTCTTGTTAAGACTCATGATAAAAATTCCGAGGCTTTTTTTCACTACAAACGAGGAACTGAACCGAAGAAAGGAACTTCTGTTGTAGCTATCGATAATTCTTGCGAAACAATTTGTGTTGCTGCGTCGTAAAATATAATAAGTAAAAAGTATAAGTATATTTTTACTTGATGGAAGTATTTGTCTATAAAATATACGAGGTATATCTCGTATATATTTTTGTAGTACTGGGAGTTAAAAATATTGACAAAATTTTATTGAATTTTCGTCAATAAAATAATTACGAGACTTATATATTTTTATATAAAAATTTATCACCGGTCAATGATCAATTTATTTATCGCAATGGTAGCATTTGTTATATTTATATATTTTGTCTGCAACATGACGTGACTGTATACTACGTGAATATGAAAGACAAAATAAAAATAAAAATTTGACAGTCAAATAAAATTTAAATGTTTATGTAAATTTATATGAAAAATGGGCATAGCAAATTTTTTTGGATGGATCTTATATATTTTAATGTGGAGTATCATAAAATTTATAAATATCGTAGGTTATATATTTGTCTTCTGTTTATTGACAATTTTCTTCTTCATCGTATTGCCGATGCTCGTCTTCTTGGCTCTATGGAGTCTCGGGCTCTTCTGGGACAACAGCAATCGGTAAAATTGACATAATTTATTTAGGAAACTTATTTTGTACTCGTTATAATTAAATTTTTAACAGGCTCCAAGAATAAATAATAATAAAAGAGTGAAAGGACAAATTAATCTTAAATGTTTTCACTTCTCGATAACCTTGGGCTCAAGGCAACGCAACCGGATATAAATTACTAGTAAATTAACTTGTAAAAGAAATAAAATGAATTTTTTACTGTAAATCTGTTCACTGTAAAAATATATGTATTTTTGTACACGGTATCACAATTATTATTTTTTTTTACTAAAACAATTCAATACATAACTGCGGTAGCTTATAGTATTTTTTAAAATATTTGCACTATTTTTAAAATCAATTGTTGATATTTATTTAAATAATTAAAATTAAATCAACAAAGTTAATAGTAATCATAAAATAAAAATTATTTTTTTTATCTACAATATTTTTGATTGTTTTAAAGTATAAAATATATTATCATAATTTTTAAATAATATCAACATTTATAAACTAAATACTTGATAAATTTAATTACTTTTTTTAAAATATATACTTTAATGGTATGTCATATAATTATCTAGTCACAGCCGAATTCTGATGTCTGATTCCGTCAAATTTGAATTTTCCCTCTGACCCTACTACGGGGGTCATTTATTGCACACCTCAAGCGCGAATTTAAAATTATAAATAAATAGAGTAAATAAGTTAAAAAATATTATTTCGAAAAAATGCACTTATTAATTTCAAAATTTTTCAAATGCGCATTTTTAAAAAATTTTATTTCATTATTTATTTACTCTACTTATTAATAATTTTAAATTCGTCTGATGTCTGCTTCATTCACACTCATGAATTTTTACAAAATTTCCGTTTCTCCATCGACTAGAAGTCAGACTTTACATAATTCGACTGTATTTTAATTACCTAGTGTTTTAAATCAAATATTTCAATCAGAAGCGGCTCGACGCTCGAAGGATTTACATTCAAATAAACATCAACGACTTCATTATTAAGTCTATGAAGTTCAGATATTTTTTGTATCAACTTTAAAAATGTTGACTTGGCTTCACATCCTGGGTAAACACTTTCCAGATAACGCCTCAATAAATAATAATAAGAATTCTGTAATAAAAATTCCAGGATTAATTTATAATAATTAAATAATTTAATCATCTAATAATAAATTACCTGTTCCAATTTAATGACGTCACTGTGTACAACACGTGGTCTGTCAGGTGAAAAGAGAGCAATGGCACTGAGTATTAAAATAATATTTTCATCTCGCCATCGAGAATCAAAAGTCCTTACAAATTTTGCGTGCTCGGAATAAAGATTACCCTTAGCTTCTTTGAGCACATCAACTTTTATTTTAGACATTCTTTCTTGACTGTGAGGTATCTTCCACATGTCTTTGTCAGAATCATAATTCAAAGCTGATCTTAAGATCATCATTTCTGTACAGCCTCCTTTCAAAAGTGCCAATTGATCTTCTTGGCACATATTTTTGAATGCGTTTATTTTCTTAGACATTTTTATTAATCGTCTGATAGCTATTGCTGTCAAATTTATTACATCTAGAAGCACAGGATCCGAATATCCAGCGGTACCCTGCAATAATTATTTGGTTATTTAAATTTATTATCGGAATCTTGGGGAAACTGACGGTGTCAGTGATAAAATAATGCAAGAATATTAAAAAACAAACCTTAAATCGACATTCTTCACCAACTAAATTCGTGATATCATCATCTAGAGGCGCAAGTAGTGCTTTATTAGCGACGATTAATTCGTTTAATTTAGCGCGCTCAGCGTCATTCAGTTCTCTACTATTTTGATTGCCACCCAAAGCTGAATAAGCTGAAAATTCTAATTTAATAGCTTCACATAGTATTGATTCTATTGAATTAACAGCTATCGGAATTCTTTGAACATCTTGAACTACATCTCTGGTAACGTCATCCGTACTTTTGCTCCAATCATTGTTACTAATACTAGTAGTAGACTCGTCTACTTTATTATTGCTATCACCCGATTTTTCATTCGTTATTAAATTTGTTAGAATTGGATTGTCAACATTGTGTTGCTCCGAATCCAATATATTACAAATTATATTATTAGAAACTTTATCTCCTGCGGCTATGCTAGTGCTGGCGGAGTCTTGAGTATCATGAGAATCAAAGAGCCTCGACATCTGCGGACCATTTGCCAGGGAAAGTTTGCCAGCAACTTCAGGATCCGACATTATTTTAGCAACAATACTTTTGTCTTGTAATAATTTAGCAACTAACTGTGGATTACTGAGTAAAATTTTAACAAGAAAATCGGATTTCCCCATTAACTTAGAGGTCGGTGTTGATGATTTCATTTTAATATTTTCTCCCGCGCAATTCCCGTCTTCATTATTGCGATCTCTAATTACTGATAAGTTTTCTGATCTATTTCTTGTTGCCATCTCTGAATGTCTTTCGTCATTCAAATTACCATCAGCTAACTCTGATGAGAACTCACACGAATTATTAAAGTGAGAATCTTTCGTGCTGCTCGTCGACTCATCGGTTATTTTCTCCGAACCGCAGGGATCATCTCTAGAAAAAGGGCCATGACATCTACGGAAAAACTGGCTCGAGTGCGTCGAATCCTTGAGCATATCCAACGTTTTCGAGCCAATGATGTCTCGATTCTCAGGAGGACTTGAAGGACTCGGCACACTTGCAGCCGTTGCTGGACTCATGCTCTCGACAGTTCGTTCTCTGTTGGCATCCAAGTCCGTGTACTTTTTATCAGACTCCCAAAAATAAGTTTCAGAAGCTGTCGATGCTACCGAAGCGACTGACATCGACGTGTCATCAAAACTCGGGTCTTCAACAACTTCTCTCTTCATCCTAGGGCCCCGCGTATCATCACACGATCGCTTCTTGGCCCGATTCTCTTCAATTTTTTGTTTCTTCAGGACCTTGTCCTCCTCTGTCATGATGTACTCCTTCCTCATACCGATGCTGAAGCACTTGTCCAGTCGGCATTTCTGGCAAAATCGTCGGGTAACAGGCGTGACATTACAATTAGACGAAAACGGGCACTTGAAATCCTACAAAACAACAACAATTTTTTAATAAATTGATTATAATCATTTAATTACCGCTTGTTATCATTTAATCTGTGATAACAAACTATTTTTTACGCTCAGATTAAATTTAAGCAACTAGATAAATAAATAAAAGTAATGAGTCACCTTATTTTTCAAGGCATTCCTTCGGAAAAAAGCTTTGCAACTTTCACATGACACAGCATTGAAATTATATCCTAGGGCACGATCTCCACAGACTCCACAAATTTTGTTGGCTTCTCTACCACCAGTTTGTTCATCTTCCATATCTTTTAAATGAATAGTCCACGTCCACTGACATTAAATATTATTTTTAAATCACCTCATCGCTTGTTTGCGCTCTTTCGTTATTAAATCATCCACGAGGACAATTAGCTGTGACTCATTATCATTTAACTCTGAAATAATAGATAATTTTTAAATGATACTGAAATTGCCCGAGGTCTGATCATTTTTGGATTTTATTTCAACGATAAATTATAAAAAAAAAACATGCACGTGAAGAAAATTTAAAAAACTATGGGTGCAATTTTTTAAATATTTTTTAAAAATCCAAAAATTATGAGACGTCAGATAATTTCAGTATCAGGATTTTAAACACGTTTATTATTGTTGTAGATAATGATTAATTAGTCAATGATGGATAAAAAATAAATAAATAACAACAAAAGTAATTGGTCTTACCAGGAATAATAATAATAACTTTGGCAGCAAGTGTTGATTGAGAAGGAGTACGAATTATTTTAAATGACAGCTTGAATGAAACTTTAAATTGACTCTCACTTATCAACACTTAGTGATCTATGCAGTAAAAACGTGTGCTGAATGATCTGTTAAATTATTTTAAGAAATATAAATGTTCATTACCTATAATCTGTCTTTATCACACCCCCCTGCCATCATACGATCAAGTTTACAACTTTATGATAAGACTAAAACTTATTTTATTTTTCCTCCAAGTTGGTAGAATTTTATGGCGCGAATTTTGAATCGCGAGTTTTTTTTCAAAAGTGAGGGCAGGTACTGATTTTGCCGCGGGAATCGTTTACTTTTCTTTAAAAATTTTGAACTTGGTAACATTTTATGATACTGAAGTTAGCAGACGTCTGACAGTTTTTGAATTTTTTTAAAAACGATAAATTACAAAAAAAAAATATTTTGAAAAATTGCATCTATAGTTTATTAAATTTTCTACATGTGTATATTTTAATTATTTTTTTTTTTTTAATTTATTTGTTGAAAAAAAAAATCCAAAAATTTTTAACTGTCTGCTAACTTCAGGATCGTAACATTTTATCATTTTTTATCTGATGATAATTTTTTTTGTTGGTTGAGTCATTTATCTAGACACCGTAATTTCTTTTTAAATATTTCCCGATTATTCTGTTATCAAACGTATGTTAAAAACTCATTACATGGGTACTTTTTACTTGGGTCTTATTTTAGAGTTGAGTTTGACGATAAGAAAATACGTCAGCTCCCACTCTGACGTGAGGCTTAAAATTTTTTTTCCTAAAGTGAAACTTAAACACAAATTACGTGTCCAGATAATTTTTAAATAATAAAATAAGAATAACATGTTTTTATTTTAATACAATATATATATATATATATTTTATTTTCATCACATTTTTGACATAAAAAATAGTAGAGAGAAATAATTTTTTTTTTTATAGAAATAAATGCATTTTGTTTCTAAATATTTAATTGCACTTACGTCGTTATAAATAATAGATAAATATTTAAGTGCACTTAGTATGTTATAATATATATTATATATAATTTTGATACGTAAAAATATTTTTTTAAGTAGAGTAAAGACGATACTTGATAATGCAAAAGGCACTTGTAAAAATTCATTAAAAAATCAGTCATCAGAAACAAACTCATTGATTTTTCTTATCAGTATCGCTCGTTAATATCTTAATTAATTAACCAATTAAATTTTATAACAATAAAAAAGGTCATTTGTGAGCAGAAGTTGATTTAGTGGGTGTGTCTATTAATCTCGTACGGCCCATCTGCACTCCGCCGGAATACAAAACGAGTTCTTCTTTTGAATAAAATTTAATTATGTCTTCGACGTTTGTAAAAGTTTGTTCGTCGGCTTTCAGTGACCCCAAGGCAAATCTAAAAAAATTAAATATTTATTTTGTTCGTCAAACACCAGATAATTTAATTAAATAAAAATATCAATTACCTGCTATCGGTTCTTTTCCGTACAGGGACATTGTAAACTCTGTCTCTAAACCAAAGTACAAGTACCAGTGGGTTATTGAGATCTGACGTCGATGGTCTTAGTAAAAAATATCCATTGTGAGCTCCTGTAAATAAATTTAAATCGTCTGATTTATTTAATTAACCAGACAGACTTTTAAAAAAATGTAAAAGAAAATCTTACGGTCTTTGATAAGACTAATAGCTTGATCTCGTGTAACATTATGAAACCACGTTGATTCCATATAAGATTGTCCAAATGGAGGGGGTGGTAATGGTCGGGTAGCTCTCATTTCCGCTGATAGAGATGTGCTACTGCCAGAGTGTGGTAAAGTCGCTGATTTTTTATCTGGTGAACGCTCTGTAATTAAATAAATTAAAAAATATCATCAGTTTGCTTTGAAAGTTTACTTTCATAAAAAAAATTTTTTAGTATTTTTTAAACTCGATTTGAAAACTTAAATTAAAGTCATAGTCATTCTCAAACAATACCCCCCACTTTTTAAAAATATTCAATGATCTTGAACTGCCATAACTTTATGTCAGTATAATTCAAATTTTCAAATTTCGAGGCTTAAAATCTATATCTCGTTGAAAATTGTCACTGCGTTGTCCTTTTTTCAGTTAATCCTTCAATTTTTTAAACAAATTGATAAAATTTTGATACTTTTATGACAGTAGAGTCATTGAATATTTTTATAAAGTGAGAGGGGGGAAGTCTGAGAATGCCCTTAAAAGTTTCACTGACTTGAAAGATTAAGACGAGCTTGAGTAAGCGCCGCAGAAGTTAAACATTCTGAAAGACTCGCTTGTTTTCTCATTGATGTATTGAGTGATACAGAACGTTTTGAATTGCTAACTAATGCCATTTTAAATTTATGTATAATAAATATAAATATAAGTTAAAAATTTATAAACTAGATTGCGAGTTATCCGATTGACTAGAAAGACACGACTGAGGTTTGATACGCTGCTAGACTGAACGCCTCGAGCAGTCCGGTGGTCTCTCAGCGTGAGGTAAATTTCCGAGTTTGAATTAAAAATAGAATTTTTCTGTAATTTAAATAAAATTCTCTCTTATTAATTAATCTGACCTGAATACACTGAAGTGTCTTGCTCTTGTGTGTAACAACATCTGGACACTGCGCGCTTTATCCTAACAATCATATCAATAACTTCATTTATCAACCGCGATCCCAAACCAATAACGAGACCACGTGTTATTCTTAAATAAAAACACGAACATTTTCCACTTTGTTTTTGCATTTCTTAGCCATTTGATTAAATTATTTAAAATAATGTGGACTTTACTTGTCGGCGAATTTAACGCAACTGAGTTAAGTACCGAGTTACATGCAAGTGTTTTGCAGCCGGTTGCACTACACGTGTTCTGCTATTAATTTTTTTTTGTATTTTATAAAAAGTTTGTCTTTTTGTTGCGTAATAACTCAAAGAAATAAATTAATACCAACCACTTTTGTTTTGAGATCTTGATGGGTTTGTAACACAAGTTAACGTGGGAGTTGATTCTGTACTTGAAATTCCCGACGGTGGAGGTGGATCATTTGCGTTAGGAATCGGAATTGGCTGAACGTAATAAGTATTATCGTCCGGCTATGGTAAAATAAAAATAAAAATAATAAATGAAATTTAAAAGTTTAAGTATTAAAGTTAAAAATACTTACACTCTCTGTAATGCATTCGTAAATCTCATAATCCTCTTGGCTGGTTGTACTTGGAGGTTTATAAACACTCTCGGCAGATTTTTGTACAAGTGATTGATTACTTCCTATTTTAATTCGATTCTGCTCGATAATTTGTTCATCAAAAGCTTCATACTCGTCTTCACTCTCGTCTGTTTTAGTCGGCAGATTAGCGACGAGGTCAAAGTTTCTGAGCATCACCGGAGGCTTGGGGAGTTCGTCAGACCATTCGAAAACTCGGGGGCATTTTTCGGGCCGCGGTGGTGGCGCAGCGGGTTTTTTAACTTCCTTGCTCTCGGGAACGAGGCTCGGGGATGTGTGCAAAAATGATTTGAGATTTGGCTTCGTAGATCTATCAGGCATATCAGGTTTTTTAATCATTAGTTTATTTTCTGAGGGGTATCGTAATTTCAGCTGTTCCTTCAACTGACCGGCCAATGTCGCCTCGAATTTTTTGTGTAACTGCGAGACACTTTGGACTTTTACTTCTTCTTCTTGCGCTAAATTCATGTACGCATTTTCTTGATCAGCAGCATCAAGTTCTGATTCGCAGTTCATATAAATACTTTCAGGCCTACGATTAGTTTTATTAGTATGTGCACAATTAATATTTTTTTTAGCAAGTATTTCGTTTCTCTGAAACATCATTAAACTATTTCGAAACTCAGTACTTTGTCGCGTGTTATTATTTTTACGTAATAAATTATTTTTTTTAATTAATGCGTCATCGTCTTCTTCGTCGTCCTCGAAGTCGGTTCCCCATGATCCAGAATCGCTTACGGGTTCTTGTTCCACTTGAAGAATATTTGATGCCGCCACATGATCTTCTGGCGCGCGATTTAGTTCCTCGACAAATCCCCATAGGCTCCTTTGAAAAAATTTAAATAAATAATTAAATATTTATTAATTGACTTTTTGAATGCATTTAGAAACCCGCCAAAAAAATTTACCATTTTTTAGTAGTCGTTAACTAATTTTAAAATTATATTTCTGGGACCGTTTTATGTAAGTGACAGAATAAAATACGTCCATAAAATACATTTGCATTTATGGAGGAGGGGGTATCGCTTACTGTAGCAAAGGGGGTCGGGGGGTCTAAGGAAAAGTATATTTCCTTCGCGGTATCATATTTGTAAATATATAAATATTTCTATGTATATATTTCCTTCCTTACGGGAAGGATATAATTTGTGACGTAATATTGACAGGAGGAAAATGCGACAGCGTGACGAAGGGGAGAGATTCTAAAGAGATAAAATTTTCCGTGACGTATTTTATGTACGGCCCCTTATTGGAGTATGAATTTCTACAAGTCTATTTTCTCTTAGATTCTTATTCGGGAGTGAACTTGATATCTGTCAAAATTTCTAGAGAATCGATAAAATTATTGACTGTCTTAAAATAATAAAATAATAAAATATTTACCATGTTTGTGAGCGCGTCAAGTCTCGCTTCCAAAGAGCTAATTTCCCCTCAGTCAAGTGCTGTCGAGTAATTAAAGGCATTAGAATCATTTAAAACACTTGTGTAGTAGACTAATATAAATAAAAATAAAAATAAAAATAAAAATGATAAAGTTATGCAGTGACCGGATGTCTATACCGATAACAGATTCCACTTAACCAGCGAATTCTTCGTCACATCACGTCGAGAAAATAACATGATTTATTATTATTATTAAATAATAGTAAATTACTAGTATTCTAATAATATATTATTAATATAATAAATAAAAATATGAATGGATTATGCGGGCTCTGACTTCCAGATGTTTACTGATGACGATTCACACGATTCGCTTAATTTACTTTAGTGAAATCAGAGTTTCTCTTTTCTTTTTTTCCACGTATGGCGATTACTAATTCACATACGATTATTTTATTTCAATACAAATTTATTTGAGAAGTATAAAAAAAAAAAAAAATTGTTTATTCATACTGACAAATAATAAGTTACTAATCAGTAAAATCTTATGAGTAATCGATAACTACTGACTTATTTACAATTAAACATAGATTATAATATTTATTTATTAATCATTATTATAATTACCCAAAGCTCGTCACCGTCAATTTGACGTTTTAATACAGCTTCACAACATTCTTCGAGACCATTCTGTAAATGTAAATATTAAGTATTATTATGGAGCAGAAAAAAAATATTTTTATAAAAATAATTAAAGGAAGAGACCCAGTACCCGACCAGGGAACTAGTAACCGATCACTCATGCATTTGTATTGATATATTTACTAAATATATCTATACAAATACATGAGTGATCGAGTACTAGGTCTCTTACCTTAAAGAAATTAAAAAAAAAAACTAAACAGCCTTCGAAAAGTTACTCCATTTTTTGATATTAAAATATTTTAACAGTAAAAATATCTTGTTATTTATAGCGCGGAAATGATCAAAATTACGGAATTCGTTCTCATAAATTACTAGAAAAATTATAAATATTCTTGAGTTACTTCCGGGCCAATAGAGTCTGAGATATTATTCATCAAATAATTTTTTTTAAATAAAAAATTTTTCTGTACCGATAATCGTTTTTACCGAAGACTAATTGCTAAAAAAAAACATTGAAAAATTAAATTTATGATCCTAATGTAGCAGACAAAATTTTTTTCAACTGATTAATTACAAAAAAAAAAAATATGCACACGTAGAAAATTCAAAAAACTATAGGCAATTATTTAAAATTCCCTTTTTTTAAAATTTGTCCTTTTTAAAAAAATCCAAAAATTAGTAGTCGGCCAAATTCAATATCATAATTTATCAACTAAAATAAAAAATATATGACAATAATATTTAACATTCCAAGCAACTGATGAACAGAAAATATAAGTATGTATATAAAAATCTATTTATACATAATAATAATAATAATTTTACCTTTTTGAGTACTTGTATAACTTCCTCGGTGGTCCAATTTTTGATAAATTTGATAGCCTCAGACCTTGACAATTTGGACATGGTCCGTATTCCCGGTGTTAAAAAATTTAAAAGCGCACGTGACGTTGTAAGAACGCATCTGGCTGACCCTTTTTTTGCTCAACAATATACGGGACAGTTATGTTTCTCTCGCGGTCTTTACACTCTAAATTTTTTTTATTTCCCACACGCACACACAAGTGTCATTGCTCAGCTTACATATATTTACATTGTGTACACACATATGTCAAAGTATGTAGTGGTTGATGAATAAGTGTGTGCTGTTGACTGATGACTGCTGATTTTTATGATGACAGGGCGCGACCGCTGAAAACAATTGGAACCTTCCGTTGGAGCTGACGCAACATTTGTTGATAATTATTTCTCTTAGATCGTAAATTAGATTTGCTGATTGTTGTAGAGGTCTCCACATTGCCCGTTGCTCATATATATAACTATAAAAATAAGCAACATATTTGTTGTGTTCCCGGTTTATTTACTTCATTAATTAACCAGCGAAAAATTCAAATTTTAAAAATGTCTGTATCAAACCTGACCACGGCTGAAGATTTCAATGAATTTCTCAAGTAAGTTTCCAGGAAAAGTTATCAGTCATATATTTTTATATTTCCTAACCTACGTACCGTTTCAGGTCTGAAGAATTGTTGGTTATACATTTTTTCGCACCTTGGGCAGAGCAGTGTCAGCAAATAAATGATTTATTTGACACCTTGGCCGAAGTTGAAGATTTCAAAGGCGCTAAGTTTGGAAAAGTTGAAGCTGAAAATCTTCCTGACATTGCTGTCAAATATAAAATCACAGCTGTGCCAACAGTCGTGTTGATCAGAAATTCAAACCAAGTGGACAGAGTTGATGGAGTAAATCCCGCGTTGATTGGAGAAAAAATAAAAAAGTATTTGTCTAGTAAATCGTCAGCACCCACGTCAGTGGAGACCACGGAACCCGTTAGTCTGGATGAGCGATTGAAGAAGCTGATAAATAAAGCTTCTTGCATGCTGTTCATGAAAGGAGATCGCGTTACCCCAAGATGTGGGTTCTCGAGAACAATAGTCGGGATACTAGACTCTTTTAACGCCGACTACCAGACCTTTGATATCCTTCAGGACAATGACGTGAGAGAGGGTCTGAAAAAATTTAGCAACTGGCCGACTTACCCGCAGCTGTACATCAATGGGGAATTGATTGGAGGTCTGGACATCGTCAAGGAAATGAATGAAAGTGGAGACTTAGAGAGTATGCTTCCTAAAAAGTCAACTGAATTAAAGTAAATATACAAAAGTAAATAATTAATTAATTGTTTATTTAAACTTTTATTTATTTTACTGAACATTTAATTACAGGAGTTGATTTTTAAATTACTTGGGCTTAATTATCGAATGTACTTTTTGGATTTATTAGTCGAATAAATATTCAAAAAAATTAATTTACTTTTTTATTTTTTAATACAATTATTTAATCCATTAAATACAATTATTAATAATAGAAAATTTTTTAACTTAATTTTAAATTATTAACACTTAATAATCTACATCTTCCGCCTGGCTTTCTTGCCCACCTTGACGCCTTTCTTGACTCCAGATATCACGCCCTTGAATCTACTAGCGTTTTTCATCTTCTTCCTGCGGTTCAACGAAGCGCGGGTCAGAGGAAGATAAGCATAAGGATCAGGTTTTCCTTTCTTTTTAATGTCACCAGGTGCTTTCTTGGATCTGTACTCAGCACCAGGAGCTTTGTCTAACTTGGGTGTCTTCAGAGGTCGATGGATTCCGGAGCCACCGGGTTTGTACGCAGATTTGCTCGTGGTAGCAACACTACCGGCATCAGTGCTTCCGCTGAGTTTACGTTTCCTCCGGTTTTTCTTAGAAGATACCCCAGGTTCATCATCTTCATCATCGTCATCACCATCAGAGTCATGAGCATCATCAGAATCACTACCAAGGAACGGTAATTGTTTCTTCTTTTTCCCAACTTTTTCGTCTTCACTCTCATCGTCACTGTCCTTGATAATCAAACGACCGCTGGCGTCAGTTTTGAACCCATGATTTTTCGGTTTTAATTTCTTCTCCGGATTGACCTGTCCAGGTTTCGTAGTCGTGATATTTTTCATCGCAGAAGGATCAGTAAAGTCAACAATATCATCTTCGTTTTCTTTAATCCAAATCTTCGGTTGTTTCTTTTTAGTATTTTCTCCACCGTCGTTATCAGTGTCATCGAAATCTTCATCACTGTCGGCCAGTATTTCCTCGATACTTTTGGGCTTTCTCTTGACATTAAATTCTTCATCGCTTTCCTCAGCTTTAGATTTACTTTCTTCTTTAACTTTTTGTTTACGTGCTTCAATCTTCCTTATATTTTTAATTCTCTTGTGCATGATTTCATCAGACTGCGGAACCATTTCAGTGACCGGTTCAATCCCAAATTTCCTTATCAATTTCACCAGAATGTCACGTACTTTCTGCCGGAAATGACGTTTGCAATCTTCCGTCATTCCCGTGAGTCCTTGCATTATTTTCTTCAAATTCGGGCCAATGGTTGCCCTGGGGAATGATGATATAAATACTTTGACATAACAAAGCGCTGATAAAACAATTTCTCTAGCCGGTCCTGTCAAAAGAGTGCAAGTATGCTCGAGAATTTCTCCAGCTTTCGTGACACACCCAGTGTACTTGTAAGTCAAACTCGCCAAACTCAGCAGCGTCGCGTTGATAAAAGCCGGAGTGCTTCCTAAGCCCGCGACAATTATTTTAATGTATTCATCAAAACTGTCGCCATTGCCCATTAATTTATCAGCGATATCATTCAGCAGTTGGTAGGCAGTCGTGCGGCATTTTTCGTTCAACTCCTTAACGCACATCACTACTTCCGGCACGATGGCTTCAAGGAATTTCGTCTTCTCCACTTGAGGATTACTTTTTACGAGGTAATCAATGCAACGTAATCTAGATCCTTTGCTGATGGTGCAGACACTAGTTGCTGCTTTGATCAAAGTTTTCTGAATGGCTTTGCGTTGGTCTTCAATAAATTTCTTGCAAACTTCTTTGTCACTTCCAAGGATTTCTTCCAAAAATCTGTAGGCTTTTTTCTGTTCCTTCGGCTGCTGTTTACTCATGAATAAGACCGTACATTTGTTGTACAGCTCCTGGAGATTATCACGATCGGTGAATTGAACTAAAACTCTTATCAGGTCGAAGACTGCCTGCTTGGTAAAATCATCAGTTTCTGTAGATTCCATTTTGCTTACTGACTTATCGAGTAATTCTTTGCAAATCTCCGGTGGTGTTATCGTCAGGTAAACTTTTATTGTGTCGAATGCGGCAAGACGATGGCCTTCTTCGTCTGAACCATTTGGTATTGTCGTGTACAATGTAAACAAAAGTGGCAGATAATTTTTGGCAAATTTCGATAACTCAGCGGTGTCTTGTTCATTTTTATTTTGAACAGATCGCGTGATTAATTTACGCAATGAAGTCATAACAGATATTCTGAGATCTTTTTTATAACTTATAGCCAATCCAAGAAGTCGAGCGATATCTTTAAAATTGTCTTTAATATCTGGCGGATCATTACAAAAGTTTGGTAACAGCGACCAGATTTGAGAAGTCAATAATTCGTAACTGTGTGATCCAATACCGTCATTTTTAGCTTTCAATTCTTTGCTTTTTTTCTCGCAAATGTCAGCCAGTGGTACCATGAATTTAATAAAGTAAGACAAAGGCGCACTGCTGATACAGTCTTTCAATACAGGCAAGAGCCAACTCCTTGTCAAGTCAACTCCGTTGGCATTCACCAGAGAAATTTTAGCAAGAACTATTTCAGGCCCCATCGCTTTTACCGCAGCGCCAACCGCATACTCGACCTCGGAGTTGTATGTAAATTTATGGGTGTCTCTTAATTCAGAAAGATCTGTTAGAATAGGCAGCAAATCGCGTTGACATTTAGCGCCAGCGACTTGAAAGAGTACAGCCAGTAAATGAAGAACATGGTGCCAAGCTAAATGGTACTGATACTTCATTCCTAATCGTATTGACTGTATAATTCGATTGATGGTATCGTGATACTTGAGCGCTGTCTTATCACTTTCGCAGAGAGGTCCCAAGCAGAGTTGGAGAAGTGATTTAATAGTATGAGAAGCAGCGGTTATTATTTCGGGTTTATCTGACAGCCAGAGCCCTGTTGATTTATCAATAATATGATGAATATTTTTCGCGCAGAGATCGAGATCTTTTTTTACAAGATTTGCGTGAGCTTCTTGCATAACAGCAAGCCATGCTAGGGTTGGCTGAGTGTCTCCAGGTGCTGGTTGGTAATCATACAGTGCGTTTATTATCTGCGCATTTAATTCTGGTGGTAAAATAGCTTCAGTTGGTCTCGATATAAAAAGACTGTGGAATGTTTGGAGACAGCAAGATGTCACCAGGACATTATTCAAAGTCATTATACGAAGAAGACCTTCGCAGATTGATTTGACATATGACTTGGGCAGCTGGTGAATTATATCTTTTAGCAGAGTTAGAATGTGTAGAGTTGATGTGATGGTACCAGGCTTACCCGCGTCTTCGAATTGTTTGAGACAGTGCTTGGCAACTTCTGGTGCCGCTGGATGATAAGCCGGTGGATTTTCAGCTTTCATCATCTCGCTGCCTTTTAAAATTGCACAGACAGCGTGCTGAGCTGCTTTGCGGACTTTCGGCTTTGAGTGGGTGGTAAATGATAAGACGGCATTTAGTATTTGCAATGTTGAAGAGTTAGACCACATGGCTGGCTCTTGAGCTCGCATCAGGACTGATAGACATCCGATGCAATGACGGAGAATTAAAAAGTTATCACTGTCGGCGTAGTTTTGGAGAATTATAATAAACACTTGGCTTGCTTGGCTGAACTCGACTTTGAGAACGTCCTTGGGAACTGTTTTTAGACCCATTCCTAGTAGTGATAAAATAGCTACGATGCCGTCTTCTGACGCAGCTTGCTTGAGAATTGTCATAAGTGCGGCATAGTACTCAGTTGATGATTCTGTTCCTCCGTTTTGTTTTATTGTCTCAGTTACTGCTGCTAGAATAGCCAACATTTCTTTGTGCAGCAACGATGATGATTGAAAGTGATTGAGAAAACGACTGAATGAAACGTTGGAGCAGTTGCTGTAGTCACTGGCATATGTTCTAAATGTTTTGAATGTGTCAGCTGTTGAAATTTCGTCGTCGTCTATTTCTATTTTCTCAGAAGGATCCAGTCCCTGAAGAGCATCCAGTCTCTTGACAGCATCAGTTGTAAGACAACTAGACTCTGATTCAAAAAATGTTTCGATTAATTAATTAAAGTATTAAAAAATTTTAATTATAAACGTCAGAGTTTTTTTTTACCGGAATTTGATTGGCCGAATCCTGTTCTGGCTTGATTACGATATTTTTTAGTCTCAGGATTTGAGTTTGAACTTTGACCTTTTGGCCAACGCTTCGCGCCTTTGCGACTTGGTGCACGTGGACGCACTTTCCCCATTTTTAATTTCTATTAATGTAAAATTAAAATTGGTAATTAATTTTAGAAATTCGAAAAATACGTAATGATAATTTATAACCTAAAAAAATTTATTAAACTCAATAAAACTTACCTTTGATTTTTTACAGCAGTAAAAGTTGGTAGTGAAAATGTGAAATTATTTTTATTTGTTTTTAAATTTATAAAAACATTTCTATTTTAACAAAAATATATAATAATAAATGCAAATGTGCATTTGTATCAGCTCGGAGAACTGAACCACGTGGATACTCAGTTATTGTGATGGATTGTAAGGCGAAAGGTTAAAAAAAAATGTCGATATAGTCGAGTCCGATTTTTTCTCCCACCATTTTATGAGTCTGAATGTAGCAGACATCAGACAAATATAAAATTATGAAAAAATGGAGTAAATAATTAAAAAAAAGTATTTATAAAAAATGCACTTATTAATTTTTTAATTTTTTAAGTGTGCATTTTTTCAAATTTTATATTATTAATTATTTATAATTTTAAATTCATCTGTCTGCTACATTCACACTTACCATTTTTCATGAGTGTGAAGTATCAGATATGAGATAAGTTTTCAATTACAAATAAATGACTCAAACAATTAAAAATAAAGAAATTTAAAAAGTGCGCATACTGATTTTCAAATTCTACAGATCCGCATTTTTTAATTTTATTCGATTTTCATTTAATTCACTTATTTTAAATTTAAAAAATTGACAAGTGTCACCTACTTGAGTGCAAACTCAGTTCTTATAAAAATATAATATTCAATAAATTAATATGTAATATTACATATTTATATTAATATAAAATTACAATAATTATTATGAATAATTAATTTATTGAATTTAATTATTTTTAAAAATTTACTAAATAAATTAAAGTTTTTTTTTTTTTGTAAATTGTTGTAAATTGAAGGCAAATTTAAAATAAGAAATATAATTGAAATTTTATAAAGACTGACATAAATTTTTAATAATAAATTCAATTCTAAATGCAGAAATAAAATATTTAACAATAATAAAATGAGCCAGCATTTAAAAATAGTCAAATTAAATTAAACAAAAATTACAGATTCGCATTTACAATATAATAACAATAATTAATCATTTTTACAATATATAAATATATCAAAATATCAATGAGATTTTATAATTAGACAGCAGTATTATTTATTTTTATTTAAAAATTTTTAAAGAGGTAATGCTGCAGTATTTTTAACTTTTTCATGGCGACCAATAAATTCTTGAAATGACGACCAACGAAGAGGTCCATCGTATGGTCTCAAAGAAACGACGTCTTTCATAAAGAAACCAATTAAAAATGAGATCGTTATACACCAGAGTAACGTACGCCAGGTCATTGGTTGATTCGCTGACGTAAATAACATCCGGGATATTCTTCTGTTAAAAAATTATTAATTATAAAATTATAGATATAGGCCATAAATAAGTAATAAAATAAAAAACCTAGAACTCTGAAGAGTTTGTTGGTCGGATGTCAAAGCGACAGCCGTTTCTTCTTGACTATTACAGGATTCAGTTTGTGGAAGCGCTAAACTGCCCTCAGAATTATTATTAACTTGAACGGGTGTAATAATTCTGTTTTCTTCTTTGGAATTTCGGCGAGACTCGGCATGTTCAAATATCTCCTGAAGTTCGCCCACAGAATTAGAACTTTCAGTGCGAATTAACTTCTCGACTTCCCATCGCTGAGACTCCGACAACGAAGGCCGCCTCACTGTCACACGTCCTGCCACTGAATTCCGCTGCTTGATTCCATCTTTCATTACGTCTTGACCAATTCCAATAGGTCGGAAGATCGTCGCTATACTCGCTCGTCTCCTAGCGATCTATTGTAAATAAAAAAATAATTGTCATTTAAAAATAATTAGACAATAAATTAACTCGCGTTTAAAATTAAATAAAAATCAGCAAAGGCATCAGCAAGAGTTAAGTAAAATAAATTAGTAAAATTGTTAGATCGCAGAAGCAATTAATTGGCTATAAATATAAAGAAAAAATATATATTATCGATAAATATTCGCACCATTGTACGATTGGTAGTTGATGGTAATCCACGGTAACGAATTACAGTCAATTCTTCACCGTTTTCCCCATTGCTTTCGTCAATAATAATATTATTTTCTGCTAGGATTCGCCTATAAGAAGAATTGAGTAGTAAAAGTTCTTCCGAGAGTAAGAAAAAAAAATAATATAGCAGGTGAAGGAAAAATGATCGGGATAATAAGCAAGAGTTCGTTCAATTACTCAGACTCTCACTTAGATTCTGCTAGATCGCGGTCAAGTTTTTCGCACCGGGTACGCAGCATCCTCAAGTATCTATCGGCGAGATGAATGGCCCGAGAAATTCTGGACTCCTGCTGGATGGCTCCAAGTGTTTCGGCAGCACAGGACACTTTACGTGCACACTGGGCTATTATTTCAATTTGATTCCTCGCACGTTCTATCCTATCAATTGTCTCACTATCAAAGCACAATGGCGCGAGTTCCTGATGAGTTTAATACGTTGTCCATTTTTGTTTGCCTTTTTATATATTATATACAAGTATATCTTTGCAATGTTAAATTATAGATTTTATATTATATATTTTAAATATATGTAAATATAATTATGGTTTATACTTGCCTCAATACTTTGCTGCATCCTTGTCACTTCATTAGCGAGATTACGTTCTGTTTGATCACGTCGCCGTTGGGATAACGTTTTTCTACGTGATAGTGTCAATCTGTCGGTACAGAGCCCAAGAGAAAATGCTACGTATTTCCGCTGGAATATTTATATATTTCCAATAAATATATGTATAGTAAATCAAGATTAATAATAGAAAAAAAAATGATTACCTCCAATTCACCTTCAACTAAATCTTTTTCTCTAGAAAAATAATTTTGATCGAGTAATTTATTAAAATATATGAGAATTAACTACACAGAAAAAAAATATTTATTTATTCTTGACGGCCGAAAATTTTTTGCATCAAGAAATTCTTTTTTTTTTATGATCCTGAAGTTAGCAGACAATTAAAAATTTTCGGATTTTTTTTTTCGTTTTATTTAAAAAAAAAAAAAAACTAAAAATATGCACGTGTAAAAAAATTAAAAAACTATAGGTGCAATTTTCCGAAATATTTTTTTTTTTAAATTTATCGTTTTTAAAAAAATCCAAAAATTATCAGACGCCGGGTAACTTCCGTATCTTTTTTTACGATCCTGAAGTTAGCAGACAATTAAAAATTTTTGAATTTTTTTTTTTTGAACAATTAAATTTGAAGAAAAAAAAAAACTAAAAATATGCACATGTAGAAAATTTAAAAGACTACAAGTGCAATTTTTTTTAATATTTTTTTTTTCATAATTTATCGTTTTTTAAAAAATCCAAAAATTATCAGACGTCGGCTAATTTCAGTATCATCTTTTTTTTGTGTAGTTATCAGATAAATAAATGCTAATTATTTTTACTCAAAGTCTTCAGTATCTGATAGATGAGCGATTCCCGATTCTTGTAAACGAAAATCCGTGAGACTCGGAAAAACAGTTAATTTAAATTCCTGATAGTTAAAATTTTTTTTAGGTTTTTCCACATCACAAATATAGAGATTACTTTCGTGACCACATCCAAGGTTTTCACTCTCTGACCTCGATCTTTTCATAATTGGCAGTATCTGAAATACATAGAAATAAAACATCTATATATATGTATTTATATAAATGATTATTATTAATATATGTATGTATTTATAAAAGACATTTTAAAAAATTATTTTTAGATTTATCAAAGCCAAGTTGAATTATTCCCGCGACATATGTGATCATGTATTTATCAGAAGACAAATATAAATAATTTTAATAAATCGATTTAATTAAAATTTTTATTGCAATCATATTTTAATTAGCGTGCAAAATAAACTCAAACGATTTCAAGTACAAATTAATCAACGTCAGTTAATCGCGTCACTATAATAATGTAGAGTAATAACGTAATAATAATAACAAAAAAAAAAAATAATGAAATATTTACCTCGCGTTTAACTGCAGGTTTGTAAGTAAATGTTTTATCATTAATTTTATTCGCTCCATTTGATGGATTATTTTTCAGTGGACTCGAAAGTACTTGAAGGGATTCGTCTGCGAGGGATAATTTATCCGCATTGAATGACTCACGTGTTTGTTTGTGCTGATGGTTTACAATAATATTTTTTGAATTAATATTGTTATCGTTTTCATTGTTTTTATTATCACAAGTAATCGCCGAATCACTGTCTGATGAATCCGAGCTGTCCTCACCACTCGACATTGCGAGTGTGACTGCAGCTGATTCGACAGCGACGTTTTCATTTACTGCATAAATGTCGCATTTATTATTATTGTAATTAAACTGCTGCTGTTGAGCTTCGGAACTAATGTCTGATTTAATCGTCCACGTGACATTTTTAAATCCTTTTTCCATTGATGCGCTTCCTGTGGAAATAAGTGTCCATTTTTTAAATTTAACAGCCGATATAAATAAGTGGACATATTTGCTGAGTACTTGGAATCAATTGAATTTAATTTGATTACTTGGTAATTAAATTACTTGGGGCCGTTTAGTAAAACAATTCATGCATTTTAATAACGACAAATTCATTTTTCCGTCACTATTTTTATTTTTAAATTATTGGTCATGCTCATCTTTGAACCCGATTAATGCAATCAGTAAAAAAAAATATGTAATTTTTGAACCCATGGTATTTTTGGAATTTACTGTAAAAAATTGGGAGTAACCGGAGTGATTACGGATTTTATTTCAATCGGATTTTACTCCATTCGGAGTTCCGAAGGTTAAAAAAAATACTATTCGGAGTTTTAGTATTAAAATAAACTCCCCTTTGGAACGAATTTTACTCCGAGATTAAATTAATAGTCACCCACTCCGCATTCACTCCGGATTTAATCAGCGTTCATTCCGCAAATTTTCTACAGTGTACTCGTCAAATTAATAAATATTACGGCAGTTACAAAACGTAGATTTATATATTTATTATAAATCTGTTTAAAAAATACACGGATTTTTTTTCTCTACCGAATTCAAATTTCATATGATTTATTTACTCAATTAATAGAATTTAAAAATCGTAGATTTATATTTATAAAAAATTCACTTTTGAATTTACCGCTCAAAATTTAATGAAATTTGAAACACTAGTAGATAGTGATGAGAAAAAGATCTAATTAAACTTTCGAATAGCTACAGAGAACGTAAAATAAAGATTTTCATACATTTGACATCGACCCACATAAGAAATCATATATTTTACAAAATTTATTTTTTCAGAAGCTCTTCAAAAATTTAGTTAGATCTTTTCCTCATACGTCAAATTCCATTAAATTCCGAGGGTAATTTTAATCCCGACACTACTGCCTTAAAAAATACACATGCATTTAATATTAATTTTTTTTTCACTAATTTTCAAACATAAATTAATTTACCTCTTGCTAAATTATTGGTTTCATCATCAGATATCGGCGTTGAGCTCTCTATAAATTTTTTTTCAATACCAAGTGAATTAAACTGAGTGGTATCGCTATCTGTTACCGCCAAGCGATCATTAGACACTGGCTGCTCTTCCGTGACTCTCAAAGATGAAAAATTAAATTTAGCCGGGGCAATATTAAAATTCACTTGATTATTTATAACCGACGAAGTTGATTCACGACAATCATCAGCATTATCTTCCAAAGAAGTTTGTAGCTGAGACTGGGACAAATTAGCCGACGAATCGCTGCTACAATCTTCAGTCGTTCGATATGTATTCGATTCAGGAATAGGATCAGCGACTGGAGTACTGCTTGTAAAATTTTCACCAGACCCCTGCGACTCAAGTATTTTATCCAAATCACTGCTGCGAGCAAATACGCCGATTTTTCTTCGCGGCGCACTTTTCTCAGTCATTATCGGCGTGTTACAAATAATTGGACTCCATTCAGTATTTTTTGATAACAACTTTTGTTTTGATATTAAAATACCCGACGGATTATTTACAATACGTGTTTTATTTACAACTAATTTACTTTTTTTTTGAGTCTCATCAAAACTGACTTCGGTGCCTGAGACTATTTTTGACTCAAATGCGCTCGTGAAATGTAACGAAGGCGGATTATCCTTAATGTCTCCACTTGATGAATCCCTAAAAAAAAAAAATGTTTATTTAAATTTATTAAAGTTTCATTAAAAAAAATTAATATGTAAATTGTCACTTAAATATAATAATTAACGCTCATGTAAAATCACCTTACTCGCGTTCATCACAAGTAACTCTGATACAAATCTGCTCGACATTAAAATGATAATGACGCGAATAATCGGGGATATAGAAACAGTTGTCTGTTATATAGAAGGTAATAAAACCATTGATCGAGTTGTAGCTTGTAATGACAAGGAGACCTTGATTTTTAATTGTATAAACAATCAGTGTCGAGGAATGTGAGCTCAATTAGTAACTGGCATTGCAATGTCCAGTTTAGAAGTTAATAATTATATTTAAACAATTAAAATGTTAACTTATCAATAATTACCATCTAACAATTTACAGTTACGTTATTTTATCCGTAAAAATTTATTTTTTAAAATTACAATACACTTGATAATTTATTCAATTTAAAAATCCGATAAATCAGGATACAGTTTTTTTTTATTTATTAATATTAATAGTCATTAGATAATTTTTTTTTTTAGCCAAAGAAATTACAGAGCTGCGAACACTAATTCAGATAAATAACCGAGTAATCACGTCATAAATAAATTATTAGATGAATTAAGTAAAATTATAGCTTTCAGTGCACTCGTAATGACACGATAAATTTTTTTATAAGTAGTTTTTTTTTAAAATTTAAATAATATGAAGAAATGAAATATTGTAGTACGCAAGGTATGATAACTAACGATCGCGGTTTACCGAGAACATTGAACACGGTATGACAATATTTCCTAAAAGAAGAGATCGCCAGAGAAGGAGAACGATAGAGATGTATATGATGATAAAAAGAGGGGATCGAGTGCAAACGCATGCGGAGCTAAAAAGTATTTAAGTATTACACTGATCATATTTATCAGTTTTAAACCTGCGACTATTCTTGTCGATAAGATTTAAATCTGATGTCTAGTTTGTAAATCCATGGAAACTGGAACCTGGAACCTGGAACTAAACCTGAAAACTTTGGTGATCTGGTTTATATTGAACTCGATTAAATCCGATTTGAGGAAGTTGTCGGATAGACTACGGGGTCACGATCGAGGATAACCAGTTTAGCCGCTCAAGTTGCAGTAAATAATTTTCGATTTAGCGAACGTGAAAGGGAACAATTGTCATACTCCAGAATTAAATGTCTGAAAAAATTGCTAGTAATATTGAATTTTAGTCTAAAGTTTACAGGGAAAATGCAGTAGTCGCTGGGCAAGTTGTAAGCTGCAACGTGAATTGAATAAACAATTAATGTTATTATTGTAGTTGTTGTTTATGCTGATGAATAAGTACGAGTGGAATTTTTAAAAGACAGTTTTGATTTTATATTTTTTTATTTGAGTCCTTTAAATATAGTTTTTAAAGAGACTGTGGGAGGTCATAGAATGTTAAAATAAAATTTAAAAAAATAAGTTGAATATAAAAAGTCGTGCAATCAGGTCAACCAACGTAATTCTCAAGTTAACCCGAGATTTCGAAGGCCACTATGGTTATTTTTACGTCGCATAACTTACGTACGTTAGTTTTACAAATGAAAATCATCGGCGCAACCTGCGACGTTTCTATTTTTATGATAATATTCTTTGATCTTTGTTATATCTTCTAATGGAAAATTTTTATTCGAACCAGATATTCATCGTTTTCATTACGAGGTATCAAAGAAGCGCTAATGAGAAGATTATTTCGAAAAATTTTCCATACACTCGGGAAAAAATTATTTTAGAAAATTTCGTATTCAATGAAATCTTTTCTTTCGCTGGCAAAAAAGTTTATCGGCTCATTTTCTCTATAAAATTATTTTTTCCCGCGCAAGTAAAAAAAAAATATCAAATTTATTATACTCACGTATTTAATAAATTTTCAAATGTTAAAATATGAAATTCTTTAAAATTTTGATTGACCAGTGGATCTGCTGATACTTGACAGCTTATTTCATTGGTCAATGCTTTTTGGAATGCATCTATTACCTAAAATAATAAAATTATTTGCTATTTATTGTGACAGGTCAAAAATATCTCCATAACAAATAATTTATCTCTGACGTTAATCATAATGCCGATAGTTTTTTTTTCAAATATTTACTGAAGCAAATGTGTAAATGACTTACAGCCTCTGATAACTGTGAAATCTTGTCTAGCAAAATTATAATATATTTTGTTTGCAGACTCGATGCTCTACACAGCTGTCGACTATCGTTGATTGTCATTTTTTTCTCTATTAAATATTTAATTAAGCCTTCGATTTTATCGATTCCGTCCCGAGCTTTCTCATCATGCCAATCCAACTCTTCTTCGAGTTCTCGGATTTTAGAATTTTCATAAGAGACATCTGGCAAAAATCCCTGCAAAAATTAATTTAATTAAATTAATTAATTATTAACCGGTCAATTTTTTATTAAATAACTTACGGAAGCTTTTAATTCATCGTACAGCGAATCTGACGATGGATTATTGAAATTAACATCTGGTGAATGGTCAGAAGAAATATTCAAATTAATTGCCGATGGTATTGAATGCAGCTGCAACATTAAAAATTTTTTATCACTTAAATTACTTTTAAAAATTAATTAAAATTAATTTACCTCACTTAGTGATTTGCCGTCACTTGATTTTAATTCTAATTTAAAATTTTTCCTCTTCAAATCTTCATTCTGTTCTTGTAACTGACTTACAGTTTTTTCATAATAATCTTCAAGATTTGCAAGATCTTGTTTCACTTGATTTAATTCTTTCTGAATAACATTACACTCGACTTCTTTTTCTTTGAATTTACTGCGGCAGGTGGTCAATTGCTTGTAAAATTCTTTTTTATCACTAACGGCTTTATCATACTTAATTTTAAAATTTTCAAAATTCTGTTTATCTGTTTCTATTTTTTCAACAAAACTTTTACGCTCTTTCTCCCATTTTCCAAGTGAAATCTGACAACACTCTTGTTCTTTCTTCATACTGTCAATTAATTCTTTTTTCTCATCATTTTCACGTTCCAAATATCTGTACTGCTCATTGCGACGATCGTATTTTTGACGGAACGAATAAAATAATTGTTTGTAACTATTTGCTGAGTCTTCTGATTTTATTAACTCATCGCGTAGCCATGCATTGTCTTTTTCATAGTGATAAACACGTTTACGTAGAAGTTCAACTTCAGTTGCATTCTCTATATCAGTTTCACGCGGCAGTTTTGTTGATACATCAACTTTATTACATCTACAAAAATATATACAATTATTATTAAAAAAAAACCTTACAACCGCAACCGGAAAATATTTATTTAAAAAATATATTAGGGGTGTACGAATCATATTGGAATCGAATTTTTAAATAATTCGATACATCGAATTATTTGTAACTTTTCAAATTACGCGATTTGAATCGAGAAAATTCTGATCAATTTTAAAATATTCAATTTTTTATTTAATGGAGATCTAGTTTTTTAAGTAAACAAAATTAATTTTTTCATAGATTTGTATCTGAGCTTTATTTACCTCTGACTAAAATTTGAACTATTGGAAAAAGTATTACGTCGTTCAAAAGAAAGCTTTAGGATTATTCGTAAATTTTTGAATAATGCGAAAGTTCAAAGTTTGAATTGAATAGTTCGATTCGATTCGATACGAATAATTTTTAAGTTCGAATTACTCGCACACCCCTAAAATATATCTGATAAATTTATGTATCTGAAGATCGGAACGTTTTTCGCGGAACGAAAATAAAAATTAAAAAATCTACTGGATCTAAATTTCCGAAATGTTTCGTATGTCAGCCGAAAATTGCAGCCCCTTAAGTCACCTTTGAACAGTCAATTTACTTGAAAATTTATCATTTTCATTGCGCGAAAAACGTTCCGATCTTCAGACACATAAATTTCATCTCAATTCCGAATATAAATAAATACATATATAAATTTTTGAACCAATGGTATTTTTAGAGCCTATTAGAATTAGAAAAATATGATAATTTATTAATAACAATTATAAAACTTACTCCTTAGCTATACTACTGGTAATTCTATTTATTGGTACAATAGAGCATTCAACAAGTTCAGAAGATTTTCCGCTATCATTAAAATCCTTATGGAAGATATCTGGATCATCACTCGTAATCCCTTCATCCGGACTATCAGCCGTGTCACCACTAGACCATTCCGATATGTAACGATACGTATTCATTTTTAAAAAAACAATAAAAATTTAAATAAGACAATAAAATAAATTTCTGTACATCACTTAAAACTAAAACATATGTAAAAAATATAAGTGGATTGCATTGTGTTAATTGTAACATGCAGTTGGTATGATTGTCAAAGTAGACTATTACTATTATACCAGCAAGTTAAATTGATACCAAGAGCTTATCGCACTAGGCACCGTCATGACTATACAAAAATAATGATCGTCAAACGATCACCTTGATGCAAACAATACTACTCATAACAATAATAATAGTATATATTATATACCATACACTCCAACAAGTTCATATATAAGTCATTAGTTTTTTTAAATTTTTACCAAACATCAACTTCTTGGCAATGTAACGAATAATCCATAATAACTACGTACTTATTGACATTTTCCTTGTTATGTCCACCTGGACACTTTGACTTTACAGAAGCTATCCACGGGTCTGCTGCTTGCCGGAAGTTTCTCCAATTGATTCGTTCATTTGGTGCACATTCTTTCATTAGCTTTATAAATTTATCCAAGACCTCATCATTTCTATTTAATTTAATTATTTTACTTTTTACTTACAACATTTTTATTGTAAAAGGTGAGACCTAGTACCCGATCAGGGAAGTAGTCCTCGATTACTTTATCTATTTGTATATCTATACTTCGTAAATACAGATATACAAATACATGAGCGATCGGGTACTAGTTCGATCGGGTACTGGGTCACCTTATATTCATATGATGCTGAAAGTGGCAGTCATTTATAAAATTTATTTATTTTCAGTAAACGAAGTAAATACTGACAGACAAAAATTTTTAAAAATACATGTGAAGATTTTTTATAGATAAGGTAATTATAATTATCCTAATAACACGTGTTTGAACAAGACCCCTAGCTGCTAGTGTCTTTTTATACGTATGTGTCTTTCGCAAAATCGTGTATCAAGAAACCTATGTCAAGATTTTCCGCAAAAATATTAAAGATATCTTGAACACGGTGCAATGAAAAGTGTCTGATGGATTTCTTACACCAGTAACTTACAGTAGGTACTTACGCATGACTTGCTCAAGGCTCAAGGTCAATTTAGAGCTTCGAGCAGATCTTGAGCAAGCTATAAGCAACTATAGTCTTCCTCCAGAATTGAATTATAATCTGGCACGAGTTTCTTGTGTAAAGCTTGCAATTTAAATCTGGTCACAAGTATCTGCAGCAAGACACATACGTAGAAAAAGACACTAGCATGAGTAAGTGACCCAGTACCCAATCAGGGAACTAGTACCCGATCGCTCATGTATTTACTAAATATATATACAAATATATGGAGTGTCTGAGTACTAGTTCTCTGATCGGGTACTGGGTCTTTTACCTTATTTTTAAAAATTATTAATGTCGATTAACTTGTAATTAAAAACACTAAAATTGTCAGATGTCGGCTACTTTCAGCGTCATATATTTACGGGTAAATATTTACGGCAAATTTGGAGGCATTTTGAAACGAAGGTATGCGATGCACGATTCAATCGAAACATTAAAAGGTTTGTTTGGTGATACAGAGGCAGACGATGCGGTTGATGAGACAGTTGGTGAAGAAGCTACGCTATTCATAACAACTTTACGTATATCTGAAGCAAAAATATAATATATTTTAATTTATACGAATTAATTTATAAATTTATTAATTGTTTTATTTATGTAATATATATTGAGTATGACAGGTCTTGATAAACAGGTGTTTCTTTTTGTTAAAATATCGGAGTGCGATTAAATAAAAATTTAATTTATTGACATTTAAAATTAATATTCTTAGATAACAACCAAGTGAAATAAAATATTTTAATTTTGACACTTACCATCGTCTGTAAATATATTGTCGGTCTTTAGTAATTTATTATTCATGATGACAACAGATACCGAAAAAATGCCGGTTTCACTTATCAGAGTCAAGAGGTCATTAAATTTTAAATTTTATTATATTATTTTAAATTAATTGTATTATTATTTAACTAGGAATATTTATTTGTTTAGTTTTATTTTAAAAAAACTTTTAATTATATTTACACATGTCGTAAAATATATATTTTTTATAAGTACACAATAAATTAAATAAATAAAGCTTGTTTACATCTCTTCAAGGATAAAACGTCTTTAGCTGGCCCGCGTAAATGTGCGATTATGATTATAGGTTTTATATCGAGCTTCGATAAATCGATTATTCACAATCGATTCTCAACAACTTTATATTCATAATAACCCGGGAAAAAAAACAACTTGATAACATTTAAAAATTCTTTTTTTAAGCGGAATTTAAAATTTGAAAATTTTCCCGCGAATTTTTAAATTTAAAAATAAATCACAGTAATTTATAATGATAAATATTTTACTTTAGGTTAAAAGTTATCAGTATATTTTGTTATATATAAAATTTATCACAAATATTAAACTTAAAACTAATATATGAGTTATTAGAATTTTCAAAATTCTATGATAAATAATCATAGATCAGAGATAAAAAATAAACGTTTTAAAAAAAATCTGGTGTCTTATTGAGGAAAAATTTTTATTCATTCCAATTTACTTAACAATATTTTTGTTTTTGTGGTTAATTATTTATTTATTAATATTTATATTAAAAAAAGTATTAAATTCAATGAGTTAAATATTTTTTTATAGTAAATAGTAAAAGTAAATAAAATTTTTACATTATTGGCCTTAAGATATCGATAATGAGGTCCATTGATTGGTCATCGATAAGGACTATGTCAAAAGTATCAAGATAAGACGGAAGCGCCGATTCGACCTGCAAAAATTTATTATTATTTTTTTTTTCAAACGAAACAAATTTAAAAAATTAATTGACTTACATTTTCATAGAGAAAACCGATTTTTAAAACAGTATCAATTCCATCGGCTCCATCGGCCATGGTGGCATCGCCTGTCATGTCGCCCATCAGAATGCAGTTGCTGCGTGACTTGAGTGTATTATAATAATCTTTATCGATCACTTCTTCATTTTTATTGAACACGTGAATCAGTTTTTCGTTTTTAAACCCATTTAATTTACCGTCTTTATAGCTCAGGAAATTAGATATAACTTTGACGTTACTCAAAAGAACATCGTGGAATTTTAAAACCGCCTCCACGACATCACCCAGACCCGCACTGAAAACGAGAACGGGTACTGCGGCCTTATTCAATCTGTCGATCAATTCTTTAGTTCGATCCCTTACATCGGTACCGTGGACCTGTACCACTTGATCAATTTCACAGGAGTCAAAATCGATTCCTGTAAGAATATCTTCGCTTTCCCTCATCCAGGATTCCATCGCCGCGATTTTCGTATCTAGATCTAAATCATGGTCCAGTTCAATTGGTCGATATTTTTTGAATAATCTTTGTTCCTCTTTTTTTAATTCATCAGAGATTTGATTACTTCTGAAAAATATCCCTGAAAAAATATTTTTAGATTTAAATATTATATTATTTTTTTTTTCAGAGTACTTTCGTTATTAAAATTTTTAAAATTAGTGACATTATTGAGCATGATTCTAAGAATATTCTGCTAAATTTTTGTAAAAAAATATTTAAAAATAAGCCAGTGGTAGTGGGGAGAGCCGAGTCACCTCAAAAATAAAAATGCCTTATCTGAAATAAAAAAACCAAAAAAATTTCTTTAGTATATAAATTTGTCTTAGTTTTGAACGAAGGATTTTTTTTTCAATAACTACTTATTTTTTAATTAAACAAAAGGAGCAATTTTTGGTAAAAATCAGAGTTTTTTTATTACACCTCTACCAAAAATTCAAAAATGAATAATTTGTTTATTCCTTCGTTCAAATCCCAGATAAACTTGTGTACTAAAGAAATCTTTTTGGTTTTTTGATTTCAGATGAGGCAGTCATTATCCTGCCTGCGGCATGGAGACTTTTTTTGAGGTGACGTCTCTCCCCACTACCACTGGCTTATTTTTCAATATTTTTTTATGAAAATTTAGCAGAATATTCTTGGAGTGATGCTCAATAATGTCACTAATTTTAAAAATTTTAATAACGAAAGTACTCTGAAAAAAAAATCACAAAAATATCCTCTTTTTTTTGTATCTCGGCCCCTTTCCCCCACTAATATTAATCTATAAATTAACTTACCGAAACTACTGAGAACTTCTTTACCATTGACATGTTGTTTTGTAATAGTTCTGTCGAAATCGGTGACAATCTAATGCAAACGTCACCATAATTATTATTTTAATTATTGTAATATATTCATGTTAAAAATAATTAATTAATTAATTAAAAAAAAATATACAGCAAATTAAGAACTTACTTGAAGTTTATTTGGCCCATCGTTGCGTATTTTTTTAATTTTATTTATGACATTGTCAATGTCACGGATTTTGACATTCTCTCCACTTAAAATGGAGAACTGAAACAAAAAAAAAATGAATAAATCAGAAAAATTCTATCTATTAGTAAAAAAAATTTTGAGAGTAACGTTTTATACTCACGTCTTCAAATGTATTGTCTGCTGGCATAATTAATAAAATTTGTAATATTTCTGAGTATTATTAATCTTTAAAATAATCTGGAAGTTAATTATTATTTTTTCATAATATGTCAGTCTTGTTGATAAAAAATATATAAGATTATTTATTTTAAGCGTTTAACTTTTGTCTCGAATTTCATTTGGTCATTTATTTTTGTATACATATATATCTAGTGAAAATTTTTTTATTTAACAACGAAACATATGATGATAAATTTATTTTAATGAGTAAAAAGTAAAGGCGCCTTTTCATGCTGACGTTTGACGCGCGTTTTTTCAGTAATAAATTTTGACAGGTGACTCATTTTTAAATTTCGCGCCCTGTCAATTTTTTTGGAGTATAATTACTTCTTTTAATTAAAATTTTTTCTACTTATGAATTGATTAATTAATACTAAGAAATTATTAAGGATTTTTTAAAAATTCAAATGGCGCGAAATTTAAAAATCTGTCAGATGACAGAATTCGGCGCGCGCAGTAATCGTAAAGTGTCGGCATTAAAATGCGCCTTTAGGTGTAAAATAAGAGCAAAAATAAAATAAATAAAATAGTAATGGCGACTGCCAGTCAGTTTAGTCAGTACTGTTTGTCAAAACAATAATAATTAAGAATAATAATTAAGAATTATAGTAATAATATATTATTTAATTTAAATAATAAATAATAAAAATGGATTTGGGATTAGGGAGTACTCTTTTACCTGGTGATCCTCGTTTGATTGATCACATCGTTGGTGAGGTTAAATCTCAGGGAATATTTGATCAATTTCGTAAGGATGCTCTTGCTGACGTCGATACCAAGGTAATAAATAAATAAATAAACAAATTAATTAATTGATATTAATTAAATATTTAAAATTGTTTATTAGTCTTTTAATTTTTTTAAATTAGTTTTATAGTAGTTTTAAAAATATGACAAGTGGATAGAAAAATAAAAAATGTGTTAAAAAAACTAATTTAATTTGTAGCCAGCGTATCAGAATCTTCGGACACGTGTTGAAGGATCAGTTAATTCATTTCTGTCAAAACAAGTGTGGAAACCTGACTTGAATAAAAATCAATTGCGTGAAACTTTACGTAAACATATATCAGAAGCTGCGTATCTAGATGCTGGTGTTGAACGTATCGTTGATCAGGTAGTAAATCCTAAAATATATTCGGTATTTACCCCGCAGATAGAGGACGTAGTTTACAAGTATTTAGGTCTGGAAAAACCTAAGCGGGAAAAAAATGGTGGGCATTCAATAAAAGATTTGCTGCCAATTGATTTGGACCCAGTGTCACCTGAGTCTGATAAAAATAGTTTGAAAGATGTGTCGTTGGATTCGGTAGATGATCTTCCAATCACCAGCAAAGAAGACTCTGATCTGGTTGATCACAAAAATGACGACAGCAGTCAGGTTGGCGATCGTGATAAAAGTTTTGAAGAAAAAGAAACTGTTGACTCGAGAGAAGCCGCTGAGAATGAAGCCAATGGGAATGAATCAGTCCAGAGTACGGCTGAGGAAGAAAAAGTTAGACCTGGATGTTCGACACCTCAGCCTGTTGATCCTGGTTTGAATGATTCGATAAAATCGGGTGATAAAACGGAAGAGGAGGAAGAAGATAGTCCGGTTTTTGAACCAATTGATATTATGAATTTTAATGACTCAATTGTTTCTAATGATTCACATTTGTCTGGGATATCCGAACTGACAAGTCATCGGTCGCGTAGTCCTGATTTTCAAATAAATGAATTTTCCCGCGATCATTTTGATTTTAGTAATCAAGATTCTCAGTTCTCAAAAGTATCTTCGGATTCGAGGCTGTCTATTGTCACTGATTTTGGATCTTCTAATCAAGCGTCGACTCCTGTTCCGGATATTCCTAAAGAAGAAAAATCTAAAGACAAAAGTGATGATGATAAAAATAAAGATAAAGACAAGGAGAGATCTAGTGAATCTAAAGATACTAAAAATTCTAAAAGTAGTTCATCAAAAGAACGCGGGAGAGAAAAAAGTGACTACAAATCAAAATCATCAAAAGAACGTTCAGATTCACGTGACTCGCGCAGTCATCGCGAGCGCGATTACAAGAAAAAATCCACGGATTCAAAAAGCGATCGCGATAGAAGCAAAAGTAGTAGGGACAGCAGTGATAAGTCGAGGGACAAAGATAAAGATAAAGATGGTAAAGATAAAGTCAGAGATGAAAAAACAAGTTCGGCGGGAAAAGATTTGAAAGATATTTACAAGGAAAAAATACGGGAGCTGCGTGAAAAAAAAGAGTTGACGGAAAAAGAAAAATTAAATAAAGATAAAGACAGTCACAAGTCGAGAGATTCAAAGGATAAAAAAGACTCAAAGGATTCTAGTGAAAAAGATTCCAAGGATCGCAGAGACTCGAAGGAACACCGGAGCTCGAGTTCATCTTCTAGGAGTCATCGGCATGACAGCAGAAGTAAACGAGACGATTCAAAGTCTAGTCGTGATAAGAAACGAGACGACAGACACTCGAGAGACAAGAGTCGGAGTCAAGGAGATTCTGATAGCAAACGCAGCTCGAAGGATGACAAATCTGACAAAGACAAAGATTCTAAATCAACGCAGAAACGTAAAGAGTCTAGGGCTGATGACTCGCGAAAGAGTTCTGACAAAAGTTCAACAGATAAAGACAAAGATAAGGATAAAGATAAGAAACGTCGTGATGAAAAAAAATCTAAATCTAAAGACGACCACTCGAGTCTCCGTAAAAGTTCAAATGACCGCAGATCATCGGACCGCGATGGGTCCAGTGGATCTAATGGCAAAGGGAGCAAGAATTCGTGTCCCGGTTCATCGGCATCCTCATCGAAGGCCAACTCGGGCCTCAAAGAGACCGGCAATGTTAGTAATTCGAGTAGCGAAGCTTCTGATGGCGTTGACGAGTCCCAGGTCGAAGAGTATCATAACACTGATGGGGAAAGTGCAATCCAAGTTGACCAAGAGACCGAAGTATCGGGAGTAAATGCCAAGCGAGTTGATTTAGGACAGAGTGAAATAAGTCTTCCATTAAAGAAACGTCCGTTGCCTGCTGAAGATGCTGATAGTTCTGCTGAATCGAGTGCCAAGAAAATGAAGTTCGCTAATAATTTTAAAGAAGATGATAAATTTATCAAGCTGAAGAAACAATTTGAACAGAGCGTCCCAGATGTTAATCATGAGCAAGACATTAAAGTTGTACCAGATGATGAGCGGGTACAGATTATTGAGGTCCGTGAGCCTCAGGATGATGATGATGAAGATGAACCGTATCCAGATGACAAAGATGTTAATTCAAAGTTGGGACAGCCGGGCGTTATCATGGAAGGGGAAAATTTTTTTAAGATGAATGTCATTGATAATTGTAAGTCGAATTTAACGGAAATGGAAATGTCGATACGGGAGTCACTGAATGAGATGATGGCGGATAAAATAATTGGGAGGGATGGTAATGATAAGAAGCAGGATATGATAGAAGACGAATTAGAAAATAGTTTGAATTTAAATAAAAGTAATGATTTGAGTGGAGAAGAAGTGAAGGCCAGAGTTGAATCGGATGATGAAGATTGTCTGTATTTTGTTGAAGACAATGAGAGATTAAATAAATTTAAGCTGTTTCTCAAGTCACTGGATATCGACACCGGTCGTGATATTGATGACGAAGCTCCCAAGGATCTCAATACTGATGATATTGAAGTCAAACGTCTGTTGCCGGATGATGAAAATGAAGAATCTGCGGCAACTGTCACCATGGCACCGCCTCAACTGAAACGCAAATACTCCGCTAGTCCGCTGTCGGATATTGTTTTGAATTCGGAGAACAATAATGACGGTCACAAAGTCACCGGTGGTGGAGATGCTGAGAAAGACAAGAAGAAAGCCAGAGAAAAAGACACTGGACTGGGGAAAAAAAAATTAGGAAGACCTAAGAGACAGAGACCTAGTGTCAGCTCTTCGAGTCCCAATGATGATTTCATGATGCCTTTGAGTCCTGAAAGTGACGTTTCTGCTACTAGTGATAAAGCTTCCGCTAACCATAAGGATAAAGATGATAAAAGGTATTTTTTTTTTATTTAATATTATTAATTAATTAAGGGGGATAGCCACTGTGAAATTTCCAAAAAAAATTTTTTTTTTTTTTTTCATTAGATCAAAGTATATATGTTCAAAAATATGTATCTAGAGTTTTATATGAAAATTCCGAATATTTTTCAAGTTATAGTCATTTTTGTGACAGCGCGTCAACTGACAGTTGCATCAATTAAAAACTTTAAACGCATTTTTCTCGAAACTACTTTTTTTGAACTGGTGGCATCTGTAATTTGCATAAATATCAACCGATTCGCAACTTTTTTTTTTGCCGTATTCGTCTATTCAGTAGCTAAAGTTGCACGTAGGGGATTTGGAAAATTTTGATTTTTAAGATTTTTTAGGGCTGTTTGAATCCAAAAAATGAGAAAAAATAACGAAAAAATTTTTAATATGTCGCCATTTTTTTTCAAATCAAAATTTTCAAAATCCCCTATGTGCAACGATAACCACATGCATACAGATTACAACGCCGTTTGGTTTTTTTGTTTCTGATAATCCGTTTTTGAGTTAGAGATGACACCGTGGTGGGGGAAATTTTTTTGTTGCTCCACAAAAATGCTTATAACTTTGTAACAACATGATATTTTTTAATGAAAATTTAGGAGAATTATCTTCAATGTATACTTTAGAAAACAAAAAAAACCCGATCCTCAAATTCCTTTATTATTCCAGTCAAAAAAATTTCCGAAAATCACCTATTTTTTCGATCCTCACAGTGGCTATCCCCCTTAAAGCCATAGCTGTTTTTAAAAATAAAATATAATTCAGGAGAACTTTTATTACTCTTACCAGCTATGGCTCGAAAATTTGATTTACTTTCTATTTAATTATTAATTAAATTATTTTATTCAGATTAAAAAATAAACAACGATATACAAGTGACGATTTATATAAACCGCGTCCATTGTTTGTTGGCTCGTCAAGAAGAAATAGAAGATCAAATCAAGCATAGCTATTACTCAGTGAACAAAAATGGAGGAGGTCTTATTTAAATAATTACTTTAACATCCGTAGTCTTTCAATCTGTTAACTAATTAATCATCGATTAAAAAAAATAAGAGTTTGTATTTTTTTACGCTTCGTATATTATTAAATATATATATACATATATTTACACGGAAAAAATTTTTTTTTCTGTGTATTAAATTTCTTCAACATCTAGAATGTAATTATACGCAATAAAAAAAAACATGTACATAAATCATATAAATTAATATGTAGATACTTTTATATCTGATAAATTAATAATAATAATTATTAGTAATTTTTTTTAACTTTTTTTTAATAAAAAAAAAAAAAAATGTATATGTAAATATAACTGATGGTATTTACTAATTATCGGAGTAAATGTTTAACCAGAAACCATTTTCACTAGATGTCACCAAACTGCGGCGGCTAAATATTATTGGGTCGGTTGTTTTATTTGAAACTTGGACGGTATTATTTTTTAAAAATGATATCAGTCCAATTTTAACCAGCAGCATGGCAAAGCGAATTCCTGTTAAATGAGAACAGTATTAATTATTGTTATTGTAATTAATAAATTAGCAATTAAAAATAAGGAAAGGTTGAATTTAATCAGGGTCATACCGATACAATTGCGCGGTCCCTCGCCGAATGGCATAAAAGTGTACGAATTTATGATACTTTTATTGCTGAATCTCTCTGGATCAAATTTATCTGGCTCTGGATAATAATTTGGATCGTGATGAAGGCCGTAGATTGGAATAATTACTCTCATACCAGGGGGTAATTTAACTTTAGTATTCGGTATCTCGTATGTGGACTCGCATCTTCGAGAAATCATTGCCGCTGGTGGATATTTCCTCAGTGTTTCTATTAATTTATTTAAATTAATGGTAATTTATTTTTTTTAGTTTACTCAAATTACCTAAAATTACTTTTTCCAGATACGTCATTTCTTGTACAGATTCGTAAGTTAATTCTCCGTGTTTTTTTATCGTCGTTTCAATTTCATCTTTAAGTCGTTTTTGAATTTTAAAATTCAGTGCTAACTCGTGAAGACAAAATGCTATGGTATTAGATGATGTTTCATATCCAGCAACAAAAAATACAAATGCTTGAGCGGCTATTGTATTTTCATTTAATTCTATAAATTTAAAAATAAAAAATAAATTGAATTTTTGAATTTAAAATTAATTCGGTATTTTTATTTATAATTATTTGAATTAATTTTTCTGTTATTTGTTTTTTTTACTATAAAAAATTAAAAAATTATTTGTGTGAAATTCAAAAGAAATTTTTTGATGTAAATTTATTTTGATTTTAATCTCGGCTTTAAAAAATTTATTTAATTAAAAAATTAATTCGCTACTTGAATTTTTAAATATTTGAATAAATTTTTGCTGTCTTCCATTTTTTGAATCCCAAAAAATTGAAGAATTTTTTTGATAAAATTCAAAAAAATTTTTTTTATTTTAATCTCGACTAAAAATTCATTTAATTAAAAATTTTTAAAAATAATCGAAGAACTTCCGGTAGAAAAATTGACTTTGTCTTCAGTAAAAAGTATAAATTTTAAATTTAAATATATACCAATATTATCTTCATTATTATAATTATTATCATGCAGACAATTATTTTTCAATTCAATTAACAAATCCATGAAATCATTTCTTCTTTGCTGCCTCTCATGTTCTAATTCTCTTTGCGCAATCATTTGCTTGACAATGTCTTTAAAAAACTCGATAACATCCCGATCAATTATCTGTATTTTAAATAATTTATAAGCCCGCGGGATCGCCGTTCGGAGCATCCGCCAAAGCGTACTTTTGTAACTCGGCTTAGATAATTTTTTAACAGCACAATGAAACTCTGATTGTTCATCAGTCAGTGCATTAATCTTAATTCCAAATGCACAGCTACCAATGACGTCAATTGTAAAATTAACCGCCAATTCACGTACGTCGACAGCAGCATCACCTCCCGTTTTATTAATTAATTTATATAAAATAACTCCGCATTCTTGCAGCAACGGAAACATTTTTTTAATTTTACCGCCTGAAAATACAGGCGTTAATTTATGCCGTAAATTTTTCCACTTGTTTCCCTCTAAATTAAATAAATGGCAGGACAATGCGTCCTCTGTATTTGTCGGGATTCCCCGATTTATAAAATATTTGAAATCTTTAGCGCACACGCGCTTAATTAATTCGGGATCTCGGATAAATAAAATCGGCGAACGCACACGGAATACTCCAAAATATGATGAATTAAACCAATTGTACATATCTTTTATCACTTCCGGTTGTGATTTTTTGAATAATAATAAGTCACTGAAATTGCCGAATATTACCGTTGGTTTTTTGTACAAAACATCGCGAACTGACCAGTAATTAAATGTGCTCGTTAAATATAAATAAAATAAAGTCATTAGTATTGATATTGAAGTTGTGATCAAACATAAATTTGAAAATAAATTTATGATGTTCATTTTAAATAAGAAAATTTGAAATATATTTTATGTGATTACGCGGAAAAAATTAATGGATTTAATTTTATTAAATTCTTTATGCCGGTCATACACTTGCACTGATAAGAATTAATTAACTGGGTCTTATCAAGGTCAGTGGTATTTTAAATTAATTGTTTTGTATGAATTTTGATAAAAAAATTAATTTGTTTGCTTTGCGGTTCGTAAATTTAGCGGAGAGATAACGATACGTCCGATCGGTGCGATCGATTAATCACTAATGCAATGATTGTATTGATGTTTTAAAACTCAGTTCATTATATTGGATGGATGTATCTGTTTTGCAGGTGATGACACGATAATTAATTGCAGAATATTTTTTAAATTCTATGGTAAAAAAATTGAATATTTAAATAATTTAATAGACAAACGAGATCTATGCCATTTTTTTAATTTTTAAAATCTAAAGTCGGATATTGATTGATAATTAAATTTTGAAATCAGTTTTTTTCTGATAATTGAATTATTTCTTAACAAGTAGGTCTACCGTAGCCGATTTTTTAGGAGTGTAGAAGATTGTGTTAAATTGTCACCCGAGTCGAAGTCAAGGATGACAAAAATGAGGCTCGCGATAAAATAAAAATAAAAAAATCAAATTTTAAATCTCAGGTTAGAGAAAAATTTGAGGTTTTTTCATTTTTTAAGGATCCAGGTTGTAAAATTCAAAGCCAAAAGTGAACACAGGACCGAAAACTTTTTAAATGTAAATGTAGCCGATAAACGGGTCCAAAACTGGCTGGAAATTTGAAAATTTTCTGTACAGTATTAAGCTGCTTGGACTTTTTATAAGTTCTAGAATTTTATTTAAAAAAATATATATTTATATACAGATTATAAAGCAATTGAGCCTCGTTTTTCGTTGACATTTAGAGTTTTTGCTAAAATAACTACTGACCCTCTTTCAGTAACAGGAACAATTATTTCTTACCCTGATTAAACAACTGAATTTGACCGAATTAAAAATTTTAATTCTGTTATATTCTGTCGAATTCCGCAAAACAGAATTCAACTGAATTGAAAATTCGAATTTGAATTAAACAGAATAAAACCGATTTAAAAACTACAAATTCGTTTTAATTCAGTTTAATTCGGATTCAGAACCAGAAATTGGAGAATTATTTTCGAATTAATTAGAATTAAACCGAATAGAATTATTTAAATTCGTTTTAATTTTGACAAATTCTGGTTTTCCTGCCGAATTAGACAGAATGAATTTTTAAGTTACGTACTGAATTAACAAAATTTATCTGAATTAAATAGAATTATAAATTTAATTCTGTTTAATTCGATCGAATTCAGTTGTTTAATCAGGGTAACTCTGTAAATATTAAAAATAAATCAACATATAGTTTGAAATAATTAATATCATTTTTTATTTATCAACAATTCACGCATTATCTGATACAATTTTCGTCACAATTTATATGATCAGTTTTTAACACTTTGCTTATCATTATTATCAATAATAATAAATAAATGAACATCCATACGAGTACAAAAACAAGTGGCAAATCTGCAGCACCGTCTTACATTTAAATATATTATTATTTTTCACAATAATAATTAATTATTTATTACCGCCATAATTCAAAAAGTCATAGCCCGTCCTCTGTATTACAGTAAATTTGAATTTCTTTTCACCGCCAAAACAAATCTGTCCATATCTCAATAATAAAAATCTTTACTCGTTTTTTCCGATATAATAATTTTTAGCTACAATTGTTTATTAATTATCAGTTATTTTTAATTAAAGCTTAAATTAGTAAAACAAAATAATTAAATTTAAAAAATGTGCTTTTTTAAAAGTATCAATTAATTAATTAATTAATTATAATATTGATAAGTAATTAAGTAATAATTTATTAATAAATTAGTTTGTTAATAAAATTTATTTTTACAAAATATATAAATTAATTAAATCTTTACCGTCGTTTAATATTTAAGTCAATACTTTAACGATAAACTTGTGCGTACAATACAACAATTAAAGTAAATAATAATAATAATATTATTATTTGTGCCGTAATATTTATAATGATTGATAATAAAGGGCACAAATAATATTATAAGTAAATAATAATTATGCAGCACAACAGGCACAAGAGAGCATACACTTTGTTACGTAAATTACAGCAATTATTTTATAAAAGAACACGAATTCAACACATCTATGAGTATTTATATAATTTTTAAATATAATTATATTTTATGATAAATTATCATTCAAAATTTATAATATTTTTTTTAGTTAAAAAATTCAGTACGACAGTACAGTCTATCTAATTATGTCTACTAATAATTACGAGCGTCTGCTCACATGACTAGAGCCTGGATATCTAATTTGTTTTTATCTATTTAAATTAATTGTCATGTTTAATTTTTATTTTTTTTTAATTATTATTATATTGATATCACAAATATTTATTTCAATCTTTACAATTTAATGGGTAATAAAAATACAGTATAAAGCAGAGGAACATGTTTACATATTTTTTAAATAATGACTACATTTTTGTATGGAAATAAATTCCTTGGCTTATATATTTATTTATTTAATTAATTAATTAATTAAATATTTTTTATATGTAATTTTTTTATTTATCATTGAGATGATTGAGAATAGAAAATTTTTTTGAAATGAAAAAAAAATTCCAGCTTGTAGTCATTACAGTAAATAGTTTACGCATTAAATGTAAACAATTAATTAAATTAACAATTAAAACTTTTTATTTAATTACTTTTCTTTTTCCGAGAGTTGAATTACTCATGGAAAAAAATTTTCTTCTTCGGAAACTTGATTGAAAAAAATAAATTGAGTATAAAAATGAATCGGTTGACTAAAAAGCTAGACGCAGATAAAGCGTTTTGGCTCTTGTAATTTATTCATTAATTAACGCCGCTAATCACATTGGAAACAAGATGGCTGTACCTGATTAATGACTATGATTATAATAATGATTATGATCGTGATGATGTGATACAAATATATTGTTGATGCGAAGTAAAGGCATTAGCTCTTATTTGTATGCTATTATTCCGTCTTCTTCTTTAATGTGATCAGCAGCTGTTATGTTTCATGCCACCTTTTTCTTCGTTGGTTTTTTACTTCGTGGTAAAGTTGCAAAACTTGTTATCTAGAAAATTTAAAGAAAAATACGTTTTTGGTTATTTATGTATTATGCTGATTATTTTGGAGGACAATTGCTTGTTTAATGTAAGCAACACAAGTTATTGGTGATCAAGACCTTCTAATGTCGGTTTACTTTGAATTTTAATTCATTTGATGATTATTAATACACGGAAAAAAATTTTTTTAAATACATTAGGCATCTAATAATTATTTTTTTTAGTATAATACCTTGACAGTATTTTTATTGTAGTTATGAAAAGCTTTGAAAATTTTAATATCGCCTTCAGTTTCGAGAAAATCCACCTACGAAATTCGGGACTCGTTACTCGTGTCCAGGAAAAATTTTTTTTGTTCACTATTATTTTTAAATTCTCTTCCAAACCTCATTATTAATTTTTCCGAAAGTCAAAAGTGGGCATCCCAGACTTAACTTTAAAAAAAACCCGCCTTCAAAAAAATTCTGTAGAAATTTCACTCACTCCCATGCCCGAAATAAGAAAATTTTTTTTTTCTCGCTACTGATGTTAAATTTTCTCCCAAATCTCATTATTGACATTTCCGAGTGTCAAAAGTGGGCACCTCAGACTTTACTTTCAAAAAAACCCGCGTCCAAAAAAAATTCTGTAGAAATTGCAGACTCATTCCCATGCCCGAAATTAAAAATTTTTTTGTTCACTATTATTTTTAAATTCTCTTCCAAACCTCATTACTAATTTTTCCGAAAGTCAAAAGTGGGCATCCCAGACTTAACTTTAAAAAAAACCCGCCTTCAAAAAAATTCTGTAGAAATTTCACTCACTCCCATGCCCGAAATAAGAAAATTTTTTTTTTCTCGCTACTGATGTTAAATTTCTTTCCAAATCTCATTATTGACATTTCCGAGTGTCAAAAATAGGCACCTCAGACTTTACTTTCAAAAAAACTCGCCTTCAAAAAAATTCTATAGAAATTTCGGACTCACTCCCATGCCCGAAAAAATCAAAATTTTTTTTCTCGCTATTTTTGTTTAATTTTCTTCCAAATCTCATTGCTAATATTTCCGAAAGTCAAAAGTGAGCATCCCAGACTTAACTTTCAAAAAAACCCGCCTTCAAAAAAATTCTGTAGAAATTTCAGACTCACTTTCATGCCCGAAATAAAAAATTTTTTTTTTCTCGCTACTGATGTTAAATTTTCTTCCAAACCTCATTATTGACATTTCCGAGTATCAAAAGTGGGCACCTCAGACTTTACTTTCAAGAAAATCCGCCTTCAAAAAAATTCTACAGAAATTCTACGGAAATCCGGGACACTGCCCATGCCTGAAAAATTTTTTCCCAATGTTCTTTTACTGTGTATCAATAATCAATAACATTAGAAGGTCTTTATGTTAGGCACTTAAAACACATGTTAACATAAAATAATACAAGCGTAATGATAAAATAAAAAACAAAAATAATGTAATAATAATTAGTGCTAAACATAACATCATGTGATTTGTGTGATCACTCTCACTCTCAATAAAGACTCAAAAGAGCTAAACAAACCAAATAATAAATTATTCCCACGTCTTGTTGATTTAATTGAATGAAACACTCAATTAAATCATTTGTCATTATAATTATCAGGCTGATTATTATCATCAGTTAATTTACTTTGATCACACCGATCAAGACTATCAGTACGAAAATCAATGTACGTGTCAGAAGTTGTGCTTTCATCAGTGAGGGCAGTTTTAAATAAAATGTCTTGGACATTGACATCGACTTTATTTTCTTGAGCATCAACTCCACACTCTTGTGAGCTAACGCTGGCAGAACGCGATCTTGAACCTGGTTCAGATGCCGCCGAATGAATTCCACTTCTATCTTTACCTTTATCTTTATTGCCAAATAAATTTCGTGGAATCGCTAAAAATCTCGACAAACTTTTTTTTTTTTTATTTGATTTAGTAGAAACAGATGGAGATGAATGACGATGAGAAGTAGTAGGATGAGTAAAAAATACATTTTTTGTGTTATTGACATTGGTGAAGGTCTTTACTGTACCAGTTTTGATAACGAGGGTCGCTTTCAACGCTTGCTCGGTCTCTCCTTCAGCTGACGAGTCCTCGTCGACGACTTGGTCATTATTACCAGCGTCAAATTCCGATTTTGTGGTCGAGGGAACTCTGGGCGCGGGTTTTTTGTGATATTTCCCGGCACGGTCGCAATCGGAACTGCTTCGCGATACGCTCGCTGATGAGTGGGATGTCGGGAGGCTTGTTTTTGAATTACTCCTGTCTTCCAAGTTCGCGGGCATTGGATCTCCTTGGATTGATGACGAATTATCTGGGGTGTGTACAATACTTGCCACTGCTTCGTGGGCGTTGTTCAGTAGTCTTTTGAGCTCCAGAAATTTTTCTTGACATATTTCGTCTGTTATCTTTGTGATGTCTACATTTGAGGCAGAGCAGGGAGTTAATTCATGAGGACTAGATACTTTTAGATGTTCATGTGAACTAGATAATTTTTTTTGCTCTGTAGGACTAGACAGTTTTAATAAATTATCTGGATTTGATACATTGTCTGAAGATAATTTTTTATCTTCTAGATCTGTGGGTTTTATGAGGTTATCTTTGGTGGATAATTTTAATAAATCATCTGGAGTAGATAATTTTGAGTGGTCTTGTGAATTAGATACTTTTAGTAAATTATCTTGAGTAGATGGTTTTGAACAGTCTTTTAAATCAGATGATTTTGATGAATTATCTTCAATAGATACTTTTGATAAATCATCTTTAACAGATATTTTTGATAAATTATCGTGAATTGGTCCTTTTGTTAAATTATCTTGACTAGATACTTTTGTTAAATTATCTTGGCTAGATGATTTTGTTAAATTATCTTTAGTAGATAATTGAACTGTTTCTTGTGAACTAGATAATTTTTTTAATTCATCTGAACCAATTGATTTTATTAGATCTTTAGAACAAGATGGTTTTGAAAAATCATCTGGACTAGATATTTTTTTAAGTTCTCCTGAATTGTCGACTATTAAAAATTTTTTCGATTTGAAATTAACGTCTGTATCATCAGAATCAACAGAATCGATTTTCAGGTCTCGTATTTTATCATCAGTCTTATTATAATCACATTTATCATAATTAATATTTAATTGACTATTATCATTATCGTTTTCTGGTGCGACTAGTATTGATCCAGGCAAATTAGACGGAAATAAATGACCCGTGTTTTTTAAAATTTCATCTACAGTCGGATAATTTAGCGGTGCATTACTGTGCATTTGTGACAAAAACAGCATAAGTTGTAGACTCTGTTGTGCGCTAATTACAGACAAAGCTGGTAATTGAGGATCCACAAACTCACACGTGTCTTCTTCATCCTTTGAATACGAGAAATTGACCATTAATCGGTCAGTAATCCACAACATAGTTTTTTTTAAAAAATCATCCGGATAATTAACATTTTTTTAAACTTACATTTAAATTATTTTAGTCTTTTTTTATTTATATATTTTATATAAATTTGTAATTTTGTACTTTTATCATACTTGGACGCGGATTTAATTGATTACGAACCTCGGGTAATTTTTTAGCAGTAGATCGAGGCTTTGAAGACCTCGTTCTTGCTCCAACACTCGATGTCCTTAAAAGCGTTTCCGTGTGTGGCGTCATGCGGTGCGTTTGAACAGCTTCTCCGCTACTGTAGCCGCTGGATATGTCGTCTGATGACCGTATGTTACTTAAAAAAAAAAAATTAATAATAATAACAATACATAAATAAAAAGTCGGAAAACCCAAAGGTGCACAATTCACTTGCTCATTAAAAAAGTATTCAGTAGATGGTAAGAATCCGAATGATAAAAAATAAAATAGATCAGTCGGTTCTGTATTTTTTGAGGGCATTCTCAGACAGTGCCTCCCACTTTTTTTAAGTTTTCAATGACTCATTTGCAATGATCGTATTAAAGTTTTGATAATTAATTTAAAAAAAGTTAAAGTATTAATTGAAAAAAGAGCAACGCAGTTACAATTTCGCCGGACAGATTTTAAAAAAATTATTTACGATTGATATCAATTAAGAGTGAAACGAAATTTGGAAAATTTCAATAAAATTGATAACAATTGTAATTTTTTTTAAATCTATATCTCAGCGAAATTGTCCTTTTTTCAATTTATGCTTTAATATTTTTGAAATTAATTAATAAAATTTTTATATTCTTATGACAGTTCAGTCATTGAATATTTTCAAAAAATGTGTGTCTAAAAAGTCAGAGAATGTTCTCAAGTTATTGTGTTTACCAACATCCGTTCATACTGTCAGACATTACAGATATTTTTTTTTTTCAAACACTTTTTTAAAAAAATGACTTAAAATTGTGTTCGATTTATTTATTAATAAATTATCTTTCAAAAGGTAAAGTAAGAGACCCAGTACCTGATCATTCCGTGTACTTGTATTTCTATATCTACCAAATTTGACTAAATATAGATATACAAATACATGGTGTGATCGGGTACTAGTTCCTGATCAGGTACTGGGTCTTTTACCTTACGAACTTTGTTTTAGTTCAGCATATTTTGATAAGTATAAATATTATTTTTACATGAGCGAACCATGATTCAATTGGTTTCGCAACTGAGTTGTGCAATAATTAATTTTTACAGACAAAAAAAAAAATAATAAATTAATTAATTAATTCCACATACTTTATACTTATTGGTTCTCTAGGCCTCGGTTGTCTAACATCAACATCAACTTCAGAAAAAAACATATCAACACGATTACAACTTGATTGTGTTCTACGTGGACTGTATCCTCTTCTGCCAGGATTTTCTCGTCGACGAGGTTCTACTATTATTTTAATAATAATAATAATAATAATTAAATTATATATACATATATTATTGATATAATTAAATTAAATTATACCTATCATATCTGTCTCGTCGTGCATCAGTGATGTATTTCTATTTTCATCCTCTTTTTCGCCTGTCAGGTCACTCAGACTGTAGCTTTTTTTTAGCTGCTGCACTAACCCACCGCCACCCTGTAAATTGTAGGAATGCAACAGAGAATTTACGTCACATAAATAAACTCTTTATTTTATTTTTCAAAAAAATATTTAAATAAATAAAAAAAAAAAAAATAAATAAATAGTGGAAATAAATAAAAAAAAATGTGATCCTTACCAAAAATAAATGAAAATATATTAATAAATTATCAGCCATCACCGTCATCATGTTTGATAAAATATTAAAGTTTATTTTTATAATAATTCCATTTTTTAATTTGAATTTTTATTAATATGATCACTAGTTATGCAGACGTTGATTATTTTATAACAATTCCGGCGTTGACTAAAGCGTTTTCTTCATTAATTTTAGTAACTAGTGCCTAGTTTTTTTAGCCGTTTAAATTAATAATTAATAATTATAAATAAAATAAAATTAAAATAGCTTCAAGCATGATAAGTAAAACATAGTCATGATGTTAAAAAATGCGTTTATTTATATATGAATTATAAGATATCGATACGAGGATCTTTGGATTCAGATAAATATTTATAAAAAAAATTAATTAATTAATTAATTAATTATTACTTAGTTTTTAATAACAATCCTCTGTCGCTTTTCCTTAAATATTATACACAAAAAAGACAATTATAATAATATGTAAATTTGTAGAGGTAACAAAACAATAAGCGACAAGAATATTTGTATATATGTATAAATAATTACGTTGATTAATTGTTAATAATTATTAATTATCACTGAAGGAAATTGAATTTTTTTTGTGATTTTTTTTTACTGACAAAACTCGAGAAAATTAAATTGTTTTTTATTTAAAATATTTATGACAATTAAATAAATTAATTGTTCGGTTTTTGATAACAATTTTATGAAAATTTCAATTTCCTGGGGTTTATATTTATATATTTATCACATTGAGTTATTATAAAACCTGGTATTTCTATCCGTTGGCTTGTGATGCATTACACAACTCAGTTACAAATTTATTTATATTAATAATTATTTACTAAAAGCTATTAGACGTGACTTATTAACTAAAAAAAAACGTCACAATTTATAAATTTTAATATTAATGAATTACAGTTTTGTTTTTAATTTTTTTTCAGTCTTATTATAATATACATTTATAATAAATGATATTTAGAATTTTTAGACAGCTCATTTTTTAATTTGTTTTTTTTAATAAACGAAAAGAAAAATTAACTATTCACTTACGTTTTAATTTTTTTTATTTATTATGATTAATCGCAGAATTTATTTAAATTCGGTAAAAAAAGACAGATGTCAATTTAATTATTTAACTACAATTGCATTAGAGCACATGATTGATAAGTTCAATGATAAAAACTATCGCGGATGATTATTATTGATAACGTACAATTTTATTAAATTCATTATCTTTATGTCTCTTTTACGTCTACTCTGAGTAAAAAAAAAAAGAAAAAAAAACTAAAGTTCGTTTAAACAAAAGTGACATAAGATTTAGCAACGAAAATTTTCATTCAAATTTTAAACGCTCCTGGCGTCTCAGTGATTGATTTTATCGATATAGTCATCAGGAGCTTTTTCATAGAGAATTTAATTCTCTATAAAATTGTATTGATACATTTTTACTGTATCTCGCATAGTTTAGCTGTTATCTTTACTTTAAAGTATTTGTATGACTAAATTTTCGGGTAACTCAAATTTGAAATTAAAATTTTGACTTAAATATACGAGATACAAAAAAATACAAAAGAGCAATTTTGTAGAGAATTAAATTTCCTACAAAAAAAGTTTCAATGACCAAATCGTTAAAATCAATAGTTTAATCATAAATTTCGAATAAAAAATCGTTACATTTTTTTAGAAAGAAAATGTTGAACTTTCGGTTGCTAAAAAAAATTTTATCATCGACGAGATCAAATAAATTTATTTAAATAAAATAAAATAAATTATAAATCTGCATCGTCACTAAATTCATCAAATTTACGCAATGAGTTAGCGCTAGTTTGGTTTCCTGTATTTTTTTTACGTCTAGTTGTCCTGCGTGTTTTTCTCGTTACAACTTTTTCCGAAGCCGGTTCTTTAAAATCATCAAATGATGATGTTGTATTATCAATAGTAAACTGCGCCAAACTGTCATCCTCATCACTAGCATATTCAATTTTAATATCAGGTGCTTGGGATTCAAAGTCAGCTGTGGTATTTAAATTTCCTTGATGATGCTTTTGATGATGATGCTGACGAGGGCTCGATTTCCGGGGTGATAAAGACTTATCCAAGCTGTTTCTCTGGTTGTCCTTCTCGGTCGGTGATGATTTGTGGCTGGTTAAGCTAGAAATCGGCGAGTCGGTTTGATCGTTATGTTCGTCTTGATCAACAGAACTCGGGATGACACTTGGGAAGTTCTTGATTTATCAATTTTTTTTTTTTTTTGGTTTTAAAGCAATCGTTGATGATGTTAGTTGATGTTGATTAATCATTTCATTTTAAATTATTTTTTTTTTTTAATTATTATTTATTATTTTTTTTGTTTGATAACCAGATGATTAGTGCGTGATCATGAAGTATTCAGCAATGGATAAAAAAAAGAAAAAAAACGAAATAAAAATTAAAAAAAAAAAATAATAAATGTTAGATAAATAATCAAAAGCATTAATAGCGTAAATTTTTTTATATTAATGAGGCTATTTAATAAAAAAAAAAAAAAAAATTAATATTGGGGAAAAAAATGATTGTAAAATAAAATTGAATTTAAAAAAGAGTTAACTCACCTTAATTGCCGTTTGCATGAGTACTGTGGTGGCATAATTTACACCCTTAGTACCGAGATGAAGTACCGCAGTGTAGCCTTGCTCGGTGGCACGTGCCAGAGCGTCATCGATCTCAGCTTCACGGCGTATCAGTGCGGGATGTACGAACCGACGGTATAGAATACTCGAGCCCTTGGTTGCGGGACTCAATAACCAGAGCACGAGAATTATTTTTATCTCATAATAAAATGGGAACCTTTTGAAATAGAAAAAAATTATTCTCAACTTTTTTATCGTCTGTAGTTTCATCAAGTGCTTAACTTTTTTGGGTCGCGTGACCTACTTTTTAAATAAACTTTTCAAGTCTACTTTTTAGGCTCGAGAGTTTAATATTTTTAAAGCTCATTTCTAAAATTCCTTTTATTAAATTTTTTAAAACTATGCACTAAATTTTTACCAAAAAGAAAATAAATATTTAATTAATTTTGAATTAATGTACCTCAGCTCGGGTAATCTTTTAAGTAAATACAGAAATAAATTCATTTATAAATTATTGTAAATTAAATATCTAATTAAATAATAGGACATTAGTCTGCTGAGTAAATTTACACAAGTTATCAAATTATATTTGTAGTTCAAATATTATCTTAATCTCTTATTTATTAGTATTTATTTAAAAACTAATATTTGTTATTATTATTAATAGGGCCAAGATTTCTTTGTTAATTTAAAAATAATTAATAATTAGTGGTGTGAAATTTTTTATATTACGGGGAAAATACTGGTCTTATTAAAAAAATTTTCGAACAAAAGTTGTAGGAAATTTAATTTCCGAAAAAAAATGTCTCTTATGATTTTCTTATACGATCAATATTTTTACCGTAATTTCAAAATTAAGATTTTCATAATTAACAAAATTTTGAATTATTCATTATTAATCTTAATTTTCAAATTACGGTAAAAATATTGATCGTATAAGAAAATCATAAGAGACATTTTTTTTCGAAAATTAAATTTCCTACAACTTTTGTTTGAAAAATTTTTTAATAAGACCAATATTTTCCCCGTAATATCAAAAATTTGAATTACTCATTTCAAAAATAAAGCAAAAATCTTGTCCCTAATTATTATTGTAAGTGTAATTAATACATCCGATTCATTTAAAATTTAATTTATTATATATTATTTTGCTAATTATATATACCAGCATTTTCCAACCAATTCTATAAATAATTATAAACTTGTAATTAATTATTAATAATACGGCTGCCCAATTTCAAAACACAGTAAGGGACAAATTTTTCAAAGTCGATTTTTTATTATTTTTAGTTCCAGTGCAGTCTTGTGGACATGATTCATCAAATTTTATTTTTGTCACTTACTGTGTTATGAAATTGGACAGCCGAATAATTGTGAAAATAATATGATACTGAAGTTAACCGACGACTAATGATTTTTTTATTTGTTTTCAAAACGGTAAATTACAAAAAAAAGCATTTAAAAAAATTGCACCCATAGTTTTTAAAATTTTCTACATGTGCATATTTTTAGTTTTTTTTTTTTTTAAATCAAATTGTTGGAAAAAAAAGTCTGAAAATTGTCAATTGTCTGCTATCTTCAGGATCATAAAATAACAACTATTAATTATTTAAATTTACTCTGTTTATAATTTTCTAAAAAACACTAGTACATGTAACTAGCGAAATATTACCACAATAAATTTTTAAATTTGTGCCTTTAATTACACCAACAATCTCGTACCCATAAAAATAAATGTATAAATTTTTAAACTAAAAAAAAAATAGTTATTGTATTTTACCAAAAACTGAAGAATACATCAGTGAATGTTTCAGCACAGGTGAATAACGCAAAAACAATCCAGTACATCATCCATTTTACCTGTAAATAAATATGTAAATAATTATAAGTAAATAGTAAACTAAAATGTAAGTAAAGTAAATAAATAACTTACGTATTCCTTGACATTCTTCGTCCTTACGGCTTTGTAAGAGGCGTAAGCTGGATAAAGCGTACCAAATAGTAATCTAAAAATCGGATATATCATAAAATATGTAAATGTTTTCGGCACAATAATAACCATAATGACAATAAAAAATCCCAAATTGCCAAGTGTCAGTTTAATTGATAAATTATCAACAGAACAACGCGCCCATGCGATCGAGTTACTGATAAGTAACCGCGTGATACTTTTTAATTCCATGTTACTTGAGGATATCGAGTGTAGAGACGAGGAATTATCGCCATCGGATTCGTCATAATTGTAATTGTCCAGCTCGGAAACGTCAATAATTGACCGACTGGTATTTTTAGCACTAGGCGATGGGTATGGCGATGAGGTCTTGATTATTCTTTTTTCGATTCCCATGTTGCTGATAATCTTTAAACGTCACCGATTGATCGTCGTTGCGATAAATTTTATTTTGTACTGCAGTACTTTTAAATTAAATTAAATAACGACTGTCAGGTGTTTTGTTATATTTTTTAATCAGTTATCTAAGCAGTAATTAATAAATATCTGATAGCAGCTAGGATTTTATTTAAATATTCAGCTTTACTTTTGTTGCTTTCGTTTACGTGTCTGACGGTTTACTTTTAGTCTTTTAAATAAAAGCTTTTACTTTGTCCCAGTCACGGTTGCTTCCAGTTCACAACTAGTCTTGCTGGCAGACTCGTTAAGAAACTACTGCACGTGCTATTTTAGCAGCGATGACCCCTTCCGGGGTAATATGTATACACGAATGCCGCTCCCTCACACACTATTTTAAATATATATACACTGCAATCCGATGGATTAAAACACACATTCCTAATTATTTTTTATTTATTCAAGACTTTACTTTTTTTTTATTTTAAGAATTTAATAAATAATTAGGGTCTGGGTATTACTGCGGTTTAAATATATGACTATATAATATTTTAAAGATCCACCCCCATTAAAAACCGGGTTAAATATTTTTATTTAATAGACAATTGATTTATTTTAAAATTTTTAGTGTGACGTAATAAATATTTGATAAAAAAAAAATTTGTTTACAGGAACTTTTAATTCAAATTTTTAAATTTTGCACAACACGTGGTCGAATTTTTGTATCTTTATAGTGGAATTTAAATTACTGATATGAGAAAATACTTTTTTTTTTGGAATTAATTTATTTTTAATTTTTGAAATTTGTTTTTACTTTTGTTTATAAATATCGAGTATGAAAAATATAACGAATTTAATTTAAAAAAATTAAAACACTGAGATATTTTGCTAGGTTATGGAGTAATTATATTTCAACCCCATAAAGTAGTAAATGTACCTGAAGAAAAAGGATTTTTCTAATAACCCATTACAATACTGGGAAATAAGGCCCAGTAACACCGACAAGCTGGAAAATTTGGTACCAATTATTGTGGCAGTAAATTTAGTGACAATTTATTAAAATTCAATTTTTATTTTAAAAAATCATCTTGCTCTCAGATGCGATCGATAATTGATCGATAAGAAAATACATTTCATTAGAAACTAAAATTGACACCGACTGCAAGAAAACGACAATTTTTTTTTTAAGTCTAATCAGTTTTCAATAATTTGCAATAAACTCAATAATTAAATTTCATACGGTATATTTTTTTATACGAAAATTACGTATGATTAATTTTAAAAAAATGCGCAGTAATACCCGCGGTTACTTTGCATTAGAGCTCAGAAATTAGAACTACGCGACAAACGAAATCGCGACTGAGACTGGGGATATGACTTGAATGATATACATTAATTTAAAATACAAATGTATGAGTTTGTATATTTGTGTGCTCAGGTAATTTGATGATTATTGTCAATGTCGGGTGTTGCATTACGCAATTACATGTGCAGTCATATGTCACGAACAAAAGTTGCCATTGTTTAATATTTTAAACGCGCAGACAAAATTATAAATAATAGTCATAATTATACCCATTTTTTTATAAATTCACTAGCTTATTGTTCGGTTATTTTTCAAATTAAAAATTTTAAATTTACAGTTTAAATAAATTTTTTAACAAAAGGTTACTTAATTTTTTATTATTAAATTCCTTATAAATTGAAATATTTTTTACTAAAATAAATTCATATTGTAAAATATTTATTATATAAAATAATTCATTGTAAATAAAATTTATTTAACAGTTTATTACTTTATTTATGTATATAGTGATGTATATTTTGGAGTAGAGCCAAAAAAATTTTAAAGTGAATGACACTAAAGTCATATGTTAAATGTCAATGACTAATTCTTATACTCGTTTTATTTAAATAAAACTTTAATTTATCCAAAAGAGATCACTGATTATTTACAAACATCATTACGGTAATTACGGTAATACCTTCGATACTCATTATTATTTATTGTTTAGTCGTCTGTTCGAGCGTTAAGGACAAAAAAATATACACAAGTGTTAATTATTTAAAATAATTTATATTTACATTAAAGTTATTGATATCTTACATTATTTAATGGCATAATTGTTAACAATGATTTGTAAAAATAATTATTACTGCTGTTTTATTAATTTAATTGGAGTTGGAAGATGTCTTATTGACAGAGTATTGATGACAGTGACTCGTTTAAATACTGGCGCATGGAAATTCCTCGAGTATCGTTCAGCAATGGGTACCATAACTGGGACATTACGACGATTCGGTGGAGTAAAACACGTCATTTTAAATCAAGTATTCGATTGCGGATGCTAATGATACTTCACTTTAATTATTGATAATTAAATTTAAAATATAGTACAGTATTTTATTTCACTTCCTCTTGATATATATGTATATATATGTAAACCCTTGATGCTTGATGGCTGATGCTTTTCACAATTGAGTCAACTTTTCATGCTCGATTGGCTCTCATTCCTTTGTGACAACGGTCACGTAAACGTAATGACAGTTTTTTATTTTTATGTCAATCGGGATTTCTAGTCGTTTGCAGTCACAATTATTTTATATAATAAATTTTTTTTCAAGCTGAGTAAAAATTATTTTTCACTGGACAGTGGACAGTGAGTCAGATGTGAATAACTACGATGCCATCATGCAGGAAAATAGTTATCCGAATTTCTTGACGGACTGGAGCAGACATTAAATTTATTTGAAACCAAATAAATTTAATTTAAGAAATGGAAGATTAGATTTTATATTTTTTACTGTGATAAAGTTAATGGACCACTTGAAGAGATGTAATACAAGATCTCAATGCAAATAATACACTGGATGTGTTTCACGAGGCGTCGCGATGCCAAGACTAAAGGTTGGCCCACTCGTACAGTTGAATTTATATTTAAATCCACGATATAGTTAATGGTAGTAGATTATGTTATATATATATATATGCGCGTACATGCATATATGTATATAAATATATATTTTTTCCTATGTAGATATAGATACGGTGAAAGAAAAACGAAGAAGCGCGTCACGGATTTCTACGTGGGTGAGCTGAAGCAAAAAAAAAATTTTTTTTAAAACAAAAAACCATAAATCAAAGAAGAAAAAATATTAAATTGGAAACGACGCGGAATTTATTATTTTATTTTTAAAGAAAGAGAACAAAGATGAAGATTCAAACTGACGACCAAAGTTATTTTCAGCTTTAATCCTTTTTAGTTTTCTGCCGATGGGGAACGAAAAGAAAGAGGTCATTGGATTCTTAAACGCGAGTTATTCCACTGGATTCGCGGATGACTCGTCGGAAAATCCCGCCCGATGTTACATTTTTTAAATTTTCATTTAAATATTTAAATTTATAGAAGAAATAAAAAAATTAATATTTTTCCTTCTGCTGAATAAATACTGGATGAAAAATATGAGAAAGTCGGCTTATGTATACTTATTATATACATAAATATAAATAATATTTATTTTTCTCTTTCTCGTTTAATCGATGCATGAAGAGGGTCATCACTCTTGTCAAGGGTCGCCGCACGCACGTTACGTTGTAAAATATATAACTGCTCCGTTGATCTTTGAACTGGTACAAGCAAAAGAGAATGTATTTTTCATAAGTTCACCCATTTCACATTTCACCGGTCAAAATATATATTTATACATACATATATAAATTACTTGGACAAAGAACAAAGAAAAATTTTAAGTTATGTTCAATGAATAATAATATAATGAAATTGAGGTTATCGAGAGCAACAAAAGTTCATAAATATAAATATATATACACACACATATATATTTGTACTTAAGTTCACTTTTAACATCGCGTGATTTATCATTGATGTCTATAAGGATGTCGTGACTTTCCTCATTCATGTCGAGATCTCTCGCAGCCCGTCCTCTCTTCTATTATATCCTCTTTTCATTTCATACTTTACTATTGTAATACCCGCGACCATGTGTACACTTAAGGTCATTGAACTATATATATATATATATATATATATATATATATATATATTTTCGCTTTCAAAAGATTTACAAACTCCAGTTCAAGAGTTTTGAAATAACTAATTGCTAACCACTTAATACTCTATCTTTCAATATATATATTAATTAATCCAGACATTAACCATACGTGGGTTCATATATTTGTGCTCTTAAAACTTTTCTACCCTCAGTCAACGCAAAATAAAAATTTACAATAAATAAATAATGAAAAGTAAACTTTTTTTAAAAGTCAACACTAAAATTTTCTATTATTTATAATAAAAAAAAAAAAAAAATCCATAATGACTTTGACATTTGAGTTGTTTTTAAATTTTATTTAAAATATGAATTATGAGTTTGAAAAAAATTTAAAAATTTTTTTACGTAATTACATTTGTGGAGCAAGAAAATTATAGTCGAGGTAAAAAATCGATGTCGGATGAATTTAGTGTCTCTTCAAAGTACATTTAATATTAATACGAGTGTAGATGGTAGAAAAAAATGAATATGGAGTAGAAAAATACATGAAATAGCAGAGCTCCTTGAGAATATGACGGGGTGGGTAAAGTGTAAGACTCAACTATTTCTCGTTTAGTTTTTACCCTTGTTGCCAGCCGGGCATCGATCCAACGGTGCAGAAATGCACCAGCTTATTCGTGTCATTACTAGAGAAGCTATGAGCTCTTACGAGACTGCACTGAGAAGAAACAGTTAAATCATCGTTTTATCATACCATTGATAATTATATTAATCTTCAAATTCCTCTGTAATCATTACATTGATCAGCTCGACGACATTCGATTCTTCTTGTTTATCTTATAATATATTATTTATATTTTTTCTAAACAACTGGGCGGTAAATTAAAAATAAATAATAATTAAAATAAAACAAATTGCGAATACTATGGACTTGCCTCGGTCTCGTTTCATGTTCTACTTCTGGCTCTCGGTGCTCGTCAATCTATACGTTCTATTCTGTTACTGTATTTAATTCCATTGGAACGTCCATAAATATATATATATATATCGCGATGTGAGTCACATAACAGCCCGGCCAAGGCTGGGTCATGAGTGTTGTGAGTTGTGAGCAAGAAAAAAATAAAAGGCAACTAAAGTAGAGAAGTTTAATTGACGAGTAAGACAAGAAAGAGTAAGACAGATAACAAATATATGAAGAAAGAAAGAAAGAGATTTAAATGAGTGCAGCAACCCGTACCGAGTCCAATTCAATGCGCTACCAACTGTACATATGTGACGTAGTATCAGATCAGCTGATGAAACCCGACATATTATCAACTGATTAAGACTACAATTATAAAATAATATAAATATAATTATAGTGGATTGTTAACCAGTTCTTTGTTAAGGCTTCCGTCTTGTGTTTTGTTTGTAAACATTGTTTTAGCGATAAAACAATTTTTGTTTACGTTTTCTTGATAATAAACTCTTGCAATTTTTTAAATCTTCTTCAATGTATTTATATTCTCAGTGTCAGGAAAAAAATATTTAAAACTTCATCATCGCCATATATGTAGCAGCCAAGTACTCAATCCATTTTGGGTAACTTTCGAAAAACACAAGCCAAACATTCACCTTCTTCTCAATGCTATCCATACAACATTCTCATTTACTCTTATATATATATGTATAAATATATATATACATCAACATCATTTTCTACTTAAGCTTTAAGTAGCCGACTTTAGCCCTGTTATTTTTAGCTGTCGGACTCTAGCCTGTTCTATACAGAGTTATAAAACTAAATCAACTCCAACTCCAAAAAAAATAAGCGACGAATAAAATTAATCAGAATATTGCGCATTTAATTTTTTATTTTACGTATGAGTACGATGTCTTTGTTTGCAATTTATTGAAGACTTTAGCTCTCTATCGTGACATTAGCGCTTCTGATCATCAATAGACGTTTAATACCATAACTGTAAAAATATATATGAGTGTTAATGTAGCAGACATGAGACAATTAAAAATTTGAATTGAATAAATAATGAAATTTTTAAAAATACGTATGGTTGCATTTTTTAATTTTTACTCTACTTACATTTTATTCAAAAATTTAAAAAATTGACAATTGTCACATGCTGCAGACAGACAAATTTAAAATTCGTAATAGAGTAAATAATTAATAAAATTAAATTTTTAAAAAATGCGCGTTTAAAAAATTTAAAAATTAATAAGTGCATTTTTTAAATTAATTACTCCATTTATTACGAATTTTAACTTTGGTCTGCTACATTCACACTCATAAATAAATTCGCTGCTATTATTGTAATAATTACAAGTTGAGTAAAAAATTAAACTTCCAGTCTCTTTTTTTGTGATTATTATTATTGTTGTTGCTGTTATTATTACTTACATTTTATAATCACTGATGCACACTTAACTCATTGCACTTTCACTCAAGCAAACGTAATCTGTCTAGACTATATAGATTTGTTTAGAAATATATAACCATCTATGTATTGGAGGTTTATTATTTTTAATATTAACTGCCATAGATAAAAATTTTCTTATCTATTGCATTATCTAGTGATCGTATTCTATTGTCGCTTAGTGACTTGCGGCTAAAGGATAAAACAATCGAACAAAGGAACTAAATATAGAAATATCGTTTGTCTACTGTACAAAAACTTGGACTTGCCTTAAAATTTATATATTTTTTCTTGATAACGAAAATCACTTTTTTTAAATAATTAACACTATTTTTTAAATAAATTCACTTGCACGTCACTGAATTAATGAATTAAAAAATATTTAAATTTAAATGGATGATTTAAAATAATGTCTGATTTTAAATAGACAATTATTTGTTCGAGGACTTAATATTTATTTATTGCAATAATAATTTAAATTAATTTAAATAAATGGAATGGAGTTTTATAAAATTTATACGACACTTATTACGTAGGCAATGTTGGGGATTTTTGACAATGATTTTATATTAATACTCACATGACAAGACGAGATACTATTGATGATATCATTATTTGGTATTTAACTTAATTATTGTTGCTAATAAAAATTAAAATCACGTAATTATAATAATAAATTGAGCGAATTAAATTTATTAACTTATTCTGCACTGATGTTCACTCGTCAGCCATATTGAACTACTGGTTAGTTGCTTAGAACGTTAGAGCGCTACTGCTGCATCATATATATATGTATATAAACATATTTATATATATATACATACATGATTCTTTTTTTGACGTCACGGCGTATTTTCATCACGTGACCAAGTTATCTTGCTGATCGTGTTCATAAAAACGCGCCGTTCTCTGGCATTTTTGAAATTCAAAATTCCCGCGCTTAAATTTTTTTTTTTTTTTTTTTGCTTAATTAATTCTTTTGCATTTATTAAAGACTTTTAATTAACTTGTGGTTGATTTAAAAATTTATTGCTAATTAAAATAATAGTTTTTTTTTGTTTGTTTATTTAAATTTAAATTCCGACGAAATATCGATCGGATTTAAAGCCAGAGGTGAGTGCCCCCGGTTGTAATCTCAGCTTTAAATGTAATCGACGTAGGTACTAATTTCCCTTCGGGCAGTCCGTCATTACAGTTGTATTGCTCGTTCAAAGACTGACATTTGCTCGCCAGAACCCATCAACTTTTTTCTTAAAATTTTTTTTTTTAAAATCAACCTCTGGTATTTGTAAAATAAAATAAACCCGCGGATTTTAATTGCAATTATTTCGTAAACCATAATTAAGATAAACTATCTAGTCTTCAGTACTCTTAAAAAATATTTTTAACACTTTACAAATCTATGAATCAGTTAAAAAAATTTTTTAAATAAATTACAAATTTAAAATTCAAATCATCACTTTTTTACCGCGCAAATAAATAATTTCTAAATTTTTTTCTTTACAACAATAATTAATGTCAAAAAAAACTGTACTGTTGCACGTGACATCCCCACATAATTTAAATAAAATATAAAATGTCTGATAAAAAACCGCGGGAATTCAAAATCAGTGCGTGTGTATCGTGAGCTGCGCGTGTCATGGCGGGAGATCGGTATCTCCCACCACCTCCACCTCCATACATAGACACACACAAGTAGACGAAAGTGTACTTGGGTTCGTGGTCGCTGTTGGTCGTGTGGTACTTCCCCCCTCTTTCACCTCGTCCTCCATCGTCCGTTCTCCCTCCCCCTACTCCTACTCCGCCTTCACGACTGGCAGCACGAGGTATCGTCAAGTGAGTGCTCGCTCGCTCGAACTTTGCCAAGTATAGTAACTGAGTGTTAGAAAGACAGAGATAGCTTGTGAATAACCAACCCAGTGTATAGTACGGCTGTATCTCAACCTCAACTCCCTGGCGTTCGACCCGCAGTGCGCGTTACGCGATATCGTTGGACGGTCATGTGTGTATGTTACTCTCACGTTTAACACCTGTACCGTTTTCTCAAGTGTCGTGCTACCGTTATCATCCAAGACTCTACATTACAGTGATGTGGTACATTCTACAACGGTACACATTTTTTAGTTATTATTATCACAAATTATAACCGTCATAAGGGTTTCCATGGCTTTGTTTTATTTAAAAAAAATATACCGCTAAAATTTAAATTCAAAAATATATTTTTCTTTTGCTAATTAATATATTGTGTCTGAGTTTAAAAATAAATCCATTAGTTTTTTTTTTAAATTATTTTGAATATTCGTAAAACAAGTGCAGGAAAAATAACAAAAGAGGACTGATTTTAAAAAATGGCGGCGGGATAATTTAAAAAGTTTTTTTAATATCGTGAGATACTGACTTACACCATGATCAGGACTAAGTAAATTGTTTTGTTTTATTTAATTGAGCTGATGACAAAAGTGCGGGAATATTTAAAGTGATTTTGAGTGCGCGCGAATTGTGAAATTGTAAAATACATTTTGGCGGGAGACGATAATGTGCAAGTGTATTAGTTATTTTTTTTGTATTTTTAAATACTGATTTGAAAATGATGATGATGATTTTACTCGCACGCTGGATTTATAAAGTTTTAATGGGTGGCAATTGTTTTTGTAATTGTGTTGATGTTTGTCCTGTGTATTAAGTATTGGATAATAATAATAATTATAAAAAGTGGCTTAAATGTAATATGGCGTACAAGTTTCGTGAGGAGATCGTGGGAAAGAGGTTCCTATCAGTGAGTAGTGATTTCTCCAAGCTAAAAGTGAATAAAATCAGTGAGTGGGGTTGGAGATCGGGGGTTATACGCGCTGCTAGTCACAGGGATAATAATTGCCATGATCTTCAGGTAAGATTTTTATTTTTATTTATTTTCAAACTTTTAAAACACACGAGCATTAATTTTAGATATTAATTCTACGAAGATAAAAAAACAAAAAATATCACGATCTTGAAGTTAGCAGACGTCTAGTAATTTTTGAATTTTTTTTCAGACAATAAACCATAGAAAAAAAATATTGTAAAAAATTGCACCTGTAGTTTTAAAAATTTTCTACATGTGCATAATTTCATTTTATTTTTTTGCAATTGATTTTTTGAAAAATAAAAATTCAAAAATTTTTTAATGTCTGCAAACTTCAGGATCATAAGTTAGCAGCCAATTAAAAATTTTTGGATTTTTTTTAGGACAATTAAATTTGAAGAAAAAAAAAACTAAAAATATGCACATGTAGAAAATTTCAAAGACTACAAGTGCAATTTTTTTAAATATTTTTTTTTTTATAATTTACCGTCTAAAAAAAAGTCCAAAAATTATTGGACGTCGGCTAACTTCAGTATCATAAAAATATCATGAGTGTGAATGTAGCAGACAGACAAATTTAAAATTAAAAATAGAGTAAATAATTTAAAAAATAATATTTCGAAAAATACACTTTATAATTTTCAAATTTTTTAAATGCGCATTTTTTTTAATTTTATTTTTTAATTATTCACTCTATTTATTACGAATTTTAAATTTGTCTGATGTCTGCTACATTCACACTCATAAAATATTTTGGAAATTTTGAATTTCAAAAAAAAAAATAGAAAACTGACAAAAAAAAAAATCTAAAAATATACACCTGTAGAAAATTAGAAAAACTATAGGTGCAATTTTCTGAAATCATTTTTTTTTTTAAATTTGTCATTTAAAAAAAAATCCAAAATTCATAAGACGTCGGCTAATTCCAATATCATGACAATTTTTGAATTTTTTTTCGAACAAATCAATTACAAAAAGAAAAACTAAAAAAATGCATGTATAGAAAATTAAAAAATTCTATAGGTGCAATTTTTTTAAATATTTTTTTTTATAATTTACCGTCTAAAAAAAATTCAAAAATTACAATACGTCGGTGAACTTCAGTGTCATTATTTTACAATAAACAAATTAAATATTAATAGAAGCTAAAATTTTAAATGCGCACCAAGGACTTTTTTAAATCTGCATATTTTAAAATATATAATTAAAAAAAAAAAAAAAAATTGTTGGATGTCTGCTCTTTAGTATAAAAAAATTAATATTATTATTATTTAAAAAACAATTTAAAATTGAAAGGATTTTAGTAGCAACAATTTAATAGCTAAAAATAAAATGTTTTTTTATGATGATGAAAAAGTAATTCAGAGATTTTTAAAACGTTTTTAAGTTGACGGTGGACTTCTGGCGAGCGATATTTTCCAATTATAGACTCGGAGGTCGCGATTACGAGACATAACGTACACCTGGATGTTAAGAGTTAAATACTCGTTCAAAGTTGCCACTTGAAGCTGATGATGATGATGATGTTTTTAAAAAGTTAATTTTTAGACGTTAAATTATTAACACCCGCGACTAGACTCGCGGGATAGAGTAATGTGCAATTTACGTCTGTAGTCTAGACCTCGAGTTTATGATGGATTGATGTTGCAAGAACAGGCTTTTTAGCCATCAAAATTTTTTAGTGCACTATAGTAATTTCTTGAGAAATCGGTATGAAAAAATATATAAAATATTTAAAAGTACAGTTACTAAAATCACCGGTGGAAAGTGATTGAAATAAACTTGAGGAAAGGAACAAGTCATCGTACGATGTTAATGGGATTCTGTTATATGTATATATGTATACATATTTTATATATGTTGTGTATGTAGAGTACATATATATCTTGTTGTCGTTGTTATTTAACGTATATGTATAATACTCGAGGCCAGGAAAAACGGGGATTCGCTTGTGCACGAAATCGTCACGGGTCGATGGTCAAATCGATAACGGCGATGCTACTCAAAGTCGCTTACATTCTTCTCACTTTGATATTCAATATTTTTTATCATACAGTATAAATAAATAAACAATTAAATGTTTTTTCAATCTCATATCAGAAGATTTTTTTATTTTAATTGACAAAAAATAAAATCAGACATTAATTTGATTTTGAAAAAATTTAAATGTATTTTTGTTTGAAAAAAAGTCTGGTATTTCAATATAATTTTTAAAAAACATACCTGCTACAACTGAAAAGTTTTTTATAAAATAAATATATGTATATATATATAACTCAGCCATAAAATCTTACGCACTTGTTGAATGTCTGACCCAGTAATCATCCAGGACTCGGTTCCCTACCAGATACTCATCTAATCGTATAGGTCTGGGTTTTAAAACTCCGGAGATAAATAAAATAAAAAAGAAAATACATGAAGAAATAAAAATATATATAATTTCGAAGTAAAAAATTCCAACAAAAGGTCAGGTATAAATTTCCTTGTGGCCCGTGGATTTTCCAGGCATCTTTACCTCATCCACCTACTGCACTAGCATTACATAGTCTAGGTCTACGGTCTACGTGCTCTTTTATTTTCTTTGTATCTCTGAATAGCCGCATAGTCAGGTAGGCGAAAGGTATATATGAGAAAGATATACTTAATAAATATATATAGAGGAGAAGCAGAGAGCAACCGAGCGTTCGAGGCTTCTCGAGCACGAACCGGATGCAAGAACCTCGCGTTCCGATTTCTCAACCGCCCCATGGACACTAAACCAATCGATGATATTTTAAATTTACATTTTTTCATCCATTTCTTTACTCCATTAATTACTTAATATCCAATCACTCGAACACTGTAAAAATCACCGTGGTAAGTCCAAATGGTGTAGGTGTTAAAATTATCGGTGTTAAATTTACCCCCGAAAGTGGTGTGAAAATAACGCCGCCACCGGTGTAAATATTCTGTACCGGTGTTAAATAAAATTCTCCGGTGTTATAATAGCACCACTGCCGGTGTAAATATTCTGTACCGGTGTAAAATAAAATTCTCCGGTGTTATAATAGCACCACTGCCGGTGTAAATATTCTGTACCGGTGTTAAAATAACGCCGCGACCGGTGTAAATATTCTGTACCGGTGTTAAAATAACGCTGCGACCGGTGTAAATATTCTGTACCGGTGTTAAAATAGCACCACTGCCGGTGTAAATATTCTGTACCGGTGTTAAAATAACGCCGCGACCGGTGTAAATATTCTGTACCGGTGTTAAAATAACGCTGCGACCGGTGTAAATATTCTGTACCGGTGTTAAAATAGCACCACTGCCGGTGTAAATATTCTGTACCGGTGTTAAAATAACGCCGCGACCGGTGTAAATATTCTGTACCGGTGTTAAAATAACGCTGCGACCGGTGTAAATATTCTGTACCGGTGTTAAAATATTTTTGAATATTTTTACTTACTCGATCACTATACTTGTTAAAAAATGATAATTTTTTTTAATTTTCATAAAAAACTGACATTTTTTGTGTTTTATATTTTTTAAAGTTAATACTCCAAGAGGACGCAATTTACCCTGCTTTTACACAGGTATTTTTAACACCGGTGTATTACTCTTCCTAGACCGGTGTAATTTCATTTTTACACCGGGCGAAGTTAAAACGAGTCCATTTTTAACACCGCTCTGTTTAAAGTGAAACTGAAAAAATTATTAGACTTTTCATTGAGAAAACTTACAAATTTTTAATTTAAATTGTGGCGGGAATGAAAGAAAATAAAAAAATATGAAAATGTAGTGTAAAAAAAATATATTGAGGGAATAAAATTACACAACAGGACGTGTATCGATAGGTCGAATCTATTGAACCGTGTATTGAAACAGGAATGTGAGTCCATTGTACATTGTGTCGTGTATTGATACTCAGTTTCGCTTCGTATGGTCATACTTCCTGTCAATGTTTATTTTTTTTATTACAATTCAACTTTTATTAACATTTCAAAATTAAATCGTTTAATTATAGACAGTACGATTTTAAATTACCTCATTAATACAAATTTTCACCTTATTATGGATATTTTTTTACCTTTTAAAAAAAGGGTCGAGGGGGAGAGGCCGAGGGAGGGGCCAATGAGTTCACGAGGTTATGAGAATAATTTAACAATAAATGGACACATGTTCTATTTACTTGCTTCTAATGCACAAACAAACCACGTGCTCGAGTACACGGTTGTGTCCTCGAAGTTGTGTTGTGTCGTGGTGGGTTTTCTGCTTATACACCTGCCAAGTTCACCGTTACTCGAGTTGCGGCATGTCACGAAAACCATTTAAGGTGTCGTCGCGGTTTATACCTACACCGCACAATACGTTTTTATATATATATATACATATATATTTTTGTTTCCCTGTCATGTAACTTTATTTTTAATAATTATTTTTTTGTCCCAATTAACTTTTGTTAATTTAAATTCATTAAATTTATACTGAAGATGAAAGAAATTGCAGTCAAGTAAATTTTCTTCTTTTTTTTTTTTTTTTTTTACTTAAAATACTTATATTTTTCTTAAACTTTTTTTACCCTTACTTACTTTTTTCTTTAAAAATTAACCAACTTGAGAGTAGAACCGACAGCTTCTTGACGTCGACGTCCGGACGACTGCTAGCATAAATACGTCTGCGTGTCATGACTTTCGTGCCCTCATATTTTAAAGTAAAAGAAGAGACAGGTAAAAAAAAAAAGTATGAAAAAAAAAACATTTTTCTCCATATTTTTATCACAAATATCTGTGGTAACATTTCTTTTACTTTAAAAGACTAGAGATGACACTTTAATTATGACAGCGTACTCACATATTAATATATGAAAAATACACTAATTTATTTATTTAAAAATTTAACTCACGCTCCATTTATCACCAGGTATTTAAATATCTTCCGTTCCCTTTTTTTTCCTCAATTTTTTTCTTGTCCTCTACTCGGATTTACTCCGTATCCGTGGGGACTTGTGGTAAGTCCCCGAATGGGGAATGTCTTGGAAAAGGTTATCGACCGATTGGTTATGCCCAAAAAATTTGTATTTTAAAATCAACTTTAAAAGTTTTTTAATTTTATTGAACTTTACGTCAATTGGAATTTTATCTAAATCTTTAAATTTATGAGATAATTAAAAAAAAAAAATTTGAATAAATTATATAATATTAAATTTAAATATATATAAAAAAAATTATCATTAATTAATTTCAGATCAAGTTGAACGACCGCGTTATCTTGACATAGTCAATTAAAACCCTGTATAAATATATAAATATATATATGACCATCTCATCAACTTTTTTCATCTTCATCTTCATCTTCACTAAATATTTTTAATCTATTTCTTGTTCGTTGATTTAAAATTTAGTTTTTTTAATTTTTCCTTGGGAATTTATATTTTTTTTTACTCACATGTTTAGTGTATACATAAATATCAGTACGTATCTATCAGTTAAAAGTCTCAGAAAGTTTTAAAATATATAGTTATACATAAATGTCTTTGGTCAAGTTACTTCATCGATAAACGTTACGTAACAAAACACCCACGTCTATAAGTCCTTATGTGAAAAGTGAGAATGTAACGTCAGTTATTTATTTTGAAGCCTAGCCTCCACGGTCAAAATATCTGATTGGCTTTAGTCGTACCTTCATATCAGTTTTACTATGATTAATATACAGTATATATATATACATATATTTTTTTAATTTATTTTTGTTATCTTACAATCACATTTTATTTATTATGTAACTGAGAAACTTTCATCTTTTAATCCTTTTTTTTACATTCATTATTTTTGGCTGATTTTTAAATTAAAAATTCTTCATTAGAATTTAATTTTTCAAAAAATTTTAATGTGCGAAGGGAATTTTTTTTAGAAAAAATTACATTATGACTGAGAAATTTATCAAAATTACACGAATACGAAAAAAATATATTAGGAAACTTATTTAAAAATATATGTAAGGTAAGAGACTCAGTACCTGATCAGGAAACTAGTACCTGATCACTCCGTGTATTTGTATATCTATATATACCAAATTTGACTAAATATAGATATACAAATACACGGAGTGATCAGGTACTGGGTCTCTTACCTTACCTGAAAATTGAAACGTTTTTCGCGCGCAAAAAAAATTGAAAGTAAAAAATCTACTGGATGACTAGATTTCTGGAATATTTATGCATGGAAAAAAAATATTAGTAAATATTACTGAGATTCTCGTCAACAGCGCGCCTAGACCGGATCTCAGTAAATATTATGGAGTAGAACGTAAGAAATTAATAACAGATGCTTTTTTTTGACAAGTGTATTGTCGTTTTTTAAGGTTTAACTAGTAATTTTAAATAGTCAAGCAGTATATTTCGGCACCCTGCCTTTATAAATCTGGAAAAATTTCTCATCTAAAAATTTCTCAGCAATAATTATTCAAACAAAAATTGATCCAACACAAAAATTTATTTTTTCACCATATTTGTGGTGAGAAATTATGCCTTGAGAAATTATTGCTAAGAAATTTTGTCGCAAGAAATTATTGCATGAGAAAAAAGAGACGGTCGCCGTATATTTCAACGATTAACTGTTAATTATAGCAGTTTAAACATTAAAATCATAATTTTACTGATTGAAACGACATTAGTTATTGAACATAACATAAATAATTATAAGTTGAACTACAATTATTGTCAATCATTTTTTTCCGCGTGTACCTGAAGAACGGAACGTTTTTCACACAACGAAAATGAAAAATTTATGTAATTTGACTGCTGAAGGGGTAGTTAGGAGTGGCCTGCAATTTCTGGCTGACATATTAGCGCGTTTGTGAGACATTTCAAAAATTTAAATCCAGTAGATTTTTTTACTTTTCGTTTTGTTTTTTACTTTCGTTTCACGAAAAACGTTCCGATCTTCAGGTACATAAATATTTCGCATATAGATGCTGGTATGTCAGCCGAAAATCTTAGGCCACCGGAACAACCCCTTAAGTAGTCAAATTATATAAATAAATATAAACTGCATCAGTAAACTTGACTATATATTCAGTAAATTTTACTATATTACAATGGAAATAAATAAAATAAAATTTTTATCAGTATTGCAACTTTTTATTACTACTATTGTTATCATTTCGATTATTATTATTATTTATATCTTCTGTATTGAAGTTCGAGTTAATTTTTTTTTTTTAAATCACTTGTTTTGACCGAGATTCGAACCCTGATCTCCCGCGCGTGAGTTCTTTCCATAGTCTGTCAGTCCGGTCTTCTTTGCAAAAATGGAATTCATGTAATTTGACTGCTTAAGGGGGAGTTCCGGTGGCCTAAAATTTTCGGCTGACATACCAGTTACCCTTTAAGTGTCCCAATATGGAACATCGGCTACAAATGCTACTTCTAACCAATTTATTACACATTTCGGTGATTCAAAAAATGTAACTGATTTTTTCATATATTTTAGAAAAAAATTTACATTGATTACAGTAAATTAATAATGATAAAAATATATTTTAGAAAAATGTCCCATATATAGGACACCTTAATAACTACTTAGTTTTTTTAGATAAAAAATTTTAAAAAATTTCTCTCTTTTTTTTTTAAATTCTCCATGACATTTTGTCGTTTCTCAGCCGACTAATTTAAATATAAGTACAAGAGTATCTAATTTATCAGTCGAATCTATTTTAAAAATATCGAGATGTAAATTAAAGTCATCTGACTTAATTATTAAAAAGTAATTTGATAATTAAAATAAAATACGGTTACATATTAAATATAATTAAATCCACAAACGACATTTCGGTAAAAAAAAGTCGTATGTAAAGACAAAGAGTGAGTGAATAAGTGTGTTATGTTGAGAGAGAGGATAAAAAGAAGCCGTGCACGTTCTCGACGTTCTCGACCCGTAAACAATGCCCTCCCCGACCCAGTTTCCAAGTCTCGCGCGTAGAAAGCGGAGACTTGCATAACCTTCTCTCTGTTCTCGTGCCTGCTCTAACTATACATACTTATTCTATTCCATTCGTAACTCGTATATATCTACACTTCATACCACTCTATACTATACTACACTCAATACACAATCATACATAATATATATCTGTGTTTGATACCCAAATATAGTCACCGCGAAATTTAAAAATTTAATTTAATTAAAATTGAAATTTTTTCATTAACTCTAAATACCGCGAATTCATTAATTTTTTTTTTTCGACTTTCAGCTGAGATTTATGTTTGATTAAAATTATTTAAACACGTGGTGTTATGTATTAGCGGTTACATTGATGTAAGTCTGAGTCACTATGGCTGTAGCCAGAAAAATTTAAAACCGTAAACGAATTTAAAGAATTTTTTTGATCTGTGTATAGTATAGTGAGTTGTAAGTCAATGTAAGATTTAAAGTACATATATATGAGACGAAAGTAAAGTATACATAAGTCCGTTATAACTTTTTTTGAGAGGTTTATATATATATGACGGTGAACGAATGGAAGTTAAGTTACTGTCGGCTAGCTTGAGACAATGCTCCTTCTTTTTCTTCATGGTTTTTTTACTTCTTCATCGTCTTGTTTTTTTTTTTTACTATTATTATTATTTGTATCTTGTCTTTACTTCCTTCAAGTCTTGGTCGTCTTTGGGTTTTGTCTTGTCTTGTCTCTTACACTCTACACCGGCAAGACTCATCGCGGCTCGATTCGTTTAAAAGAAAAGGCGTGTATTATGTTGAGGGATGAGACGAGGATAAAGAGTATAGTAGGGTTGGGTGGCAAGGATGAGGGAAAGGGGGATAAGAAGAGTAGAACAGGTTCCTGGCAGAGCAACTCACTACTTCAGGTCACTCACCCAGATTCTACAAACACCAACCATGCATCTTCTTTTCTCATTTTTTTTTTTCGTGTATAAATACCAGCAGTACCCTGGCCCGCTCTGCTGGACGTCGATTTCATTTTTTAAAAAATTTATTTTTTCTTCATCATCGATTTTTAAGCTTACGGTTTAAAGTTATTGGGAAAAAATTGATATTCTGGGAAAACTAATAGAGATATGACAAAAATGCATAGGGACAGTTTGATAGCTTATTAAATTCTCTACAAAAAAGGTCTCTTTATGTTTTTATGTATTTTTAATGATATCGGAGTAATTGCGACTTGAAGTGCGAAAATATATTTTAGAATTATAATTCAATTTATTTAGTCTCCGTTTATTTCGTCTAACTTTTAAAATATAAGAGATACGTAAATAAGTAAAAAGACCTTTTTTGTAGCAAATTACATTTCCTACAAGTTTTGTTCGAAACATTTTTTTATAAAATTTATAGTTTCCCTATAAATTCATTTTGAGAATAAATTCACCAGATTAATACCAAATTTTATAACTTATTATAAATTTTTTTTTATATTTATAATTAATATCATTGATAACAATGAAAATGAGAGTTTTGGATATTGAAGCAAATAATATTTTACTTTACTAACTTCTTTTTATTTTTTTTTTTAATTATCTAACTCTATTCAAAAATTTCCAATCACGTAATTTAATATTCAAATAAAAATTTTAAATTTTAAATATTCCCGGCTACTAAAAAATACTATCGAACACTCGCATAAATAACCCATCAATATATACGTATATATAAATTCAAAATTCAAAATTATTTTTTTATTCTCTAAAAATATCAGTAACGTTTAAAGAAAAATAAATAAATAATTTACAAAAACATATACAATTAGATTCTTATCCTTCATAAATTTTGAGATAATTAATTACATTGATAACGATAATATATCAATAATCATTAAGTCTTATCAGTTAATTCGCGACTCAATAATTAATAAATCTAAAGACCAAATAACATTTAAAAATTAAATATCAATTTATTTTTTCTTTTCAATAAATAATTTATGTAAAAAAAATCAATTTTTCTGATAAGAGCCGATGGTTAAATAATATATATATGCAATGTTAATGATAATTTCTTTTTGTCTCATCCTCAATACAACGTGTCCTTGTGTCGAGTGATCCGGTTGACGTCACCATCATCACTAGTGTCTTACACCAGCTATTATTACGTCACGCACTTGAGACAACATAAAAAGAGATGTCATGTATATGTAATGTAACCAAGTTAAGTTAAGTGGGAGAAGGAAGCTTAAAACGACAGTAATCATGACTGGTTTACGATTCGCAAGGTTAACCCTCTCATATATATACAACACACCATACCTATTTACTCACAATAATTACTATCGCCTCGTTGTTTTCCTTATCCGTAAAATAAAATTTTTTTTTTTTTTCATTCACGAATAATGAATAATAATTATAAAAAATACTAGAGTATTTTAATATTAAATAACAATTATAAATTTCATCGCAATTTACTGAGTCATTTTAATGAAATTTGAATTTTAAATATTTTTTTTTTTTTTTTAAATAATTTATTTGTTTTATAAAAAAAAATACATTCTTTTTACAATTAAAAATTTTTTTTCAACTTAACGTCAGTGTTTAAATATTTGAACATATATTTAGTGAGAACATAAAAAAAGTATGTAAAATAAATTTGAAAAACATGAGTAGGTTTTAAAATAAAACTGAGGCAATTTAAAATTTTTGGGTTTTCAAATCAGCTGATAAACATCTGCAGACTTGGGGATATGCTCTGAATGCGTTATGTCATATATATATGTATACTGTATATATATATATTTGAAGATAGAACATGGTGAGGTCGTTGGCCCTGACGTGCGCACGAAGCGTGTCGACGACTCCGCGTGTGTAAGCGCCCCTTCCGTCACTGCACCACCCTACTGTGTCCCCTTTGTATACACATGTGCATATGTGGTGCATGTGCACAGTGATGGAGAACAAACGCATGCAGGCGACTCACTGTGAAATTTAACCCTTTGAAAATTAACACAAAAGTCCATTTATTTATACTACTAAATATTTTTAATTTTTAAATTCTCATCATTTTTTACTTTTTTTTCCTTACCATTAAAATTACATCAAAAGCTATGTATCATATATTTATATGAAAGGAAAAGAATAATCAAATGATTTTAGCGGCTAAATGTAAAGATGAAAAGGAAAAAAAGGGAATGGATATTGTTCGTAATATAAAGAATATGAAAAATATTCTTTAGTGTGAGAACGTTTTTTTATGCACTTACGAATGTACAAAAGAAAAAATATGAATGTATAGATTTATGTATATATATATATGTATATGGATTTATATATAAAAGGGAGAAATATGTGGGCGACCGACTTGAGAGTCAGAGAAAAGTGTAACGGAGATCGAAAAAACGTAAGGGGGGATTACAGTCCGGTATGTAGGGCAGAAGGGCTACCGTGTGATCAATAAATCTCTCCCACTTTTTTTCTTTTCATTTTTTCTCTGACCTGTTTGACATTTACTTGTATTGAGAATGCTGAAAAAATTCATGACACATTTTAAATTTCTTTTTTTTTATAAAAATATGAATCTTTCTTATTCAAATAATTTTTTAAATTTTTATTTTTAAAAAATCCAGCGGTACAATTTTTTATCAGTTTTTAAAAAATTTTTTTTCATGAATACATGAGTTATTGTCACTAAATAAAGTAGAAGTCTCCCACAGAGTGTACACAGATTTAAAAATAGTAACGTTCGTATCTATGAACGTTTTTTTCTAAAAAAAAAAAATTTTTCTCAAGTTTTTCTTACTCCAAGTGCAGTCTATTTTTATAAAACTACAATAAACCCAGCGGCTTAAAATAAATACTGACAAGTATTTAAATAATTTATTAAGTAAACATAATTAATAATAATAATAATGATGAAAAAAAAATTATTTACTCAGCATTATTATTTATAAACAAATCTGATGGTGAAAAAACCCTTTGGGTAAGTTGCCAAGGAAACTTATGTCGTGACGCACGCGATGAGGGGTGTGGTCCCGCCAAATTTATGCCGGTGTTACTAAGAGAGAAAACACTTTTTATACCGGCAATTACTCTATCGACTTTTCATATAAAAAAAACCATAAGTAAATTTATCAACAATGGCGCGAAAAAATTTTCAAAAATATTTACGATTAAACAAATATATAAGCGAGCATATTCTGATATCTCAGTAGTATCAACCCTTCGTGGGAGGGGAGTAGACAGCATGACCTGGTGCCTCCACCCTTATAGTTCCCTGGGGCTCTCCCCTTAAATTCCAACGGCTATACAAGGACTAGACTTGACTTAACTTCCCAACTCCCTGACTCCCTTGTTCCCTTAGTCCCTCAACTATCAGATCACGTGCTTCTGACTCCCCCACGGCGAAACCCTCGGCCATTATCCCCTTTACTAAAGCGTACTCCGACAGCAACGACAATACCCTTTTAAAGGCGAACTATCTGAGTACAATTTAACTTCTTCGTTATTTATCATTTTTTTATTTATTATCTATAGGAAAAAAATTATCGGTTTCGAGGCGCGAAATTTAAATTTCAATTTAAATTTAAATTGAATTAAATAATTGGTGATATTTTATTAGATTGTTTTAATTTTTATACGGACTATTGAATGTCAAAGTATGTTGGGAATATATTTAATAAACTTTGTGAGATGGGAATAATAACATAAATATAAATAGATAATGAAATGTAGGTGGATATTGGCGATATCGGCTTTAATGGCCTATATTATTGCTCTGGTATGTTTAAAGGGGTCCATATCCGACTCGGTGTCATTGATTATTTACTCCTATTCAAACTATTTTTCAATGCGTTCTCAATGTTTAACTTTTAGTTAACTATTTTCATAAATTTATATATATGTGGCTATTGAATTGTAACTTTTCCAGATTAATTTATAACAAACTTTGAAATTTCAAAAGAATTTGTTTCCAATACTTGAAATATTTTGTGATTTTGAATAGAAAATTTATACACAGAAAAAAAAGTTATCTTGAGTCAAGAAAATATTTTTGAAGACAAACGTTTTCGGGAACCAAGTCAAGATTTTCTTGAGCCAAGAAAATTTGTCTTAGTTAAAAAAAATTCGTCTTGGTCGGAAAAGATTTTTACTTTATCTGAGAAAATTTCGGTCTCCAAAAAAATTTTCTTGAATCAAGAATATTTACCTTCAGTCAATAATTTTTTTTTTGTGTACAAAAAAAAAATCTGTTTTATGGTACGGAAATATTTATGATCCTGAAGTTAGCAGACAATTCAAAATTTTCGGATTTTTTTTTCAACAAATCAATTACAAAAAAATGAAAACTGAAAAAATGCACATATAGAAAATTTAAAAAACTATAGGTGCAATTTTTTCAAAATTTTTTTTTTTATAATTTATCGTCTAAAAAAAAATCGAAAAAATTATTAGACGTCGGCTAACTTCAATATCATAAATATTTTACAGGTTCATAAAATTTAAATTGTAAATTTATTTTTGTTTGAATTTAATCAAAGAATTCTTGTGGAATTGAATGAAAAATTGAAACAATTTTCAGTTTCTCACGGAAAAAAAATTTGAAGTCGTGAAAAATTTAGTAATTCGGCGTTTCTGCAAAAGAATTACTGATTAATTAGTAAAAATTAAAAAATTTTGTGCGTATGTTAATAAAAATTTGAGTATTTGTATCAAAAATAAGTATGTACTCGATTGACAATTATTTGCGGTGAGTTTATGCACTGAGTGTAAATGTAATGTGCGGACTGATACAGTAGGACCCGTTAAATCGATTAAAATAATTGATTAGTAATTGATGAACACCCTGTAGATAGGATCGAATGTCGAGCCACGCGCCGAGAGAGTCGAGCGACCGACACAAGGTCAGACGGTGGCCTCCAACTTCCGGTGTTGGTAACCGGAGAGTGTGAGCGAAACAATCTATGATCCAACACTTAACTTGTTTTTTTTTAATAAAAAAAAAAAAATTATAAATTTCACTTCATCAGCAAAATTTACTTGCAATTCAAATATTTTTAAATCAACTTAATTAATTAAAATTCACGTTTTAATTATTTTTGGCTGTTAAATTGTATGCAAATTAAATCTCGGTACAAAAGCGACCCATTAATCGACGTCTGACCTAAAAGGGGATGTGCCACTGTACCTTTTTTTTTTTTTTGCTCATGCTTCACCCCCTTGCCACCTTTTTTACCCCGTCCGCGGCATTCGCTGTAACTCACTCGACACTGCATTTCGCCACGGCCTATTTACTCGAAAAAATCCACTCTATCACCGACACACTCGTATACAAAAATACTCTCATACCGGCTTCAAATGAAATGCAAGTTCTTTTGTTTTAAAAAAAAATCCCTACCCTACATTTTTTCCACTCGCGAATATTAAATGGACTTTTTTTTGTTTTTTATTCAAAAAAACCTGCTCTCAAATTAAATTATTTATATTTAAATATTCTATATACAACATATCTATATGTATAAATATATGTTAATATATATTTATAAATAAGGAGACATTTTTTAACTCATGCTAACCGCGAAAACTACGAGATATTTTTAAATAAATCTGATACCAGATCCCGCGAGCTCTGGAAGTTTCATTTTTTTTCGTATTCAAATTTCAATGTCATCCGTGACATATATTTTTTAAATGTGTATTATAAATATATATAAGTTTGTTATTTCATAGTTGCGAATAAATGAGAAATAATTTTTACGTAAAACCGACTTTAGTCATAAAAAAAATCGATAAATTTATTGAAAATTTATGATTTCGTTTCGAAATTTGTCGGTGATTTTGTTTTTACTAGACTTGAAATACTAATTATCGACTTTATTGATAATAATGATAATTTAGGTCGTAAAAATAATAATTAACTGCTGGCGAAGCGGGTGGGAATATTGTTGTAGTAAAAATAAAACGTAATTTCATTCACCATAACTATAAATAATAAAATTTTTTACTGTAAAAAGTGTAATTGCCTTTAGAAAGTGTTGGATTCGGTTGGGTGATTTAAATAAAATAAAAAAATAAGTTACATTGACTCTAATAGAACCGATGAAAAGCGAAAGGGACGGAAATAGTGTTTTCGTGCTTTACAAAAGTTCAATACCCGCATTTTTTATCGAGTTCATGGCCCCTAACATTTTTTTTTATCCAATACTCGTATCATCCTTTTATTTGTCTTTTATTCTTTACCGCTCTTTTGAAATTAATCAAGTGTATTGGCGCGCATGTTTTCTAATTCAAAAATAATTACCGACTGTCAGTAAAATTAAATGCTTTCAAATTTATAAAAAATATTTAAATTACTATCTTATCTTGCCTCAACAACCGAAACGATTACTCCGGTTTTCAATTTCAAAATCTTATTTTTTAAAAATTTATCTCAATAATTGTCAAAATTTTTTTTTTCTTTTTAAATCAAGATCCTGAGAAATATGAACCAGTGAAGCCAAATAAATTATTTTTACAGAAATAAATTCTGATATTCAAATTTTTCAACGGCTTCTAATTTTTTTTTTTTATTCACAAATTTTTTTATTTAAACTTTCGCGCCAAAAAATTTTAAAGAATGCGATATATATTTAAATGTTGATACATTTAATATGATGTAAATAATATATAAATTGAGGAGCAAATTTTTTTAGCGTAGTGAGGTAGTGTAGTGATATGAGCGTTAAAATGATTTCAAACTCGTTTGCGGGGTTAGAGAATTATCCGCGGAGTGGGGAAACTCTTGAGATAGGTCGGGGATTTCCATGATGGCCGCGGCAAATCGTGATGAAAAGGCGCCAGTGTTGCCAGGCAACAGTGTGGGTGGGACTTGAATATCCCAGGAGGTGGAGTTAGACATCAACGGCAGCCATCATGGATTGTCGGTCTAACAATTGCCGCCATCTCGCGGCATTTGTTGAAACTGAATCTTCCCGCTTTTCGCGGTTTTTTTTTTGAATTTTTTTCGCGCAATAATTCAAATGAAAATTTTTCTTTAGGGTCAACTTTTCTTGTTGAAAAATAAAATTTATATGTTTTTTTTCTTTTTTACGCATATACTTTTCGTTTTAGCTATTAGTCGCGGTCGCTAATAAATTTTTCGCGCATCCTCACGCATAACGTTTTGTTAAAGTTATACGAGGTCTCCTTACTAAACTGAGCGTGCGATTATTCGACCCACGCCTCTTCCTTTACATTTCCACTACTACACTTTTTTTTTTTGCTTATTCTTCATATAACTCATGAATAATGGATTGTAATTGCAATTATATGCTCTTCATACTTATTCATAGATGTAAACACGCGGCCAGACGTCGGAATTTAATAATACAATTCCTTAACTGAATAACAATAAAAACAATTTTTTTATAATTTCATCTTACACTTTTTATTCTTCACCTTTTCTCTTATATTTTAATTATAAAAAACTTGAATATACATTTATTTCAATTTAATTGTACGTCCTGAATTTTAAATACTCGATTTGAATATAACTCGTTTTGAATAGCTCTCACGTCCAAGCTATTGATTTTACCGAAATAGTAACAAGGACTTTTTTCATCAAAATTTAATTCTCTACAAAATTGTTATCATTGATTTTTATCGTACCTTCAATAGTTCAGCCAGAATATTAATGTCAACTCCAAAAAAATTTTTTCAAAATTTACATTTGTCACCAAAGTTTAAAATTAAAATTCTGACTAAACTATCAAAGAAACGATGAAAATGCATCCCAACATTTTTGTAGACAATTAAATTTCCCACAAAAAAAGTCCTTATGACCCCAGCCGTAAGATCGATATTTAAGCCGCAAAAATAGTTTTAATACAATAATTGTAAATTGTAACCATCGTAAGTTCCAAAATTTAATATATGACTCATATTAATATTAATTATTATTATCATTAATTATTTAAGGTTCTCGTGGAGTATGACGACGTCGAATGGCACAGACGAGAGTGGTTATCACCGCACCGTGATACAGCTTTTACATGTTTTCTCATCGAAAAAGGACTTTTCTGGGCAGAACGTATCGATCCTCGACAGAACGGTCTCACTGCCATCGATCAGTACAATCACAACAACCACACAAATAATAATCACCGCATTAACGGCAAATCCAAAGGATCAACATCCGCAAACACCGTTGCTTGGCCTGCTATCGTAAGTACCAATTAAAAATACCATTTAAAAACAAATAAAAAGATTTAAAAAATGAATGAATATTTATACATTTAAAAAAAAAAATTGTCGAATAAATTAATGTAAAAAAATCACGATTTCTTTGGAGGAAGTTACAAACGGAAATACCAAGCATACATGTTCTTTTACATTAATGTAAGAAACGGCTGGCTCCCACGTGCTCTGCTGGCTCTTCTCTAATCGTAATTAGATACATTTAATTAACTGTACTCTCTCACGAAATACGCTATTGAGGTCTCTCCCTCACGAGCGAAAGTGCCATTATTATTTTTACTATATATATATAGTCTTATTTTATTCTCACATTAACACTAGCTCGTAATTGATTAGATTTTAGATTTTATTAAGTAATTTATTATATATATTTATATGGTATAATTTTTTTTTTTGTTACAGGCATTTTATCCACTTGTAGCAAGAGAAGATTTGCATGAAGATATGATGCCAGTTGAATTTATAAACGATAAAAAATTGGAATTTGTTGATTACGATAAACTAAAACCATTTACGGTAAATAACTTTTTTTTTTTTGTTTCTATTAAATTATAGTTACGATAGAACAGTAATTGCTGTGGGTTTGTTTGTAACTGGGAGCGGGTTGTGTGGGAGGAAATAAATATTTAGTGTATATATGAAAGGGTGTCGGTCTGTGTGCTGTGTGAGGGAGTGAGTGAGTGAATGGAAGAGATTAATGATTTAAAAAATGGGATTGTATAAATTAATGGAAATCCTTGAGCGAGGTTTTGAACTTGCATGCCAGACGAGTTTAGAGCTTACAAACATTGTTCGTGGAATTGTTTTCAAGTAATTAAACTGCCAGAAAGTTTTGCCGTTAAAACTTGATCACATTGAGCAGCCAGATGGAAGTGGTTTGGCAAAACGATCGCACCAAAAAGGAATGAGTTGTGTAGAAGGACTTTTGAGTAGTCGTTTATGTTTATACCCAGTTGCTATTACAGTTTATTAGTTTACGAGCTTGTGGCTTTGTTATTTACTATCATCATTTAATTTACTTTTTTTTGATTAATTAATTTGCACACTGATTACAATATTTTATTTTTAATCATTTTTCTTGCACAAAATTTCTATATTAATTATTCACTTGTCTATTTTTTTAATTGATAAAAATTTTCAAAATTAAACCAACCAATTTTTTTTATAAAATTAATTTGAATTAATATTGGCTTTGCAACATAATTAATAAAATTATTTTTATTAAAATTAAATCCCATCAAAATTAGAAGTTTTAAAAATTTTTTGAGCTCCTGCTCCAAAATGAAATTTTATAATAAATTAATAAAAAAAAAAAAATAAATAATCAATCCATTGGCTAATATACACACTAATTGCAATATTTTATTGTTAATCATTTTTCTTGCACAAAATTTCTATATTAATTATTCACTTGTCTATTTTTTTAATTGATAAAAATTTTCAAAATTAAACCAACCAATTTTTTTTATAATTAATTTGAATTTATATTGGCTTTGCAGTAATTTTTAATGCAATTTAAAGATCGATTAGCAAAATTATTTTTAATTTACTAACAAATTCATATGTTTATAAATTACTACCTACTTATTATAAAATATAATTAATAAAATTATTTTTATTAAAATTAAATCCCGTCAAAATTAGAAGTTTTTTAAATTTTTTGAGCTCCTGCTCCAAAATGAAGTTAAAAAAAATTTATTTAACAAATATTTATATGAATTAAAATTTAAAAAATTGAATGAAGTTTTATAATAAATTAATTAAAAAAAAAAATAAATAATCAATCCATTGGCTGATATACTTTCACAAATATAATAACTATGGTATGAGTTTGTCGAGTCCGACGACCCTGAACTATAAACGGCATTCTCTCCCATCTCCCACCAAAGCAAACCAAGCCAACCCAAACCAGCAGTAAGAGTAGTACATATATGCATACTATGTACCATATAGCATATACCATGTACCATGTTCATGTACCATCACCATGCGATTGGATCGTGAATATACAACGCAATGAAAAGCACACAAGCTCCCAGTCCCGAGCAGTTTTAAAACTTTTATTATTTTCTCCGTTGGTAAAATGAGCTAAGCAAAATAAAAATAAAAAGTAAAAAGCACTGCTTTCATACTTTTTTATTTTTGTTATTCTTTCTCATCATTCGCTTTGCTTTTTTTATTCTACTGGCAGCTGTACGACCCACCTCTTTCATCTCGCTCTTCTTTCTTACATGCCTTCTCATCTACAATTGCTTTTAGCTTGTACTCTTCATGTACACTACTCTATACTGCTACATATACATATATATATATATATATATACATGTACAACGTTATATATAGATATAGATATATATAAGTATAGTTTTTATGCTGGAGAACGGCCAAGACCGGAGGCGCCAACATATTCCTCGTTTCTCCTATAACGGTCCTTGGCAAAGGATCAAGTCACGTGTCTTGTTGCTTCTTCACTTATAATAACATATCCTATACTTATTCCGACATATTTTTATCATAACACATGCATATTTATCATTACCATAATTATTTTACTTACTGTCAATTAAAATCCTGCATGGAATTAAAAAAAAATTTTTTACGGAGTTTAAATTAAAATTGGGTCGAAACTATTGAGTTTGCGGATAAAGTCATGAGGAACTTTTTTGTAGACAATTCAATTTCCTATAAAATTTATCATGTATGCAAATGTGATATTTTTGATAGTTTACTCAGAAAACGCCATTTTATCAATGGAAATTAGATTCGTAATTAAGTTATAAATTTCATGGTACTTTTTATGGAATTTATTAGTTATTATCAAAGATATGAAAAAAATGTATAGAAATGAATTTGTAGAGAATAAAATTTTCTAAAAAAAATATTCGAAAAAATTTTTTTTAGACTCAATATTTTATAAGTTATTTAAATTAATTATTAAAGTTTAAATAAATAATGAAAAATAAGATGATACTGAAGTTAGCCGACGTCTAATAATTTTTGATTTTTTTTTTTAAACAATAAATTATAAAAAAAAAATATTTTAAATAATTGCACTTGTAGTTTTTTAAATTTTCTACATGTGCATATTTTTATTTTTTTATTTTTTATAATTAATTTGATCAAAAAAAAATCCAAAAATTACTGAGGGTCTGTTAACTTCAGGATGATAAAATAAGATGCTAAAAATGAGTATCGTCTCCAACAGTTTGGTGATAATTTGAATAAAGTCAAAAAAAAGTTATTTTATCTATTAAATTTTATTTTTCGAAATTCAAAAGTTAAATTTAACAAGCTCAAACAAACTTTTGAATTACTACAGATAGATTTAAACTTTTCTGATCAAGACGAAGTGCCTTGAGTTGAGTCAAAGTATCCGAAACTTGTTCTCAAACTTTTGACTTTCTTTAAAAATAATAAAATTAAATTATAAAATAAAATAAAAAACTTTAACCTGAGTTTGATCGATCAAGAAAAGTCGAAATTTATATTTTATGAAACTCGTTTTATTACAACTTATCCTTGAACATCAATTGTTTGATGATAATAGTATAGTTAAATACTTACTGCTAATAGATTTATTAACTTGTTAATTATAAATTTGCACAAACAGCAAGATTGGGAGCTGACAAAAGCAAGTTTACCATGGGCAAACTCTGTAAGAAGATGGGCAGAGATGCAGGATGGTCAAAGGATTCTATTAACCACACCCAGTGTTCTAGTTGGCTTCAGGGTCGAGGTTTATCGCGCCGAAGGCACTACCCAGTGGTACACAGCCGTCATTGTTGGTTACAACGAATCAACCAAGGTAAACAACGTTTCTTTTTGTTTTTATTTACGCTCATTATCATTACAATTAATTAATTATCCTCGACATACTAATTGCAATTAATTCTGATTTTTATTCAGTTAAAAAAAAAAAAATCATTCTGAAGTTAGCAGACAGTTAACAATTTTTTGATTTCTTTTTTAAGTCAATTAAAAAAAATCAAAAATAAAAATATGCACCTGTAGAAAATTAAAAAATCCATCGGTGCAATTTTTTAAAAATATTTTTTTTTGAAATTTAGTTTTAAAAAAAATCCAAAAATTATTAGACGTCATAAAAAAATGGTCCTGAAGTTAGCAGACAATTAACAATTTTTTGATTTTTTTTTAAGTCAATTAAAAAAAACAGAAACTAAAAATATGCACATTAGAAAATTAAAAAATCTATAGGCGCAATTTTTTAAAAATATATTGTTTTAAATTTAGTTTTAAAAAAAATCCAAAAATTGTTAGACGTCATAAAAAAAATGGTCCTGAAGTTAGCAGACACTTGACAATTTTTTGATTTTTTTATCATTAATTAAAAAAAAAATAAAAACTAAAAATATGCACATGTAGAAAATTAAAAAATCTATCGGTGCAATTTTTTAAAAATATTTTTTTTTTAAATTTAGATTTAAAAAAAATCCAAAAATTATTAGACGTCACAAAAAAATGATCCTGAAGTTAGCAGACAATTAACAATTTTTTGATTTTTTTTTCAAGTCAATTAAAAAAAACAGAAACTAAAAATCTGCACATGTAGAAAATTAAAAAATCTATCGGTGCAATTTTTTAAAAATATTTTTTTTTTTAATTTGTAGTTTAAAAAAAATCCAAAAATTATCAGACGTCGGTTAACTTCAACGTCATAAAAAAATGTTCCTGAAGTTAGCAGACAATTAACAATTTTTTGATTTTTTTATCAAGTCAATGAAAAAAAATAAAAAATAAAAAATATGCACATGTAGAAAATTAAAAAATCTATAGGCGCAATTTTTTTTTTTAAATTTTTAGTTTAAAAAAAAATCAAAAAATTATTAGACCTCGGTTAACTTGAACGTCATAAAAAAAAAATTATTTTTATTATTTAAAATTGCAGGATTTGACAGTAACCGATGACACTGTGCTTGAAGAACACAATGAAGACCCGAGATTAGTTCAAATGCGTTTGATCGGTGACGGAGGTAATTTTTTTTACAATATATATATATAAATAAATATTATGTATGTACACATGTATTATGGAAGACATTGAAAGTTTATACTGGCACTTTCTCATTTTATGATGCAGTCGTGGAGAGTATCATGAGGGGCGAGGTTGTCGGCATGACGCCGAGGAGGTCGAGGTCGTCGACTGGCCTGATGACGCACGCAATTGTCGTCGTGAGTATACTTAATTTTTTTTTTAACAAATTTACTTGTCTCTTTATTTATTCACATCTCAATTATTAACCTCTATCTAAAAAAAAAAAAAAATTCTCGAGAATTAAGTAATTAAAATAGAAAATAATTGAACTATGTCCTGTTGAACGAAAATATCGGGCAACTTAAATTCGATACTTGGATTATTGCCAAATACTCGAGATATCATTTTTTTTTTTCTGCATACTCAAGTTCAACCAAATAGAGCAACGAAAACGCATAGGAAAAAAACAATGATATTTTTATTTAAAATTTAGAATAAAATAAGTTTGTCTAGCCTTAAATTTATAGGAACGGTTATTAAATATTTTATTTATTAAGGTAACGGTTGAAAACAAGAGCATGAATAAGCAGGCGATAGAATAAAAAATAAAAGGGATGAAAGAGATCAAGTGAAAGGGAAGTGGAGTCGAGTATTGATATGTAGCAAGTGAAAGATCCACTACATATATATGTATGTATGTGTAAATATATAAAATATAGGAGAGTTTGGTACAGAGCCGAGTGAAAGAGTGGCGTGGACAGGAATGGAAGGCCATCGACGAGGGTTGAATGTGGATGAAAAGTTTTAAAGACTAAGCAAAGAGACGGAGGCGAGTATGGAAAGCACGAGAGGGATATGGGCAGGAGGGTGAATATGAGTAGAATCGAGGAGGGTAAAGCATGTTGGTAGAAATAGTATAGGAGTGGAAGAGGTTTAAATATATGGTGAGTATGGTAGAGGCAGAGCGGGAGGAAAATATATATAAGCGAGTGTAGGAGAAGCTGGTGGAATCGAGTGCTGCTGGGGAATCGCGTCGTTAAAGGGGTGGATACGTTGAGCGTTGAGAATCGCGTTGATGTAGGTGAGGGTAGAATAGCATCAGGGCGGCGGTCTCAGCCCCAGCTGTATTGATTCGCTCGCGGATTTTGCGGGGATAAAAGGGGTCTCTATTTGGAGGCCGAGACACACCCCCGTTGGCCTGGGTAACACGGCTACACGGCAACACGGTTACACGATTTTCTCCCAGTATATACAGAGCTTGTGGAACTCTGGCTGGAGAACTCACCCCTTTAGCAATCCCGTACAACATTCTAGCCCAAGCTCTATATTCTCTTCTCCCTCTCCCTCTCCCTCTCACTTGCTCTAGCTTGTTGGTTATTGTCGGCTGCTGCACGTCTACCGCCGTCTATTCACGTGCCGCCGTCTCTTTTTACCCTCTTTCAGAGCCACGATACCACACCCTCAGTACTCTAGAACTATACACGCCGAGCTCTACTATCCTCAACCTCCCATCCTCTGTTTACATCCGACAACTAATAGCTCCATCCAAGTCATCACTCTCGGCTATTAATACTTTATTTTTTATTTTTTATTTATTATTACAATCCACTTATTTATATTTCATCAGATGTCATCTTAAAATTAATAACTCTTTCAAAAATTTTAAAAAACCCGTCAGCCGATAAATTTTATAAATAAAAACAAACGTAAAAAAAATTTCACCTTTACTTCAAGGCTGAATTTTATATTTATTTTCATTTCAATAATAATAAAAGTAACAGTTATAAAACCGTAACAGTAATGATAAAAAATGTAATTTTTTTACTGCATTCCCCCAACTCACCTGTTTAGTCATAAAATAATTTATGAATGCGTTATATACCCAGCATTCCATCGCTCCCCTTTTCATTCTATTCATTTGTACATACATACATATATACATATACATATTTACTTATATAGCACACGGGGGTGAATAAATTGTAAAAAAATTGCAATAGCAATCGCGAAAATTTTCTTTTCATCAATTTATTTACTCACTGCAATAATGGCAATTAGTAACAATAATAAAAAAAAAGTATATAAATTTGGTCTTAAAATGTACATGAACCGGTTTACATATTAGTGAAGGCCGGTGCATTATCACATTTAACGCATGCTAAAATATGTCGGGGTCGAGGTAACGTTACTTTAACATTTCTATATACATGTACATATATACAGTGTATGAGGCTATTAATAAACATATATACATATATATAATATATAATTGTAAAGGGGATGGTTCAGCAGCCCTTCGGGCATGTCTCGACTGTCTGTGCACTGGCTGTACTAAATCTACTGTACTGTAACAACACAATGAGCGGGTTTTGTATCAACGACCGACGCCAAGAGATTTCCCCTATACCTCTTCTCATTTTCTCAACACATATATATATATATATATATATATTTTGTACATATACCTTTTAGTATCCCACCTGTTTATGCAGCAGTTTCGAGTGCTGAAGAGCGCAAGAGTAAACAGTTGTGAGTTTTAGTTAAAATAAAGTTCCATAGAACAAAACTACCCGCGAACTTTGAAAACATTTAAACTTTTAAAAAAAAAATTGTTAATTTTATTGCTTATTGTTTGATAAAAAATAATGGAGGCACTGGAATATTGTCGATAATTTATTGCATGTGAGGCAAGAGGAAATAAGTTTATACAAGAGATATTTTTCTATAACTTGCACTCCGAAGGACCACCGAGGATACTCCTGTAGAGGATACGATGCTTGGCTAAATCGATTGGCTTACATCCCAGACGGTATCTCTTGCCCGCACGATTCCACAGCCTCCGGCAAACTTTGAGCTCGTGCAATCTCGGTATTTTAAAATAATAGTTTACTTTTTTTTATCCCTACCTTCAGTATGTCGCGCCACTGGATTTAAAAATTTAAAATCACATTTTTTTAAATTTTCAAATGCTTCGACTTTGAAATTTTGTAAACAATTTAAAAAATCTAAACTTTAAATTGATTTTTAATCGCAGTCATATCACGACTTCCCCTCCCCTACTAATAATCATACGCAGATTAAAATTCAGTAAAGATATCAGATGAACAGGAAATAATTGAGAGAAGGGATAGGGATGTACAGGCGGAAAGTGAAGGGTCCAAGGGGTTAACTTTGTCCTTTGTGGGGATATATTATATCTATATATTATAATATGAGTGGGGGTAGTCATTAAAGTGATAGTGGGGATGACTGGACGGGCTGGTGGGGTCGGTATCCCGAGCGAGCCTCATGCAGTCCCAGTAGACGGCAGCACTGCGGCCCGTGCGCATCGCAGAGCGTGGAAACATTTTTTTTTCACTCGTTAAATAAAATAAAATAAAATAAACGACAGATTAAATTTTAGTAGATAAAAAAATAAACTTAACACGAACGGCGGTTTGTTAATTCGCGTGCCACAAGTTGATAAAATATTTAACAAAATAAGTGAATTTTAAATACAAGTTATAACAAAACGTATCAACGTGCGTAGTTTTTTTGTATCAGTGATTTTTTTTAAATATTTTATAATTAAAATTAAATATTTTTTTTTTTAATTAATCGATCCGGATCCTGGTCAATTAGTGTTGCGCATCTGTAATTTGCTCTTCATTCCATTATCGGTTATTATTATTATTATTAATAATAATATTATTATTATTTTTTTTTATGGTGAAAAAATATATATAAATATATATATAGATATATATAGAATACATAGTTGAGTGGTGGAGTCTTTGTGCAATTATTTCTGGCCGGATCGATACTCGTCGACGCTACTCAAACTCGCAGTTTGGCGCGATTTATTTTTAAATTTAAATTTGAATTTATTATTTAATGATGATGGAGAACGGAGTAGAATTTTCATAAAGATTTTATTAATAACGTGATATATATATTGAGTTTACATATTTGAGATAAAATATATATGTAAATATAAATATATAAATAGATAAATATAATACGAGTGGCGGGAGTACAAGGGCGAAGAAAGTGTGTGAGTGGCATTAAACAAGTCGTTAAACGTTGGATAATTATATAAAACGTAACAGAGTAACAAACAGCGAGTTGTGTCGTGGTGCCAACCGGATATTACTGGTGGTTTTAGTGTATATATATTGTATAGATATATATGTATGGTGTGTATGTTGAAGATAGATAGTATAGCGAAGAGATAGTTACGTATATATGCGTATATATATATTTATTTATATGTATATATGTATGTATATATTTATATAAATGTGTATATGTATATATAAGTGACGGTGACCCTTGTTGACCCTCTACGGATAACAAGAGGGTGTGCAGTCATTACCATTTAACGGACAGACAGACAAGAAAGGAAATAAAAGTAAGTCGACTTTTTTTGAATATTCAAATTTTTATTTTGGGGGGAAAAAAATTTTTGGGAGAATTATTATTCAGGAAGTGGGAATGCCGGACAATTTTGTGGTTTTTTTTATTTTCTGTGAGTAGAAGTTTATAACGAAAATTGATGATGATTTGAAGTTAACAGACAATCAGAAATTTTCGGATTTTTTTTTTTTTTCAACAAATCAATTGGAAAAAAAAAACACATGTAGAAAATTTAAAAAACTATAGGTGCAATTTTTTTGAATATTTTTTACTTGTTTTTAAAAAAATCTAAAAATTATTAGACGTCTGCTAACTTCAGTATCATAAATTGATCATGAGAAAAATGAGTATGGAAATTTTTTTTTTAAATGAATAAATTGAATGTTAATTTATGAAATTTTTAAAAGTTCATATGGAGAAAAAATTTGGAAAATGGATCTAGTATTTTAGTAATTTTGATGTTTGAATTTAAATTTTTGATTAATTTTTTTTGTATCCGCAAGAGAACACTCGTACGATCTGTCGCAATAAAAGTTTAATATTTTTAAAAATAAAATTACAATCGAGTCAATAGAATTTTCTGGACCTGGTAATCCCAGTTTTCATTGAATATTTTTTTTAAGCTGTAGCGGAATTTATTTTCAATAAAAAATATCCTCAATTCGCTTTGTCCAAAAATTCCCCAGACTCTTGAGCTCAGAATTTTGCTCAAATCATCAAAAAATCTTGGATTGGATATCAACTCTACTTTTTATTTCAAAAAAAGTTCTGACTTAAATTATAAATTTGATCCACATAAATTTATTCAAAAATTCAAAATTCCTTGACAATTTTTCCTTTGATAATAAATTAAATTCCAATTATAAATAAAATAAAACTGGAGCTGCGTAATGTAATTATATATATGAACAAATATATACATATATAATATAAATTTTCCCGTATTAAATTAATTCTCTTTTTATCTTTACGTCATCTCTTATCTTTTGTACTGCGTTACACAAGTACAATGTACTGTTTGACAATTTATGTCTCTGTCTAACTAAATCTGTCTCATTTTATCTTTGGTTTTGGGTTTGTTCTCTTATATTATACATATACTATTCTATGTCTATCTCAATCCACTTCAGTCTACTGTCAACGAAATTATTCAGTGCTCTGTAGAATAATTCACTGGTAAATTCCAAGGGTTTAGCATGACGGAATACAGACAATAATTATTATATCATCATAATAGTAATTATTATCATTATTATCATTATGTATTTACTGAGTATTTGAATTAATATATAATTAAACCATTAATTAAATTAAAAAATCTGAAAACCGGTTGAGCTTCAGACATGATCCTGAAGTTAGCAGACGATTAACAATTTTTGAATTAATTTACAACAGGTCAATCACAAAAAAAAAAAAAACTGAAAAAATGCACATGTAGAGAATCAAAAAAACTATAGGTGCAATTTTTTTTTTTATAATTTACCGTTTTTTTTCAAATTCAAAAGTTATTAGACGTTAGCTTTTAGTATCTTCCTGCGGGTCAGTCACGAAACGGGATCATGGGCTCGAAAAAATTATTGTCAATATTCGAGCTCTTGTTGGCAATTGAAAGCTTTTGTCGAGTTCTGGAGCTGATTAGATTTTGGAATTGATCGACCGAACAGTATTCAAAATACTCGAGAAAAACGGAAATAATTTTTTTTTTTGTTTTTCTTAAATATCTCAGAATCTATTTGATAAAATGCTCTTATATATACGCGAAATATAAATTCAAATGAACTCTTTCGAATGCCGCAAGAATCATCTAGATCGAGTGATTTATTCAAAATATATGAGAATTTTACACACCCAGAAAAAAAAATCTCTACTGAAGGTTAATATTTTTAATTCAAGAAGATTTTTTTGAAAACCTGAATTATCTTGGCTCAAGAAAATCTTGATTTAGTTCCCGAGAACGTTTGTCTTCCAAAATATTTCCTTGACTCATAACTTTTTTTTCCGTGCAGACATTTCTGAAAATTTAAAAATAGCATCCTAGGGCCTTCAGACGTCGATATTTTATGAAAACTCGAATTTTGAAACGTGGGATAAAAACAATAATTTTTAAAAATTTGAAATTTTCTGAGCGGGAAGTTTAAAAATTCTATTTTTATCAGAAAACTAGTTCCATTGACATCAATACAATAATTTAAAAAATATATATAAATCAGGGGTAATAAGCTAATATAAAGTATAATACAGCAATAAAAAAAAATCTTAAATGAATTGAATAAAGTATTTTATAAGGATAACGACATTTTTCCTTTGTATTCTTTGGTTATAATAAATTTACATACTTGCAATTATGCGAACGGCAGACGGCAGTTTGCGGATATACGAGTCAGTGCAACTAAATATTCTGCTTCTTATTCTTTACTTCTTATATACTTCCATCCATTCTTTCATATGTACATACATACATACATACATACATATATATATTTAGTGGTATATAAAAGTATCACTGGATGAGCCAGACAGTTGCCTACAAGATAAAAATAAAGAGCGAGATGAAAGAGGCGAGTTAGTATAAGGACGTAAGAGAGTAAAAAAATAAATAAATAAATAATAATAGTAAGAAAGGAAGAGAAATAACTCTTTGGTAAATCGCCAACGACTTTAACCCCAATTTGCAATAAAACTCAGGACGGAAACGCATCTTCAATTCACCCTACAATTTATCCTTTTTGATTATTACTTCTGTATTTTTCCTTCAATCCCATGGAGATCAAATGTAATCTTATATTTTTTTTATTTTTTATCTCAATAAAAATATAAAGAGAACTTGAATTACATAAAAAAATTTATAAAACAAAATTATTGAAGCCGTAGTTCAAAATTTTTGAATTTGTTTTTCAAAAATCTATTTTTTACTCTGACTTACGTGAAATTTTTTTTTTAATTTTATGACAGGATCTGATGTATCGGTTTTTATTATTATTAATATCTATAAATATATGTATGTATATATGTACTATACTATGCAGTGTTAATTTATATATATATGTATATATAAAGTATATATGTAATACTGACACGGCGTCCCGTTTATTTGCGCTAATGAATGCACGAGCCGAACAAAGCCCACGGTTTGGTTTGTACGGGGGACGAAAGAGAGGCGGATGAATATAATATAATAATGTTATATATATATATAAGATATATATGTATGTAATATAAGAGGATGAGGATGAGGATGAGGGAATTGTAAGGTAGAAGAAGAGATGAAGGGTTTTAAATGTAAAGGTAAAGAGGTATTACTAATACTTGAGCATTAAATTTAATGCTGAGTACATTCATATGTATACATAAATATGTTTCATAGATGTAAAGATATATTTAAAAAATATAAAAAATATTTACTGAACGGGTATAATTATGAGGATGAAAATATATAAATTTGAGGGGTTTTAATAAAATAACAATGGGTTATTATTATATATTTTAAATTTTATATAAGAGTATTGAACTTGAGGTAAATAAAAAAAAATTAACCAACAGTTAATTGACAATTTTATATTATTTTTTAAAAAAAACTTTACACTGATAATTATATCAGCTCTTAATTGCTTCATTAACTTTCTTTTAATACTTTTAATTATCAATTTTGTTAATGCGTAAAAAAATAAAACTATTAAAAAATCGTTAAGTTTTTTTTTACGAGATTTATTATCTTTTTTTTTTATTGTTCTAAAATAAGATCTTGATATTCTTTAATTTGTGTTATTATTATTTTTTTTTAATTTCGTTTTTAGATAGTAATCATTAATCACAACTTAAAGGCATTAAAATAAGAGATTAGATAACGGTTGAATAATTTATTTTTATGAATATTTCTGTAAATTAGATTTTTATTTTTTATTTGCAAATATATATATATATTTTACTGAGAAATATATTTTTTTTGTTTCAGCCTCGAGTGCCAAGAAGACCTCGTGGTCGTCCAGTAACCACATCGTTAACAGTTACACAACCAGTGTCACAACAATTAGAAAAAGGTAACGTTAAATTTCATTTTTATAAATCAAAAAACTTTTTATTCCAAAAAGACTCAAATTTATATTCACCCTCGGCTTTAGGGATTTATTTTAATGTTCAATATTGAAAAGAATTTTGAACTCCAGTGCCTGTAATTTAAATTACGCGCCCTGTGGGCTTTCAAAATTTTTTTCAAAATTTTTTAGCTCTGAGTCTACTGGCAATGAAAAAAAATCAAACATTCTTTTGACTTTAGGAAGTTCCCTAAAACCCAAAAGGCGAATAAAAATCTGAGTCCTTTTGAAATTAATAACGCGATTCATTACTCTACGGGTAGTAATTACATGGATTTTAATTAGATCACTAGAATTATACTAGTGTTTGAAAAAAAAATATATCGTCAGTCTCAAAAATTGATTTTGTGCAAAAAAAATTTTGCAGCAGTAATAAAATGAAATAATTTTATTTCTTTATCTCAAATTTTGATAAATACGACTTATGATTACACGAGTTACGTTTTCGTACATTGAAAATCTACAATACGTTTTGATAATTTACGTCTCTAAAGGTTCAGTTTACGTTTTAAACGTCAGGTAGTCCAATCTGCGGTTTAAATTTCAAATAGAATTTATAAATTCATACTAAATCTGATTTACTAATCATCATAATTTTTCGTCAAATCAAAAATAATTAACACGCGTGCTTGCGTGTACTGTGAAATTTATATTTTACTATAAATTTGTGCCTAAATCTTTGAAAAATTGAAGGCATTTTAAATCAAAACTGACCGCGTCATAGATTTTTTCAAAAAATTTCATTTCCTTTTGATTCAAATATTTGAAAATGGAATTAAAAATTTGAACTCTACAATTTCTCACATATTCTTCATAAATAATATGAAAAAAAAATATATATATGTATATATATTATCTTTCCCCTGAAGAAGCTGATTCATTAACTGATGACACTAAATCATACAAATATATAATAGCCAATAAAAAAACTTTTTCTCCAAATTAAATAAATTGATGAAAATTAATTCAATTATCGTCGAATTATTTTGTCAATTGATCGTATCAAAATTATGTTACATACATAATTAAAGTAATAACCAAAATTATATATAAAATATATATGCTGGTATAATTGTTATCGACTTATAAAGGCTTATCCGACGTTTGCTTTTGATAAAACGCCACGTGATTCATGATACTCGTTTCCACCCCCCACAGTTACTTCCGTTATTGGCTCAAATGTTGCTGTATATTTATATATACATTAATAAAATATCGCAATAAAAAAAAATATTTAATGTCTCAATTTTCAATTTTATTTAATACTAAAATATACAAATTTTTTTTATTTTATTTTCTATTAGAACTTCATTCATAAAATATCTGTATTTTTATCATTTATTTATTCTATTTTATCGCAACTGCATTTATAAAGATGTCCCATATATAGGCCATTTAGACGTTCAATTTTTTTTTAAATAAATTTTTGTATAAAGTATCGATAAGTGATTGGAAACAAGTGAAACTATGAAATATATATTCGAGTTAAAAATAAAAAGAAAAAATTTCACATTTGATATTTAAAATAAAAATTAAATGGTTTAAAAAAATATGATACTGAAGTTAGCCGACGTCCAATAATTTTTGGATTTTCTTTTAAACAATAAATTATTAAAAAAAAAATATTTGAAAAAATTGCACCTATAGTTTATTGAATTTTTATGACAGTAAAGTTAGCAGACATTTGAAATTTAAATAAATTTTTTTAAATAGATAAATAATAAAAAAAAATATATTTCTAAAAAAATGCACATGTAGAAAATTTATTAATCTATACGTGCAACTTTTCAAAATATTTTTTTTAATATTTATTTTTTTGTTAAAAAAAATCAAAATGTTGTTAAATGTCTGATAACTTTATTGTCATTAAATTTTTTACGTGTATATTTTTAGTTTTATTTTTTTTTTTAATTAAGTCGTTGAAACAAAAATTCAAAAATTTTTTGTCTGCAAACTTCAGGATCATTCAAAAAATTTGCACCTGAATTCGGGATTTAAAAATTTGTCAGTTTCATATTTAATTAAATTAATTAATTATTCTTGTCATTTATTAATTTTAATTAATATAAATATTATTTGATAATTAAGTGATTAATAGAGAACACATTTGTCATTTATATAAAATTCAAAATTTTGTTTTTGAATTTGGTATTGCGATAAATTATAATTAATACGTTTAAAAAAATACATGCATGTAAGAATGAATAAGAAGTATGTTGGTAAAATACGAATGAGTAAAAAAAATGAGACAAGAACCTGATTCTTCTGTAGTAGGCCAAGAGAATAAGTAGAAAACAAAATAATAAACAAAAAGTAAAAGACCATCCGGAATAAATGCTTCGAAGAACCGCGAACCGGTTTTTTTATTTTTTTTACAAACAAAAGGCTATGAGAGTCTCCGCCTCTTCTCATTTCGTTTTTCATCATGATCATCATCATCTTATTCTATTTCTTCATCTCCATTTTGTCTCACTCGGTCTTTTCCCTAAAAAATTCGATACAAATAAAAAAAATAATTTAAATAGACGTTTAAAAAAAAATTTCAGTTCTTTGGCCCCGAAAATTTTGGGACTAAAAATATACTTTTTTTTATTTTTACAAAGGTCATTTATTTCGATAAATATTTAAATATGATAAACATATAAATTATTGAGTTTATTGTAAATCTCGTAAATAATTCATGGGTTCTTTAGTTAATGAGGAAAAAAAGTTTACAGTAAATAAGTAATTAAAAAAATTATAAACAAGTTCATTTATCTTGACAACTTTAATTAAATTAAATGTTACTGGTGAAAAAAATTTATTACAGATAGATACTGATTGATATTTAAATAAAAAATTGGTATTGAGTACTCGTGATCTTAAATGGTAGTAAAAAAAATAAAAAAAAAAAACTACGGCCATGTTCTTTGAAGTTGTTCGTCTTCATCATCCGGTTGTACATATATATATATATATATATATATATATATATATAAGTATGTATTAATGTTTTTTTTGGTTGTGTAAAAGCCGCCCCCTAGCTCAATATATCCGTCTTGGTAGCAAATATAAACCAGCGTGTCGGATGACACATTTGCCAAAAATAAATCATCAAGTAGATTGATATTTCTTAATTTACATTAAAATTATATACATAAATTCATTATTTCATAATATATTTATATAAACTTATATAATAATTTAAATACTACCGCAAAATATTTAAATTTATTTCACCAATTTAAATTCCCGCCTCTAAATTATTGATTTTAAAGCTAACGGTCACAGGAACTTTTTTTTGTAGATATAATTGGCTATTAAATTTTTTATGTTAAATTTTATCGTAACTCAAATACGTTACCATAATTTTAATTTAAAGTTCAAAGGTCCATTTAAATATTTAACTTATTTATTTTCCGAGCTTTAAATTATTATTGCGGGTTAAATATCTGAAATACGGTAAAATTGCACAGAAATAAATTTGTTCGTTATTAAATTATCTAGAAATAAGGTCTCCTTAAACATTTCCGTAAAATCGATAGTTTAAAAGTTACAGGCATTTAAATGTCAACATAATGATAAAGTTCTTATTTATTTATTTATTAAAATAAAGACATTAATAATTAAGGGAACCACTAGTGTGAAATTTTGAAAAATCTTTTTTTTTTGCATATTTCGATAGTCTATACCTTCAAAAATAACCTACTAAAATTTCTATTGCATATCTCGAATAGTTTTCTTGAGTTACTGCCATCTGAAGAGCAGCCGCTCATCGGTTCTCAAAAATCCATTTTTCAAAATTGCCGCGGTTGTAACTCAAAGACGAATCATCCGATCGATTTGACTCTTATTGCAGCTTCTTTTATATGTTTCTCCATACCTTGAACCTCCAGTTTTCCGATCGAATAGAAAATGTAATTTTGCCAGACCAAAAATCAAATTTTCGCGGGAAATTTGAATTTTTTTAAAAACTCCGCCATTTTGCTAAATTTAAATTTCTTTCTCAGCCCGAGGGTCAGTGTACGAAAAATACCTTCTAGTTTAAAAAACTTTTTGGTTTTTTTTTATTTCCGGCACTGCGGTCGCTGTCACTGCAGCAGAGGGGACTTTTTTTTTGAGCGGGAGATTGTGAATAACTCGCCGAATTTTGAATTTTTCCGTCCAAAAATTTTATCTTGCTTTCGCTCCATATCCACAAATACCTTTAGAACATTGAAACATTCCATGGAGTAGTTTTCTTTAAAAAAATGACCAAAAATCATCGTTTTTTCAGGCGCTCAAATTAGTGGTTCCCCTTAATGTACTTTTTCAAATTGCTTCCAATTTATGAAATAATTATACGATGTAATTTTAATAGGTAAAATCTAATAAAATAATAATAACAATAACACTTACATAAATTTTAAAGTTTATATTTAAAATCTAACACATATATATGTATATATGTCTTTACATAAACAGTTATTTAGTGATATTGTGTGCAGACAGTTGAATGAAAGTCTTGTATAGTTGTATTTTATTACTGCTTTTACTACATATACATATATATTTGTATATATATATATGTATTATATTATAACGCAACTTTACTTAAAGTCGTTATATTTTCACGAGCACAGTTGCAAAACTTTGATAATTATTGTTGTGAACTGGCGCAAAGTTTACTCCTGAATAAGTAGTTCATACTTTTTTCTTTTTCTTTAAAGTAATAGAAAAAAAAGTATTAAAAGTATATAACGCCGTGTCCTCATATTATTTTTATTTTTATTTAAAATTAACAATTTTACTTTTACAATTTAAATATTTTTATTGACAAAAGTTTTAATGACAAATAATATGAGTATTAGATATTTTATTTGAATTCAATAATTAATGCACAGAATAAAATGTCAGTTTAAAATATTTAAAAATGAAATTTAACGTCAATCTAATGGATGGGGTTTGTTATTTTAAAATTGTCAATTAAAAATTAACGTCAATAATACCCATGTCACTGGTTTAATAGACATATTATATATATTCATTGGTATAATATTTTATGGATTGAATTTTACCTGGTTTAAATAATAATGTATAAGGTCTATAAATACGGAGCAATGAAATTGAATATGTCGCTCATATTTTGAAATGAGTGAATTCTGAGTAAAAAAGATTTGTCTCTCATCAATTCTTTTTTTTTTAATACATTTAATATTTGTCACAAAATGACAGTAACTTTTTTTTTTTTTATTCAAGTTTTTGTTAATTTTTTACATAAATTTAAATTACTTATTTTTATATATGTTTAATTAATTACTTTCATAAATTTTATCGATTTTAAATGACTCGATAAATTAATATAAATGTCAAAAAATATGATAATTTATTTAAATTTATTATTTTAATATTTTCATACCAAAATTTATTTTACAATTCATTAGATTCTTAATGGGATAATTGAAAATTATTCCATGTCATTCAATAAATATGATAATTTGTTTGTATATTTAAAAAACTATTAGATCCATAAAATTTATAATTTTTCGGTATCACAAATTTTCTAAATTTAAAGTTTAAAAAATTCGAGAAATTTAAAGTTTTCCAGATAAATTTTTCAAAAATATCAATGTGATTAATAGGGGACAAGATTTTTGCCATAACTTTGAAATGAATGGTTCAAATATTTAATATTACGGCGAAAATATTGGTCTTATAAAAAAACTTTTCAAACAAAAGTTGTAGGAAATTTATTTTTATAAAAAAAATGTCATATGATTTTTTTATACGACCAATATTTCCACTGTAATTCCTAAATTTAGATTCATAATGAGTTATTCAAATTTTTGTTAATTATGAAAATCTTAATTTTGAAATTACAGTGAAAATATTGGTCGTATAAAAAAATCATAAGAGACACTTTCTCTAGAAAATAAAATTTCCTACAACTTTTGTATAAAAAATTTTTTTATACGGCCAATATTTCCACTGTAATTCCAAAATTTAGATTCATAATGAATTATTCAAATTTTTGTTAATTATGAAAATCTTAATTTTGAAACTACGGTGAAAATATTGGTCGTGTAAAAAAATCATAAGAGACACTTTTTCTAAAAAATAAAATTTCCTACAACTTTTGTTTAAAAAATTTTTTTATACGGCCAATATTTCCACTGTAATTCCAAAATTTAGATTCATAATGAGTTATTCAAATTTTTGTTAATTATGAAAATCTTAATTTTGAAACTACGGTTAAAATATTGGTCGTGTAAAAAAATCATAAGAGACATTTTCTCTAGAAAATTAAATTTCCTACAACTTTTATTTCAAAAATTTTTTTATACGGCCAATATTTCCACTGTAATTCCAAAAAATTTGATACCATTAATTATTAATCGTTATTTTTAAATAAAAGCAAAAATCCTGGTCCTAGTGATTAATTTTAATTATTTTAAAGAAAATTAAAGCTTAGATTAGAATGTAAACGTCACGTGTTTTTTAAAAATGCATCAACAAAAATTGAACACCTCGGAAACGGTTGGAAGGGTCGCAGGTGTCAGTCTCTCGTTTTCATGTCTGGCAGGTGGCACACAAGTTCAAACAGGTTTTTTTTTACCTCCATTCAATTTAAATTCTCAAGTCTCTTTAATCTTTAAACAGCAAAAGAGAGAGAGAATCGTTCAATAAAAGCTCTCTTTCATTTATTTAAACTCGATAGTTTTTATAGACTCATCCTCAAACTTTACCCATACTGTAAAAAAAATATATATAATACTTGTATGTAATCTAACAATATCCCTTTTCTCTCTCTATTACCTTCCGCAGTTTCTTTATCGTTTTCTACTCCCAGAGTCTGTTCGTACAAACGTAAAAAAAAGTAAATAAATAAAACAAAAATAAAGTTTTATTCGAGATTGAAAGTTCGCCGGAAGTAAAAAAAAAAAAAATAGTGTTATCGCGGTAAACTTTTCAACAACTTTCTCAACTTTGTTCGCGGACGAATAGAAGACGAGGTGGTAGTAAAAGAGGATTAGCGTAGGAAGAGCAAAGAAAAAGTGGAAATTGAGGTAAAAGAGGAAGAACTTGGCTCATTTTTCATCCTCTTTATCCGACTTTGTATTAAACTTTAATAAAATTATTTTTAAATTCATTATTATTATTTTTAATAATGAAAAATTATTATTTTTTATTTTTTTAAATTCAAACTTTGATAATAATGATAGTGATAAAGTTTGAAGTTGTAATTTAAATAAATATCAAGTGAAAATAAAAAATAATTATTATATTATAATCTATGATAGTTTTCTCAACTATTGCGGCCACGTCACGTATCGAAAGTGAGATTGACTTTCGCGCTCGCCTGCACACTCTGGCCGTCAGCCAAATCTTTTTACTCTTTTTCTATATATATTTATCTCTTTTTGTAAAACATATATATATATATATATATATATATATATATATATATATCCTTTTACTTGGGAGTTTGTTGCAACCATAAACACTGAAACTATTTCTGTGTATCCGGGTCTTGAATACGACGTCGACGTTGACGATCTAGATTACATATATATTTATATATATATATAAGTAAATATCATCGTCAAAATTCAATTTAACGATACCGACATTTTTATTTATTTATTTTTTGTAATTAAAAATGATATTAAAAAATTTTTATATAAATTGGTAATTAAATCAACTTATGTTTGTATTTTATATATATATGCATATATATTTAGCTACATCACTGTCAATTACATTTAATAATTATATTGGAACAAAAGTATAAATAAATGTCTATCGAAATGTCAATTAGCTGATAAATTAATTGAATAAATGAGAAAAAAATTAAATGTTAGACATAAATTATAATTTAAAGCCGGAAGTATTGAGTACGGCCTCCATCTGAAGAGATCAAGAGCTTGTTTGCCTTTTTATTTCAATCTTTTTAGCGGTTTTTTTTTTATTGCGTCTCAATCGACCTGGTTCTCTTTATAATCTTTCTCTGTAGTTGGTAAGCGCCCGTGTACTATCGGTGTTGTACAACGGCCAGCAGGCCAATAAGACGTGCCGAATAAAATAAAATATATTTAAATGAAAATAAATATAAATAACCAGGGTGAAAGAACGAAAAGACGGATGGAAAAAGAGTATGAAGAGTAGAGAGAGGAAGAAGCCGGTTATTCTTGCCCGCCCCCGAGGTCTAACCGATTTTATTCCCGCCTAGAAGTCTACGGAATATCATCCTACGAATTTCCTCTTGTTTATCTTTATTTCATACCGCACTTAAAAATTATTTTCGTTATTTTCATTATAGATTCAAACTGTCGTTAAATTTCTTCTGATCACTCTCGATTAAATTATTAACGTTCAAACACATCTAGCTCTTCAACTATCGGTTTTAGGTATCTGACCCTCTGGACCTTTTTTACAGGAAATTTGATTCTCTATAAAAAAGGTCTGATACATTTTTTTCGTATCTTTGATAATTAACCCAGAATTTCAAATTTATGTTCGCCAGATATTTCAAAAATTTACTAGTCATTATTTTTGAAATTTAAAAACATTCCTCGCGTCTAAACTATTTGTTTTATCGATAAATTCACAGAGATCTTTTTTGTAGAGAATTTAATTTCCTACAAAATTGCTCTCATACATTTTTCTCATATTTTTAATATTTAACCCGAAATCCATAACTTTAAGTTCATAAAGCAGAAATTCAAAATTTTTTTATTGGTATTCATTTATTAAATAATAAAATTTGTTTACTAAAGTTTCAAAATAATATATACAATGACCTAATTTATTTTAGAAACAATACCAGAATAAAATTTGAATTATTTAACAATTTATTTTTTTTATAACTGTAATTGCGATGATTCAATCGTCAACATTTAAATTACTTGTCTATGTTACTCGTTGTATTTTAATTAACGTACTAGAGCATTCTATGACTCATGCAAGTCTATTGTAGTTGATAATGTTTTATATTTTTATTTCAATTACTTATTTTATTTCAATTTCGTGTGTAGGAAGAGCGAAAACAACATAACGGATTTCCGGGGCCAAAGAATCTTTTATAAAAATTTTTTACGTCTTTCATTAAAAATTATACTTTTATTTTTCAGTAATTATAATTATTAAGCCAACATTTATATTTTTTTTACTTTTAAATTCCGACTCTCGTGTTTATAAAGTTTATTTTTTTAATCATAATAGGGAATGAAAGTTGAGGCTAAATATTTTTTTTTACCTCTTGTACTGTGTAAGGGTAGAAGGGAGTTGAGTTGAGTCGAGTTGAGTTGAGTTGAGGGTAGACTGATGGAAACTTTTCGCAACTTCCGGTCGATAAGGGTCGCTACTATCTCTGGGTATACGAATGAGGGTGAATCCCCTGCAGCAATAATAATTATAATAACTATAGGGAAAAAGGAAAAGATATAGAAAGCTTTATAAACTACTGTTTTATATTACAGTGTCTAAATATATATATATATATATATACATATTACATAACTTTTTAAATAGAAAATTCTACTTACATTTTTCTATTATCATTTTTGTATAACTTGTTTTGCTTAGTCTAAATATTTTCATAAAGTATTCTATAATTTATTCAAGTATTTCAAAGAATTTTTGAATATTTCTTGAGTTTTATAATCAGTTATAGAATTATTTGAAATATTTCTGCATTTTTCTGGTCGAGTCTAGAATATTGCGAAATTGTCTTCGAGTTTTCCCATCGCTTCTAAGATTTTTAGAAATTTTCGTCGTGTTCCAGTCGATTCTAGGATTTATTGAAATATTTTCTACAATTTTGAAATTTTTCTGGAGTTTTCTAATCAGTTATAGAATTTTTTGAAATATTTCTGCACTTTTCCGGTCGAGTCTAGAATTTTGCGAAATTTTCTTCGAGTTTTCCCATCGCTTATAAGATTTTTTGGAATTTTCGTCGTGTTCCAGTCGATTCTAGGATTTATTGAAAGATTTCCTATAATTTATAAATTTTCCTAGAGTTTTCTAATCAGTTACAGAATTTTTTAAAATATTTCTGCACTTTTCCAGTCGATTCTAGAATTTTTTGAAATTTTCTTCAAGTGTTCCAGTCGACTCTAGATTCTATTGGAATATTTCCTACAATTTTCAAATTTTCCTAGAGTTTTCTAATCAGTTACAGAATTTTTTGAAATATTTCTGCAGTTTTCCAGTCGATTCTAGAATTTTTTGAAATTTTCTTCGAGAGTTCGTCAATTCTGAGATTAATTAAAATATTTCCCGCAATTTTGAAATTACCCTGGAGTTTTCTAATCAGCTCTACAGTATTTTTAAATTTTCCTCGAGTGTTCCCGCCAATTCTAGACTAAATTCAAATATTTTATAGAATTTTGAAATTTTCCTGTATTGTTCCAGTCAATTTAAAATTTCTCTGTTCAAAATTTCGCCTTGTAATGATTCTAAAACAAATATCGCATATAACATACCCAAAAAAAAAATAATGAAGATCACGTTCGGTAAATATTTGAAATAAAAATTTTCCAATAGACGCATTTTATTTTTTTTTATTATTAGTCTTTCTATAAATTCATTTCGAAATCTCATAATCCCCATTTCAATTTAACAAAATAAATATTTATTTATTTTCCATTTAAATTTAAAAATACACAGAAAATTAATTAAAATAAATTTCACAACTCATAATATTCGAGGAACTTCATCCATTGAAACAAAAATAAAATGCTTCAATTTAAAAATAATAATAACAAATATTCAATTACGACATCTTTAATGATAATGATAATGAAAAAATTAAAAAAATCCATTTTTAATCTCTAGTAAACACGGCTATTAATTTCAAATAAAAATTCTATCAGTCTATCGATTAAAAAAAAAATAATAATTTTTATTTTGTGCAGTTAAAAAATAAAAAAAATAATCAATTATATGTCGCGTTTTAAAATCAGAGTAACAATAAAATGTTATCGAATTTTTTTCCTCTATTAGTTAATTTTATTTTTATATCAGTTATTATTTTTTTATTAATCAGCATTATCAAGAAATAAAAAAATAGCCGAGCAATGAGGTCAATTTATTCTGAGTAACGAGATTATGTTATCAGTTAAAGAATTAAATACTTTGTGTTGTAATAATATATATCTATATCTATATATATCTATATAATATGAGCAATAGCATTCTCAGTATGAGTACACATATTATTTAAACTTAAAATAATATATATATTTCATAACATAATAAATAATACCAGAAGTACTACATATATACATACATTGTAATAAATATATGATGATCCTGAAGTTACCAGACAATTAACAATTCTCGGATTTTTTTATTTCAAAAATTTAATTAAAAAAAAAAAATGCACATATAGAAAATTTAAAAATCTATAGGTGCAATTTTTTGAATTTTTGTTTTTTTGAATTTATCGTCTAAAAAAATCCTAAAATTATTAGACGTCGGCTAATTATGAATGATACTGAAGTTTGCCGACGTCTAATAATTTTTGAATTTTTTCAAAAGCGATAAATTAAAAAAAAAAAAAAATTTTCAAAAAATGCACTTATAGTTTCTTGGATTTTCTACATGTGCATATTTTTAGTTTTTTTTTTTTTTTGTATTTAATTTGTAGAAAAAAAAATCCGAAAATTGTTAATTGTCTGCTAACTTCAAGATCATAATCATGAGTGTAAATGTAGCAGACATCAGTCAAATTTAAAATTATAAATAAATAGGGTAAATAATAAAAAAAAAAATATTTCGAAAAAATGCACTTACTAATTTGAAAATTTTTAAATGCGCATTTTTTTTTGAATTTTATTTTTTAAATTATTTGCTCTATTTATTAATAATTTCAAATTTGATGTCTGCTACATTCACACTCATAATTTCAGTACCATAATATTTTTTGATTTTGCAGTAAATATATAAAATGTAAATTTGAAAAAAATTTCAAAAATGCGTTTTTCGAGAATTCAAAAATCAGTCCGCGCATTTTTTCAAATTTCATTGTTTATTTATTTAAAATTCATAAATTTTCTTATACCTGTTACATTGACCCTCATATAAATATATATGTTTCTAAAAAAAAAAAATTACTATGAATCCCCTTTTTTTTTATTGAACTTCCGAATGCCTGAAATTTTTTATTACGAAATTTAAAAATTTAAGTCAAACCGTAAAATGACTCATAAAAATTTGTATCTCATTCATTGAATATTTGGCTCAAAAATATTTTGTTTTTAGCCAAAATATAAATTGGGCAATTTGAAATTTTTTTATTATATTTTATTTTTTTTATTTTTTATTACAAACTATTATCGTTACCTGTAATTCAAAACTGTTAGAAAGATAATTATAGTTCCGGTAGTTTATTTTTAATGACGTTAACGACTTCTTGGATACGGAAGACCTGCGTGCAAGTGTGTCTGGCCCACTCGACCTTGAAACTAAATCCTCATCTTTTTAACTTTTAAAAAAAATAAATAAATAAAAAAAAAAAATCTTTTTTTTCTCTTCAATAAAAAGGTCCCCTCGGGTTATACGGATCCAAGTATTACGTCGTGAAGGTTTTCAGGTCAAATTTTTTATTTTTAAATCTGTTGGGAATTTTTTTATCATCATATTCAAAGTTTATAATTCAAAGTATAATTATGTTGTAAAAAAAAAAAATCTGTTAGAATTTGTTAGATTTATGTAATTAAATACTCAGAGATAATTAGATTATTAAAATTAAATTTTTAAAGTATAATTACGTGATTAAATAGTCAAAGTCATTCTACACTATGTAATTCAAAATTAATTACATAATCCAATAGTCAGTAACAATTTACAGTATGATACGATTACGCAATCAATTACAGTCAATTACGTTCACATGGAAGCCAAATAAAAAATATAAAAGATTTTTCCCTTTGAAAAAAAATTACACCATATAATTTAACAATCAAATCAATTTCCAAAAAAAAAAACTAAATATATGCACATCTAGAAAATTTAAAAAACTACAGGTGCAATTTTTTTAAATATTTTTTTTTTTTATTATTTATCGTTTTTAAAAAAATTCAAAAATTATTGGACGTCGGCTAACTACAGTATCATTATGATCCTGAAGTTAACCAACAATTAAAAATTTTTGGGTTTTTTTGTCGACCGTTAAATTGCAGAAAAAAATAAAACTAAAAAATGCACACATAGAAAATCTAAAAAACTATAAGTGCAATTTTTCAAAATATTTTTTTTTTATAATTTACTCTCTAAAAAAAAAATCCAAAAATTATCAGACCTCGGCTAACTTCAGGATCATGTATCATTTTATTTTTTTGGTTTTATAGAGCTAATTTTTAAAAATCATTTAAAAAAAAAATTACTATAAATAAAATGATATAGAATAGATTTAAAACTTTTATTGATTCCGTAATCTATAGCCTGAGGTTTGGTAATTAAATAAAATTAATTGGTTTTATTTTATAATTACGAATTTGAAAAAAAATAATTTGACGTATCAGTGACCTTAACGATTGTTACTGAAATCTTTTATTTATAAAAAGAAATAATAATAATAACTCTTTATTTGAACTATTGTATCATACTGAAAGAACTAGAGAATTTTGTACAAAAGATAACAAAAAAATCTTTCATTTTCTTTTATTATTTTTTTGGTACAGCCTCCGGGAGTCTAGGACATTTTAGTTGTTCATTCTTAAAATTGTGCAGGATAATAATAATTCATGGCAGAAAGTACAGTATTACATACATGTGTATGTATATATGAGTGTGGTAGTTAATGTTGGTCTGTTAAAGCTTTCGTTAAAGCATCTGGACCGGTTTTCTCGTCGTAGTCGGTGAAGATACGTGGAGTAGACCGGTTCCTTTAAGAAGCTAAAAGAGAAAATAAATGATACAGAGAGAGGGAAAAAGTGGGTAAGAGAGAAAAAGATAAGAAAAAAAAGTTAAAAATGAAGGGAATTGGATAGCCGATAGGAAACCGGTACCAGTCTGACAAGTACTGATCTCTTGTACCTGTTGGAAGTTCTGCGTCACTTTGAAACACTGAGTCACTTTTTTTTTTTGTTACTTTTTACTTTGCTTTGTTTTGTTATTTATTTCATCGGAATCCGGTGTCGAATGTATTCAGGAAGGTAACTCAGACTGAAGAGTAGTGGTAAATCAAGAAAGATTGATCAGATTAAATTATCTCACAGTCAATCAATCTCGGAATTCTATTCAAGTTAAATATTTACGGCGAATAAAATAAATATAAATTCAAGTAATAATTATCTTGATTAATTTCAAAATTATTCTCACGCTTTAATTATTCATTTTAGGCATTAGACTTCTAGAACTTTTTTTTAGGAAATTTAATCCTCTACAAAATTGCTCCTATACATTTTTGTCGTATCTTCAATAGTTAAGTCACAATTTGAATTTTAACTTCTATATAATTCAAAAATTATCATTACGTATTTGGACGAATTTCTTTCAATCTTCAAACGCTTCTAATGCCTGAACTATTGATTTTAGGCAATAAACCCATTAGACCTTTTTTACAGGAAATTCAATTCTCTACAAAATTGCTCTTATACATTTTTGTCGTATCTTCAATAGTTTAGTCAAAATTTGAATTTTTACTTCTATATAATTCAAAAGTTATCATCACGTTTTTGGACAAATTTCTTTCAATCTTTAAAAGCTTCTCATGCCTGAACTATTGATTTTAGGCAATAAGCCTATCAGACCTTTTTTACAGGAAATTCAATTCTCTACAAAATTGCTCCTATACATTTTTGTCGTATCTTCAATAGTTTAGTCAAAATTTGAATTTTTACTTCTATATAATTCAAAAGTTATCATCACGTTTTTGGACAAATTTCTTTCAATCTTTAAAAGCTTCTCATGCCTGAACTATTGATTTTAGGCAATAAGCCTATCAGACCTTTTTTACAGGAAATTCAATTCTCTACAAAATTGCTCCTATACATTTTTGTCGTATCTTCAATAGTTTAGTCACAATTTGAATTGACAGCTCAATAACATGCTCAAAAAAATAATTTATCAACTCACGGTAATAAAAAAAAAAATTTACAACTTCCTAAAATCAATACTCCAGGAAAATATTTGATCAAAATTTTATAAATTCAAATGAGAGTATATAAAAGATAAGTGTTCAATTATTTTCCGTTTCAATTAACAAAACAATTCAATGGCTCTGACAGATAAAATGAAATGAAATAAAACTTTTTAATAGCTTGTCTCTATGCCTTTATTTATTTTCCATTAAAAACATCACAATACCAAAAGTAATAATCATTAAATCGTTTCGTTTATTTTTTTTTCTATTATTGATCCACTCCATTTTAACCGTAACATACATTTATATATATTTATATACACCTACCATCTTTCAGTCCCCATTTAATTAGTGTCTCTCATTGTCACCTCGACCAGGGAAATGTGTCTCCAATTTAAAAAAATCCCAATAAAATATTCAAAATAAATTCAAATTGTCAGAGTATCAGAATAAAACCGTCAGTTAAATATTCAAATAATAATTTAAACTTATTGTTCAATTATAGTGATCACATAAAAATAAATTAAAAAAAAATTACCACTCAGTGTCTAAAAAAAAATTTAATTCAATTTAATTGAATTGACGTTTTAAAATTTGACCTCAATTACTTGTCACACACGTACATACATCCGTGTATGTACAAATAATAATAAGAATAGTCACAGAATGTAGGAGATAAAAAATGAGTAAAATAATAAAAATTTGTAAACGGAATGACGATGAGTTAAATAAAATAATAAAAGGAGAGTAAACTTCGTAGAATTTGGTTCGCATAAATTCGTCGCGGAGGCGTTCACACAACATTGTTGCGACAGAAGAGATAAACGATCCTCTCTTCTTCCTCTTTCTCTTATTTAATTTAATCCTTATCTCTTTCTCTTCTTTAAAGTTGTTTAAATTGCGTGCGCAACCAGTTGGGTTTGCTTCGAGCGACGTGATTAGATACACCGCGGTCTGCTGAAGAACCGGTTTTATTTCCATTTTTCTCATATTTTTTTTTACTCCACCTCTTCTTCTTATTCTTACTCCTTTTTTATCTCTATCTTGGTCTCGGCTTCACTTGTATCCCGTCATCCCACAAGACCCAGACATTCTGCTTCTGCTTCTTCGTCTACTTCGTCTCAGGCATAGGTCGCGATGTTCAAGTGGAGAGAAAATTTTATAAACTTTTACTTTATTTATTATTTTTATTACATACACACTCATTTTTTATCATGGAGAATGAGAAGGGCAAGCTGACGTCGAAAGACCGTTTTATTGAGCTTGAGGTCGAGGTAACTTTCTCCTTGCGTAATTTTCTCTATTTATTATTTATAATTACCAGTCATTTATTTATTACATTTGTTGATTGATATTTTTACTCCACACAGAAAAAAAGAATTTCTTGGCTCAAGAATTTTTTTCTCGCCTAAAAAATTTTTTTCTTGTTCCGAGAAAATTTTTTCTTATCCCTAGAAAAGTTTTGTTTTCACTTTATAATACAAAAAATTTCTTGGGTCAAGTAAAAATTTTCTTAGAACAAGAAAAAATTTGTTGCGCCAAGAAATCCTTTTTTTCTGTGCATCTAATCTGATATTAAACGGCCAATTCTGCTTTTCTTTCTTAATTTTGTACAAACATTCGTCTTAAGACATAAAAAGGCCCTCACTTTATTTAAATTACCAGTAGTAGAAATCGATAGACAAAAAAAAAATTTTTTTTAGTAATAATTAGGGTATTTTCAAACAGTCCCCCCTCCACTTTTCAAAAATATTCAATGACTCGATTGTCATCAACGTATTAAAATTTTATGAATTAATTAAAAAATAATTTAAGGTTTAATTGAAAAAAAAAAAAAACGAGATGCAATTTTACTAAGATAAAAATTTTTGAAAAAATTACTTACAGTTGTTATCAATAAGAAGTCAAACGAAATTTGCTATATAAATTTTAGCCTACGAACTTTGAAAATTCTTATGATACTGAAGTTAGCAGACGTCTAATAATTTTTGAATTTAAAAAAAACGAAATATTTAAAAAATTGCACCTCTAGCTGTTTTAATTTTCTACATGTGCATTTTTTCATTTTATTTTTTTGCAATTGATTTATTGAAAAAAAAATTCAAAAATTCTTAATTGTCTGCTAACTTCAGGATCATAAATTCTTATAGAAAATTGACATGAAGATTTTACTGAAATTTATTTAGAAAATTTAATTAATTTTTTCAATTAATGCTTCTTTTTTTTTTTAATTGACATTTCAGTCATTAAATATTTTTAAAAATCGGATTGGGGGCATCGGCTGAAAGCGCGCGTAATTTGAAAATTTGAAAAGTTAATTTCCTGTATGTAAAATTTGTATTGAGGAATCGCGATATTTTGACGTGAAATGCAACAGACTATCAAATTAAACCTTTATATATAAATATATATATAATCCGTATCAATTTCCTCAGCAGAGAACTTTTGAATAAATATACAAAATCGATTTCCAACATCTTGTGTTTTAAGATCGTTTTCAGATTCAGACAGGCACAAGATTACAAGTTTAACTCTTTATTTTGATTGATTTTACTGAAATTTATTTAGAAAATTTAATTAATTTTTTCAATTAATGCTTCTTTTTTTTTTTAATTGACATTTCAGTCATTAAATATTTTTAAAAATCGGATTGGGGGCATCGGCTGAAAGCGCGCGTAATTTGAAAATTTGAAAAGTTAATTTCCTGTATGTAAAATTTGTATTGAGGAATCGCGATATTTTGACGTGAAATGCAACAGACTATCAAATTAAACCTTTATATATAAATATATATATAATCCGTATCAATTTCCTCAGCAGAGAACTTTTGAATAAATATACAAAATCGATTTCCAACATCTTGTGTTTTAAGATCGTTTTCAGATTCAGACAGGCACAAGATTACAAGTTTAACTCTTTATTTTGATTGATTTTACTGAAATTTATTTAGAAAATTTAATTAATTTTTTCAATTAATGCTTCTTTTTTTTTTTAATTGACATTTCAGTCATTAAATATTTTTAAAAATCGGATTGGGGGCATCGGCTGAAAGCGCGCGTAATTTGAAAATTTGAAAAGTTAATTTCCTGTATGTAAAATTTGTATTGAGGAATCGCGATATTTTGACGTGAAATGCAACAGACTATCAAATTAAACCTTTATATATAAATATATATATAATCCGTATCAATTTCCTCAGCAGAGAACTTTTGAATAAATATACAAAATCGATTTCCAACATCTTGTGTTTTAAGATCGTTTTCAGATTCAGACAGGCACAAGATTACAAGTTTAACTCTTTATTTTGATTGATTTTACTGAAATTTATTTAGAAAATTTAATTAATTTTTTCAATTAATGCTTCTTTTTTTTTTTAATTGACATTTCAGTCATTAAATATTTTTAAAAATCGGATTGGGGGCATCGGCTGAAAGCGCGCGTAATTTGAAAATTTGAAAAGTTAATTTCCTGTATGTAAAATTTGTATTGAGGAATCGCGATATTTTGACGTGAAATGCAACAGACTATCAAATTAAACCTTTATATATAAATATATATATAATCCGTATCAATTTCCTCAGCAGAGAACTTTTGAATAAATATACAAAATCGATTTCCAACATCTTGTGTCTTAAGATCGTTTTCAGATTCAGACAGGCACAAGATTACAAGTTTAACTCTTGGAGCAAATTATCAAAGTTAATGCACTTGTGTCGCTTTAAACTTTCACGAGTTGGTAGTCTGCTTGCTAGGAAGAAGGTCGTGGGAAATACACCTGGTTAATTTATTATTATTATCATTATTATATTTTATATACAAATGGATGAAATATCTTAAAAGATTTATTTACTATATATATATACATAAATGTCTCAATATATTTATGTGTCTTCGCGTACTTTTACCCATAGTTAAAAGTGATTAATGATCTTGATATCCTTCTATAAATAACTAACTTTTAAATCTTTTGCGTAACTTTTTACTTGAATTTTTTCCTTACAAAATTTTTCTTCATAATTACCGTTTTTTTTTATATATAAAAAAATGATTAAAGTGTTGACTAAAAATATAATTTTAATCTTCAATCGGAGCAATGAAACAATAAATTTAAAAAAGTAAACTTTGGTTTGTGATTGAGTTTAAAGTAAAAACAACAATAACAGATAGAAAAAAAAAATAAAAATATACGAAGTTCGTTGTTCTGGAAAAATACCAGCGATAATATCAAATAAAGCCAGCTGGCACGATTCGCTTACACACTATTCTGATAAATTATTTATCTATGTTGGATTCTCGCTGGCCCTCTGCCACAAATAATTTTTTTTACTCTTACATACCGTAGTCTTTTACTTTTTAACGGATACTTTTATTTAAACGCCGCTGATGTTTATTTTATTATTTATTTTTATTTTTATTTTATACCCTCCGTTTAAAAGTGCGCTAGTGTAAGAGTGGCCTGAGCTATCACCTTTAATAGCCGATCGATCCTTTAGGCTTTATATTAAACTACTATACTATATATAGACCGAGAAAAAGGTAAGAAGAGGATATGATAGGGAATAAATGAGAGAATGAAATTTAAACTTTTATGTCTCATGTTACTCATTCGATACTTCCTCATTGTCTTGGGTTAGGGATTTTTTTCTCGACCTTTCGATTAATTTCTTCATATATATATGTATATACATCTTCTACATACTTATTTTATAATTAATTATTAAATTAATTTTTAACAAAAAACTTTTTTACCTTTCAAATTAAAATTGTGTCGAAAGTAATGACTGCACAGAAAAAGTCATGAGGAACTTTTTTGTAGAGAATTTAATTTCCTATAAAATTTTATTCGTATGCAATTGTCATATTTTTGATAGATAAGTCACAAAATGCGATATCTTTAATGCAAATTAGATTTTTAATTTATTTATGAACTGAGAATACTTAATATCAAAATTATAATTTATATATTGAAGATACGATGAAAATGTATGGAAATGAATTTACAGAGGATTAAATTTTCTAGAAAAAGTAATTTATCAAATTTTTTTGTACACTCAATATTTTAAAAGTTATTTGAATTATAATTCAAATTTAAATTTTATCTAGTATTTTTTTAAAAAGAAAGTAGTAAAATTTTTTTATTATTGTGATTTATTAAGTGTTTAAATAAGTTAACATATGACACATTACAAGTTAAAATTACCCACATCATATATGTATGAAGATTGAGTCTAACCGCACCTATAAGAGCCGATGACAATAATGATGATGATGATAATGATGATGATAGAAGTAGTTTATATAGAGAAGTAGTTTTAAACAAAACCGGTCAGATCCGGTCTTCTTGTACACGTACAAAACCGGTTGTACAAGTTTCTTGCAATATCATTCTTATTTTTTTTTATCATCATTTTTTTCTTATCTTTCAATCGCAATCTTGTTCATTTTCACCCCTCGGTTACTTCTACCAGGTCAGTCGAACGTCGGTAATTAAAGTTATCAAGGAAGAAATTCGCCGGATATTGTGATAAAAAAAAAAAATGTAATCGGTAACTAATGTATGCGGGTTAGAGGGAATTTGCCGAATTTGTCGCAATAAAAGTATAGGAAATGTAGTACATATACATAGATATATATAGAGGAGAGACAGGGCGGAAAGAGATAAATTTTCGGAGTCTGCGTGATGGAAAATGGAATCAAGTGGAATGGAAACCCAGTGAAAGAGGGGAAATTATCGATCGTATTTAAATTAAAGTATATATGTATATGTGCATGTATGTCGTATGTAAATGTGTGAAGAGGAGAGAGAGTAAAGTTTTGCAATGACTTGTATATCGCGTTTGGGTTTAGTTGTACATGTGGGCTTCGGGTCAGGTATAAACTTCATTCCAGTCCTTCCCCGTCATGTACATTCAATACATACTCGTACATATATATATTATATACATGGGTTATATATTACTCGCATCATATATATATATACCAACACAAATACACGCTGTCTGGTTCGTCACGTGCCGGCTCATTTCCGCGTTTACGAGCTCTACGTTCTATGAACCAGTGGCATTAATGACTCGCGCACTTGGGATCATACGCATGTTGCAGCAATTTCATGAGATGTAATTATTAATTCTCTTTGTTACTCTCATACTTAATAAACTCTTTTTTTTCCATTACAATTTTTTATTTTTTAATAACTGAATTACGAGTAGTGACATCACCAACACGTGCTTATATTTACACGTGTACCCAAAAAGAAATTTTGTTTCATTAATTTATAGATAATTAATTTAAAAAAATATTTTTTTTTTAATTAATTAAATTCCTGTGCGTATTGGAAAATAATTAATTACGTATACAATAGATTAAATTATTATAGAATTAATAATTGAATGGTCAGTGACCGGAAATGACGCATTCCGTTATATATTTATGTATACATTATAAATACATATTTATATATATATTCGCCTACGAGTTATGATAACACACGTGATAATTACTCGCGTGTTTACGACCGATAAAGTCTTAACAAACTTGTCTCTACATCTATACTTTATTATATATATATATATATATATATATATATATATATATATATACATGCGTATATATATTATTATTATAAATACACATGTGATCTAACAAATAAAATACAAGTGTTAAAAAATATGTATGTACTGAATAATGTCCGAGTTATCAGTACTGATGTATATTTAAACTCTAAAATCGATATGACGAAACCTTCTTTTTTTTTTTTTTATGGTGATTATAAAAAAAAATGATAATAATGATTATAAGCTTATCGCGAATGAGAACCCACCTGTCTAGATTATTTACTCCATTTATAGGAATGATAATAAAGTGATAAAATTTATTAATGTATCGACAAAGTCATATTTATATATAGAACTCATAATTCATTATATATATTAAGTAATTAAGCTTAATTATTTATCCATTAAATATTTTAAATTATAAATTCCATGTATGTGGGGCTAAATCAGGCCTACATTTCAAAAATTTTAAATTAGTTTCAAAAATTTTTATAAAATTTAATTTGAATTTTGAAAATTTTTCACTGGATCCATTTTACTCCTTGTTCGATTTTTTTTTATTACCGGGTCTTATTGTTACCGAAAAATTCTTATGATCCTGAAGTTAGCAGACATTTAAAAATTTTTGAATTATCGTATTTCAACAAATCAATTGCAAAAAAATAAAATAAAAATATGCATATGTAGAAAATTTAAAAAACTACAGGTGTAATTTTTCCAAATATTTTTTTTTTATGTTTTATCGTCTAAAAAAAAGTCCAAAAATTATTAGACGTCTGCTAACTTCAGTATCATAAAATTCTTTATGATACTGAACTTAGCCGACGTCTAATAATTTTTGGATTTTCTTTTGGACGGTAAATTTGAAAAAAAAAAAGTTTAAAAAAATTGCACCTGTAGTTTTTTTAATTTTCTACATGTGGATAATTTTAGTTTTTATTTTTTTGTGATTTATTTGTTGAAAAAAAAAATCCGAAAATTTTGAATTGTCTGCTAACTTCAGGATCATAAATTCTTTAGGGAAAAAAAAGTCAATTGAAATTTTTTCGACCATTTTGCCCCTCCTTAAAAAAAATGTTTGTCACTCTTCGGAAGTTATGACTCAAACTATTTCGTGCCATAAAATCGTCACGTGGTTCCCATGTGTTTGAAATTAAATTTTTTATTTTTATATTTAAAGTTTGAATTTTTTTTTAGTGAATAATTTTCGGTGGCGATTGAAATTTAAATTTGAAATAAATTAAATGGACTTAATAGATGATCATTGTTTGATAGTTAGCCGGGTTGTTAAAAAATAATATATTTAAATAAGTTATGGAATATAACTGGTGTAAGTTAAGTTTCAGTTTAGTTTAGTTAGTTTAGTAGTTAGTGCGCCGATGGTGGTCGATGTCTGGAGCCCTCGAGGCACAGCTGCGTGTTACTATTGTATTTTTATGACAGTCTAGATTGTAAATGCTAAAGCTTTGAAGGTCTGTTGAATTTATTTAATGCTTTAATTTTTAAAGGTTTTTATTTTTTAACTCAAAGACCTTTACCTGCCTCAAAAATATTTAAAAGGATTTCAATTCTAGATTTTTTTTTTTTTTATAAAATCAAGTGTACGTCAATTTTTTTGAACAGTTTATAAATTTCGTTTATTCATATCAGTTTTGTTGGTGGATTTTTATTGTAATTTTTGCCAAACGAAAGAGCAACGAAAGTAAAATTCTCGAGGTCTGGCAGACTGCCAGTTTTAAAAGTTGATCTGCCCGCGGGGTTTATCAATACGCGAAAACGCAGAAAATTACCTCACTAAAATAGATTCAGTCGAAAATAAACGGGATTTTAGATGAAGCAAAAGAACAAGTTGGAGTATAAGTAGCAAATAACAAAAAAATAAAATAAAAATTCACGAGCACTAGATAGAAAATTGAATAAAGATAGAGATATAAAATTACAAAGTTGGCAGAGATAGTTATTATATATTTTATGAACAAATCTCATTCACTTCCTGACTAAAATTCAAATCCACTCAACTCAAACTATTTGATATTTGTTGTGTCTGCTTTAAAGTTTTCTATTATAAAATTGAAGTTATTTTAATTAATTGTTCCACAAATTAAAAAAAAAAAAAAATTGCTGTTGAAAAATTTTAATTCATGTTTACGATTACTGATGATTTAAAAGACCTGAGAAAGGCTAAAGTTTGAGTTTAAGGCAAAAGTCTCGTCTGGAGGAACTGAGTTCGAGTCCAGCAAGCGGGAGGTAGAAAAATACCGACAGTGTCGACGGGTTTTCTTTAATTTTCTCATCAGTCCTCGACAAATGCGACAAAGATTAGGATGTCAGGCACAGCCGCACCAGAGGTCAATAGGTTTAGAATTAGACAGAAAAAATTTAGAGGCAGAAAATAAAGGCAGCCCTGGTGGAAATTTTCCGGACTTTTCTCTGAATAACTCTGAAAAAGTCTTTAGAACTGAGTTTTTCAGAGAAAACTCCGAAAAAATTTCCAATCAGGGAGGCCTTCGCTTCTAGATACAGCAGAAATTTTAGGAAAAAGTGTAAAAAATTTTTACTGTGCTGAGAAAAAAAATAACTTTTAGAAATATTGTATTTTCATCTTACAATAAATTTTGCTATTGTAAATTTCCACTATATTTTTGGCGCGAAAATTTGAAAATTATTTTTCAATCAAAGAAATCTGAGTTGAGCGCGAAAAATATTGATCTGTTTTTTTTCGAACTAGTGCGCATGTGAATAAATTTCGATTTTCTGTCGGGAAAATTATTTCTCAGTAATGTAATAATTTAAATAATTTATTACTTGAGAAAATATTATTTTTTCAAAATTTTGTTTTTTTCCGATTACTGCGACTCCAACATAATTTTACTATCATATGAATAATTTTTTATATTTTTCCACCGCTTCTACTTTTCTCAGCCCTATAGTAATTTTTGCTCGACTTTTTTCTATGCACAAAAAATATATTTGACTCATAAAAAAAGTGACCCCTGTATTTTATCGCTCCAAATAGAGCGTAAAGATCTAACGATCCAGCAGTATAATGGTTATGAAGCCCTCGTGGTACTCGTATCGTATTATTACATATATATGTATATATATACATATAGAGTAGAGAATATAGACCAGAATGGGATGAAAGGACGTGAGTCTACTGAGTGAGTCAAAATCTAAAGGCCGTAGGGTGACTTTTTGCTCGAGAACTTCTGACTCCCTAACAACATAAAACTAAAACTTGCTGGAGTTTAGTTGCGGTAACGTTCAGTTGCTCCCGAGTTTAACAAAAGGGTTACCTCACACATCTATACAATATTACATACATACATACATACATTATATTTACATGTACAAGTAAATCGAGCAGGATCCTTTCTTGTCCCTGTTTTAAACTCAATTCAGTTCCTTAGCAGAGAAAATAGTCTACCGGCGAGCAGAGCGAATTAACGTCAGGCCAGGTCATTGCCAAATAGATATTTAACTTTGTGTTGGTTGTAGTAGACAAAGGACCAAGTGTCTAGCCTACAGTTTGTATGCTAGTTTTATGTACCACCCACTACATGTAGACATGCAATCTTGATTTCAAATTGTTCTCTATTCACTATTCCCTACTACTATACTATACTCTCTAGTCTCTGCTCTAGATTGTAAACTCAACAAGAGTGTTTAGATTTAAAATATATATGTAATTTAAATAGCCAAAATAAATCTCTAAAAGATCCGTCCAAAGAAAATAATCGCATTGTAAAAAACTTAAAAAATGAAAGCAAATATTTTCCTAGCAAACATTTATATTTATCTAAGAGCTTGTAAATATAGAAGGCTATAGATGAGGAACGGTTGAAAAAGTAAAGAGATAGTTTGAGGTTTTAAGGTTTTAGATAAATTTATTCTTTTTATTATTTTCGAATAGAGGGTAAGGAAGGGAATGTTGCATTGTATCACGAGGAACAAAGAGAGAATAGACTGGAAATGAACGAGAATCAGCAATGGCTCCCACTGGGTAATAACAGTAAATCCCTGGCAATAAATCCCCGACTTCTCTCTCTTTCCTTCTCTGGACATTTTATCCTCTATACTCTCGATTCTGTACCACACTCCTGTATACTACACATCCGCATCTGGATTTTCCTGGCTCTGCTTTGATGCTCTTCGTGTGGGTCATGCATTTCGATCGATTTTAAAGACTCTCTTCTGTATGTTTTTTTTTTTTCTCTGTATACAGGACAGGTGACAGGACGATCTTTTGTTGAGATTAAAATTAAAGGACATGAGAAGTTTTAAATAAATATATATATGTAGGGGAGGGTGGGGCAGAGCGGCCCCCCTGAAATTTTGATCAAAAAAAAAATTTTTTTTTTTTCGACTAATTACTATAAATCCGATATGTTTGCGCATTTTTACCCCTACGCATGACATTTGGGACAAAATGGACAAGCCCGAAATTTTGAAAAAGTCATTTTTTCATATTTTTATCGTCAAATTAAAAAAAATGATTATAATTCCACATTTCTAGCCCTACGCATAACACCTGGGGCAAAATGGACCAGCCGAAACTTCCGAAAAAATTATTTTTTCATATTTTTCGGCTGTTTCTTTATGTAAGAGGCAAATTTGGTCACTAAAAATTTATAAAAATTAAATTTTTTTTTTAGTTGATAAATTTTTGAAATAAAGTAAAACTATAAAATTAATTTTTTTTTTATTAAATAACAATTAGTAATTAAGGTAATCGAGAGTGAACGATTTATTACACTTTAAAAAATTTTTTTCGAGTAATATAAAACCAAAAATAGTTGCCAAGAGAAAGAAATACATTCTTAATGGTGAAAACAATTTAAAAAAAAAAAAAACGAAAAAAAAAAATTTTTTTATCACTTTTTGGAGGGGGGCCGCTCTGCCCCACAAAAAAAAATTTTTTTTTTCAGAATTTTGGCAAAATGTCCATAAATTTGTTCGAAATAGGACAAAAGCAAAGTGATCTTATGGTTGAAAGCCACAAAAAATAATAATTGGCTTAGGGGGGCCGCTCTGCCCCACCCTCCCTTATATATGTTTGTATAATTAAGTAAAGATTTATTTGATTTTTTTTTTTTTGCAGATAAAGGAATTGGTAAAAAAAATCGCACGCAAAAAGTGAACGAGGTATCGGTACGTGAGAAAACAGAATCACGTCAAGAGGATCGCGAAAACAAAGGGCCGGTGATAAGTAGCGTTAAACCGAGCAATCGCGGTCCTCGATCGTCGGTACTTGAGGAGACCAATAGTTTAACAAAACTTCGTAAACGTGGTGCCGGTGGTACTGGAGCTGTAACTGGTGGCAGTGCTGGCAGTGGTAGTGGAGCAGGATCAGGAGTTGGATTAAAAAACCCTGAGACAAATCGACGGGTACGCGGTAGACGTGGTCGTCCAACCGATGAATCACGTCGAAATGACCGGGATCGTTTGAATGCTACGACAAAAGACAAAGAACCAGTCCGCGATCAAGATCACTTGAGATCCGAGGACGAGGGCGAAACGGAGGAGGAAGAAACTGTTGAAGGGGGAGAGGAAGAGGTTGAAGACGAGAGCGAAGAAGAGTCAGATTCAAAGCTTAAAACTCGGTTACGATCCGCGCGGCAAGATAACGACCTCAACGAGGACAAAAAAGAGGTGAAGCAGGAGAAACACCAGGAGGATAAAAAATTTAAGGAGAAAAAAAAAGTTGAGGAGAGTAACGTTATAGCTGATACTAGTTTGGCTGATGTTAAACCTGAAGAAGACGAAAGTGAATCACGTGAGCGTGATCGTGAACCTGAACCGCCACCTTCGATACCCGACACTCTTGATCCAGGGGGTGATGATTGTAATATAACTTGTAGTAAGACAATAATAACAACAACAGCAACAACAATTGCGACAGCAATTAGCAAAGAAGTTATTAGTAATTTAAATAGTGATAGTGTTACGAAATTAAATTTAAGCACGAGTCCCAGTGATAAGCAGGCCAGTGAACTGGTCGAGCGTACGAATAAGGACGGCAGCGTGCTGGAGAGACTGAGTCCATTGAACGCTGGGCCGGGGAGGCTGAACCTGCTCCACGACGAGCAGGAGCGTAGCCGGCACAACGAGAGTCCAGTTATTCTTGCAGAAAGGATCAATAAGCCTCCCGTGTCCGCTTCCGGTAACCTGGTGCACCAGCATCAACACCATCACCATCAACAGCAGCAGCTTCACCATCAGCATCAAGAACACCAGCAGCATCTCCAACAGTACCAGCATTTGCATCCGCGTTACACTTCCAGTCCGGTGATTCACCGACTGGACTCCGTGAGTCCTCACAGTCAGCATCGCGCGCCATATCCATCTACCCATCATCAGCATCATCAACACCAGCATTCCCAGCAGCAGCAGCAGCATCAAAGTAATTTAGAGACCAGTGATAAATCGCAGGCTTCAAACCACCATCTGGTCCAGCATCAGCAGCAGCAGCAACAGCATCATCATCAATTGTCTTCATCACGGCACGGTGATGAGGCCGGTCATATCATGGAGATGGAGACCGGTGGGAACGGTGCCGGTGGATTTCCTGGTGTACCAGGTGTCGTCGCCAGTGGCGTCCGTGGCGCTGCTACCTACGGCGACAGTGGTTCAGACAGCGGGATAAGTTCACTAAGGAGTGCCGGTTCCGGTGATGAACGTAGCGGAAGTCGTAGCTCAGCATTAAGCGCTGAAGAAACTACTGCCACGACAACAACAACACCAGCAGCAGCACCAGCAGCAGCAGCAACAACAACAACTACCGTACCCCCATCACCAGCTGGTGTACCAACAACACCCGCTCGCATTTGGCACGTACACAGTGTACAGCATACCTCACTTATGATGGCACACACGCCCCAGTCTACTGGTTCAACCATACCAGTCAGTGCACCACCCGTTGGCTACCAGAGTCCAGCTGCCGTAGCCGCTGCCACTGCTGCCAGCCATCATCATCATCCGTCTGCAGAGATGCTCTGGCGACCGCCAAGATATCCCCCTCTGCCTCATGGTCTTCTTGCTCCTGGTCAGCCCATGCCCGCCGAGGAGCTGCTCGAACGCGATCGTCATGAACGAATTATTCGGTAAGTCCTTTATATTTTACCCCCTTTTTTTATCAATATTTAACCAGCTGCAGCCAATACAACTTGATATATATTTTTAAAAAATATATACATAAAAAACTAGTCATCATGGCCTTCGGACTTTCTTTGTTCCGTCAGTATCGATACATACGCGAGTAACCTCGCGTGACTGCCAAGTCTTTTAACACTTTCTTCGCGGTTCGCATGCGAATAAGACCAATACAACTCTACATATATGTACATATATATATATATGGATACAAATGAATGTAGAATGGAAGAATAAGTTGAGGAACAGAAGTAAAAAAAAATATAAATAAAGAAGAAGCAGCGATGTAATATGTCGTTGTACAGGAGGTAGTTGTTTTGTTAAGGTTGCGTGAGTAAGTGCGTGCACATCATCAGCTCTTGTATACTATATACATCTATATATGTACTAATATATAAATATATATACATATATACGGAGTGAATGAGTGTGTTTCCGGGCGCCAGCTGCGTGTAGAGACTTGCTCACTGCTTCCGTTTGATTATTACTCGTGATAGACAAAATAAAACCACCGCAATTGATACGCCACCATCATCTTTATGTACATTACATTCTTGAGAAAAAAATATTTAGAAAAATAATATGACCACAGTAATTGTGCCTCTTTATTGTTATTATAAAATTTATAATGTAATTTGATGATCCTGGTCAACTGACGATTAACAATTTTCGGATTTTCTTTTAATGGATCAATTGCGAAAAAAAAAAAAACTAAAAAAATACACGTGTAGAAAATTAAAAGAACTGTAGGTGCAATTTTTTTAAATATTTTTTTTTATAATTTATCGCTTTGAAAAAAAATCCTAAAATTATTAGTCGGCTAACTTGATATCATAATTGGAAGATTAACAATTTTCGGATTTTCTTTTAATGAATCGACTGCAAAAAAAAAAAAAATAAAAAAATTCACGTGTAGAAAATTAAAAGAACTATAGGTGCAATTTTTTTAAATATTTTTTTTTATGATCTATTGCTTTGAAAAAAAATCCTAAAGTTATTAGTCGGCTAACTTGATATCATAATTGGAAGATTAACAATTTTCGGATTTTCTTTTAATGAATCGACTGCAAAAAAAAAAAAAATAAAAAAATTCACGTGTAGAAAATTAAAAGAACTATAGGTGCAATTTTTTTAAATATTTTTTTTTATGATCTATTGCTTTGAAAAAAAATCCTAAAGTTATTAGTCGGCTAACTTGATATCATAATTTGAAGATTAACAATTTTTGGATTTTCTTTTAATGGATCAATTGCGAAAAAAAAAATACACGTGTAGAAAATTAAAAGAACTATAGGTACAATTTTTTTAAATATTTTTTTTACAATTTATCGCTTTGAAAAAAAATCCTAAGATTATTAGTCGGCTAACTTGATATCATAATTTAAAGATTAACAATTTTCGGATTTTCTTTTAATGAGTCAATGGCAAAAAAAAAAAAAAAAAAAAAAAATGCACGTGTAGAAAATTAAAAAAACTATAGGTGTAATTTTTTTAATTATTTTTTTTTACAATTCATCGCCTTGAAAAAAAATCCTAAAGTTACTAGACGTCGACAAACTTGAGTATAATTGTAATTCAAGTCTCTGCACATTTAAGTCGATGGCATTTAATTATTTAAGACAAAAACATTTTAAGGAAGTACCGAGTTTATGCCGTTACAACTATTTATACATCACTACACAAGTATATACTGTCTCAGTATATATATAAAATAGTTAAATATAAAATAGTTGTGTTAGCATTCTTGTGTATTATTCATGAAGAATTGCGCAACTGTAACGATTATTTAGCAAGTCTTGTCGGATGCTTTATCATCCATATCACGTCGACAAGAATGGAACTGGACCGGATAGTACATAAATGTAATACGCAACTAGTCTATATTTATTTAGCTTTTTTTCCTGTTGGTATTCTAATGTCTAGTTAATTTACAATTCAAACGTCGTTGAGCAACTCGAACTCTATTGAGTTTAGTCACGCTAATCATTTCATTATCATCATCATTATTATTTATTTTTTTTTTTTAATTTCGTGATAAAAAGTAAACACGATAGTCATTTTTTACGTACTCGTTTTATGCAATTCATTGAAAATTGATATATTTATTTAAATTTAAATTACGGGTTATCTGTTTATTTACTCAACTTTTTTTTTAACGATAACTGTAACACTTTCGTAATCTTAAACTTAGACTTTAAACTTGATACTTAATCTACGTTACTATTTTTTAAATGATAATAAATGTTGTGATAAAATTTTATAAATTTATTGAATTTCGATGATTTTTTACAATTTTAATTACAAACCGGTTGTACTGACAATAAATGCCAGGTGCTCGACAGGTGCTGGATTTGAATTTATTCTACAAAACCGCCTGCGAAAACAAATTTCCCCGTGTACACAATAAGAATTTTAAAAAATCTTAACACCTGCATAGTTTCACTTATTTTAAAATCCTCAAAATCAAATGATTCTGAAGTTAGCAGACAATTCAAAATTTTTGGATTTTGTTTTTATCAATTAAATTTGAAGAAAAAAAAAAAACTAAAAATATGCACATGTAGAAAATTTAAAAAACTATAGGTGCAATTTTTTCAAATTTTTGTCTTTTCAAATTTACCGCCTCAAATAAAATCCAAAAATAATTAATGTCTGCTAACTTTATGATCCTGAAGTTAGCCGACGTGTAATAATTTTTGGATTTTATTTTAGACAGTAAATTATAAAAAAAAAAAAATTTGAAAAAATTGCACCTGTAGTTTTTTGAATTTTCTACATGTGCATTTTTTTTTTTTTTTGAAATTTAAATGTTCAAAATAAAATCAAAAAATTTTTAATTGTCTGCTAACTTCAGGATCGTCTAACTTTAGGATCATCAAAATCAAAGCTCGTTAATGCGTTTAAAAAATAATTATGAAAAATAAAGTGATGTTAGATAGGTCGTGGTACATTTTTTTCCCGTTAGAGTTCGCAGATTTCTCGTATACGATTACGTAGACCGCGTGGTACTTTATAGAGGTTCTTAACCCGGTAAATCATCCTGTCATACGCCAGTATATTTTAGTATACTCGGACGTTTAAATAATATATATTATTACTTATTGCTATTAATAAACAATAAAGTCAAAAAAAATTAAATAAATAGTTTGGGCTCGTATCTCTTCCTCGTATCTTTTGTACGTTTTAATGCGTATTATATATAAATATATGAATATATTTTGTGTGTGTGTGAGTATTGAAACACGAGGTTGAAAATTGCGTGTAGCAAAGTCAAAAAACACTTGCACGCATACTGTAGTTCTTGACTACAAGAGTTGACGAGACGAGCCAGGTGAACGTGTCTCGCACGTGACACACACAAGAATATATCCGTTCATTATATTTATAACCAACTGTAAGCGAGTTGTTCGCGTATGAGGTTCGCTCGTAAATTCCGTTTTAAATAGATTCGCTACTCCATTTTATTTCAAACTCAAAATTTTAACTCTCACTAAAATCATTAATTTTTATATTTATTCGGTCGATTCAAATTTTTTTTTACTCGACCAATAAAATTATCTGTAAATTTATTAAAAATTACCGGGAAAAAAAGATTTTTTTTAAATGAAAAAATTCACCCGCGGAATTCAAACCGCGGACGCGATCCTGAAAACAGACAATTAGCACTTGGATTTTTTTTGCCCACATCAATTACAAAAAAATGAAAAATAAAAAAATGCACGTGGAGAAAATTTAAAAAACCAAAGGTGCAATTTTTTCAAATATTTTTTTTTTATAATTTTATCGTAAAAAAAAGTGAATTTATTTTTGAATGCGATTTGCGGGGAAACTATAGATTTTAGAAAAAAATTTTTCGAACAAAAATTGTAGAGAATTAAATTTCCTACAAAAAAGGTGTCTTAGCTAATTTACGTAACTCTGATAGTTTCGGAGTTATAGAGAAAATTATCAGACGTCTAACTCCAGTATCATATCGCGGTCCGTAAGCGCGCGCCTGCGTCTATTAAATTCTCGGTAAATAAATAATTTTGTTAGATAAATCAATAGAATAATTTGATGGTTAATTCAGTAGATAAATATTGTATATAATAAACATATTTATGATACAAAAGTTCCCTATAACTTTACCGGAAGTTTATCAATAATGAATCCTCAAAAAGTCGTACCACCCTTATCTATGATCTGATTATTTTTATTGTTAACATTGTCCCTTCTTCATATTAAAACACATACATTTATATATATTTACACACATATCATGTATATTATAGCACTTTGCACTTAGGGGAGAATATGAAGAACGTGCTTGCAAAGTAAATTGAGACTCAAAACCAAGGTCGTTACTTTGAATAATAATATGTGTGTTGTATGTGTTTGTAATCTGTCTGGACAATGTATTCAAATAATGTATATACATATATATTTATTTATTTATTTGTAATTATCTTTAAATACTCCGATTTAAAATTCATGAATTTGTTATTCTGAATGTTAAAAATAAATTTTTTATTAAATATTTATGTACATAACAAGTCAATGAACTAAAAGTCATATTTGTCTGGTGATAAATTTTTATATTTTTTAATATGCGGGTTTATTATCTTTTAAGGTGAATGTCCGTATGACCCTGTCCCAATAGCCCTCATTTATTATTAAATATATTCATAAATATTTGTTGTTTATAAATATATCTATTTATGTACGATGATCATTTTTAATTTATTATTTCCAACCATTAAATTTTTTATTTATTTTCTGTTTAACTGCGATTACATTTTATAAATATGGAAATTTAATGTTCTTGTGAATAACTTTTTATTTTTTAACTTTATGAGAAATTTTTAACAAAAGAAAAAAATCTAGATGCATCATCACTAGACACTTGAATATATATTTATATATTCCCGGACGAATAACTAAACTTAAAGAACCCTCAGTAGCATATTTCTTTAGCCGTTTGTGCATAGCGTGACCGGGAACCATGACGCCAGAGAAGCAAAAAGTATCTCGTAAAAAATTATTTAAAATCATACTGAGATTACACTAAATTACTAAACATTTTTAACTGCTTCCTCGAACTTAAAACGCCTGTCACGTCTAAACTATCCATTTTATTCAAATAATTATTGATACCTTTTTTTTAGATAATTTCATTCCCTACACAATCATTTATATACATTTTAACCGTATCTCCAATAATTAACCGGTAATTTGGTTCAGAAGCTGAAAAAAATATAAAAAATTATGAGTGTGAATGTAGAAGACAGACAAATTTTTAATTATTAATAAGTAGAGTAAAAAATTAATAAAATTAAATTTAAAAAAAATACACATTTAAAAAATTGAAAAATTAATAAGTGCATTTTTTCGAAATATTTTTTTTTTAATTATTTACTCTATTTATTTAAAGTTTTAAATTTGTCTGATGTCTGCTACATTTACTCATTAAAAAATTTACTATAAATTCTTTTGATAAATTTATCACGTCTCATATATTGGTTTTATCGCAAACTCATCTAGACCTTTTTTATAGAAAATTTAATTTGCTAAAAAATTTTACTGATACATTTTAACCGTATCTCCAATAATTAACCGGTAATTTCGTTCAGAAGCTTAAAAAAGTCTAAAAAATTATGAGTGTGAATTCAGCTGACATCAGAAAAATTTTTAATTATTAATAAGTAGAGTAAAAAATTAATAAAATTAATTTTTAAAAAAATACACATTTAAAAAATTGAAAAATCAATAAGTGCATTTTTTCGAAATATTTTTTTTTTAATTATTTACTCTATTTATTTAAAGTTTTAAATTTGCCTGATGTCTGCTACATTCACTCATTAAAAAATTTACTGTCAATTCTTTTGATAAATTTATCACGTCTCATATATTGATTTTATCGCAAACTCATCCAGACCTTTTTTATAGAAAATTTAATTTGCTAAAAAATTTTACTGATACATTTTTACTGTATCTTCAATAGTTTACCCGTAATTTAGACCCAAAGGCAAAAAAAATTTTAAATTCCTCTCAGCGTAATTTTTGAAACCCTGGTAAATTACTCAACAAAAATGTACATAAATAAATAGTTTACTCCACAAAGTATCTGATGAAAAAAAAGGTCTGATGACTAAATGCCCAAAATCAATAATTTAAGCGCCATAATAGTTTTTAATCACCACTTAATCTCCTGGTTAAATAAAAATAAAAAAAAAATAAATAATCTGAAGGTTAAACGTTATAGCCAAGTAATTTTGAGCATACCATACACCTGTTATCCTTGATCCAGTAAAACTATAATAACAAATCTAAACATAGCTTACACTCCAAAGTCCACTAAGAATCGCGATTATCGACAGAACGTATTTTAATTCTCTCAGTCTCTCCCCTTTAATTCCATCAGCAAACAAAAAAAAAATAATAATTATCATCATTATTGTGTCTCAAACAATATCATCAACTCATTTTATTCTTCCTATTCTGCTCCTCTCCTCTTATCTCTCAGTACTGCTCGGTTTTCTTGTCTCACGACATTACATTGCATTAGCCCGGATATACACGCACGTTATATACATTCATCCTCCCATCTATCTCTCCCCACATTCTCACATCCTCATATATACACCACCGTCTCAATATACAGGATATATATGTATGTATATATAGAAAACCCAAACGTGGGCAGGCGCTACATGGTCAAGTAAATGGTGGTAGCTCCCTACCTGTCGAACCGGTTTTTCCACCGCCCTCCATTGCCCCCGTCTGTTATTTATTTATTTTTATTTATAATATTACTTTTTTTTTCTTCATGTCTCCGCTCTTTCCCAGTCGTCTTTAATACTCACACACCGAAAACTTCAATACAATATATACATATGTGTAGACACATATGAGCAGACTTGGAGTCTTGAATCTCGAGTCTTGGAGTAGTATTTTATTTCTTGTTCAAGCTGCAAGTTATACCGTCTACTTTTATTCCATTCTCTTGTCCCTTTTCCCTTCCTTCTTTCTCCTCCACATACACATCGACTTATATATATATACATATATATATCTGCGATGTAAGAGTCGAGACAAGACCAGGTCGTTTACGTTAGGTTGGTATGGTCTGGATCGACAATAATAATCCAGTACCAGTACCAGTACTAGTACCAGTACCAGTATTTCCTCTCCTTTGTGTTACTGTGTGTGATGCTGCAGCAGGGACCTTATTTGGGTCTTGGCTCTCATCAGCCGCAGCTCTTAGCCTTGAAAAATATCTTGCTCTTGCTCTTGCGTCTTATCTCCATCTGTCTCGTCGTGATTAATTTTCCTCATACTTAAATATTTATATACTTATCAAACGGTTTTTACAAGGATTTAAAGCTATCGTATTATCTATGCATAATTACGGTATTAGTTTTATTAAACTTTCTCGAGATCCCGGTTTATTTTTGCTTTAATCTCCTGCTGGGACAACAGTTGTGTCACTTGAGAAACGTGTCGCTGGTGGTACTAACGATTACCATGCAAATAGGTCAGATGCGGATCGTATGCAAATGCTGACTGCCTTATGAAGTGATATAGTATTCTCATATATATAGATCCACAATATATGTGTGTGTATCACTAAACAACTGTTTAATCAGACGGAATCTCATCACACTTGGTCTTGTTATTTTTTTTTCTGTGAAATTGAATACCGCAATGAAAATTATCATTACGTTTTAACTTTTTTGTCTACGACGAGGATTTACGTTTTCTGTGGGTTTGTGTAACCGTCTAATGCTAGACCATTGAGGTCAATCGAAAACATTTTTTTCTTATCCTGATTGTTCAATTTCATCAGACTGTAATTTTGTTTTCTCTTCTCGTCATGCTCTTGATTACTATTTTTATTTATACTCCAAAGATAACGGTCACTTATTTATAAATTTATATATATATGAGACTGGGAAATTTTTATCACTTACAATTTGAACAATACATCTATATATTTATATATATATCTAATACTTACACAGAAAGAAAAGGATTTTTTGTGTGTCTGAAGATCGGAATTTTTTTCGCGCGAAAATGACAAATTTTCAAATTTTTAAGTAAATTTACTGCCGAAAGGTGACTTAAGGGACTGCAATTTTCACGATCCTGAAGTTAGCAAACAGTTACAAATTTTAGGATTTTTTTTTTTCAACAAATAAATTACAAAAAAAAAAAACTAAAAATATACACAAGTAGAAAATTTAATAAACTATAGGGGCAATTTTTCAAAATATTTTTTTTTTTATAGTTAATCGTTTTTATACAAATTCAAAAACTGTCAGACGTCTGCTAACTTCACTATCATCAATTTTCGGCTGATATACGAAACATTTCGGAAATTTAGATCCAGTAGATTTTTTATTTTTTATTTTCGTTCCGCGAAAAACGTTCCGATCTTCAGATGTATGATTTTTTGACAAAACATTTTTACGCTCCAATAAAATTTTTATTTGCCCGAAAAATTTTTTTTAATTACAAATTTTTTTAAAAAAATTATTGAGCCAAGAAATCATTTTTTTTTTAATTTTAAAATAATTTATATATTTTTCATTGAATTGAATAAAATAAAAAAAAATTTACCGTTACATCTATAGATAGTATATATTTTTATAAAAATATTTTTACAAGACGTAAAATCTCAGAAGATAATTTAATGAAGAATATGATCGGGTGATAAAATATTAACTTGTACTAAAAGCACGTCTATATAAATATACATATTAAATAAAATGAAATTACGACTCCGTAATAGTTAAATATTAAAACAACAGTTAGTGAGTAAAATTACGTTGAATAATAAACATTGTAATTTAATTTTAAAATCATAGTTCGCTGGTAAAAAGATCGATCTTTCTATTCTTGGCACGTCTGAATCGATCCACCGTGAAAGGTCGTCAAGACTGGTCTAGCAAACCAACGAGAAAATTTACTATCATCATTTATTTATTCAATTTTTTTTTTTTTTCCTATATCTATTTTTATTTATTCATTCAATTTATTATTTTTATATCCACACTATCTATACTTACGCTTTTATATTAAATTTTCATAAACATATATGCATATATATAAGTAGACTTTTATTTTTCGTAACATGTTTTACTACTTAAACTTGTCAAACCTGATAAATTCACTTCAGTAAATAACAACGATTCATATATATGTATATATGATCACATGAAATATAAAAAAAAATAATACACTAATGCGCAGTCTCTAGAAGTCGTAAAAAAAATAAAAAAAAATAACGACCAGAACAAATCTGGACGCACTTGGTCAGCTGTGACGGTTGTGTTAAAAAAGTAAACGACGTTATAAAAAAAAATATATATATATTTTTAAAGTCGAAATATGATATTTTTTATTTTACAACTAAACACGATGACTAAGTTTTCCTTTTTTTTTTTTAAAGAAACATATGGAATTTCTATCCATGTGTTTAGAAATATGAAACGTCAGCATGCCAATTTTTGAATACTCCCTCACCCTAACATATCATTTAAGATTCTTTTCGAGGTAAATGTCCTTAGGGACATTTAAATTTACACTTACAGTCATGGTCATAAATTATTACGTATAATAAACGTTTAATTTAAATTCATTTACCATTTACTTGTTTTTTTTTATTTTTATTTTCTATATATATACGACGTTAACTATCGGTAAAATCTAAAACCCGTTTTGTAATAAAAGTAATTAACAATTATTGTGTTCTAGTAAAATTATTCCCTATCTTGAGTAATTTACACGTAATTACATTTTTTAATTACAAAGAAAAATATTTTTTTTTATTTTAAATTAAAATTAATTAATCTCAGCTTATATATTTATTAGGGTGGTCGTTAAAAATTAAATTTTCTCAGACGCCCCATAAAAATTTTCTGTCTAGTGAAAAAATACATGGGGAATTTTTTTTTTTTCGTTTTAAGTAAAAAGAACACGTGCCTCAGGACGATCAAAGTTCATTTTTCGATACAATCGTTTTTTTTAAATATCTCATGAAATATGCAGATTGAAGGAAAAAATCATAGGAACAATTTTGTAGGGAATTAAATTTTTGACAAAAAAGGTCTTATTCATTTTTTTGGTAAGATATGTATTTACGGAGATATTTTAAAAAAACTTTATTTAGATCTGATGAATTGAGCGTTTTAAGAATTACAAATGTTTTTTTAAAATATCTTCGTAAATATCCATTTTATGAAAAAAATGAAAATGACCTTTTTTGTCAAAAATTTAATTTCCTACAAAATTGTTCCTATAATTTTTTCCTTTAATCTGCATATTTCATGAGATATATAAAAAAAACATTTGTAATCCTTCAAACGCTCAATTGATAAGATCTAAAAAAGTTTTTTTAAAATATCTTCGTAAATATCCATTTTATAAAAAAAATAAATATGACCTTTTTTGTCAAGAATTTAATTTCCTACAAAATTGTTCCTATGATTTTTTCCTTTAATTTGCATATTTCATGAGATATATCAAAAAAACATTTGTAATCCTTAAAACGCTTAATTGATAAATCTAAAAATTTTTTTTTTAAAATATCTTCGTAAATATCCATTTTATAAAAAAAATGAAAATGACCTTTTTTGTCAAGAATTTAATTTCCTACAAAATTGTTCCTATGGTTTTTTCCTTAAATCTGCATATTTCGTGAGATATTTAAAAAAAACGCGATTGTATCGAAAAATGATCGTCCTGAGGCACGTGTTCTTTTTACTCAAAAAGAAAAAACAAAATTTCCCATGTATTTTTTTCTAAAAAGAAGCTTTTTATAGGGCGCCTGAAAAAATTAAATTTTTAATGACCACCCTAATGTATATATATGTTTATAGTCTGGTAGGTCGATAGCATTTGCGCTGACCTATTTTAATTAACAATGTTTATTATTTACCAAATTAATTAAAATTTTAAATATTTTAACTTCAATTTTATCTCAATAAATTCCAACAATTATTTTCTTATATATTTTATTATTATTGATATTAAATTGCGTATTTTCTATTACTGATTGTGATTATGAAAATATTTATAAATAAATTAATATATTAATTAAATTAAATAAACGTCATACGATAGACGATAAGTGTAAACATTAAGATAAATATCAAAGTCATAGGTTACTGATAATAGTAATTATTTCAAAAAATTTTAAATATATTTTCATTCAATATTAAGAGCAATAAAAATAAAAAAAATAAATTGTAAATTTCCGATAAATAATTTTGTTATTTTTCTTTATTTCAAATAAAAAATATACGTGACACTTAATAAATAAATATCTCTATACTGATAAACTTTTGTCAAGTCTTTTGTCTACACATATCATGTGTTATCATTAAAAAAAAAAAATTATCTTTTAAACAGAGTATTAATAATAAAAACAAAAATAACTTGTACATTAATTGACAGTTGATTTTTTATATATATATTTTTATTAACTACAATAAAAAAGAATCTATATACTAATACTAATAATTGATAAGTAGGGGGTAATCAAAATTAATTGAAGGTCATTGAATATATTGACCTCAAAGTAAATAAATACAATAACAAAAAAGGATATAATTGAAGCAAAAAATTGAATTGATTAAATTGAATGAAATGTGATGATAAAAAAAAAAAAAAAAAAAAAAAAAAAAAAAATAAGTAATAATAAAAATACCATGACATTATTTATTATATAAAAGAGTTGAGGAAGAATGTTAACAGAAGGGAATAGAGGGAAAGTTTTCTGAGATAGATGCTGAGTCACTTTTATACATTTATATATATATACATATATATATATGTATATTGTATAGTTTGTGTTGAAGCAGGTCCGTTTGTTACCATTCGTTTCTATCGCCAATGCCACTTTATCTTCAATTCAACGTTATATCCTACACAAAACACAAGTTTATATATATATATATATGTTATATATATATGTGTATTCCCAATGTGATGTGATACGATGTGTGTGCTTTCACTCGTTCCATTTTGCCAACCAATAAACATTTATCTTTGTATATATATATATATATATATATATTTATTTTCGTCGCTTTTGTCCATTAATTCATAAATGAACAATATTAAGTATGTGTATATATATGAAACAATGTTTAATTAATATATCAAAACATATATTTATAAGTAAATAAAAAAAAACTTATTTTTTATAAAATAAACAAATAGATGATTTTAAATAAATTAAATACACAAGTGTGTCCTACATCTTTGTGTACATAAGCTTCTACTGTACAATTACATTATAAATATGACTAATCTAGGATTAAAATTGCACTGTAAATATTTCTCTATCTCTACTGTTTTATATATATATATATATATACATATGTGAGAAGAATTCTTAGTGTATTATCATTTGTATATAAACATATTATTTATACAGATATACAGCAAATATATGTATATATTTATTCTTGAGATTTTAAAAGCGTCGTACACGTGTTCATATATCTACACATATATATTGTATATACGTAGTAAATCGATGAGTAATGTAAAACAAGTGTCGGATAATAAAAAAAAGATTCGAGAAAAAATGGTAGCGGTGAAGGGAAATGTTTAAAAAAATAATAAAACGACGTAACGATGATGGAGAAGGAGGAAGAGAAGAAGAAGAAGAAGAAGAAGAAGAAGAAGAAGTAAAAGATATAGTGGTTTAGTCGGTGGTTACTCATGTATTATATATATATGTATATATATATATATATATATATATATATATATATATATATATATATATATATATATATATTGGCGAAGAGAGCAAGGCGTAGGCCTTTGACCTCCTCTCTCTATCCCTTCTCCATCGTGTTACACGTTTGCCGACCTGCATTCATCGTGTAAGCGTGCAACTCAACGTTGCTACATCTACAGCTAAACTATATCTATATATATATATATATATATAATATGATAGCTAGGCTGTAGTGTAGACTAGAGTGTTGTGTATATAGTACATAACGATACACTATCATACCACGTCGTCTACTGAGGATATATAAACGTGAAACACACGACTAAGTGTATTATAACCTCCCACGCAACCAGCAGACGCTAAAGGTCACGCCTTAACGAGCTCTCACTTCATCGTTATTTTTTTTTCTTTATTATTTATTTTTTGTTTGTACATGTTTTTATTGTTATGTACTTACTATAAATTACTTCTCTTTTATTTATTCAAACACTTTATTTATTATTGTAAAATACCTACTTTGACTTTTATATTTTAAACTCGCGTATTCAAGTTTATGGAGTAACTATTGAGTTTAGAGGAAAATTTATCAGACATTTTTTTTAGGAAATTTAATGGAGAGCAAAATTGTTCATAGATATTTTTATCGTATCTCTGTTTCTAAAGCCACAATTTCAATTTTAGCGCCAATTCCTAGCGCTCGAAAAAAAGTATCCGCGGTTTTCTGCGGCTTTTATTTAAATTACGGGCAATCTATTGGAGATACGGCAAAAACATAAAGGATTGAAAATGTAGGCAATGAAATTTTGTGTGGAAAAAATCCTGATGACTATTTTATTTAAAATTTAGTAACGGTTCATTTTTAAATCATTTAATTTATAGATTTTTTTTTTATTGTGAAAAAACGGATAGAGGATTAATTTTTTTTTTTTTTGTCGTGATTAATTACACACGGACTGAGGTCAGTGTTTGAACGATGTGATGTGATGGAAATACCATTGAAAACGTTTATCTTCGTCTGGATGACGCGCGCGTCGACAGATGCTCGGATCGTTATTCGCAAGATGGCCGTCCGACGTCGTCTTGGTTGTCGTCGACACGTGACCTCATATACCATCAATGTCTTTTCTACATATTACATACTCAGTAACAATAATAACAACTCATAAAACATAATATAAAATATAAAATCTATACCATCTCATATATATTTATGTTTATACTTTCATACTTTTCCACATTAGTTTCGGCATGACATCAAACGAATTTAAAAATATAACTGAATAAGTTGTTGCGAATTTACTTTGTTGTTACTTTTATTTTATTATCCTCTTACTCGGTATTACATAGAAAACTTTTTAAAATAAAGTCACGAAAGATTTTCTGACAAAACGGATTTTTCAAAGCCGTTAAAAAATACTTTTCTTTTTCTTTAAATTTGCCGCGTAAAAATCCATTCAAATCTAAGCCATAAAAAATATTAAATTTTAATCACAAATTTACAAAATTTTTTTTTACTTGAGCAACAAATATTTTATTTTTAACACTCAATTAAACTGCAATTAAGGAACGTATGACATTTTTTTTACGATAACAAAATGATAAGATAAATGAAATATTTTGTTATTGATAATTTTTCTATGTCAATAATATATATTATATTTATATATATACAAAATAAAAAAAAAAGTAAATTTTGTGAATAGTACATATTGTGAAAGATCATGATAAAACCGTGTCATTAATATTAACAAGATTTTATATATAGTGAGTTATTATTTAAATATATTTATGTATATATGTATATATAAATGTATGAGAATATTATTGAGGTAAAGTAAAGTGAAATACATCAAAGTAAGAGACTTATTATGTAATATATTGACAGTGCCTCGAGTAGTTGACTGTTAATACACTCGTTTCATTTCATTAAAAAAATATATATATGTATACTTATATATGAACCGCAATTGAAAATTTATATTAGTAATTCTAGTATGTATTAACATACAGAAAAAAAAAGGATTCCGAGGCCCAAAAAATTTTTACTCGCCCCAGAAAAATTTTTCTTACCCTTAGAAATTTTTTGCATCATAAATTAAAGATGAAAATTTTCTTGAGTTAAAAAAAATTTTTTTCTGATTCCCAGAAAATTTTTTTCATTTAAAAATACGAGTGTGCGTATAGCAGTCATCAGACAAATTTAAAATTATAAATAAATAGAGTAAAAATTAAAAAAAAAATGCACTTATTAATTTTAAAATTTTTCAAATGCGTAATTTTTAAAAATACAATTTTTTAAATTTTTGCTCTATTTATTTATAATTTAAAATTTGTCTGACGTCTGACACTCATTTAAAAACGCAGAATTTTTCTTACGCCTGTAAATAAAAAAAAAAGTAATAACGCTTGTATTTGAATTATCAATGACGAATTAATAAATAAACAGATTAAATAAAAAAAAAAGTTTATCTCGGTTACAAAGTATCACTGGTAATACGTCTCAGTTTATAAAAACATTTAAAAGACTGTAATATGTTGTTGCATTTAACGAGTGACTAACTTCGTCCGCGTCTTATGTTACATTATCATGACTATCATCTTAGTGAATAAGTATTAAGTATGAATAAGTGAATAAGTGAAGCGGGGCGAAGGTGGGTCGGGGATTGGGCCAAGGGTGAGCCGCGGGTGTACCGTACAATCGGAGAGTATTAGTCACGCCGGTGCCGGTAACAGACCAGAGAGCAGTACAGTAACAGTAATACAACACTTACTAACTCGCGACACAATGCCTGACTACTCTACATACAAGGTCGTCATTGTCTATCCTTGAATTAGCTGTCACTATAAACAAAATACATGTTTTATTACAATAATACCAACAACCGAGAAAACATGCTCTCAAAGTTGTTAACCTGTCCGACGATGTACCTGACAAAGACAGATGTTTTAACTTTAAATTGGTTAATCCGTAAAACATCACTCACATACATCCGTAATACATATATATACATATATATGTTGAAGAGAAATAACAGTTTGGGTTTCTTTCAATCTTGCTTTCCTCGAAACGCACGTGGATCGATAGAACGCACTTCCCCTCTAGGAATCTGCAGAGGGTTTCTACACAAACTGTCTCTCTTTATATATATATACATATGTCTATGTATTCGTATATATGTACTCTATATACTACAGAGAAAATACAGAGATACGTAACTCCCACGTTGTTCTGAGATTAAACTGTCACCGCGGGAGATACGAAGGGACAGACGATCTACTCATACTATATATATATTGTATTTACCGTCTCTTTTTCTCATCTTTAGTTTTACCATCAACTAAAACATATATATAATATAGGACTCATAAATTGACAATAAATTATTTTTTATATATATTATATATATGTAATGTAAGGACACCCACTATTTTGTTTTAACTTGAAATGTTTTTTGTCATCCTCTTCCTGGTCTCAGTACATATGTATATATATAAAAATAAATGAAATTTATATACATTACATATAATGTATACGTGTGTTAAATAAACGCATGGCTGTATATTTTTTAGCGACCGGATAGAAGTCGTGGCTGAGTTGGCCGCTCGACGGTCGGTCGGTCGCCTTCGGTCACGGAGAGAGTGAGAGAGTCCGAGCTAAAGCAATTGGGTATTTTTAATAATGCTCACGACTGAGAGAGGAAACGACTGCCGTGGAGCTGAATTGTGAGCATACATATATATATATATGTAAGTAGTCACCGAGCAGTCGTGCTCATAGTCGCAGCCGTAGTCGTGGCGGGTGGACAAGGGGGCGAGTGAGAACCGACCGACCAAGTGCCAGTAAACGCTCCTACAGTAGAGGGTACAGACGTGGGGAAGGTAACGGGTGACTGTAAAGACTACACACTAAAATGTTTGTTGTGTAGGTATGTCTGTAAATGTGATGTGCAGAAGTAAACCGAGTAGTTGCGACGTTTTCTGTGTGCCAAGTTTTGCCGCCGCGGGGAGATTCTGCCCCAGGAGAGGGGGGTCAGGAGAAAACCGGCGGGGAAAAGTCGCCGGTGGGGGGAACTACGCGATACTGCCGCGCAGCGGAGTGGGGGCGCCGGAGGGGCAGACTACCGAGTGGTGGGGGTCACAAGTTCTCGTAGCTGCTGCAGTAGAGTAGCGGCCTTCGACGCGGTTTCATTGTACGGCAACATAACGTGTGAAAGCGCCGTTAATTTTTTCTCCTTTCGACCCCATTTTAAATAATACAACAAACACTACAACAATTACTAATAATTAATTATTAATAACACAGTTTTTAAATATTATTTATTTATAAAATACCAACAGTGAAGACTTGTTTTATTTACGGATTATTGTTATCACATTTATTGTACTCAGGAGAGTCCAAGGTCTTTTGTTCTTGTGAATACAATTGTTCGAGACGTGGCGCGATTAGCCTCGCTCTCTTTACACTAAAGGATACGTTTCAATAAGGCTCTCATCTTTCATTTATTTATTTATTAATTATAATAATAAATAATATTAACTGTGGTGTGAATTTTATTTAAATATTCAAGTGCGTTTATTATTCAAGTGAATAGTGATTATTTTTTTTCAAATTTAAACGTCTAGTTGATCTGATTCGTGTAATTTAATTTAACCTGAGTTTAGTTGAGTTTTTTTTTTTAAATTAATAATTATTATTTTTTTAAGAGGGGGAGGAGGCCGTTATCCCTCTCGTGAGAGTACTAATGTATAGTGAGTGAAGATGGCACAGTGATACAGGAGTTTTAATAGCAGTGGGGTCATTAACCCGTGAGAATACAAGTATATTATTTATTATTTAATTAAATTATTATTATTAATTATAATAATAATAATAATAATAAAAAATTAACAAGCCGAGGATTAAATTAAAATATCTTGTGATCCGATAGTGTTATGGTGTAATGGTGTCATGGTGTTTATGGGTGTTAATAAATAAATGATGAATAAAATTTTATCATCGTCGTCGTCAGGATTTAAAAAATGCCGCCGGTGCTAGGAGGCGGTGGCGCGGCAGCGATGGCGGTACTTCCGGCAAGCCCGCAGACTGCTGCCGCAACATCGGGAAACCCGCATTCCCATCATCATCACCATCATCATCCAAGTCATCATCATCTCCATCACCACAATCATCATCAGAGTGTATCAGCAGCAGGACAAACTCAACTTTTATTGACTGCTGCGGCAACCAATGCCGCAAATCAATCAACACAACAATCGCAGCTGCTGTATCAGCCGTACAATTTAATTCCCGGATCACCCTCGCAGCCAAATGCTTTCCAGCATCACCATTCGTCTTCCGGTCATCACAATCCTCATCAACAATTCATCCATGACCCGGCTCATTTGTAAGTCTTGTATCTGACCTTTAAATTTTTCAAATTTACCGCTGCCTTTTATCTAGATCTAGATCAATATCTGGATCTATTTCTAGTTGACTAAGATTTCAAGTGTTACGTCACTGATTTGAATATATATATTTATATGTTACAATTACTGGAGATATAGAAATTTAAATAGAGTTTCTTGGGCACAAACAAGAGAGTGAGGAAATATATTTTTATTACTTTATCTCCAGGATATTGTTTGAGACATTGACTGGTTTCTTTGTCGCTACGGGATATCTGCCTGCTGTTACTAACAAACCCAGACAATCTATTATATTTACATCCCTTCGGGGAATTTTAAAATCCAATAGCCCTTTTAGAGACCACTCGACTTGATGTACTTCAGACTCGTCATTTAAATTATCTCCAAGGTCGACTGATGTGAATATAAATATTTAAATCACTTATTAGTCACTTGAAAAAAAAATTATTGGCGCTAAAAATTTTTACTTGGCTAAGAAAAATTTTCTGCATTACGAATTAAATAAAATTTTCTTGAGTCGAGAAAAATTTATGACGTTAAAGATGAGTGTCAATGTCGCAGACGTCAGATGAATATTAATTTCAAAATTTTTTAAATGCACATTTTTTTAATTAATTATTTACTCTAGTCATTAATAATTTTAAATTTGTCTGATGTCTGCTACATTCACACTCATTAGTAAATTTAGCGGGCATTTTAAAATTTTCAAAACTTATAAATAATAAATTAAAATTTTTATAAAATAAAAATTTAAAAATCCATGATTAGACAATTCAAAATTACGTACATGAATTTTTTAAAAATTTTACTACTTTGATTTTTTTATATGTAAATAAAAAATTTTATGCCTGCTACATTTACAGTCATAAAAATTTAGATTTCTATCAGATGTACCGGAAGATCAAAAGGTTTTTCTTACAACGAAAATAAAAAAAATCTACTGGATCTAGAATTTTCGCTGCATGAAAAAAAGTTCCGATCTTCAGAATGATCCTGAAGTTAACAGACAATTAACAATTTTGGTTTTATTTTCCACAAATCAATTACAAAAAAATATGCACATGTAGAAAATTTTAAAAACTACAAGTGCATTTTTTTTTATAATTTATTGTTTAAAAAAATCCAAAAATTGTCAGACCTCGTCTGACTTCAGTATCATTTTTCCGGTAAATTCTATCAGTCTTATAAAATTTTCGTACTCAGTAAATTACCACAAGGTCAATTACCATCACACTGATGAAAAAATAAATAAATTACTTATATTAAATATAAATATTTAAATTATTATAAAAAGTAAAAGGAAAAAAAACGAATGATAAAGAATCTTGTTAATGTGATCTAGGTCAACAGACGTATATCTTAACACCGAGTATTCGAGTTGATTCTTGTCTCTTTTATTATTTATTATTATCGTTATTATCTACGTACATGTATGTAACATATATATATATATATATATATATATATATATATATATATACATATAGTAATTGTGGATATTAATGTTTGGAATTTATTAAGGAATTGAGACAAGAATTATTGTCGAGTAATATAAAGAAATAAATATATTTATGTACTACATACATACATATATTTATATATTTATATGTATAATGCATTAAAGCGAGTGCGTGACTTATATTTACTATTTTTATCATAAACTCTCGGAAATGCCACGGCTGTGACGACAATTAGATAACGATTAATAATGCCTCGAGGTTATTATTGCATCGTATGATATCAAGTGAGTGTCTCACTTAAGCTTTTTAAACACAATTATTATACGATATCTCGTTGTTAAAACTATTTAATGATACAACTAATCTACTCATTACAGTATTAACAATTAAATTATCTTTTAATGCGTATACTGATTAAAAAAATTTATATTTTGTCACGTATGGAATTTTTTAAACATCAATTTTTATTTTTTATTTTTTTAATGGGCATTTAAATTTTAAAAAATATTTATTTGAGGAATTTTATAAACTCTGAGTCATTTGGAAATTCCCATTAAATAATTCGGTAATTATACCCCGGGGAGTACGATAGTATTTAATTTTTTTCATTAACGATAACGTTTTTTTTTAATCATTTTTTTGATGATTACGAATAACAAAAAAAAAACACGTGGAGTTTATAATTTTTCATTGATTTAATTTAAATGTTTGTATGGTAGGTCATGTTGGATAATAACAATAGTATGTATATGTATGTAGTTATTGTAGAAAATCCGACCTCGACTCTGTGACATCGATATAAAAATTATTATTATTGCCCACGCGATAAATTTATAAAATAAAAGTTGGATCGTCTTATGGAATTTAACTTGACAGAATTTATCATCTAACACGCGCGTACATTCTAATAAAAAATATGTATATATGTATATATATGTTAATGTATATATAATAGCTAAGAAGGCTGCTTGGCATTATGCCCACTTGGCTCAGATATTTTTTAACGTGGGTGTACCGTGAACAATTTCTTTCTTCTTTGCTCTAGATATTTGCAATCATGTTATCTCGTACTCTTACATTATCCTGCTCACAAATTTTATCAACTATCTTTTTACTCGTGCACACATACATACATATATATATATATATATATCTAGCTTAATCTTTACGTATATCCAAGTACTAGTCTACAGTAGACTTGACCTGACGTGAATTTCCTCTGGGTCAGCATCCGACAGTAAAAGTAAATAAAAAAATCCGTTATAAAAATGTACCTGAAGATCGAAACGTTTTTCGCGCAACGAGAATGAAAAATTTATATAATTTGACTGCTTAAGGGGTAGTTGGGGGTGGTCTGCAATTTTTCACTGAAATACTAGCGCATGTACGAAACATTTCAAAACTCTAGATCCAGTAGATTTCTTACTTTTCATTTTGTTTTTTGATTTTCGTTTCACGAAAAACCTTCCAAACTTCAGGTACATTTATAAAAATTATATTTTTTACTTTAAAAATTTTTAAATCCATTTAAACTTGAGTATAATAATTATATGAAAATTAAATTCCGGATTAAATCAAGTGAATTATCTATTAGAAAATCTGTTGGGTCATTGGCCCCAGCTACTGGAATTCAATGACCAGCTTTTCATGACTTATCCCATTATACTATTATATATTATTATTTTTAGTTATGTTATTTATTTTTCTTCGTCTTGCTTACGGTTTTTGCAGCCCCCTTATTTCATTGTCTGGAGCGTGAAAAAAAATATAAAAATTCAAACTTAGGGCTGTTGGGTATTACCCGTTTTAGCTTAGGATTCACAGGCTATTGCGTTTAGTTCGCCCCTTTGATATACAGGCATACACTACAATATGTATATATATATATATATATATATATATATATATATATATATATATATATATATATATATATATATATATATATATATATATATATATATATATATATATATATATATATATATATATATATATATATATATATATATATACATATATACAAAGCACTAGGGGAGAAAAGAAAATGAAACTACTGAGCTATTATATTTGAACTCACGTTCCCCTATTCAACTTTCCACCCTCGTTTACTTCTACAAATCTATATACATGTATATGTATATGTATATAAATATATGTATAAATTTTATATATCACATGGACACTCATCGATCAATGATATTTGATATTTGTCAATGTCGAAAAAAAAAGTTTTTTAAAAAAAATTTATATCTATTCAAATAAATAAAATAGATAATAAATTTTTTATTTAAAATGTGGTTTAATTTATTGGTGATGATTAATTGATGATGGAATGATAGATTGCAAATATTAATTTAAAAAATTGATGTACATATATATATATATGTAGACATGAATAATTTAAATAAACACGCAAACATATTACCCGAGTATTAAAGTCAAATTGCGTCACTTAGAAATCATCGGGGAAACCAGTTTACAAGTGCAGAAAGCGTAAGAATCTAATTGTTGATTTGTTCTCATTGCAATTATTATTTTTTATTTAATTAAAATATAATAAACACCATTTTCTTATTTATTTTATTTTTTATTTTTAAGCACAACTACTCGAGTAAAAGTCATTTTATTGCGTAACCAAAAAGGTTTAATGAAATATAAATTAAGTATGGATTTTTTTTTTTAAATGAGATGCGTAGTGTATATTTGTGTGCCTATTTAGGTAATTTGTACCAGTCTTTTCACAGGCTTCTGGTTTATCCGGTTTTTTAATTTTTCAAAGGTTGATGCCGTTCTCTTATTCAGTATTTACAATAACCGGTTCAGTTTCCCGTCAAATCTATACTCGATTCCATTCCTTACCACAAACCACGCAGCATAAAAATAAACTAAAAAAAATTAATGAAAGGAAACAAAAATTAATTTAAATAGAAATAGAACAAATCATATTTATGATTCTAAAGTTAGCCGACGTCGAATAATTTTTGGATTTTTTTTTAGGCGGTAATTTATAAAAAAATCAAAATTTGAAAAAATTGCACTTGCAGTTTTTTATTTTTTTTACATGTGTATATTTCTAGTTTTTTTTTTTTTTCGTAATTGATTTGTTGGAAAAACAATCCGAAAATTTTTAATTGTCTGCTAACTTTGGGATCGTATCATATTTTATTTATAATTAAATAATTGACCTTCTAAAAAAATTTTTAAACTCTAGATTTATCATTTGTATCCAAAAATAATTAATTTCTTGACGCAAAAAATTTCTACTTGACCCAAGAAAATTTTTTCATTATAAATTAAAAGCAAAAATTGTTTTGGGGGGGAAAATAAATTTCTTGATCTAAGAAAAGTTTTTCTTACCCCAAGAAAAATTTTTTTTTTCAGCAAGTAAATTATAAAAAAAAAAAAAAACAAAGAAAATCCACATGTAGAAAATTTAAAAAACTACAAGTGTAATTTTTTAAAATATTTTTTTTTTACGATTTATGGTTTTGAAAAAAATTCAAAAATTATAAGACGTCAGCCAACTTCAGTATCATGATCCTGAAGTTAGCAGACAATTAGTAATTTTCGGATTTTTTTTTCAACAAATCAATTACAAAAAAAATAAAAAAATGCACATGCAGAAAATTTAAAAAACTACAGGTGCAATTTTTGCAAACATTTTTTTTTTTTTATAATTTACTGTTTAAAAAAAATCAAAAAATTACTAAACGTCGGCTAACTTCAGTATCATCTTTTTCACACGAATTTTAATTTTATAATTTTATTATAAACTTTCCCTTAATAATTATTTATAAATTTAAATACTTGGAAATATTTTTCACTTAAACTTAATTTTTTTTTTGATTCAAAAGGAAATAAACGCGCAAGTTTAAAGTGACAGATAAAATACACGCAAACCCACGTAACATTATAAATAACTTACGCAAACGTTAATGAATACTTGAAATTTTTTTTTAAAATACTTTTATGTGTGTACACATTTTTTGTTCCACATAAACCATTTCATTAATCTCACATTTAATATTTAAGTCCATAGATCAGTCGTCTTAAGTAGACGTCACGAGATATAAAAAACAAAAGTACACGTGTTTTTTTTTCTTATATATTTTATTGGCTACTACTTTTTCATATAGAAAATTTACTGATAACGATGGAACAAAGTTTACCAGACGACTCTTGTGTGTTATTTTGTAAAGTTTGTTAAAGGAGTTTTTAAGTGAGAAAGAGGATAAATAATATTTAACTTAAAGACATAGAGATAGAGAAAGAAAGAGGAGGAGAAGGGGTAGAGGGAGGCAAAGGAGATGAAAGTTTCCGACCAAGTTTATCGGCGCCGGCACCAAAGTTCCATCGTCGTCTTGTTGACTCTTTGACGTCCTTGGAAGTTTCCAAGTTGTTTGCAAACTCACAAGAGTTGTGGTTACTTTGATATGTTACTTTAAATTACTACTTTAGTTTAATTAATATCAAACTATGACGTTACTTTATTTATTTACTTACATTATATATAGACATACATAAATATAATACCCAAAATATTTATATTTTAGTATGCAATAAATTTTTAATTATTTATTTACACTTTAATTATAGACCAGAATTTTTTTTTATTTAATTACCGGAAATTGTTATTGAAATTTATCATATAAATGTATTAATAACGAGCAACCTGCAGTCACTACGTGCCGAAATATCTGTCAAATTTATAAAACATCTGAAAAAAAGGATTTCTTGCCGCGAAAAATTTGAATTTGCACCAAGAAATTTTATACATTATGAATTAAGAGGGGTCTGAACTTTTTTCTATCACACTCGTCAACAAACGGAACTATTCTTGTTGCACTTGCGCAGTAAATGGAAACTTTGTCCACGTTTTTCTCTTGAACAAATAAATATTTTTCAAAAATCAAAACGTAGACCGCTAGTTTATAGAGAAATGCATCGAGCCTCGTTCTTAGTTTTGCGTTTGGAGGTTTAGTTTGAGAGAAAAGCTTGACAAAAATTATTGTAGACCCTCCTTAAGAGGTAACGGTAACCGATTTTCAATTCAATTTAATTTACGAACAAACACTGGAAACTTAGAATAGAGAATCTTTAGCGTTTTTTAAAACCTTAACAAAGAGCTAGAAATTTCGTATTTTCAAAAATTCTAATTCGTCTCCGAGAAAAATTGTTTTAAAATTATCATTTACTCTACGAGTGCAGAGACAGTCTCATTTATTTTTCTGAGTGTGAGAAAGAGGTCTGGTGGCGTATCCCCTTAAATACAAAAATTGTCTTGGGGCGAGAAAAGATTTTTTTGGTCAAGAAATAATTCTTTGCACCAACTAATTTTTTCTAGTTCTAAATAAATTTTTGTTTTCAATTCATAATGCAAAAAATTTCTTGGGGTAAATAAAAATTTTCTTTAGGCGAGTAAAGATTTTTTGTATCACTAAATCTTTTGTTTTTCTATGCACACTTTTTTGGTTTTGAGAAACTTCTTAAAACCAAAAGGGAGCTAAAAATCTGTCATTTTGGAATAAGTACTGCGATATAAATTATACAGCTATAAATTCTGTGACATTCAGTCATATTTAATGACAGAATAATTAAAGTATTAATTTATTTAAAGAAAATAAATACGATCATCTTTTTCCCCGCCTAATTTAAGTGCAATTTGAATGATTGATAAATTTATTTATCTCAATACTTGGCAATTAAAAAAAGTTTAAAGTATGAAAAGGCACAAATTCAATTCAAGATCTATTTAATGATACCAATTTCAATATCATTAATTAATTCTATCATATCGATATGACGGAACAAAATTTTCCTTATTCTCTTAATGATATAGAAATAGATTACTAATTAGTATTGTATTTAATTGATTACAGAGAGAGAAGAGAAGCTGAAGCACGTGAATTAGAAAAGCAGCAACAAAGAGAAGCTAAAATGGATCTTGAAAAATTGGAAAAACAAAAAGCCGCTGAACAGGCTGTGCATAAACATTTTGAAGAGTCCTTCAGATTGGCACATCAAAGGGTGAGTTTTACTGCATATTTTATTATTATTTAATAACAAACCGATTAAATAATCAAGTATTCATATTTTAAAACTTGTTTTACAAAAAAAAAAAAAGTTTACTATTCTTTGAGCCAAGTAATCGATGCATTCCAGCACCTGCCTCTTTTGTTCAACGATCCTTTGCCTTCATTTCATCAATACCCCGAGAAACCTGTCAGTGGACTTTCAGCAGAGCTCTGGCTATTGTATATATATGTATATATCTGCGTACAAGTTCCTTTCGCTTATTCTCGTGTTGAATATATATATATATACATATATATATTCCCCTCAAATCCCACTACAGTACTTTTAAACCTGATGTCTGCCTTCTTCCTCATCCCTCGATTCCCCAATTCCCCTCACCCCTCACCCCCTTTCAACCTCAACTCCTCGTACCCTCAATTCACTATCGTCAATCCTCATACATACCCATTTATAATACCTTTATACCTGCCCTTGAAAGTTCCTTCAGTCGTTCATGAACCTCCGATACGAGTTGTTGGGTTGTGGGTTATGTGTATCAAGATTTTACCGTTTTTTTTTTATTATATTTTATATCAATCAATCAATCGAGTTCTCGTGACCTTGAATTATAATCACTGATCACTTGCGTTTTTTTTTAAATTTAAATATTTATAAATTCAAAATCATAATTATGGAAATTATTATTGGAGACGTAAGTTTTTATATTTTATATTTTTATTTACAATTACAATAGACAATATTATTTTTAAATTAATGAGTCATATCTTGAGAACTATCGCGCAACTTTCATTATTTATTATCACATTGCACGTGTAAACCTTCTCTCTCTCTCTCTCTCTTTTTTTTTACGTTTTATTTCTTGGGTACTACGGTAATTACCAATGCTAATTATTATTATTACCATTTACATAAATAAAGTTACATTATTAATTATACATTTAAAATATGTGCTGTTTATATTTATACTTGCACACATTAATAACACGAGTTAATAATACGGAAATGAATAATATTTATATCAAGTAAATCAACAATGAAAATTTTTCTACAAATTAATTTTTTAAAAATTTATCCTGAAATTGACAGACAAATTTTGGATTTTTTTTTCAACATCAATTACAAAAAAAAAAAATAAAATAAAAATATGCACATTTAGAAAATTAAAAAAACTATAAGTGAAATTTTTTCAAATATTTTTTTTTTTTAAATTTATCACTTTTTTAAAAAATCAAATAATTATTAGACGTCAGCTTCAGTCATGACAATAAAGTTAGCAGACATTAAATAACATTTTGATTTTTTTTAACCAAAAAATACATATTAAAAAAAAATTTTGAAAAATTGCACATATAGTTTATTAAATTTTCCACATGTGCATTTTTTTAGAAATATATTTTTTTAATTATTTATCTATTTAAAAAAATTTATTTAAAATTCAAATGTCTGCTGACTTAACTGTCATGCTTCAGTCTCATAAAAATAAAAAAAAATATTTTCTTGAGTCACTGAAATTTATTTTATTTTCCATTGACGGTTTATATTCTAGTCCTTTTTACCAGGGACTGGGGACAGGTGTGTCATGAAATCTCTCTTTAAGGAATTTCCGATGAGCAAACGGTTCAGTCCTCGGATTTTAAATTTTTTATTTTTTTTCCTCGTGTAAAACTCGAGGTCTGGTTTCTTTTAGAGAATAAACATAAAAGTAAAATATTTTTAAAAAACGATAGCTCGGTATTTTAAAAATATATACAGTTTGTTATTTTTTAAATATGTATATTAACATTTAATTTAAAAATATGTAAATGGAAATAATGAAAGTAGGGCAATTAGAACCAGTAATGGATAGGACATTAGATAATCTTCAGTGATAAAATTTATCTAATTTATGAGGCACATAGGAGTAGAGGCAATCTAACGTTACTGGCATATGGGATTGAGACTGGTCTATAAACTGCCGAAAACTACTATACTGTAAACTTGCACCACTACATTGAAACACTCTCTCTACTTAAACTTTGGTCAGATTAGTTAAAGTTTAACTTGCAAACTAAACTTATAATCTCGTTAACTTCCGTCGTAGTCTATTCCCTTAAGTCAGTAAGTTACTGACATGTCCAGGCTTTTGAATTAATGATACTAAACTAAATGTAAACAATAAATTTCTGTTTACTTGAATATTTTGCTGAAAAAACTTTGAAAATTTTAAATTTTAGAAAATAAGAAAACGAAATGAAAATTAAAAATTCTATTGGATCAGCCAAAAATTTAATGCCGGCCCCAACTACCCCTTAGACAGTCAAATTACATAAATTTTTTTCATTTTCGTTGCGGAAAATAATTTTTAAAAATTTTCATTTTGGAAAAAAAAAAAAATTGTAACTGAGGATCGAGTAAAAGTGAAAAATAAAATTATTAATTAATTACAAGACTTTAAATAATTAACTAATGCAGTAAACTATTAAAAGAAGGGTAAAATGGGCCGGTTAAAAAATATGTAATTTTTTCACTACTTCTATTTACAAAATAATTTCAAATTAATAAGACTTAAAAAAAAAATCAAGTGCAAAATGGGCCACAAATTTAATTAAATTTATCACTCGACATGCGCAATTAAAAAAAATCTATTAACACTCAGTAATTATTCTATTTAAAAAATGATTCAAAACAATTATTACACTGATAAAAAAAAATCCGTGTAGATAAATAAATAAAATTTATCACTTTTAATTTAATAGATCAAATGTCAGTAGTGTTAATTGAAACTAATTACTTTATTATAAATAATCTTTTACTCGGAAAAAATTAACAATTTTTTTTTTACATAATTTATTTTTCTTTAAAAAATTAACGCGGACCTAAACACAAAAGTATTTTCTTTTCTTTTTGGCAATAAAAAAAGTAAACAAAATTTTATTATTATGAATTCCATCTAAAGAGCTTTGATCCCGTGTAATTGGACGAGCTCGCGCGTCGCTGGAGCCGGTAACAATCTCCGTTTACTTCCACGAACTTGCAATAAAGACTATAACATCATCAGTCTCTTTTTTTTTTTTTCTTTTAGTTCTTTACCTTCACCCTATTCTTTATTCTATATATATATATATATACATATATACTTCTCATCTACTTCTTTTGTATCTGAAACTAAACGTGTCTACTGCTTACGTAGCAGTATTATATGTAATATATATATACATTACTACAGAAACTCTTCCCTGGAATAAATTGTTCCTCGAATGAATTTGCAACTCAGCAATTCTTGTAATCGTTTTTTTATTTTATTTATTTCTATCTACTATTACAATTTATATTTTCGCTCATTTGGCTATTAAACTTCTGAGGGTTAAAAATTATTTTTAATGATCGTAAATTTATTCATGATATAAATTATACATTCCATAAAAAAAAAGTATCAATTTAAATTGGGGAATAAAAAAATTTTTTATTACAAATTAAAAGTATGATGAAAAATAAATATTTAAATTAATAAATGTTGTTAAAGATTTAACATATTTGCAGTTTATAAAATATATTAAATATTTAATTATTTTAAATTGCAATTATAATTTTTTTTATCAGTTTATAAACATAACCAGACAGTCAAACAATTTTATTTAACATAAGTAAAGTGTTTTGGAAAAAAAATAAAAGAAAAAAGTTTTTGTTCGTTAATTAAAAAAAAAATAACTTATTTTTAATTACATGTTTAATTTTGAAATAATGAAATTTATTTAATATACAATTTAACCTTCCGGTTTTAAATTGTTTATTGTTTACAAAATTAAACAGTCATTAATTATTAATTGATTACTAAATTTACATAAGAATTTATTTCATTTATTTAATCATTAATTTAAAAACAAACACTTTAACTTATTGATTATTTAAATTATCATCAAGTATTTGTAAATATTATTTTATTTATTATTAATTTAATTACACATATTTTTTTTTCTTACATTGCAAAAAAAAATATCGATAATTAAACAATTTTTTTTTTCCAAACTTCTAATTAATTTTTTTTATTAATTCTAATGAATCCTATTATTAATTTATTAATTAATTAGTAGAATTTAATGATTTTATCAATTGATATTTTTGTCTCTCATATTTATATTTTTCCATAGCAAAATTTTTCTATTCCGACATACGCATTAATTTCAGTAATTATTTAATTTAATTAATTATTTATTACTCACTACTAACACTATTTAATTTTTAAATTTCAAATTTTCCCGCATTTTATATTTAAATTCTCCACATTTGCTATCATATATCAAACTGACCTAATTCTATTAAATATCAACTAACTGTTACTTAAATATTCAAATCATTTATTAATTAAAAAAAAAATATATATATATATATATATATATATATATATATATACATACATATATTTATCTTTTCAGTCATTAATTTAAAAATTAAAAAAATTTCTATTCTCAATAGAAAAGATTGTGACTCATCATATAAATCGTCACGTGTCGAGGTCGTGACGAATTAAACGACAATTGTTATTCATTTATATCTATATATATTTATATATATGTCTCATATCACCTGAATCTGCAATTCGAATCTCATAATTAGATAATAAACTGTTGTGTCAACATACAACAAAAAAACTTACATATCACTTTTTTTTTTTTCTACATATTCATATACTTATAAATATATGTATATATATCTGCAGTGTTTTTAAAGAGATTACTTACTTTATCTTATTGATTTAACATTATCTGTGACTTATCTGTTTGCTTCTGACATTAATATTCCGAGTTGTACATTCGCGCGAACGCGATAAGATAAAACAATTAAAAAAAAAACTTTTATTTTTTTTATATATTTATTATTACTATTATAATTTTATTTTCAATTAAAGCGACGACCGAAATCGGCCTTGGCCACTTGTAACCCGATCATTTTTTAATCATTTCAAAAAAATGCGCTCATTGTTTTTTAAATTTTCTACATGTGTATATTTTTAGTTTTTTTTTTTTTTGTAATTGATGTTGAAAAAAAAAAAACCGAAAATTCAAAATTGTAATCCTGAAGTTAGCAGATAATTTTTTGATTTTTTTCTCAAAATCACATGATTTGATTACGAGTGTGAATGTAGCAGACATCAGACAAATTTAAAATTTTAAATAAATAGTGTAAATAATAAAAAAAATGCATTTATTAATTTCAAAATTTTTTAAGCGCGAATTTTTCAAAATTTCATTTTATCAATTATTTACTGTATTTATTAATAATTTTAAATTTGCCTGATGTCTGCTACATTCACACTCGTATTAAATTTTGTGTTATGGTAAAAATGTCATTCAGTTCTCGATAAAATTCAAAAATTTCAAAAATCGGTTATTTAGGAAAAGGCGGCAATTTAAATTTTTAAATTATTTTATTTCCGGCAGGAGTTCAAAATTCAGTAAAAATGTCAGAAAAAAATTGATTTTCAATTCAATTTCATTTTGAAACTTCGAAATTTTGAAACAACAAGAAATTCACTTCCAGTTTGGCTGTCGAATGTCTTTTTTTAAATTAAAAGTTCAATGATAGCAAAAAAAACTATAAATCATCTAAATAAATACTATAATTATTTCTAACTGCCCACACATAATTATTATCAACTTAACATCATAAATTACAATAAAAAAAAATGTAATTCAAGTTACGTAACACTCATTATTTAACTTTTGTCACAAAGTATATAATTTACAACAATTTATATGATTTATTCTTTTTAAATTACTGAATATATACATATATATATATATATATATATGTTTTATTTTAAATATAACATCAACTAATGAAAACTTTGACGATAAACTTCTCGTTGATTTGTATTTAAATTATATATTTATTTATGCATATACATATAAAGATTGATTGAGTCAAATGGTGATACACAATAATGTGGGTTGACATTCGCACGAGTCAACTTGGCTCGATTAGCATACAGTATCTTTGTATAGTGTGTTAGTGAGTAGTTATGTGAGGCTATAATTAGATTGTCGCTCTTGACGGGCTACTAAGTGGGATACCCCGACGTATAACGAGTCTAGAGAGATAGACAGATAGATAGAATACCCTACAGTTCAAACTAGTATAATAAATATATACATATACACACGTGAGATATATTTATTGAAGTAAATACAAATGAAAGAGAGACGTTTGTTGAATACGTTAAGAGACTGTTTATTCATCGTAAAGTTTGTTGGATCGTATTTAACTTGATTTGCTTGCCAAATTTTTTTTTTACTCGCCTACGCTTTATGAATGTCAATTAAATACCGTGTATTTATTTTAAATTTATTACGTTGGAAAAATATATTAATAAATTATCGAATAAACAAACTCATGGTGGCCACGTTTCTGAAAAACCTGGAAATGTTAGGGAATTATAAATATACTGGGAAAATCAGGGAAAAGTCAGGGAATTTCATCACAAAGCTGGAAAAATTTTTCTTTATTTTCTTTTTTACTGAAAAAATCTGATACATTTTTTTTTGTCAAAACCCTGCGGGAAAACTCTCCAATTTCCTGCTGTTTTCGAGATCAGGGATCTGAGTCTATATCTGTAGAATTTCTATAGAATTTCTTGGACGGCGATCCTGATAAAATTAAGACGTCCAATGGATGTCTGAAAGTCAAGGAAAAATTTTTATTGGGCAGCAACAAGCCCTGAGTCCAGACTTTCTACAGAAAAAAAAAACCAAAATTAAGACGTCCGTTGGGGTTTGGAGGCCTTGGGGATATTCTGGAAAAATTCTGGCCCACAGAAGTGAAGGGAAAAATTTTTTTTTCTCAGCAACGAGCCCTGGGTCTAGATTTTCTATCCAATTTTTTAATATCACTACATATGGTCAGGGAATTTTTTAATTATTGACTGGAATACCTGGAAAATTCAGGGAATTTCAGTTTAAAAAATTTGTGGTCACCGTAAAAGGATTTATTTATAATGATAATAATAATAATATAAGAAATGTTATTTGATAATGGCAGTATTGATTGAAGTAGGTACCTTGTGTTTCGCAGAGAAATATGTCGACGGCCTCGGCGCCGTGGAGTAACTTTGTAACACTGCCGCCACCAGGAAGCAGAAGTCACGGTGCACCTCCGTCACATGCGGGTCTACCTTCCCATGGTCATCATCATCCTGGTCCAGGTGGAGCGACTCATCCGTCGCAAGTTACTTCCCAGCAGCAGCAGCATCAACAGCAACAACAGCAGCAAGAGCGACAGAGACGAGAGCGTGAAGAACACGACGCACGGGAACGCGAACGTGAACGCGATGTTCAGGCACGGGAACGAGAACGAGAGCATTTGGCGGCTGCCGAGCGGTTGCACAGACAAGCGGAGGCTCGCGAGCACCACAGAGCTGCTGCTTACTATGCTGCGACTGCTCCGTCTGCTGCTCAACAGGTAAATTAAATATATCTTTTATTTTTTATGAATTTATTTAATTAGAGAGATGGTAATTTATGGTGATGATTTTTTTTTTAGGTTTTAAGACCCTCGAGTGTTCCGAGCAAAGTCGAGTACCCGCCGCCTCCAGCGCATTCTCGTACGTCAAAGTCATCACTGTCAGTTGTTAATTTGCATGACAAACAACAAGTAGTGGGTCCACCACACAGTAGCCTTCCGAAAGCTGAACCAAATGTTAGTCTGTTCAGTTATTCAGGATACCCACCGCCACAAATGCCGTCTTATGTTCACGACATAAAAGTTAAAAATGATCTCCAATTAAAGCCACTGCCGGGTAAAAGTCTTGGCAGTCATGAACGTGATCATCACGGCCGGGAGTTGGTGCAAAATCAACCACCGCAATTATTATCAGACCACAAGAGTTCGGTTATTGTAAAAAATGACCAGGGCCGTGGTAATGATTTATCAAAAGTACCACCACCTCACTCGTCCAGTCCAAAGATGATGTCTTACATGGTGCAACCAGTAGCACCACCACCTCCACCGCCTCAAGTGCCGCCGCAACCGACACACAAAACTCCAGTGGCGTATGAGTACCGGAGTCCAACTCAGAGTCCTCATCATTTGCATCATCTGGAGAGCCTGCAGGCCAAAGGAATACCGAGTCATCATCGTTCAGCGTCTGGACACAATCAGTCGCCTCATGGGCATCCATCGTCACATTCGCACAATCGTCAGTCGCCCCACAGTCAACCCCATCCCCATCAAACGCCTCATCCGTCACCACCAGAGTCACGTTACCTCAACAGGCCTGAGCCCGGACTGCTCTATGCATCTTCGAAGCCGTCTTATTCGTATCCGCACCAACCCAACGCCTCACCGACGTCTCATTACACAGCGCCGCCGGGTTCTAAGCCAAAAGTAAGCAGTCCTGCGCCACCTCACATTTACGGCAATCCAGGTCCAGGTATTCTTACTGGCACACCCGTGTGCCGCGCATCTGAACCAGCAGTACCAGCGCCACTCCCATTGACGTCTAAAGCAACAGGCAGTTCGCCTTACCAGCAAGTGCCTCATCACCACGGTTCGGCACCTCCATCTCGAACTCTACCACCACCAGCACACACTCGTCCTCCATACGACTCACGTGGTCTCCCAGTGGGTTCTTCATTGCCCGTATCAAAATTACCACCACCTTTACACACGTCTCCTTCAACAGTCGGGTCAGCAGCACTATCGCGACCAACAGTGCCGCATCCGTCGTTCTTCGTGAGCCCTCATCAATCTGGTGGTCCACCAGGGACGTCACCAGTGGTGGTTGTGTCACCAGCTCCTGTTCTTCCGTCTGTCCAAACTCAGCCACTGGATCTCGGCGTTGAACGATCGGTCTCACCCAAGCGCAAAGCCTCCACACCGACTGATCATCTGGGTCAGTCTGTGTCATTGGAGATTAAAAAACGACGTACGGAAGAACCACCCACTCCTTTATCACTTCAGTGTGTTGGTCCGCCCGTACTGTCTAGGGTGAGTGAACCCAGTCCGTTGATTGCTTCGGCTGCGACATCAATCACTACCGTTGTCAATAATGCGCTGCTGGTACAGCCAACGACAATTAATCCAACCATTAATGCTACTACTATTAATAATAATCCTAATAATAATATTAATAATAATAATAATAATAATAGTAATAATAATAATACTAGTATTAATACTGAAAATGTTCAAACACATCAATTACAACAACAATCACAGTCACAGTCACAGCAGCAGCAGCTTCAACAAGAGCCAGCTGTTATTGTTTCTGTGAGCCCGGCACCGCGTACAGCCAGTGCTGATGGATCCGTCCGGCCTGCAAGTACTGGTAGTGTTAGTTCATTACATCAACAGCAAATAACAACAAGCTCAGCACCAAGTCCAGCTCCAACAGCTAGTCCAGCTCCAGCAGCATCGGCACCCAGTCCAGCACCACCAAGTGCACCTGGTACCCCAGCTAAGACACCGGTCAACAACACCGACAGTGAAAAATCAAACAGTCCGGCACCAAGACCACCCAGTAGGACAAATTACCCAGTGCACAAACTTAAAAAAGCCTGGTTGCAAAGGCACTCGGGTGAAGATGGTACTGAAGACACGACTGGTGTTGTTGGCAGTGGGTCATGTGTTACGTTACCGTTAAATAGTGCTCAAGCTCCTTCTCAACCGTTACACAAAGAACGTGAATCAACAACGAGTAATAGTAATAGTACATCTAATACGACTACTAGTCTACCGAGTGCTGTTAATTCAATTCATAATATTGGTAGTATGGCTGTTAATAGTATAAATAAAACAAAGGCTACTGGCAAAGCTGGTAGGAAACCAAAAGAAACATTAAATGGTCACACGAATGACGGGAAAAATCTTCAAGAGGATTCGTCTAGCAGCGATCCTGAGAGGAAGTCACCGCCTAAAAGAAAACCGCCCAAGGTATCTATTTATACAAATTGATATATTTTTTTTTGTCTGCTTGCTGGTTATTTATTTTTTTTTTTATAAAAAGAAATTGCGATTAATTCAATTTTATTGTAAATTATTTAAGCGGTAAATTTTTTAAAAACTTTCAATGACGGAAATTTTTTTATGTAGAGCGCGAACTTAAAAAATTTAAAACTTTTATTTTATGAATAATTTAGCTGAGTTGTGGGATTGGAGTTTTCGTATTTAAAAGTATAAATAATTTAAATGTAGTTATGAAGAAATTTTATTCATTGAATATAATTTATAGTTTTTTAAACAAAAGAATTTGAATTAGTGATTTTATTAAGAATAATTTAATATTTATAATAAAAAAAATAATAGCAATTTCTTATGATTTAATTTAAATAAATAACGTGAATTTTATTATTATTAATGTGTGTTTTAAAGTGATTGCATGGTAGATTGTGGTAATAAATAAATGAAAGTTGAAATTGAAGTTGAATAGATTAATAATCACGTATTCACTTCATTTTTTCCTTAATTGCTCATTATATAGTTAATATTATTTATTTATGCATGTCTATTAATATTTATTATTTATTATTTTATATAATTAATTGTCCTTGATAAATAATTTGAATTTTCCCGCTTTAAAATTCAAATTTTTTAATTATTTATTTATAAATAAAATTAGAGATAAAAGTACAGAAAATCTGATAAAATATAATAAATAAATTTGAATTTTCCCGCGTTAAATTTAACCGGAAGTAAATTATTTAATCAATTATTTAAAAAAAAAAAAATTTTAATAAATAATTAAAAATTTTAGTTGCCAAAATAATAAATTTGAATTTCCCGCTCTAAATTCAATCGGAAGCGGGTTATTTAAAAAAGTAAAAGTATAAATAATTTATTAAAAAAATTATAAAAACAAAAATGAAGTTAAGTTTAAATTAAAGATTTGAATTTTGCCGCGTTAAATTTAACCGGAAGTAGATTTTTTTATTAATTATCTAAAAAAAAAAAAAAAAAAAAAATAACAATTGAACTCAAACTACAGAAATATTTATTAATAAATAACTAAAAATATAAAAATTTAATTTCCTTACAAAAATTAAATTTAAATTTCCCGCTTTAGATTCAATCAATAGCGGGTTATTTAAAAAAGTAAAATAACAATCAATTAATTACATAAATTCATAAGTAATTACAATTAAACGTCAATAGAAATCCTAAAAGTATAAATGCATTTAAAAAAAGTAATAAAAAAAAAAATGATGTCAAGTTTGAATTAGAGATTTGAATTTTGCCGCGTCAAATTCGAATGAGAGCCGCCATTATCGAGTCTTACGCGTGCACGTACATTCTGGCGAGTGAACTCGAGTCGTTCGTACGTGTCGTGTTATTATCCAACAATAATTATCATATATCGTGATTAATAGTGATAATAATCATAATTAAAACATTAATCAGTCATCGGTATTCTCAGACAATGGAATTGGTAAAGTATATTTATCAAAATTTTATCTTTAAACAACGTATTAAATTTCGTCATCAGTCTAACCTAATTCTATTGTCCGATTGGCGTGTGCTCACTATCTGTTATCATTCATATAAATAAATATCATTATTATTTAATATAAAGTATAAGCAACTGAATGTTTATTAATTTAATGTAAATGTAAATAGTGTATTGATGTTTGTATATAGATATAGATTTTTAAGTAGCGTTTATGATAAATTATTTTTTACAAGAGCATGAACTTCCTGACTACTTAATAATATGTACCCTGTGGTAGGTAAAACGAAAGAAGGGAGCCCCGAGGAGACAACAGGCAGCTGTCGAGGAACAAAGACGTAAAAAAGACGACAAACAAGTAACAGGAAGTACCGGTAGTACAGCAACGGCTACTGCTGCTGGAAGTGATTCTAGCAACGAAAGCGAAGCTGGATCCGCTAGCGACACCAGCGAACAACTTACTTCCTCATCGTCTATTCAACCTACTCCTAAAAGAAATACAACTACACTCACCAATAGCAATACCAACTCCAATAATTCTACTGGAAATGGTTAGTAATTTTTTTTTTTAAATAATTTTATTAACTTTGTACTTTTTTAAAATGATACTGAAGTTACCCGATGTCTTATAGTTTTTGAATTTTTTCTAAAACGATAAATTATTAAAAAAAATATTTAAAAAATTGCACCTAAGGTAAGAGGCCTAGTACCCGATCAGGGAACTAGTACCCCATCACTCATGTATTTGTATATCTATATTTACTGGACTTTGCTAAATATAGATAAACAAACACATGAAGTGATCCGGCTCTAGGTCTTTTACCTGACAGCTTTTTAAATTTTTTACGTGCGCAAATTTTTTTTTTGTAATTTGTTTAAAAAAATCCGGTGATTGTTGTCTGTTAACTTCAGGATCATTTTTAAATTATTCGTTTTTAAAATAATTATGCAGCTCTACAGTTACTTTGGTCACAAAAAATTTTGTAGCATTAAGTACCCGATTGCTGGCCCTTATATAATTTACATACTTATCATTTATTTTGCTACTGATTAAAAGACTTGATGGTAATTCAGTTGTATAATAAATTTTTATTTTCAATATTTAAAATTTAAAGGGAAAGTTAGACCTCTAATTTTTAAATTAGAGTTAATTTTTTTTTTATTAATAATTATAAAGTCAACATCACAGTCGATAAAAAATAATTGTCAAGTGAACTAGGAACTGAGTAGACCCGAATGGAGTTACGATTACTAGTAATTTAAAAAAATCAATTTTAGTAACTGATAGTTTTTTTGTTGATTCTTTAAATCTAATGGCCTTTAGTGTCATGGGCAGTAAACAATATATGAACACGTGTAATAATTTACAGAAATTGTAGTAAAAATTTATAGCGTAAATTTTATCAATCGAATTGTTTGAGCAGAAGGAGAGAAGTCGGCGCACAGATAGTGGGGATAAGAACTTTATCGTTAAAAAAATTATAGTGAGAGAACTTTTTGGCCATTTTAACCCCTCCATACTTACAGCTTAGGAAACTATAGTACGTGCTGACTACTTCCCGTTAAATTTTCAGCCACGCGTTCTTTCTTTAGCTGCTCGCTGTGCTGATAATCAGTTCGTTCTACACGTGGCCATTAATTTTTATAATTTTTAACTTACATATTTTATTAATTCCAATTAATTAAATAAATTTATCTACGCTTAAAAAAAAAATTAAATTGCATATCGAGCGCAATTTATTTTTCCATACACCAGATTTACAAAAAATTTTGTGACCAAAGGTAAAGTCTAGAATTACATAATTATTATTTTTTATTCAGATATTTGTATCAGTATTCACTAAAAAAAAAAAAGAAAAAATTTTTATCTAAATTTAGCAGACCACGTTTTATATTTAACATTGACCGGAAGTTCATATCGTGTGTACTAGTAATGCACGCATTGAAATATTCAAAGATATATTTTACATAAAATCTACAACTATAATTTTAAATTTTCATATTTTTTTTTAGAAAAAAATTATTTACATTAAAATTTTTTTTTCAACCCGGCCATTTTGTTTCGAGAGCATCCATAGTAAAAGTATGCAAGCATAAATTATTAGCATAAATATGGACTATAGTGTAGACTATAAGTATGTAAAGATAAGACTATAGTTTTATTACTTCATACTTATATACTATAATATTTATGCGAAATAAAATTTTCCAAGTCTCTAATTTTTTCCAATAAAAATTTTTTGCAAAAAAAAATAATTGATAATTTTTTCTTTAAATAAAAAAAAATAAAATGGTATTTTTTTTGAAATATATGAGTACTGTTACAATTGTCTATTAAAAAATGAAAAAAAGTAATTAAAAAAAAAAAGGCACTCATCTAATAAGTAACTTTGTAAATAAAGTTTCTCTTTTAATCAGGAAACACCAACAGGGAGCCGCGAAAAAGAGGCAGACGACCAAAGAACTCGAAAGGAAACGACGCAGCAGGGGGCGAGGATCAGCCTCGTTCAAAAAAAGACCGTAAGGAAGACAGTTCGAGTGGGAATGGCGGCGCTGGTGGCGAAGGCGGCGGTAACGGCGGCAATGGCCAGGGAGGTAACGGAAAAAGTAATCCCTTTTGCAAACCACCTACATCCCAGTTAAAAAAAACCGGCGACAGCTGGCTCCAAGATCTCGCGTGCTGTGAAGTCGCACCAAAATTAGCCAAGTGCCGTGAATGCCGTTACCTCGCCAAAAGTCCACTTTCGAGAATTAAAAAACAAACGGTCTTCTGTCGTTTCTATGCATTTCGTCGGCTTCGATACACTAAAAATGGCCAATTAGCTATTGCCGGATTTAGCGACCCGCTTAAAGATGCATCTGAGGTTTGTATATATTTATATTTTATCATCCTCAAATATATAAATCAATCATCTCATCCATTGTATTCATCGCAGCGTATTTATTATTTTTGAAAATTTTTAAATTTTTTTATTTAAATTCAAATTACAGGAAGACGTACAATTGTGGTTGCCGGGTAACTTGGATCAACATTCAAGAGAAAAAGATGAAAAAACCGAGAAAAATGACAAGGACAAAGGCGCTGACAGATTAGATCTCGACAAGGAAATGGCCTATCGGTTGTTACGTCAAGTGGGCGATCAGTTCTGTGATCTTTTGCGTCAGGAAAAGGAAGCGCTTTCTGAGCATATTGCTGACGGTAAATTTATTTTATTTTTATTATTATATCACATTAAATTACAAATATTATTTATGTATAAATTATTTCATTTTATTTATTATTATTATAAGAAAAATTATTTAGTTCGCATGTTTTAACCGCTTTGTTTTGGCATATATGCATTGTTTCTCACAGCGGATAATGGACTTGTAGACAGCACAGTTGCGTGGAAACGAGTTGTCCAGGGTGTACGTGAAATGTGTGACGTATGCGAGACAACACTTTTCAATTATCACTGGGTCTGTGCCAAATGCGGGTTCGCTGTTTGCATCGACTGCTTCAAGGTAAATAAATCTCAAATTATTTATTGACAAAATTTATGATACTGAAGTCAGCTGACGTCTAATAATTTTTGAATTTTTTTAAAACTACAAATTATTAAAAAAAAAAATATTTTTAAAAAATGCACATACAGTTTTTTAAATTTTCTACATGTGCACATTTTTTTTTTTAATTGACTTGGAAAAAATCAAAAAATTGTTAATTGTCTTCTTACCTCAGGATCATGATACTGAAGTCAGATGACGTCTAATAATTTTTGGATTTTTTTAAAACGACAAATTATTAAAAAAAATATTTTTAAAAAATTGCACCTGTAGTTTTTTCAATTTTCTACATGTGCATTTTTTTAGTTTTTTTAATTGACTTAAAAAAAAATCCAAAAATTGTTAATTGTCTTCTTACCTCAAGATCATGATAATGAAGTCAGCTGACGTTTAATAATTTTTGGATTTTTTTAAAACGTCAAATTATAAAAAAAAAAAATATTTAAAAAATTGCACCTACAGTTTTTTAAATTTTCTACATGTGCATTTTTTTAGTTTTTTTTTTTTTTGTAATTTACTTGTAAAAATACAAATCCGCAAATTTCCAACTGTCTGTTAACTCCAGGATCATAAATTTATTAAAAAAAAAAAAAAAATAAACATGATGTAAACATATTTTGATTGATAAATCGTGATAATAATAATTATCGAGCTTTTTAACACTGAATAAAAAAAAAAGAAATTTTTTTATTCATAAATAAAAATTATGACTTTTAATTAACGATAAAATTTCTGCATTTTTACAGGGACGTAAAAATGGTACGGTAACAATCTGGGGTGAGAGTGGCAAAGACCGCGACGACTTTGGATGGTTACTTTGCACAAATCGACAAGTCCATGCGCCAGATCGCTTAATGTTGACCCAAATAATAGCCGGCGACAGTTTACCTCAGTTGGGACAACGTCTGCACGACGTAAGAGCGGAATGGGGAATTCCTCAGCACTGTGATTGTTCTCTAGTTTCCTCGACACCACCGAGCGATGTTCTGCGTAACTCAATAAAAGGTGACTCGGTAACAGTTTCAACCAACGGTAATATCAAGCAAGAAATAAAAGAAGAAAAATCCGGTGATACTGCTAACGGTTCATCCGACAGTAAAACAAACGGCGAAGAAAATTCACCATTGAATTGGCTAGCAGACGTCGCGTTACAGAATCAAGACAAAAATGACAGCGGTTCGAGTTCTGATTCCGACGAAGATCGCGACGGCAATTACTCGACGTTGCGCGAGTTATTGATTCGTCCATCTCACAAACCAAATGGCACAGGTTCAAGATCTAATTCTCCTACGAACGTCAATTCACCAGGACCTACAAGCAACAATATTGTAAAACAGGGTAAAAAATCAAAGATGGACGCACTCGACGAAGTGATATCGAGTGTAATTGAACATACGGCCAAAGAAGAACGCGAGGCTGGTGAGTCTGGTGAAAAAACCTGTGAATTGAAACATTTTGTACGCCGCTACAAGTGGACAGAACGTGGACGCGAGCCATTACCCATCAGAATAATGACTCTGACTGAAAGCAAAAGTCTTTATCCGGATGTACCGCACTCTTGGTTGTGTAACGGTAAATTACTGAGACTCAATGAGCCTCACAATGTCAACAATTATCGTATATTTCAAGACCAGTGGAAACGTGGCCAGCCGGTTATCGTATCAGATGTGTCCAAGTCACTCAACATGGACCTGTGGCATCCCGATTCATTTGCGCGTGACTTTGGTGATGAGAAAAATGATTTGATAAATTGTATGACCGGTCATACGGTACCGCACCAGCCGATGCGCAAATTTTGGGAGGGTTTCGAACACTTTGGCAAACGCCTCAAAGACGATAAAGGCAACCCGATGTTACTGAAGCTGAAAGACTGGCCACCGGGTGAAGATTTCGCTGAATTGTTGCCCTCGCGTTACGCAGATCTTATGAAAGTATTACCTCTGTCTGAGTACACGCATCGTAACGGACGTTTGAATTTAGCCAGTAGACTACCAGACTGTTTTGTCCGACCGGACTTGGGTCCGAAAATGTACAACGCCTATGGCTCGGCGCTGTACTCGAATAAAGGAACGACGAATTTGCATTTGGATATATCTGATGCGGTGAATGTTATGGTCTATGTTGGGATACCTCAAGATGGAGATAGCGAGGAACATATTAAGGAAGCACTGAGAGCTGTTGATGAAGCAGGCTGTGATATTTTGACACGGAGACGTGTGCGCGAACGTGGTGAAGCACCGGGTGCTTTGTGGCACATCTACGCCGCACGTGATGCCGACAAAATTCGGGATTTGCTGAATGCTGTTGCATTGGAACGCGGCGCACGATTGGAACCACACCATGATCCTATTCATGATCAGAGCTGCTATCTTGATGGTCATCTACGCGAACGATTGTACCGTGAATACGGCGTTGAAGGGTAAGTTTTTATTTTATTAGATGAGTTAAAGAAAAAAAAGTTTACGTGTCCAAATTGATATTAAAAATTTTTACTTTGATTTTTACAAAAATTTTATTTTTAAATTCGCTCAGAATTTTTTGGTAAAATATTAAATTTTATGCAATGGAATAAAAATTCGCCAGCTAAATTTTTGATATCGAGTTGATTTTTATAAAAAAATTTAATTTTATTCCCAAGTAATTTTCGAGACATGAAAGCCCAGATTTTTTTTTTGTATAAAATGAAAGTTTATTAATAAAATATATTTTGTTGACTTTGTTTAGATACGCAATAGTTCAGTGTCTAGGTGACGCAGTATTTGTACCAGCAGGTGCACCACATCAAGTCCGTAATCTCCACAATTGTATTAAAGTAGCCGAAGATTTTGTGTCACCAGAAAACGTATCCCACTGTTTCCACTTGACTCAAGAGTTCCGCGCCCTGTCGGACACTCACACCAACCACGAGGACAAACTGCAAATAAAAAACATTATTTACCACGCGGTAAAAGACTCGCTGACTGTATTGGCCAATGCCAAGGAGGAGGCATTGCAGGCCACCAAGGCCAAGTCATCCGAGGTCAAGGTCAAAGACGAACCCAAGCGTGAAACTTGATGATCTTAAGCACCTGTACGATGATGATCGTCAATTGAATTTAAATATTTAAACCAATAATTTAAATCTCGCTTGCCGCGAGCTACCGATCGGTCCCTCTCGGGTGCTGGTTCATTTCTCATAAATAAAATGAACTCCAATTAAAAACGAGAGGCAAGTTGACATGACGTTAATACTGATGATGATGGTGATGATGGAAACGATGATTTGTATAAAAAAACAGCGTAAAGACGTGAAGAAAATAGGAGAGACTTAAACGGAGTATGCTCCAGTTCGTTGTGATATTTGATTAGTATGAGTTTTTTTTTTAATTAATTAATTAATTATTATTTTTTGTTCTCTTGTTTATTTTTAATTATTGTCAATGGCTAAGCCATGTTCAAGTTGTCGTGTACTATTCTTATCTTAATTTAAATGTTAATTACTTTAATTATAATTGATAACAACGATAATAATGTAATATTTTTTTTTTAATTTAATTTAATTTTCATTTTTTAAACTTGTTGACTACGGACATGAAATCCGTGAGATTATTTTTTTTTTTTCGCAATAAGATTTACTGTGGATACAAGCAAGAGTCGTCTCCCCTTGACTTCGCGTCCCACTGATTGTGATACCAATATTGGAATCATAAATATATATTATATATATATTTAATAGTGAAAATATAAAATAAAAAACAAAATGAATAATAATTATTTGTAATTAATTATATCGTGCCTGTATCCAATACATACTTGTCTATATTATATTATATATAAAATGTAGATAATCGATAATTGATAATAAATAATAATTAACAATTATTATTATTATTATTATTATTATTATAAATAAGTAAGTAAATATTAATAAGGATAATTACGTATTGTAATAATAAATTCCTATTGGCAATTCGCCAAAAAAATTTAAATACGGGAGTTTATTTATTATTTTATTTTATTTCATTAAATATTTTGTCAGTGCAATTATTTTTATTTAACGCTAAATCGAGTACTTGCCTTGGGTAATTATACGGACTAAAAATATATAAATATATATATATGATATTATTATTATTTTGCGGTTTAACGCAACTACTAAGACTTTAATCACTGCCTCATAGAAAATCACATTTTAAAATTTAAATTTTCAAATTTAAAAATCGCGCGCTAAAAAAAATTTATAAAATAAATTATTTTTAGTTTTATTATTTAATTACTAAGTACAGTACCGTCCGTTAATGAATACTGGACTTAAAAAAACTCATTAGTAGTTATAATTAATTAATTAATTATAAAAATTGAAATTTAAAAAAGACAGAGGCTGACGTTTAAAAAAAAAAATTTGAATTTTTTTTCCAAGTGCCAACGGTCAAGACGCAGGTGCGAAAATTTAAAATTATTTATTTATATTTTTTAAAATCTCGGGGCTCAATATTTCATTAGACTTAATAATAATAATAATAATTCTAATAATAATAAAAATACTGATGTACAATTATGCGTATAATTAACGATCATATATTTATTTAAAATATATATTAAATAATTTTTCGCACTTTTAAATGTCAAAGATTTAAAAAACGGATTAATTTTATTTGATCTCAATATTTGTCTAGTAACAACGAGTTTATAAATTATTTAACGTATGTAAAGTTCTCTAGTGTTAAATAATTTTAAAACGGCCGGTGTAAAAAATAAATATAAATATATACATATATGTCTGTGTATTATTGCAACAAGTGAATAATAATAATAATTCATTATGTTACTTGTAAATAAATTAAAAAAAAAGGTATAAATATATAAATATGACAAAAATTAGTTTTTAAGTTTGAAAAAAAAATAACGGCACGAAAATTACACCAGATTAGTAATAAATATATATAAATATATATAAATAATTAATTAATAAAATATTAATTAGAAAAAAAATATTTAAATGTTGCTGACAATGCCGAAAAAATTAATTAATTAATTAATTAATTAGGTGAAAATAAAAGTGTTTTAGTGTAAATGCGCGCGTTATATATATAGTAATAAATTTGTACATGTAATTATTATTAATTATTATAATTATTAATATTATTATTATGTATGACAATTGTGATGTATGAGTGTAGAGAAGTAAAAAGGATTTAAAAAAAAAGTGCGTGGGTGTACAAAAAAAAGCGGGTGTTTAAGTATGAATGCTAATTACTATATTGGTGTAATTAATTGAAGGCTGGAGTAGTGGCGATTTGGAATATTGAATAAATGATAAGATTTAAATAAAAATAAAAAAGTACAGAATTGGGATGAAAAGAGGTACTGAGAATTTTAAAATAAAATAACGATTTATTATTATTATTAAATAATATTGTGGATCCATAGCCCAGTGTCCTGAACCACCGGCCACTCCTCCCAGTCAAGGCGATTGTAAAACCGCTGGCCGGTGGGTATGAGTATAATTTTTTGTACTGTGTAAATGTAAGAACATAAAATGTTTGAATAAGAAAAATGTTTATATTATTAATTGTCTTATTTATTTATCATATATGTTATTATTAATTACACGAGTTGTTTTTTTTTAAATTGAATCAAAACCCATCCGATGGCAACAGAAAAAATATGAAATTTTTATACCCGGGATTAATTTTTTTAAATTTTTATTAGTGAATTAAAATTAATAAATCGTCTGACGTCATTCTTTAATAAATTCAAATTTAAATTTATTGGCGCGAAATTCAAAATTCAAAATTTAAAAACTACAGTCAATATTACCCAAGTAGCACAGAGTCAACTTTAAGATGTCTTTTAAAAGGATAAGACAAATTTTTTTTTGTCTGCGTCACTTTTTTTGGTATAAATACGGACATGAAAATTTTGGTTCCGGAGACAGAGAAAATTTGTGTTGTTTTTCCTGTCTTATGTCAATTAAGAAGTAATTTAGATGACTTATTTTACCACTATTTGTAATTTATTTTTTATCGTCACTTGTGTCAAGTCTTTTAACCAGATATTTTTCGGTGAAAAATTTCTGATCGTTTTTTCAACATATTGATGTCTTCTCGATATGTCAAAAAGTTGCCAAAAAATTGATATCTTAGCCACACATTACTATATATATAATATAATACTAGATAATATTTTCCTTTAAGTTATCTTCAGAATACGGCAGTAGCTTGAATGTAACTTGACAGAAAAACTTGCCGTCAATTTTAAGTGAAACTTTCAATCAACTTCGCGTCATTGTCTGAGAGTAATACTTGTAGTCAAATTTAATTCAACAACAGACAATTTACTGTCAACTTAAAGGTCACCTGCTTCCTCTCCAACACTTTCAGGGTATAGATGTCACACAGGCAAATCTGCCCCTTGGGTACGCAAATTTAATTCTAACTCTGGTAAATAAAATTTAAATTCAAATTTTAAATTTCCGCGGGAAAATTCAAATACGCGAACGAAGAATACTAAGCAGATAAATCGATAAAGTAGAAAATAAAGTAACGAGTGGCGCTGAATACTTAATCTATATTATCCTACATATATTAATATCATGTTTTGACAGTAACTAATATATCAGCATCAGTATTTAATCCACAGAGTGCACCTTAAGTTAATCACGCCGGCCGCCATATTGAGTTAATGTTGACTCCTGTCCATCCAGTTTACTCTCTATCTTTACCTCAACTTCTCTACCCAGATAATTTCTATCTACACTCAACACTCTACAGTTACACTCAATAAATTTTTTTCGAGGTGTAGGTGTTTACGCGGTACGCTTACGGTAAGACCCGTGCCTTGGATTATTAAAATAAAATAAAATTTAAAAAACTAAAAGTAATAATAAAATAAAATAGCGCATCGACTAGCACAGTAGTATCGATAGTGTCACTACAGTTTACAAACACCATAAATTCTTAACTTTTTTTTTCAATAATAATTATTATAATTATTATTACTTTTACCATTACCATTATTACTATAATTATAATAATATAAATAAAACAGTAACTTAAAAAAAAAAAAATTTCGTGTGCTAGCAATGAGTGGTAGCGACGATAAAGAGACCCAGTGTGAGGAAAGGACAACTGAGTCAAGCAACGAGATCATGGGTGACGTCCTTGCTAAAGAAGCTGAAGATTCTGTTGACGTTGATGCCGAAATTCAAACAAAAGATGAATCTCAAGCACTAGTTAGAGTCAGCGGTCAAGTTGGAGACAAAGTTGATGATGAAAATCAAGACAGAGTTGAAGTTGAAACTGAACTGGACTCACCTGACCAGGACAATGACAATTATCCTGGAGAAACAACAGACTCGGAGGAGGAATCGCGTTTCAGAAATATTTCGCCATGTGAAGCTGATGCTGCTCCGGAAATTCCTGTCGTTCAATTAATTCCCGAGTCAACGTCTACGGTATGTTTATTTTTTTTTTTTTATTTATTCCTTTATTTTGAATTTGGAATTTCCCTTTTTTTTAATGTCTATTTATATATATGTATATATTTATATATACAGTCGCATTGTGATGCGATTAATGTTATCCTTGTAAAGGTGACTTTCACCCTGATACAAATACACATAATGTATATGTATATATAGATATTTACCTACACCTATATTTGTTTTTATATGTGTGTATATATTTTTACAGGATACCCAGACAACCCAAACTACCAATGACATCTGGAATTTATCTGGATCTCATGATAATGATGATGATAATGAGGAATTGTCATCGTATTTTGGTCAAACTCAGACAAATAAACATGAAAAAGTCTGCACTTGCGATACTTGTGTTGTACAAAGGTTAGATTTTTTTTTTTTAATTTTATTTATTTAAAATTATGTCCAGATTAATTTAATAAAATTATTAATTCTTAGGGAGGACAGTAAATTGAAATTTATAATTTAATTTTTATTATAAATTTGACGTATCGTCCCTTTATTGGGACTTTGTCAGCAACTAAATCATGTAAGTCCCAATAAAGGGACGAAACGTCAAATTTATGGTAAAAATTGAAATTTACAATTTAATTTTTACCATAAGTTGGATATTTTGTCCCTTTATTGGGACTTCGTCAGTAACTAAAACTTGTGTCCCAATAAAGGGACGAAACGTCAAATTTATGGTAAAAATTAAAATTCATAATTTAATTTTTACCATAAGTTGGACATTTTGCCCCTTTATTGGGACTGTCAGCAACTGAAATATGTGTCCCGTTAAAGGGACGAAATGTCCAATTTATTGGGACCGTCAGCAACTAAAACTTGTGTCCCGTTAAAGGGACAAAATATCCAATTTATGGTAAAAATTGAATTATAAATTTTAATTTTTACCATAAATTTGACGTTTCGTCCCTCTATTGGGACTTACATGATTTAGTTGCTGTCAAAGTCCCACTAAAGGGACGAAACGTCTAATTTATGGTAAAAATTAAATTATAAATTTTAATTTACTGTCCACCTTGCGAATTTTTTATTTTTTATTATATTCATTTTTTATTAATGATAATAATAATAATAATAAATAATTAAATAGGAATTTTATACGTGATAAAGTAACAAAAGTATGGAACTGGCAGAGCCAAGGATTGAAAATACGTGAATATATACGTGCTGTGTTTAATGCGGCGATTGAATCTCCTTGTGTGCCTAATATTCGTAAATATGAATGTGATCCTGATCATTATGCTCAACTTCAGGAGATTGTTAATGAGTATGTTTATTTTATATTATATTTTTAAATTACTGATTACAATTACTGACAGTTTATATTGTAATGACTCAGTAAACTCGGATATCAATATTATCATTTAAATATCAATCGCAATGATAATAAGCGGGTATTATTTTTGTTTGTAAATTTTAAGCACACGATTTTTTTCAAGTTCAATGTCATTTGATAATTAAATTATAAACATTTTTAATTATCAGGGACCGAGGATAATTATAAATTAGTGATTATTTAGTGTCAAGCTTTTTATTTGAGCTAAAAATTTTTTTTTTACTACTATAGATTTTTTTTAGTCTGATAAATTTGGAAAAAATTACTGGAATTGAAAAAAAATTTCAGGCTGTCCATTTTTCCCCATTTTATTTGGTGTCAAGCTTTTGATTCATGCTAAAAAATTTTTTTTTATTATAAATTTTTTTCAATCTGATAAATTTGGAAAAAAATTTTGAAAGAAATCAAGCTGACCATTATTCCCCATTTTTAAAAAATTGTAGTTTCATTTTTGTAAAATTCAAAAATGCAGACTACAATTTATCTTAAAAAAAAATTCTGAGTAATTTTTAAAAACTGATCAGTAATTAGTAATTAGTAATTAGTAATTAGTTTTTATATAAGAAAATATTCCAATGATAATAATGATTGTGGTACAACATTTGAATGAACAATAAATTTTTTTCAGTCTTGTAAAAAATCATCCACACAAATTTTTCTTGATGCTGGTGATCCAAGCGCAAGAATTTGTCGTTGAATTAAAAATTCGTATTATGCGTCCACTTCAAGATAATAATTTAGCGCGAATTGCTGAAATATTTCTTACAAGTGAGTTAAATTATTTTTTTTTTATTTTATCTGCACTGAAGTTACGAGTCGAGTCGCATTAGATTTACTATGAAAAAAAATTCCGATGCCGATTGGCGCCAGATATTTAAATTGTAACTTTCAATGCAGGTAAAAAAAAATTTTGTGGCGGAATAAAACAAGATTCCAGACTTGTGATGACAGTCAACTCCATCATTGTCTGAAATCGTCTCGTTTAATTTCTTGCCACTCAATAAATTATATTTAAACAAAATAAATAATAAAGATGCCAAAACAAATATTAATAATTAATTTTTTTATTTATCAGGACTTTTAAATGGCTACGACATTTTAATAGCAACGGCAGCTCAAGTTACCGATTTAATAAAACCTCTCGAAGATAATCATCTGTCAAAATTCAACATAACGTGGGAATTTTTCAACAAAAAACTCTACCAGAACTACATTTATTTTTACGAACCAACAATTCGAAACATTCTGCCATCGCTAGTCCGGCAGTTGCGTAAACCGCGCAAAGGAAAAGGCTACAAAGTTCTGCTAGAGCGGTATCTAGGCTTCGTGGACGAGATGATGAGAATCGCAGACTTGTGGCTCGAGAAAGAATTGCTCATCGACAAGTACAACGCGCTGCAAACACGTCGTATTATTGACAAACGCAAAGCCAGCACACCCTGGACACTTTACACTATCGAAGAAGCGACAAAAGTGGAGAGCGAACGTACCCTAGACGTCCCAGGCCTGGGTTTGAATCAAACTCCATTCGACTCGTACTTTATAAAATTACTTGAGCGTCTCGAGTCACCACCAGACACCGAACTGGTCCGCAAGATGCTCGACGCCTGGAGTAAACAAGCCTATCAAACACTAGCTCTAAGTTCTCTAGGAATTTACTGGCACAAAGAGCGCGAGATAGCAGGCGACGGAGTGACACCCGACGATCCCGGTTATTACTTTGGTTATCAAGCGGCTGCATGGCTGGTGTTGAGTCGGGCGACTGACACGACTCTAGAAGTCGATACCAAGTGTACAATCTGCGGTGATTTAGCCTGGGTGTCACATTTAGTCGTAGGCGGTCGTACCAAAACCGGCCAGTGCGCTCATCCGACGTTAAAATCAAACGGCGATATAACGACAGTATCATTATCAGTATCAGCACCTTCTTCACCCTCACTTACTTCCGCTGGTGACAGTAGTATGACAAATAATAGTACAGATAATAAAAAACGTAAAGGATGTTTGTGTACATATAGACATCTAGGTGAATGGCAAGGCTCGACCTTTCGCGGTTTATTATTATTTCCACCGTGTCTGTGTATGCTGAATATGCGTCAATTACCAGAGTCTGCTTGTCCTTGTGTCCGTGAAGAACCTTCACGTTTGTCGGGTCGTAATAACAAGACAAGTGATCAGCAAACTGGTACCCAGATGATAGACAATGGAGATGCTGTTAAAATGAATAACGGCAAGCCATTGGTACCACAAACAAGGCATTCTACGACACAAACACCCAATGGTATGCATTCTCACAGTCATGGTCACACTCATAATGGACATAATGGACATAATTCACATCAACATCAGCATCAGCATCCACATCCTAAATGTACAGGACACGGATCTGAGATAAAAGGAATGAAACATAATCATCCGCACTGCCATAAGTTGCCGATTGAACAAATACGCAGGGTGTCGTGTAACAGCTTACATACTGGTGGTGCTGATGGCAACTGCTCGGACAGTGGAAGTATTGAAGACTCATGTTCAACTGGTGGGTCATCATCACCACGCGATGCTGGCCGTCATTGCGATTGTTGTTACTGCGAAGTATTTGGTCATGGAGTACCGAGCGTTGCGCCAGTTAGTCGTAATTACAATGAAACACGTGAAAGATTACGACAATTGTTGACTAAGAAAAAAGCTAAAAAATGTAACAAAGTTACCTCGGGAAGTGGGTCAACAGCTGCTACATCATCCTCTTGTAGTCCACCAGTCAGTCCAGTAGAGTCACCATCAGACAATTCTGCCACGCGTGGAAGATCTGACACGCCATCGACAACCTCTGAGTTACGTGACGACCGTGATTTGGACACGCTCATTAAATTTATTGAAGGCAATCAAAGAGATTTTGATGCGGGAAAAAAGGATACTAAGAAAAGTGAGAAGAAGGCCAGACAAAAATTAAAAAAAGCTGAGGAAGCTCTCAAGTTGCAGAAAGAAGAATTAGATCGAAAGAAAATCGTCGAGTTACAGAAGAAAACACCCGGTGTGACGATAACTGTCGTCGATCCACAGAAACCGCTGCAGAAATTGTTGATGAATAGAAATTTACCAGAAGTTTCTATTTTGCCGGCTGTGCCGAAGAAGAAAATAGTACAGAGCAAAATTAAGGAGAAGGTCAAAGAGACAGTTGTGACTACGGGTAAAAGTAAAAAGAAAAAGAAACAAAAAATTGTCGAACCAGAGCCTGAACCTGAGCCAGAACCAGAACCTGAGCCCGAACCTGAGCCGGTGCCGCTGACTAAAAAAGAACGCAAGAAGTTGAAGAAAGAAATGAAGAAGATGGAGCTGCAGAAAAATAATAAAACGAATCCGTCTGATGTTAATAGTAGTGACGGCAAGGCTTCAAAAGACCAACCGCAGATTGTTACGATAAAAAGAGTCATGGAGGCAAATAATGCGGAGCCAACTGTCACGATAACTCTCAAAGGACAAACTCCCGCTGAAGACAAAGTTTTGTTTACGTTAGTCAATGGCCAGACTAAAGAACCTTCCAAAGAAACTGGCGGGAAAAAAAAGAAGAAGAAGAAGGGCCAAGATCTTCAAGCTCAAGCTCAAGCTCAAGCTCCTGTCCAGGTTCAACCGGTTTCTAATCAGCCGAAGAGTAACAAAGACAAGGAGAGCAATAAGGGCAAAGTCAAGAAGGATGACAAGAAGAAACAGGGACAGGGACAGGGACAAGTACCAGTCCAAGGACAAGGGCAAGGGAAAGGTCAAGGGCAAATGCAAAATAATAAGGTAGCGGTCGAAAGTCAGTCGCAGGTTGCCAGTGAAACAAAAACAAAGAAGAAGGACAAGAAAAATGCTGAAAATAAACAGCCGCAACAAAATGCAGTACAACAAAACAACAGCACAAAGAAAAATCAAAGTGATGGCAACAATAAAGGAAAAAAACAGAAGACTGTTACTCAGCCACTTACTGAAATAAAAGTACAGAGTAATGTTAATAATAATAGTAATAGTAATGTTAAAGTAAGTGATGGTGGAAAGAAGCAGCAGCAGCAGCAGCAATTACACCAACAGCAACAGCAATTGCAATCACAATTACAACAGTCGCAGAAAAAGAAAAAAGACAATCAGAAGAACCAGAAACAAACCAAGCAAACGCAACAAATGCAACAAAAGGTGCCTACGGGTAGTAATAGTAATGTTAATATTAATAATAGTAATAGTAATATTAATAGTAGTAATAGTAACAGTGGGGGTTCAATGCACAGTCAATTGAAAGATTCCAGAATAAACATTGAGAATCTAAAATTACCCCCTGGTATTACGATAACAAAAGTTGACGTACCGGTCAAGCCGTTGCCGATAAAATCGACTCCTCTGGCAAAAGCTACAAGCAATACGTCGAAACAGGCGACGATAATCGCCGCCCCGATGACTGCCGCTGGAATTCAGGGCTATGGTGGTCCACAGGCTGGCGCCAATGTTATTGTTGTTGACACGGGGAAACTCAAGCAGGATCTGAACCCAAATGACAAAGGTGATTATTATCAATTTTGCTGTCTCATATTAATTTAAATTAACTAATTACAGTTTCATTGGATACAAATTTATTCTTATTAACATCCTGTGTTAGTTTCCTTTAAGGGGGATAGCCGCTGTGAAATTTCAAAAAAAAAATTTTTTTTTTTTTTATTAAATCAAAGTGTATATGTTCAAAAATATGCATCTAAAGTTTTATATGAAAATTCCGAATGTTTTTCAAGTTATAGTAATTTTTGTGACAGCGTGTCAACTGACCGCTGCATCGACTAAAAACTTTAAACGCATTTTTCTCGAAACTACTTTTTTTGAACTGGTGGCATCTGTAATTTGCATAAATATCAACCGATTCGCAACTTTTTTTTTTGCCGTATTCGTCTATTCAGTAGCTAAAGTTGCACATAGGGGATTTTGAAAATTTTGATTTTTAAGATTTTTTAGGGCTGTTTGAATCCAAAAAAATGAGAAAAAATAACGAAAAAATTTTTAATATGTCGCCATTTTTTTTCAAATTCAAATTTTCAAAATCCCCTATGTGCAACGATAACCACATGCATACAGATTACAACGCCGTTTGGTTTTTTTGTTTCTGATAATCCGTTTTTGAGTTAGAGATGACACCGTGGTGGGGGAAATTTTTTTGTTGCTCCACAAAAATGCTTATAACTTTGTAACAACATGATATTTTTTAATGAAAATTTAGGAGAATTATCTTCAATGTATACTTTATAAAACAAAAAAAACCCGATCCCCAAATTCCTTTATTATTCCAGTCAAAAAAATTCCCGAAAATCACCTATTTTTTCGATCCTCACAGTGGCTATCCCCCTTAAGAAAATTTTTAATTATTTTACTAGTCAGTTGTATTGGTAATAATTTTTGTGTCTGAGGAAAGTCTTAATTATTTGTTAACAATTCTTGATAATTGAGTACTTGATACTTGATAAAGTCGGGAAACTGACGAAACGTTGTACGAAAATTAACAACAAACATTAAATGATAATAATAAATTTATATTTTATTTATTTGTTAATTAAGGAGATGATTTATTAAATAGAAATGAACTTTTAAATTCTAGGATCTTCTAAAGAGCCAAGCAAATCGAGCAAAAAGAAAAAGAAGAAGAATGCCGCAGCTGCTGCTGCTAAAAATTCATCTCAGAACAACAATTCACGTGGACAATCAACTGACGAATCGGGACGGTATCAAAACGAAGATTTAGCGCGTATTGTTCACAATCCTGGATCAAATATGGTGACGATCCGCAACCCGGCGTTCGGATCAATACCAAAAGTCGAACCGGTCCAGCAGCAGGCGGCGATTATAAAACTATCTGACAATGGGATGGTGACAATACGGAGTCCGGCTTTGCAGCATGCGTTGAACAACGGCCTGACACCTCCACCTAAACCAGATTTTATAGTGAAAGGTGAATTTCTTAATGACAGCAGTAAACCTTCGGGACAAAAAAGTGCAAATATATCTTCGAGTTTGGCTGACTTACGCAGTCGTCTCACCCCCGACTGCACCGGCATCACCGGTCTTGCCAACATACAAATAAGCAAAGTGACCAGCGGCCAGCAGGTGATACCTGAGAACGGTATTAATTTGAAAGGAACCAGTGTCACTTTGACAAAAGTCAAAAATCCAGATGTTAAGTGCGACTTTGTTGGTGTCTCGTCTACTGTTGCCAATATAACGATTCCTCCGACAAATGCCGCTGGTGGTTTAGCTCACGAGCTGTCCAATGGTCCCGACTTAAATCAACATCAGCATCAGCTTCAACATCAGCACCAGCACCAGCATCAACATCAACCCCCGCCGCAACCGCAGGCCTCGTTAGCCAAAGGAAAAAAAAAGAAAAAAAAAGGAACTGGTGCTAGATCATGTGGCGATGACTGGAATCTCGTTGGTGAGGATAAATGAAATATAAAATTGATTATTGATTTACTTTTTTTTTATTATTTTACTTGCGACTTTTATTGAAATACAGCAGAGAATTTTATGGTGAAAATTATCAGTATTTTAGCTGTTTGTTTATAAACTGAAGTTAACCGGCGTCTGATAAATTTTGAATTTTTAAAAAACGATTAATTATAAAAAAAATATTCTAAATTTAATTGCACCTCTAGATTTTTTAATTTTCTCCATGCGGATTTTTTAGTTTTTTTTTTGTAATTTATCTGTGGAAAAAAAATCCGAAAATTTTCTGTCTGTTAACTTCCGGGTTATATTTTAAAAGATAATTTTTATCATACCTCAAATTTATGATTAAAGTATAAAGTTTTAATTGAACTTAGAAATTCAAATTCTGTAACTTTGTACTGCACACCATGGTAATTTTATAAAAAATCTAGTTCGAGTTTGTTCGTAAATATTCGGCTCTTTTCGTTCATTCCAGAACTAATAGGTTACAAGTTAACCAATCAAGTGACGTTTCAAAGTTGGCCCTACGAACCCAACTTTTAAAAACTCATTTTTCTATTAATTCACTAATCGATTGTTATCACAGTAACTTTTACAGCTCCCGAGAAAGCTAAATTTGAATAGTTTTAATTACAAATTTATTTTATACATAAAAATAAAATTCAAAAAATTTCTTAAGCACGAGTCTCCATGCAGGAAAACTTCTGTCATACTTTTAAATAAAATATTTTTTTTATTTATGAGAGTGAATGCAGCAGACATGAAAATTCAAAATTTAAAATAAATAAATTAAAATTATGAAATTTAAAAAAATGCGCATACGGATTTTCATTTATCTGAATACGCATTTTTCAATTTATTACTCTTACATTTTATTAATTGAGGGCCAGTTTTTCAAACTGAGTTTATTTTTATCCGGGTTTTAATTAATATTGCCAGTATATCTACATATATGTAATATACCAGCAATGATAATTAAACCCGGGTTAAAAATAAACCTGGTTTGAAAAACTGGCCCTGATTTTAAAATTTCAAATCGTCAGACACATTCACACTCATTTTTTATTGCACACCTCGAACGCGAAGCTCTACTGTCACAAAATTTTTTTATTTTCACAAATACTCCGCAATATTTAAAATTACTAGATAAATTTTACTGTGCAACTGACAAAAATTTGAAAAATATTTTAAGTTAAAATTACTATGCACACCATGGTACAAAAAATTCTACATTACCGGTAATTTTCACCACAATTCCATTCTGTCTGCGTAGTAATTTTTCAATAAATTTTTGACGTAAAAAAAATACCGACTAATTCTCTGAGTGTAAGAACAAAATACCGCGTACGATTATTATTATTATTGTCATTATTATTATTATTATTATTATTATTATTATTATTATTATTATTACTATTATTGTTACTATTATAATTATAATAATTATGAAACCGATGTTGTAAATTGTTAATTAATTATAAAAGTACAAACTAGCATATAAAGACAGAGCATTGTGATAAAAAAAATAGTAATTAACAATACAACAGTGAAAATTTTAAGTACTTAATAAAAATATAAATAATAATTTTTTCTACACAAAACTAAATCTTTTTTTTTTTAACCACCACTGAACAGTATAAATAATAATTGTTATTGTTGACATGAGAATGAAGTGAGTCGTGTATATTGAGAAAAAATATTTTACAGAGAGCGTATTCACGCCGAAAGATATAGACGAGGATGGAGAAATGGACGACGCAGAGCGTGAACTGGAGGCATTCAAACGTTTCTGTCTGCAATCGGTACCACCACCACGTAAGGAGAAGGTTAATCTTAATATTAAAGATATTGTTCTTAAGAAAAAATCTTCTTCTTCTTCATCATCATCGTCCTCATCGTCATCATCCTCATCGTCATCGTCATCGACCTCTTCAGCAGCCGCAGCGGCTATTATTGCCGCTAATTAATTACTTATTTTTCACTCATTCATTCATTTATTAATAACTTTTTTTTTTTTTTTAATTCTATGGGTTGAGTTTTAACGGAACAACAAACTGCCATATCAGAACTAACAGGAAATATTTGAATTTAAATTTAAAAATAAAAATCAAAATTTTTTACAGCAGAAAAAAATTTTCTTACGACGAAAAAAATTTTTTTTTCCTACGAGATAATTTTTTCTGTGTACAATTAAGTAATTAATGACTTGTTAATTAATTAAGTGGTCAATAGTAAGTCGATTAAATATAAAATTTGATACGTATGGAGACTGAAAAAGTTTTAATGAGACTTTGGACGTGTCAATTTTTATTTAATTAAATATGACACGAGATAAATTAAGACGAGCTGCAAAAGCTCACACGTCCGTACGCCGAAACGATTTAATAAATAATCGAGATCAAGATAATAGAGATCTCAATTTTTGTTGATAAATAAATAAATATATAAATTGAATAATTAAACAGCATTTTGTACTACGAGCTTTAGAATTAATTATTATTATATAAATAATTGTATATGTATTGTATTGTATGTATAGTTAATTGAAAAGTAATTAATTAATAATTAAGAAAGGGTATAATTGTTTTATCAAATAATTATTATGATAAATAAATAATAAAAATGTCTTTTTTGATAAACAATTACCACGAAATGTATTTTGTAATTCGTCTCGGTGATTTAGTGTCGTAAGAGTAAGTTTTTTTTCTGTAATTTTTACACGGAAACTTTTTTACGCAACTAAATCACTGTATAGTATAATTTAAAAAAATAATTATAATGTTTAAGTGATAAGAAAAAATTTATTAATTATTTTTCCTTTTTTTTTAATCAAATAAAAATTATTATAAAATATTACCGATTGATTAATTAATTATTTTAATTTGTATTGGATACATAATTCATCTCGCGATGAGAAGGTCGTTTAAATGAAATTACAGTTGTGTAGATCGTCGTGAATAAGAGACGTGTTGGATATTAAATGCAATTTATATTCATCGTCTAGGATACGTGAGGGTGGATTTTTTATTTATGCCTGCAGATAATTGTTTATTCGTAATACATATGTCAGTGAGAGTGTGTTTATATGCATATTTTATTCGTGTGTACATATGTGGACAAGGCATGTCGGATTGGCGCCAGATTGCCGCATTAAATATATTTTTCTAGTCTCGTAAACTACGCGTGCTTATTGTTTTTTTTTTATTATATTTTATTGAGGTAAGAAATTTTTATAATTTTTTAGTTTTCCATTTAAAATTATTTTTCTTTTTCGTTCACACGGAAAAAATTGAACTATAAATTAAGAACGATAAGTCAAAAAAATGATAAAGTGATCAGTAAAAATTATCACTCTAAATAGTAATTTTTTCGTTTATGATTAAAACGTTAATAATTACAGGATAAGTATGAAAATTTATTGTCTATGTAAGAAAAATTAATATTTCAACTTTGAAAATTGTAACTGATACTTAGAAAATTTACGACACGTATTATAAAATTTATTATTTGAAATGTTAAAATTTGCCATATTGACACCCGGGTTTCGGGTTATAATTTCAAACACTAATTTTTTCCGTGCAGAGTAACGCGAGGTCATAATTTATTGTAAGACCTCAAAGAATAAGATGGGAAATATTTTTATAAATTTTACTGAAGATATTTTATTGTTTTTTAAAAAAGTACCGAATTTCTGATGCTAATTTTTATGATACTGAAGTTAGCAGACGTCTAATAATTTTTGGATTTTTTTTTAGATGATAAACTATAAAAAAAAAATATTTAAAAAAATTGCACCTGTAGTTTTTGAAATTTTCTACATGTGCATTTTTTTAGTTTTTGTTTTTTTTTTAATTGATTTGGTGAAAAAAAAATTTGAAAATTATTAATTGTCTGTTAACTTCAGGATCATTAATTTTTGATAAAAAAAATTTCTATAGAAATTTAGCGAAAAATTAAACTGGAGAATTTATTTTGCTGGTAGTTTTTTTTTATATCATCAAATTACTGGTCGACTTACCCCTATGCATGTAAAAAAAAAAAGGATGAAGACACTTAGACAGTAGAAATAATTTTAATCTTCGACACTTGACGTCTAAGTATTAATGGATAATTACAAGTGTTATATCTATACTTATTTTATCAGTATTATTTCCTGCTGGTTTTTTTAAAAGCTGAGAGTATCTTCCCGTCAAAACGCTCGAAAACTTACAAGACTTTTTTTTTTATATTTTATAAAAATTTGACTTACATTTTTTTTTTCACAGCGACTATGAAATTTTTCTATCCCTCAAGTCGGGGTTCAGACACACAATTGGTTCATAAATTTATATATTTATAGAATATATCGCTTACAATTTTTATCAAATTCTAATAAAATTTTGTCCATTTAAATCAACAACGAAAAATAAAACTCATAAATTTTTTAAAAGAAAACTGACGGAATTTTAATTTTATTTTTCAAATTTTTATTCAAAATTTTCTATACCGTGGGATAAATAATTAAAAAATTAATTAATTATTTATAATTTTCCATAAAAATTTGAAAAAATTTTTCTGACATCCAGACTTTGGGGGAGTTTATAAAATATATCCCAGGGTCCATATATATAAATACATAAAATATATGTGATTGGAGATGTTCCAGAAGTTGTAAACCAGAGATAGTCTACCAAAGTACGGAGATGAAAGGAAAAGTAATCGGTCAATATACAAGGCGGTAAAATTTACACCCGCGGTTTTTACTGTCATTCAAATTATTTTATTTAAGTCTCATATTTTCACTGCATTACAATCTTTATATTAACAATATTTATTTATATATTTATTTATTTATAAAAATCAGTAGCATCCGTAGTCTACACCTTGAATTTATATTTAAATAAGTGCGAGCAAATTTAATTGGTTTAAGAGCGCGCGGATGAAACCACTCGCTATTTAAAACCAAACATCAAAAGATTTTAAATTTTCTGTCCAGGATGTCATTGTTTTTTTTTATCATCAACAGCATCAAGACTTTATTGCACCTCCATAAATTAAATTTTATTTTCTAGTCTTAGCCTTAGACTTAGTCGTTAATTAGCCAATTAATTAAATTAAAAAACTAATGATTTAGACAAAACAAAAGTTGTGATACCGATCCACATAACTAATGAAATCGAGTCATTGTAAATTCCAGGCCAGCTTAAAAAATAATTAAGCGGCCACAAAGTACCTTTGGGTAAAACAATTACCGGTTCGTTTCTCCATAATTTGATGAGAACCAACAGCGCAATAGCATTAAATAATTTAGCGACGTAAGTCAAAAATAATTGAATTTTATTACGTGCAGATACTCGAGCTGTCATCTGATCGTGGTAACTTTTTTTAAGTAACGTATGTCGTCGTTGAAGTTTTGAGTACTTTGAGAACTCGTCGACCATCGATATTTTAGTCATTTCTTGCTCCAGTTGATCCATTTCTGTTTTTATTACCAGTTCACTCGAACTTTCGGCGTATATCCATGAAATTATATATTTTATTATCACTGGTACTGTATGAGCAAACACACATATGCTGCTTGATATTATTAATAAATTATTCATATTTTTTTATAAATAATTCACCTGAAAAAATTAATTTTTTTAAAAATTTTATTTATTATTTATTACAAATTAAATTTTTTTTTACTTATTAATTAATTCTGAAGTTAGCAGACGTATAAATTTTGAATTTTTTTTTTCAAAAATTAATTAGAAAAAAAAAAACTTAAAATTATGCGCTTGCAGATTTTTTTTAAAATCGTTTTTAAAAAATTAGAAGATTATTTGACAGCTGACTTCCGAATCAATTATTTATAATTAAATAAAAAAAAACTCACCTGGATATGAATTATTTATTTTGAAAAAAAATTTTGAGTTGTATTTACATTCTGTTTATTTTGACAATTTTTAGGTTATGAGTACATGTGCAAATTTTATGTCATGTGGAATTTTTAAAATTGATTTGGCGTAAAAAAAAAAATTTGTTAATTAAAGAAGAAATTTTTTAAATTTGGAAATTATTAATTTTAATTAGAGAAAGTTTTTAATTAATTGACATTCGGTAAAATGTCTGGATCACGTAGTCAGTGAGAACTTCCGTCATTTTGAATCAATGAGATTTTAAATAAATTGATAATTTTTTTTTTTAGAAGAATTTAATGAAAAATTAGAAATTTTTTAGTTCTGTTATTAATTCAAAATTCAATAGTACAATTAGCGGACATCTGACAATTTTTAAAACTTTGAAATAATAGATTCAAATGATTATAAAATAAAAATATAAAAATCCATGTTTAAAGAATTCAAAATTCAGTACATGCATTTTTTTAAATTTAATTTTTTTAATTAATTAATTTTTCTACGTCTAATTAAAAAATTTCGTATGTCTATTACACTTATACTCATATTCAAAATTACGATTTTTTTACCCCCAAATAGAGTATTTGACATCAATATGACCCAGTCAAAAAAATTGCAATGTGGGGAGAAGTGGGTCGGCAAAAAAATTCAAATTTTTCTTATGATAAAAATAATTTTGACATGAAATTCATTTATAAAAATTTTTACGTGGCCCAAATTACCCAGTGACGTGTCTGCCGCCTTAAATGTACAAAAAAAAAAAATCTGGGAGCCCATTTTGCCCCTTATAATTTTATCGTACGTTTTTTTTAATTATTCGTCAGCAAAAAAAAATTAAAAAATTTTTTTCACTGAATTAATTAAAAAATTATTTCAATTGTCTAATTACTATTTTTTAAAATGTAATTAAAATAATTATAAGAAGACATAAATATAGGAATTAAAAATATAAATAGAGAAAAAAAATAAAATGATTTAATTAATGACTAATACTGTAATCAGTAGCACAGAAGTCGGTTTTCTTGTACAAGTAGAGATGTTTAGTAGTAAAAAATTAGGGATTAAGAATCTCTGAGTATCAGGTAAAATGTAAAATGCGTTGTGTTAAACACTCGAGGAATCTCTAAGAAATCAACGACGGGAATAGAAGTAAAAATATAAATAAATAAAATAATAAAAGGTAAGAATGAGCGGAGATAATAATAAAGCGGAACGAGAAAAGTTTAAGTCCAAAGTATCGCGAGTACGCGCGTGTTTATTTTTTTTTATGGTTTTCTTACTGTACTCGTTATTTCTTATTTACATTCTTGAGATCTTTGGATGTGCAATGTGAAATGTTAAATGTGCAATGTGCAATGACAGTAGAGGTAACTCGCGAATTCAAAGTGAGTTTAACTATTTTACGTACGTAGATTATACATTACACAGAACATAGAGTCTGGGTTTACTTAAAAGAGTTTTGCTGGAGATTATACGTCTGTAAAACCTGGAGAAAGACATTCCGTTTTGCTAATCTACTTCGTGGAATGCGAATCCTACATACTCATTGCTTTTATTTTATTACGTACTTTAAATTGTTGCAGATATTTTTATCTTTGGGAATTAAATAATTATTTTCTGAGTTTTTATTTTATTAAATAGTATTTTAGTAACTATACACAAGTATACTGAAGAGAATTTTGCGGAGAACGCAGATTAAATGAGGAGTGAATGCGAGCGGATGACTGATTATTATTTAATCCCCTCGAAATGAAATTTACTCTTGTATGCAAAAATAGAGACCGTACTCGCGGTAAAAAAAAATGAATATTATGACAGTTCTTAATTGACAAAAATAATAAATCATTTGAAAGCTGTCATGTTAAAATTTGCAAACGCATAATTTGAAACATTGTTAAATAATTTCTCATAACTTGATAATTTTCCGGGAATCACAAATTATAACTGAGACAGATTATAGGTAGTTATCCTCAGCATCATTAGCGACGTTTGTCAGTCAGTTTCCAATGTAATGCACTGTAATGTTGTGTATTTTATATAATAATAAGTTTGAGCTAACTTAAGATCTGCTTCACTTGACTCGAGTCTTTCCTTTATTTTCATCTAGGTCTATTCTTGTTTGCCGACGATTTATAAAGATATGTTTTACAATAACAATAATAATCTTTTGCTGAAATTCTTAGGGAATAAGTGCATCTAATTTTAGGGCTGAAAAATTTCTGTACATGGAAAGAAAATTATGGAAACGGTTCCCATAATTCTATTAAATTTTTTCCTATACCAGCAAAGGAATTATGACCATAAATTATGGGAACAGTTCCTATAATTATAGGAATCGTTCCTATAATTATAGGAATCGTTCCTATAATTTAAAGGAATTGTTCCTATAATATTATGGGTAGCATTCCCTTAAATTATAGGAATCATTCCCATAATATTATAGGAATGGTTCCCATAATTATAGGAACAGTTCCTATAATTATGGGAATGCTACCCATAACGTTATAGGAACGGTTCCTATAATTATGGGAATGGTTCCTATAATTATAGGAATTGTTCCTATAATTATAGGAATTGTTCCTATAATTTAAAGGAATTGTTCCTATAATATTATGGGTAGCATTCCCATAAATTATAGGAACCATTCCCATAATATTATAGGAATGGTTCCCATAATTATAGGAACTGTTCCTATACCATTATAGGAACCATTCCTATAATATTTTGGGAATGGTTCCCATACTATCATGAAAAAATGAATTTAAAGAAAAATGTGGTAATCACTTCTACAATACACAGAAATATTATTAAATATAAAAAAAAGCGGCTGAGGCAGCCGTTCGGCACGCGCGTGGCTCGGGCGATCACCGAAGTTAAATAGCATCGAGCATGGTTACTATTTGGCTGGGTGACCGCTTAGCCACGCGTTGGGCTCGAACGAAGGTCTCTGATCGTTAGGGGCGGGATGAAGAGCCAGTGATCGGTAAAATGGGAATTTTATCGACCACTGGAGCTTCACCCAAAACCGAAACTGTACTGACTAAGGTTTTCTCTGTGGTTTCTCTAGTCACTGCACCCTCCATTACACAAGGGAGGTAGCAGGGCATCACCGTAATGATGCAGTACAGTCAAAAGCACAAGTCGGGCCACAGCCGCAAAAAAAAATTAAAAAGAGGCGAGAAAATGGGAGAAATTGAATGTAAAGTCTTGTAAAACACGATGAGTGATACAAGTAAAATTAAAACAAAAAAAAAAATATTAAATATAAAAACAAAAATTCAAACATTGGAAGAAAAATTTGTATTTGGCCAAAAAATTAAAATTTTTAACAAAAACTTTTATCTTTTGAAGAAATTTAGCGTCGAAGAAGCTTCATTTGAATCTCTCCGTATCGTGAGAAAAATTTCTACACTATTTTGCAAAAAAAAAATTTTAATGATATTATGGGAATGCTTCCCATAACATTATGGGAATGGTTCCCATAATGGTATAGGCATTGTACCCATACCATTATGGGAAACATTCCCATATATTATGGGTATCATCCCTATAATGGTATGGGTAAAATTTCACTACCATTATGGGAATTATTCCCATAATGCATAGTAAAAATTCTCATAATTTTCTTTCCGTGTAGAGTTAATTTTTATTTTTAAAAAATATAATCGGCTGAATAAAATAAAATTCTAATTGCAAAAAAAAATATTAAAGTTTGTCATCCGTTTTACCCCAGTCTACTAAATTTTTTTTCCACTAGCTTGCATTTAAAAAAAAAATTCGTTATTAATTAAAACTCACGGTACCTTAAATGACATTAGACATTAACCCCAGTCCGAATAAAAAAAATGTCTCGTCTGCCATCTCCATAAACGTCCGTTATTTTTTTTAAACCCGCGGTATCTCTGATCTTTCTCAGTAGTGTGTTTTGCATTAACTAAAATCTTAAAAATTTTTTTACTTACAACATCAAAACTAATAAATTTATAATTATTTTAAAAATTGATTTTTATAAATTTTCATGATTGACAAGTGTCATTTTTTTACGCCATGCCGCCAAGAGCAAACTAAAACCTATAAATATATATTTCATCTATTCTTCATTTCATTTCTCTTTACACTTTTTAACACAATCCGGCATATGAAGAAACCTCAGCTCGTAGAAATGTGAACATGAGTGAAGGAGGTGGAGCGAAATCTGACGCCAAAAGGGATCGATTTGTCCGCAATCGCGAGCGTGACGACTTTTAAAAAAATTTAAGTTAAAAAGATGATGTAAAAAAAATATAAAAATATGAAAAATTGGTACGATGGTAAACCCGTTTAGTTGAAATAGGAATCACGTAATAATAAGGAATATGTCTTGTCGGCATGTCTTATTCTGTATAATAAAAATATATATTTTTTTTACCGCAAAGGGTGATCCAAAAAATAACAAAATTTTTCTTTTTTCTCGGAAACAGGTTCAAAAGTTTCATTTAGATAGAAAAAGACGCCTGTGAAAATTAGAGCTCTTAATATTAACATTAAGAGGTTCCTCATCGCACTTTTCTTTTTTCCATAAGAATAACATGGAAAAAATTTTTTTTACGACTTCTGATTTTTATAAGTAGCTAACGATGCGTCATAGGAATAATTGCCAGGCATGTTTTTGTAGGTAATTGAATGCTCTACAAAAAAAGTTTCTTATCATTTTTTGATAAATCTATTTATTCAAAAGTTATTTGAAGAAGTCAAATTCATATTAAATTTTGAGATCTTTTTACTTTTCCGGCGAAACTATCAGACCTATTACAAAATATCATGGGACCTTTTTTGTAGACAATTTTATTCCCTAGAAGTTATTTCCAATAAAGTTTTTTCGAATTCCGCATTGCTTTCTAGTTATTGCACGCCTCGGAAGCGAAGCCGAGAGGTTGTGCTTTATAACCGACCTGTCAAGGTCACACGATTTCCACTCATTAAAGTGCATATATATTTTTTCTATTACTCTTACACATTATGAAAAACACATCAATATAAAGCTGAAACACTAATGAATAATCCTGATACTTTTTTTAATTTGTCCAATATGTATTAATATAACAAAAAGTTCATTAAAAAAAATTTATCGTGGACGTCCATTAGTCTGTGGTTCAAAAAAACGGCGTGGTACGGATATCTCGAGAACGACTTGACGAAACTACTTAATTTTTTTTTCAAAATTTTCAGAATTAAGCAAAGAAGGTTCCTTTTGAAAATTACTACTGTAGGCCTTCTCGTTTTTTAAAAAATAAATCATTACGGTTAAAACCGGCAATCTTACATGTAAACAAACACACACTGCCGCCATTTTTTATTAGGAATGTTCTCCTTATTTTTTATTTTACTTTTATTATCGTATATTTACCATGGAAATTTCTATGGGAAAAGAGCAGGATATTCAATTTTATTTGAAATTTAACTTTTAAAAAAAACATAACATGAGCGTTCGAGGCGTGCACTTTTGGATTTTCCAAATTTTTAGTTTTTTTTATTTTAATGTCAAGTTCTTAAAATCGATCAAAAGACTATTTTATATATATATATATATATATATACACTTTCGAGCGTCATCATAAACGTTATAATCCACGAACCAGTTAATTTTCATGGCCGCTGATTAGATTGAATCGCAAAAAAAAGTATAAAAAAATTACTTGATAAAAGTAAAAAAAAAAGTAATAATCCTAGAAGTTGGGATTTTTTGTGTCCTGTCAAACTGTCCCCTGTTGGATCTAAATCCCTGTTAGCGCAGATATATCTAGAGCCAAGAGATCCGTATCAGAGCGTTGATGAAAAATGGGCATTGGGTGATGATAAATACAGATATATAATGCATTATATATCCACCACCGCTACACCAGTATTATATATATATCCAATGGGATCTCTTCTTCATTGGACACAAGAAAAGTTGCTAAACGCGTTTTTGTAACCTCGGGACACGTCACCGCGGTAATTATTGTAATCATCCTGATGATTGCGAGTTGTCAAGTTTATTTTATCTAGTTGATTATTCTTTGTATTGTGACATGACACTTCTCGCTATATAAATTATTAAATAAATAAACAATATATTTATATTTACTGTTATTATATTTTATATATGTATTTGAGACTAAAAATTTTTTATGATGTGTCATGATGGTTAATATCGTCGATTTCTAGTTTCTTTAGACAAACAGATGGAATTTTTTTTAGTTTTAGAGATAGGATATGTCAGGTACTATTATCTTTAAGTGCTGAGTAGTTTTGTCCTTTAGAAAATGGAGTAAAAAAATTTTATTCGTGGGAAGATGTTGCGTACTTATGGTCTGGTGTGATTATCTACACCTCTTGAAAGTCCTGGACGAGAAAATCATTTTTTAAGTTTTTTTTTTTTTTTAATAAAAGAAAACTGTCAGTAAATTTTTAATTAAAAATTTTTTTTTTTAAATCTGGAATCAGTGATACGGAGAAAAATTTTCAATATATTGCGAAAAATATAATTCCAATATACCGCGAACCATATATTTAATCATATAAATTCTTTCATATCTAATCAATTATATAGAGACCATATACCATTAATTATATGAGTCAAAATATATGGATATATATATCAAGTTTATTATATTATACTTATAAATTATATATATACTATCCATATATGATAAGAATATATTGAGCATTATATGAGTTAATATATATAGAAAAATACAAAACATTATATACAAGTAAATATATTATGATAAATATATAATCCAATATATGTAAAAAACATATATTTTTCAATATAGATATTTTTGCCGCTGTACATTTATCACATATTCACCATATATTTTTTTATATACTTTTAACAGTATATAGCTTTTCCATGCGGGAGTTCCCATACTATTATAGGAACCATTTCTATAATATTATAGGAACAATTCCTTTAAATTATAGAAACGATTCCTATAATTATAGGAACCATTCCTATAATTATAGGAACCATTCCTATAACGTTATGAGTAGCATTCCTATAATTATAGGTACAGTTCCTATAATTATGGGAAACATTCCTATAATTATAGGAACTGCTCCCATAATTTATGGTCATAATTCCTTTGTTGGTATAGGAAAAAATTTTATAGAATTATGGGAACTGTTATGCGTTTATGCGTATGGGGTAAATTGGGCCACTCAAAATTCCATTTTACCCCAAATGGATTTTTTTCACGTTGATCATAATTACAATTAAATAATTATTTGACAACAAAGAAGTGAAAACAATAAAAAAAATTTTTTTTCAGGTGTCCGTTTTCCCCGTTTTCTAAAGTTAACCCGCCGAAATAAAAGTAACATTTTATTGAAATTTTAAATGTATAAAAGACCTTGAAATTTGACTTTTTCACTATGCAACTCATGACATCAACACATAGACAACAGATGTCGGCTAAAAATGCCAAGCCCAGTATACAGCAGCAACACACACACACTTAGATTAGTAACGTAAATAGCGTCTCAACGACACTGAGACGTCCAACTGTCTGGTAGTTTGCAAAAATAGGATTGTATCGTGTGGGTTTAGTGCGGGGCAATGCGCGACGTAAATTGTATAAACTCCTCAACAAGATTTCCCTCCGAAATTCCAGAGTCCCAAGAACCGTAGAGATGAAGAGCGCTATATATATACATATATATAAATATATATCAAGTGTCACCACGACAGTTTATACACTCCTACGTACATTACAAACGAGTGTAACATGATAAATAGAATGCATAAAATATATTGTAGATGATATACGCACTCAAGATTGATCCCGCATATGCACGTGCACCGATTTTATATCCAACTTTTTTTAAATACTCGCTTTATGATACTGCCGCTTATTTTTTTGTCCATATGCGTTAGTCAAGTCAAGTTTTTTTTTTTAAATATATATCACATACATACACTGTAAAAAATCGGGAGTTTATTCGGAGTGTTCACTGATTTTATTCAAATTTGAATTTACTCCGCTACTCAGAATTCTGGAGTTGGAAAAAAATTACTCTGCCTATGGAGTAAATAGGGAGTGGCCCTAATTTTATCGAAATCCGATTGCACTCCGATTCAGAGTTTTCATGAAAACAAATTTCCCTTTGAGTGAATTTTATTCCAAGGGGATTAAATTAAGTAAACACAGGGTCATCTGCTCTGCACAATATAAAAAATTAGCGGAGTGAATGTGGAGTAAATCCGGAGACTGTTCATTTATTTAAACCTGAATCAGAGTGAATGCGGATTTAAATAGAATCCAGATCACTTCGCTGAAAAAACAAACCTCCTATTTACTCTATAGAGTATATATATGTACACTGTAAAAAGAGCGGTGTTAAAAATGGACTCATTTTTACTCCGCCCGGTGTTAAAATAAAATTACACCGGTGTAGGAGGAGTACTTCACCGGTGTTAAAAATACCGGTGTTAAATCAGGGTAAGCGGTGTAAAAGCGTAGTAGAATCGGTGTAAAAGCGGGGTAACCGGTGTAAAAACGGAGTAATATCGGTGTAAAAGCGGGGTAACCGGTGTAAAAACGGAGTAATATCGGTGTAAAAGCGGAGTAAAACCGGTGTAAAAGCGGGGTAACCGGTGTAAAAGCGGAGTAAATTGCGTCCGCTTGGAGTGTCAACTTTAAAGATTATAAAACACAAAAAATGTCAGTTCTTTATGAAAATTAATAAAAAATATCATTTATTAACAAGTATAGTGTTCGAGTGAGTGAAAATATTCACAAAGTATAATATTTTAACACCGGTAAAGAATATCTACACCGGCGGCGGCGCTATTTTAACACCGGTCTAGAATATTTACACCGGTGGCGGCGTTATTTTAACACCGGTACAGAATATTTACACCGGTGGCGGCGTTATTTTCCCACCGCTTTCAGGGGTAAATTTAACACCTACACCGCTTGGACTTACTCCGGTGATTTTTTACAGTGTAGTAGTAAATATATGCAGGGTAATTTTTTTTTTAAAACTCCGAAACTTCGAGTACGGAGTGAATTCGGATTTAAATAAAATCCGCAATCACACGGAATTGACTCCGAATTTTTAAAAGTGCATTCACTCCGGATTAAACCCTTATGCACTTCGCATTTTTTTTACAGTATATCAAGGAACGCTTTATATTATTCAGTGACAGTAAAAAAATATTTACCGATCCACTACACACTTTGACCACGTGCTTATAAGCTTTGACGAATAATTAAATATTTATTTATTTTTTTAGCATAAACCGTAATTGATTTATATGCAGAATATCAAACGATACAATATCCATACAAATATATATTATATATTATATATTAGTTATTGTACCTTAAGGTTTATAAAAGCATCGTTAGTCCTATCCAGAGAATAAAGTTGTCACGTGTACTGAGCACTTCCGTTTAATATCCATTTGTCTCTCGCTGCATGTCCGAGTATAAGTTTTATATTAGCTTTAGCTATCGCGCTACCTTGCCTTGTTTGTTATATGTTATGAGTTTATAAGCATGAGAAGAAGGTGGCCGTGAGTTGACGTTGTACATATCGAAATTAAATTGATTCGACCAACAACCGGACGTGTAAGTACTGTACTGTACTGCCGGTTCTGGATTTAAATTATATTCAATGTTCAATTTATATCTCACACTGGCGATCACTAATAAAAATAAACAAACCATTTGTACACCATGGAAATTAAATGGCGAATGATTATCATCAGATTGTGGTTAAATTTATAATATTTTTTATAGATACTGTCATTTTAAATATTTATTAATGCGGGCGATCTGTAGTCTCTGCGTGACCGCCAGATATTAAAAATTTTTGAGTCTTTATTATAAGAAAACTTGGATTGAATATTAAAAAATAATTCAGGTCTAAATAAATCTGATTAAATTTAATTTTAGAACATCAGTACAAAAGATCTACTTTTTAAAAATTTATTTTTCTTTTGTAAATCCTCAAAAAATTTTAATTTTGACTTTTCATAACCCGTGTAAAAAAAATTCCAAAAAAGTTCCGCATGTAAAACTTCTAAACATGAGACAGATTAGAACTTTTTTGGAACGTTAGTAATTTCTATGGTAAAAAAATAAGTTTTTATGAGCGAATTTAGAGTAAAAAAATCACGTTCTTGGAAATTTTTTAGAATCTTATATGAACATTCCAAAAAAGTTCCATAATCACCAATTTTGATCTTTTTCAAAAGTTAAAAAAGACGTTCTAAAAACATTCAAAAATGGTCCGAAAATCATAACTTCACAACCTATTATAGAACTAAATAAGGCTTTTTAAAAACATTCCAAAAAAGTTCCAGAATCACCAATTTCAACTTTTTTATGAACTAAAAAAGGCGTTCCAAAAACTTTCCAAAATAATTTCTTTTGCATCTTTTATATAATAAAGACGTTCTAGAAATCTGCCAAAATAGTTCAAAAATCACTACTTTTGAATTTTTTATAGAACTAAAAAAAACGTCCGTAAAAAATTCCAAAAAATTTCCACGTCCTTTTTTGACTCTAAATTCGCTCATAAAAACTTTTTTATACCATCAAAATTCCTAACGTTCCAAAAAAGTTCCATTCGAAGTTCTAATCTGTCTCATGTTTAGAAGTTCTACATGCGGAACTTTTTTATAATCTTTTTGGAACGAATTTTTTTTACAAGGGAATTTGATCATTTTTTTTTTAACCGAAGATCTAAATTTCTGAAGATCTTAATTTTTTTTTCGGGAGTATACTTTTATAATTAATATTTTATATATAACTACATTGTATATAATCTTATATAAATTTTTTTGAAGGCCTGAAAGGAGGAAAATATTAATATCAATAAAATGATCATCAAAAATTTACGGACAATTACTAGCAATAAATTTTCAGCTTAGACCTTTGAATATGCCCTTCGATGTTATAATTTATATAAGGAGATTAATAAGCTATTTATATATTTTAAAGCATAAAAAATTTATGACAATGACAGCAGTAAAGCCGTAATTATATTTTAGGTGATGCTATTTGTGGACGAGGGTGTTCGAACGACAAAACGTAAGCACGTATTCCCAATGGCTACAAAAGACAACGTTGACAGGTGTTGAGAATGGATACTATAAATCCCACATAAGTTTAACTGATGTCAAAAAATATGGCAGTGAGAGTTCTAACCCTAAGGGTTTTTAGTAACTTCTATCTTTGACTTTATGTTCCATTAATATTTTTTTTACATCTTAAAAATCTCTCTATGCCCTGACTGGTGTTTTGTTCGAGTTTATAACGATTTGAAAAATAAAAATCCAATTATTTTTGAGTTGATTTATGTTTCGAAGCCTGTAATTATTTTAAAAAAAATAATCGTAGTACGATTGGTCTGTGAGAGCTCAGTAGTTTAAGTTGCATTGAATTGATTATGAATGAGCTTAGATCCATTCAGTTTGAACGTGACCCAAGCCTTGGGCACGAGTGTCTGTGACTGGTTGACTAGTCGCGGTCACTTTAATTCTAAGAATGATCTAGGTGAAACGCTGGCTAGGAGTTGATGTATCATTTACTGTAAGTTTATTTCACACATGCAACTGTAGTTATTGCGGTGTGTTGAATGCATTTTATTTTTATCAGGGACGTATGTATGCACATACAAGAGGGTATGTAAGGGTGGATGTATGAGTGAGTGAAGATCGACGTGACGTATGCTAGGTGTATGTTCTGAGAGTTATATAGAGTTAAAGTTCTTACGAATGGTAAGAGAGTACTGAAGAATCAACGAGGGTTACCACAGGCTTACTCTGTGTATTTTCAGTAACTAACTATTTCCAGTTGCCTTTAATTAATCTTGAACCAAAAATGTCGTGGGTAAAATGGCAAGCCACCTGGCAGAAATAGCTCTCGAGATGCGGCATCCATTGCTACGGTGCTGAGATGCTGCTCTGGGTTTAAATTCACTAGGGTGAATTTAAAATTAGAGTTTAGTTATATACAGAGTAAAGGGGAAAGGTGAAAAAATTCATTTATCTTGGCACCTGTCGTTGAGAAATAAAATTTCATTTTTTTTTTATTTCAAGTTTTAGTTCCACACGGAAAGAAAATTATGGGAAGTTTTGCTATGCATTATGGGAATGGTTCCCATAATGGTATGGGAATAGTACCTATGCTACTATAGGGATGGTTCCCATATATTATGGGAACTATTCCCATAATAGTATGAGAACCATCCCTATAATATCATAAAATTTTTTTTTCGCACAATAGTGTAGAAATTTCCCAAAATTTGAATTTTCTTGAATGTTTTTGAGCTGACAAAAAATTCTTGTTAAAAATTTTAATATTTTTTTGCCAAATACGATTTTTTTTTTCACTGTTTGAATTTTTGTTTTTATGTTTAATAATATTTCTGTGTATTGTAGAAGTAATTACCACACTTCTTTAAATTAATTTTTTCATGATAATATGGGAAACATTCCCATAATATTATGGGAATGGTTCCTATAAATTATAGGAACCGCTCTCATAATTTATGGTCGTAATTCCTATGATGGTATAGGAAGAAATTTCACAAAATTATGGGAACCGCTGCCATAATTTTCTTTCCGTGCAGGCTTTTTATCGTTTTTTAATTTATGAGTTCATTGTTACGAATTTATTTGGAGTTTCGGAATTTGAAAAAAAAAATCTCTTCGCATATGGAGTGAATAGGGAGTTTTTTTTCGGAAAGTGTTTTCGGAGTCTGGATTTTATTTAAATCCGCATTCACTCCGATTTGGAGTGATATTAAAATAAACTCCCCTTCGGAGTAAATTTAACTTTGAGGGGATTAAATAAATAATCAGTCATCTTAAATTTTATGGGTGAACTGCAATAGAAACAAAGGGGTAAAATAGCACGTTATTTTTTTTTAAATCTATAAAAATTAAAATTTTTGCTCCGATAGTAAATTAAAATTTTTTACGATCCTGAAGCTAGCAGACAATTAAAAATTATTTGATTTTTTTGTGAACAATTAAATTTGAAGAAAAAAAAAAACTAAAAATATGCACATGTAGAAAATTTAAAAGACTACAAGTGCAATTTTTTAAAATATTTTTTTTTTTCATAATTTGTCGGTTTTTAAAAAATCCAAAAATTATTAGACGTCGGCTAATTTCAGTATCATAATTTTTTCACTAATGAATTTAATTTTCAGTGAAAAAATTTTTTCAGTCGAGAAAAAAATAATTGCGCTCAATTTTTTCTAGTCCTCAGAAAATTTATGTCTTCAATTAATAGTGAAAAATAATTAATGATATGATCCTGAAGTTAGCAGACAATTAGTAATTTTTGGATTTTTTTGTTCAACAAATTCATTACAAAAAACAAAAAATAAAAATATGCACTTATAGAAAATTTTAAAAACTACAAGTGCAATTTTTTCAAATATTTTTTTTTTACAGTTTATCGTCTAAAAAAAAATTCAAAATTTATTAGACGTCTGCTAACTTCAGTATCATATTAATATGATCCTGAAGTTAGCAGACAATTAGTAATTTTTGGATTTTTTTGTTCAACAAATTCATTACAAAAAACAAAAAATAAAAATATGCACTTATAGAAAATTTTAAAAACTACAAGTGCAATTTTTTCAAATATTTTTTTTTTACAGTTTATCGTCTAAAAAAAAATTCAAAATTTATTAGACGTCTGCTAACTTCAGTATCATATTAATATGATCCTGAAGTTAGCAGACAATTAGTAATTTTTGGATTTTTTTGTTCAACAAATTCATTACAAAAAACAAAAAATAAAAATATGCACTTATAGAAAATTTTAAAAACTACAAGTGCAATTTTTTCAAATATTTTTTTTTTACAGTTTATCGTCTAAAAAAAAATTCAAAATTTATTAGACGTCTGCTAACTTCAGTATCATATTAATGATCCTGAATTTAGCAGACAATTAAAAATTTTTGGAAGCTATTTTCAACTGGTTAATTACAAAAATTAAAAAAACTAAAAGTATGCACTTGTAGAAAATTAAAAAAACTATAAGTGCAATTTTTTCAAATATTTTTTTTTATAATTTATGGTTTTGAAAAATTCCAAAAATTATTAGATGTCGGCTAACTTCAGAATCATAAATAATTATCGCGCCAAGAAATTCTTTTTTCTGTATTTAAAAAGTATTTTTGACTACAGTTTGTTATTAAAAATAAATATATAAATTTAAAACAACTGACGAGTTGTACATTTGAAATGAGCCATTTAATGAATGTAGAAGTTGAGTAATAGAGTGATAAGTGTAGTACTGTCATTCTCATCCCTTATACTCATATGTTTTTTCTGTTTCTCTGATAGAGTATCTGTCGCAAAGTGTACGTAGTATATAAATCTGAATTGACTTGAATATTTAGTGGTTAAACTTTCTGGCACTGGGGAACCGTGAATTAATTTGTGTATTTATATCCTCTCGATAATTCATAAATGTAATTAGGATCTAACTCTTAATGTTTTGGGCTGCACACATGAGAGTTAATGGCATGGACTAACTGTCTAATCTGATAAACCGTGACGGTTAACGTCCGGCACGGTACGACGATGACGGATTTTGCCATTACATTAAACTTTATTTTTATATTTATTTATTTCATTCATTCTTACATTTCTCCTTACTCTCTTTTCCTCTCTTTTTCTCCCTGCTTGTCTCTTTTCTTCCTCTATCTATTAATAAATTTGCACTAGCTGATCTTAATGATTTAATTCCCAGAGAAACAGCCACACCGGAAACAACTCTCGTACCCAGCACAGGGATTGCGGAAATATTATAACGTCTTAGAACCTGTGAATTTATATTTATAAATTTTTAATTTTATATTAATGTATTACAGTTTGCTGGGTACATTTATCTGACTTCAAATGCTCAAGGAATCGGAAATTTTCGGGTAGTTTTAGTTACTGGTGGCAAGTGTATAGAGGAGTGTGTGATGTTATGTATACGGAAAAGTCCACCCACTGAGTACCGATAGTTTAAACTTGTGCCAAGTACCTAAAATTGCTTTTGGAAAGATCCAACTTGGATGACACGACATTTCCTGGATATAATTTCTAGTTTCCGGTTATACAATATTCAAAATTTCATATATGTAATACTATATACTTTTATATGTAAGTTAAACGGAGAAAATCGAGATGTCATATTTGTATATCCTACATCTTTTATATTTAGAGTATGAAGTAAATAAATTTATTTTTTATACACAGAAAAAAAAGGATTTCTTGACACAAAAAATTTTTACTCGACCCAAAAAAATTTTTTCCCAGCCCAAGAAATTTTTTGCATTATGATTTGAAAACAGAAATTTTCTTATGGCGAGAATGAATTTTCTCAGAGCAAGAAAAAACTTTCTGAGTCAATAAATTTTTTTTTGTCCCAAGAAAATTTTTGTGTTCAATTTATAATACAAAAAAATTCTTGCGCCCAGAAATTCTTTTTTTTTGTGTATGTATTTATTACCGGTAAGTTAATTTTCGAATTTTCTGACCAACATAAAAAATTTTTGTACCCAAAAATTTTTGAAAAGTGGGTCCAGTTAAATAATTTTTGAATTTACACAGAAAAGGACTTTTCGGCGCGAAAAATTTTGAATTGTTTCAGGAATTTTTTTGTATTATGAATTGAAAAAAAAATTTTTTTTAGGGCGAGAAAAATTTTCTTGAGTGAGAAAAAATTTATTTTAAATTGATCCTGATTTTATTTATCTAAAATTTATGGAAAAATTAATTTAATTAATTAGACAGCTAAATTCTATTTTTTTTAATTTTGATTTCACTTTCAGTTTATAAAAAAAAAAAAAAAAAAAAAAAACGAACGTCTTTTATTTAACAACACAATGTAGGTCAATATTAAATTTAAAAATATTTATCCTTCAGTAATTTATTTTTTTTTTTTTTTAGTAATTGGTTATCATAAATTATTAAAAATTATCAGTGAATAAATTTTGTTAATAGTAGAGCTTTAGGAATGGAAGCTTTGTTTTGGTCTTGATGTCCAACGTCGAGCTGGAAAATCCGGAGAATGCTCCGACAGGTTAGAATTTAAATAATATTTTAGCAAAATTAATTAACATTAAAATAAAATATAAAATTGTTAGGTCAAGTAGAGATACCAGAAAATGAGCCCGTGATACCGCGATCCCGGTCTTTGTTCTCAAGACTAGAATATGGTGATAAAAATAACCAAATTTATATTTTTATTTGCTTCAAAGTATGACTAAATTTATCAAGCGATATTTATTTTAAAAATATTTATAGACGAATCACATCTATCAACAACAGATATATGTAGGATTTGTCATATGGGCGGATTCCCCGCGGTGACAGTGCAACGTCCAATGTGGGAATGGCCCAAGCAAACATCACCATCCACCGTAAGACAAGTTGATAGCCAGATATCAACTTTGTCTTCCTACGCGTACCTGGGGCCTTTGATATCAGCCTGCAAGTATGTTGTCAGACAGTAAACAAACACTTATTCTCTCAATAACACTCAATATAATAATAATAACAATGATAAATTTAATTCAGATGTCGGGGAACAGTCGGATTAGTTCACGCCGAATGTCTCGAGCGCTGGTTAACTGAGTCAGGGCACTCTTGTTGCGAATTATGCGGCTATAAGTACTTAACAAAACGAGTTCCACGTCATGGAATGCTGCAGAGTGTTTGGATTTGGTTCAATACTGTCATTGCTACGAGACAGGTTTTTCTATCAAAAATTAATCAATCGTCTCGGGGAAAAACGACCCGGGTCAAAAATATAACTTGATTCAGATTTTCTTCACCTTACTTTCTTTTTAAGTTATCGATTTGCCGACGATTTTCGATAAGATCTCGATTTTTTCAACTTAAATTAAATTTTTTTCAACTTTTTGAACGTTTTTCATCTTAGTTTCAACTTATTTGTATTTATTGATCTTAGTTTGAACTTATTCGTCTTTACTTCGAGCACGATAGTCATTCACTTTACTTTTGACTTGCTGAACCAAGTCGAAAAAAAGTTATTTATTCGCTTTACTTTCTCCTTAATATATCAAAATTATTTCACCTTAGTTTTGACTTTTTCGCCTTATAAGTTAAATCGAATAAGTCTACCCGGATCAAAAATAAAACTTGATTTAGACTTGGTTTACCAAGTCGAAATTTGGAGCCGTTTTTCATAAGACTAACTCGACTTTTTTTTACGGAGATATGAAATACATTGAGTTTTCGCCTTGGTTTAGACTTAACTGGCTTACTTAGTCACGATTTAAGACGAAAAAGTTGAAATCAAGTCGAAATTGACTTGGTTTAGACTTATTCGACTTAAAATATAAGGTGAAAAAGTCTAAATCAAGTCGAAATTGATTTGATTTAGACTTATTCGACTTAAATTATGAGACGAAAAAGTCAAAACTACGGTGACATTATTTTTATAAATTAAGGCGAAAGTAAGGCGAATAAATGACTTTTTTTCGACTTGATTCAGCAAGTCAAAAGTAAAATGAATGGCTATTATGCTAGAAGTAAAGACGAATAAGTTGAAACTAAGATCAAAAAGTACGAATAAGTTGAAATAAGTCGTAACTAAGATGAAAAAAGTTGAAAAAGTTGAAAAAAATTTAATTTAAGTCGAAAAGATCGAGATGTTATCGAAAAATCGTCGGCAAATCGATAACTTCAAAAGAAAATAAGGTAAAACGAGCCTGAATGAAGTTTTATTTTTGACCCGGGTAAAGCAGGTCAATTTCGACTTGACTTTTTCTTCTTAAATCGTGACTAAGTAAGCCAGTTAAGTCTAAACCAAGGCGAAAATTCAATGTATTTTATGTCTCCGTAAAAAAAAGTCGAGTTTGTCTTGTGAAAAACGGCTCCGAATTTCGACTTGGTAAACTAAGTCTAAATCAAGTTTTATTTTTGATCCGGGGAGACATTTTTTTTGTTTAAAACATTTTTAGTTACAGTTTGTAAAAAATTATGGGACAAATTGATCAGCTTGAACGTGGAGCGAATTCTAGAATTCGAGTTAAAATTTTTTTTTTTTACAATCGCGATCTATTTGATCCCAGAGTCAGTTTTCTCTAGTTCTCAATTAAATAATTCAGATAAAAATTTTTTTAACTGAAAATCCTGATGTGATCAACTTCCCCAATTTTGCCTCAGATTACCCTGTAATTAATAGAATAAATAACTAACTGACTAATTTGTCAGCAGATGATCCTAGATGTCTTGTATCTTATCGTAACAACTCCGCTGGCACTTTTTTCAATTTACATCTGCGCACTGGCGTTGAAGATGATTTTAAATAGCGGTTTTTACGAGGTGCCGTGGATGATCGTCGCAATGCTGCCTACATGCTCACTGACGTTAGTTGCTTACTGGAGCTGGATAATAACACTCGGCAGGTACATTAGCAGGTGACTAAAGTCCTCCATATAATTTAAAATATACAACAGCTTACTCTTAAAATATTTATTCTTCCGCAAATATTTAATTATGAAGACTTCATGGAAGACGTTGGCGTAGATTTTGGCGCACTAATTTTGTGGTAAGACTGTTACCTAACGATCCAAGTTCTCCGGACAATGATAATGAACAAGCGGTCGCTGATGCTCGAAGACAAGAAGAACAAAGAATAATTGAAGAACAAGAAGATCTTGAAGATTTGCTCCAATTGGCATTTTGAGGTCACATATTAATTTATGATAAATTATTTTCAATAAATTTATTATATATACCGCGTTTAATTTATTTTTATTCTACAGTAAATACATTAAGTACACTGTAAAAAATTAGCGGAGTGAACGTGGAGTAAATCCAGAGTGGATGACTGATTATTTATTTAATCCCTCGGAGTAAATTTCGCTCCGAAGGGGAGTTTATTTTAAAATTCATATTCCGAATTGGAGTGATAGCGGATTTTATTTAAATTCAAATTCACTCCGACACTCGGAGTTCCGGATTTTTAGAGAAGATCGCTGCGCATATGGAGTAAATGCGGAATTTGTTTTTCCGGCGGAGTGATTTCGGAGTGATCTTGATTTTTTTAAAATAAAATTTTCCATTCCAATTGCATTTTTTTAAAAGTTACTTTATTACACTGTAAAAAATTAGCGGAATGAACGTGGAGTAAATCCGGAGTGGATGACTGTTTATTTATTTAATCCCCTCGGAGTAAATTTCGCTCCGAAGAGGAGTTTATTTTGAAATTCAAACTCCGAATCGGAGTGAATGCGCATTTTATTTGAATTCAAATTTACTCCGTCACTCAGATTTCCGGATTTTTACAAAAGATCGTTCCGCATACGGAGTAAATATGGAGTTTATTTTTCCAGCGGAGTGATTTCGGATTAAATCCGGAGTGATTTAAACTCCGAATCGGAGTGAATGCGGATTTAAATGAAATCCAGATCACTCCGAAATCACTCCACTAAAAAAAAACTTCCTATTTACTCCGTAGACGGAATGATTTTTTTCAAACTCCGGAACTCCGAGTGACGGAATGAATTCGAATTGAACTAAAATCCGTAATCACTCGGAATTTTTTACAGTATTATTATTATTATTACTGTAAGCAAACCTATAAATATTAATGGTTTCGTGATTCTGGTGATATAATCTCTGTAGGAATTAAAAAAAAAATGTGTATAAACATAAATATAAATATATAAGATTGTTGAGGCTGTTGAATAGCTAAAGCTTCGTGTCATGATAGGTTTTGTTGATAGTATGTATAAACTAAAGAACCGATCGTTCTTATGGATATGCCCAGTCACGGAGACGCGGTTGCGGGTGTAACAATCACCGGTCTCGGTAACATTATCTCTCCTCGTCCTTTACTATTATATATGTATACTAACGTAGTAAAGTTGCGAATCGGTAATGTAGATGTAGGCATAGATGAAGATGAAGATGTTGAGTAAGAATAAGAGTAAGAGTAAGAGTAAGAGTATGAGCGGGCATGAGATATTAAACCCCGGAGGAATATCCTGATACCAGCGTAATGCTGAATAAGGTGTACCTACACCGTGTAATGTACATGGAGAAGCGATGATAGGAAAATAAAATAATAAATAAAAGTAGTGTACGTTTAGTTGTACCACAGAGAGAATTCAAATTGGCTTTGGTAAGTGAACTCTCTCGTCATGGTACAACGATGATATACGCTTGACAACCGTCCAAGTACTATAACACACGATACTGGGCATTATCGCGCATTAAAATGTAAACTTGCTCATCGCATATAAACTCTGTAACGATCGTAAGGGTTCTCAACTTACCCCTTTTTTATTTAAGCAATAGAAATTTAAAAACGTAGGAAAAAATTTTTAGATCTCAGATCTACACGAATCTGCATAGATCCAAATAGATCTATTGCTATGAATGTGGATCTAAAATAAGATTTATAATGATCTAATTTTTGCATTATTTTGATTCGTAGATCAAGATAAAGAGTCAAATTATCCGGGAAATTTGAAATTTTGAAGAAAAAACAAAATTTCGAGACTTAACAAAAAATGACGAATTTCAGATCTACATAAATCTGAATCTGCTATATATATTTGTTATATTTTTGAATACTATGGAAAAATTTGTCATTATTAAAATTATCATTTTTTGGTTTAATTAAAATGAAAAAAATTGCTATTCATGTGGATCTAAAATAAGAATATTGATCTAATTTTTGCGTTATTTTGATTCCTAGATAAAATGTAAACTTGCTCATCGCATATAAACTCTGTAACGATCGTAAGGGTTCTCAACTTACCCCTTTTTTATTTAAGCTTGCTTCATATATATATATATATATATATACATATATGAGTATATATATGTGTGCATTGAGAAACTCGTAAAAGAGTAGCTAAGAGCTGACGAAAAATAAAAATAATAATTAATATATTGTAAGAATAAAAATAAAAATTTAAAACCCGAGAGGATGCGTTACTTAAAGATTTTATTGAGTCGTTATCAAAGATTATATTATATACACTTGTGTGTATTCAGGAAGGAATCAATCTTTGCTCGATACTATTTTTGATTTCGCACTTAATATATATCAAAGAATATGTTTTATTGGAGAATTCATTTAAATGGCTGTAATTTTCGACGGTCGATTGAGAACTTATAGGCTTCATTTTTATTGGAGGTAAAGATTTTTGTTTGTTTTTTAACATGGATTTTTTTTGGTTATTTATGAAGAGAAACTTAAGACCGAGCATCTGCAATGCTGTCACGTTTCAGGTTTCTCTTTTACTTCAATCCGTTGTAAACATCTCAATTTGCTTAAGATGTCCTGCACGATGCCTAAAGTGCATTGACGATAACGCCTAAAACGTATTTTTAGTATCAGTATTAGTATAGTCGGAGGTTAAAATATGTGATATCTCTCACTATAAATATTATATATTTTTTTTTATTTTATTTATTTAAAATACTACCAATTATTTCAAGGTAAAGTTTATATCGGCTTCTGAAATTTATCGTCAATGATAAAATTATCTTTTTCCCACTCATATATTTTATATTTTTATTCTTCAATTTTTTAACATTAATCCCAATAAAATTCATCTATTTAATGTAGGCAATTTATTTTCATTCACTTATAGATGCACTTTAATTAAAATAAAAAATTTTTTTCAAGTTGTCCATAATGGAACAGTTATAAAATCCCTCGGATATCTCTCTGATTTCCAATACAATTTGAATATCTATTAGATATATATTTAATTTAATCATTTCCATGCAAATTTTTTTCTAATTTATACTGAAATTTATTTGGAATAAAAAAATAAATTTTTCAATTAAAAAAAAAAAATTATAAATCGCGTCTTAGCTGTGATTTTTTGATGGACTCGTGCCAAGTACTACTTAAATTTGAAACAGTAATTATTTATACTGACGCAAGTGTACATAGAAAATAATTGAATATAAATAAAAAAAAATTTTAATAAATAAATAAAAAATATTTTTTATGGGGCCGCTTAAATGAAAATCTTGTAAAAAATCAGAATATCGAGTTTTAAATGATATTTCTGTTGTGGAAAAGGTGTAAAAAAATTGATAGAGGAAGAAAAAAAATAAACTTCCTCTGTGACAATGAGAATCATTGCTGTGACCAGGATTCGAACCTGGGTTGCTACGGCCACAACGTAGAGTCCTAACCGCTGGACGATCACAGCTGATGGAAGTTATGGAAACCGGATCATTTTATTTTGTTGATACTTTTACTCCCTACTCTAGATGTTCTATCAACCGTAACGACATGAGATAAATCAATACTGTTAGTAAGACTGTAACTTAAGTATAAATCTTTTTAATAAGTTGATATTAAATGACAGAAATTTTTGCTTTAGAATAGTTTTTTGAGGATATTTTGTGTCAAATATTTATACTAGATAATTTAATGATAAGAAACATTGTATTTCATGAAACATAAATATTTTTGTATATCTAATGCTTATCTGCATTAAAACTTGAGATAAATATTTATAATACAAACAATGAGGGTACAAGATCGTAATTTTTATTTATAATACCGGGAAAAAATAATTTTGATCTACGGAGACCTAAATCTTGGGTCTAATTTTATCATTATAGATTTATGTAGATCAAAATTTATCAAGGCAAATTATCAAATTTTAGATTTCAATAGAAATTTAAAAACGTAGGAAAAAATTTTTAGATCTCAGATCTACACGAATCTGCATAGATCCAAATAGATCTCTTGATAATCATGTGGATCTAAAATAAGATTTATATTGATTTAATTTTTGCATTATTTTGATTCCTAGATCAAGATAAAGAGACAAATTATCCGGGAAATTCAAAATTTTGACGAAAAAACAAAATTTCGAGACCTTATAAAAAATTAAAAATTTCAGATCTGCATAAATCTGAATCTCTTATATATTTGTTATATTTTTGAATCCTATGGAAAAATTTGTCATTATTAAAATTATCATTTTTTGGTTTAATTAAAATGAAAAAAATTGATATTCATGTGGATCTAAAATAAGAATATTGATCTAATTTTTGTATTATTTTGATTCCTAGATCAAAAATAAAGAGCCAAATTATCCGGGAAATTCAAAATTTTGACGAAAAAACAAAATTTCGAGACCTCATAAAAAATTGAAAATTCCAGATCTACATAAATCTGAATTTTTTATATATATTTGTTATATATTTGAATACGATGAAAAAATTCGTCATTATTAAAATTATCAGTTTTTGGTTTAATTAAAATGAAAAAAATTGATATTCATGTGGATCTAAAATAAGATTTATATTGATCTAACTTTTGCATTATTTTGATTCCTAGATCAAAAATAAAGAGTCAAATTATCCGGGAAATTCAAAATTTTGACGAAAAAACAAAATTTCGAGACCTTATAAAAAATTAAAAATTTCAGATCAACATAAATGTGAATTTCTTATATATATTTGTCATATTTTTGAATACTATGGAAAAATTTGTTATTATTAAAATTATGATTTTTTGTTTTAATTAAGCGAGATCTGAACTTTCTTCTCTATCACACTCAAGTCAACAAACGGAACCATCCTTGTTGCACTTGCGCAGTAAATGGAAACTTTGTCCACGTTTTTCTCTTAATCAAATGAATAATTTTCAAAAATCAAAACGTAGACTGATAGTTTATAGAGTAATGCATCGAGCCTCGTTCTTAGTTTTGCGTTTAGAGGTTTAGTTTGAGAAAAGCTTTACAAAAATTACTATAAACCCTCCTTAAAATAAAAAAAAAAAATTTTTTTTATAATTTCGTTGATTGGAAAACAATAAAAATAGATCAAGATTATTCACTGAATTAAAATAGTAATATTAGTTCCAGCGGATGTTTCTTCCTTCATTTCCTTCAATTAGAAAATTAGCATTTAAGTAGTAATGACGTGAATTCCGTAAGTTATTTTGAAATAATAATAAACATTAAGAAGTTTGAATAAAAATTAAATTAATATAATAATTAAACGAGATTCTTCGCAGTTCAATTATTTGTTAATTAAATAAACTATAATAAATTTAAAACTTGAATGTATTAATTAGCTAACTATATAATTAATTAATTAATTAATTAATTAACTAATTAAATACGGTTTAAAGAAATAATTGGAGGCTAAAAAAATCTATTTATTTATTTCGTCTGGACAGAATCTCGTTCGTTGAACTAAAAATCTGGAATATCTTGTTCACGCTTATGTTTTAAAATTTATAACATCTCTCAAGCTTCCGGATATTATTAGATCCCTTTATTTAAGTGTCAAATTAAATAACAAATAAAAATAGAAATTCATGTAAACATTTTACTTATTTTTATATCAAGTTATAAATAAATTTATTTAAAAAATTATATTTTTTTATTTTATTAAATTATTCCTACATTTTTTTTTTTTTTTTTTTTTTTGAGGTGGTAGTTTCTGAATATTCAATGTCAAGGAGGGTTGATTGACTGTGTCAGACTCACGACAGGATAATTATCCAGCTTAAACTCATGTTACTGTCACGATTGATTTTCCCTGGACGCCCTTCCATATTTACGACAAGACTACCAGAATAATTTACATATTTCCGGGCAAAGCCCTTTTTTTCATCAATCCACACTTTACTGACACGTGTTTCAAATCACTCATCGGTTAATTTCTCACACAAAATCGTAAGAAAATTTATTAAATTACATTTCGCCTTTAACCCCATTAGGGCGACCCTAAAAAACCGACTAATTTTTTTTTTTCGAATTAAAATTTCGCGATTTTCCGCGCTGTCTTAACTTTCAAAAAATCTATAAATCAAAAATTTCAAAAACCGAATTTTCGAAAAAAAATTATTTTAGTGCAATTGAATCGTTTATTTGAGAAACCTCATAAGTCAAGAAAACAAAATTTTTCAGGAAACACAAAAAACATTTTTTTGGAAAAACTTGACGTTCAAATAATAAATTAATAATTGAGTACAATAATGTTAGCGTCTCTGAAAAAAATTCCAACAAGAAAAATTTAATTTTTTAACTGAAACTACTTAACAAAATTATTTAAAGTTGATAGACTTATGGGGTTTCTCAACCAAACGGAAAAAAAAGTTATTAAATGATTGTTTTTTTAGATGTTTCCACTCAAATCATTTATTACACTAATAAAATGAAGTATTAAATATGTATTTGAACACTGAGACTCAGAAATTACAAAAAATTATAATTAATTTAAACATTTTAATTAGTCATATAACAGTCAACAATAAAACAACATTTTAAATTAATTTCTCAAAAAAGCGCGAATTTTAAATAAAAAAAAAAAAATTATTTCTGTAAAACTAAAACTGCGTATGTTTATTTGAGTCATTGACTTATGGGGTTTCTCAATTAAATGAAATTGCTGTCACCCCGTTGATTTTTTTTAACGCTGATTTGATGCATATTCTGATTGATTTCTATGGAGGGACATCCAAAGAACCCAAAAATGCAAAAAAACCCACCCGAGTCAAAATTAAAACAGTAGTTTGAGCCTCCAAAGCCTCAGTTCTTTTGATGTTGCACTTGCCGCTGAATATAATATGTTATTTAAGTCCTCGATGTCCTAAAAGTAGCGTATGAAGGAGTAAATCACCTTTTTAAAATGGTATTTTAACCCTCCATGGCCTACCATTTATTTTAAAATGCTATTTAAGTCCTCGATGTCCTAAACGAAGCGCATGGAGGACTTAATCACCTTTTTAAAATGGTATTTTAACCCTCCATGGCCTACCATACTTTTAATCTGTAACTTCGAATGAGCTCAATTCTTTAGCATGATATTATTGTTATACATAAAGATATTTCCAACTGATCGTGAGCGTCCGAGTAGCAGTGCGGCAGTGGTTGTGCTTCATATTCGTAAGGTCGTGGTTTCGAATCCCGGCGGCAGCAGATTATTTTTCAGCAGGTTTTTTCAAATTCTTCGGCAGTTTCCGTTTTCCAGTATAATTCATTGATCATATACTAATAAGTCAAAGGCTCTAATTATTCAATTCGAATTTCGAATGACATAGTACTATTCTATTCGAACGCCTACTCATATTAGTTTAGCTATTATTATTAATATTTTAAATTTTGTTATTTTTTAACTCATAACAGAACATTTACTGCTAAGAAATTCTTTTTGGAATTTTTAAATTTCAAATTTTTTTCGATCATGGCAGCCATTAGTGGCCCCCTTTTCCCTTCTGTTTCTTTACCAATTGTACGCGATCCGATGAGAGTCTTACTCGATTTATAAATTTAGGCTCTGGAGGCTTATTTTACCTTTTTAAAAAGATGATTTGAACCTAAACTTGGTAAAAGCGGACAAAGTTACCACGTTTAGGTTCAAATTACCTTTTTAATGCATGGATCTTCATATTCTAAAAAGATGATTTGAACCTCCTTACCCTCATGTAGGATTTGGAGGCTCAAATCACCTTTTTAATTTTGACTCGGGCAATTTCGTAAAAAACATCTTATGGGATTTCTCAAATAAACGATTCAATTACATTACATAGAATATATAAATGATATATAAATTTAATCATAAAATATAAATTTTTCACACTGAAATTTCAAAATTTTCCGAGTACGATATTTTGGATGTTTTCTTTTAATTTTCTTTCGTAACGAAATTTAAATTAGGGGAGGGTGGGGCAGAGCGGCCCCCCTAAGCCAATTATTATTTTTTGTGGCTTTCAATCATAAGATCACTTTACTTTTGTCCTATTTCGAACAAATTTATGGACATTTTGCCAAAATTCTGAAAAAAAAATTTTTTTTTTTGTGGGGCAGAGCGGCCCCCCTCCAAAAAGTGATAAAAAAAATTTTTTTTTTCGTTTTTTTTTTTTTTAAATTGTTTTCATCATTAAGAATGTATTTCTTTCTCTTGACAACTATTTTTGGTTTTATATTACTCGAAAAAAATTTTTTAAAGCGTAAAAAATCGTTCACTCTCGATTACCTTAATTACTAATTGTTATTTAATAAAAAAAAAAATCAATTCTATAATTTTACTTTATTTCAAAAATTTATCAACTAAAAAAAAAAATTTAATTTTTATAAATTTTTAGTGACCAAATTTGCCTCTTACATAGAGAAACGGTCGAAAAATATGAAAAAATAATTTTTTCGGAAGTATCGGCTGGTCCATTTTGCCCCAGGTGTTATGCATAGGGCTAGAAATGTGGAATTATAATATTTTTTTTTTAATTTGACGATAAAAATATGAAAAAATCACTTTTTCAAAATTTTGGGCTTGTCCATTTTGCCCCAAATGTCATGCGTAGGGGTAAAAATGCGCAAACATATCGGATTTATAGTAATTAGTCGAAAAAAAAAAAATTTTTTTTTTGGTCAAAATTTCAGGGGGGCCGCTCTGCCCCATGGGGGCCGCTCTGCCCCACCCTCCCCTAATTATTTTATGCACGAAAATATTGAATGTGTGAGGTGTGAAATGTAAAATTAATTAAATTTATATATTTAATATATAAAAAAAAAATAGAGATCATACAATTGGATCAAATTGAAATTTATTTTATAAATTTTCAATAAATAACTCCCTACGCATTTTCTCCACAGATTTATATATAATATATATATGTATGTGTATTCCAAAAATAATTCATGAGTCTCGCGGCAACATTGGCCGGAATACGAAACCAGAAGTAACGCCAAAAGGCATCTGGTTTTGCGGCAGGAAAAATATAATAACACCACGTGCACTAGCTACGATCTGGCTCTTTCTTTTGCGCTTTACATCACCGAAACGAACCCGAAAAAATAAAAAACCTATAATAATAATTATAAAAAGAAGCATAACAAACTCGAAGGACACATTTCGATAAATACTTTTTTTTTTAAATTGCAGAGCAACAAAATAAAAAAAATTTATCTAGTGAATTCTCAGGATACTCATTTATTTTTAACCCCAACAAAAATTTAACATCACTTGTATGTTAAATTAAAAGGAATTAAAAAATAACAGGGCGTTAAATTTATTTGAGTGAACCCTGAAACAAATTTCTATATACCCGCATGCGAATGAAGGACTCGAAAAACCGCTTAACTTATTTTTAATTTATCTGAAGCGTAAAATAAACTGCGAAAAAAAATTATCAATTTTATTCTATTCAACGTAAACTATTTTTAAAAAATAAAATACGAAAATTTATTTTATTTGCTGGGTTTAAATTTGTCAGTATTGTGGATATGAATTGTTAAGTCCATTGAACTCATGGATAATTTGACAATAAGTAATACTAGACACTAGACACCCAAGTGTCGGTACTTATTGCTAATTTAACGTAATAGCAATCACTTTAAATCCGGTTGTCATTAAGTATTTTACTTTATCCTCCATACAAAGCTATTTTATCACATATTTATCTTATATTGATCTCAACATGTTTTCATATTTAGCGTAATAAAAATGTGTTAATTATTAATTGAATTTAATTAAAAAAAAGTCATTAAGATTAAATTAATTATAAATTTTTTTAATGCGACATTGAGATCACCTTCGCTTGCAATTACGTTCATAATTCAAATATTTATGACCAACGAGTTTGACAGAAATTAATTAATTATTTTTTTATGTGGAATTAAAAATTTCAAATGATAAATTGAGATAATACATATTTTTTTTTTAAAGATTCTATTTCATGGCAGGTTAAAGAGAAGTATAAGTGCCTGTGTTAAGAAATTACCATATAAATATTATTATTAAACTGATTAAAGTAACGACCGAAGGATCTTGAGAAGTAAAACAAATAAATAAATAAGAGATAAATGAAGCAGAGAGTGAGAGTGAGGATAAATTGAAATGAAGTTGATCAATTATTGAGTATCAGTGACTTGCATAGCAAAGAAATCACGTTGTGTGTATAAATGTATGAATTTTTTTTGTTTTTCATTTTCTTTTTCTCTTTACATATATTTTCTTTTCTTCTGTATGCACGCGCGCAAATAATCTGCACAACTTACTCGTAAACACGAGTTACTTCCGGCAACGATAGCAATCAATTGCAGCCGGATATATTTAACTCGTGTCTCTTTTATTCAATATTATATATGTTAATGATTTATTTATGTTCTCCTGATAAATTTAAACCGCGAAAAAAAGTTAATATTTAAAATTTCATGATTTTTAAGATAACGGATTAATTACACGGCGATAATTGTCAACTTGACGCCTCAAGAGTCTTATAAATATAATAATTATGAACTATAACATATTTATTAATTCAAATTCAGTGTCGATGGGCCGACGATGCCATCTATCAGGAAAAAAAAGCGCATGCGTGTTTAAAAAAAAAACGCGGGATTATTTGAATTTAAAGTTAAATTTATTTTGATGCTGTAAGATGTAAGATGCAGAGGAATAAATATATTTATTAGTTTACTTGAAGATCCCTGGAAGTCTAGGCTGAGATTTTTTTTTATCAAAAAAATAAATATTCGAAACAATGAATAAGAAATTTACTACTTTCCCGTACGAAACTTAAACCATTTACTGAGGATGGATGAAGATGGATGAGGATAATCATGGATTTCCTATCCATCTCCATGATTATTTCTCCCTTTCGAGGTCGGAAATCGCAAATCGCAGCTCAAATTCGGCTCCATCTTACGGCATCAAACTAGAGATTTGTAAATCTATAAATAAATTTAATTGCGATTTCCGTAATAAACAATTTTTTATAATTAATTTGAATTAAAATTTAATTGTGAAATAAATAAAAATAAATACCTATTCAAAGCCGGATAAATTTATCATCAAATAATCTAGGTAATAAATAAAAATAAAATTCATTGGTAATAATTCGATTATTGCTTTTATTGTTTTCAACTGCTGTATGATACTTCCGGCTAAAAGCCTTAAGCTTTAATGCTTGAAGAAATATCCGCAGGAAATTAAACCATATAATTATATATATATATATATATATAACCAGTTATAAATGAATTAATCGCTAATTAAATATTAACGTGGTGTTTAAAATCCTATAATAACATCCTTCATTTAAAAAAAAAATTTTTTTATTGAACACGAACGTAAGAAAAAATCGAAATACGTAAATCTGAGTTTAAACATAAATATATAGATTAAATTTTTTATTTATCATCCATAGAAAAATATCTTCACGTCAGAATATTGTTTTTTTTTTTTTTTTGTATGAAAATCAACACCGTTACTAAACCAGTGGACCGAAGGAAACGCATCTGGAAAGAATAAAGCGCACATCGTATGAGACACGGTTTAAATACATACATATATATTTTTATATATATATATATATTTATGATGTCTCTGAGGTCTCTGTCGGTTGGTGAATAAGCATAGAGCTTCACGCAGTCGTACAGACTGCATAAGTAAGTGGCAAAAAGTACGAAGAAGTAAATGCAGAACCGAAGAAAATCAAGAAGTTAAATAGACCCTGAGGACTAAAGACTCACATTATAGCTATATCTTATATCTTATATCCTATATCTTAGTTTTAATGTTTGTTGTACTCATTGCACTCAACTGTAATGTACGTAAGTCACAATCTTTAGTTTGCTTAAACCCGAGAAGGACTCGCCCAGTTCTTAAGAAATTACACTATTATTCCAACACGGGGGATCTTTCTACCTTGCACACGTTTCTTCACCAACTTTGATGATGATCGATACTGTATACGATTGTTTGTGAATTCCAGACAACCTTTACTGACGAATGCCAATGAGGTGCTATCGCGAGACTCATGATAATCCGTTAAAATAAGAATAAATATAAATCTTGTGCTCATTTTTTATTTATACGCGGCTTTATATTTTGAAATTTTATGTTAAAAAATTAATTTATTATAATATATATAAGATTTTTAACTTCCCGCTAAGAAAATTGCAAATTTTCAAAAAAAGGGAAGTTATTGCGCAATAATGGACCACCTGTAAAAAATTTTCTACAGAAACAATTTTTTTTTTCTAAACTAAAATGAATTTGAAAAATTTATTAATTAAAGCTCTTTTAGGTCAATACACTAAAAAAAATTCGCGAAGTGTTTAACAGTTTAATATAAATTCATTGAAATGTTACAACTCCGGACAGGAGTGAATTGGGAGTGAAATAAAATCCACTTCACTCCGAAATCACTCGGCTAAAAAAAAAACTCACAATTTCCCCGCAAGAAAAAAAAATTTTTTGGAATAGAATTTTTCATACAATCTATCACTAGAAGTATATTTCTATACTATTTGTGTATTCATCAGGAATTCATCCGGAATTCATATTTGTGTCAAAATATGACTTCCACATGATATTCAGCGGATCACCTGCGGAATATCGCAACTTTTTTATACGGGTGGTTTCGGTCCGATTTTCGAAAATTGAGTTTTCATCAGATGTCGACGTTTCGAGGTCCTAGGAAGCTATTCTGGCTATTCCCGGATAGACGTCCGTGTGTATGTGTGTGTGTGTGTGTGTGTAAATTTTTTTTGTTCGACGATATCTTTAGAACGAATCAACCGATTTGAACGTACTTGGTGGCAATCGAAAGGGCTCAGCAAAACTTAGAATTGATTAGATTTTGGGGTAGATCGGACATGTAGTTTACGAGTTACACGGAGAATAACAATTAAAAATTTTTTTTGTTTTTTGTTTTTTGCGTATTACTTATAAACCACTTGCCCGATTCACCTCAAAATGTATTCAGTTTTAAGTCTGGTTGACCTCTTTCGATTACCACCAAGAACGTTAAACTCGGTTCATTCCATCCAAAGATATCGTCGGACAAAAATTATAATTTTCAGTGAAGGTATGTTTTATCGGCCTAACAAATTTTTGAGCTCGAAGAGCTTCTTTCAGATTTTTTTTTAATAGTAAATAATTAAACGAAGGTAACTATGAATATTCAAATGAATTTAATGCGTAATACATAATTGTAATAGAGGTATTTATAATAATCTACACGCAGTAACTACTCTCGATAAAATCTTTATTCCTGATTATAGTATGTTTGGATTAAAAAGATAATGAGTCACGGTTTAAGTAATTTTATAATATACATTTTTTTTTTTTACGAACTACTATTTACATTAAATTTATAAATGATTATGGACGTTTGTTTTGCAATGGTCAGTTATATTGCGGAACAAGTGACAATTAAAGTTAGCAAAGTATGTGGAAGATGAATAATGAAAAAAAATATATATATATGTATGTATGTGTAAGAATGAAGTTGAGCTTATAGAATAGCTTGAGGGCGTTGGATAAACGCACAGAAGAGAAGATACGGCACGAAGGTTGTGTCTTGTATATAAATGGCAAAAAACTATAACCTACACTTTAAAGTACATCTACAACATATATAATAGTAGTATATAGAGTCAAGTTTGAGGTGGTATAGAGGGATGTAACATAACATGCACGCGAGCGATCAGGATGGGAGATAATGAAAGACTCGGACCAGTGAGTTGGCTCAAACGACGAAGAACGACCTGTTATTCTGATGATATACAAGACTTGAAGAATAAAATAGTATAAATAATATTAAATAAACTAATAAGATTGTGCTTTATACTTTTTAAAATAAATAATACATATACGTTTTATAGTTAATGTTTAATGGATGTCGGGTGTTAGGTTTGATAAATATATTTTACTGGACAGTAAATGATACAAGTGGTTTTATTTTTTTATCATAGATATTGACAAAAAATATGATCCTAAATGATCTTGAAGGTAGCAGACAATTAACAACTTTCTGATTTTTTTCCCAACAAATCAAATACGAAAAAAAAAAAACTAAAAATATGCGCATGTAGAAAATTAAATAAACTACAGGTGTCATTTTTTAAATATTTTTTTTTTTTATAATTCGTTGGTTTTAAAAAGATTCAAAAATTATAAGACGTCGGCAAACTTCAGTATCTAAAATTATCAGATAATTAAACATTTTCTGATTTTTTTTTCAACAAATCAATTACGAAAAAAAAAAAAAACTAAAAATATGCGCATGTAGAAAATTAAATAAACTACAGGTGTCATTTTTTAAATATTTTTTTTTTTTATAATTCGTTGGTTTTAAAAAGATTCAAAAATTATTAGACGTCGGCAAACTTCAGTATCTAAAATTATCAGATAATTAAAAATTTTCGGATTTTTTTTTCAACAAATCAATTACGAAAAAAAAAAAAAATAAAAATATGCGCATGTAGAAAATTAAATAAACTACAGGTGTCATTTTTTAAATATTTTTTTTTTTATAATTCGTTGGTTTTAAAAAGATTCAAAAATTATTAGACGTCGGCAAACTTCAGTATCTAAAATTATCAGATAATTAAAAATTTTCTGATTTTTTTCCAACAATTCAAATGCGAATAAAAAAAAACAAAAAAATGTGGTCGTAGAAAATGGAGATGAAAATTTTTTTCGAAGGAGTGAATGTAGACTTTATTTATATCCGGATTTATACTGATTTTATATTTCATGAAAAAAAAATTGTATGCAAAATTTTGAATGAATTGTTTATTTGAATATTATTTCTACTTCGCGTATTAGACTCCGAGGGGCGTAAATAAATAAAAAGTCATCCGGTCTGCATATAATCCACGTCTATTACGAAAATTTTTCTTGTAACCTGTGAGAATGGAAAATTTGAAATAATTTTTGAACAATACATTGTTGTAAAATAATAATAATACAGACACTACTGTGGAGGTAGACAGTGCAGAGGGTTAGTAATTTGCGATACATATATATGTTTTGAAAAAGAATAATAAGAAACAGTTAGAGAAAAGATAATCGTGGATAATACGAGCAACCACGTAACGAATATAACTCGAAACGAAGATGAAATGACTTTTTGATTTTTTAATACTGGAATTTAAATTGTATATTATATTTTTGCTTTGAAATTCGTGTGTTGCTATTTTTTATTTGCTTTGTTTTACTCGAATTTTATGTAAGTGTATAATTATTTTCGTAAATACTCTGTAGACGTTTTTTTAAATTTTTTATCATTTGAATTTATTTTAGTGAAAGAGTAAATTGGAAATTTTATGTGATATTCAAAAATGTTATTCAGCTGAAGGACAAGTGGGTCAATTTTTTTTTAAATTGTATGACTAGACTCAAAAATGGGCCAAAATGCTGATTTCGACCTCATAATCTTAGAAAAAAATATCAAAATATGAAGTTATAGGGCGATAACTGCTCAGGTGCGTCGAGAGCGACCCCTGCACTAGAAAAATGATAATAGTAGATAATGGAAGCCGTCTCTCTAATAGTAGAGAGCGTAAATTAATAAACTTTTTGTTATTTTCAACAAAAGCTTATATAAAAAAAAAGTAATCATTAATATGTCTGCAGTAATTTACCGCGTGTAAATTGATTTCACAGAAATAAAGTACTGAATAAAAATAAAAAAATGCTTCTTAACGATACAAAAATGAGTAACTTCATGGGTGGCCTATGAAAACGGTAAATATCTGAATAAAAAATCATGATTAAAATCCTCAAGTACAAAATCACTATTGAGGAAGAAATTATAAAAATTTATTACCGGATTTAGTTAAAACATAAAAAAGTTATTGTTGAATTTAATGCCTAATGATAAGTAAAGAAAAATAAAATATGCTTGTTAAAGAGCTTTAAAAAGTAAACAATCGCCGGAAGTGTAAGGATGTAAGTCCCAATGCATTGTCGTATAGCAGGTCCTTATCTCAAGTTAAGATCATTTATAAAAATTGTAAAAGACGCCGCGATAAATAATGTTGTTGAATAAATTTATTAAAGCCAAGTTATTTTGAGGTAGTAAATAATTTAAACAACAAACTGATGATAAAGTTATTATCCAATCAGACGCAATAAATAAAATAATGATAAACTAAAGAGTCACGGTGAGTAGAAATTGTAATACAGTGTTATAAAGTATGCAATTATTAAATGCTACAGGTCCTTATTACGGTTTAAATTATTGGTAGTTATATATGTGAGGTATTAAAATCACCCGTGGATTTAATAATATATATATCTATATATTTTGTATATATTATAGCAAGTAGTTAAAGTAACACGAGCCTGAGGCTAAAACTATCCGGTTAATGATTTCGTTGCAACTATTATATACGTGAATGTAAATTACGATGAGCTAATGTAGTATGTAATGTAATGAACTGTGTGTAAGTCGAACCAATGCTATGTGCTTTCATACTTAATTACACTACCCGTCGTGAAATTATTCCATTACACTTGTACGCCGTGTTTTGCTGGATGCTCTGTTTAAGATTATTATTTATGCCCAATGATCAGGTGTAATGAGATACATATTTAAGTATCATGTTAACTTTTTGTGTTTGACGAACTAAATATATGAAATGACAATATATCATAATATTGGTTTTTACTGTAGTAATTGATCGAGCTTTAGAATCAGGAGATCCTCTTTAGGATTGGGAAAAAAAATTTTTCTCCAGTATTTTCTATTATTTTACATCGGAAGAGCTGGAAAAATTATGTGGGAAGATAATCAGGAAGCAGAATAAAAAAAACATCCGATCCATACACAGAGGAGATGCCCAGACACGTGTTTCGGTGAATGTTCTAGGACTGAAAATTTTTTTTCTCTAGTATTTTCTCTTATTTTCTTTTAATAGAGCCTCAAAAATTATGTGGGATGATAATCAGAAGACAAAAATTTTATCGAAGCGTAATGGAGATGGATATCGACATGTTTTTGTGGTGACCAGTCAGAATATTCATCATAAAAATATCCATTGAAAAAATTATCTATTTATGCAGAAAATTGATGACATGGATATTTTTCCACTGGATCTTTTTACATTTGATATTCTGGCCTAGAACCACTGTATGAAAAAAAATTTTACGTCAATGTAAAGTCGATGTCCATCTCCATTATGTGTCGGTCATATATTTTCTTCCATTTTGCCTCCTGATTGTCATTCCATATAAAATTTGAGGCTCTTTTGATAAAAATTCTAGAAGGAAAAAATTTTCCGAGTCCTAGATCATTTACAGAAACGGTTCTAGGCCATATTTCTACAATAAAAAGGATGAAATGTATTTGAAATCTCCTTTCCTAACACCTGATCCTGAAGACAGTTTAAAAATATGCATAATTTCCATAAGAATATACATTACAATAAATATATATCAAAAGCGACTCAAGCGCGCACATTGTCTATTATTTTTTCAATTAATATTGTTGTCAACTATCTATATTTCTATGCTGTAATTCGCCAATTGCGATACGAATAGTTTGGTTCCAGATGCATTTCATGTCTTTTTTCGTGCTCTCTAAACATGAATAAGTGAAATAAGTGAATATTTACTAATTCTAAGTGCCAACCGAACCACTTTTTGAAATTAGTGGTTCGATTTGCACTTGAAATTAGTGAATATTCACTTATTTTCACTAATTCATGTTTAGAGAGTGTAAGACAGAATTGCAACCGGACAGGTCGGGGTTCGTCTCCCGAGCTCTGTAAATTAAATATTTTTTTTTCTACAGAATAATCGTTTTAGAAATAAGTTTACGAAATTGAAATGTATAATGAAATAAATGTAAGTGATTTACAAATATGTCAAACATAAATTTACAAATAAATCTTTATTGGGTATAGTTTGATTTTTATTCAATGTATAACTGACGAGTTAACAATTGCCACGAGGACAAAACTAAGAGTTTACAATGCTTATAGCAAGGACTTAACTACGTGGAATAATTGATTATTATGTATTTATACATACATACATATATATTATAAACATACGTATAGCTTTCGGAAATGTATCCGTTTGTGGATTCAACGACGAACTATGAAGAATATTAATCGCGCCCACAAAAAAACTAGTTTTCACTTTAGTTTATAATTATTAATTTAAAAAAAAAAAAGAATGTAATCATATTTAAAATTTATGTTGAATAAACGTTAAATATATTTGCAATTTTAAGGCATTAATGAGAGAATAAAAAGGATAAAAAAAACCATACATCCGCCGTAATAAGAGAGAAAGCTCATACGGAATCTCAAGTAGGAGGAACCACGTCTTAATCTCGGCTTCTGGACACGTGATGACCATTTTCGTAGGGCCCAAACAAAGACGGAGATAGAGAATTTTAAAATAAAGATAAACAGAGAGTGAGAGTGAAAAAATAAAATGTTCTCAAGCTTTTTCTCTGAACACATTCAATTTCCATTTTAAATTTTTTAAAATCAAGATCCTGCTTCAGTCATTAAAAATTTATTGTCTAGTTTTTCCTGAGCCCTTGTCTTCTAAACAATACATATATTTGTACATATATATGAAAGAGGTAATATCTGGGAATTTTCTGAATTTTATTTTTCTTTTAAATGAATTCGGAAAAAAAAATTGCTTACCCTCATATATATTTTCCCCTCAATCTTCTACATCTATATATATTTATATAGAGGAGGGAGGGGCAAAAGGGGGTACTTAAGGAAATACCAGCTTTTCGAGGACTCAAATACGCTAAATCTTTTTTTTTTTTAATGATATTCAAAGTAAATAAAATAAATTTTCAGTTACCGTTGAAAAAAAAAATTTTTCATTTCTGCGGGCAAAGTGGGGTACCCCCTAAAAAAGGTAAAAAAAAAAATTTCTGGATTTTGAACGAATTTGATTAAGTTGAATTTTTTATAAGTAATTTACATGAAGAAAAATAATATTTTACATGTTTATTGGATACAAAAGAAGAAAAAAAATTTTTAATAGTTTTTATCATAAAACAAACGTCATTAATATTTTTCAACTGACAATTGATTTTTGAAAAAGTTTATCAAAAAAAATTCAAAGTAACGCTTAATTATATTTACAGAAGTGATTTTGGAATGTTTAAAAACCATTTAAAATATAAAATTTTTTTTTATCAAATTTTGGGGGTACCCCGTTTTGCCTACCCTACCCCCTTTTGCCCCCCTTTCCCCTATATATATTTTAAACTATATGTTCATTCTTTTTCTTTTTGATTAAAAATTTTTCATATTATCTAATAAAAAATATAATCAAATTATATAAAATAAAAATTTTAAAATGTATCATATAAATTTATATACATTGAAGAAATATGAGTACAATAAATCGTCAGAATATTATTTATCCTGATAATTATATGTGGAGGCGTAGCAAGATTTATTGTAAAAAGATCAATATAAAATGTATTTATATATACATACATACATACATACATACATACATACATACATACATACATATATAAATATATATATGTACATACGTGCATATAGAGTGCATTGAAGTTGTAATATCAAGGACAACAATAATTTTCATAGGTGGGTGTGACAATAAAAAATATAACAATAAATATATTTTAGTATTTAAAAAATAAAAAAAGCATCTTAGACCATATTTATTTTCTCACGAGTTAAATAACTAATTTTAAGTTTTTTTACTCATATTTATAATTCAAAATTTTAGTCACCAAGATAATCAAGTGTCTTCTTGAACTGAGAAACCAGTCTCAGTGCAAGAACATCTGTTCTTTTTCTCTTTTCCATCGATGAGCCCAAAGGGACTTACGTTACTGCATATATATATATTTATATATATGTATGTATGTACTATACTATTGAATAGAAAGTTGCTCTGCTTTAAAAGAATATAATAATGGTTAAGATGAAGTTATTCACTAAAAAAAGTGAGGTGAGGTTTCTTACTTTACAATTTAACCAATGAGCCGTATTGTTAAAAAAAAATTTTTTACACTCTGAATATATTTAACATAAAAGATAATTTAGTTTTCTTGTACTAGACTTTTATTATTATTTATATTTATTTAAATTATTTTATTCTTTAAGATTTTTTACTATTTAAGTGTTTAAAAAAAAGGTCAACTGTAATTATTATTTAACTTGATTAATAACAATAATAAATATATAAATATATATGCATGTAAATAATATAATAGAGATATATTAAAAGGCAAAGTGAGAAAGTCAATTAGATTGGCATATACGTCGTCAAAAGCGAAACGCAATGTCTGTTGGCAAGATTATTCGGGTCAAGTGGATTTTGTATGGTATGACCTCGACTGAAAATTTGACTAGTAAAACAGCTATCGTACAATCTGCCATAATAAATACTTCTTAATAAGTACCCCCATATACATTTAATTCAAGAAAATAAAATAAAAGGAAAATAAAAAAAACGTTTATTACAAATGCATTAATTAAAATTATTAAAATTCATTAGTCTACAGTTTGTAAGAGTCACGGTTCGCAGAGTTTAGTTCTGGCTTCTATAAGTTTACCTTGAATTTATTTTTAGCAACAAAATTGCAAGCTAATCCGATTGATTTGAAGCTTTCAATTCGCTAAGTCTTATAAATAAAACCGCTTACTATTTGTCTAAAATAAATATTTAGATATAAATTTAAGTATTAATTTTTTTTCTAATAGTAGAGGGAAAGCAAAGTGGACAAAATGGGCCGCTTGATATTTTTTATGAACTAAAATTAGAGCAAAAATGACAGCCATTTTTTTTAGCTTTACAGAGAGACAAAATGGATACTGCCCGTATGAAAATAACATATTTCGTCAAAATATATGTAAAAATATATGATAAATATCAGAAAATATATGTGGAGAATTTAACTATATTTTCTGATATATTTTTTTTATATTAAAAAATATAATACTCATCATATACGAGTCCATACATATTTAGCATGCATAAAATATATATTTCTATCATATACGGAAAATATATTCCGATCATATATAAAAACATATATTTGCATTGTGTATGGAAAAAAAACTTTCTTATTCGTATCCCGTGTAAAAAAAATTCATTCCAAAAAGAATCCAAAAAAGTTCCGCATGTGGAACTTCTAAACATGAGACAGATTAGAACTTCGAATGGAACTTTTTTGGAACGTTCGTAATTTTGATGTTAAAAAAAAAAGTTTTTATGAGCGAATTTAGAGTCAAAAAAGGACGTTCTTGTAACTTTTTTGGAATTTTATATGGACATTCCAAAAAAGTTCCATAATCCCCACTTTTGACCTTTTTCGGAAGCTAAAAAAGACGTTCTAAAAACATTGAAAAACGGTCTAAAACTCGTTACAATCTATTATAGAACTAAAGTAGACGTTCCAAAAACATTCCAAAAAAGTTCCAGAATCACCATTTTTGACTTTTTGATAGACTAAAAAAGGCGTTCCAAAAACTTTCCAAAATCACTTCTTTTGATTTTTTGTAGAATAAAAACGTTCTAGAAACATGTCAAAATAGTTCAAAAAACGTCCTTTTTTGACTCTAAATTTGCTCATAAAAACTTTTTTTTTACCATCAAAATTACTAACGTTCCAAAAAAGGTCCATTCGAAGTTCTATTCTGTCTCATGTTTAGAAGTTCCACATGCGGAACTTTTTTGGAATCTTTTTGGAACGAATTTTTTTTACACGGGATGACCAACTCCAATTAAATTAGATCTAAATTTTAATATACTCTTTAAATTGCAGTTAAAATTTTCAAAATTAGTTAATTTGACGCGAATATATATACCCATATACATATACATACACCGAATAAAATAAATATAACAAAGAAAATATATGGTGCCATATATAATATAAATTATATGCTACCATATATTTCATTTCATATAAAAATTTTATATTTTTTAAATATAAAAGGAAATATATCAATACAATATATTATAAGGTAAATGTATATATAGCTTAATATAAAAACCACATAAGTTACATATATGGAATACATATATTTACTACTGTATATAATTTTATATTAAATCGACGAAAATCTCTATATGATTTTTTATAATATACAATATAATATATCATATATTGTTTTGTTGCAAACATATATGATTTTATATATTTTAACCATATATTGTTTTTTCATACGGGTGAGCAATTCGAGACAAAAAATCGATAAAATTTATCCTTCAAAATTTTGTGTTTTATTTTTATTGTGCGAGAAAGAAAGTAAAATTGATCTTTACAAGAAATTTAAAAGGTTTAATTTTTTATAGGGGCACACGGGAAAAAATGCTGGAGTAGAATTTACCACACCAAACTAGTAAAAATTTTACTACACTTTGTGGTCGCCGCAATGACAACTGTAGTAACATAAGCCACAGTGTGCGTGATATTTTACTACTATAGGACTTCTGCTTACTACTGTAATGTGGTAAAACTTTGTAGTTTCCACAACTACTCAATGTAGTATAAAATACTTATTTTGTGGTTTTGGGAACCACACAATTTTATATGAATTGGTATCTGTTACTATTTTTGGAGTATACAATACCAGATTACTTGTACAATCTACTCCAATGTGTGGTAAAATGATCAAAAGAAGAAAATAACAGCGCCACCTACAACTTTTTTACTCCATTCTGTGGGTATCCTCAACTTGTGTCAGTGTATTTAATATTATAAATAATATTATAAAACATTATAAATTATAATATATATAATTAAAAATATTTATATATATAATTAAAAATCGAGGCGTGCAATTATAATATATACACTGAAAAAAAAATTTATTTGAGCCAACTAAGATTTATTTGAGCCAAAGATATCGTATATTTGGATATGGCCAAATAAATATTTAATTATGAGAAAGATATAATATATTTGAGTAGTTTAATTGCGTGAAATAAGTGGTTAATTTGTGGTAAAGAAATGATCCGATTGCTACAAATAAATAAGGGCTTCAAATATATGTATAGTATCGCCAAATTTTAGGTTATTTGTCACAAATTTAATTTCTTTACCACAAATATATTAATTACTTACCACAAATAAATTATATATTTCCGTCAAATTATAAAATTATTTGAATCAACTGTCATATTTTGTTGTACCAAATATATTTATTTGTCATTAAGAAATATTTTTTAAAAAGCCACAAATAAATTGATTTATTTGGTACAAATATTTTTTTTTTCAGTGTATAATTTAAAATAAATATATATATAAAAAATATAATACAAAAAAATTTTTTTTGTATTACCTGTCATTCTTCTTTTTGCTTACCTCACCTACAACTTCTATTAAATTTTATTTCTATGCTCTTATCAGTGAATTGTGATTTTAATGCAATTTTTTAAATCATTGCTTATTGAGTATTTGTTATTTATTAGAATTATAACTTTTAAAACGATGTTTTTTATATTTTCTATTAATAAAAATTAATACTTAATTATTCTAAGTTTATGCTTATACGAGAATTTATAGATTACAAATATATTTTTAAAATTATCCTTATCAGATATTGATAAAAAGTAGGCTTTTGAAATTTGAGTCCTTATTATTTTAAGTTATTCATTAATAAATTCATTTTTATATCATTTTAATTTGATATACTGTAAGTCCGAAGAATCTAAGATTAATTTTTATATTTTTATAACGTTTTCAATATCATAAAAACTACACTGAAAAAAAGAAATATTTGTCCCAAATAAATCAATTTATTTGTGGCTTTTTAAAAAATATTTCTTAATGACAAATAAATATATTTGGTAGAACAAAATATGACAGTTGATTCAAATAATTTTATAATTTGACGGAAATATCTAATTTATTTGTGGTAAGTAATTAATATATTTGTGGTAAAGAAATTAAATTTGTGACAAATAACCTAAAATTTGGCGATACTATACATATATTTGAAGCCCTTATTTATTTGTAGCAATTGGATCATTTCTTTACCACAAATAAACCACTTATTTCACGCAATTAAACTACTCAAATATATTATATCTTTCTCATAATTAAATATTTATTTGGTCATATCCAAATATACGATATATTTGGCTCAAATAAATCTTAGTTGACTCAAATAAATTTTTTTTTCAGTGTAATGATCGTTAACTAACAGATATTTAATTAATACATTACGAATAAAATATATTCTACTATGTTGTGGAGTAAAATGAACCACAGTGGTTATTTAATGCTAGTTCTTATTACTACTTACTGTAGTAAATGGTACTACAGGTTGTGTACCACAGTGTACTAGTAACTGTTACTAAACGTGTAGTTATCCTATATATTACTAGTCAGTGTAGTAAATGGAACTCCATTTGTAGTAAATTTAACTACACATTTTTTTCCGTGCATTGTCTTAAATTTAGAATTTTTTTATGCTTGGGTCTTATTGATACCGAATACTTATTTGGAGACTAAAAAAAAACTATGGAAAGAACTCACACCGATAAATTTTTTTAGCGGGCCCATTTCGCCCACCCCCTTCCCCTATTAATGATAAATTATTATACTTTAATGCTAAATATATAGTGAATATTAATAATCAATAAGAACCCGCATGAAACTATATTTACTTGCAATAAATTAAACCAACAACTCCTATCGATAAAATGATGATTAATGACCCGTAGAATGTTTCAGACACTTGAGACATTGATTTTAACATCTCTACTCATCAATTTAAATATAAATATTTATCATATTTTATATTTTATATATCATTCAATTAAATTTGCATAGATAAGTGTACCCGTAAACGTGTTTTTCAAAATCAACCTCAACTTTTTTTCGCAGATGAAACTCGAAAACTTTCCGAAATAATATATGAGTAAATAAAATATGTTTATTTTAAATAAATGGCAAAATATTGTCCCTTCACCTTCAAATAGTTTGAGCAAGCGTAAGATATATATTCCTTCCGCTGTTTACCGCCTTTGAACTTGAAGCAAACTTGGGGGAATCTCCCCATTTCTTATACAACTGTACACTAACCACGACCTTATCATCACAATACATGTATGTATTATACATATATAAACATAAATATGTATAAACTCGGGTGTAATTACACATAGGTATATATAGCATGTACATATATGTATATATAATACAGCACGTGCGCAACAGAAAACGCCTGTGCTTTAATAATCCATTTTTGCTAGACAGGTGCGTTGTAATTTAAAAAGGCCATCAAACTCCACCAACCATTTAAATTAACTTTATATCGTTTTGTATCTTTTATTTTTATATACTAGTTTTTTTTTTTTAATTATAAGAGAAATGGTTTTCTTACGGATGTTCTTTTTTCGCATCCGTTTTTAGATTGTTAATTGTTTTTATTTATTTATGTACAGTGTAAAAAATTGGGAGTGAATTCGAAGTGATTACGGACTCTATTTAAATTCAAATTTTCCCGCGCTCGGAGTTCTGGAGTTTCAAAAAAAATCACCGCGTACGCAGTAAATAAATTTGGTTTTTCAACGGAGTGATTTGAAAGTGATCTGAATTTTATTTAAATCCGCGTTTACTCCGATTCAAAGTTTTAGTAATAAAATAATCTCCCATAGAAGTTAATTTCACTCCGAACCGGAGTTTCAATATTAAAATAAATTTCCCTTCGGAGTGAATTTCACATTTACTCCGGATTTAATCACGAGTCACTCCCCAAATTTTTTACAGTACTCTCTTAAAATGGATCAGTGAAAAGTACTCCAATCAGTGAATATTCACTGCACAAATAGTCTAATTGAATCAGTGATATACTTGGGACTGATTCGCAGTGAATATTCACTGATTTGTTTTAAGAGTGTAGAGTTATATAAACAAAATTAATTTAATTGTGGCCAAAAAATCTATTTCATAAAAATTTGTGTCACAAAAATTTTCAATTTCATGTCAAAAATGAGTTTTCAATATAATTTTTTATATGAAAAATTTAATTGCCAATAAAATGAACTCTGATATATCAAAGTCGATAAAGTACACACTGAGGTTGTGAAAAAACATCTATCAGAAAAAAAAGGCGATTAAAATAGTCAGCCCACGTATCAAACGATGTGCGTCCCATTTTAAATGTCTATAAGTCTAGAAATTTTAAGAATTTACTAAAAATTTTTCCACGTATTCTACCAAATCAAAAAATCGCTGAAAAAAATATTTCCGCTTACTGGAAAGGTTTTTTTAAATCTAATTTCGGTGGTAAAATTTAAACACCAAAAATTGTAATACTCTGCAGTAATTTTACTCTACTAAATACAATATGTATTAAGAATATAGGGGAATATGAGTTTTTGAGTTATTATTAACTCTTTTGAATTTGAATATATATTTTCCTTTGAAGAGTTTGCAAGTTCAGTGTATGAGAACACAGACTAAACACCGATTCCAGGTACTCGGTTTTTGTATGCGCAAAAATATATATCATGTCATAATATTAGACCGTCAATCCCTCGTTTAATTTCAATACTCAATTGCTAATTTATTTGAAAAATAAAAAAAGTATACAAATTACACATTAAAATAGAGTAACATGTGTTAAAATATTTTTTAATATGACTCTGGTTCGTTAAGTCAAAAATAATTCACATAAATTTGCCGGCATTTACTGTTTATTTCTTTGAGAAATAATATAACATTTAATGAGCTTCTGAAGATCATGTGTTATCCACCTGAGACAGCTCAAGTAAAGCAAAATACGTAATATAACATAACATAACATTACTGTATAGTAAAACTAAAAGTTAAGTTATAAGTTAGAGAACTAAAACTCGTTGGATCATTAAGGATGGAAGGAAGCAGTGACCGGAAACCACGCACGAAGATGTGACGCGTAACTTTATATTTTTTATCTTTGTTTAACACACGCACCTCTACGGGCTTATTAATTCACTCTGAAAAATTAAGATGTAATACTTGAAAATAAAAAAAAAATTATATATACATATATATATGTATATGGACACATAACAATCAACTGTAGTGCTTGAATTTTAATTTTAAAAATAAAACAATAATATTTATTTATCAAAATGTCTTTTTAAAAAATATACATCATCGTTCTCAGTAGAAAAACTTGTAACTCTCAATTTTTTGCATTTGTTCACGAAGAAATTATTCTTGCTTGAATTACTACATTGTAAAAAATTGGGAGTGAATTCGGAGTGACTAAGGATTTTATTTAAATTCAAATTCACTCAGATTTTTAGAGATTTGGAGTTTTTACAAAAAATCACTCACATGCGGAGTAAATAGAGAGTTTGTCTTTTCTGCGGAGTAATTTCGGAGTAGTCTGGATTTTATTTCAGTTCAATTCGGAGTTTTGATACTAAAATAAACTCCCATCGGAGTAAATTTCACTCCGAGGGGACTAAATATATAAGCTGTCATCCAGTCCGCAAATTTTTTAGTGTATGGAGTCATAGTAAAGCAGGACCATGTTGTCCACCTAACGGAAGTTGAAAAAAACACATGCAAAAATTACTATGCCCATGGGAATTTTTTCATGTGTTTATTTAAATTTCCATTAGATGGCCAACATGACCCTTTACTATGACACCATAGTATTTAAAACGAGAATAATTTCTCGTCGTAAAACATATTATTGATGATTGGTTTAAATTTTTTTTTCAAATTTTCAAGTCATAAAAGTTGTCGCACGGAAATCGTCTAATTCCAACCGAAAATAAGAAGAAACTGATACTTTTTAGAATTGAGATAAAAAATATGTTTCTATGCACATTATTAAAAGAATTAATGTCTTGAAAGAGAATATCTGCATATGATGCATACTTAAATATATATATATATATATTTTTTTTTTAAATGACTTTTACTGTCTTAGCTCTCCTGTATAATTTACAAAAATTGAGCCTGGCGGTTTTCTACTGAGTAAGACGATATGCAATTCAAATACTTGATCAATTTTCGATGCATATTTATTTAAGTAAATATTTCTGTGACTTTATGTCATCAGTGAATAAGTTTTAAGAGATTCTGTCAAATAAATAGTCAATAATTTTCACTGTAGAAAACATTGGCATTAAATTTGTAAGTTAGTATCCAATTACATGTAAACGGAAATAGTAATTTGATATTTTAGTAAATATCACTTTCTTTATATTTATGTATAAATATGTATATGTATATATAAATTATTTATTGTTAATTTGCTAAAAACATAAACTTTTATTTTGTTAAAAAACAAACTGTTAATAATTTATTGTAGTTTATTTTTAAAAAATTTATAAATATGTAAGACATTATTTCAATACCCAGGAACTGTCAAAACACGAGTCATCCTACCATACCGGATATATTATTTTATCCATATATTTTTTTTTGAATACGAAAAGAAAAATTCCCAGGACACTTGTTTATAAAAGCTCAGCATGTCTATATCAAGTTTCCGTATTTTTGTTAACTTTTGACTTTCTCCAACAAATATGTCTGTTGCCCCTGCAGTGATATATGATGTGCATAATATATTATACTTATAACTCAAGGAAAATTAAACCCAGCACAAGAAAATTCAGTAGTTGCTCGGACAGTCACATAAGTATGTCAACAGTCAGCAAAATCAACCGTAGAAATACGAACACATTTTCACTTTCACGAGTCTAATGATCTATAATTTCACAGTTGGATAATTTAACATGCGCAGATAGAATATAAAATTAATAACAAGTGGTGTACACAGAGATAATTTTTTATAAAATTTACCCTGCGATTCAGACTAAACCTGGACCAAAAACAAAGTGAATGCTTATTCCTTTTGTATTAGTTTTTACTCTTTTTTATTTGAAAATAAATCGAAATTAGGTTTTTCTACCCCATAATTGAACACTATTCAAAAACGGAAGAGTAATAATTGATCCAGGCCCACAATTAACCAGTAAAATTTATTAGATAACTCTCCCCGTGTACAGATACCATTTTTGGGTACTTTAGGCCCAGTTTTGGACACAAAAAATTTAAATAAAATAATTTGTAAAAGACGCAATGATATAATTAATTTTTAAAATATGTACGAAGATACTTTTGTCACATTATGAAAATAGAAATTTTACACTTTTTCATTATTTAAAATAAAGGATTAAATGTCCAAAAATGGAGCAGTGTCCAGAAATGGTACTTGTGCCCTAATTAAATTTATAAGGTAAAATTACTCATTTTCTGTGAAAAAAAATTTTTTTAACCAGAAATTTATTCGAAAATTCGTTGAATTTGGTTTTAGATTTTTGGGGAACGTTAAATATGTCGAGGCGTCAGAAAATTCATGAGTTCCGGAGTGTTGACAACTAGAGTGAGTGATCACAAGTGTAGAGTAGATTTAGTTTAAAAAAAAAAGTTAAAAAATAATGTGATAATAAAAAAAAAATACGAAGCGACCCGAGGATATTTTTTATTTATTCAACTGCTGATATTTCCTTACGACCACCTTGCGATAAACTCTTAGTTATTTTTATTATTTAACGTTTTGCTTTTATAATATTCCATAGCGTGCATCTTTATAAACGCATGCCCGGAAGTCAAGTCTCAAGCACGTGCTCCCATAATTTATGTATCAACAACTGTATGAGTTTATCAAATGGAACTGGACTTTGGAAAATTATACATATGTGGTAACGTGTCTAGGAAGCTGTAACTTTGTTTATAAAAATACAAAATTTTTTTTTTGTTCAAATTTTTATGCAAGACCATACGTGAAAATTTAAACACTAACAATATTGTCGTAAAAAAACAATTAATGAAATACAATATTTCCTTTTTTTACCGGATGGAAAAAAATATTCTAAGAAATTATTATTTTTTTTTGTCCTTTAGGATATCTCTCCCTTGAAAGTAATGTCTGTAGGACATTACACTGCGCTGATGGAATTATTTTTTACACTTCCCGAGAGACAGTATTCTCGTGAAGTTTAAGTTATTTTGTCATTTAATTCGCAGTTCACAAAGAATAAGTAAAATAATAAAGAAAATAAGACTAAAATACTGGCTCGTAAAATATAATTACGTTTATTTTTAACTTTAAAAAAAAGCGGAATGGAATGTTAAGTTTTTTTTTCGAATTAAGGAAATGGACAAAAAAAGGTGGATGTGAAAAACTACCCTAGTTGTTTAATTGGTATGAGAGTCGTTAAAACAGCTGTAACTTATTTAACATGCAAAACAATGTTACAGATAGTTTTTAAATTTTTCTTAGCGGCTCGTGTGTGATGATCATTTTTTTACGGGGTTTGTTACGCTCTTTACACGAATTTAAAATCTTGCCCGCCTATGTCATTAAATATAATTCGGAGCTGAGATCCTTCCGTTTTAGGATTTTACAACTAGACGGGATACTCAAATTTTCATGGTTTTCTTCCGGTTTATTTAGTTCGAGGTCAGAAAAGAATAAAGAAAATAATTTCTGATGATTAGATTAATGGAATTTAGATGTAAAGAAGGTTAAGTTTTTTTTACTTAAGCTATGGTATGTGAAATGACTTGACTCGGAAATAGAGACGTTTAAATTTTTTGGAGTGAAATCTGGCAGTGTTGAATGTCAGGGACATAGTTGGGCCCGAGGTGGTTGGCGGTAACACATGTCCTAAACGTGTTTCTTCCTTCCCCATCCCCATGGTGTACTATGGTAGTACAGCTAATAGTAAAACCAGTGGTTTCACTTATATTTTACGTCCCAAATAGTGTATTGCTATGAAATACTAAAATGCCTATAAATATCCTGAGGACGAAGCTTAGCTCTAAATCTAAACGTCCAAATGCTAAATTTAAAAAGACGAAAATTTTTCTGTCACATGCTGCGCACATCCCTCGCACTAATGATACCTGAATAATTATTAATAATAGAATTTCAAAATCCACCAGATGCTTTCAAATTTTATGATTTTCGAGTTCAATTATCATGGAAATAAAATTAATTTTTTCATATGACAAAAAATCTTCAAATATTTGTTTTTATCATCATGTAATTTAATTATAGCAATAGCTCAATTATTTGTAATTTCTATTAATAAAATAGGTACAAAATTTTGACTAATAATTAGACCAAGTTACGAATTTCGAAATTTTTCAAAATTAAACCAACAAATTTTTACATGACCGACTATCATAGATAAAAAAAATTTGAAATTCAAATTATTTAAAATTTGTATGATTTGTTTCAATAAAAATTTTCTCATGAATTGCAAAACTAACGTTTTTTACATTTTATTTATCCTTGAAAACTCTCTGGCTGTGGAAACATTTTTAATACTGAAGCCACCTGGCGGATGCTTCAAAAACTAATTCGAAATAAATACTAATATTTTCGAAAAAAAAAATTCCCGGCCTATTTATAAAATACAGTTGAATAAAATATATATAAAAAATATATTCTCATATTATCAATAATTATTAATAAAAATTTCCAATATTAATATCTATGAAAAACGATATATAGCAAGACATTTAGATAAAAATCTTATTGATGGTAAGTCATAAGAAGATGAATTGAAGGCGGGAAGCACTAAAGTATCATGTGTATAATATATATATGTATATAGTAATAGTTAATATCTGAGATGATGCGCGCATGAGATCTAGACGAATGGAAGCACGGAGCATCACATCCGCGATGCGACTAGTGTACTGTAGCATTGAGTGTCTACTCTAACATTATGCTCCGATACGATACGAGCTCTTACTACACGCACGTGTGCGTACGACAAAACGCCGACTTGACACGGCGTCAGTGGGAGAGAGGGTGGGTGTCGTATGAGGGTGCTGGTGGGGAGAACTTTTTTAAGTTAGCGTCTAAGTCGTATTCAGCTTCTCTACTCATATGTACATATGTATACATATATATAGCTACTGATGTAAGTAGTGGGGAACGTGGAACGAGGGTTGGCGGAGAGAGATGTGGGCGAGAGCGGTTTATTTCAAGCATCGCTCTGGCACTTCGCCCCGAGCTTCCTGAGAGCATCCTTGGATAAACGTCGGTCAGTGTCGCTCCTTGAATCACCTCAGAAGCTCTATCATATTAACTACTCATCAATCTTAATTAACCTCATCATTAACACAATTAATTCAAAAAATCACGTAAATTAATTATCATTTTTACCAAAAAAAAAAAAAAATTAGTGATGTGTGCCGTAATTTTGGGATTAATGTGACTGGCAGTGATATATTATTTGTGTTAGTGAAAAAAATAAATAAGACTTCCGGTAGGGATTTTAATAATTCATAATTTTATAAACTGTGAGATTGATTGAAGATTTTAAATTAAACGAGACATTAATTTTATTTAACGTGATTTTATCAATTAAGTTTGTGGTAAGTCTTCTATATATATATTTTTTTTTTCTCATGGCTCATGATTTTGGAGCAAAAAAAATTTTAAATGTTTGATTAATAAATAAAAACAAGGCCGCAATTATTTTTTCACTAAAAAAAAATAAAGATAAAAATAGTTTGAATTGTAAGTACGTAATAATTATAAATGATATGTTGTTAGTAAGTCTTTATACAGAGTATATTTATCGTCGATAGAATTCACTTAAGAGATAAATAAATTGTACAATAGCAGTTCGTTAGTCCGCTAATTGATCTCGGTACAGTATTAGCTATTACGATTGCATCGATACTAAGCGATTAATCCTAAGAAAGTTTTCTATCGTGATACTGAAGACCGTCACCATAAACGATTTAATTTATTATTATTAAAAAAATAAATCACGTATTAATTAAAACAGCGAATTAAAAACATTAACGACAAATCTAATGAGTACCCGATGGCAATTGGATTTAATTTAACAACCATCGCTTTCAAAGTAAAAACATTTATTATCTACGTCAATTCAATTAGTCCTGGACTTATTTTACCTATACATATTTATATATATATATATAACTAATAACTAGTTACGAGATTTTTAAAAAAATATTGTTAATTATTTAAAAAAATAAATTATGATTCTGAAGTTAGCAGACGTCTAATAATTTTTGGATTTTTTTATAATCGATAAATTTGAAAAAAAAAAAACTAAAAATATGCACATGTAGAAAATTTAAAAAACTATAGGTGCAATTTTCTGAAATATTTTATTTTTTTTAATTTACTGTTTCTACAAAAATTCAAAAATTATTAGACGTCGGCTAATTATGATCCTGAAGCTAACGGACAATTAAGAATTTTTGGATTTGTTTTTCAACGATTCAATTAAAAAAAAAAATAAACTAAAAAAATGCACATGTAGAAAATTGAAAAAACTACAAGTGCATTTTTTTCAAATATTTGTTTTTTAAATTTATTGTTATGAAAAATAAATCCAAAAATTATTAGACCTCGGCTAATTATGATCCTGAAGTTAACGGACAATTACGAATTTTTGGATTGGTTTTTCAACGATTCAATTAAAAAAAAAAAATAAACTAAAAAAATGCACGTGTAGAAAATTAAAAAAACTACAAGTGCATTTTTTTCAAATATTTGTTTTTTAAATTTACTGTTATGAAAGATAAATCCAAAAATTATTAGACCTCGGCTAACTTCAGTTTCATGGCTAATTTCAGTATCATAATAAATTACGAAATGAAATAATTTTTTTATAATCGCTCATGATTAAAATCTAAATATATGATTGACGTATTATCAGATATTAATAATATAAATATTTAAAAATATATAATAATAAACATTGATCCAGTTTCGCGTGTAACTGACGTCGTAAACTCAATCACGTTATATCCCAGTAGGCTGAGTCACAGTTCAATTGAACTGTAAACTGTAAATTCATTTATGATCTTATATATTACACATCACTGACCTCATGAATTTTTAAATATTTAAAAATTAATATTTAAATTACGCGGGTTTTTTTGTTTTTATTCAAAACCACTAATTTAGAGTCGTAATTTAAATTAAAAAGACATCGGTAATTTAATTGAGAGTTGACCTGTAATAAGATTACAACTTAGATACAAACAAGCTTCCGGTTAATAAATTTAACAGCCAAGTGGTTTTGTCTTTAAATATATATGAGGGTACGGTAATTTAAATGTAAACAGACCTTGAGTTTCCATACATAATTTCATTGCATCAAAAAAAATACCCACTGTAAATTATGATTGAATTTTTAAAAAATAATTCAAGTAACGAATTAAAAATGAATTTAAAATAATTAATTTATTTTTAAACTCCGAAACAGTGTTACAGTTGTTCCACTGCCTTTTACTCTTCTAATCTCTTTGTTAGCCCGGGATTATATCCATGAATCAACTGCTCTCTAAATATATATATATATATATATAAGTATCAGATATATATGAGCATAATATCCTACTCCCTTTATATTAGTGCCCTCATGATACTGACATATTATATATGTAATGTAAGAGTAAGAAAGTACTACATATACAGATGAGTCTGACAGAAGTACAAGAAGTCTGCGATTTATTTGACAGATCACACCACAGCCACCGATCCACAAAACCGACCAACAACTCTCATTCATCGGAATACAAAACACAACACAGAACTCTGATTTGGATTTAATATCATATACTACATAACACTGGAGTGGTTTATTTAATACATACACATATATATGTGCCATATACATACCACATATATATAAGACGATAATACAAGTGATTGTCGGTTAAACTTCTGTGAGAATATAATAATAGTTGTAAGTACTCTCAGTACCACCCAACTCTATTTAATTTTTATTTTTTTTTTCACGGCCATTAATAAAAAAACAATAAATAAAAATATAATTAATTATTAATATAAAATGTATTAACGTCATTGACCTCTGTAAGTAATAATTGTCAGTAGAATGGATCGTTAGTTATTGCACAAAACGTACCGCGAGTTATGATACACTTTATTATGATCAAGACTATATCGAGATCATGAAGACGAAGAAAAAAAAATAAATAATTAAAAATAAGATGAAGAAGATTAATTATTATAAAAGTGCGTCAACATTTTCACTCTTACGTTTAGTTTATTTATTTATTATTTTTTTTTTTTTTTTTACTACTGACTACTACGAGACAACCGATCGCAGACGTGTAATTACTGTCGATACTGGTACTGAGGATTATTTTAAACGGCGAAAGATTCAATTTTCCCGGGAATTAATTTACGTTTATAAATCATGAGTTTATGTCCATTGAGATGATATATAAATCCTTTAGCTCACACTTGTACATGTAAATTAATAATTATTAATTTTGAAATTTGAAAAAAAAAAACTATATTTAACATGACACTGAAGTTAGCAGACAATTAAAAATTTTTTGATTTTTTTTTTGAACAATTAAATTTGAAGAAAAAAAAAAACTAAAAATGTGCACATGTAGAAAATTAAAAAGACTACAAGTGCATTTTTTTAAAAATATTTTTTTTTTCATAATTTATCGTTTTTTAAAAAATCAAAAAATTATTAGACGTCAGCTAATTTCAGTATCACTATTTAACGTCTATATTTTTTTGAGGTATTTTTAAGGCGACGTTTAAAATAAATTTCGGCTTTTAAAATAACTTGGAAAAAAAAAGTAAAAATTTTCGAGAAGAGTGGGGAGATGTGAGAAAAATAATAAAAATAAAATTACATAAAAAAATGTATTTTCGAGAAACCAAATAGATTTAGTAAGCGGTTAGTAATTCAGTAATTCAGTGGAAGATTAGTCTATTATATTACACAGCGGTCTGGAGTTTAACGATGAACTTAACGACCTGACGGTCAAGATTTAGTCGGTCGCCGAGCGAAAATAAATTAGCCATAGTCCTGTGACATGTTTAAATATATACACACATACATAACATATGAGACGTTTGTATTGAGATGAATAATATACATTAAGATTTATATGTTTACTGGATAAGTCAAGTGTGAGGTAAAATGGGCCAGACATAACAAGGCGGTATATTAATTTTTTGGGTACTAAATTTTTTATAAGAATATTTTTAAATTTCGAGTATTTTTCAAATACGCGACTTGGCTGCAGTTCAAAATATTTCTTGATAATAAAATCATGTAAATAATTTTATTTTAATTATAAATGACCCATTTAGAATCTATAATTTATGTAAAAGTAAATTTAATATAAAAAAACAAGTCAAATAAAATATATAATCCGCGGGTAATATTTTGTGGACAATTGTCGTTGATTGCGCAATTAGTTGGTTGATGACAGAAGAATAAGGCGAGTAAGAATGCGTGAGTAAAATAAAAAAGCTCCCAATAAAAGTAAAATAAAAGTAAAAAATAAGTAACTGGGTGTAAATCAAGCGTAGCCGCTTCACGGAATCCAAGTCATCTGTCTATATCTTTAACACACATACCAACTTAAATGAGTCCCAACATACCCTCTTACAAACATCAGCAACTAATGCCGTAATATACAGACTCATCACTGAATAATCCGCGATACTCTACACTAGTTACGCATTTTCATCTATCTACAATCATCGCCATGTCTCGGGTGTCAACGATCTACACCCGAACATGTAAAACCACAAGACCACATGCTTCGATGCTTGCAATAAAACTAAAATAATGAAATAAAATTAATAATAAAAATAAATAAAAACGATAATGATGAAAAACATACGCGCACGAGCCCAACTAATTCGTTCTGATGCATCTTACATACATGTATATATATATATATATATATATATATATTACCGTCCCGTCTTTCACGCTAATTACTCTTGCTCGTTGTCCGTAATAACACTGAAAGCTTTCTCAACCGTAAAAGTTCAAGTTCTTCATGCGAGTCATCACTTAAAAAAAAAATTACCAACAGAATAAAAATTCTCAATAAAAAAAAAATAATTAGATTAGAAATAGAGTAAAATGATAAATAATTTATTTTTGTCTACGTTTTTATACATATGTGAGATTATTGGTACGAGGGATTAGAAACAAAAAGATAAAAGTGTAAAAAATAGTTAACGAGACAGATGGAGAAGACAAGACAAGAAAAAGTAAAGCAAAAGTTGTGGTAACAGGTTATTTGCTTAAGCTTTTTTTATTTATATATGTGGATATATGAGTATATATATTATTGTATATCGGTGGTGTAGCAAGAAGAACCTGAATACTTTTCGTGACCAGGTGGGTCCTGTCAGGCGTCCGTATTTCACGCTTCGTACGCAAACTCGCGGACGTGTATGATACAGATCCATACGTATATTTATAAATATAAATATACATAAAGGATTGATGGGTATATAGATGGGTTTTTAAGATCATTATCCAACCGCAGAAGCAACCACTGGTCTTATTTCCCATTTAAATTGGAATCTTAACACCGATATTGTGCTCAATTGGCCAATAAAAATACCGATAACATCAATCTTGTTTTTATCGCGTGTATTTAAATATAAATAACAGCTAAACTATAAAAGATACTGCAAAAAGTCACATGAACACTTTTGTTCGCCATTAAATTTTCTATAAAAAACCTCCCGAGACTAATGTCGCTAAAATTAATAGTTCGAGCATGAGAAGCAATTGAATAAAATGTCTTTTTTTGACTTTAACAAAAAGTTATACAGTAGTCATTTTTATTTTTTATATAGATATATATAATATGTAATTCCAGACATAATTAAAAGCCACTGGGCATTCGTAAAAAAAAGAACCACTCAGCGTTCCAGATAGACCTCAAGGTTCTCAAGTCACATTTTTTTGTAAATATAAATCTTAAAAGTAACTTCTTTAACTGTTCCTGATTCACATGCTCGAGAAGACGGAATCCCAGGCACGCTTTCATTCCCGTGGGATCGTGTCACATACACTTAAGCTTAACTATTTTTTTCGTATATATATAAACATTTTTTTTGTTTATAATTATTATTTTTTATTATCATTCATGTCCTCCCAATCGGCCACCCTCGTCTCTCCCTCGTCTCTCCCTGGTACAGATATACGCGCGCACATGAACAACATATTAAATTATATATACATGAGTTGCCGTGTGGATTTAAAGCATATTCATACATATATACATATATACATATATGTTATTCGATGCCAATCGAGATTAAACAGACTCAACTCGTTGGTTAAAACTCTCTACTCTCTCTCAATGTTCTTATTATTCACGTGTTAGCGACAACCACTTGAAAGCCCTACAAGGTCTGGGATTTATATTGCAGACAGTAGATTAATATAAATAAATTGATACTCAAGACACGGTTATTAATATTATAATTATAATTATTATTTAAATTTAATTTCTATTGTTGTAAATAAAAAAGGGACTAGAAGAGTTTGTACCAAAAATAAATAAATAATATCTCACGGCACTCGATTTATTCCCAGAAATCTTATTAAATTTAGTCTTAATCAGTATGAGACCGCGTACAGCAATAACCAACCACGATATGTTATGCTCACGATGAGTTTAATTGGCGGAACTAGCGCAACGAGGTCGAGTGATTGGCGAGTTGGTTTTTTTTTCATGCTAAAGAATCAATAAGGATTATAAGATAAGATGATGACAAACACGCAAACTGTTGCTATGGATTATAAAGAAATTTATTTTGTTTAATTAAAACATTTTTTTTACCGGCATTTTATAAAAGGAACTGAGGCAAAATGGAACACGATTTTTACCGTAAAAAAATTTTTTTGTGGGAAAAAATGCTTCGTTATTAAAAACTTTTGGGGCAAGTTGGTCAGCCCGAACAGTTGGGTAAATTAAAAATTTTGACTGAAAAGTGGCCCATTTTACCTCAAAGTCGGTTTTTCTCAATTTTTTTGTTCTTTTACTAAAAATTTTTAATTCGGCGCATTGTCTGGTGGCCAACTTGCCCTGAGTAATTAAAAAAAAAAATTTCTCATCTGAGGCAACATGGAAGACAATTTTTACCATAAAAAATTTTCTTTGTGTGAAAAAATGCTTAGTTATGGCTTTAAAAAACTTATGGGGCAAATTGGTCAGCCCTAACAGTTGGGTAAATTAAAATTTTTTAGTGAAAAGTGGCCCATTTTACCTCAAAGTCGGTTTTTCTCAATTTTTTTGTTCTTTTACTTTAAATTTTCAATTCGGCGCATTATCTGGTGGCCAACTTGCCCTGAGTAATTAAAAAAAAAAAATTTCTCATCTGAGGCAAAATGGAAGACAATTTTTACCATATAAAATTTTCTTTGTGTGAAAAAATTCTTAGTTATGGCTTTAAAAAACTTATGGGGCAAATTGGTCAGCCCGAACAGTTGGGTAAATTAAAATATTTTTGTAAAAAGTGGCCCATTTTACCTCAAAGTCAGTTTTTCCGATTTTTTTTTTTGTTTTACTAAAAATTTTTAATTCGGCGCATTGTCTGGTGGCCAAATTGCCCTGAGTAATTAAAAAAAAAAAAATTTCTCATCTGAGGCAAAATGGAAGACAATTTTTACCATAAAAAATTTTCTTTGTGTGAAAAAATGCTTAGTTATGGCTTTAAAAAACTTATGGGGCAAATTGGTCAGCCCGAACAGTTGGGTAAATTAAAGTTTTTTAGTGAAAAGTTGCCCATTTTACCTCAAAGTCAGTTTTTCCGATTTTTTTTTTGTTTTACTAAAAATTTTTAATTCGGCGCATTGTCTGGTGGCCAACTTGCCCCGAGTAATTAAAAAAAAAAAATTTCTCATTTTACCCCAGGTTCTCTTAAATAAAAAATTACTAAGATTATTTATAATCAGAGCCTTAGTAATAAAAATAAAAATAGAAAAATTGGTTTATAAAATTAAACAATATATTTTTATTATACAATTGAATGCTCCAATTCACATGCGCAATTTAGAGTTATATTATTGAATTACATTTGTCATTTAAATTATTCACTTACTCTATTCCAGGGTCGAGTGATTAGAGATGCATCTCGTATATATTTTATATCATACAACTATACGTTCGCATATAAAATATATAGAGCAAGTATTTTGTTAAGCATTTGAATTTTTTTTGTATGACCTAAGCTCCGTGTAATGTTTAATGTAATTCAATTAATTATCGATTTATTTTTTATATTTCTATTTTCATTCTTATCATTAAGCTGTAATTATTATTATACTTGGTTATTAATATATATTCATTAATAATATCTATTTCTTATTGGAGATATTAATAGTATAATTTCTTGTTGGCGTTTTATCGGTAATCTCAGGTCTTAAGTATACACGTGGTTGAGAAAGATGACTTAAAGATGATTGCTCATCGATCAAATCATCTATATATATATATGCACTATGTATATGTACATCATTGATATATTAATATGAATGTATGTATGTATGTGGATATAAATCTGTAGGCGTTGTGGATATCATTTTAAAGAGTCGCGTGTCGTGGACACTTAACAACAGTGAAATTAATGCAGGTGGATTTTACAAGACCGCCTATAGGGATCGCGAATTAAATATATATTTTATATTAATGATGTCATTAAACTGGATAAATTTAATGATGCAACATTTTTTATTTTATTATTTTTATGATAGAAAAGTAATTATCCAAAAGTACGGTCTCGCTACTTTTGGCGGTAAAAATTTAAAAATACATTTTTTAAAATTTGTGATTTATGATGAGAAATAAAAAATAAAATTTGAGTTGTTTTATCAGCTCAGATTTTTGGAGAAAAAATTTTTTGAGACGCAAAATATTTTTCAGAAAAATGGAGCAAATTTGAAAAAAAATTTTGACTGATTGGAAATTGAGAATTTAATTAAATTTAAAAAATTAGTGTACTTTTGAATACTTGTAAAATTAATTAATTAAGTGAAATTACTCAGAATTTGTTTATTTGAAAAAAAAAAAAAAAATTTAATATAAAATTCTCACGTATTTTTTGAACAATTCCCCGATTAGCTATTGTACGTTATATTGTCAAAAAATGTGTATAATTCTCCACAGAATATATATGTAGACATAAAAGATTCAAAAGTGCGGTCTCGTTATTTTTGGCGGTAAAAATTTAAAAATACATTTTTTAAAATTTGTGATTTATGATGAGAAATAAAAAATAAAATTTGAGTTGTTTTATCAGCTCAGATTTTTGGAGAAAAAATTTTTTGAGACGCAAAATATTTTTCAGAAAAATGGAGCAAATTTGAAAAAAAATTTTGACTGATTGGAAATTGAGAATTTAATTAAATTTAAAAAATTAGAGTACTTTTGAATACTTGTAAAATTAATTAATTCAGTGAAATTACTCCGAATTTTTTTATTTGAAAAAAAAAAAAATTTTAATATAAAATTCTCACGTATTTTTTGAACAATTCCCCGATTAGCTATTGTACGTTATATTGTCAAAAAATGTGTATAATCCTCCACAGAATATATATGTAGACATAAAAGATTATTGTTCAGCGAGAGTCAGTAGTGAGTAGTCGTTAAAAGTACGAATCATGTGGGTTCATTCTTACTAATAAAACTTGTTTGTCTGCACGCGTATTTTATGGTGTATAGTTTGTAGAATAAGAAGCAATTGAAGTTTAAATTTCGTTGGGAGTCAAAGCGACCAGGAAAACTAATTCTTTGTTTGCCGCTCTCTGTATTCATAAAAAAATTTTTTTTTCTACGTTCGTAAATTCAAATTCGACCCCATATTCAAATCCAATTCTGAGGTTTTAATTTTTTTTTATTTTTAACTAAAAATAAATAAACGAAATTGAAACTTTTGGAAGTGAGTCACGATGGTAACGTCCTCCAAATACTAAATTTTCATTCTCTTCACATACTTTTCTTTTCTTTACTTTTCTTTATTACTATAAATCGTTTGCATAAACACCCACGAATGTTTTTTTTAAATTTTTTAACAACCGGATCTTCGAGTATTTGTTAGTTCTTTACCGTAAATTATAATAATACTTTACAAAACTGCTTAAAAAAAAATAAATACATAATTTTTAAAAATAAGCTGCAGTGTTATTAACTCGATAGGGTCAAAGTTCAAAATGTCACGTGTCTTTGTCACTTCCGGTGTCCAAAATAATAATAAAAACCACATTACAATTTCCTGCTTCATGTATTGATTATAAATTAATATTTAACTTTTAATTAACCACCGAAAAAATTTAATTTTCATATTTATCATATCATAAAGCTTTGGAAATATATATGTTTTAGTTTCAAACCGTAAAATGATTCTTAGAATTAAAATTAGTCAATGGAAAAGCGTCCTGCTGCTAACGTTGTTGCTCGTTAAGAAGGAAGCTCTCTAATGAACCAGACCTTTAATGCACTGCAGATGCGCTTGTACGTACTTGAGAAAAAAAATTCAAGTTTAAATAAAAATAATAATTTTTTTTAAATTCAAAAATAATGAGATAAATAAAAAAAATTAAATTAATGACGCAGATTAGAATTTTTTAAATTAAACTGACTTAAGTGGATACTAATTACTGCATTATTATTGTAATTAGATAAAATAAATATGAAATTTTTTTATGTACTCTAAGTTGATAAAAAAATAAAGATTCAAGATCGTTAGTCCGGTATGTCTGAGATGTCCCTGGGGTCAAGCAAACTCTTCATGAACACATAATGCACTCACTGCGTGTAATATAATATAAGGGACCAGTGGATTATTACGAGCGCTATACATTATAACATTCTCTCCAATACATATGATAGCAAATAATTTATGCATGTATATGTACATATATTTCTACATATGTGTAAGTAACAAGCAAGCAAAGTAAAAGAGTCTGGTATCGAGTAGTCTCGAGACTTTATATATATATATATATATATATATATATATATATATATATATGTACTCTTGAGAGTAAAAAGCAAGAGAGTGACCACTACCGTCTGCGGCTGTTCTATTCAGGAAACGGTCCATTACGATGATCAGACGATGTACGCGTGCGGAGGAGCGTGGCCCACTCGTTTCACTATCGGTGGGGGCAAAGGCTCGGATTTTTACGAGCTAACGTGTTACATTAAGTCTTCACTTCCCATCTTGTTTCCTCATCTTAAATTTTTTAAATTTCCATTTTAAAATAATAAAATTAAAATCTTTCTACACTTTACTATCTTACACGATCACACATTTTTTTTTATTTACGAGAGATAAAAGCTGAGATAGTAGCACACAATCAAGTTCAATGCTGAGTTACCTGGATTGATAAGGTATCAATGGACGTGTAAACAACCGATTATAAATACAATAATTATTTAGATTTATTTTTTTACCATTGATTTTTGACCCTAGTAAACGTACCATGACTGTCGGGATGTTTTTCCGGAGTTAAAAAAATTTACTGGACCCAGCAGATGTTTGAAGTTACATAGGAAGTGGGGAGATGTTATTTCTTGGAAACGGAAACTGTGGCGCCGGCGATTAGTTGCTTTGCATTTTTTTTTTTTTTTAATTAAAAATATTGTTTATTTTTGTTATAAAAAAAAAAAAAAAAAAAACACTAAACATAAGGTTTCAATTAAATCCTGATCTATGTAAATTTTTTTTTCGCACAGAAATCAGTTGATTTTGATTTGAAGACCTTGGAAAAATATTTAAAATTTTAATTACACGTAAACTATACGAGATACGACAAAAATGTATAGAAACAATTTTGTAGGGGATTAAATTTACTGTAAAAAAGCTCCTGAGAATAATTGCGATAAAATCAATAGTCTAATCACGAGATGCCGTGGAAATTTTATCTCGACTAAAATCCGTGAGCAAACTTTCGTTTCTTAAAACTTTAACCCTAAGACAAAATTATCACTGCACAAATATATATGTACATGTATATATTTATATACATATAAGGTACCTTAGTCGTATTTACCTGCGATAACGTGCAGATAAAAAAGTTACAAGGCAACACGAGGGTAAATTTAAAAAAAAAACGAAGAAAAATTCAAATGAGCATTCGCTGACTGCACCGATGATAAATATATATTCTAATAGCGTAACCAGCCAATAGTGATTGTTATGTACGTGTGGTGTGAAAAGGCAACGCACGTACTTTTATATATTTATTATTATATATAAAATCGTTTCTTTATGCTCGTCACGGGTATTATCTATGGTCGGTAAAGCGTAGGCGAGGTCCCAACGTCCCAAGCCAGACCCAAGTCAAGACCCAAGATGGTTTGTTGAATGTTTTAACCATGATTTAGTACGCATTAGACAACGAAAATGGATTGAGAATGCACACTACCATTACATACTTCCATTATATGTGTGAATTATTTGTAAACCGTTAGACAATGCAATCTAACGCCTACTTTAGCCAACAAAAGACCGTGAGCGTTTCTTTTTTAACCGCCCAACTATCAGTGCATTCGTACCTATGCATTTAACGCTTGCATTTGCGTACCTCTGTACATTAGAAACTTAAAACATAAATTTGTTTGTTATTTATTTTCACATTTTTATGCATGTGCGCATAAGTTTGTGTAAGATAATTTTTAAAAAAACGTCATGTGGTTTGGCGCGAGCTGAAGAACGATCGAGGATTTAAACGCAAACACGTGGCGCAAGTACAATTTAAAATTTTTTGAAAATTATACTTTTCTTTATTTTTATTTTTACTTCGAGTAACGAACTACTTCTTTAAAAAAATATTTTTTATTTAAATTTGAATAAATAAAAATTTTATGGTTTTTTGGCAGTAAAAGTTTAAAAAAAAAGAATATTTAAATATTGAGACCACCCTAGTGTAAATGAAAAGTATAATCTAATCCTAATTCGTGTTGTGAGAGTCAGTAGAAAGAATAAACATGTATATGTATGAGAAAGAGAGAAATAAAGAGAAAAAGACCTTCGATTCAACTATAATTCGAGGTCTATCTCCATAAGTCTAGACTCTAGACAAAAATAAAAAAAATTAATCCTATTATTATCTATAATTTGAAAAATTGTTTGAGTTTATTCAATAGATACTAATTTCCTTTGTTCAACTTTGCATTAACGTTTGTAAATTAACTCACTGATTACTTATGAGTCTACAATAGTTCTGTTATTAAGTCACTATTAATTGTAAAAATAAAAAAATTTCTTCTCTTTAATTATAAAACACTTGTAGAGTAACTGAGATTTATAATGCATTATGCAATTTTGAAACGGACGTGCGTACGCGGAAGAATAAATTTATTTCCGGTTCAATAAACGCAATTACACATTTTTTATTGTACGTGAAAATAATTTATTAAATTGAAATGTTATTATTTTTTTCTATTAATATGACGAAATTGATTTTGTAATAAGAGACAATTTGAAAAAAAAATAATGAAATCGTATTTTTTATACTTAAATTAAGAAACGTGTTAATTTTATCGTAAACGTTTTATTTTTATTTATACGGTTAGAATAATATTTTTTTTTTATTTACGTGGGATTTTTTTTTTACGGTATAAATCTCAGTTAAACCTATTTTAATATTCTGATATTTATCTTAGGTTATTATTATGAGATTTTCATTTGATGGAATTAAAAAGATTTTGAATAATAAAAAAGAGAAAGCCCTTAATCCTTTTGAAGGCATTGACTCTGTAGGATTATTATTATTACTATTAAAAAAAAAAAGTTTGTTTAAAAGTCAAATAAAAGTTTAAATCGCAATAACTCATGAATTATTGAGTCTACGAAAAAAATTAATGAATTCTTTTTTGTAGCAAATTTAATTTTCTATAACTTTGTACTCGTGTATTTTTACCGTATCTTCAATAGAAAACTTGTAATTATAATTTTAAGTATCGAATTCACGATTTAGTTAAAAATCTGACACAATTAATAAAATTTGGTCTTCAAATTAAAATTCTGACCAAACTATCAAAAATATGACAAAAATACATGAATACAATTTTGTAGGAAATTAAATTATCTACAAAAAAGCTTCTGATGATTTTATCTGTAAAGTCAATAGTTTAGGCGCAATTTAAATTCGAAGGGTAAAAAATTTGTTGTTTTTATTTTGATTTCAAAAAAAAATTTATTTAAAATATTCTGATTTGTTACGTCAGAAATTTAATAAAAAACCTAAACCGTAACAAATTTTGACAAACGGCATTGATAATCTAGTATAAAATGAATTTGTAACGCATTAATGAATTTTTAAACGTATATTTATTTATATTCTAATATTTCTCTCCCAAGTAAATGTAAACATTTAAATAAATATCTATTACACGCTCGATTAGATGCGTATATTTATGACAAAAAATAACAAAAATAACGTCAAATATTTGAAAGAATATTTTTAGAAAAAATATGTATTCAAAATAACATGAAAGGGTAAAAAAAAACCCGCCAGATTTTTCTTAGGTTCAAAAAAAGTGACAAGAGCACAATAAGATTTTAGAAATAATTTGTTTTAAAAGCCGCGATTTTTTTTGGGCTTTGCCAAATGCATTAAAAAATAAATATTAATGTATATATATTATAAAGTTGATGACGTATACTAAGCTTTTAAGCTTGATATATACATGAGATATTTTGTCGGAAAGATAAAATGACAATTAGTGTAAATTTAAAAAATATTATTCAAATTTATAAATAAATTGGCGGGAATTATTTTTAAGTGACAACTTATTCATTTTATTTTAACTCGCGATCAAGGGGATTGCGGATGAATTATCATTTGTTCTTAGTCTTAATAATGATAATAAAAAAAAAAAAATAATGGAATGCACTTTCTCCCTCGCAAAATTTAATAATAAAATGCCTCTTTTATAAGACTATTTTAGTTTATGGTTGTAAACACTCGCGAGTGTCTCATCTTGGTCTTTGAATTTCGGGTGCTTTAGTTCTCATCTTATTCGAGTGTTGTATGCGGCTTTAAACGCACGTGTTGCTCTACACAATATCTCATAAGAATAAGGTATACTCAGTAGAATGAGAAAGAGATAAATAAGTGTGAGACGAAAAGAGTACGCGTAAGTGTAAGAAAGAGATGAGAATAATGCAGACGGGGTTTTATGAGCGCATTTTCACTTTTGGATGCTAGCCAAAAATTTTCTGGTCTGGAAAATATTATATGGGGTATCTATTCCCCAGAATTGGAGAGTAGTTGAGGTGCCGAGAAGAAAAATATATATTTAATTATATAGTATGTCTTTAAATAGAAGGTTGCGCCCACGATTTATAATTTAATGTTGTTGTAAATATTAACTTTGGGTTTTTTTTTTTTTTGCAGACTACAAGGCTCATGTTGCAGCTTAGTTGAATTTTAAGAGTGTGTGTGCATCCAGACAGGATGGCGGTTAAAAATTACAGATTTTACATCACCCTTCTGTTGTTATTACTGGGGATTTATTCTGTCAATACACGAATTATTCGTCTAGGTGAGTTTTTTATTTTATTATTAAAATTTTTCAGGAAATGTGACTTTAATAAAAATTCATCCGTTGGTACTTTTCATAAAAAAAAGCCGCATAGAAATTTTTCAAAAATTATTTGAAAATTTTCGATGAAAATTAAACGACAGAAAAAAAAATATTTCGAGTTTTTGAGACAAATTTTAACTCCATTTCTTTTTGAACAAACCAATAACTGAAAATTAATAAAAAAAAAATTTTTTACACGTTAGTTTAATTAATTTTAAAAAGTTTTTAATTCACGCAAGAAGTGATTTTTTTTTAATCGATGATACGTTTGCAAATTAAATTCTGACAGAATTAACATCTAGTAATTTTTAAAAATTAATGAATAATAATTAAAAATTTTTTAATTAAAAAAAACTAACAATTTAAAAGGACATAAATAAGTTTTATTTAAAAACCCATTAACACTTTTTTTTCTCCATAAATATGAGACGGTAATAATTTTAATAAAAAATAAATTACGTGTTTTCATCGAGTCTACAGAGGCAAGAGCATCAGAAAATTCCCACCCAGAAATCATGAATTATTTCACTTCTTTCGTTATAATACCTCCCATACTATATCTCTACACTACACTAGTCATATATATATATAAGATATAGCGGTGTAGCTAAATCTCATAAAGCGATCAAATTTCCTCCAGCACTTGATACAGCCTCCAAGGAGATCTTCAGTAGCGATTTTATAACCAGCAGCAACATTAGGATGATGAATCTTGCCCGCAGGGCGCAAAAAATTTTTTTATTTTAAAAACAAAAAGTATAAAAATAAAATTCTTTATCTTGTCTATGAGATAAATCACATTCACAGCACCAAGAATTATAAAATACATTTAACATTTAACATATGTATATATGTTAACGTATGGGCGCAACTACTCTGATGATGATATAAATAAACGCAACAAATTATTATGGAGATTAATTGAAGATCTATTGAATAGAGCGTAAATTGCAGTCCATGGCCAATCATTAGAATTTATGCAACTAATAAATCCGACAGTCTCTTTCGTCTTTATTATTATTATTATTATTATTGTTAACTTTTTTTTATCGCCATCTCTTTTCCATTCTCTTGAGCTGTGTTGTATACTCCAGTGTCTTATAAATTAACCAACATTCTTAAACGTATAGATGCGCAAAAGCTTCTGAGAATTATTTGTCCCAAGCAACGGTAATCCGAACACTGTTATAAATAAATTTATATATATTATATACGCGAACGTGAGTCGCGTTTGTTTGTGAAAAAAAATTTCCAATGCAGATTTTATATTAAAAATAGTTTTCATCGGCTATTTTATTATAATAAATTTAATGTCGATAAGTGATTCAAATCGACCCTTGTTAAGCAGATCCTTTAAGAAAAAAAAAGTTTACCGCCGTATTTTTTATAAATTATTAAAATTCATATTTAATTTACTGAATAAATTTATTCCACTGAAATTATGATAATCAAAAGCAAAAGCAAAATGAAAGTACCCATTCTACCTCATCTTGAATTTTTAACTAATGCTGGTTATTAAATAAATATTTTATTTAAAATTTTCAAAATATTTTATTGTCCAAAGACCCTGACATTTAGGACGGTTAGAAAGCTCGTCACATCTGGTCCACAGATCCACCCACGATCGACTTGTCATCCCAGTAACCATAGTCACCCATAAACACAATATATATACATAAATATACATATACATATAAGAAAAATTCGTCGAAGACAAACTAAACTAAAAGTTAAACCTGTGCCTGCGACTCACATGTGTCTATTTCTTCACCCTAATATATATCACTGCAACAAACCTTTTCCATACCGCCAACAAAATAACCGTCAAATTGTATTCGTTATTTATTTCATTACAATAATAAATAATAAAAATAAAAAAAACTATTTAATATAATTATACACTGTAAAAAGAGCGGTGTTAAAATATTTTAACACCGGTAAAGAATATCTACACCCGCGGCGGCGTTATTTTAAGACCGGGGAATTTTTTTTAACACCGGTACAGAATATTAACACTGGCGGCGGCATTATTTTCACACCGCTTTCGGTGTTGAAATTTAACACCGCCGATTTTAACACTTACACCGCTTGGTCTTACCCCGGTGATTTTTTACAGTGTACGTAAAACATTAAGGGGGATAGCCACTGTGAGGATCGAAAAAATAGGTGATTTTCGGGAATTTTTTTGACTGGAATAATAAAGGAATTTGGGGATCGGGTTTTTTTGTTTTCTAAAGTATACATTGAAGATAATTCCCCTAAATTTTCATTAAAAAATATCATGTTGTTACAAAGTTATAAGCATTTTTGTGGAGCAACAAAAAAATTTCCCCCACCACGGTGTCATCTCTAACTCAAAAACGGATTATCAGAAACAAAAAGACCAAACGGCGTTGTAATCTGTATGCATGTGGTTATCATTGCACATAGGGGATTTTGAAAATTTGGATTTGAAAAAAAATGGTGACATATTAAAAATTTTTTCGTTATTTTTTCTCATTTTTTTGGATTCAAACAGCCCTGAAAAATCTTAAAAATCAAAATTCTCAAAATCCCCTACGTGCAACTTTAGCTACTGAATAGACGAATACGGCAAAAAAAAAAGTTGCGAATCGGTTGATATTTATGCAAATTACAGATGCCACCAGTTCAAAAAAAGTAGTTTCGAGAAAAATGCGTTTAAAGTTTTTAGTCGATGCAATGGTCAGTTGACGCGCTGTCACAAAAATGACTATAACTTGAAAAATATTCGGAATTTTCATATAAAACTTTAGATACATATTTTTGAACATATACACTTTGATTTAATAAAAAAAAAAAAATTTTTTTTTTTGAAATTTCACAGTGGCTATCCCCCTCAACTTAAATAGTTACACTTACAATGAATATTTTATTATGATTACACGCAATTGTCCAATTGTACGGTCATTGAATATCTTCTCTTTGCCATAAAAATCTCTTTCGACTCTACTGTATTTTATTTAGACAAATTCGTATATTTATTTTTACTACTAATATTGAAATTTTTTAACTTTTATAATCATGTTTACATATTTATTTATTAACTTTTTTTTTGAAACTGTAAGAAAAAAAAAAATTAAATACGGATGAGAAACACTGCCACGATCCTTTGTCTATTAAACGTATTCAATGGCGTAATGGTGGTTAATATTGTCAATTGTACAATGAAAGAAATGGCGGGACGCGATTTGACGAGCTTGAGATATATATGTATATGTATATATATATATACAAATATAAATAATGATGTGAGACAAGAGGAGAATCTTTTAAGCAAGACATCTGCTACTTTACCCTTCTTTAATTCGTTAATCTCAGTAAAAAAAAAAATATATTTATATATATAATTTATTTTATTATTCTATTGTTTCAAATTATTTCAATGCCTCCATTTTATATTAAATAAAATTTTATTAACATCCATGTGATGTTTAAAATTTTTTTTAAAGTTAAGGTGAAAATTCCACACTAAAAAATTAGTGGAGTAAATCCGGAGTGAATGGGAGTTTATTTTAATATTGAAACTCCCGGTCGGAGTGAAATTCACTCCTAAGAAGAGTTTATTTTAATATTAAAGCTTTAAATCGGAGTTAATGTGGATTTTAATAAAATCCAGATCACTCTGAAATCATTCCGGTGGAAAAACAAACTCCGTATGCTCTGAATTTTTTTAAAATTCCGGAATTCCGAGTGAATTATGATTTAAATAAAATCCATAATTATTCAAAATTCACTCCCAATTTTCTACAGTGCAATAAAAAATGAGACATAATAATAAAATTAATTTACTACTGAATGATTGCGTCTTTTACCTGATTCATTTAGTAATTAAAAAAAAAAATTAGCGGTTTAATTAATGTCAGAAAATAGTTTTCACTTTAAAGTCTGTTGCTTTGTTTATTATCATTATTATTTTTTTGTGGCTAGACAATAACTCGAGTTTGTTACGTGAAGTCGCGTAAAATTGACACCGCAGGATTTCTCTTTAGCAATTTTAAAAAGTAAAAAAAAGGTAAACAAATAAAATAAAAATAAAATAGCAAAGAAGTAAAACTAAAGACAAGTCAAATTTATTTACGGCCGGCACGTGCCTTCAGGGAGTTATAAAGCTTTAGTTTTAAATTTAGAACTTGCGCGATACGAGAGTGAATATAAGAACGTCTACCTCAATTCTATGTACGGATAGTCTCGATACAATACTTATTTTTGTTATTATTAGTATAGATTGCAATTATAGAGAGTAAGATTTTTTAGTTGGATTTGTTTAAGTAATAAAATATGTTACTTTGTAAGTTAAATTTAATTTAAAATAACCGGATGTTTTATTATTTTTTACTGTTCGGTTTAAAGAAAAGATGATGCATAAACATTAATTTAGAATCAGCTGTCGAGGCACGTTGTGTCGTTGTGACTCGTATGTAATGATAGCAACGAATATTTTGTCGCGATTGGGCTGCTTTCGTAGAACGACTAAAATTTAACCTGGAAATACTGTCAGGAATGGAAGGATGATGATGATGATGATGACGATCGAGTTTGACTTGAAAAAACAAACGCGCTTTCATTTATACATTATCATCGTAACCCTAAATGCCGCTTAATACTGACAGTATTTTTTTTTTTTTAATCTTTATTATTTTAGTTTCCATACCTAAATATGAGACCAACTATTTCACACAGTATTTTAAATTATAAATGATTACTAGTGTAAAAAAAAAATTTATGCTGTGTTAAATTAAAATTTTCTACTTTTATGCGATATAACTTTTAAACTATTAATTTTACGGCACTTTTAGTCATGAACAAATTTGTAGAAAATTTAATTCTCTACAAAATTGATTCTATGTAAATTTTTCATATCTTTATTACTTTACAAGATATGTTTATTTTAAGTAAGAGAAATTTTTTAAACGTCACGTTAAACATTTAAATTTTATGGAAAATAAAAATGAATTTAAATAAAATTTTTTCAAATTTTTTTGAGACTTTAAATTAATTGACAGCAAAAAAAAAAAAAAAGTTTAGTAAAAAAATTTTAATAAGAAAGATAAAAAAAAATTCATATTTTTTTTTGTCTATCTTAAAAATATATAAAATCTATTCTGGCGTCTACAGATGCTTCATGACATCATTATCTAAATAAGCAACAAAAAAAACAGTGCGTCTAATGATGACAAAAAAATGTTCAAAAATTACCCATAGCAAAACAAAAAATAATAAAATGTAGGAATAAAATAAAATAAAAAATCAAAGACATTAAAATATGTGAAAAAAAAAAAATAGTGTACTCAAGTACTCACTAAACGACTAAGTGATTTATATTACAGTGGTTTAAAAAAACTAAAAATTACGTAAAGAAAAAAAAAAAAAGTAGAGTAAATTCAAAATCACGTGTGATCCAGACGTCGAGTTAAACAGCAGTAGTATATACCAGCAAATAAACTCAATCGATTTGAGAAACTCGAGGGTCTTTTTTAACAACGAAACTCACTGTTTAGCATCTGAAGCACAGGATGTTTGTAAAGTTTCGTAACAAAGTCAGAGAATGGAGTTTAATAATAAATAGACGTGTCACAATGTAAGAGGATTAAAATAAATTAAAAAACAAAATAAAAGTTCAAATTAAAAATAAAAAATACAGAGAAAGGCGCGAAGTGTCAAGAATTTGAAACAATAAAAACAATAGTCACTGAGCAAGGCGTTTCGAATCGAAAGAGAAAATCATTGATGATGTAAAGCCGAGAATGTGAATAAGATTGACGACGAGTTGAGGTGAGACACGCGATTACAGTTTACACAAGAAGACAGTAACAGCAGGCCTAGGTTTATAATTAGTCGTACATTTCAGCGGCGAGTTTTATAAAAAACATTTAAGAGAGTTGATAAATAAAATAAAAAAGTAATAATACGAATAAGCAAAGACAAGATGGCGAGAGGGATGAAGAGCGACAAGGGAGGAATGGAGACAGACGTCCAAAGGGACATTGGAGTGTCGCGATTTAACGGTCTGGCTCTATTCCAAACATCACATATATATATAATACAGAATCCTCGGGTCTGGCTGCTCATGAATGAGACTTTAAAGCAAAACTTATATATTCATTTAGTTAGATTCATTCTATTATATTATTTATTACTGTCTACAATTGTTCAAGTACGGAAAATGCTCGACGACTTCCTCAATGATTTATATCATAATAAGTATATAGAGATATAAATATGTGAAGAGTGGATGGGTATATTAAAGAGAGATTGCGACAGTATATCGGTCAAGTGAATTAAGCTTAGGCAAGCTTGAGACTCAATGGGATTAGAAAATTGTCATGCTGATTATCATCAGTGAGATATATGTTTATGATGTGTCATGTGACACCTTCACTATCCAGCCATTAATCATTCAGACATTTTGCAACAGTCCTATAGCTTAAATCATTCATTTTTATTTTAACAAAAAAAATATATGTACTGTTTTTACTAATTAAAATAAATGTTTTTTGTAAAGATATATACGGGATAATTTATCAATTTTAATTTGACAAAAATATAAAAATATGTATACTTTGTTTTATATTTGTAAGTCATATAATAAAATCATGCGTATGTAATTTAAAATTAACGTTATGTGTTGATTTTTATTAGAATTGTGTAGGCGTTTAAATTTCATAGACTAAAATTATTTCTAAATTCTGTACTCTGGCGCCGATACTAAAAACAGTTATGTACAAATTTTTCGTAGAATATCTTCATACCATTTATTTAACTGGCTGATATAAACAATAATAATAATAATATTAGAAACTCTGAAATCGAAATTACGCAACGGATGAATTTATTTATATAAATAACTCATAAAATATATAAGTATAAATAAATATAAATTTTTTACTATACTTTTATTATTTTAGAAACAACTAATGCTGATGTTATTGTGCCTGAAGGAGAAAAATTGATATTACGCTGCCCAACAGATTACGAATCAGACATAAATTGGTACAAAGACGCAACTGAATTGCGCGGTAGTTCACCGCGTATTCGTATGCTAAAACAAGCGATTAAATTTAAGTATGTCGAGATAGAAGACAGTGGAAATTATGGATGTCGTTTAGAAAATTCATCAATACTACAGTGGCGCAATGTAACAATTCAAGTTGAACAGCCGCAAAACGATGGGTTTCCAAATGAGAGCAGCGAATTGGGAAGTGTTTTAGGTGCTCTGAGACCTGAAGACGAAACGAATGAACTGGAACTTCGTTCAAGAAGTAATTATACTTTACTATATATTAGGGTGGTTACGTGGGGAATTTGGTTTTTTCTTTTTAAGTAAAAATAACACGTGCCGCAGGACGATCAAAGTTCATTTTTCAATACAATCGCGTTTTTTTTTAAATATCTCATTAAATATGCAGATTGAAGGAAAAGATCATAGGAACAATTTTGTAGGAAATTAAATTCTTGACAAAAAAGGTTATATTCATTTTTTTTATAAAATGCGGATTTATGAAGATATTTTAAAAAAACTTTTTTTAGAGCTATGAATTGAGCGTTTTAAGGATTACAAATTTCGAAAATAACATTTTTCTAAGTATATAGAAACTATAACCAGCATTAATGATTGATATGTTACGAGTTACGAAGTTGTCTATATTCAAGAAAAAACGTTATTTTTAACATTCGTAATCCTTAAAATGCTCAATTGATAAGATCTAAAAGTTTTTTTAAAATATCTTCGTAAATACACATTTTATAAAAAAAATGAACATGACCTTTTTTGTCAAGAATTTAATTTCCTACAAAATTGTTCCTATGGTTTTTTCCTTCAGTCTGCATATTTAATGAGATATCTAAGAAAAACCGCGATTGTATCGAAAAATGAACTTTGATCGTTCTGCAGCACGTGTTCTTTTTACTTAAAAAGGAAAAACCAATTTCCCCATGTATTTTTTCACTAAAAAGAAGCTTTTTATGGGGCGTCTGAGAAAATTTAATTTTTAACGACCACCCTACTATCTACTAATTAAATAATTATTAAGTTAAATTATTTTCCTTGGTGGTTCGATTAACGAAATAAATAAATTATAGACCTTCCGGAAACACGTTCACTGCATTTGGACACCGACTTAGACAACGACAAATCTGAGAACGGAAATGCCGGCGATCATAATCATACAGCGCCAGCAAGTCCTCCGATGTTTAACAAGACTGATGAGATGCATAATTCAATTGTTAAACCAGCGGGAAATATGCTACGACTTAGATGCCCAAGTGTTGGTAATCCCCGACCCAACATTACGTGGCTTAAAAATAATGAGGAACCTAAACGTGCCGTTGGACCGGTTATTATGTCCAAATGGACATTGAGGGTTGAAGATCTTGTGGTTACGGACGGTGGGAATTACACATGTATTGTTTGTAACATTCTTGGGTGCATCAATCATACCTTCAAAGTCGACGTTATCGGTAAGCTTTATTATTTTTATTTTTATAAACGGTTAATTTTATCATAAGATACACGGAGAAAAAAGTATAGTAAAAATTACAATACTACAGTAAAATTTACTAACAGATATGAAAAATTACATTCTGTATTGTAATTATTACTAAACGTTTAGTAAAATTTACTAGTTGGTAATAATTACATAACAAGATAGTAAAAATTAGTATACGTAATGTATTTTTTGTTAAGACGATCATATTTTTTACTATTTGTATAGTAAATTTTACTATCAAGTACTATTAATAAATACAAATTTAAGAAAGTAAATTTTCTAATACAATATACGATTTGTTACTATACAAAATATTAAAAATTACTATACGCAATGTATTTTTTGATAACACGATTATATTTTTTTACTATCCGTATAGTAAATTCTACTATGTATAGATAAAATTAAAAGTTGGTGGGGATAGCATATACAAACATGTATTACAAGTTCTGAAACTTTTGTTCAAAGGACACATCGGGCCGTCAGACATTGGAAAGGACTCGCGCGCGGGAGATCAGGGTTCGAATCTCGGTTGAATCAAGTGATTTTATAAAAAACAAAAATCCACACCAACACCAATACAGATGACAGAATTAATAATAATAATAATAATAATAATAGTAATAGTAATAGTAATCAATAATAATAAAAAGTTGAAAAAATATTAAAAATTTAATTTTATTTTTTTCCATTCTAATATAGTAAAATTTACTAAACGGGATAGTAAAATGTACTAAACGACTTGTAAAATATGCTAATCTGTTTAAGAATTTTTCATAGAAATCATAAGCGTTTCAAGATTACTATCCAAATTTAGTAATTATTCTTATTTTTTCAGTAAAATTTACTATATTTTCTTCTCCGTGTAGTAACGAAAAATATTTTAAATACATTGTAAAAACTTTTTGCTGTGAAAATGGTCCTCGAGGACTTTACACAGTGTCCGCCGTGTGAATTTACGGTGTGAAATTTTTCCGGTGTGATATAGGGATTTTATTAAAACATTTTTTTTTTAAATTCGACCAAATGCCTTTAATTTTAACTTAAACGGCGGCTCGATAACTTGAAATGCGGCTGAGCTGTAGAGAATTTTTAAAAAAATTCCTAACTTTCCTATGAATTTTAAATCGGAAAACTTCAAAATCAAACCTAAAATTAAAATTTAGAGCTGAAACTTTCAGGAAATTTTTTTTAAATTTCTACAACAATATTTTGGAGTGGGAGTGAAAAAAAAGTATTCGTTCCAAACGGACTACCCTCATATTTATACGACCACTCTAAGATATTTTATGGTTCAAAGTTTATAAATGAATGATTTTATTAACGTAAGTATTTAACATTTACACCGTTGACGGTGTGATCGTTCTAATTCACACGGCCAAAAATTGAACACCGTGCATCGTGTAACTTTCACACCGGTGTTGAAAATTTTCACACAAAATGATTGACACCACGACGGACCAAAAATTTTTTACAATGTACAAGAATCTAATTATAAGTACCCATAAAAAAATAAATAAAATGCGTTCAGAACGTTTCCCGCACAAACCCTACATCAATGAAGGCTTTCCGAAAAATGCAACTGTTGCAATAAACGGTACAATCAGCTTCCGATGTCCAATCGTATCTGACTTGGAGCCTTATATTCAGTGGCTAAAGGTCGCCGAGTATCCAGATGATCATGAAAAAACACCAAAAGGAAAATTATTACAGGTACTGCCGCAATTAAGACCACGCGGTGGAGGTACCTCACGAAATTCATCTCATAACACAAAAAATCTTTGCGCAAAAAATTTTCTATCGCTTGGTGGATGGTCATCGTTAAATATATATGTAGATATATATCCGCATTAGACAGTTTAAAAGTATAAAAATCTATTATAGTTATTTTTAAAAAATTAGTATCGTAAATTTTAAATTTCTATCTTTAGTTAGTGAGATTGATTTCTTGATTAACCAATCTGGAAACTATCCAAATCACTTAAATATATACACGCTTATACTTTTGAAACTGTCCTAATTTAAAATATATATACATATGTATTATGTTTTAAAAAGACGCCAAAAAAAATAATTCTTCTTTCAGCTATAAAATACTTTGTGTCTAAAAAAAAATACATGGAGAGAAAATTAATGGAACAGTTCCAATAAATTATGGGGACATTTCCCACAGTTGCGGTAAATTCCCTGTGCCTATAGGAACCATTTCCTATAATTTTCTCTGTGTACATTAGGGTGATTAGAAAAAATCGGTTTTTATTTTCGATCCTAAAGTTAGCAGACAATTACGAATTTTCGGATTTTTTTTTAACAAGTCAATTACAAAAAAAAAAAAACTAAAAATATGGACATGTAGAAAATTAAAAAAACTAGAAGTGCAATTATTTTAAATATTTTTTTTTTTATTATTTCTCTTTTTTTAAAAAAATCACAAAAATTATCAGACGTTAACTAATTTCAGTATCATCTCAATTTAACAGAAAATTACGAATTTTCGGATTTTTTTTTTAACAAGTCAATTACAAAAAAAAAAACCTAAAAATATGCACATGTAGAAAATTAAAAAAACTATAAGTGCAATTATTTTATATATTTTTTTTTATAATTTATCTTTTTTAAAAAATTCCAAAAATTATTAGACGTCAGCTAATTTCAGTATCATCTCAATTTAACAGAAAATTATGAATTTTCGGATTTTTTTTTAACAAGTCAATTACAAAAAAAAAAACTGAAAAAAAAGCACACATAGAAAATTAAAAAAACTATAAGTGCAATTATTTTAAATATTTTTTTTTTCATAATTTTTCGTTTAAAAAAAAATCTAAAAATTAGACATCGGTTAACTTCAGTATCATTTTTATTTTCTTAGCGGGAAAAATAATTAAATTAGATTTTTTGCCGCTCTTTTTCTAATCACTCTGGTGTACATCTTAATATGTGTCTACTGTGTACAGTATAAATTAAAATTATATGTTTTCCTTTTGTATTTGTGTCTGGTGAACGGAATAATTATTATCTAAACGGGTTATTTTATATCCTCTTATGTGTTTTATTAATTAGATGTTTATTCCTATCATAATTTATCTATGTATTTATTATCTCTGTAAATTATGTCGTAATATCGGTGGTTGGGTTTATCTTTCCCGATATAGAGAGTGTCCAACATCGTCCGATACTGACCCAAGCACCAGTTAATACAACAGCCCTGATTGGCACCAATGCGAGTTTTATCTGCGAGGTTCTGTCAGACGCACATCGTCATCTCGAGTGGTACCACGGCCGTCACAAATCCTTCGAAACTGTCAACGTAACAAATTCGAGCTTACGGGTCGAGGTTAAGGTGGGCCATGGAGCATTTTATAAAAAAGCCTCCAAATAATTGCATGACTGCTATTTTTTTCTATTAACGTACACGCACTGGGTTCATTGCAATTAAGATTTAAGACTCGTTGCAAACAATAATTAGGAATATATTACTTGTGGATAACAGCATGCTCTTGTACGTAGTCTATTAGAAGTTTATTACTTTAATATTTTTGTTGTATGTGGATTTTTTTTTTGCTAGTCGGTAATTTTTAAATTTATTCATAGGCTGGAGGAGTTGATAATCCAGAAGTTTTGACACTCGTCAATGTTACGGAAAAAGACGAGGGATGGTACACATGTATTGCTCAAAATACATTAGGAGAAACATTTAGTAGCGCTTATCTTTCTGTTGTTGAAAGTAAGTTTTACAATTTTAATTATTTTTCAGATTACGCTGTAAAAAATTGGGCGTTAATTCGCAGTGATTACGAATTTTAATCCAATACGTATTCACTCGGAGTTCCGGAACTTAAAAAAAAATTATCCTGCATACGGTAGTTTGATTTTTCAGCGGAGTGATTTCAGAGCGATCTGGATTTCATTTAATTCCGCATTCACTCTGAGGGGAATCAATAAATAAACAGTCATCGTCTCCGAATTTACGCCGCTAATTTTTTACAGTGTAGTCTATTAGTGCACAGAAAAAAATTATTTTTTCATGCAATGAAATTTTCGTAAAAAAAAAAAAATTTTTCAAATAAAACTTCGATTCTTGGAGATTTGAGATTTCAAAATTTTTTTAGCGACCTCATGAAAATTTAGTAGAAAAAAAAATTACAGAAATAATTTCTATGGCATGATAATTTTTTTCTATGCAAATATGTGGGAAATATTTTTGTCACAAGTTAATAAGTAGAGTTATATGATTATTAAATATTGATTTCGTTTATTAATAGGTATCGAGCCACCACGTGTACCAATAACAGCACGGCCCCAATTATTGCTTTTGAATATCCTAGCAGCCGTTTTATTTGTATTTTTTGCCGTGGGAGTTGTTGTGGTAATTTATATATTCCAACGTTTAAAGCGTGAAAAAATGAAGAAATTATTGGCAATTGAAACAGCTCGGGCTGCAGTAGTACATCAGTGGACAAAAAAAGTTATTGTTGAGAAACAAAATTTGGGTAATGACCAAAATGTTCAAGACACATTGCTGATGCCGGTTGTTAAAATAGAAAGACTAAAACCAACAGTTACTTCTGATGACAGTAACGGCGGAAGTATTTCAGAATATGAATTACCGCTAGACAGTGCTTGGGAATTGTCACGGGAACATTTGACACTGGGTAATACTCTGGGTGAAGGTGCATTTGGTAAAGTAGTACGTGCGCAAACAAATACTGGAAAGCCCGGAATCCCCAGTGTAGTTGCCGTTAAAATGTTGAAAGAAGGACACACTGACGCGGAGATGATGGATTTAGTCTCGGAAATGGAAGTGATGAAAATGATTGGCAAACATGTTAATATTATAAATTTACTCGGTGTCTGCACACAGGGTGGTCCACTTTATGTTGTCGTCGAGTTTGCACCGCACGGTAATTTACGTGATTTTTTGCGCGACCATCGGCCGTCATCCGGTGGTTATGAGCCGGCAATTGGCGGTAATGGAATAACTGATGCCAAAGAAAAAAAAACATTAACGCAAAAAGATCTTGTGTCATTCGCTTATCAAGTTGCCCGTGGTATGGAGTATCTCGCGAGTAGACGTTGTATACACAGAGATTTAGCTGCGAGAAATGTACTTGTTAGCGATGAATATGTACTCAAGATCGCTGACTTTGGTCTTGCTAGAGACATACACTGTCAAGATTACTACAGAAAAACTACAGATGGTAGACTACCCGTTAAATGGATGCCACCTGAAGCGCTTTTCGATCGCCGTTATACCACTCAGTCCGACGTGTAAGTTTTATATCCTACTAATAGTTTAGTAAAAATTTTTTACGTAAAAAATAATTTCACAGTCGAACTAACGATGAAATTACGCGTCAAATGAGTACCAACAACCATGTATTTAAAAAAGTTTATAATTTATGAATTATTTATATTAATGATTTTCGCAATTTATTTTTATTTTTTAAATTTATTGATGTGGGTACTCAAATAAAAGAGAATTTCATCAGGAATTCGACTGTAGAAGAATAAATTTTTTTTTTCAATATCGAACTGATGTTATAATTATTTATCAGTTAATAATTTAAAAAATGTGTTTATACAGATGGTCGTACGGTGTTCTGTTGTGGGAAATAATGACATTAGGTGGTACCCCATATCCATCAGTACCTTCAGTAGAAAAACTATTCCAGCTACTGAGAACTGGACACAGGATGGAAAAACCGCCCTGCTGCTCAATTGAAATGTAAATATTATAATATAAAATTGCTATCTAATTATCCAGTAAATAAATATTAAATTTATAAATATTTATTTATTTAGATATATGCTTATGCGAGATTGCTGGAGTTATCAGGCTAACGAACGACCGATGTTTGGAGAACTTGTCGAGGATTTAGATAGGATACTAACGATAACCGCGAACGAGGTATGCTGACACCATAAAGATCCATTATATCTCCTCATAAATATTTATTCATTTAAAAAAAAAAAATTAACCCGTTATATATTTATTTAATTTAGGAATATTTGGATCTCGGTCTACCACAACTAGACACACCACCGTCGAGTCAAGAATCCAGTGATGCTGACGATGATGATGAGGAAAAATTTCCGTACCTGCTCTAATGACTACCAACTAATTAATTGATCAATTAATTGAATATATATATGTAATTTAAATATGACAAAATAATTATTTACTGCGTGTTTTTATCAGTAGAAAAATAAATATCGTTAATTATTAATTTATTAATTAATAATTAATGATAAATAAATGACAAAATACACGCCAAATATTATAAAATCAGTATTGACTGTATATTTGAGTAGACTACTAAGATTATTGATAAATAGTAATAGGAATGTTTCTAATTTAACGATAGATTTTTCTACAATATTTATTCTTTTTTTTTACTAATTAATTAATTAATTAATTGAATAAATAAATAGATAATTAAAATAAATAAAAGTGCCATTAAAAGTGCCTTTAAAAATTCTAAAATATTTAAACCAGCGAAGCTTTTTAAATTTAAAAATTAAATGATATTTTTTCTATATTTTTAAAAATATCTCTACTGTTTATTAATAGACGATATATATTTTTAAATTATATATAAACCACGGGCATAATGTTGTGTTTATGACTAGTCAATTTATAAGATAATTATTTTTTTTAAACGAACATATGTAAGATAAATTTAATGTGTTAATTAACTATTGTTAGTAAACATTATTATTTTAAATATATATTTAATTATCGCGGTCTTAAGATTGAAGAGTTAAATTTATAATTTCATTAATTAGTAATAAGTAATCAGTAATTATAAATATAAATTTACTATTAATTAAGATAAATTATTTAATGTGAATAATTTACTTTAAAGATAATTATTAAAAATATTAATTATAATTATTGTACTCAGATTTTAAAATATTGGAAATTAGTTTTTGTAAAAAGTGTAGAGATGTAGAATTTTTTTTGTATTTAATTTCGTAGAGTATAATTTAAATAAAAAATAATAATTATGTTAAGAGTGTAAATATAAAAAATAGATTTTATTATTTAAATAGTTAATTAGCAAAAAATTAGTAAGGCAAATAATTAGCCAGTACATCACATTTAATAAAATATAGAAATCAATGACAGATAATTATCTAATGTTTATTAAAAATTTTAAATTGTATAAAGTAAATAAAATAAATAATTACTGGTATGTAATAATTTTTTAAAAATGCAATAAATTATACTCAATAAATTTAAATACTGTTTTTTTTCCCGGTAATTAAGTAATTAAATAAATAAAATATATAATAAAAGAAGGTAAATTTTTTTCACTCACCGGCTCCAGGAAGACTTTAGAGAAGATTAGGGTGGAAATAGCAGGCAGCCGCACTCGAAAAAAATTACAAATCACTTTAACTCACGACACTTAATAATTTCACTGAATATTTACACTTAGACACTTGTTAACACAAAATAAATTTAAATTAGTGATGCTGAAAATAGCAGATGTCGGAAATTTAATTAAATTACGAATGATTTTAAAATTTTTGGACAAAGTTTAAAATTTTTGAGTACTTTTTTTTAAATATTTGAATTTTATGATACTGAAGTTAGACGTCTTATAATTTTTGGATTTTTTTAAAAGTGACAAATTATAAAAAAAAAATATTTAAAAAAAATGCACCTGTAGTTTTTGAAATTTTGAATATGTGCATATTTTTAGTTTTTTTTTTGTAATCGACGACAAAAAAAATGAAAATTGCTAATTGTCGGTTAGCTTTAGGATTATGACTAGCCGACGTTTTATAATTTTTGAATTTTTGAAAAACGATGAATTATTTTTAAAAAAATATTTTAAAAAATTGCACTTGTAGTTTTTAAAATTTTGAATATATACGTATTTTTTGTTTTTTTTTTTTGTCATTAAATTGAATTGTTGAAAAAAATTCAAAAAATTGTGAACTGTCGGCTAACTTCAGATCATCAAATTTTCAGTTCTCTTTTTTTCAGTATCATTTAAATAAATATAATTTGAATTTATCACTTTTTAAAAATTATATCACCAGAACAAAACCAAGTTATCATTTGGGTTATAAATTTCACTCACTTATTAACGAAAATTTATTTAAATAATCACTGCACTTTTTTAAAAAAATATGAATAATAAAAATATGAAAAAAAGATTTAATTAAAATGAATAGATAATTAATGATTTTTAATATAAAAGTCACCATCGAACACTATGAGATTCACTGAACTTTTGACCACCATTTTGAATGCCACTCGATAATTAACACTAATTATTATTTTTCACTATAATTTAAACAATACTATAATTGATGAAGATTTAATTAACCGATTATAATTAATAAAAACTTGTTATAAATTAATTAACACAAAGAACTGGCACTTGCAACCTTCGTAGATTTTGCGTTCGAGCTGAGTAACAACTGACTGTCAAGTGGCGCCAGGACGCGCAGTGAACTAAAATTCAAAAAACCCTCGTCGCTGATTGGCTACTGTAGACGCGCGTCCTTTTCATTATCGCGCGAATTTTAATTTTGATTTGAATGCTCGCGTCTGAAATTTATTCTTATCAAAGATAATAATTACTACTAATTAACTTTATTAACTAAAATTTTTTAAATAAATTATTTGTAAAATTGTCAATATTAAATAAAAATAAAATTAAGTAATTAATTATTAAAAATAATGGATTTAAAAATTATTTTATTAATTTTTGTGATCTAATTTTATATTTAATTAATTAATCTTTAAATATTTTAATTAATTTTTCGAGTCTTCTTCATAAGCGCGCGAATTTTAATTTTAATTTGAATGCTCGCGGCTGAAAATTAAGTAATTAATTACTAGAAATAACGGATTTAAAAATTATTTTATTAATTTTTGTGATCTAATTTTATATTTAATTAATTAATCTTTAAATATTTCAATTAATTTTTTGAGTCTTTTTCATTAGCGCGCGAATTTTAATTTGAATGCTCGCGGCTGAAAATTAAGTAATTAATTACTAAAAATAACGGATTTAAAAAATTAATTTCTTAATTTTTGTGATCAAATTTAATATTCGATTAATTTTCAAATATCCTAATTAATTTTTTGCGTTTTTTTCATTTTCTCGCGAATTTTAATTTGAATGCCCGCGGCTGAAAATAAAGTAATTAATTATAGAAAATTATGAATTAAAATAATTAATTTATTAATTTTCGTAATTAAATTTAATAATTAATTAATTTTTAAATATCAATTAATTTTTCCCCCACCCTGCTTCTTACCAGCACTTGCACCAAATAATAGACATACTGTTGCCATCTACAGTCGATTTGAATTACAAATTACAATTATCGTATTGCAGAACTCTACTACACTGCATCGAAGGTAATAGAGAAAGTCTAGAATGTTCGAGTCATTGACCTTTGATGTCTGAGAATATTCGAGACCGTGGTATTGATTGCGAGCAGCCGAGTTTAGAATTCTCCAGAACAGTCTACATAATTCTAAAACTCTTTTTTCCCAACAAAAATTAATAAATAATTCAAATTAATATGAAAATATGAAAATTATGAATTATCAAAATGCCCTTGCTCTCAATTTTTAAAATAAACCTTTAAATTTTAAATATAATTTCTAAAAATATCACCAAATATTTTTCGAGTTAAATTTTTATAGCCATATTCAATAACAAAAGATAATAAAAAATAAATATTTATATATTATAAATAAAATATGACGTAAATTTTCCTGTATATTTTTACATCTGGCTGAGATGTTTTATTGTAAATATAGAACATTCGTGAATTTTCGGCAGTGAACGCCCCGATCAATAAAGCCCGATTTGGTTCTGGAAATTCGCTAAAAAATATATAAAAATATAAATTTTTCCACTGCATTTCTTTTAATTTTCTCACCATTAGATCAAAAAAAAATTAAATTTATCTAACAACAAATATTATAAATAAATGATAAAATACAGCCTTGGCTCCGGAATGTTCTACATAATTCTAGTGATTTTAAAATTTATAAAAAATGAAAAACAAATTTATTGATCGATAATCTATTGTTTTTTTCAGTCTAATTAAACAATTTTATTTTTTTATGCCGATAAAATAATAATAGAAATTGAAATAGATAATAATTTTTTTTAGAGCATGCGAAATATACGCGAGAGTACCCGAGGTATCGAGAATATTCGCGCCCCACTCTGGCGTCTTTGAGCGATGGTATAAAAGCCGCGGCGCGGACTGGCCTCGGCACCAGTACACAAATACAAAGCAAACTATAAAGAAGTTAAGTGAGGAGTTATAAGTTAAAATCAAACACAATGCCTGCCATTGGTATTGATCTTGGAACAACATACTCTTGTGTTGGAGTATGGCAACAAGGGAAAGTCGAAATCATCGCAAACGATCAAGGCAACAGAACAACACCCAGCTACGTTGCCTTCACGGACACCGAGCGGCTCATTGGAGACGCAGCTAAGAACCAGGTTGCGATGAACCCAGCAAACACAGTCTTCGACGCCAAGCGACTCATCGGTAGAAAGTTCGACGACCCAAAAGTTCAAAGTGACATGAAGCACTGGCCTTTCAAGGTTGTCAGCGAAGGAGGTAAGCCTAAGATCCAAGTCGAGTTCCGCGGCGAAGTTAAAAGATTCAATCCGGAGGAGATAAGTTCGATGGTCCTTACGAAGATGAAGGAAATCGCCGAGGCCTATCTCGGACAGAAAGTCAAGGACGCGGTCATCACGGTACCAGCATACTTCAACGATTCACAGCGTCAGGCCACCAAAGACGCGGGTGCTATTGCTGGGCTGAACGTCCTCAGGATCATCAACGAGCCAACAGCCGCAGCTCTAGCTTATGGTTTGGACAAGAACCTGAAAGGCGAGAAAAATGTGCTAATATTTGATCTCGGAGGCGGTACCTTTGACGTTTCCATCTTGTCAATCGACGAGGGATCGCTCTTCGAGGTCAAATCAACTGCCGGTGACACACATCTTGGTGGAGAAGACTTCGATTCACGGTTGGTAGACCATCTGTGCAAGGAGTTCGAGAGAAAATACAAGAAGAATCTCAAGAGCAATCCAAGAGCGTTAAGAAGACTGAGAACAGCTGCAGAACGTGCCAAGCGTACACTGTCATCCAGTACCGAAGCAACCATAGAAATTGATGCTCTCTACGAGGGTATTGATTACTACACAAAAGTTTCACGAGCACGTTTCGAAGAACTCTGCGCTGATCTCTTCAGATCCACGCTGGAACCTGTGGAAAAAGCACTCGCTGACGCCAAGCTTGATAAGAGATCTATTCATGACGTTGTCCTCGTGGGAGGTTCCACTCGCATCCCGAAGATCCAGTCGATGCTGCAGAACTTCTTCTGCGGAAAACAACTAAATCTGTCCATCAACCCCGACGAGGCCGTAGCTTACGGTGCCGCAGTGCAAGCAGCCATCTTAACCGGCGAGGGCGACAAGAACTCAGCCCTCCAGGATGTTCTTCTTGTTGACGTCGCTCCGTTATCTCTGGGTATTGAGACCGCAGGTGGTATGATGACCAACATCATCGAGCGCAACGCTCGCATACCCTGCAAACAGTCCCAGACATTCACTACGTACGCCGACAACCAACCCGGCGTGAGCATCCAAGTCTACGAAGGAGAACGTGCTATGACCAAGGACAACAACTTGCTCGGTAAATTCGAGCTCAGTGGAATAGCACCTGCTCCACGTGGTGTACCGAAGATCGACGTCACCTTCGACATGGACGCCAACGGAATCCTGCATGTAACAGCAAAGGACACCGCCAGCGGTCGCAGCAGCGACGTCCGAATCACCAACGACAAAGGACGTCTGTCAAGGGAGGAGATCGACCGCATGCTTTCTGAAGCTGAACGTTACCGCGACCAAGACCAACAGCAGCGGGACAAAGTCGCAGCTCGCAACCAACTTGAGGGCTACGTGTTCTCAGTGAAGCAAGCGATCCAGGACAGCGGATCACGATTGACTCAGTCTGACAAAGACCAGGTCACTCAGCTCTGCGACGAAACGATCCAATGGCTCGACAACAACACCTTGGCCGAGCAGGAAGAGTACAAACATAAATTGGACGAGATTCAGAAGCAATGCTCACCTATCATGACCAAACTCCATCAAGGTCCAGGTGCCAACTCTGCGGGTCCTCAGGATTGTGGAGCACAATATCGCCAAGACAACAACTACTCTGGCCCAACGGTTGAAGAAGTTGACTAAACATCTTAACATTCCCAAAAATAAAAACCAAAACGAACAAACAAGATGTAAATAAACAAAAAAAAAAGTGATATTGAAACTCCCAAGACTGGTACTAGGATGAATATGACAGCAAGTGAACAGGTATAATTTTATTCATTGAAAAATTTGTAAAATTGCTGTTTGATCAAAAATTAACTGCAGGTCTCTGCAGTTGGTTTTTGATTTAAATTGTAGTTGGACAAGTTTATCTATGAGTAAATTTTTAATTGTCATCATTCAGTTGAGTCACTCGTTGTCATATTCACCCTATCTTAATTTAATTGTAACTTAATTTAATTACTGTAAGTTTTTTTTTTTTTAAAGATAACGTACGTTGCGAACAATAGAGTCAAAGACCATCATTGACTTGTAAAAAGAAATAAAAATAAATTAATTTATTTTTTTATAATAAATCAAATGTATTTATTTAAATCCTTTCATTCCTCATCCCACTTAAGTTTTAATTAGATTTAAGTTTTTATTTAATTAACAACTTACTTTGGTAGTAATTATTTTATTTTATAAGATAATTAGATAATTTAAAATTTAAAACTTTATTTCGCTGATTGGATTTTTAAGAGCTTCCATTTCCTGAAAATAAAATAAATTAAATAATATTTTAAGAAATTTAAAATTTTAAAATATAAATCAATAAAAATTACCTTTTAATTTATTAAATTTAATTGCCTTAATTAATTTTAAGTATCGTAGTATTTTTGTATCTGAACCAGAACTCGTTATCTAATGACTGCTTGGATTTCTAATTATAGCTGGTGGCCGATAAATTCATTCTGCAATTAAACAGTTAAGTAAACATGAGTGTGAATGTAGCAGACAAATTTAAAATTACCAATAAGTAGAGTAAATAATTAATAAAATAAAATTATAAAAAACTGCGCACTTAAAAAATTTTTAAATTGATAAATGCATTTTTTAAAAATATTTTTTTTTTTAATTATTTACCCTATTTATTTATAATTTTAAATATGAGTGTGAACGTAGCAGACATCAGACAAATTTAAAATTATAAATAAACAGAGTAAATAATAAAAAAAAAAAATTTATAAAAAATCCACTTACTAATTTAAAAATTTTTTAAATGCGCATTTTTATTAAATTTTATTTTATTAATTATTTACTCTATTTATTAATAATTTAAAAATCGTCTGATGTCTGCTAGATACACACTCATATTCAAAATTATAAATAAACAGAGTAAATAATTAAAAAAATATATTTATACAAATATAGGACCTCGTTATAAGACTCTTAGTTTCTCTCTCAAACTTTTGTGATACCTGGTTTATAAAAGAGACAGAATGATAGTCTTATAACGAGGTCCGACTGTAACTGAAATAAGTATGAATCTAGCAGACATCAAACAAATTTAAAATTAAAAATAAACAGAGTAAATAATAAAAAAAATAATATTTATAAAAAATGCGCTTATTAATTTTTTAAATGCGCATTTTTTTTAAATTTAATTTTATTAATTGTTTACTCTATTTATTAAAAATTAAAAAATTGTCTGATGTCTGCTAGATTCACACTCATGTGTGAATGTTACTGACCAGTGGCAGTATTTTGAATTTTTGAATAAATAAATAAAATTTCAGTAGAATAAGAATAAAAAAATGCGTATTTAGATCAATGAAAATTCAGTACGCGCATTTTTTTTAATTTTACTGCTTTAATTTAATTATTTATTTATTTAAAATTTGTCTCGTCTGCTACATTCACACTCATAATAACTGATAATCCATATGATTTTATCAAGATGATTATTTTGGAAATTTTCTATACAAAAAAGTAAATTAAAATTGAAAGATTCAATTAAAAGAAAAAAAAAACATTTAAATGACAATTGTCAAATTTTTTTTGGCAATAAAAATTAAATGTTTAAAAAAAATTACCATTAGTTCTATACTTTGTACGTAAGACTTTAAAGTTGATGATTTAATTAACCCACTGATTAATTGAATTGATTTTTTATTTTGTCTTCTTTTTTCTAAACATTTAGCTGCAGCTGTAATTAAAATCATTGAAATAAATATTTGAATGATAAACAAAAAAATTATTAAATTACCTCTCAATTTTTTAAGATCATCACCTAGAACTTGGGGTTAGGGTTCAAAAGCTAGCAGCATCATCATCAATTTATTTTAGTAGAATATTTTTTGGATTTATTTAAAAACGATAAATTATAAAAAAATTGCATCTATAGTTTTTTTCAATTTTTTTCATGTGCATTTTTTTTTTGTAGTTGATTTGTTGACAGTAAAGTCCAAAAATTATTCATTGTCTGCTAACTTCGGGATCATGTTTTTTTTTCTTTAATTTAACAATAGTAATTATTATAATGTGAATAATAGGCACAAATTAATTAAATAATTACAAATAATAATAATAATTTCACTTTTTAGTTTTTTTTTCCACTTGTTATTTTTTTTTAAATTGTCGATCGCAGCCATCTGTTATTCAAAATTCAAACTTCTTGGCATTCTTGTGTGGCTGTTCCGTATCAGCCGTCAAAGTCCGAGAGGTGTCAGCAAGATATATATACCAACAGCAGGAGACGACCGAGAACAAGCGATACAGAGATATTTTTTACCTTTTGATTTTTGAATTTACTTTGTTGGATAGTTGCTAGATGTCGCGAGCTGGCTTTTCTTTACTATAAATCTCTCTCTCTTCTGATTACTAAATCACGCAGAATGTTAAGTTTTCAAATCAAATGTTACACAAATTGGCTGTACGGGATAACCCAGAGGCCAGCTGGGAAAACAACCCAGCAAGAGAAAAAAAAAAAAAAAAAATGTTACACAATAAAATTTAATTTTTTTGTTATTAGTTATCATTTAGAATATCTTTTATTAAAATTAAAAGTACAACTAGATAAACTCTTTTAGTTGTATAAAGATTTATTCTGATCAATCAATTTGCTAGAGCACCTATGAAAATATATTTTTATAAAATTCAACACCGAAAATGGCCTGATGAAATTAATTTTAATTTTACAAACAATAATTTTCTGCATTAATTTGATTGTTCGTTGAGCTCAACTGGTTATTTGGGATATTTTCTCTTAATTTTGGTCATCAACAAATCTGCAGTTCGTTATTTATATCAGTAGTCCGATCAAATTAGACATAAAAAGTGACCAAATAACAAAAATTCCTACAGAGCTGAATTTTGCTAATAGAGACCACCACTTAAATATCGTGGAAACCTAAACATACAAACATGCAAATAACCTTTTCATTCTCTAAAAATGAATCAGGGAAATTCACTTCAAATTAGTGAATATTCACTGGGAACCAGCTATAAGTATACCACTGGTTGAATTAGTGGTATACTTATAGCTGTAGAAATAGTGACTATCCACTGATTCGCGAGAATTTCACTAATTCATTTTTAGAGAGCAATAAGACAATTTATGGATAAATTGAGAAAAATATAGATAGCCCGAACTAGGAATTGAACCCAGACCAATTCGGTATCGCGCCGAGTGGGTACACCGGTAGGACATAGAGACTACAGTGGGATCTACGTTATTTGAACTCATACTAAACCAGTTCGTTGACTGACATTTGTTTTGTCTTACATGAAATTTTTCTGTTTTATTCTATCAAAACTAACCCTGATTAAAAACTCCGATTGAAACCGCTGAATTCCGATTGAATCCAATTGACTTTCAATCGGAATTTATTAGTTTCAATCGGAGTTTTTAATCAGGGAAGTCTATTTTGTTGATCGGTAATTGTTTAAAAACAAAAAGAAACAAGCAACTTCTCTCTGTTTGAGTTTATTTTGACAGTTAATCGGCTTATAAATTATCAGTCAGTTTTCCATTTCCAAAAAAAAAAAAAATAGTAATTTCCAAAATCATGCCGCGAGTGTACAACTATGACAAAAAAGATGACAGGAAAAAAGATAACCACGTGACAGTTGCTAAATTAGTTTTTAGTTATTTACGTAAAATTTCGATAATGGATGCGCAACGGCGACGAAAAAAAAATGCTCTGCACAGTTTCCGTAGGACACATATAATGCGAAAGAGACCTAATCCAGGACGTTAATTTATTAAGCTCATTAAAATTTTATTTAAGTAGTAACCTAAATTAATAATTAAAAAATTGAAAAGTCCTCGCAACTAAAAGTACGTTCGTGAGGTTTTTACGATCCAACAGCCAGCAGTCCTTGGTATTTATTGCATTGATTAAAAATTTATCAGCTATTTTCTAGGAACGTATGTAAAAAAAAAGTATAACTATATGTGGGAAATGGTAGTATAACTCTTGTCATGATGATCAGTGATAGTTGATGGGGCCAAAGCTGATGAGCAAGCCTTTGGAAAACGTACACAACACCTGATGGTTCACACAGTTACGATAATCTCGATGCAATCACATCACGTTATACAATGTATAAACATATACATACAAATACGTACTCGAGCTTTTTTACTCATTGCCGGAAGTCACTTAGTGTCATCCTAGACTTGCAGTTTGTACTGTTTACCACGTGGAGCTCAAGCTCTTATTGTGTTTTATCTAATAGCTAAATAAGTGAGTTGAGTTTTCAAAAAAATTTATTGAGTAATGAATAGTTTAAGTGGGGGTAAAAAGTATCGGAGAAGTGAAAAAAAACCAATGGCTGATGATAAAAAAGATGATAAATATTATGAACGGCGTAAAAGAAACAATGAAGCCGCTAAAAAATCACGAGACGCTCGGAAACTACGCGAAGATTTTGTAAGTATATAGAGGAAGGGGGGGGGGGAAGGGGGTAGGGTAGGCAAAACGGGGTACCTCCAAAATTTTAATAAAAAACAATTTTATATTTCAAATGGTTTTTAAAAATTTCAAAATCACTTTCCTGCACAAAAAAATATATAAATAACATATATGTCCCATATAGCCGATACATTAATGCATATATGTCACATATATATTTTTTCGTGTGGGTTTGTAAATATAATTGAGTTATTTTGAATTTTTTTTGTCAAACTTTTTCATATATCGATTGTCAGTTGAAAAATATCAATGACTTTTGTTTTATGATAAAAACTTGAAAAGATTTTTTTTTCTTTCTTTGCATCTAATAATCATGTAAAATTTAATTTTTCTTCATGTAAATTATTTACATAAAAATTCAACTTAATTAAATTCATTTAAAATCCGGAAATTTTTTTTTTTACCATTTTTAGGGGGTACCCGGTTTTGCCCGCAAAACTAAAATTTTTTTTTTTTAACGGTAACTGAAAATTTTTTCTATTTACTTTGAATATCATTAAAAAATAAAAGATTTAGTGGATTTGAGCTCTCGAAAACTTGGTATTGCCTTAAGTAATCTGTTTTGCCCTTCCCTCCCCTATATTACGGCGTGCGATTGGTTTTTAAATCGAATCGAATTGAATAATTAAAATTTTTCAATTTCGTTAAAAATCTAAATTATTCGAAGAATTTTGAATCAAAATTTTCCTTTTGAATTCAAAAAATTGATTTTAAATTTACATGGGAAAAATTAATCAAATTTTTAATCAATTATTGTAATTAATTAAATTAATGATTTATTGCAGATGGCAATAAGAGCTAAATTATTAGAGAACGAAAACGGAATTTTGTGGAAAAAAATAATTTTATTGTGTCAAGAAGTTGAAGCTCTTCATGAATTTATAAGAAAAACTCGTCAATTTGTACCAGCAAATAGAACTGATCGTAAATATTGGGCGGATATAAATCATCAGCGAGAAATCTTAATTCATAGACCAATTAATTGTCTAACAAATATTGCCGAGCGTCCGTCAACGTCAACATCGATCTCATCGTCATCGTCATCATCAGTTGACAATAATAACAATGCTAGCGTGACCGCTTTGACATTTATCTCACGGCTTTCATCAATTTCGCATGCACCAACACAGTTTGCAATCTAATAATCCTATTATTTACATCTACGTGATTCTTTATTTACACCGAGCTTAAATACTATTTATTCATAACTATATTAATTATTTACTTAATAAGTTAAATAACGAAACACGGCGCATATAATTATAATAACTATTTTGTACTCTATAAAATTATATTGCTTCAATAATAATAATTATTATAATCACAATGAAATTAAAAATATCTGATATTAAAATTGAGCATTAAAAAAATTTCAACATTTATTTAAAACCTTTTTCTTATTTTTCGCTACAACCAAATGTCCATTAGCGCCCCCGTACGAAAAAAGTATATAACCGGGATATATACAGGCAAAATTGAATATATGTCTCATATATACTTTTTTCGTACGGGTCAGAGCTTGCAGAAAAATCCTCGACCAATTTTGTACTACAATATGGTTCCAATATGAACTACAAGATGGCGGCAACTCTCGTGCGCGCTAATTTTCATCAACTTGTTGGTCAAAATGGCGGTTGGGTACTTGGGCTTTTAACTGCGAATTAGAAAGTAAAGTTTCCACGCGAACTCTCGCACTGCGACACCTACTCTCATATTATCATACTGCACATGTTAAATTAGTAAAAAAATTTCGAGGTTAGTCAACCAGCTGCGTCATTAATAGAAAAAATTACTCATTGTTAATAATAGTTTGTTATAAATATTGTGGCTGACTAAAAAGTATATTTTATAAAAAAATAAAAGGAAATCGTGTTGTACAAAATGGAAAATCAAGACACCGAATCATCAATGGCAGACAGCAAAGTAGAAAAAGAAGACGAAAAAATGGAAGAAGAAAAAAAGGAAGAAGAAAGTAAATCGGACGTGGAATCATCTTCTGTTCGGGAATGGTCAGAATACGAGGCCGCATATCGGCAAGTGATGAATGGAACTTTGTCCGTTAATACTGTAGTCCGTATGTCCAGAAATGAATACGACAACTATTTTAAAAAAGATCCCGGCATTGATTATGTTGAAGTTTCTCTACTCCACGTGGCTGTTGGTTGCCATGACGAGAAGTTTTTTAATTTCCTTATCAGTAACGGTGCGAACGTAACGATAGAGACGGAACATTTTGGGCCAGTTCTATTCAACGCCATAATGATAAGAAATTCAAAAATGGTTGAGGCAATACTTTCTGCAGGTGCTGATCCTAATAAACGCAGTGAATTATGGATAAATGATCGCAAGTACGCTTATACGCCACTAGAACTCGCAGTAAAAAAAAATTTGGCGCCCATTGTTAAAATATTACTCGATAAAGGAGCTGAAGTTAATGGCTACAATAAAGTCAAGACTGCTTCACCTTTGTATATTGGTGCTCAACATAGCTCTGCAGAAGCGATGGAAGTACTTTTGGAAAATGGTGCCGATGTGAATTGGACTGTGGGAATCAAGGGTACGGCTACGGTGGAGACATCTCTTTCTCTAGTTATTAAGAAGGGACGGAACTTGAAAGCCGCTAAAGCATTAATAAGAAATCTTAGAATAAATATCAACTATCGAGATAATTTAGGCTTTTCTTATCTTCATTACGCCGTTTTTTTGAGCCATAACAAAGAAATGGTCGCCTGTCTCTTGGATGCTGGCATTAACGTCGACTTAATAGACGGTGACGGACAGTTGCCAATACATTATTATGATGATGATGACAATAAGTCCTATAAAGTTTGTATTCCTGTTCTCAAAGAATACATTGTCAAGTTGATGGCCGCTGGATTAAATGTCTGTGAAGCGAATATGGCGGCTGTTAAAGGTCCCGAGTATGATGATTTACGTTTCCGTTGTTGTGAAGAAATTGACATGATGAGAAGAAGAATACTTTATAATACTACTCTAACCTGCTATAAGGTAATATATTTATCTCAACATGCGGCATCATCGTTGTTGAAACGTGCTAACCTTGAATTCACTTACGATGATGAGATAAGAGCTAGATTTCCTCTCTATTCTAGTATGCTTATTCACCGCTTGGATAAAGCACGACGACAAGCAATCGCAAGATTTGACCCCTAATGTATATATTTTTTATTCATTTCAAATTTCCATCGAGACCTGGCTAATGATCAAATATATAACTATGGGTATTAGATGTAAAAAGTAATACTGTAGTACAGAACAATTTCCATACGAAAATATTAGTAAGACATTAATTGGATACTGTAGATAAATAATTCGTATTCTAGATTATCTAAGAGATGTATTTTTATTGCTGAGATGAAAGATGACTTTATAAAATAAATAATAAATTTTTGCACGATAAAAATGAGTACTAATAATTTTCTACCGCAATAATTAGTTGGATAAGAGGGATAAAAAAAAATACCATTATTTTTTTTGATCCCGATATTATGTATAAAATTTAAGTGTAAGGAAATAAACCACAACTGGTGCTGTAATTTTTAATGACATAAAGTAATGATCAGTAAATATAAACTTGAGAAGCATAAGAGTGTTTTTAATGATGTAATTAAAATATCGACGACAAAAAGTTACTTTAGAAACTGTTGTAGTTGACCATTTCCGAAAAGATATTGAACGTATATGGAGATGAAATCAATCGAAATGCAATGAAACCGCCGTATCCAAGTTGTCCTTTGTGAAACAATCCCACCCCTCCGAGTGGAGACGGCGGGGTGGACTGGACACTTTGTGAGTCGAAAAATGGAATTACTGGCAAGTTATTATATTTCTGCGATAGTAGACCGACAGATAAATCGATGTAGTTCCATCCAGAATTACTCATTTCTATATTTTGAACAGGAACCTCAGCTGAGTTCTTATAATCCTTGATGTCTATTTTTTCTCTAATATAAAAGAAGAAATAAAATTTTAATAATCCCCTAGCGAGAATAATAGAGCAACATTAGAAAAAATTAATTTATTTTACTCTCACCTGAGATCGCGGGGTGCAGAGATGGGATAGAACCAGTGATGATTTGATGACTGCCAATATTGACACTCTTCCCATATTTTTGTTCCTCTTACTACCAACGTTATGTGATTGTCATCGAGCAATTCAAATTTAACACCTACAAATATGTTTTACACCAATAAATGTTAATAGAGACAAAAAGAAAATTTTAAAATAAAGAATTAATTTAACAGTTTTGAACATTAAAATACCTGTGACAAAATAGCCGTCTGGTAGTTCAATGTCATCTAGATTGAATGATTTTACATAAAAACTGAGTTTTATCTTATCAGGTCCTTTTGACGGAGGGTAACCATTACCGGGGACCCATCGAACAGTATTGCGATCCACAGTACTGTTAACCAACTTGCCCTCCTGAATGTCTATCGAAATTATATTATCTTTGACAGAAAATCTAATCCCCGTGACAACGCTGATAAAAATAATAAGATGATCATTGAATAATTATTTGGTAGCTGATATTCAATTTTGAATAAATTTTTAACGATTTATCATTACCGACTATCCGCGCTATCAGTGTAATGTTCTCTCAAACTCAAAGTCCGAATGCTTAATTCTTCATCAGAATATTTATCGCAATAGCAGAATAATTGAAGAATGTAATGATTATCTGTTTTACTGTAACACTTTACATCCGATCCAGAATTATCATTTTCAGAAGTTTCGGAAGCAGGTTCTATTGTATGCGGGCAAAATTTAGAATCCATTTCAAAAATCTGTAATTTACACATAATTAAGCTGACGATCAAATACGTGATCATTATAAAGTGTATGATTATATCAATACTTCTGGACATCTCATGTGATTAACAAATTCATGGTTACCATTGGTAGACAATGGAGAGTCATTGCATTTATACCCATTATTCATAACTCCTGTCAACTTATAAGTATGAAAATTCATTCTTATATATTTTGATCGGTCTGATACATAATTTTTAACACGAATGTAATTAGCACCTAGAAAATGTTTTTCATACCTCGTTTACATATTACTATAAACATATGTTAATTATACTTTATACCTTCGTTCCAATTTGGCGGATCGCATGTTTTATGGATTTTATGATTCAAAGTAATTAATGGAGTTATTTCGTTTGCAGATCGTAATACTCTTGTTATTGTCTCCAAATATTTGTTAAAAAAATTTATTTGAACTTCAGACAGATCTTGATGTCAATATAAATAGAAAAAAAATATATAGTAGGGGAAGAGGGGGGGGGCAAAAGGGGGTACGGTAGGCAAAACGGGGTACCCCCAAAATTTGATAAAAAAAAATTTTATATTTTAAATGGTTTTTAAACATTCCAAAATCACTTCTGTAAATGTAATTATGCGTTGCTTCGAATTTTTTTTGGTAAACTTTTTCAAAAATCAATTGTCAGTTGAAAAATATTAATGACGTTTGTTTTATGATAAAAACTATTAAAAATTTTTTTTCTTCTTCTGTATCCAATAAACATGTAAAATATAATTTTTCTTCATGTAAATTACTTAAAAAAAAATTTAACTTAATCAAATTCGTTTAAAATCCCGAAATTTTTTTTTACTTTTTTTAGGGGGTACCCCACTTTGCCCGCAGAAATGAAAAATTTTTTTTTTCAACGGTAACTGAAAATTTCTTCTATTTACTTTGAATATCATTAAAAAAAAAGATTTAGCGTATTTGAGTCCTCGAAAACTTGATATTTCCTTAAGTACCCCCTTTTGCCCCTCCCTCCCCGATATATAGATACCAAGTCAAAACAGATATGTGCTGCGAACTACCGTCAATTTTGATGAAAAAACTGAATCTAGTTTGCAGCACATTTCTTTTTCTCGATGTTCAAAATACAGGCGCTTAAGAAATAATATAGATTTTCAGGCTAAATGAGTAAAATACATACTAAAATTAGATTGTCTGACGTGAAGAAATTCTTGACCGATTATCATCATAGTAAATCCTTTGAGAACGTCAATTAAAATACGTTCATATAAATCAATAATCAACTTGATCATTGATATATTGCAGTTTTTTTGCACATCTAACTGAAACGATAACTGTAATTTATTGACAAAATAAAGAAACACGACGACACTTGATGATGGATGCCATAGAATTACGGCGGTTTTTTTTTTAAATCGAGTATTTTTATTATTATATTTATTAGGGTGGGTTGAAAAAAAAAACTTTTTTCTTGTTTTTCTTAGCATGAGGGTAGAATTTGTACCTTGTAAAAAAAAAATTTTTTTACTCAACATTTTGAGGTGGCCCACTCGGTTTTTAAATAAATAATTGATTAAACGGGGTAGTTCCAACGAAAAAAATTTTTTTTTTGTCCAAAATCGTGGAAAACATCTAATAATTGTCGAATGTGATTTTTTTTTACTTCACTTTCATTTTAATTCAAAAGAAAATGCTTTTCATTTTTGAATTTTTTACTGAAATTACAAAAATAATAGGAAAAAATTTTTTTCAACTTCTGACTGTCAATTAGCTTTCAAGGGGACACCCTACAGATTCTAGAACACCATGTAATTTTTTTCGTTGGGACTATCTCGTTTGATCAATTATTTATTTTAAAAACGAGTGGGCCACCTCAAAATGTTGAGTAAAAAAATTTTTTTAATCTTGAAAAATTTTTTTTTTCATAAGGTACAAATTCTACCCCCATGCTAAGAAAAACAAAAAAAAAGTTTTTTTTCAACCCACCCTAATATTTATAGGTAAATCACTTACTGTACTTTGCAAAGTTTCAAAATAAATTTGAAATATATTTTTATTCTGTTTTTTTCCCATCATCCAATCAGTCATATTTTGAATGTGACAATAATCCATCAGCTCTATACTATTACGAAAATTTGAATTGAAAACTGTTTCATTCAAAAAATAATGCACTTCATTGTTATCATAAAAATCATAAGCATTTATATTATTAATGAAAGTATTGTCGAATATCGTTTCAATATTAGTTATAATTTCGTAGAATTTAACAGTCGTTTCATTATATTCCGATGTTAATAATAACTGATTCATTAGTGTTAAATTGACATTATTATTTTGAGTAATTGTCTCAAGAAATTTGAATCCACTGAGAAAATAATTGAATGCTGTTTGTAAATTATTTTTAATTTCACCACTGTCTCTATTAGTACGAGGTATTTTTATAATTCCTTCCAAAGCTATTCCCATATGTTTGGTAACAGATATTACTCGTACATAATCGCGTTGTGTAGAAAAATACATATCAGTAAATAATTTAGTTGATATTGTTGGACTATTCAGTCTAACTGAACGCACATCAGCTGTTAAATTTATTGTTAATATTATTAATAACCACCATTTTACATGGAATAGTAAATTTTTCTGACCCATTTCTTCACGTCGGTTTAACACCCAATAAATATTAAAACAATATGTTTCTAAACTGTTTTTCGATGTAACTAGTAGCAGAACGAATTTGAATCAACATATAAAGGCATTGAAAATTAATAGTTTGTGGTATTTTCAAATATTCTTTGTGTTGGAGCGTAAAGATCAGTCGAGAATTTAACGACTTGGTTTTTTCAATCTAGTTATTGTATCAATTTCTGCTGTGTGTGGGGGAAACACAATAAACTCGTTAAAACTAAAACTAACGTTAAATGTTTAAATTATCAACACAATATATGAATTAGACGTATTAAATTGAAGTATATATATTTTCAACATTTTTAAAGCAATAATTATATCAAGTTTAATAAATTTTTATGACTTTCTGACTTATTTTTGTTTCTCAAACTGAAAAAAGTTAAAACCACTCGAAAATAATGAGACTTAAGTCTCTTTGTTAATATAATTAAATATCCGGTGACATGTATCTATTTTATAAACTGTTGAAGCATGTCATCTCCGAAAGTATATTGAATGTATATTTAGAATTAATTAATCGAAGTGCAATAAATCCACCGTAGCCAAGTTGTCCTTTGTAAAACAATCCCACCCCTCCGAGTGGAGACGGTGGGTTGGACTCGACACTTTGTGAGTCAAAGAAAGGAATTACTGGCAAGTTATTATATTTCTGCGATAATAGACCGACAGATAAATCGATGTAGTTCCATCCTGAGTGACTCCTTGCTATATTTTGAATAGGAACCTCAGCTGAGTTTTTATAATCCTTGATGTCTATTTTTTCTCTAATATAAAAGATGAAGAAAATTATAATAATCCTTTAGCAATAATAATAATAATACAGCAATATTAGAAAAAATTAATTAAGTTTACTCTCACCGAAGATCATCGGGTAAAGCCATAGGATAGAACCATTGATGATTTAATGACCGCCGTGATTGACACTCTTCCCACATTTTTGTTCCTCTTACTACCAACGTTATGTGATTGTCATCGAGCAATTCAAATTTAACACCTACAAATATGTTTTACACCGATAAATAATAATAGTAACAGAAGGAAAATTTTAAAATAAAGAATTAATTTAACAGTTTTGAACAATAAAATACCTGTGACAAAATAGCCGTCTGGTAGTTCAATGTCATCTAGATTGAATGATTTTACATAAAAACTGAGTTTTATCTTATCAGGTCCTTTTGACGGAGGGTAACCATTACCGGGGACCCATCGAACAGTATCGCGATCCACAGTACTGTTAACCAACTTGCCCTCCTGGATGTCTATCGAAATTATATTATCTTTGACAGAAAATCTAATCCCCGTGACAACGCTGATAAAAATAATAAGACGATCATTGAATAATTATTTGGTAGCTGATATTCAATTATGAATAAATTTTTAACGATTTATCATTACCGACTATCCGCGCTATCAGTGTAATGTTCTCTCAAACTCAAAGTCCGAATGCTTAATTTTTCATCAGAATGTTTATCGCAATAGCAGAATAATTGAAAAATGTAATGATTATCTGTTTTATCGTCACACTTCACACCCGATCCAGAATTATCGTCTTCAGAAGTTTCGGAAGCAGGTTCTGTTATATGCGGGCAAAATTTAGAATCCATTTCAAAAATCTGTAATTTACACGTAATTAAGCTTACGATCAAATACGTGATCATTATATAGTGTATGATTATATCTATACTTCTGGACATCTCATGTGATTAACAGATTCAAGGTTACCATTGGTAGACAATGGAGAGTCATTGCATTTATACCCATTATTTATAACTTCTGTCAACTTATAAGTATGAAAATTCATTGCTACATATTCTGATCGGTCTGATACATAATTTTTAACACGAATGTAATTATCACCTAGAAAGTGTTTTTCATACCGCGTTTACATTTTACTATATACATATGTTAGTTATACTTTATACCTTCTTCCCAATTCGGCGGATCACATGCTTTATGGTTTTTATGATTCAAAGTAATTAATACAGTTATTTCGTTTGCAGATCGTAATACTCTTGTTATTGTCTCTAAGTATTTGTTGAAAAAATTCATTTGAACTTCAGACACATCTTGATGTCAATATAAATAGAAAAAAAATTATAGTACATATAGATACTAAGACAAAAAAAATATGTGCTGCGAACTACCGTCAATTTTGATGAAAGAACTGAATCTAGTTTGCAGCACATTTCTTTTTCTCGATGTTCAAATTGAAGGCGTTTGAGAAATCATATAGATCTTCAGGCAGAATGAGTAAAATACATACTAAAATTAGATTGTCTGACGTGAAGAAATTCTTGACCGATTATTATCATAGTGTATCCTTTGAGAACGTCAATTAAAATACGTTCATATAAATCAATAATCAACTTGATCATTGATACATTGCAATTTTTTTGTACATCGAGCTGAAATTTCACGCGAATAACGTCAATTAATTTATTAAAACTGTTATTTATTGAGAAAATATATGAACCCTACGGAACGTGATGATGGATGCCATAGATTTACAAAAGTTTTTTATAAACGTTGAGTATTTTTTAAAATATTTTTATAGATAAATCACTTACTATACTTTGCAAAGTTTCAAGATAAATTTGAAATATATTTTTATTCCCTTTTTTTCCCATCATCCAATCAGTCATATTTTGAATGTGGCAATAATCCATCAGCTCTATACTATTACGAAAATTTGAATTGAAAATTGTTTCATTTAAAAAATAATGCATTTCATTGTTATCATAAAAATCATAAGCATTTATATTATTAATGAAAGTATTGTCGAATATCGTTTCAATATTAGTTATAATTTCGTAGAATTTAACAGTCGTTTCATTATATTTCGATGTTAATAATAATTGATTCATTAGTGTTAAATTGACATTATTATTTTGAGTAATTTTCTCAAGAAATTTGAATCCACTGAGAAAATAATTGAATGCTGTTTGTAAATTATTTTTAATTTCACCACTGTCTCTATTACTACGAGGTATTTTTATAATTCCTTCCAAAGCTATTCCCATATGTTTTGTAACAGATATTACTCGTACATAGTTGCGTGGTTTAGAAAAAAAAGAATCAGTAAATAATTTAGTTGATATTCTTGGACTATTCAATTTAACTGAACGCACATCAGTTGTTACATTTATTGTTAATATTATTAATGACCACCACTTGATATCGTACAATAAATTCTTCCAACTCATATTTACATAAATCCGTCTCTCCTTTATGTCGAATTAACTCACAATAAATTTGTAAAATTTTATTCGATATAACTAATATGAGAACGATTGAAACAACATATAAAGTCATCAAAAAGTAATCATCGCTGCTATTGTCAGAATTGTATTTTTAAAATCTTACAATTGATTGGAGTGAAGGTGATCAGTCCAAGATTTAATGACTTTGTTTTTTTCCAATCATTAATGGTAGCAATTTCGAACGTGGACAGGAGAAATAAAGTGAACTTGTTAGAAGCAGAACTAACGTTTATTTTTAAATTATTAACACATCATCAGAATTAAATTTATTTTCAATTTTTTTAAAGCAATACATTTAATGTTTGATAAATTTTATGACTCTGACTTATTATTGATATGATTCAGTATTCGGCGATAGGTATCTATTTTATAAATTGTTGTAGCAAGTCATCTCCGAAAATATGTTGATTGTATATTTAGAATGAATTAATTGGAAAGCAAAAAATCCACCGAAACTAATCTGTCCTTTGTAAGTCAATGCTAATCCACCCAGTGGAGACGGCGGGTTCGACTCGACACTTTGTGAGTCGAAAAAGGGAATTACTGGCAAGTTATTATATTTATATGACAAGAGACCCACCGATAAATCGACATAGTTCGATCCTGAACGACTCAGTACAACATTACCAGTGTCTAATTCGGCCGGATGTATATAATCCTTGATGTCTATTTTTTCTCTAATATAAACGAAGAAAAAAAATTGTAATAATCCCTTAGCAATGATAATAATAATACAGCAATATTAGAAAAAATTCATTAATTTTACTCTCACCTGGGATCGTGGGGTGCAGTGATGGGATAGAACCAGTGATGATTTGATGACTGCCAAGATTGACACTCTTCCCACATTTTTGTTCCTCTTACTACCAACGTTATGTGATTGTCATCGAGCAATTCAAATTTAACACCTACAAATATGTTTTACACCAATAAATGTTAATAGAGACAAAAAGAAAATTTTAAAATAAAGAATTAATTTAACAGTTTTGAACAATAAAATACCTGTGACAAAATAGCCGTCTGGTAGTTCAATGTCGTCTAGATTGAATGATTTTACATAAAAACTGAGTTTTATCTTATCAGGTCCTTTCGACGGAGGGTAGCCATTACCGGGGACCCATTGAACAGTATTGCGATCCACAGTACTATTAACCAACTTGCCCTCCTGGATGTCTATCGAAATTATATTATCTTTGACAGCAAATCTTATCCCCGTGACAACTCTGATAAAAATAATAAGATGATCATTGAATAATTATTTGATAGCTGATATTCAATTTTGAATAAATTTTTAACGATTCATCATTACCGACTATCCGTGGTGTCAGTGCGATATTCTCTCAAACTTAAAGTTCGAATACTTAAATGTTTATTGGAATGTTTGTCACAGTAACAAAATGATTTGAAAACGGTATTATGTGTTGTTCTGACGTAACACGCGACATCCCACTTCGAATAATTATGATCGGAAATTTTGAGTTCATCATCTACTACATCCGAACAAAACAGATTGTTATGAGGAGGATTCGTTTCAAAAATCTGTAATTTATTCATTAATGCATTTTAATACTTAATCTACAATTCCAGTAAATATATAAATATGAATACCTCTGGGCATCGCATACTCTCTATAGATTCAGATCTCAAGTCAGAATGCACTGAAAAACTGTCGCATTCATACTCTTGACCCCTATTTTTAAGTATATTGAAATTACGGTCTTTCTTCCCTACGAAAATTGCGTGGTCTGACACATAATTTTTGACACGAATGTAATTGTTTCCTATTGAAAAATTTTATTAATTAATATCATGATCTCTCGAAAATTCGCGATAAGAAATAAACTACTATCGTAATTTATTTTTATCATCTTAAGAAATTGATGACTCATTCGATTAAAATAATACTTATTAACAGTAATTTCGAGTACCTTCTGTCCAATAATCTGGATCACATTTTTTATACATTTTATGCTGTAGAGTTATTAGTACGTTTAATTTATTTACAGAATATAAAATGTTTTTTGTTGTATTCAGATATTTATTAAAAAATGAATCTTGGACATCTTTTATAGCTGAAAAAATACACATATATATGTAGTGCAACGAGGTGCTTCGAGAAATTTATAATTAATAGGTACATAGAGCACATCTCGAGCGCAAACGCGTACATTTCCACAAAAGCATTTAATTTTCCGCTTAGAAAATTGATAATGTTTTTATTTATTCGAATTTTCGAAAAATAAAAATTTTCTAAGTGTAGAGGGTGAATAAAAACAATACGTACTGTAACCATGTTCCCGTCCACGAAAAAGTTCCCAACCTATTGTAATCATTGTATATCCTTTGAGAACATCAATTAAAATTCGTTCGTAAAAATCAACTATTAATTTGGTCACGGAAATTTCACAAATATTATTCAAATTGAACTGAAATGTTAAACAAATTAAAACCAAAAATTAATTGTTATTTCAAAAGATACCCCGATATAAATCTTATAAACTAGAAGTATCCAAGCATTTTCATGGGTTCCATTACGGATAGATTTAAAAGTGAAAAAAAACCTGTACTGTAAAATTACAAAATTTTGAGAAAAATTTATGGTCCCTTAATTTTTTTGATTTAATAATACAAGAGTCTAGTTTATTTTTGGTTCAATTTAATCACTTACGTTATTTTGCAAAGTCTCAAAATACATTTGGAATATATTTTTATTAATTTTTCCATTCGTCATCAAATCGACTCTGTTCGGTGGATGACAAAAATCTGTCAGTGTTATTCTGTTACGGAAATCCGGATCGAAAACTGTATCATTGAGAAAACTATATATATCTTCAGAAATGTTGTCATCATAAGATTGCCAAATATTGACAAATTTACTGTCAAATATCATTTCGATATTTTTTAATATTTGGTAAAATATAACAGTCGTTTGATTGTATTTCGATGTTAATAATAATTGATCCATAAATGCAACATCGACATTATTATTTTTGGTGAAATCATCAAGAAATTTGAAACCACTGAGAAGATAATTGAACAATACTCGTAGATTTTTTACAGTATTGTTGTCACGAGGTAAATGTATCATTCTTTCCAAACTTAGTCCCATATGTTTAGTAACAGATATTACTCGTACATATTCGCGGTGTTCATAAAAAAAATTATCTGTAAATAATTTAGTTGATATTTTTTCATCGTTATTCAACTCTGCTAAATGCACATCAGATGTTAAATTTATTGTTAATATTATTAACAACCACCGTTTTACATGGAATAGTAAATTTTCCCGACCCATTTCTTTACGTCAAATTAACACCCAATAATATCTTTCCAAAATTTTATTCGATGTAACTAGTATTAGAACGAATTTGAAACAACATATAAAGGCATTAAAAAATAATAGTTGGCGGTATTTTTAGAATATTCTTTGTGTTGGAGCGTAGATGATCAGTCGAGAATTTAACGACTTGGTTTTTTCCATTTATTTATGTTCCCTGTCTTCACTGTCGTTAGGGAATTTAAAATTTCAGATTATTGATAAAAAGTAATTACTTAATTACTTTTCGGTTAAGAAATATTAGATAGACGATTGAAATACATTCTTCAAATTTTTATCAATAAAAAAACATTTTTAAAATACTTTTTTATGTTTCTCTGATTTTTTTTCTACAGTAGCATTTTTCAAGGTCGCTCATAACGAATTTTAAGAAGCGATCAGATGATATTTCAAATCCAAGATGGCTGAGTTATTAATTATTATAATAATTTGGAATACAAAGTATTGAAATACATTACCGCCGAGTCTTACAACTCTTGATACTTTTAATGAATTTCGTAATGCTGCATTTCACCATTTTCGTACTCTCTAAACATGAATAAGTGAAGATAAGTGAATATTCACTAATTCCAAGTGCAAGTCGAACCACTAATTTCCAATAGTGGTTTTATTGGCACTCGGAATTGGTGAATATTCACTATTTTCGTACTCTCTAAATATGAATGTGAAGATCAGTGAATATTCACTAATTCCAAGTGCAAATCGAACCACTAATTTCAAAAAGTGGTTCCATTAGCACTCTGAATAAGTGAATATTCGCTTATCTTCACTTATTCATATTTAGAGAGTAGTCAAGAATCTATTAATTAAGAAACTATGTGCCCGATGAAAAAAGATTTTATACAATTGTATAAAATTATATACAAAAAATGGCCCGATCCAATTGTATATAACTGTATAGAAATTGTATACGATTCTACACAAATTGTATACAAGTCTATATAATTATATACAATTTTATACAAATTATATACAATTCTATATAATTATATACATTTCTATATAATTGCAATATATAGAATTGTATAGAATTGTATATAATTATATAGAATTGTATACAATTTGTATAGAATTGTATACAATTTTCTATACAAATTGTATACAATTGGATCGGGCCATTTTTTCTATCCAATTATATATAGTCTATATATAATTATATATAGTCCATATATAATTGATATATAATTCTATACAATTGTATAAAATCTTTTTTCATCGGGCATGGTTATTTCTCACCTGGAACTGATTAATTTAATTTATATTTTTATATTTATATTAATACTAATACTATATATTAACCTCTAATGTAAAAATGTATTTATTCTTATGTATGGTCTCAAGGAATTACGATCTCATGGCCGAATAAATAATATATCTATCTAATAATTCAAATTTCAAAATGAATATTAATATTCCCAACTTCGAAATTATTAGCACTCACCTGCATTTTAAGTGACTTTGTATTATAAATTTTATTACAAAAGCTAAATTATCTACATTATAACTTTGAAACATATTGCTATTCAAAATTTTGACATTTTTGATGTAAAAATTCAAAAATTTCATTCAATATTTGTTCTTAATCGAAAAAGTCCGAGTTTCATTCAAATCACGCTCACCTTTTTTTCATAATTTCGTGAACAAATTTTGAATTTCTAAAGAAATTTATTCTTCGAGTAGGATATCAAATTAATAGTGCAATATTTTTCAGTGACTTCCACTAAAAAAATATTGTTTTCTCAAATGTCATTTTTCTGTTACTAATTAATAATAATAATTATTATGATATACAGTATTGTGAGCTAAATAATTCAATTAAAGTATATCAAACCATCATCGTCACCCTAGATAAAATTGCTTTCTTTTTATGTATTATTTTCATTCAATACACCAACACTGCATTGGCTAATAAAAATTCACCGTCCGTACTTAGCTTCAGCCATCGGCTATATAAAATCCTGTGCTGCCAGTAAACTCAGGCACTCGGTGTTTCACCTAGCAAATCGATTATACCTCGGAATCGATATACGTTAAACTAATAATTGTTACCAAAAATACATTATCATGAAGGTATACCTCATAATAGCTGCAGTCGTAGCTGCTACAAGCGCACAAGAAATATCCACAACAGCAGAAGTGCTGCAGAAAATATACTACAAGTAAGTAACCAAAAATCAGTAAACAAAAATACTGATCAATTAATTGCTTTAAATTTTTTTACAGATGTGTGGACAGTGAGTCAATGATATCGTGCGTCAAGCCAAAAGTACTGTCGTATTTGAGTGACGTCGTGAATTCCGATCGCGTTCCAATAACTCGAGACCTCGCGATAATTCGGTCCCGCGAATTCAATGCCGATGACAATCAAGACTATTTGGAGTACGAGGGCGTGGACCCTAAGAAAAAAGAACTTTTACGTTCATTGATGTTGGAAAAACTTGACTCGTACTTGTCTTCGCATCGGCTGGAAGCTAAATTACCTGAAGCTATTGTCGGATCTAATATCGTGCCGCGATCGTTGGTCGAATCGGTGCCTCGCAGTTTGAGTGTTTCGCTATCAGACTCTTCCAGTGGACAAGGTACCAAATTAACCATCAAATTTTTTAGAGTAATTGACCCACTGATTTATTAATGATCTTTTTCAGGACGTGGTTTCGTTAAAAAAGTCATGATTCCTTTCTTACTGGGACTGAAATTCAAAGCGACTGCTTTGGTCCCACTTGCGTTCGCTCTAATTGCTCTTAAAACATGGAAAGCACTCACGCTGGGTCTTCTTTCATTGGTACTCAGTGGAGCCATGCTAATTTTCAAGCTGACTAAGCCCAAAGTCGCGTACGAAGTGGTACATTATGGTCACCCGCCTGTTGAACACGCGCAGCCTCACTGGGATGCAAACGCCAATGGACCTTACAGCGGATACAGAAAATAAATTTTTTTTTAAACACAATTTAGACAATTTTATATTTATACTTTAAATTATGTAGTGTAATTATTTATTTTTTTTTTAAATAAAAATATTTTTTATTTATAATCCCTTTGCTTCATTTATTTTATATTTTTCCAAAAATTAATTTTATTTAATAATTAATTGCTCAAAAAATAGTCATCATTAATTGAGTAATTAATTTCGCTAATTAATCACCAATTTTCAAAATTATTTTTAATGTGGCAGCACTCAAAATTAATCGAATGCGAAAAATTAAGTGATTTTTTAAGGGATGATCAGTAAACTTTTTTTAAAAGTTTGAAATTTTGAATAACTTTTTTTTTTTAATGAGTAAAAAATTTTTATTTTATTTTTGCCTTAAAAACTTTCGATTTATTTATTATTCCACGCGCGTATTTTGCTCAAGATAAAAATCGGCTTTAAATAAAAGTTATTGTCAAAGTCAAGGACAGAGTGAAAAGATCGTTAGTGTGTCACTTAAGAAAATTGTTATCGATTGTTTTGTATATTTTGTATATAATTAGCCTACATAGTCGTAGTCGCACAAACGATAATTGATAAGATGGCCCAGATGTTTTTTCTTATCGGTTGTATGTATGAATGCGCGTAAATATGAAAATACTGATAATTACGGAGAGTATTTGAATGAATAATTATTACTGTTAATTAGCCGTTTTAATTTTCTATGTGTGAATTTTTAAAATTTTTTGAATGCCTGAAATAGGTTTGCATGCTAATTTGCTTGAAAAATTTCTCTCAGTGTCGGCTGACAATAGTGTTATCATTATGATGGTTGAAAAGGGTGAAATTAACCCAGAAGTGATAAATTAACGGGTTCACGTGTACACGAATAGCGACGTGTTGAAAGTATCGGTCGCACTCGTGCTATGAATTTATTATTATTTTTTAAATATTATTATTGTTATATATATGTATATATATTGCCTGAAGCATTTCAATGTCAAGATGTCTGTCGCGTTTGGAGGCATGAACTTTTCATATGTGGAATTAATGCACTTCCGTTTTGCTTCGGATTCGCACGTGACATTTTTTTTTATTATGATGAATACATTTTTAATTTATTGAACTATTTTTGAGCCTCGCATTTCTTTTCGTAGATTTTTTTCATGATAAAAAAAATTTCACTAAATATTTATAAAAATTAAGTAGATAGTGAAAGTTTTCCGAAATAAAAAACTTCGCGATTTTCAGCTTTAAAAAGTAGTAATAAGAACAGAGTCGCCTATTTTTTGTATAAATTTATCAATACACGGGATTATATAAATATGTTTGAAAGCTCGGGTTATGTACGGCATTAAAAATAGAGGATTGAAAAATATGATCGTTCATTGACTGGTCAAATCATCCCATGTATGGAAATTGATGAAGTAACCCCACAGACCCGTACGAAAAAAGTATATATCGGCATATATTCGGGCAAAACTGAATATATGCCGCATATATAAGACATATATTGAATTTTGCCCGTATATATTCTGGATGTATATTTTTTTTTGTACGGGGAAATATATGTATGCAAAAAATCCATGTCATAAATATGTGACCAGTTGTTTTATTTTTGTGTGAACATATATTTGTAGATGTTTTGTATAGATGTCGATATATATGTAAAACTATACGCAAAATTTATCGGACATATTTTTATTTGCGCTAGAGGTACCGTTTTTGGTCTCTTTAGGGCCAGTTTTGACCCCTTGAAAAATTATAATAATATAATTTGTGATGTACGCAATGACATAATTCATTTTTTTAATTCGTTTAAAGACATTTTAATTACGGTATTAGAATATAAAATTTTTTTTCAACTTTTCCATTCAATAACATAAATTACTAACTGTCAAAAAATGGAGCAGTGGCCACAAATTGTGCTTTTACGCTACACGGAAAAAAATTTACTCTTGCTGCAATCGGAGGCAGCCATGTTGCAGCAACAGGAAATTTTTTTCCGTGTAGGGGAGGGTGGGGCAGAGCGGCCCCCCTAAGCCAATTATTATTTTTTGTGGCTTTCAACCATAAGATCACTTTGCTTTTGTCCTATTTCAAACAAATTTATGGACATTTTGCCAAAATTCTGAAAAAAAAAAAATTTTTTTTGTGGGGCAGAGCGGCCCCCCTCCAAAAAATGATAAAAAAATTTTTTTTTTCGTTTTTTTTTTTTTTTAAATTGTTTTCATCATTAAGAATGTATTTCTTTCTCTTGACAACTATTTTTGGTCTTATATTACTCGAAAAAAATTTTTTAAAGCGTAAAAAATCGTTCACTCTCGATTACCTTAATTACTAATTTTTATTTAATAAAAAAAAACATTAATTCTATAATTTTCTTTATTTCAAAAATTTATCAACTAAAAAAAAAATTTAATTTCTATAAATTTTTAGCGACCAAATTTGCCTCTTACATAGAGAAACGGCCGAAAAATATGAAAAAATAATTTTTTCGGAAGTTTCGGCTGGTCCATTTTGCCCCAGGTGTTATGCTTAGGGCTAGAAATGTTTAATTATAATAATTTTTTTTTAATTTGACGATAAAAATATGAAAAAATCACTTTTTCAAAATTTTGGGCTTGTCCATTTTGCTCCAAATGTCATGCGTAGGGGTAACAATGCGCAAACATATCGGATTTATAGTAATTAGTCGAAAAAAAAAAAATTTTTTTTTTGATCAAAATTTCAGGAGGGCCGCTCTGCCCCACCCTCCCCTATATGTTATATATATAGAACATAATTTTGCACGTGGGAAGCTAATTTATTAAACACATTAACTTTTTTTTTGTTCAGAGAAGTTTAATTCCTTTTGAAAAAGATTTTGAATAACTCTTTTTTTTTATATGAGAAAAAAAAATCAAATTTCCCATTGACTTTTACTTTTTTCGTATAAATATATAACATAAAAAACGGAAGTAATTAATTAATAAAGTATACCATCGATAAAAAAAAGAAAATTAACCGTAAAAAAATTTCTCTTATGGTCGTTATCAATTCGTCTCGCATATAATAAGTCTCTTGACATCGTCCACTTAATAATAAGTGCAGTAGGGTGTCAAATGTAATGACAGCATACACAAATGTCTAGATCGATCTGAAATATGAAGGCTCTAGTTGCCCATCCCGTTGTTTCGAGCACAACAAAGTATTTTACTCGAGCGAACTTACCTGCCGTGAGCTCATCAGCAGTCAAATCATGCACAATGAGACCTCGATAATCGAAGACCATACTGAATGAAAAGAAAATTAGTTCTTGCATTAACCAGGTAGGGGTACATTATAACTCGTGTGAGGACGATCCGTATACAGAGTATAGGTAAGTATAAATAGTCACTTGCTCCATCAACCGACATCAGTTGCAGAACTACCGTTGACAATTATCGTCGTCTTCAGTTGACCGTCACCACCAATCGGATCAGATCAATTATAGCAATACTATTGTTGTAGTTAAATTTAATATCTATCATAATGATGAATAAGTTTGTAATAGTGTTGACAGCAGTTGTGGCTTTGGCTGTTGCTCAGCCAGCGAAAATCGACAGTTGGAAAAGTACAAGCATGGATAGTATCGTCGAGCAAACAAAATCCGACTGTGCGCGTAACAATGACGACATGGCTTGTATGAAGTTCAAAGTTCTTAATTTACTTGACCAAATTTTCCGCAAAGACAATTTTAAGGTACTAATTTTTTTTTTTTTTTTTTAATTATTGTTGTTATTATTATGTTTTTTTTTTATGATTACAGGTATCAGATGCTATTGAGGTAACACGCAATACCCAATCTGTCGAAGAAACCGCACGCAGTGAATCATCATTCCTCGAAACAGTACAAAATTATCTTATTTCCCACGACGTGACGTTCAAAATGCCCCTTGACGCTGCGGTAAAAGTGAGCGCGAGGAACATCGAGGATGACCAATTGACTTTTGACGTCAAATTTGGGCAAGGAAGAGCCGTCGAGGAAGCCAGAAGATCCAAACTCAAGAAAGTTATCATCCCTATTATGGTGTTCGTCTTACTGAAGGCGATGACTCTGATCCCGTTGGCCATCGGTGTTTTGGGTCTCAAAGCCTGGAACGCACTTCAGTTGTCGTTCTTCAGCTTCGTCGTGTCTGTGGGACTGGCGATCTTCCAGCTGTGCAAGAAAATCGCGGCCGACAGCCACTCGGCTCCGATTGCTGCCCATGGGCCCTGGGAATATCAGGCCCAGTACCGGGGATTCAACGACCAGCCGGCTGATGAACCATCAGCTCAACATCTAGCATACGCTGCCTATGCTCCAGAATCATAAATTTTTAACGATGTAATTTTTGTTCCTCACTGATTAGATGATACTGTTGTATTATAATTTTTTATTTTAATATTTAATAAATTATTTATGTTATTACTGATATACTTTTTGTTTTTGATCCTCTCATTAAAATTATCTCATTAAAAATTTAAGGCATTCGTTATTCAAAAATTTATTTGCCGGGTGAAAAAATGTAGAGCGAGTTTCACTTGATTTTTTTTTTATTTGCATAGAAGTGATTTTACTTACATGCTGCTTTCAATAATACATTTTTATGCTTGTGAAAGCGTGTGGCAATTTTAAAAAATTCTAGAGTAGGGAGGGGCAAAGTGGCCCGTCTAAAAAAATTTGAAAATTACTTTTTTTTTAAATTAAATTTTATTTTAATTGCTTAGAAAATATTTTATATCACCCAGTTATTAAAAAAAAATTATGGGGGTAAAATGAGCCAGCGCAAAAAAATTCTAAAAGTTAACGAAATTAAATAAAATAATTAATTCTGACCTTTAATATCCTTTCCTGTTACACAGAATTGAAAAAAAAATTTAAACCAAACTCTGACTTTTTTTTTAAATAAAATTTTTAAATAAAAAATTTATAGAACTAATTTCGAGTTTCAAATTCGTAAGGAATTTTGTCCCATGTGGCCCCATGTGGTTTGAAAAAAAAAATCAGAAGTCTATTTTGCCTTTTCCCCTCCTTCGTATTTCAGAAGACTGTTATTATTATAAAATTTTTTAATTAAGGACTAATATAAAAAATATGATGATTTAGAAGGCATAGGAATGCAGTGACACAAAAATAAATAGTAATTCAAAAGCAAATATGAGGTTACCCATCTAAAATTCCAGTTATTACTGAACAACCGTTAGGTACACAATAAACGAAAGGCCCGCCTGACAATGAATATATATATGTATATATAAATATTTTTTTTCACATAATTTATTAAATAAATTTGTGGTTTCACTTCGTAACCATCCATAGCCTCAGACTACTTTTGGCTATTTTTCATATAAATTTTATATCTTCAGCAAATCAGCGGAGTATTACACAGGATGAGACACTACTTGTTCATTGCTCGTGACTCTGAATTAAACTGTCATGAAACCATTGGGGTGATCGAGCCAGCAAATTGATGATTGAGAGTTTTTATCAACAGCAAAAGTCATATTTTAGAGTAAAATATTTTTTAAGTTTTAGTTTCGAATTCTATTTATTTTAAGTAATCGGCTTCATATATTTTATGATTTTTATAGACAACTGACGTAAAACAGCCTTCATAAATAAGCATACAGTGAATACATTGCAAATCAAAATTACTCAGCAAAAACATTTTAAATCTTTTTTTAATTTGCGAGACTTGATCTCTAATTTTTTTCCTTAAAAAAAAAAAAAAAAATGCACGGAAAAATTGTTTTTATTTGACATGCTATGGTGTCATGGTAAAGCCGAGTCATGTTGGTCATCTTCAGAAATTGACTTCGGATTTAATCCGCAAATTTTGACAGCGAATTTAATCCTTTCACTCCCCAAATTTTTTACGGGGTAGTAATTTTTCCGTGTTTACTTCAATTTCCGTCAGGTGGCCAACAGTCCGTCTTTACTATGACCATACACAGAAAAAAATAATTTCTTGAGCCAAGAAAATTATAAGGAAGACCGAAGTTATTTTGGAGCAAGAAGAAATTTTCTTAGCCCAAGAAAATTTACCCTTGACTCAAGATTTTTTCCTTTCTGTGTAATATTTCAAATAAGAATAATTTTTCCATGTGATGCAAAAAATTTTTTTTAAAAACTTCAATCGAACACCAGTCTCTAGATTTTATTTACTAATTTTCCATCGCCAATATTTTCCAATTTACATATCAATAAACTTTAATTTAAAAATGAGACGATATATTTAACACTCACGTACTTGAAATGACTTTCTAATTTGAAAATCAGGCAAATTTACTTATTCATTGACGGAATAAATTTAGCAAAAAAAAAAAATAAAAATACCATAATAATTTGCCAATTACGAATAAAATAAACAAATCCCATGCATTAACACCAGATGACAATGACAGTGATGACAATGATAATGACCCTGCACCCGGTGGTAATAAGTTGAACTGGGAATCACTCATTAGCATACAGACACCATCGTATAACATACCAACATGATCGGGCTGTTCCGTTGTCCCGGTACGGCATGTAAGTGAATACCACAACGTGCAGCGTAAAACAAACGTCACCATACCCATCGGCTCATCGACTTATCAGCAACCAGTGACTTGCCTATCAAGCCTAATAATGCAATATATACATATATAACATATATGTATATATGAAGGATTGTAAGTAAATCGGCTGGCACCGAGTCAGGCGGCAAATGACGGCTCGGTTGTCGCCTTTTCTATGCGAAGTAAATTTAAATAATAAATTTTCTTTTGATAATAAATTCATATCATGTGCGACCGAATAACATAGATACTGTGGTTCGAAATTAAATAAAAGGGACGTGCCACTCCTCCGTCAGTCGCAGTTTGATCGTCGATTGCGTGCCATTGGACCGGTCACAATCGACAAATTTATTTTATTGATTAATAATTAATAATTAATAACAAATAAGAGTTGATAAATAAATTTTAAAATGCGTTCGTTAATTGTGATAAGCATATCCGTATTTTTGTTATCAACAAGTGGATTAACGTCAGCTTCGAGGCCGGATTTCATAACGAAATCGGTCGATGAGTGTATCGGAGCGGAGTCATGGTCCGGGTGCTTGAAACGCGAGGTATTGGAATATTTGGACGATAAGTTGGGCACTACCACCGAGGCCCGTTCCCTCGAATCCGTCGACGAGGCTTTGATTGTCAGAACGGTAAAATATTTGAAAAGTTTTGAGTATGGCGTTAATTTGCCGTTCGTCGAGGCTAAGCTCAAGTACCGCCCGGGACGCAGTCTCGCGGATTTGGACATCGAGTTCGAAAATAATCAAGTCGCGACCTCTCAAGCACGTGGTATTCTGAAGAAAAAATTGTTACTGCCGATTTTATTGCTGCTTAAGTTAAAACTCAAAGCACTCATGCCAATTTTCGTTGCTCTCATTGGGTTGAAAGCTATGAAAGCTTTGATTCTGTCAAAGCTTGCAATCATACTTGTTGTTGGATTTATTGCTGTGCAGTTTTTCAAAAAAGGCGGCATGACACCACCAATGGGTAAGTTTTAAATTTTCATTAATTTTTTTTTTTAAACATTTAAAATATTACTAATGAGGCGGCAAAAATATTTGATGCGATTTAATATTAAATTTTTTATTAACAAGGAATGACGATGGATCCTGCGCCTCCTGCTGGAGCTTACGGAGCACCACCAGCCCCTTCAACGACATCCGGATACGAACCCGTCAACACATGGGACGGAAACGGGCCTTACTCCCGCGTCTGGACACCCAGCAATGGCGAGACTGCGCAGAATCTTGCTTACAATTACTACGCCCCGAGTAGCGGCAGTAATTCAAACTCTTATAGCGCACCGTTGAGCTCATCCTCGAGCGCAAGTTCCAGCAGCAGCTCGTCGAATTAATGGATTAAAAATAAAAATAATTATTTATTTATATTTAAATTTATATTATTTACCCGAGCTCTTCAACGTGACTTGATAAAATCCTTTGATGGGATCGCCATTACAATGACTACGATTTAATAATTATCCAAAGACATGCAAGCAAATAATAGTTAGTTTTTACTTTTTTTTTTTAAAGTTATTATTGTTGTGATTAAAATAAATTATTTTTATCATGGCGTGTCTCTTTATTTAATAAAGATTTTTTTATTTATTTTATTATTAATAATTGTACAGATAAACTATTATTATTATTATTGATTTTTTTATTAAATTTATTTTAGTTGTTTTTTTAATAATCATTATTAAATGTGTAATATATTTATTTTGATATATTTATATATTTTTGTTAATAATAATTGTATTATTTTATGATTTAAAGACAATGCACTCCACCGACAATGGCACGTTTTTTTTTATTTTTACATACATTCATTTACTGTATTGAGTAATAAAAAATAAATATGAAAAAAAAAAAAATTATAATTTTATTTTAAAAAATGTGGAATTTATAAATGGGAAACTGGGGCCATTTTACAGCAGTCAGCGTTTTCGAATTTTAAATAAAAAGAGTCATGTACACGGAAAAAAAATAGGCCCTGCAACAGGATTTTTCCTGTGGAAACAATAGAATAAGGAACAAGTTTCATGTACCAAATTTTCAAAGAAAATTCAAATTTTGAAAAATAAATTCAAAGTTTTAATTTTAAAATTTGAATTTTTTTTCAAATTCTGAAATTTCACTGCACTGACAAAAAAATTGATACATAAAACTTGTTCCTTATTTCATTAATTCTGCCCGAAAAATCCTGTTGCTGCTACAGGATTTTGTCCTTTTGCTCCCACAGGATTTGTCCTGTTGCTGTAACATAAAAATTTTTTTACTCCCACAGGACTGCGGTCTGCTGCAGCGCCTATTTTTTTCCGTGTATCAAACACTTGAAAAAAAAAATTTCTCTAATGATAAACTTACCCCACTTTTTTCTAAAATATCTAATTTCGTTAAAAAATAAATGAAACATATTTACGGCAATTAAAAATTTATTAAATTAATTTTTGTTTTTAAAACAAAATTTTGTGTAACGACATTTCCAAGTTATTTTAAAAAGTGATTACGATTCTATTGGACAGTTTTAATGGGTTTATAAAACACTCAGTCTAAATTTAAAAGTTAATAGCAGGTTTTATTAGCCATGGTTCGATAAATTTCAAAGAATCTTCAAATTTTTTATACTTTATAGCGACTTTCTGAACAGTGTGTGCCATCATAATGGCATCAAAAATTTTCATAAAAATTATTGTAATTTTTGAATTCATTTTCGTCATAAGGACATCGTCTGATATCCAGAATTCGAGTGACGAATTCTCACAATCACAAGTGATATTATTCTACGCGCCATTAAACGGGGAATTGATCAGAGAGCAAATAGTCATTTATTGGCGGAATATTAATTTTAAAATAGGAGACACTGTAGCTTTGTTTTATGGTCTCCCTAGAGAAAAAAATACGAGGATTGCTTTTTCACATACGCCAGGAAGTATGAGCGGTGTAGTTAAAACAAATGTACCTCCTACGGGCGCGATTTATTTGTTGAATATGACCTACGTCTCGCAGTGCGTCGGTAAGTAAAATCATCAGTATTTAAACTTGATGTAAAAAACTTTTTTCCTCATATCAGGGTATTATGGGGCTTGGATTCGTAACAATACCATAAGAAAAATAAATTGTTTGTCTACTCATCCTGATTGGATGAGCAGAAACAAAGATTTGTTTGAAAAAATGACTCTTGGGAAAATATTTTTACCGGGAACACACAACTCAGGATCATATGGTAAAGAAATACCGAGACCACTTCATTCTAGATATACTGTAACTCAGGTACTCATTTTTTTTTTTAAATTTGGTCGACCAGCGATGGGATCGAACCCATGACTGCTCGGTCAAAGCTCCCTTTACTCTGTCCACCGAAACTTTGCTTTCGCTGCAGGATCGTGATGTTTTCGATCAACTGGTATCCGGTGCACGTTATCTAGACATCAGACCGTGCATATCCAATGGAGACATAAGAAAATACTGGGTCTGCCATGGCCCAATATTCATGCACCCTCTCAATGGTATTATCTACGACATTAAAGATTTTATGACCAACACTCACGAAATAGTGATTCTTAGTTTCAGAGAATTTCCCCGCGGTATTTATAAATATTCGTTTTAATAATATATACCGACGTTCTAATTAGCAAATTGTCTAACTCCATTTAAGAAATTCCTCCATTTATGCGAAAAAAAAGTAATTAAAAATTTTTTATTTCATCTGAAAATCAATTCCATATCTAGTATAGGGGAAGGGGGGCGAAACGGGTAGGGTGGGCAAAACGGGGTACCCTCAAAATTTTATGAAAAAAAAAATTTTTTTTTTTCGTCTAATTAGTATAAATCCGATAGATTTGCGCACTTTTAGCCCTACGCATGACACCTGGGGCAAAATGGACCAGCCGAAAATCCTGAAAAAATGATTCTTTCAAATTTTTATCGTTAAATTAAAAAAAATTTGATATAATTCCGCATTTTTAGCCTTACCCATAACACCTAGGGCAAAATGGACCAGCCGAAAATTTTGAAAAAATGATTCTTTTATATTTTTATCGTCAAATTAAATAAAATATAATACATTAATCCATTTTTCGGCTGATTTGTTATAGCTGGGGCAAATTTGGCCACTAAAAATATTCGAAAATAATATTTTATTGTTTTATTGATAAAATATTTTAAATAATGCAAAATAATCTGCAATCTAAAAAATCAAAAAACACGTTTTTTGGGTTCAAAATAATGACAAATAAGAAATACAGAATTGTTTTTTTTTATTAAATAGCAATTAGTAATTAAGCTAATCGATGGGAAACGATTTATTACACTTAAAAAAATTTTTCTTGAGTATTATAAAACCAAAAATAGTTGTCAAGAGAAAGAAATACATTCTTTATAATAAAAACAATTTAAAAAAAAAAAAAAAAAAAATATCATTTTTTGGAGGGAGGCCTCTCTGCCCCACAAAAATTTTTTTTTTTGCCTTCGTGTCCACCAATGATGTGAAATGTAATTTTTCTTTATGTATAATAGATATAAAAGATTCAAGTAATAAAATTTGATCAATTTTCAGAAATTTTTTTTTTTTTTCAACTTTTTTTAAGGGTACCTCGTTTTGCCCGCAAAAAATAAAAATTTTATTTTTTAACGGCAGCTAAAAATTTTGTCGATTTACCTCGAATATCACTAAAAACAAAAAGATTTAGCGTATTTTAGTCCTCGAAAACTTAGTATTTCCTTAGGTACCCTCTTTCCCCCCCCTCCCCTATATAATATTTTTGTCTAGGTTGCTCAAATAATATTTTTTCGTACTATTACTATCTGTAAATTGCACGGAATCACTTACTAAAAAATTTTAAGTTAGACAATTTGCTAATTAGAACGTCGATACTCTGAATATCAAATCACTCATCTCAGTCATTACTCATGAGCTTTCAATCCATCAGGGTTTGGCACTAATGATGACCACCGTGACTTCATAGAGTATCTGAAAAACCACTTTGATGACTTTATTTGTTTGCCAATGATACTTCCAGTAGAATCGATCACCCTCGGCAACATTTGGAAATCAAACAAACGGCTCATATTGAGTTACGACCATCCTATGCAACAAACATCAACTTATTTGTGGCCAGCGATATCTCAATTTTGGCCTAACGCTAAAACAACAGATCAGCTCTACAACTCCATTGACGGATTTGAAAATAGAAAGAAAGACCGTTCATTATTGTTCGTTGCTCTATAATTTAATTTAATTTCAGATGCATTCACAAGCAATGATCTTATAATGCTGTCTTATTTTTTATGTAAACAGAAGATCTAGTACGAAAATAATGAGAGTGACGATGGCCGAAATGACGCTGGACGCTGAGTCCGTCGTTTCTGATAGTTTTGCTCAGTTATTCGGACGAGGGACTGAATCATTGTTTCAACTAGGTGTTCAAGTTGGCCCACTTCTGACTGAATGGTACAATCAGAAGTATAATTCAACTGCTAACATTGTTGCCGTTGACTTTATTGACGCCACGGGAATTGTTGAAGTTGCTATCGACGCGAATAAACTTCGCGCCTCTCCATATTTTGTTGATGATTTCTATTATTATTGAACTGTTGGAGTTTTTAGCAGTCAAGAGAGTCCGTGGGATAGTAAAATATATAATTACTCATTTTTTTCTTCAAGTACTGAGCCCTTAGTCTAGATTTTCTATGAGATTTTTCTGGGATATTCAGAGAAATCTTATGGAATAACACTAGCACAAAATTTAAAGACGTCAGATTTTGCGTCATCATAAATTTTTTTATTTTATAAATTTATTTTCCACGATGGAGTTTTTTTTTAAATAAAAAATAAGTGATAAGTCGTAACGATAATTCTATAATTCTCAGAAAATAAAAGCATAATGCTTATTTCGAATGTATGTACGTGTGTTAAAAAAAAATTTTCAAGATACACATGACATAACTAAATAATCAATTTTTTATTAATTTAATCTAATTATGTAATTTTTTTGAAAATATTCCGCGTTTTATTTCCTCATATGATTATCATAATGCAGGCGATGAAATTCATATTTTTTTATAATTAAATTATAATATGTAAAAATAATTTTTTGTATTAATTGCATTCATTAACTTTATTCATTCATGACATTACAAGTTTAACTCCATCGGATACAATATCAATTATTTTTATTATTTTTCAATCCTGTTTATCCCATGATAAGATTTGGAATCTACAGAAAATTAATATTACCATTATTATTATTATTATTATTATTATTATTATTATTATTATTATTATTATTATTATTATTATTATTATTATTATTATTATTATTATTATTATTATTATTATTATTATTATTATTATTATTATTATTATTATTATTATTATTATTATTATTATTATTATTATTATTATTATTTTTACTTTAAAAAAAATAAATGATACAGAAGTTAATTGACGTCTAATAATTTTTGAAATATTTTCAAAATAATAAATTATAAAAAAAAAAATATTTAAAAAAATTGCACTTGTAGTTTTTTTAATTTTCTACATGTGCATATTTTTTTTTTTTTTTTTTTTTGTAATTCGGCTGCTCAATTTCAAAACACAGTAAGTGAAAAATTTTTTGAAATCGATTTTTTAGTACTTTTAGTTCCAGTGGAGTCTTGTGAACATGATTCGATGCATATTTCAAAAATTTTATTTTTCTCAGTCACTGTGTTTTGAAATTGGGCAGCCGAATTGATTTATTGAAAAAAAAAATCCAAAAATTGTTAATTGTCTGTTAACTTCAGGATCATTTATTGATTCAGAACTTTGTAATAAAAAAGTGATAAGTAATTGTGATTACGTAATATTTAACTTACATTATTCTCATGGAAACAAACAAAGAGCATGTGGGCTGTTTCACACTGGTCATTTCCCCCTGTAATTAATATATTTAATAATTTAAGTGCACAAAATTTGAATAATCCTTTATCATAATACAAATTACTATCAACACGTACTTCTGGTGCCACATGATCTGATTGCACCGACAAGCTGATCGTGGAATGGCAAATTTTCAGGAACTTTACTGGCAGCTACTTCAACATTCAGAGAACCGTCTGCAGTTAACTGAAAATAAAATCCACTACATTTTTTTCCCTCTACTAATTAGTAGTAAATAAATTAGTGTCTCAATCAACTAATCGTCGGCTTACCAAATTTAATTCCTTCAAAACACAAGCCACGTGGCAATCAAACTGCGGGTCGTTTATCATTTCGCCTTGGAGTACACGATCGATTACACTGGGATCGACTCTATTGGTACGGTCGCATGTTCTACGAGCCATTCCAAATTTTATAAGATCTTCGGCAGTTATTGCCTGTCAAAATCATTATAATTATTATTGACCCTATGCTGTAATTGCGCACCTCAATTACAAATAGGAACGACCTGAGCTAAATCGGACACCATTTCTGAGACAGATTTTATTTTCAATCCCTATTTAGAGCTCAGAAAAAAATGAAGAAGGCGGGAAGTTTCAAATATTTTTTACTGAAAATTTTGAATCGGTCACTGGCCAGGCTGATTAATACCCCAGCCCTTTTACAAACGATAACTGAACAATTTTGAACCCAGAAAAAATTTTCGTTTAAAAAATGGTGTCTGATTTTGCTCTGACTCTCTTTTTATAAAACAAGAAGAATTTTTTTGAAAAATATAAGACAGGTGTCACTGATTTCTTTAATTGGGTAGCTCTGCTGTCAGCATTAGAGGTACGCATTTAAATTTTCCTTATCGAACTTACCGATTCACTTAAAACTACAACCGAAGCGAAAATGAATACAACCGCGAATCGATACATGATTGAAGTTGAAGTTTTACTATCAGATAATATGCCATTTCCTCCTCAATACCTTTCCTTTTATACACAACCTGACCACTTATTTATTTTTTTATAATTCTCTTTTCTCAGAACATAAATTTAATAAGTGACAAGGTATCGTCGGAATAAATTTTCCGTCTATTAAATGGTAATTACCTCAATACTAATAAATAACAAACCAATAAATTTTTTCATCATTTTTTTCACAATTACTCAGCAACATTCGTCTCCATTTCATATCATTACTAATAATAGCCGTCAATTGATATAAATATTTTTAAGTCACAATGAGATCAAATATTGCAACTTTGTAGTCTGATTTTTAAAAAAACTCTTGTTTACGCATTATTGTTCCACATTATCGTGATCTCTGCTCCTCATGAACTAGTGCGATACTTATATTATTTATCACTTTAAGTAAAAATAAAAATTACCAATAATTTTCTTGCTGATTTAAATTATTTATTGACGTTCTGTTTTACAATTTCGCATTTCGTTATTTTTATTTTACAACAAAAACAAAATTAATAATAATAATAATTACATAATTTTTAATTAGCTTGGTAACAAGTAGAGAGCCATTGAGTCGTTATACAATATATATATATTTGTGATTCCTTCGGTCGCCAGAAATAAATAATTATTATTATTCGTCATGGTGATGGTGGTGGTGGTGGTGGGGAGGGTGAGGTAATGCCTGTATAACAATGAACAATAATTAAAATTATTACACAATTTTAATTACATATAAATATATATGAAGGTTAACGTTAGTGTTGATTATATCTTTCTTACAATTAAAATAATAAAATAGTAATTAGTAATTATTATGATTAATATCATTAGTTATATTTTTTTACCTTATTTTCACGAAGGCACTTGAAAACAAGATAAGCTGTCTCGCATTCGTCATCTGCCTCTGCAATTATATTATAATTATTAATTTTTTTTTTTCTTACAATCAAAACTGACATAATAGGGATAAGTGTCTCCCCTATTACACTGCCCCCTAAATACTGCTACTCATTAAAAATATTATTGAATATTATCACCCTATCTTGTTTGTTCCCTGGTGGAAATTTTTCGGAATTTTCTTTGAAAAACTCAGTTCTAAAGTTCTATAGACTTTTTCCAAGTTCTAAAATCTTTTTCAGAGTTATTCAGAGAAAAGTCCGAAAAATTTCCACCAGGGATTCAATTAAGTTTTAAATAAATATTATTAATTGCAAGTATCATTTGCGTGTATGGATATATTTTAAGTATTTTTTAACAATGCAATGATTGTTATTTTTTTTTACGATCTTTTAGAGTTAAAAAAAAAAACGTGAAAATATTTAAATAGTTTAGATTAATAGATCTTACTTTGTTCGCTGCATTTTGTAATGGCTTCAACAACTCTTTCGCGATCTGGTGCATCAGCAGGAATCTTCTCGATTATTTTGTCTTTATTAAGTTTTCCATCGACCATCTTTGCAATTTAAATTTGAATAAATATGTTATTATTACATGATTTTTTTCGTACTATATTAGACATAAAACATTAATATATTTTATATATATAGACTTATACATACAGCGCCTTCAGCCTTCGCAACACAAGCATGGAAACATTTGACTTTTGTCTCGGGTTCTTCGTCTTTCTTATGATTATGAAGATCTTCTTTAGTGACGCCTGCTTCTTCCGCACACTTTTTAAAGATTTCCTTATGCTTTTCTTTCATGTCATCATCTCCCAGAACCTAAATTTTCAAACAGCAAAAAATATTATTCAAATAATAATTTTCGCGCCCTTAGCAGATTCAAAACCATTAGATTTGAATCTTAAGAAACCAAGTCCCTGAAGCCCAACCACGTAAATCCCCTCTCTTTTATTTCTTAGAATTTAATCAAACTTTATTTTCACCTAAAATTAAGTATCATCAAAATTTGACCCATCTGCCGATTATGCACAAAAATAAAAATTAAAATCGTCTCTAATTATTTTACTTTCCAAATTAATTCTGATGAATCAAAGCCCACAATTTTACCAAATTTTACTAAAAAATTTTTTTTTCTCATACTTAACGCGACTATTATTTTAAAAAATCGAATTGACTTTTATCAAAAATTGGAGCGTAATTTTTTTTTTATTATTAATTAAAATTGAACGCTAATGAATAAGCAAATAAATAATTAATGATAATGGTAATAAACTTACACCAACTACAAGAGCACAAGCAACAATTGCTAAAACTGACCCACGCATTGTTTAATAGTAATGTATGTTGTTCAGAGAGTATTCAAAAAATATTATGTTTAGAGTGTGAAAAAATTTGTCTTATATACCCAGCTGACATTAATTAGCTCTCGGTACACATAACAAATGTAATTGACATACACGTAATACTATTATTATATATTATTTATCTTTGCTTTAAATAATTATATTTGTAGTTCACGTTATAATTTATTTTTACGATGATCATCCAGATCACACGGACATCAAGTCGTTGGTGTTGGAGACCAATCAACTTAAATATTTATTACTTTGAATGACTTTTTAATTTTTAGTTCGGGGAATCACATAAGCGTTATTGTGTACCTGAAAATTACTTCCTTCCCACTTGTTGTTTATTTACAATGAATACACCGACAAACTTATATGTATCTATATCTGTATATTTATATCATAAGGAAGTATCATATACTTGTTTTACGATGTTATATTTATGACAATACTGAGCATTTTTTCTAGCCTTGAATTTTAATTTTAGTTTAAATAAATATTAATAAATTAATATTTAATTTAAATTACATAAGTAATTATCTGTAATTAGATTCTGTACCGAACTTCAAAAAAAAAAAACGCGGGCCAAAATTAGGCACTATTTTGAAAATAAAAGAAAAATTATTTGTTTGTTTGAAATTTTTTATTTACGTCTAGAAAAAAATGCGGCAGCTTGACCACTTAAGGCAGAGTCCAATAAAAAATTTTTATCAAAATAAATTCAATTTTACGCGGTTCATTTTTCCCGCAATTTGAGTTCGTTTGATGCCTCCCTTGGAAAAAATAAAATAATAAATAACGAACATATGAAAAAAAAATTTGGCCGCTATAAAGTTCTGTCTGAAGTGACCAAGTTACCCCATGATTATAAAATAAACTTATATGGCCTCAGGTTCCCTGACTTTTTTAAAAATATTTTTTAGTCAATAAAATTTTTGAAAATTTGGTTACAGTAGACAACTACTCTCTAAACACGAATAAGTGAAATAAGTGAATATTCACTAATTTTGAGTGCCAACCGAACCACTTTTTGAAATGACTGGTTCGGTTTGCACTTGGAATTAGTGAATATTCACTTATTTCACTTATTCATGTTTAGAAAGTACTTCCGCTTTGCGCTCAGGGTGTGCAAGATTTTGGAGACAAATTTTGATGACCATTGAGATTGTTTTCAATTTCACTAGGATAATTTATAAAAATGGAACGTGTAATAGAAAATGTTAATTTGTCCTCGGACAGGCAATTCTCGTGTTATATATATTAAGTATGCAATATTTCTTACCGTGTAAAGTCACAAGGCTGCTTATATTATTAGTCATCGCATTATATTAATCTGCCGCTTGATCTGGATAATACTTGTTTGTTAATTTACATACTAATCTTCATTATTATTTTTTTTAATATCCTCGTGATTATTACTGTCATCCTGATTTAAAAAATAGCTGACGATTAATTGTTGTCATTCATATCGGGACAATGATTTTTTGACTTTGCACCCACGGTAATAAAATATCAATTTTTTAAAATTAATTTCCCGGTTTAAATTTTATTATTCTCGGGATAATTTTATATAAAAATTTCATAGCCTTGAATCTGAGAATCTGCCGAACTTCACAATTTGATGATCTCATTTCAATATCATATCACGAAAGTCATTAGTCATTAAATTTTATCGACCCATTTTCAACCTCCCCAAGCATATAATATATATAAAATTTGGTAGTTGATTAATGATATACTTACTGTCAAATTAATCGGTATTTTAAATTCTAATATATACATATGAGAATATGATAAATATAGAAATGGCGTGAGCGAATTAAGTCACTTTTAAAATTTCTTAAAAAATTTTATTTTGATAAATTTGTTCGTAAAATAAAATATTATCAAATTAATTTGAATTTATTTAAACTTTGGGAATAATAATGATTAGTATCATTAATAATAAACAAATATATAAATTTTTAAATTAAGTAAATGATGTCATAATAATATTTTGTGGCGATAATTTTAAAAAATTGTGTGTGTTGGACACGATAAATAAGTAAAATAAAATAGGTTATCATTTAACGAAAATAAAAGTTATAAGACTAATCTTCTGTGACAAGACCCCACTATTTTTTATTATATGCTAATATCAACCTTCACAGATGTAAAATATATTCAGTCCTCACCATATAAAAGAGATGATTTTCTCAGCTCGTTTATTCAGTGACTTGTAAGCTTTTGTGCTGATTTATATTTACACCACAACCAAAAATGAAAATATACGCTGTTATATTCGCTGTTTGCTTCGTTGGTGCTCTAGTAAGTATTGCAATTCATTTTACATCAGAGCAGTGATAAGAGTTCCATAAATTTCCTTATAAATTCAAACTATTGGCAAAATGGTTCCCATGATCACTACCAACCTTTTTTTTTTTTTAAAACCCGTTTTGCCCCTCTCCAGTTCCTCTATTCAAAAAATTGTAAGAAACCTTTCTTGTAGGGCTTTAAATTCTCTACAAAAAAGTATCTTATAATTTTTTCAAAAACTTAATAGTTATATAGTTATTTTGAATTTGAAATTACAAAAGTTAAATATCAAATGGAAATTTTGATTTTGAAATTTTTCGGAGGTTTTGAGATCTCGTGTCAACTTAAAAAATTGATTACCACAAAAAAAATGACATATTTTTATAAATACATTCATAATTTTATTATTAATTTTTTGACAAGTCATGACTCATATTTTATACAACTTTTTTTTTTTTTTAATTCAGGCCGAGCTCACAGAAGAACAATTGGCTAAGCTCCGCGAACACAGAACAGCTTGTGTAACTGAAACTGGTGTCGATGAGGGTAACGTAAAATTTTAAACCACTTGAAATCTGTTTAAAAATATTAAATAGTTAAATTAAATATCTATAATAATTTATTTATTTTTAGCCAACGTTGACACAGCTAAGAAAGGCGAATGGAAAATGGACGACCTTAAACTTCGGTGTTTCTTCGCTTGCATGATGAAGAAAATCAAAGTCGTGAGTAATAAATTTAAGAACAAATAATTTATTAATCAAGTGATTAAAAAACGTTATTTTTTTTTACTGTTATTAGATGAATGAGGATGGAACACTGAACGAAGAGATGACTCGCAAGAGGATGGCCAACGATTTGCCAGCAGACAAAATCGACGGCGTCATGATGAAATGCAAAGACATGAGTAAATTATTTTTAAAATATATTATTACGATTTCTTTAATCAAGGGGTTAAAATTAAATATATAATCGATAATTCTTTTTTCAGAGGGCGCTGACACGTGCGAAACCGCCATGATGATGATGAAGTGTTACGCTGGAGAAAAAGCCTTCACTAAGATAACTGACAAAAGCGCTTAACTAATTCATTTTTTCTTCATGTGACTACAAAATTCTATCAATGAAAAATTTCAAATGTATATCTTTATTTTTTATTTATTTTATAAATGTTAAAGAATAATAAATTAGCATATTTTTATTCTAAATTTGATTTGTTTATTTTTCTGTTCATTCATTCATTCGATAAAAATAAATTTATTCAAAAGTTTAGTAACTATAATTGACGTAGGGTAGAAATGGAAGATAAGAACTAGTCAGAATATTTTTTTTTTAATTCCACAAAAGGGTAAAATGGACATGGGTCAATTGAGTCCACGCAAGATTTCTATTAAAAATTTTTTGTTCATATAATTTAGCAAAGGACTCGTCTACTGACATTTGAATTATTGTCAAAAATTTGATTCAGGGCGCAAAAATTTTTTTCTCATACGTAAATCCCCGCCCTCCCCCACCTCCTTACATTTAGCGTCACCTCAGTGTTAATTTGATGTTGCTCATTTGGAAATAAATTGGATATAAATATATGATGTTTGACTGACGTCATTATTATTTTAGTTCTAACCCTTCTGGAAATTTTTCGGACTTTTCTTTGAAAAACTCTGAAAAAGTCTTTAGAACTTTAGAACTGAGTTTTTTAGAGAAAATTCCGAAAAATTTCCACCAGGGAATCCATATAAATATATATATATATATATGATGTATATATGTAAATATGATGAATATAGAAAAGGGATGGCAGCAACGAGTAATTTAAAAAACTTTCTGAATGATTTTTTGTTTGAATTTTGAATTATTAATTTTAAAAAAACTTAATTCGATTTATTTGAGAGAAAAAAAAACACAACAGTTTCTTGATAAATTTATTTACAAAATGAATTATTATCACATTAATATTAATTTATTTAAACTCTGAAAACAACGATAATAATTAGTATCATTACTAATAAACATATATGAAAACGTTTACGTAACAAAGTCAACGAGTGGAAAGCAAATAAATAGTGGAATAAACCGAGACGAGAAATGAAAAATAAAACTTTAAATAAAATAAATTATGTCATTATAATATTTTGTTGCGATAAATTTTAAAAAATTGTATGCAGTGGACACGATAAATAAGTAAATAGGTTATCAATCAACGAAAGTAAAAATTATAAGACTAATCTTCTGTGACACGACCCCACTATTTTTTATTATATGCTAATATCAACCTTCTCAGATGCACAATGCATTCAATTGTCACCATATAAAAGAGACGATTTTCTCAGATGCTTTATCCAGTAACTTGTAAACTTTCGTGCTGATTTGTATCTACACCATAACCAAAAATGAAAATATTTGCAGTTATATTCGCTGTTTGCTTTGTTGGTGCTCTAGTAAGTATTTCATTTCATTTTACATGAGAGCAGTGATAAGAGATCCCATAAATTTCCTTACAAATTCAAACTATTGGTAAAATGGTCCCTGTGATCACTACTCACCTATTTTTTTCGAAAAACCCTTTTTCCCCCTCTCCAGTTCCTTTATTCAAGAAATTGAAAGAGACCTTTCTTGTAGAACTTTAAATCCTCTACAAAAAAGGTATTTCATAATTTTTCCAAAAACTTAATAGTTATATAGATATTTTGGATTTAAAGTCACAAAAGTTAAATATTAGATAGAAATTTTGAGTTTGAAATTTCGCGGGAATTTTGGGATCTTGTGTCATTTTATAAAATTAATTACAGCCAAAAAAAATTGGATATTCTTATAAATACATATATAATTTTATAAATATTTTTTTTTACAAGACACGAATAAGATTTTATTTTATTGTTTTCTTTAAACTCAGGCCGAGCTCACTGAAGAACAATTGGCTAAGCTCCGCGAACACAGAACCGCTTGTGTGACTGAAACTGGTGTTGATGAAGGTACCGCAAAATTTTTAGTCACTTGAAATCTGCCTAAAAATGTTAAATAATTAAACTATAAATATCTACAATTATTTATTTATTTATAGACAAAGTCTCCAAGGCCAAGGAGGGCGAGTGGATGATGGACGACCTTAAGCTTCGGTGTTTCTTCTCTTGCATGCTGAAGAAAATCAATGTCGTATGTAACAAATATTTGGAAAAATAATTTATTATTATTAGCAAGTAAAACATGAATTTGTTTTTACTGTCATTAGATGAATGAGGATGGAACACTGAACGAAGAGAAAACTCGCAAGAGGATGGCCAACGATTTGCCAGCAGACAAAATCGACGCTGTTATGATGAAATGCAAAGACATGAGTAAATTGTTTTTTAAATACATTCTTACAATTTTTTTTTACCAAGGTATTAAAATTAAATATTTTTTTTTCTTTTTTCAGAGGGGGCTGATGTGTGTGAGACCGCCATGATGATGATGAAGTGTTACGCTGAAGAAAAAGCCTTCACTAAGATAATGACTGAAAAGAGCACTTAATTAATTACTTTTTTCTTCATGTGACTACACAATTTTCCCAATGAATTATGACTACTGTATACCTTATTTCTTATCTATTTTATAATAAATGAGTAGATATTTTTGCTTTAAATTTTATTTGTTTATTTAATTGTTTCCTTATTCGATAGAAAAAAATTCACTACATTTAATTGAAGTAGGGAAGAAGTGGAGGGGGAGAACTGAGCAGATTTTTTTTTTTAATTTTACAAGATGGTTAAATGGACATTAGTCGATTTGGTCCACCCAAAATTTAGATTCAAAAATTTTCATTTAAATGATTTTATAAAATACTCATACTGATACTGAATTATTACCCATGGGAAGGAAGGAAATTTAATTTTAGTAACAAATTTGATGTCAACACATGAGTCAATTATGTGCCTTTGAACCCTTATTAAAAGTGGAACAATTATTGTAAATAAAAAAATAAAAAAAGAAAATATAGCTTTTTCTATTAGCTATCAAGTTCTTTTTACATAATAAGGATAGATATACCCGTTACAAAATTATTTACGAATAAAGCCGGAAAAGTAGGATTTTTCGTTATTTTTGGAATTTCAAATGTCCACCATTTCTAAACTAGTTGACCGATTTTGCTCATCTTCCAACTTCACCGCGATAATCGTTCATAGAATAAGTGTGACACGTTTCATTGAGATCCGTTAAAAATTTTGGCCGCTATCGTCGCAACAAGGCATGTTATGTTATATATATATATAAACTTTTGAACCAATGGTATTTTTGAAACCTACGCGATGAATTATGATAGATTGTGGCAAAATTCTTTGAAAATTCCACCATGAGGACAAATGCAAAAGACAGATTTTTATGAAATCTACTAAAAAGGACAATGCGTCATTTCCATTTAGAAATAGATGTCAACTATGATTGGACACGATAAAGTAGATAGGTTATCATCTAACGAAAATAAAAAATTATAAGACTAATCTTCTGTGACACGACCTTTATTATTTGCTCATATATTAACCTTCTCAAATGCTCAATATATTCAATCGTAGGCATATAAAAGAGACGATTTTCTCAGCTTCTTTATCCAGTAACTTGTAAGTTCTCGTGCTGATTTATATTTACACGACAACCAAAAATGAATATATTCGCTGTTATATTGGCTGTTTGCTGCGTTGGTGCTCTAGTAAGTATTGCATTTCATTTTACATCAGAGAAGTGATAAGAGATCCCATAAATTTCCTTACAAATTCAAACTATTGGCAAAATGGTCCCTGTGATCTCTACTCACCTTTTTTTTTTTAAAACCCATTTTGCCCCTCTCCAGTTCCTCTATTCAAAAAATTGTAAGAGACCTTTCTTGTAGAGCTTTAAATTTTCTACAAAAAAGGTATCTTATAAATTTTTCAAAAACTTAATAGTTATACAGTTATTTTGAATTTAAAATTACTAAAGTTAAATATTATAAATTTTAAGTTTGAAATTTTGCGGGATTTTGGGATCTCGTGTCACCTTATAAAATTAATTACCGCAAAAAAATTATATATTTATGTAAATATATTTATAATTTTATTAATGCCTTTTTCGACAAGACACGAATAAGATTTTATTTGATTTTTTTTTTTAATTCAGGCCGAGCTCACTGAGGAACAGCAAGCTAAGCTCCACGAATTCAGAACAGCTTGTCTAACTGAAACTGGTGTTGATGAGGGTAACAAAATTCCTAATCACTTCAAATTTGCCTTAAATAAATTAATTAAATATCTATAATTATCCATTTATTTTTAGGAATAGTTGCCAAGGCCAATGAGGGCGAATGGTTGATGGACGACCTCAAACTTCGGTGTTTCTTCTCTTGCCTGCTGAAGAAAATAAAAGTCGTGAGTAATTAATATTAAGACAAATAATTTATTAAAATCAGCAAGTAAAATATGAATTTGTTTTTAATGTTACTAGATGAATGAGGATGGAACATTTAACGAAGAGAAAGCTCGCAAGAGCATAACCAACGATTTGCCAGAAGACAAAATTGACGCTGTTATAACGAAATGCAAAGACATGAGTAAATTATTTTTTAAATAAATTATTCCGATTTATTTTACACTGTAAAAAATTCGCGGAGTGAATGCGAATTAAATCCGGAGTGAATGCGGAGTGAATGAATTTTTAATTATTCACTTCCCTCGGAGTGAAATTCACTCTGCAGGGGAGTTTTCGCCGAGTGAATAAATTTTTATTAATTTAATCCCTCCGGAGTGACATTCACTCCGGAGGGGGGTTTTAAAAATATTATTAATAAAATATAACTCCACTATGTAAAATCGAAATAAAAATTCGCGTATTACAGTACTGATCAACCGATACGCACACACACCCGAACACACACACGCACATATTCGCACACATACGCACACACGCACGTACACATTCGCACACACCCGAACACACACACGCACACACTTGAACATATTCGCACACACCCGAAAACACACACGAACACATTCGCATAAACGCACTCCCGATCACACACACGCACACATTTGCAGAACTCGCACGCGCACTCGCGCACGCACACACATCCACAGACACGCCCACACACAGACACTCGCACTCACACACACACGCTGTTTAACAATTTAATATAAATTAATTTAAATGTTAAAACTCCGGAACTCCGAGTGGCGGAGTGAATCCGGAGTGAATTCGGATTTAATTTCAATCCGGATTCACTCCAGATTTTTTACAGTGTATCAAGGGGTTAAAATTAAATATTCATTTTCTTTTTTTAGAGGGTGCTGATGTGTGCGAAACCGCCATGTTGATAGTGAAGTGTTACGCTGAAGAAAAAGCCCTCACTAAGATAATAACTGAAAAGAGCACTTAATCAATTTCTTTTTTCTTCATATCACTACACAATTTTGCCAATAAATTATGACCACTTTGTACCTTATTTCTTATCTATTTTATAATAAATGAGTAGATATTTTTGTTTTGGATTTGATTTGTTTATTTAATTGTTTCCTTATTCGATAAAAAAAAGTGTATTCAAAAATTTATAACGTCTAATTGAAGAAGGGAAGAAGTGGAGGAAGAAAACTGAGCAAAATTTCTTTTTAACTTTACAAGAGGGTTAAATGGGCATTAGTCGATTTGGTCCACCCAAAATTTCGATTGAAATATTATTATCTAAATAATTTTATAAAATACTCATACTGATATTTGAATTATTACCCATGGGAAGGAAGGAAATTGAGTTTAAACAAATTTAATAATTTTTAGACTGACCCATTTTGCCCCACACTAAGATTTTTTCTTAGGTTAAATGAACTATCAAATGATTATATGGGGAATAAACCAAAATGAAAAATAAAAAACAAAATTTTAAATTGAATAAATTACGCCATAGTTATACTTTGTTGCAATAAATTTTCAAAACTTGTGTTCAGTTGACACGATAAATAAGTAGATCGGTTATCATCTAACGAAAATAAAAATTATAAGACTAATCTTCTGTGACATGACCCCACTATTTTATATTGTATTCTAATATCAACCGTCACAAATGCACAATATATTCAATTGACACCACATAAAAGAGATGATTTTCTCAGCTCGTTTATTCAGTGACTTGTAAGTTTTTGTGCTGATTTATATTTACACGATAACTGAAAATGAAAATATTCGCTGTTATAATTGCTGTTTGCTTTGTTGGTGCTGTAGTAGCTATAGTAAGTATTTCATGTCATTTTACGTCAGATGAGTGACAAGAGTTCCATTAATTCCCTTTTAAGTTCAAACTATTGGCAAAATGGTCCCTGTGATCACTCTTTACCTTTTTTATTCAAATCCCGTTTTGCCCCTCTCCGGTTCCTCTATTCGAAAAATTGTCAGAGACCTTTTTTGTAAGGCTTTAAATTTCCTACAGAAAAGACATCTTACAATTTTTTCAAAAACTTAATAGTTATATAGATATTTTGAATTTAAAATTACATAAGTTAAATATCAGATAAAAATTTTGAATTTGAAATTCCGCGGGAATTTTGGGATCTTGTGTCACCTTATAAACTTAATTACCGCAAATAAATTATATATTTTTATAATTTTATTAATGTTTTTTTTTACAAGACACGAATAATGTTTTGCTCAATTTTTTTTTTTGATTCAGGGCGATCTCACTGAAGAAGAAAGAGTAAAGCTTGACGAACACGCAAAAGCTTGTGTAAATGAAACTGGTTTTTATGACAGTAACTTAAAATTTTTTATCAGTTCAAATCTGCCTGAAAATATTAAATAGTTAACTTAAATATCTATAATCGTTTACTTATTTTTAGCCAACGCTGACACAGGCAAGAAAGACAAATGGATAACGTACGGGTTTAAACTTCAGTGTTACTTCTCTTGCATGCTGAAGAAAATGAACATCGTAAGTAATAAATATTACGACAAATAATTTATTATTATCAGCAGATAGAGCATAATTTTTTTTTACTGTCATTAGATGAATGAGGATGGAGCATTGAACGAAGAGATGATTCGCAAGAAGATGGCCGATGAGTTGCCAGCAGACCAAATTGACGTCGTTTATACGAAATGCAAAGATTTGAGTAAATTATATTTTTAATACATTCTTACGATCTTTTTTTATCAAGGGATTAAAATTACATATATATATTAAATACTTTTTTTTTCAGAGGGCGCGAATATGTGCGAGACTGCCATGGTGATAATGAAGTGTTACGATGATGAAAGAGCCTTACTAAAGCCAACTGAAAAGAGCGTTTGATTTATTTTTTTTTCTTTATGCGACTATACAATGCTGCCAATGAATTGTGTCTACTGTATGCTTTGATTTTTGTTTATTCTATAAATCATTAGTTGATAATAAATGAGTAGAAATTTTTGCTTTAAATTTGATTTGTTTATTTAATTGTTTCCTAATTCGATAAAAAAAAATTTATGGAAAAATTTATGACATCTAATTGAAGTAGAAAAGAAGTGGAGGAAGACAACTGAGCAGAATTTTTTTTTTAATTTAACCAGAGGGTTAAATGGACACTAGTTGATTTGGTCCACCCAAAATTTCGATTCGAACATTTTTATTTAAATAATTTACCAAAATACTCATACTGATATTTGAATTATTACCCATAGGAAGGAAGTAAATTGAGTTTAAACAAAAAATTTAATATTTTTTAGACTGACCCATTTTGCCCCACGCTAAGATTTTTTTTTTAGGTTAAATGAACTATCAAATAATTATATGGAGAATAAACCAAAATGAAAAATAAAAAATAAAATTTTAAATTAAATAAATTACGCAATAGTTATACTTTGTTGCAATAAATTTTCAAAACTTGTGTTCAGTTGACACGATAAATAAGTAGATAGGTTATCATCTAACGAAAATAAAAATTATAAGACTAATCTTCTGTGACACGACCCCACTATTTTCTATTATCCGCTTATATTAACCTTCTGCTCAATATATTCAATCGTAGGCATATAAAAGAGACGATTTTCTCAGCTTCTTTATCCAGTAACTTGTTAATTCTCGTGCTGATTTACATTTACACGACAACCAAAAATGAAAATATTCGCTTTTATATTCGCTGTTTGTTTTGTTGGTGCTCTAGTAAGTATTTCACTTCATTTTACATCAGATGAGTGACAAGAGCTCCATAAATTTCCTTATAAATTCAAACTATTGGTAAAATGGTCCCTGTGATCATTAATCACCGTTATTTTTTTAAAAACCCGTTTTGCCTCTATCCAGTTTCTCTATTCAAAAAACTGTAAGAAACCTTTCTTGTAGAGCTTTAAATTTTCTACAAAAAAAGTATCTTATAATTTTTCCAAAAACTTAATAGTTATATAGATAGTTTGAATTTAAAATCACAAAAGTTAAATATCGGAGAGAAATTTTGAGTTTAAAATTTTCTGGAGATTGTGGGATCTTATGTCACCTTAAAAAATTAATTACCGCGAAAAAAAACTAGATATTCTTATAAATACATATATAATTTTATTAATACCTTTTTTTTACAAGGCACGAATAAGATTTTGCTCAATTTTATTTTTTAATTCAGGCCGAGCTCGATGAACAAGAAGGAGCAAAGCTTGACGAATACAATGAGGCTTGTGTAGATGGAACTGGTTTTTATGACGGTAACTCAAAATTTTTGATCACTCAAAATTTGCCTTAAAATATTAAATAATTCAATTAAATATCTGCAATCATTTATTTTTAGTCCAAGATCCCAATGCTCCGATCAGGAACTGGATAACGTACGGCCTTAAACTTCAGTGTTATTTCTCTTGCATGCTGAAGAAAATGAACATCGTAAGTAATAAATATTACGACAAATAATTTATTATTATCAGAAGATAAAATATAAATTTTTTTTACTGTTGTTAGATGAATGAGGATGGAACATTGAACGAAGAGATTACTCGCCAGAAGATGGCCGACGATTTGCCAGCAGACAAAATTGACGTCATTATTACGAAATGCAAAGACAAGAGTAAATTATTTTTTAAATATATTATTACGACTTTTTTTGTCAAGGGATTGAAACTTAATATGTATTCAATATTTTTTTTTCAGAGGGTGCTAATATTTGCGAGACCGCCAGAATGATAATTAAGTGTTACGATGATGAAAGAGTCTTACTAGGGTCAACTGAAAAGAGCGCTTAATTTGTTTTTTTCTTCTTCATTCGACTATACATTGCTGTCAATGAATTATGTTTACTGTATACCTTTATTTTTCATTTATTGGATAAAAAATTAGTTGACAATAAATGAGTCGATATTTTTGCTTTAAATTTGATTATTTATCATTTCGATAAAAAAAAAATTCATTCAAAAATTTATTACATCGAATTAAAATAAGGAAACTCGGTGATTTTTTTATTGAAAATTATATTAGAGGGCAAAATGGACATGGGTCGATTTGGGCCACCCGGAATCTCGATTCAAAAATTTTTATTTAAATAATCATGTAAAATACTCATATTGACATTTGAATTATTGCCCATGGGAAGAAAGTGAATTTAATTTTAATAAAAAATTTGGAATAGTTTATTACACATCTAAGGCTTTGCCTCTATTCAAAATAAACAAATATGAAAACGTTTACGCAACAAAATGAACGATTGATAAGCGAATAAATATTGGAATGAAACGACGTTCAAAATATAAAATAAAAATTTAAATTAAATAAATTTCGTCGGAATTATATTTTGTTGCGATAAATATTCAAAAATTGTGTGCGGTTGACATGATAAATAAGTAGATCGGTTATCATCTAACGAAAATAAAAATTATAAGACTAATCTTCTGTGACACGACCTCACTATTTTTTATTTTATGCTAAGATCAACCTTCACAGATGCATAATATATTCAATCGTCACTATATAATAGAGATGATTTCCTTAGCTCGTTTATTCAGTAACTTGTAAGCTTTTGTGCTGATTTATATTTGCACAATTACTACCAAAAATGAAAATATTTGCAGTTATATTGGCTGTATGCTTTGTTGGTGCTCTGGTAAGAATTCCATTTTATTTTACGACCGAGGAGTGATAAAAGTTCCATAAATTTCCTTATAAATTCAAACTATTGGCAAGATGGTCCCTGTGATCACTACTCGTCTTTTTTTTTTCAAAAAACCCGTTTTGCCCCTCTCCAGTTCCTCTATTCAAAAAATTGTAAGAGACCTTTCTTGTAGAGCTTCAAATTTTCTACAAAAAATCTATCTTATAATTTTTTCAAAAACTTAATAGTTATATAGATATTTGAATTTGAAATTACAAAAGTTAAATGTTAGATAGAAATTTTGAGTTTGAAATTTTTCGGAGGTTTTGGGATCTCATGTCACCTCAAAAAATTAATTACAGCAAAAAAAAAAATAATTAGATATTTTTGTTAATACGTTTATAATTTTATTAATATTTTTTTTACAAGACACAAATAACATTTTGTTTATTTTATTTTTCAACTCAGGCCGAGCTCAATGAAGAAGAAAAAGCTAAGCTTCACGAATACAGAACAGCTTGTCTAACTGAAATTGGTTCTTATGAGGGTAACTCAAAATTTTAGATCACTTTAAATCAGCCTAAAAATATTGAATAATTTAATTAAGTATCTATAATTACTTATTTATTTTTAGACCAAGTTTCCAATGCTCCGGACGGCAACTGGATAGTATACGGCCTTCAACTTCAGTGTTTCTCCTCTTGCATGCTGATGAAAATCAAAGCCGTAAGTAATAAATATTAGGATAAATAATTAATTATTAGCGGTTATAAAACGTTGATTTTTTTTTTTACTGTTATTAGATGAATGAGGATGGAACATTGAACGAAGAGATAATTCGCAAGAGGATGGCCAACGATGTGCCAGCAGACAAAATTGACGCCGTTATTATGAAATGCAAAGACTTGAGTAAATTATTTTTTAAATATATTATTACGATTTATTTTGTCGAGGTCTTAAAATTAAATATTCATTTTTTTTTTTCAGAGGGCGCTAACATTTGCGAGACCGGAATGATGATTATGAGGTGTTGCACTAATGAAAAAATCTTCACTCAGATAACTGAAAAGAGCAATTGATTAATTTCTTTTTTCTTCATATAACTTTACAATTTTCCCAATTAATTGTGTCCACTGTAATCCTTTATTCTTTATTCATTTAATAAAAAATCAGATAATAATAAATGAGTAGATACTTTTGCTTGAAATTTAATTTGTTTATTTAATTGTTTCTTAATTCGATAAAAAATTTTATTCGAAAATTTATTAACCCTAATTAAATAGGGAAACTCAGCAAATTTTATTTTTGAAATTATACAAATGGGTAAAGTGGACACTAGTCAATTTGGGCCACCAAAAATTTCGATTCAAAAATTTTTATCTGAATAATTTAATAAAATACGCATACTGATATTTGAATTCCAGCTCATGGGAAGAAATTAAATTAAATTTTAATTTTCTCATTAGGGGAGGGTGGGGCAGAGCGGCCCCCCTGAAATTTTGATCAAGAAATAAATTTTTTTTTTTCGACTAATTACTATAAATCCGATGTGTTTGCGTATTTTTACCCCTACGCATGACATTTGGGGCAAAATGAACAAGCCCAAAATTTCGAAAAAGTGATTTTTTCATATTTTTATCGTCAAATTAAAAAAAAATTATTATAATTACACATTTCTAGCCCTACGCACAACACCTGGGGCAAAATGGACCAGTCGAAACTTCCGGAAAAATTATTTTTTCATATTTTTCCGCCGTTTCTCTATGTAGGAGGCAAATTTGGTCATTAAAAATTTCTAAAAATAAAATTTTTTTTTAGTTGATAAATTTTTGAAATAAAGTAAAACTATAGAATTGTTTTTTTTTTTTATTAAATAACAATTAGTAATTAAGGTAATCGATAGTGAACGATTTATTACACCTAAAAAAATTTTTTTTGAGTAATATAAAACCAAAAATAGTTGTCAAGAGAAAGAAATACATTCTTAATGATGAAAACAATTTAAAAAAACAAAAAAACGAAAAAAAAAATTTTTTTATCATTTTTTGGAGGGGGGCCGCTCTGCCCCACAAAAAAATTTTTTTTTTTTTCAGAATTTTGGCAAAATGTCCACAAATTTGTTCGAAATAGGACAAAAGTAAAGTGATCTTATGGTTCAAAGCCATAAAAATTAATAATTGGCTTAGGGGGGCCGCTCTGCCCCACCCTCCCCTACTCATTACGATTTTTAGAGATTAATTTAAATATCAAATATTTATTTGGGGACTCCAAAATTTTTTTCTTAAGCGTATAATCTCTCCTGCCTCCCCCTTCCTTACACTTAGGGTCAATTCAGTATAAATTTGATGTCGCGAATAGAAGAAACGTTTTTTGAAAAATTTTTACTGTAAAAAAAAAAATAAAAAGAACAATACGTCATTCCCATTTGAAAATAAATGTCAACAATAATTATCTCTGCATAATTATCAGTAGTATAACATTTCCCTAGAATACATAAATATATGATGTTTGACTGACGTCATTATTATTTTACAGCTACTCCATAAATTACTATTTTTTCTTTTTTTTTTTTTTTTATTACAGTATCAGCATATGACGACACTTGCGCCTTAAACATATACCCACTTTTATAATAAATATACAAAACAAAATGTGTGATTCTAATGCCCCAGTAGCGGTACTTATTCTCGGCTAGTAAATAATAAACGGTTTTCATTGTTTCCCATGACCATAAAATAGTAATTATTAAAAGCTCATCAATTAAATCCTCATTAGCACGTACTGGTGATTTTGTATCGTCATGGTTCGAATAATATATTATCATAAATAATGAAATGAATAACATATTTATTATTAATCACATTTATTTTAATAACTAAAGTACACATATATTTTATTATATTACTGGGTATGGCACCCGGGTATTAAAAATAATAAATTTTAAATAAATAAATAATCAATCCCTTATTATAAATAAATAGACTTATTTTTGCTTCAGTTTCTGTGAGATAACAGTAATTAAATTTTTTTTAATTGCACACCTCAAGCGCGACGTGCTCATTTTTTTTTGCTCTGTCTTACAAAAAATTTTCTTTATTTCACTCTTCAATTTTATTTTTCATACGCATACCATGAGTCGAGCAAAATAATTATAGTTGTAAATTTATAAATATGAACTTTTTATATATTTATGATATGAGCGCTCGAGGTGTGCAATTTTTTATTTTTAATAATTTTTGTAATTATTAATGACATTTTAATAATTATTGTTACTCAAGGGCTACAATGTCAAGTAAAAAAAAAATATTAACAGAGTAATTATAAAAAGTATAGAAGACCGGGATAAAATGAGACACCGACTAAGAAAAATATTAATTTTTAAATAAAAAGAAATTTTTTTCTGCTAAAAAATTCTTAATTATGGTTTAGAAAAATTGGGCAAGTTGGCCAGCCTAATAATTTCGGCCAATTTAAAATTTCAAAATTTTTTTTTCAAGTGTTCGTTATCTGAATTGATTTAATAAGAACTAAGACAAATTTACGTTGAGGTAAAACGGGCCACTATAAATCAATTATTTTTTTGGAAATCAAAAATTGGCTCTACTAATTGGCTGACCAGCTTGGCCCAATTTTTTTGACATCAGTACCTAAATATTTTTTAACAGAAAAAAAATTTGGTAATACGACTAAATATCCGCGTTCAAATTTCCCACGAATTTCAACATTTACGGCAAATTTAATATCATACACGTGTTTGGCCTTTTTTCATGAATTCTATGTCTCAAAAATTTTTGGTTTGAAAATGGTACCCGACTTTACGCGGTCTGCGGTGTGAATTTACGGTGTGAAGTATCAAGCGGTGTAATTTTGACACTGTGGGTGTTTTCTCTCTCACCATTCGGTGTTATTACCTCAATTATTGTCCGATAATATATTCTGTAGTTGAAATTTTCAAAAAATATAAAGATTGCAGCACTAGCATATCATTATTTTTACTGACGTCAGTCATTTCGGAGTCAAAATTAAATATCTGGTGTCGAAGTAATCGAGTCTTTAATAAATAACTTATACATTTACACCATTGCTGGTGTGAACGTTCTACCACCCGGTCCAAAATTTAACACCCCGTCAGTATTGAAAATTTTGACACCAAAAATTTATACCACAGTGCGGACTCAAAATTTTTCAGTGTAGAGAATTTTGACGTGGATATTTAGTCCTGTCATCAAAAAATAAATCATATCCCATTTTACCCCGGTCTCGCCTAGTGTTACTTAAAAATAATGAGCGTCAACAGAGCCACTGTTGAGTAACAATAATTAATAACTGAAGAAAAACACCAAATTGGTGTGAATATAAATAATAAATAATAAATAATTTTAAGTTGATAGCCATTACGAACTAGATTCTTAATAAATAATTGTTGATTTTGCTTTGTTACTTATAAACGTTTTTTTTTATGACTGTAAATTATTCACTCGGTATTTATATGACATGGATAATTTCTCAGACAATCTCCTCCTTCTTGTCCCAAACGTGCAGCTGTGACATACCGATAGAATCGTTGACTGGAGGCGCTACCAGTAACTTTACGCTTCAATTCTTGTGGGTCTCTAAAAAATAAATAAAGAAATAAAATGGATTTTTTAAACAAAATTATTATCTGGTTTAATGAATTTCTCGACAGATAAAAACCATATCGAGTGTAAACTAGGACTTGAATAATATTTATTATTCAAACGTAATTTATTAAATTACTAGAGTAATTGTTTTAATAAAAAAGTTACGTAATTAAAATAATATTTATGACGAAATCACGAGAATTTAAATTGGAGGGGACAAAAAATTCATGACCCGATTTTAATTATTGAGAGTGTCTATTAACCGTTGGTACTTATTACCTTTCTCCTTACGGTCCAAAACAATTAACTTCAAAAATTATTTTTAATTTTACGTGTATATTTATTTAATCAAAAGGAGAATGTTCACATTTGATTTATAAATATAATTAATTTTAATTCATGGCTTGGGTAAAAAAAAAAATTTATGATCATGTTTTTATATATTTATATATGAAGATATATCTTATGAGAAATTAACTTTAGTTTTAATTTTAGATGAACTGAGTACAAAAAAATACGACAAAATTTTGAAAAAAATTTTCTTGATCTAGAAAATTTAATGTTCGTTCAAATTTAAAAATTATTAATTACCTCTACCCGGGGTGTGAAAAACTTAAATCGAATAGAATATTAATAAAAAAAATTTTAATCTGAGATCTGATTAGATCTAGGATCTTATTTTTCAAAATTTATGTTAATTATCCTGAAGTTAGTAGACAATTAAAAATTCTAATTTTAGAACAAATCTATTAAAAAAAAAAAAAAAAAAAAAAAAAAAATGCACAAGTAGAAAATTAAAAAATCTACAAGTGCATTTTTTTAAAATATTTTTTTTTTTGCAATTTATCGTGTTTAAAATATTCCAAAAATTTCAGTATCATTTACATTCCCGGGAAAAAAAATTCAGATCTGTTCTGATCAAATAGATCAAATTAGATCAGCTCAGATAAAATTTGTTCATAATTTATACTGAACCCAGATCAGAGTAGATCTGATTTGATCTGTTCAGATCAAACTAGATCTGACCAGATATGACATTTTTTTTGGGGAAAAATAGTCCAGATCTACTCTGATCAAATCTAATCAAGTCAGATCAACCTAGATCTAGTCAGATCAAAATAGATCAACATTGATTAAGCGATCATTTTATGAAGTAAATATGGATAGATCTAATTGGATCTGTACGGATCAAACCAGATCTGAGCTGCTATCCCGGGAAAAAAAATTTAGATCTGTTCTGATCAAATTAGATCAAATTAGATCAGCTCAGATAAAATTTGATCATAATTTATACTGAACCCAGATCTGTTTAGAACTAAGCAGATCTATTCTGATCAGAGTAGATCTAATTTGATACGAACAGATCTGGCCAAAATGCAGATCTGTTCAGATCTGAAACATCAGGTCTAATTTGATCTGAATAGATCTAAATTTTTTTTCCCAGATTAACATAAATTAGTAGATCTATTTAGATCAATTTATCTTTACATAGATCTGATTCCCCAAAAATCGATCTGACAAGATCTAGTGACATCAAATTACGTCTGCCCAGATCTAATTTTTTTTCATCCACCCCATAGACCTGAATTAATTTTCCAGACTTTAAATCTCGTCCAACTTTCCTCTTAAATCTTACTGCCAATTAGTAGAAATTACTTAAGAAAAAAAAAAAAATTACCTCGACAATTCATTAGACACAATATTACTGTGCGGTGAATAAATTCCAGGATTTTTGTACATGCTACAAATGAGTCTCTCCTTACAAGGCTCTTCACTGAATTTAAGTTGTAAAAATATATCATCAAGCCTATGTAGTATTGGTCCATAAAAAGTATCGTCGTGGATCGCGACACGGTCAACTTGATTAGTAACTTGACCGAGCTCACCGGTATTTTTTTTATTCGTCACTTGGGTCTGTACGTGTTGCTGCGTGAGTCTTTTATTGTTTATTTGTGTTTGTTGCTGAGGATTTGTAACCGGCTGATGCGAGTGTTGCACAAAAACGGGATGCACTTGTTGCATGTTGTTGTTGTTGCTGTTAATAAGAGTATGAGTTGCCTTTAAATCATTACGCGCTGGTGCAACGGGAGTGTGTTTAATTGACGGAGTATTAAGTCCAACTTGTACCGAAGGAACTGGAACACTGGGCACTATTCCAGGTCCAACGCCCACAGATCCACCCGATACCCGCCGATTCAACTTTTGATCCTCCAGGTATCCACTGTAAGCCAAATTTTGACCATGAGACGGCACATTTACTGGCTGTCCCAGTTGCACTGGCCCATTTACGGGCTTAGGGCCCAGATACGGGGGACTGTAATTATGCTGGACCGGCGATAATTTGTTACTCAAATTATCGTCGTGGAGATCAGTAAAGGAATCGATTCCCCATTCTTTCAACTCCTCCATGTCTTTACGGAGCTGAATGTGCGGATGTGCGTAATCGTAACCTTCGAATTCCTCGTCGTGATAAGGCGGGTGAGGTGAATGATGATGTGGATCGTAGTACGTGGGTGCTGGCACTGGAGCCGGTACTGGAACGGGAACTGGAACGTGATGATGATGATGAGCGATCTAAAAGTATATACAATATTTTTTTTATCTGTTAAATTGATCATATAATATGAGAATGTAGGGCATCATTTTTTTCGACTTTTAATGATACGGGAAATTTATCATCTTATTTTTTAATTGAAGTTAACTTTTTTTGTTTACTTTAAATATATGATACTGAAGTTAGCAAACGTCAAATAATTTTTGGAATTAAAAAAAAATGATAAATTATAAAAAAAAAAAAATTTGGAAAATTGCACTTGTAGATTTTTTTATTTTCTACATGTGCATTTTTTTAGTTTTTTTTTCTTTGCAATTGATTTGGTGAAAAAAAAATTCAAAAATTGTTGATTGCCAACTTCTGGATCATTTAAATATCAAAAAACAATTCTCCTTTATGGGATGAAATTTTTAATAATTTTTTGGAGATATCAAAATTTTGATATAAAAAAAATATACCTGATGGTGGTGGTGATGATGATACTTTGTATGGGAGTTGTAATAACTCGAGCACAATTTAAATACATGAGCGAATGCTGGTATGAAGAAGAGCAAAAGTTTCAAAAATATTTTTTTAGCCGTTCCAATTCCAAACAAAAATGGTATTATGAACATAAACTTGACCTTAATCAATTTAATGATCAATATCAGAGCCAGGAAACTCAGGAGCAACCGGTTCTGGATAAATTTACCTGCAAGTAAAATAATGACATAAATTAGCCGGCTCATTAGCTGCCTCCTTAATCACAACTTATTAATAACTAATTATACATACGAATTTTTTTGAAAATTCTCCCATGCTCGAGTCCACGTGACCCAAAATCAACTCGTACTAGTGCCCCATCTCGATCTATTTCCTTCGGGCTTATTTTTATTTTCGCTTTGTCAAAAATAAATTCCGGAAGCTGGATTTCATAATCGCGCGTGGCCAAAAATTTAACCGTCCGGTCTCTTAGCGCCGATGTTATTTCTTCCAATGGTGTTTTGGGTTCTTTGTAACCCTGTTCATCATCATAATCACCATCATCTTTTTTACTCCGACCCTGATCGACAAAATTTTCTTCCTCTTCCATCTCATCCTCACAGTTCTTCGAACACGTGTCATAATTCAAATTATTTTTGGTCAACAAAAACCCGTCAAAAACCGTTATGTTGTCATAGTCACCAAGCGTATTGTCCAAATAGCTGTATGCATTTTTTTGTAAGCACGAAAAAGTTAATTTTTTGTTACAATCTCTCAAAATTCCTCTCCACAATTCGTTGCCGCCCGCGCCATTATTCAAATAAGTCAAATTTCGCGGGTACAAATATTTAGCATAACTTATAATATTTACAAAACTAAACGAGCTGACATATATCGTCGACAATAACAAAACATACAATACCCTTAACATTTTGATTATCAATAAATAAAAAATTTCAAAATTTTTAAAAAATTACTCTGTCCAAATTTATTTGAAAAAAATATTTCTAAAAATGTCTCATTACAACAAAATTTTTTGAACAATTTTGCAATCCCTTATTCGCCTGTGCCACTTGAAAAAATAATTCTTATCTCTTATCATGTCCTTATAAAACCCGGTACTTATTTTATTTATTAAAAAAAAAAATTTATAAAACTGTTTCACTAAATAAATTTTTACTGTCACAGTCGATCGATGCTGTTACGAAGATTTTTCTTAAAAAAAACAACTAACCCAGACTTGCGTTCACTTGGATCTCTCCTTTAAAACTAACATCGAGACCCAAGACTATCCAATCCACTATCCGGTCGGTCGGTCTCTCGTGGATTGGATTCACGCGGTCTAAAATGTGTGTCAAAAGTACTCCCTCTCTTATCCTTTCGATGGTTATTATAGAGACGCAACAAGACGAGCGTGTAAAACGGTGTAACCAAAAGGTATCTTATAGATATAAGGTCATTATCATCAGACGGGCTACTAAATTGTCAACGATGTGCTAAAAAAATTTTAAACCACGTAAATGCCTCTGTGTTGTTATTTATTAAACATATATTTATTATTGTTGTTATATGGAAAAATAAAGATGGACAGTGGATCGCGGATTGGTAAGAGAGCAAGGCCGTATCTTCATGCTCCGCTTCCTGGACCGTTGTAACACACGAAAGAGCCCACATTAATTCTGGTTTTACTTTATAACGACCGGCTGTATGAAATATTCAATGGGTTTCATATATTATTATATATACCTTGTATGGGGTAAGAGGAAGAAAAGCGCGGATTTTATTACGTTTAATTATTTACACTCGAGTGATCTGGATTAAATGGATTCTTGATGCGGGTATGTAATGATCGCCGTATCAAAACAATTATATGGTGAGATTGTATGGGGATAAGTGTAGGGAAGTATGGGTTTACATATAAATGTATCAATAAATTTATAGGGAATAGTTTTGGTATTGGGAATTTAGGGAGAGACTAGAGGTCACTGGATTCATATGAGAAACTATGGGTTCAAAAAAATTCATTATGGGTCTATGGGAATTTACTTATCAAGAAATTCGGGATCGAGATGATTATATGGGAAATTTATATGCCCTATAGAAAAATCTATGGAGAATTAAACGATAGAACTTTATGAAGAAAAAAATATAAATTTTTATAGGAATCTATGAATAAATCCATAGAAAAATTCATGGGGATCTAGATGCCCTATTAGAAAAAAAATCCATAGATCTTATGGGAATCTATATAAATAAAGTAGGAGTTTCCATAAAAATCCATGAGTTTTATTATTTAAAAAATTTCGTATAGAAAACCATGCAGGTCCTTCGGAAAACGTCATGGGAAATGGAGTTTCTGATCAGAAAATAAAATAAAAAAACTCATAAAGTAGTGAGTGGACAAGTAATTTTGAATCCTGACGTGCCCACACGGAAAAATTATATATCCGTGTGGGTGGGGTAAATTCCCATAGAAAATCATATGGAAATTACTACCAGTACACAGAAAAAACAGATATCTTGAGTCAAGAAAATATTTTTGAAGACAAAAGTTTTCGGGAACCAAGTCAAGATTTTCTTGAGCCAAGAGAATTCGTCTTGGTTGGAGAAGATTTATACTTTATCTGAGAAAATTTAGGTCTCCAAAAAAATTTTCTTGAATCAAGAATATTTACCTTCACAGTAAAAAACGAATCGTCAAAGTGTAAAGAAAACGTGTGTTAAAATTCAAAGTGCTGAATTTTTAACACTTTTGTGTGTCAATTTAACACACAGTATTTATCTTGTTTGAACTGTCGCAATCGATTGATTTTTTAACACACAGAAATGTCATTTTATTCAAAAGTAATACTTTTTATATGTTACTGTCAAATCAACACACAAGATATGTTAAAAATAATGTCAACCATCACAAAAGAATTCTTGGAAAATTTTTATTTTTAACGTATACGTGTGTAACTTTTTTTTAACACTCACAACATGTTAAAGTAACATATAAATAAGTGTAAAACGTTTGTTTTACACACGGTGTGTGTTGATTTTGACGAATCCTTTTTTACTGTGTTCAGTCGAGAATTTTTTTTTTTTGTGTGTATCTGTGCTTTTTTTTTTGATCGGGCGATGGGTTATCAATTTTAGTGATTTGTTTGTTTATCAATTTACAATTTTCAATATTTTATGGAGAAAAAAATGAGTGTATGTTAGACGGTATTATGCGGGATCTCGTAATCGAGGAGCAAAGAAAGCTTAAGTCACGCGAAACTGGTTATCCAAGTGATTGAGCGCTGGTTTATCATTTTTCTCTATTTTCTAACGCTCCGATGATCATGTTAGTGACATTAACTTACTATTTTATTGATATATAATAAGAGAGTAAGTGTAAGTAAGTACATAACTATATGTTATCATTATCATCATGTATACCGGTGTTATTATTGGTGTTGAAGTTTTTGTCCCAGTGAATTATTTATCAAGGATCGATGCAATTCCACAATAATTTGTCAAGTTCAGACTTTTTTCCGAATATTTTATTAGTGATTTGTTCGCGACCAATGAAAAAAAACTACAAACAATTATTTTTTTTTTCTTTCCATAGATTTATTTTTTAAAAATAAATCATCAGTTTCATAATTACTATTAACAAAGCGGTCAATTTAATGGCGCCCGTTCACCACGCGAGTGGTGAAAGGTCAAGACTTAATTGCGAGTGACCCAGGATTCAAATAAAAAGTGTCAAAGTGGTTTTAATTTTTTTATATAAAAACAAAAAAAAAAAATAATAAAATTATAGCGCAGGTTAAAGGATGTGGGACATGAAATAATTTTTTTATTGATGCTATATATTTATTATAGTTCAGATCATATTTTATGATTTATTGATTAACCGACTTCAGCAATAATAATAATAAATAAATAAATGCACCCGCAGAAACCCGTTAACGCATTAAAAATATATGTGATAAATATAATGAATAATAAAATATAAAAATATGAAACCGAGAATTTCATAAAACAATGAGCTGTCATTATAAATTCTTTAGAGTTTAAAGGTACAGATGTATCACAAGTAACAATGAATGACTTAAGAGTGAGTTGAAAGCATATTTACAAGGTACATATATTGTAATATACCTAGTATATGTGTACATATATGTATATAATTTAAGTGGGTTTCAGGTAAAACGGTAGAATGACAATAATTGATTCTTTAACCTACGGTAGGATGTACGCGCTATTGAGAATCCTTGAAATAAAGTAAAGTTAAAAAAAATAAAGTAAAATCTGTTGAGATTCGTCGCTGGTCGCGTTCCACTGTAGAACAGGTCGAACGGGCCAACGGGTCGACGTACACCTGAATTCCATTGGCCTACTAATTGAAATTGGCTTGATAACCGGATGAGCAATATATAAATTGCTTATTATTATTTTTTTTTTTTTAAACTAAATATTGTTTAAATTTTTTAAGTAAATGTTAATAATTTATTTATGCAGGAATTTTCTGGTTAATTTTAATTTTTAATGTCAACCGTAAACGCAGCCAATTATTTACAACTTTAATTTATTGGAATTAAAATTATAAATATTTTATTCAGATAAATTATTATTGTTATTAATGACGACAATTAATTAATATCGTAATTGTTAATTTAAAAAAATTTGTATAAATATATATATATATAAAAATTTCAGGTCTCGGAAGCAGGGGAGGGGTGGGGGTAAAATATTATGTGGGTCAGATAAAATTTATTACTGAGGCTCTAAAAATATCTTCATGGATGATATGCATAAAACTTCAATTAAAAAAAAATATAGATTTTTATTGCCAGCAATTTTGTTGATACTTAAAATGTATATAAAAACTGTAAATTAACATACGGATTTTATGGGGATTATTTTACATCGAGTTTTTAAGCTCGATAAATTTTTGATTGACGATCGAGCCGTATATTTATAGTCAATAGTGTTTATATACCGAATATCTTTACCTCCATTACATCAACCACTTATCAAAAAATTAAAAAAATTGACGAATTCCCTTTTATGTCATACCTTAAATTTATGCAAGTCCCCAGTGACGTTATTTAACTCAATACATAATCGAAAATTTAAAATATTGAATGAAAAAATTTGTAATTTTTTTTTTGCGAATCGAATGCCGAATTTAAAATTCAAATGTTGCCAAACAAGTTTGCAAATATGACTCAACTAATGGTCCCGAACGTTATGAAATAATAATAGAACACTTTCAGTATCAATATGTACATCAATCAACACACACACACACACACACACACACACACACACACACACACACACACACACACACACACACACACATCTACTAACATTATGATGATTATTTAAACTTGATAAGTAAATAATAAAACCCATTGATGCATGAAGAACATCACACTTCCGGTCGTTATCAATTTTTTTTTACAAAAAAATAAATATGAAAGTGAATTACATTCAGTGATAAGTGATCATTAACGCCTTAATTATATCACCAATTAGATCATTACTTTCATAATAAATTACTGATAACATTTTTTTTCTATTTTTATAATAAAAAAAAATAATTACTCTAATTAAAATAATTAAATTACAGCAATTGCTTTTATTAAAAATTAATTATATGGTAAATTAGAATCTTTCTAACAGTAATTTAAAACTTTTTCTTAAAATAATTTATTTAATTATTACAATTAATAAATTCATAAATTAAATAATTATTACAATTAATAATTATTTATTTTAAATAAATAAATTTATTATTGGGTTGACTAACGGTGAGAAACCATTGAGAATGAAAGCATGCGTATGCATATATATATATGTATATATATATATATTGACTTTTGAAAAGATGCCAGATAAAACAAACCGGAACTGGAAAAATCGGTGACCGCAAGGCTAAATATGACTGCCGGTTTACTTAATAAATATATGTATATATATAAAAAAAATATTATATTCGACAAAATTTAAATTCTGATCCATTAACATAAGCATCAAATTCATTAAATATTATAATTAACTATCTAGACATAACTGCAATAATAATAACTGTTGGTACGTATATAAAATATATAAAACATCTGGACACCTTGTGAGAAGTCAAGTGACATAAAAATAAATAATGGATAAAAAAATTTTAATGAGTGTGCAAGTAATCGAAAAAAGTATTCTCATTAACTCAACTGTTGGTGTGTAAAATATATATATAAATATAAGATGTTTTGTATGAGATAAAAATGAAACAATAACACATGAACCTGTCGTCCTACGCAACAGAAAATCTGGGCCGCTGTAGAGCAAACGCGAGTGAAAAATAATGGCAAGGAGGTTCAGTAGATAATATAAGAACAAGAGCAAATAAATCGGACGAGTACATATATGACACGTGCTTACAGTCACGTATTGTAGATATGTTGTGGGCAGACCGTTAGTTATACGAAGAATTCGTTCGTTTTCTACTACAGTTCTACTGCTTACAAGTTCATATGCTGTTCCAACGATTCCTCTTTCTTCTTTCTCTAACCGGTTTTTTGCGTTTCTTCTAAGTTTACTTGGCTTGTAACCGATTGTTTAGGATGTGGAGAACGGTAGTTTATTTTGTACAGCAGTCGGTAGAGATGAGAGGAAAGTAATGGCGATCGGTAACAGAGAAAATTTAAAGCGGCAAGAGTTGACGAACGATCAAACCGATTTTTTTGTAAATCATCTTTGTTTGGAAGCTTATCATCGGAAATTGATGATGGAGGGTTGAAAAGTTCGGACAGATGACGCGTCATGCATGATTTTTGCTGTCATTTTGTAGAAATTAGGAAACATTCCATGGGCAAAAACATTATTTTTTAAGGGTTTTTACTTTAGGTAAGATTTTAATATGGGAGGAACCTGGGGCGGTTCTAAGATTTTGCAAAAAAATGGAGTAGAATTCATTTCATTGCATGACAAAATTTTCATGGCCAAAATGGTCTCTAAGAAATCAAATTTTTAACATTTTGGGTCGAGTCATAGCTCTGAATTTTCTGGACACCTGTACCCTAGATAGTTTTCAAAATTTCATAACGCGTGTGTGTAATTGCCGATCTGATTTAAGCCATGAATAGCAAAAACGCGGTCAGAATTTCCTACTCTTCATGGTATGTCTCCTGTTGAACGACATTTCCACCAAAAAGTTTGAATTTTTGCCATTGTTTCAGGAAAAGTCGACCCATATTCATTTCAGTTCATTCTATTTGCCATAGAAAAGTTCGACTTTGTTTCCTTTTATCAGAGCATGAATTCCAACTTTTTGCGACCATGGAGTAAAAAAGATACTTTTCTAACCAAATTACTAACAAATTTTCATCAAAGCTGGAGTCGAATGCCATTCAAAACTCATATATTTTTGTTTAAAAATTTGGGATAAAAAAGGGTCAGAAATTACTCAAAAAAATGTACAAATATGTTGAATAATATATAATTTATTATAAAAAATAAATAAGTACAAAATAAATATATTAAATAAATTAGTAAATATCATTATAATTATTTATTTTTTTTAATACGAGTAGCAATTATTGAATTAGTGTTATCCCACATTCCTTGAGTTTCTTCGTAATTTCTCCAGTTACTAGCGTAAATATTTTTCTTAGCATTGGCATGATTAGTAATTCCTTCATGACTTTTGTTATCATCCATAATAACAATAGGTTTTTTATTGTCAAGCGAGTCATCGTTTAATTGAACCACTTCGCCGATGTTTTCTTGACTATCATGAGTCCCGGAGTTGTGATGACGACTGTCGCTGTCATTGATCTTATCTCCGGAATCAGGATAGACGTTGATGATTGAAATGTTGTCATCCTCAATCTGTTGGTTTGTGGGGTTTGAATATTGATCCGAGAAAGTTGACATGGAAAGTCGATTGTTGAAGCTGCGGCCCCAACCACCACCACCCCCACCACCGCTATAATCGTAACCACCGCCGCCTCCACCGCCACTTGAAGGGGGACCGTAACTAGTCGGTGGTGGTGAAATGTGACCTCCTCCACCACCACCATGACCTCCACCACCGCCACCGTGACCTCCTCCGCCACCGTAACCTCCACCCCCACCCCCACCGCCATGGCCTCCTCCACCTCCATCCGATGCTTTGGTCAACAGAACGATCTCCTTCAAGGGCGCTTTGGAAGAGACGATGACACGATTAATCTAATTAGTTTTTTATTCGTTATAATTATTGTTACTAAAACATTAACTACTAGATAATAATTACCTCCCCCACCACCGCCGCCGTGGCCTCCGCCTCCACCAGATGGCCAGCCTTTGAAACTCATCATTTTCATCACCAGCATCGCTTTGGTCATCATCATCGAGGCTCCTGCCATCATTAGTCCTTTCATTGCCATGAATCCCATCATAGCTAGACAATTTTCAAAATTTATTTTATTTATTCCCGCTCATAATTTCTTTCCGTCTATTAGTAATGATCTTACCAATCATCTTCATTTTCAACGCCATCATCATACACATCATCATTTGTTTGCATCCTTTGCCGCCTTTACCACCTCCTTTACCACCCCCGCCGCCTTTTCCACCTCTCCCTAAAATAATAATAACAACAATTATCTCATTTTATTTACTAAGATCGATAAAAAAAATCGAACTAATTACCTTCAACAATAGCATTTTCACCAAAAGTAAAATCGATTTGATTCTGTTCCCTCCTTCTGGGATTCCACTTTGGAAAATTAATCCTCAAAATAAATTTATCAAAAAAGTCGTCAATACTTCGGTCGATTTGGGTGCTGGTCCCAATAGCCCGGGGGTCAATGAACCTTCTCATCGGCGAACTGTTTCTCACTTTAATGAACTTAACATACTTCCCAATCAAATTAACATACTTGAGTCGTCCAATCGCGTCAATATAACGTGCAACCCGATCTCTGACGCAGCTAATCGACAAATCCAAAACACACTTTCCCAAATCTCGGACCGGTATCATCGGAAAATGATCGTCTTCTTCCTCAACGGTCTCATTAACCACCGGCACAATGCGTACATCCAATCTGACTCCATTTCTCTCATAGTCGAACACATGCTTACCCTCTTTTATCTCATTGAAGCGTTCACTCTCACCCTCACCCTCACCTTCACCCTCATGACCAAACTGTCTGTCCTTCGAAGCGCGCCCCGAAAATCCATTCAGATCGGCCGTTTCCAAAAGATTTACTTTGTTTCCAAAATTATCAGCACCAAATTTTCCCAGCACCTTCACTTTTTCCTCTTTTAAATCCCGCGGGTTTTCATCGGAGCGCGCGGAACAAATAAGACCGAAAATAAATAGACTGAAGTATAACTTTTTGTAACAGCTTCCGGTTACTAAGTACACGTCCCTCATCGCAGAAAGACGTTTTGACAGTCGCTTAGTGTCGATACAATGCGAAAAAACGACTGTCTTTGAAACAAAATCCAACTAGCTGTTTATATAGTAGAAAAATCATGTCGCTTGTGGTTTTAATCAATTTTATATTTTTATCGAAGTATTATAATTCGCGTCACGATTTTCATCAGTTTACTGTAAAATACTGTTAATATTGTCACACAACACCCAACAGATTTATTTATTTTCCTTAAGAACCAGAGAAATAAGGAGAGGCAGAGATAATTATATGGATTTATATTGTCATTTACCACTAAAATCTTCAATAAACTTATTATGATCCTCTTAACCTTGATACTGATACTTGAATATTAATTATCGTGACTTTAAAAGGAACACAGATATCATTAATTACTTTATTTAGATTTAAATACAGATATAAAATAAATAACAATTAAATTACATAAATAAATTTTCTAACAGTTTTAATTAATGGTGATGTTTTATAAAAAATGATGATTGAATTAGACGCCACGTCGATTTCGGGGGTTGCCGTACTTCTGGATGCTCTCCTGGACCAGTGAGTCTGAGAGGTCAATTGACCTCCCGTAACCCGAGTGCCCATAACCGTGACCTGCGTGATGTTCTTCGCTGCTGTGGGAGTGGGTGTTGGTGTAAACGGGTTTCGCGATCACTTCGTAGGTGGTTTTCTTCTCGGAGCTGCTGGTCAAGGATTTCAGGCCGACTATCGCTGAGAGCATCAGCGCCATCAGACCTGTCATCAGGGCTTTGCCGGCTAGCATCGCTAGGGCACCGAATCCTAGGGCTCCGAGGGTTCCTTTCATCATCATAAGTCCGGCTGTGAGGGTGCTCATTCCTCCCTTGTCTTTTTTTCCACGGCCTGTATCTGGAATTGCAGAGAAAATAATTTTGAAATTTATAATCACGTTTGGGAAATAAATTCCGGTTGCAGAAGAACATACTCAGGATTTCTTGACATCCAATCAGGAAATTTTCCTTTCCACTCGTCCATTAAACGTAATAGTGACAAATAAATTTAAAAAACTTACCCGTTTCCGAGTCGGTGCCAAAAATTCCAAAACTCTTGACTTCTTGGTTCAAATTTCGCGCGTCTTCAAGTGTTTTGGCATCAAAAAGTTTTATAGAAATCGAATGACTGTTCAAATACGTCCCAATTTTGTGGACCAGAAAAGCGTCTAATCTTTTTTCGACATCATTTGGAAAATCGCGGGCCAAATTGGCAACGAGCTCCGAAGCCGGTACATTGGCCGTATTATTTTCCTTGATCACGGAAATTCCAGGGAACAATCCCAAGTTTTGTTGCTCCGAAATTTTGTCCACAAACGAAACGACGTCAAGTTTCAGACACGTCATGCTGTAGGATTTTATGCAGTCTCTATTCATTGCAGTTTCTTTGTTTTCTTTGTAATCTCCCTTCAAATTGGCATCCTCGACAGATTGCTTCCAACTTTTCGGGTTTATTTCACCGTATCCATGTCCAAAAATTCCTATGACCAAATATATACCCACTAACATCCGTGAATCCATTTTATTATTTTTGAATAATTAAACTATCGATTCTAACAGAGTTAATAATTTTGAATTTGTTTTTCCGACCAAAGACGTGATTGCACACTGAGCAGAATCTGCAAATAGATGGACTATATATAGTAACTTAGAGCAAGAGGACAGGTACTTTTTCCTTTCGACAATTCATATTACATTCTCCTTTAAGCTGGAGCACACTATTAGACCCGCCTTTTTATTATTATTATTATAACTTTACTATTCGCATAAACAATTGTTGTGTCTGTGAATATCTATCGTCTTTCTCGCACCGACAGTGTCGTGGACGGAAAATAAAATCACAATCTTTTATCCTTTGATTATCCGCCACGTCAAATAGAGCGGAGAACAACAAAACTACCGCGAATTTATGTAAAAAAAAAATTGTAATAAATTATATCTGCTTGACTCACTTCAATAAATGGAAAAATAGTGTTGACTTAATGTAAAAACTATAAATTAAAATTATTCAGCTATAATATTTTTAGTAGGGTAAAAGTTATTGTATCCATATTTATGGGGCATTCGTTTTTTTGCGCTACAATTTTTATGGCGGGAAATTTTGTCCGATTGCTGAGAGATGATTGCAAGTGTCATATTTTTATTTTCGGATGAATTTATTATGAAGACTTTCAATTTTGGATTTTGGGAGTCAGATGAAATACAAATTTGATATAGGGGATGAATTATGGATCATATTTTATTATAAGGAGAGTCAATATTTTTTTTTAGGAAGGAAATTTTGAAAAAATCAGAATTTTTGCCAATTTATTGTACAGTGAGATCATGAATTAAAAAATTTTGAAATTTGGCTGACAGTAAAGGCAAGTGGGGAAAAATAAGATCTTAATTTTGTAACTCAAAATTTGAAACTTCGGGCATGAAAAAAAAAATTTTAATTAATGATGTCTCATTTTACCCCATCTCCTAATCTAAAGAATTTATAATTAATAATTTGTACACAAAATATCGCTGCCGTGAAAAAAAAATTGGAAAATTTTGGACTATGAATTGAAGAAAAAAATTTTATTAGGACTAGAAATTCTTTCACGTCCCAAAAAAATTTTTGTTTTTAATTTGTGATGCGAAAAATTTCTTGGAACCAGTGAAAATTTTCTTGGGGAAAGTAAAAATTTTTTGTGCCAAGAAATCTTCATTTTCTGTGAATATTTAAAAATTTTTCACTTGAAATTTTTCAATTAGAAATTTATAGAAACTAAAAAAAATGTTTATACTTAAAATATTAAATTTAACATATGGAAGTGTGCTAATACCCTATCATACAAAGCAAATACTATATAATACACACTAATAACATTTTCACTTTATAGTATATAATATAATCTGTATTATATGTTATCATCCAATCAATAACGTGTTATTTGTAGAAATAGAGCAAAAGTTAAGTATCAATTCATTTTGACGAAGAAAGTAATAATGTTATATTTTACGCTGATTATTATTTACTTAGCAGTTGTACAATTACTATATTTAAATAATTATGTGATGCACAAAAAAACTTTTTATTTTGATATTTATTATCTACTATTAAATGGAGGAGATTAATTATTAAAATATCCGATTCGGTAATCAAAAAATAAAAAATACATTTTTATTTAAATAAATTGCAAAATTTATTTATATTTTATAAATTTTTTTGATACTTTCATTATCTGACAAAGGAGAGCAGTTTATTTTCATATTTTCTTGATTAGTTTCCGCCTCTCCGTCTTCAAGTCAGCATTCAGAAGATTAATTTATAAGAAATAGTCTAATAGAAACTCGCCTACTCTTATAATTAAATTTATGTTAGTAAATTAATGTCAATTTTAAATTTTAATTAAAATTTCATACTCTAATTTTAAATTACACTCAACTTAGATAATTTTTCCCCGTCACATCGTCTGTCAAAAAAAAAAATGTTTACACATAAATTTATTTGTTTCGTAAACTTTTAATCAACAGACAGCAGAATCGAAATTTTGTATTTTTTCTTAAAAAAAAAAAAATTTTCTTTTTAAAAAGCGGTCCAAATTACCCGCTTTCCCCAAAGTAACTCAACTTTCCTGTGGGACTGAATTATATTTTCAAAGAAATAATTAATTTCCTTAATTGATCTTCGATTAAAATTTTGATAAAAAAATTTTGTTATTATAAAAAAAAAATTTCTAATCTAAAGTAATTTGCTGTAGAATCTAAAATTAAATAAAAATAATAAACCATCATTAGGTTTATGATCAATAAAAATTCTTGTAAAAAAATCATTAAAAAAAAAAAAAAAAATTAGATATATTCATATAAATAAATCGTAGCCTCGAGTCATAGTTCAATGTACTGAACGGTATATCATCTGGCACATGTGGTAACCAAGGAATCGCTCACCGCGACAGAGCAAGTGTGTTCACCTTTTGATAGCAACTCGCGTTTATATACTTGACGTCAAGCCAATTAAGCCCGATCCCTACTATTTACGCGGCATACCCACCACTAGTTGACGTATTGCACTGAGTGTCATGTGTAATTCCCGCCATGCTGATACATGACTGCAGCACACATACAACACAATAGCAATGATAATAATAACAGTATCAGCTTGCAATACGAGCAGCCTCACTTCAAAGTGAAGGTAACTTTTATCTGGTGGGAGTGAGTGACGTCAAATGGCCCCCACCTTGGCCTCCACCAGTGTCACGATTGACGGCCACGGACATATACTTGAGAATAGAATGGAAGTCAGGGCCAAGGCAATGGCACACTAACCTTGATGTTAAACTCGCTCAAGTTTATTGTGCGGAAAGTGGGGATCCATGCACAGTAAGTAGGAGGATGAAGAGTGGGAGGTGGAGAGGGAGACGAAGAAGGAGGATCAGGATAAAAAGAGACAGAGTTATCATTTTGCTCGAGGCTACCAGAAGAAGGCCAGTCGTATTAAGTCAAGGCTCTCTCCCCGTTTTTTTTATCCCACTAACCCACTTATCACTTCCTCACTCTCTTCATATATTTTTTATGTTTTTTATCCATTCACGTTCTCTCCCACTTTAAACCAACGGTATTCAGGTCATCGGCCTTTCTCATGTATTTTTTTTTTTTTTTTTATATTTATTAATATCAAGATATTTTTTAATGGAATTTTTAAATAAATAATTCGGTAATTAAATAAATTTATTTTTTATTTTATTTATAAATATTTTGATAAATTTTTTAAATAAATAAATAAATAATGAGTATGAAAAACGTGATAAAAAAATTTAATTTACAGGATTTTGATTATTTTAAAGGCAAGTCGTGATAGGGGTAAGGGTCGATGGGGAGCTCGGGTGCCCAGGCTTTGTAGGGCTGGTTCACTTCCTCCTGGGAGCGATGCCAGTGCTCGTGGTAGATCTCGGGCTTGACCACCCCGTAGCTCACCCGGGCTGGATAAGACGGTGGTGGAGTCAAAAGAGCCTTGAGGGCAACGGCACTTGACAGCAAAAGGGCCGCTAAGCCTACGCCGAGGCCCTTTATTCCCACAAGACCGATCAAAGTTATTATTATTGGCAAGACTATCAAGGCCTTGAGTTTCAATGCTAGTAATACTGGTAACACCATCCTCTTTAATTTTGTTCTTCCTATAACAGAATCATTAATTTTTAGTACATAAATCAGGTAAGAAAATTTATAAGCCTAATTTCGATATACAAAAGCGCAATCTAGATTTTTCGTAATATCGAAAGAAAAATTTGCACCTCAATTTTCGTTTTTTTTTTAAATTCTACTTCACCTCCGATTAAAGCAAAAAAAAACATTTTATTTATTAACAAAACATATAAATATCAGTCGTTGAATTTTTGCAACGAAAATTTGTAAAAAAAAAAATTCTGGAGATCTGGATCTGGTATTTTGTCAATCATTTAAATTTGTAGAGATTTCGGTAAACGAAAAAAAAAAAAAGTAAAATTACCCAAAGGTCAAAATTTCGATTTTAGAACAAAATTTCTAAGTCGTAAAAAAATTTGACATAAATATGGTGAAATTAACACGCGACTAATTTTGGAAAATATATAAATATATGTGATTAGACTACAAAGACGTCGTAGTCATAGAAAATAATGACTATTGATATATATGATATATAACAAAGCCTACTTTCTTCAGTTAACACTCGACACTCTCATTGCTGACCCTATCATTACATTATTCCTCTCGTCTCTGTACCAGTAAATTATTTTATGTTTTACCGTTTTCTTTGTCCCACAAACCGTGAATTTTCTACTATATCATGTACTTTGTCCAGCATTGGCTGCATCAATATACATCACGGTTAAAAAAAAATCTCCGCCCTTTTGAAAAAAAGACCCGAAACCCAAACCTGTAAAACTTCTCTCAGAATATCACAAAACCCCTCGCACCGAGTTGCAAGTTTCCACGAAGTTTTTTATTCAAAAAATAAGAAGCGTCAATTTAATAGAAATCTTAAATTTATGACATATATAATATTTTTTATGACTGTGGAATTCCGAGGCGGTGATATTTTAAAACCAGGTGGACGATTCGGATTCGGATTTGGATACGGAACCGATCGACCTACTAGTTGGCCAATCTCGGTATCATGTCAATGTCCCACTTAAATGTCATTGGTCGAAGACGAGAGATCTTGGATACTATATAAGAGTGTACCACCTCCAGAGTTAGCTATCATTCGATGGTTAAACTCTGCAGGAGATCAACATCGTAAACTTATGATTTTTTTATTACACCCAAATTTATCAATATCGAGTTATTAATTTAGAATTAGATTTTTTTTATTCCTTCATATTCTTTTGATCTTTTACCGACACCAAAATTTCATTAGAATGCTGCGATTGTTATTTTCAGATAATTACCTCTTGCATAAAAATTTTTCGAAAATTAGTCAATTAGATCATGCAATTATTTTCATATTTATTCATAGAAATTTATGATTATTAGAAATAATTCAAATTTTTTAACTTTGTATAATTCCCAAATCTGTTTGTTATTTTTTTTAGCCGCAAATAAGTATTCAGTGTCCATATGACCTCATAAAAAATTAGAAATCTGAATGTACTACAAGTGCATTTTATAGATTTGCTCATACTCTAGAAATTTCATTCACAAAAATTTAGGAGCTGATTCCGATTCAAAAAATTTTTTAGGTCGTTTTGAGTCGCTCTTATTACCCACTGGGTTCATATTGCCCCTTTGTTCTATTTTAAAAAATATCAGAGCCCCATTTTACTCTTGTAATTTTTATTTATGAAAAATTAATTGAGGCCCATTTTACTCCTTTCTATTACACGCTTTTTTTGCCAAACATTTGCGGAGTGAACTCGGAGTAAATCCGGAGCTGATGATTTTTTTTTTTATTTAATTCCCGGAGTAAAATTTACTCCGATGGGGAATTCAATTTTTTTAAATTCCAGTTTGGAGTAGATGCTAATGTAAATAAAATCCACACTCCGAAATTACCCCGCAAAAAAATTTCCTATTCCCTCCAAATTCACCTCATAATTTTATATCATTATATATTTTATATATATAAGTATTTATCAAGGACACATATAAATTTACTGCAGCGATGCAAGATTTGAACACTAATAAAATTAATCACTAAATTAATAATCAGGAAATTACCGCCCCTATGACGGAAATGACTCGTACTAAGATCAATTAAAAGTAATTCTTATTTTCCACATTAGATAAATAATTTAATAACAATCTCATAAAATCATACGAACTAACCTTCAGATGCGCCAGTAGTCAGACCACGCAATTCGATATCGATACTTTTTTTCCCCAAAGCGCGAGCGAATAAATCCGCAGCGGAACCGTCACTCGGGAATGTCAATTTTATTTTCCTCGTGGCCAAAAATTCGTCAACCCTCGCGACGAGCGGATCGTCAGTGCGCTTCGACCGATCATTAACAACATCACTGTCATCTAATTTCTCAAGCGTAACAATGTCTCCAAAAATTTTAATACTATGCAGTTTTTTGAGCTCCTCCATTTTGCGAACCATCTTGGTCTCGATCGTCTCGACGTCCTCGGAGTCACCCCTCGCGATCGCAACAACGCAAAGCAAAATGATAAATTTTTTTTTCATTTTATTTGAAGATATATATGAGCGAATATAAAATAAAGCGGCGACTCTTGAGATTGACGTACTTTTTTCGACTGTTTTAGCCCGTAGACATTTTTTCTTTTATATCGGCAGCGTATTTGTTTGGAGGGGCTATAACTCAATGTTTGTGAGCCATTTGGCAAAGAAAACGCAATGTTCTTGTCAAGAATTTAAATTTTTTTCATTCTTCATATATACATATATACATATATATATCATTTCAATTCATATGTACTATGTCTACAGTCTACATACACCTCTATGAGTCGTGTGTGATGCATTACAATGCACAAAGCAAATTTAAAACGTGATAGGTCTCTTTTGTTGCTGACCGACTAAATACATTTCGATCAATCGCACACTTTAATCCACTTTTAATTGTCACCATCCAAAGCTTATTTCCCTTTTTATCCGATTCTTATATATGTATATATGTAATATTGGCTATGAATGCAATATATTGCTTGAAAATTTATCTGTCATTCCTATAAAAAAAATTCTATTTTTTTCTAATGAGTTCATCTTTTGTGTTTTTTTAATGAGACCGTCGAGAATATGCAATAAAAAAACTTCTTTATGTTTGATGTCAAAGGTCAATTTTATACTTGAATTAGTTTATTTTGTTGTATTGAAATAATAATATAGGGAGGGTGGGGGAAAATGAGACCACTTTTCAAGGAAAATTTTTTTTGTAAATATTTATATGCAGTCTCTAGGAGAAGTATGGGGTAAATTGGTCAATGAGCAGTATGACAATTTCGAAATTTTGATTAAAAGAAAATTTCATATTTAATAGAAATTTGAAAATGTCAAAATAATAAGCGCGTATAAAAAATAAAATAAAACTATAAATTCTGCCTTATATATTGCTAAGAAAGTATGTAGGATAAATTAGGTAATAAACACGAGAAAAAATTGTTTTCATCAAAATTTTGAAAGGGTCATTTGGAGTGACCAACTCACTCTATATTTTTTCTAGAGACTGTAGAAAAACATTTACATTTAGAGAAAATAAATTTTTTGTTAAAAACGGTGTCTGTTCCCCCTCCCCCCTTTTATATATTTTTTCAAAAATATATACAAGACTTTTGAATTAAAAAAATTTATTTTAATAAAAAATCATACTATGAAAAAATTTCTCTTCGGACAATTAATTTGCTTTTGTTAAATTCTGTTGAACTAAAATTTGGGACAACTAAATTTTATTACGTCAACATAATCTATTTTGTCATCTGTAACAAATGATTTAATAGACTCTATTTGGTCGACATTAATATTCCTCTCTCTAAGATAATAAAATCATTTGGTAAAGTTAAGAAAATATTTATTTGATAGACAACTAAACTAATTTGTAGTGCCAACAAATCCAAATATTAATGCGTAGTATTGTTATATTAACTCTAATAAATATTAATTAGATACAAAAAAATATATTCATGAATAGAGAACATGGAAGTTGTAATTAAAGAAAGAGCTTGAGATACGTTTTAAACGCCTGAGACACTTGAGATCCGTTTTAAATTTCGACTCGGGGCGAGGTGAGGTACCTAAATTTGAACTCAACAATCGAAGATATTACAACAGCAGCCGGAATAGCGCCGGGCCATCTTAAAGGCCCCGAGACTAATTAAACAATAACTTCAAGAATATTGCTTAGATCGGATTAAAATTTTGAGGACATATTCTTGAAATGTTAAACAACAAGATAAAGAAAAAGCTTCAGTCACGAAATCAAAACCCTTACCCCGCCCTTATATTGAAAAGTGATACAAAGAACTCAACGAATTGTCTCGGCGCAATTGCACCGCAACCTCTGCCGAAGGGCAGTATGTTCTGCACAAATGAGACGAAATTAGAGTATCTGAAATTACTATTAAGAAAAAATCCGGGCGAAGTCAGTGTTAGTTTTCAAATCCATATTTTAGAATAATTTATTCTTAAAAGTATAAATTGACAAGTTGTTTTATTTCGTTTGTTACGTTAAGTTTTAACGTTTGCAACGTTAAAAAAAAAACTTTTATCGATCAGCTCAATAGTTTGGATTTTATTAGAAAAAAAGCGGAAAAAATGGGACTTAAAATGTTATCATGATATGAGAGGTAATTTAGAAAAATAATTTATTTCCTTGAAAAGTACTTTTTTTTTTACCATACAAAGAAAATTGTTCAGGGAGTCATTAATGTCATAGTGTAATGCAGGATACCTCCACATTACTATAAAAATGGATTATCACAACTCTGATAATTTGTGGCGAATGACGCGCTCCATAAATGCTTCAAGTATGGAATATAATAACTCTGAAATAAGTTTCTTACCAGGGACACTACAACTGGTGGGCGCGATCTAGCGGCGAGCACCGAACTACTCGCGCTGCTGCTTAGCACCATAACTTTTTAAATCAACAATCATTAGGTTTAAATATATATTTATTAACCTCGAACAAATATATATTTATTCTAAATGCATTTTCATAAAATTATTTACATAAATTAATAAAATATATGTGATGGACTTTTATTTGTCAAAGTATTTAATAAAAGTGTGTTTTATATTTGCAACTTTTTTGAAAGTTACGAAACTTTAATTAGATTATGAATATACCTGTCAAAAAATACTTAATAAATATTTAAATACAAATAAAAATAATTGTTTGGAAAGTATTTCATACAGATACTAAAACTTTATGAGTTTATATATATATATATATATATATATATATATATATATATATATATATATATCTATATAAAAGCGGCATTGACTTTCAGGTGAGGATTAGTTTTCCATGACTGTCGTGACACACTATGGTATGCAAAACTGTGTCCTAAATAATTCGGCTTCAATATACATACATATATATAAATATATACAATATATGGGCGAGTCTAAGGAATATTTGGGACAAGTGCTATGTTATATTGGGCGTTTATGTTAACAAGAGGGAGAGTCAATTTATGTAAGAAGAGAGAGCTGGAGTTAAAATTTTTCTGTTATATTTTTGTAATTTTGTATTTATAATCAAAATTCTCTGATAATTTTCCTTTTACTTTTAATTATAATTAATAAAAAAAAATTAATTTAAATAATTTATTTTATTCAAATAATTTACAGTAAAAAAGTGTTTAAGTACAAAAAATTTCAAATAAATAAATAATAGAGATCTAGCAGTCGTTAATAAATAATAATAATAATTATTAGTAATTATCAATACCTTGATAATTAAAATAAATATTAATATGTATAAGAAAGAAGTTTAAGTGAAAAATTGAATTAAGCCCTTAAATTTATTCGCTGTCAGCTGGTACGTGAGCTGAGAAAGCGAGTTTCTGTGCGTTCTTCTCATCGTTGAAGCTCCTTTTGTATTGATATCCGTTGTTGGTGGTAGCGACATTTGGAGCCCATTGGTTTGATGAACTGGGAGCGTCGTAGTAGGCAGCTACTGGTGCTGGTTGAGCGTAAGGAGCTTTGCCGAAGATGCTGCCGACACTGGATCCAGATCCTACGGCTCCGCTGCCGAAAAGTTTTTGGAACATCATCACTCCGGCAAGAAGTAGAGCGACTTTGCCAACAATCAAAGCTTTAAGTACCAAAAGACCGAGTCCTCCAAGTAAAATTGGGATCAATGCGAATACTTTAACTCCAGCGGCTGCGATCAGGGGCAAAATCATTTTCTTTATTTTGGCGCGACCTTTAAACAGAAAAAAATTATGTTTTTATTAGAAATTTATAATGTTCAAATTTGTTTAGTCATATATACAGATTTGATACTTTTTCAAAAATATATAAATGACTTTTCAGTAAAAAAAAATATTTTGATAAAAAATTCATAATGACCAAAAATTATTATGATTTTCAAATTTATTTGATCAAAAAAAAATTATAAGGGAGACTTGATTTTTAAAAAAATGGGACAAGTTGATCAGACTAGAAAATTTCAAATTTCCAGTAAAATTTTTTTTTTATCTTTCGGTGATGAAAATTGAAATTTGAAAATTTTTTTTAAATATTTCGATCTGATTTTTTTTATTGAGGTAAAAAAAAAAATTTAATTATCCCTACTGTCCATTCATATAAATTTGCCCTTTTTTTTTTCGACCGATTTTTTTTTTATTATAAAGAAAAAAATTTTTCAAATTATGAATTCATGATAAATTGAATTTAAGCAAATATATAAATATACTTTCTCTGAAATATATAAAAGACGGAGTGAAAGTAGGATTTATAAGTCTTAAATCACATGGCACAGAAATGATCACGCAAGAATTACATGAGTCAACTTAATATTAAAAATATAATAAGTAAAAGTAATCTGATGACTGCCAAATTTATTAATCAGTCAACCAGATTAGATATCAATAAATAATTACCTTCATTGAGGGAGCGTGAGATTGACTCTTCTGGAACATTGATCTTGAGACTGTGGCTCTTGAGGAAGGATACAGCTGAGTCATAGATCATGGCCACGAGTTTCAACGCTCTGTCGGACGTCTCTCTTGGCAGGGAGTTAATTAAATCCGTTTCTGTCTCAAGAGCTTTGCCCGTTCGTTCAACTGTAAAGAAATATATTTTGATATAAATTCGTCGAAATTTGTCAATTTTTTGATGACTCGGATCCTCAAGATATCGGAGATCGCTCTCGATAATAAAAAAAAAAAATTCACTTACGTGGAGTGTCGCGATTGAAAGTGACTCCAGGGATGAGTTCAAAAGAACCAGATCTGGCGGCTCTGGAGATCGCACTGTTCGCTTTAATGACAAAACAACTCAACATATTGTCATCTAATCCAAGACAATCCAAGCTGCCGGAGTTGTGGTCGGCGTTGGGGGCTGGTACGGCGACGGCCGAGGCCACGAGGAGACAGAAGATCACGAATTTATTCATTTTAATTAATATATTTACTAGATATCACCACACGATAAATCTCTGGTTTAGAGATGAGAGATCACTGACCAAACTGTGTCCGGAAAATTTTCGGAGCTGAGTGTGTCTTGGCCCTGCCGGCTTCGGATTTTATAGTTGACTCGATCCGGGCGTCTCCCACCTTTTTGACTCGCGAGTCCCTAGCCCCCTAGTGTATATGCTATATAGTCAATGTCTCATCTGAACACTACACGTGGACATACCAATACGACAATATAACCAACCAATACACCGACGTTCCAACACAGCATTAACAGGACATCTAACATCCACGGATGAGGTACGCAGCCAACTTACGACCAGCCGCCGTAACTTTCGACGTTAATTTTTTAAACAAACCCAAACCTAAACCACTAATACTAGTACTAATATACTAATACTAATACTGATGCTGATATCACGGTGCTCTTATTGGACACCAAACCGCCTACTTATGCTCCAATGACTTTCGTCTTATGATTGGGATCACTATTTTTTATTTGGGTCATAGGTAGACATAAATTGGGAATTTTTATTTCGAATGTACTGTTTAAAATTCATTAAAAATTTTAATTATAATTATAATTATCAAAATTTGAGAATTTGAGTTTCATTGCTTTGGATTCAAATTGTGGGCGAACCATTGAACTTAGAGATAAAGTCAATAAAAACTTTTTTGTAGAAAATTTTATTTCCGACAAAATTGTATACGGACATATTTCTCATATTTTTGATAGTTTAGTCAGAATTTTGATTTTTAAAAACTCTGTTATTCGGAGTGATATCTTTTATTGAATTAGAAACTGAGTACTATAAATCGATATTGTGAGTAATTTATCAAAGATACGACAAAAATGTATAAGACTAAATTTATAGAGAATTAAATTTGCTACAAAAAAGTATTCTTATAGTTTTTTCATTGGCCCACTAATTACTAAGTTATTTGAACTCAAAGTTTTGTGAAAATAATTTTTGAACTTCCAGTCATTTTTTGAACTAAATAATTATTTTTTTTTAATAATATATAAATGTCAGAGTAAAATAAAAAAATGAGTATTTACTTTCAAATTGACTATAGAAAAAATTTTTTTTAAATAAATTATTTATTAATAAATATTTGAGTATTTCATGCTTATCAACGTCGGACAATATTTGTTTAAAAAAATTTAAATACACATTGGTATCTATATTGTTGCTTAAACATTGTTATTATGAATGGACCGACACAAAAAGCATTAACTACTTTGCAAGACATACATACTATACTTATTACTATTCATCAGTATGTTCTTTATATTACCGAGTATGAATACTCTCAATAACAAAAGTTTAAAGCAAATGAATTTCTACTTATCGAGTACTCGCTCATAATACAGCCGCTAAAAAAAATTTTTTATGAAAAATTAATCGATGATTAAATAAATAAATTTTTTGAATTAATTATTGGACGTAATTTTTAATTTTTAATTGAAGCAGAAAATTTTTAACACCCTGTTAAACAATAAAAATTCCTGCGAGGTGTTCTCCTTGACCCAGAGACAGGAGTTTATAATAACCGGCATTGGAGGAAGTCAACATGTGTTTCTATATAAATTGCGGTCAAGCAACTCGATTATATAACTTTGTAACTCAAGAGATCTAAGAGCACGTTCTCTTCTATATGTCCTTTTCTTTTGTCTTTTTATGCATTCAGTAAATTTTTAAATTTTTTTCGACCTCGCTTTGGAAAAAAATTTTTTATTAAAATAAAGGGAAAGGGAGGGGGTAAATAGGAATCATAGAAAAAAATATCGTGAGTTTTCAGCTAGAAAATAAGAATTTGTGGTCAATATGACCCAGGCATAAAAAAATTTTTACTTCCGGGCCTTGAAAAAATTTTTGAAATTACAAAATTTAATTTTTGACAAATTTGTTGCCCATATTTCCCCATGTACAGTTTTTAAAAAAAATTTGAGACCCTTCCCCCTTCCACTGTTTTTTTTCAAAATTAACTACCAAATTTTTGAATTTAATTATTGATGTAAAAAATAACGTAATTAGGGGTAAGTTGACCACTGGGTCAAAGCGGCTGATCTAAATTTTTTTACCCCAGGGCCGGTAAAAATAGTGACTCATTTTACCCCAGTTCTCTAATTATTAAATTCGGTATCCAAAAAATTAATTTAAATTTAGTGCCGCAAGACTGACAAAAAAATTCAATGTCCTAAAATAAAAAATTATAAATTAAATTATTTAAAATATATAGAAATTATTTGGGTCAAATGATAAATTTAATAAGTTATGTGCAGATAAATCCATTGTATTCCATCATTGGATCTTAAATATTTAACAGACACTCACACCTAATATCATATATATTAAGTAGTTATTATCTTTAACGGTATCCACGTGCCTCTGAATAAGTATAGATTAATATTCAAGCGAAAATATATATATACATACATATATATTGGTTAGTTATTTTTATTCCGGGTCACAATAAAATAATCTTTGTCTAACCTGCGTCATCATTTTCATCTCCCACTTAATCACTCTGCTGGAATGCGTTTTCGTAATTATCAAGTGAGTAATCGATCGTTCGCGGTATAGCTTTCGATGCTAGTGGTTTCCATATAATCATCTTATATTATGTGGAATTCTTAAAATGGAAAGTGACCCGAAAGTGTTTGGATTTTTTTTTACTTACAGTCAGTTAGCACGAGCGATACGAGCTTTTAAAAGAGAAAAGGACAAAGCGACAATATATTGTGCAAAACAATTATTTAAAAAATTATATTATTTTTTTTTTTAAGGTATGTAGCACGCGTTAAACAGAGAAATTTTTGTCATGTCAATACACACAACCCACGCATACCACACGCACGCACACACATGATAGATCATGTCTATCATAATTTTTATCACAACTCTTTTGTGTGCAAATAAATTTTGAACTGTTCCTGCGCTTTTTTTTTGACATCCATTTTTTTCAATGTCCATATATATTTATATATATAAAAGTCGGTCCAAATTGAGGACATGGAATCATGGAATTTTTTTTTAAATATTGAATACACGATTTTTTTTTGGAAAAGTTGAGTGAGGGTCAAAAAATAAATATTTTGAAAAAATAATTTTTTATTACCTGACATCTAAAATCATAAAATTCTTTTACCAAAAATTTTAATTATATGTATATATATGTATATATATAAGGAATATTATCTCAAAAATGTCTACGATATAACTGCTATTTGGCCTATTTAAGTTGGTCTTCAAACTCATCAAACGAAAAATAATTTAAGTTTTATTTCCTCACTCTTTTGTCTTGACAAAAAAAAAGAAAAATATGTATATGTATATGTATATAAATTTTTTATGAGTGATAAAATTTTATCTCCATCTCGTATCAGTGATTGATACGTCGGGAAAGTTTTATTCAAATTAAAACTCCAGCTCAGAGTTCCATAGTTCTGTATCCAGATTCTATCGCATTTTATGATCGCTTGCTGACATTATTTTGTATACCTCATATATTCTCTTGTATGCTTTGTATTGCATTCTAAGACCTCAATTTAAACTTTTTTTTTTCCATTCAAACATTTCTATGAATTTTTTTTTTTTCCATTTCATTGTTCCCTCAAACACTTCGATCCGAATCCTTGTATAGATTTCTAGATCTGTATAGATCAGAGCCAAAAAAGTAAAAATTCAAAGTTCAAAATTTTGACTTAAATAAAAAAACTGCAATTTTTTATGATACTGAAATTAGCCGACGTCTAATAATTTTTGGATTTTTTAAAAAACGATAAATTATAAGAAAAAAAATTGCACCTGTAGTTTTTTAAATTTTCTACATGTGCATTTTTTTAGTTTTTTTTTTTCTTCAAATTTAATTATTAAAAAAAAAGTTCAAAAAATTTTAATTGTCTGCTGACTTCAGTATCATAATTTTTTATTTAAATTTATAAAATATAAGTGACTTATTTTTGGTCCACTGGTGAATAAATATAATAAATAAAATAAAAAAAAAGTAATAATTAATTTATCAGTTGGGTGGACGTCTGTCCTGATAATAATCATATGAGTCGCCCAAGTCGGACTGATTTTCGTGCTCCAAATAATCTTGTCGGTTATATTTAGCATATGCACTTGGTCCAGCGCTAAATCCCAAAGCCATCGGCAGTAATCCACCTTGCGCAAGTCTTCTCAATCCCATAATAGCGGCCAATATCAAGCTCATAAGGCTCAGGACCACAGCTTTCCCGCTCAATAGTGCCAGAGCTTTCAAGGCGATCGGCAGTAAAATAGACTTTATCAACAACCATCCGACTATCAGCGGTATTATATATTTGCTGTGCTTCTTCCACTTTTTCTTTTTTTTCTTTTTGCCTACAATAGAATAATTATTATTGTCATTATACTTTTACACAACCACGAGAACCGCTAGCTCAGAATTCATCGGGTACATGATGCGGATCATTTTTTTTTAAATTTAATTCTCAAAATAATTATATTATTTATTTTCTGACAGAAATATATTTTTTACAACAGTACCGTTCTACGATCGGCTTAAAATTAATTATCTTAAAATTATTCGTCCGCAAATTTACAGAATTGATGCCCTCGCGTACTTCCGTTACACTTTTACCGTAAACTAAAATAAATTTTGGCTAAAAAAATTAACAAATAATTTTTTTTCCATTTACTGCCAGACGGAAGACGAAATTTTTCGAGGAATTTCATTTCGGACCCAAAAAAAAAGAAGTGAAAGATTTAAAAAAACTTGAATTATAAGAATTACATATTTTTTTAAAATAATAAATACCCACATAGATATCGTCCTTGTCTATTATATTTATTTTCCCATGGAAAAATTCGGTCACCAGTTTTTACAAATCCAATATTACTCAAACCGGTGGTCAAATTAACAGTGTCAATAATATCCGGTAAAATAGTCGCCTGCAGTGAATTTTTCAATCGGAAATTTTCAGCAAGACACCAGTTATTGAACAAACACATCAAACATGCAATCAACACTTTGACCATTTCAAAAAAATATAAATTACCCACGTATTTTTCCGACCACTGTTTACTTTAAAGAGATTGCGAATAACTCGAAGATAAAGTTAGCAACCCCTGCCTTATATAGATCCGCGGTATTTGAACTGCGGAGATGACAGTAGAGTAGGAATTGATTAGTTAATCTAGCTTGGTAGTGATGCGTAAAAAGAGGTTACAAATACTATTGTATTAGTCTGTTATAAAAATAATTTAAAACGAAAATAATCATAACTGTCAATTGGTATGAAATATTATTATGCATTTTCTCAGTGAGCACCGAGCTAACTAATTTCATCTCAAGCATATCCAGAGCTAATATCTTTTATTGCCTGAGGTATATCATGGAACAACGCGTTAATAATATCGACATAGTGCAAAAATTTTTTTTTTATTAATTCTACAGTCGAGTTAAATCAAAGAAAACAAACTATTTTTTTATGTGAAAGAAAAAATTTTTATTTCAACTTTTGAATTTTTGTTTGAAATTTTTTTGGCCAAATTTTGATTTTTTATAATTATTTTTTTTTTCAATGCGTTGTGATGAAATAATTGGGGAAAAATGAAAAGGGGAGGCAACATGGGCCACCTAGATTGCAAATAAAAATTATACGTAGGGTTAAGATGGACATTAGGGGCTTTGGGCAAATCAAAATTTGTTAGAAAAAAATTTATTTAGGGGTCTATTTTACCCCGCAGTTTAAATTTTTTGTTGAAACCTGACCTGGGAACTAGAAGGAAGAACAGTAAAAAGATTTTATTTCAACTTTTGAATTTTTGTTTGAAATTGTTCTGTTCAAAATTTGAATTTTTGATAATTATTTATTATTTTATTTTTTTTCAATGCGTTCTGATGAAATAATTGAGGAAAAATGAGAAAGGGAGGCAATATAGGACACCTAGATTACGAATAAAAATTATATGTAGGGATAAGATGGACATGAGGTGATTTGGGGCCAACCAAAATTAGAAAAAATTTTATAGAGGGGTCTATTTTACCCCGCAGTTTAAATTTTTTGTTGAAACCTGACCTGGGAACTAGAAGGAAGAACAGTAAAAAGATTTTATTTCAACTTTTGAATTTTTGTTTGAAATTGTTCTGTTCAAAATTTGAATTTTTGATAATTATTTATTATTTTTTTTTTTTTCAATGCGTTCTGATGAAATAATTGAGGAAAAATGAGAAAGGGAGGCAAGATAGGACACCTAGATTACAAATAAAAATTATATGTAGGGTTAAGATGGACATTAGGTGATTTTGGGCCATCCAAAATTAGAAAAAAATTTATCGTTTACTCCGCAATTAAAATTTTTTGTTGAAACTCACCCCGGGAACTAGAAGGAAGAACAGATAAAAGATTTCATAGATATTTGGAGGTTCAAAAATATGAAATTATAAAAAATGAAAATATGATTAAAGAAAAAATTATGATTTAAAAAATAATTGTAATTAAAATTGAACAATGTCAATAAACGATCTAAACAAGATGCAGTCAAGTGAGTAATTTGATAGTAAGCATTAAAATTGCGGCCATAAATACCGTGAAATTAATATATGTAATGAGCCACACTCGATTTAAGAACTGGCACAAGTAATGAAAAATTATCGTTGATATTGAATTTGAATTCACGAAATTTTTTTAATTTTTTCGTAATAAAAGTAAATTTCTAATCTAGTTAATAAACACTTGCATTAGTGTTAATAGTTTTTGATACTCAAAAAATAATAAAGACAAGTCAATAAGTCAATAGAAAGTACAAAAAAAAATTATAACAAATTAATAAAATATCCGGCATTGTTTTGATGTACGATGATCGCTTATTTTACACTTGAGAAATTTATATAATTTTATATTTAATACTCAATTGTGGTTATCACAATTTTTTTTTCTTTTTCAGTTCAAACTTTTTCAATATTTATAAATTACTTTAACTCATTTCTTTTAAACTCATTTCTTTTGAAGGAAAAGGAAGAAGGTCAGTCACAAAAAATTTTATAATCAGACAAAATGTTCACCGGAAATAAAAAAATAATAATTCATTTGGGTATGACCTGATCTTTCATAGAAACCAAATTTTTTTCAATAATTACATACAGGAAACGAGAACCGTTTCAAAAAAACACCTCATAGAAATCTACACAAAAAAAGAAATTTCTTTGCTCAAGAAATTTTCTCTCGCCCCGAAATTTTTTTTCTCAATTCATAATTCAAAAGATTTCTTATTTGGGTAGGTAAAAATTTTTCCCGCCAAGAATTCAAATTTTTCTGTCTTCATGTCGATCTGCACTAAAAAAGTTTTCCAAAACCAACCCAATGAACTTTTTTTCAAAATCCAACTCTAGTCACGTTTTGATCGAGTTCTCTCAATCGATATCGATAATTTTCCGCGAATCAGTCGTCCCAAATACCCAACCAGCATGACAAATAAAAAATAACCTCAAGCACCCTCAGTCATCACTAGAACAATCCGATTGTAAATAACAAATAATTATCCCCACCTCGATGATTTTTTTTACATTGTAACTAAAAAGTAGAGACATTGATGCCTCCACTTAGATCGTAGCTTACTTTTTATTCCGTTTATTGGTGAATCGGGCATTATAATTCCGTCAACATATACCTCTATATATATAAATATAAACATAATAGTATACCTACTTACGACACGCATATTATATCGAGCTAATTTTTCCACGGGCTGCCAATTTTCTTAGCAACTCAACCGTTACATCTCGTTGGCAATGTTGTTGTTGTTGTTGCGGGTCCTCTATATCCTAACTGGGGATAAAGATCGGATCGGTTAGTTCACAGTTGTACGTTGTCCCGATCGTTCAAGTGACATCAATTTAATTTAAATAAACGTCTGGATTATTTTTTCAAATTTAAATAACCCGCGCAAAAATTAATTTAAGTGTAGAAATAAATAAAGTGCAAATGTAATTAATAATAAATGATAATGGTGTCGAAAGAGGATGACAGAAAAATAAATGTCATGATTTATTCATAATAAATAAATATATATATATATATATACTAATTATTTAAAGTTAATTATTGAACGTGTAAATATGCATAAGTCGATAGTGTATCTAGTCTTAATAGTACTGACACTTATTTATATAGCAAGTGGATTTAAAGTCGATAATCGAAAAAAAATTGTTAAGAATAATTTAAATAAAATTATGGAAAAAAATAAGACTGTCAATTACAAGCAGAACAAATTTACTGTAAGACCGGTGTCCAAAATACCCCTGACTACTAGTGCCCCGAAATCGCTTGTGAAAAATGTAAAGCGCGTTGAGGTGAAGCCGAGTAATAAACTGCCGATCACTGACTTAGAGCTGGTGACAATTCAACCCAGGGGTAATTTTTTTATTTATTTAATTTTTTTTTTTTGAGGTTTTTAAATTCTATTTATTTTCAGGTCGGCCGAAAAAGCCGAAGAAACACAAAATGAACCAGACGTTAATGGCACTATTGCTGGCTTACAAATTTAAATTTGCTGCGCTTATTCCCACAATTATTATGGGATTGTTTTTGTTGCTGGGTACCACTGGACTTGCTGGATTTTTTTTCGCACTTTTTGCTGCCATACTTGGACTCAAAGCTCATTAAAACATCGTTATCATGAATTTATTTTGTTCTTGTGTTTAAATTACAGGGGTTTTATTTTTAAATTTCAAGTTTTAATTAAAATTTCAAATTTTGAAATTCGCGGTCATAATTTTATTTTTCAAATATTGAATTTTTTTTGGAAATTCATTGCCAATAAAAAAGTGACATAAATTTCTCATATTTCCAATGGAAAATAATCATTTTTTTTAAATTTCAAAATTTGACACTGAAATTTTTTCAAAATTCAAAACTAATTAAACAATTTCTAAAAAATATTTTTTGGAGTCGAGTTTCGTTAAAAAATTTTACTCTTATTAATTTTTTCAAAGAAAATTTATATAGAAAAATCACAAAATTTAGAAAAAAAAAAAAATGTCCCATGAAATTAAAAAAAAATAATTTCTGTAATTTTCACACAAGTATTTTCGTAAATAAAATTGTTATAAATAATAAATATAAAATGTAACAAAGGAAGAAATAAAAAATTCAATTATTGTGCTATTGTACAATTTATTTAATCGTCTTACATAAATAGTTAAAATAAATAAATAATGGCTGTAATAACTTTAAGACATGTATAAATAAAGTGAATTAATTTTTAAAAAATTCATAGATTAAATAAAATAAAATAAAAGTAAACTGTACTGATGAGTAGCAGGTGCGCAAGTATGCCATCGGTCTCGCTTGACACGTAACAATCATTCATACGTACAACGGCGTATATGCAATAAAATATTCCGCTATAAAATAAAAAAAATAATATCTAAATCATCTCCATGGATGCGTGTAGATAAAATTATCGTAATGAAGATTTTCCGTATGGGCGAGCGTAAAACCGCGTCACATTTAAATACGCGACCGGGAACTCTGAGCACGCGACAAACGACCGCTTCCCGTCTGAAAATGGGTTAGTTTATTTTCCGATAAATTTATTACCCGAAAAACAAGTAAATAAATAAATAATCACTTTTAATTAAATATAAATATAAATACTAATTAATAAAGATCACGTCTTAATTATTTAATTTCAGAATTAATGCTGGTAAGGCTTCTGCCCAGAGTACGCCAAATTTTGGGCGTAATTGCTGTCAGTAGACTCGACGTTCTGTAAATCCAGAGACGAGTGATGGACGTCTTTGATGCTTCGGTCCCATCCGCCGCCGCCGCCACCACCGCCACCACTCTGCCATCCTCCGTGAGAATCTCCGCCCTGTTTTTGGCTCAACAGTTTCTTCAATCCGATGATCATCGACAGCACGAGAGCTATTTTGCTGATGATCAGAGCTTTTCCCGCCAACATGAACAGGACACCCATCGCAATGGGAACCATAGCTGCCATTTTCATGGCCATTCCAGTCATCATCATTCCCATCATTTTCTTCATCTTGCCTCTGCCCTCCTCCATGCTTCTCTTCAGCTCCACAGTATTAGTCTTCGGCAAACTTATCTGAACATTGAAACCGTTCATCAAATTCGCCACGCGGTCCAGCAGAATTTCGTTGAGTATTTCCTCTCTCGAGGCACCAGAACGACCCAAATTATCCAAATCACTTGGATTATTCAGCTTACTTATCGTCGCGTTATCATTAGAGACTCTTACTAGCTCGAGATTTTCCGTTATCGGGATGTTGTCAATCCGTCCGAGTCTCTCGAAGAACGCGATGGCTTTTTTCTTAAAACACGGCGACAATCCGCCATTCCGCTGCTGGCATTCTTCGTAAACACGGTACAGTGATCTGTACCCACGTTCGAATGCCATATCGTCGGCGGTTGATCCCAACACGAGGGCCAAAAGTACCGAAAATATCACACACTGTAAGTACGGCTTCATGGTTTTAAAACGTTTGTTTGCCAAAATATAGCAAATGCAATTAAGTAAAGACTCGCGTTTCGTTAATAATCACTGATTCAGATTGGCAAGTTAGTGCCTGGACAGTTCACGAGTTAACTGGCGTCAGGATGAGGTTTTGCTGGTTGCTTTATACTGATGGTGGTTGCTGGTAGGTTCGTAGATCAGGACGACGAAGGAATACGCGGGATGAGCGGGATCCTCTTTCGAGGGGAGAGAGAATTATTCCCACAACAAGACCTGCATGAATGTATACCACTTACCGTATGTATCAAGAGATGGATGAAGAAAAGAGAAGAGAAGAGAAGAGAAGAGAAAGATTTAACATTGTAACTGTGTGCTCTATGGAGACGGGGAATAGGGAACCGAGAATGCGAAACGAGGAAGCGAATCCTGTTGGCGAATCAACAGCTGGGTCTTGGATTTTTTATCCGTTCAATCACATGAGCATTTATGGTAAGCATGTACTGGTAGGTACATGCTTTCATAGGTGTACGTGACCTTTGTGACATAAAGACCTACTAGTGTATCTCACATTGTGGATAGAGAGAGAGTTTAATAGGAAGATGAACTTGCGGAGGTAAAGGGGAAAGAAGCGGAGGCGGAGATCTAAGAGGGGGAAGGGGACCTGGGAGATGATGACAATGAATAAAAAACGAGAGACCTTCACGACAGGTAGATAAGCGCAAAGTGAAGGTACTTGAGTTATTTAAATAGTTGCAACCACCAATTGAAACGCGATTCCGAACGATACATACACTTGGGGATCCGCCAATCACATTCGCTAAGAGAGGTTCTGACACCGTGACCTGCGCTATGATCTTTGGGCTACAGAGAATACGAATCTAGACCACTCGTGTGATCATCGTGAAGACGATGCTGTGCCACAAGGTCTTGGAGAAAGAGAGGGACGAAGGATTGTGGAAAGGAAGAGGCTACCGAACAACGAGTGTGGGTGAAATTTATTATCTAGTCAGTTTTACTCACTTATTTTTTTAATTTTGTTACAAATAATATTGAATTTTAATTAATGTTCAAATTTGATTAACTTGGAAATTATTGGGTTTAAGAAAAAATTGAAAGAATTCTTTTTTGTAGGAAATTTTATTCTACATAAATTTGTTCATGTGCGTTTTTATCGTATCTTTGATAGATAACTTGCAATTACAGTTTAAAGTACTGGGTTCATAATTTGGCGGGAATTTCAGTTCTTTAAATACTTTCGTAGCTTAAATCCGAAATTCCGGCTAAACTATCGAAAATATGACAAATATGTATGAGTGTAAGCTTGTAGGGAATTAAATTTTCTACAAAAAGTGTCTCTTTGACTTTGCCTGTAAATTCAGGCATTCAATATTATAAATAATATTGAATTTTAATTAATGTTCAAATTTGAATAACTTGGAAATTATTGAGTTGAGGAAAAAATTGAAAGAATTCTTTTTTGTAGGAAATTTTATTCTACATAAATTTGTTCATGTGCATTTTTATCGTATCTTTGATAGATAACTTGCAATTACAATTTGAAGTACTGGATTCATATTTTGGCGGGAATTTCAGTCTTTTAAATAATTTTGTTGCTTAAATCCGAAATTCTGGCTAAACTATCAAAAATATGACAAATATGTATGAGTATAAGTTTGTAGGAAATTAAATTTTCTACAAAAAGTGTCTCTTTGACTTTGCCTGTAAATTCAATAGTTTAGACGGAAATTCGATTTCAAGTCTAAAAGAATTTTAATATTTTAAAAATAAAATAATTGAATAATTATTTAATTTCTGCAAATCCTATTATTGTAAAATTACATATATTTTTATGATTATAATATACATAAAAATAACAAGAATTTATCATAAATGTTAACAACACTGATTTATATTAGTTATCATAATAAAAATGATGACTGGATAGATCTTTTAGTGGCGATTCGTAGCAACGGTACTTTGATGACCGTTTTAACACTATCAATTTTTTTCATATCTCCTATGACTAACACATCCTACAGCATTCTTGAGTTTGGAATCCTACTGTATGAGAAAAATAATGAAAACTCTAAACGAATTATAAATAAAAATAAATAAAATTATAATCTTGCCAACTCAATTTTGAAAAGTTTATTCCGGCATAATTAGCAATTATCTAATAAATGCAGCTGTGATTTAAATATTGCAAGTATCATGTGTAAATTATCGTAATGAGAATAAGGAGAGAAAAGAGACAGGAATACAAAAGAGTTGAGACCGTGAGATCGCGTAGTCAGTACTCTTACCACAGATTGTGCATGTGTGCATACATTCAATCCATCTGTGTAACATTTTATCGAGATTAGTGTGCATCTGCTGATGCATCTTTAATGCGACACTAATGCACGTGTAACGCACATGCATGTGCGGACAAGCAAACCCGTGCTCTTCTCACCTACTTTGGGATAATCCCATCCTCGATATAATAGAATCAAAAGGTAGTTAGGCACTTACACTAATATAATCATTAACACAACAATATATATATTACATATATATTTGTGTCATGTGTAGTGTGCCACATGCAGAAGGCGCGAATTATAAAATATCTTTGAACATGTGGTTTTTAGGAATTTCTTGTATTAATATTTTTTTTTTGTACACAGAAAAAAAGGATTTCTTGGCGCAAAAAATTTTTTCTTGTTCTAAGAAAATTTTTACTTGACCCAAGAAATTTTTTGTATTATAAAGTGAAGACAAAACTTTTCTTGGGGTAAGAAAAAATTTTCTCGGATCAAGAAAAAAATCTTTTAGGCGAGAAAAAAATTCTTGAGCCAAGAAAAATTTTTGTCTTCAATTTATAATTCAAAATATTTCTTGCGCCAAGAAATTCTTTTTTTCTGTGTAATATCAGGGGGGGGGGGGGAATTGACCCATAGAAAAAAAATACCATAGGTGATATTTTTTACTAATTATAATTTTGTTTAATAAAATAAATATGACAGCCATAGAAACGAAAATTTTAAATGTTGGGCAAAATGAGTCCGCGGGAAAAAATTTTTGGAATATTAATCAAAATTAGAACCTTGTTAATGAGTGATTATAAATATTTTCTGTTTGAAAATTAATTGAAAGTCGACAATAATACAAATTTATTGGAATGAAATTTAAATTAAATTGTTTAATTAGAAGTTTTTTTCATTTGAAATTCTGAGTGGCCCAAATTGCCCCAGGAATCAGTATTGTTTCTCAGTAGAATTTAAAAAAAAAATTTGGCCCATTTTATTTCTCATAAATTGAAATCATGGATATCATAGGGCCCATCTTTCCTCTTCTTTCTCTCTATATATGAAATATATATATATTTATTATGTGTAGTGTGCTACATTCAGAAGGCGCGAATAGTACGATATCTGTAAAACAATCGCACATACACGTTATTTTCACACAAATTAAATGTAATTTTTCGGAGCCTCTTTATTAATATTTTTATTATTTTTTTTTTTTTTTATATACTTAAAATAATAACCGTTTCGCTACTTTCGAGACTTTTATCATGCGTGAGAATAGTTTTTGCTAATTGTAAGCAATTACTACAGAAATCGAAGGTTGTGCTCGTAATTATCATTATTAAAAATTTTTTTTCCTCCATTCATTTTTAAAAATTCTCCATTCCCGCCATACATTTTTTTCGTGACCTCAAATTATATTTAAGTACTCGGTCACAAATCTCAAGTAAACTAAAAATTATTCGACTTTTTACTAAAAGTTTGTACAAAATTTCTTTCTTAATCTAAAAAAAAAAAAAAATGACTATTTACTTTTAATAAAAAAAAAAAAAATTAGAAAACTAAACACGTAATTTATCGATGATAATTTAACGGAATTTTATTGAATTGTTTTTATGCATCATCATTGATCATTTAGTGATAATGAATAAAGTAATTTATAGAGAAACTGTTAAACCAATGGTACGTAATATACAATAAATATATACCTATATATATATTAGAAGATATTCGATCGTCCTGGTGGCATACAAAAGAAATGAGGAAAATATATCCAACGGCGATGGTACTTTTAGACCCCGTTATCCACTTTCAGCTCTTACAGTGTCAATCTTTACCTATATATATTGTAAATTGTGGGAGGATGTTCACATGTGACTGAGTCAGTACTCACTGCGTTCAAAAATCAGGAAATTCATTGTAAATATAAAACTTTACAACCCACAATTAATCTTAAAATCTTCAGTGCTCTCATTTCAGGCCATAGCTCTCTTTAGAAAAAAAAAAAAAAAAAAAAATGCCGAATTCAATACTGAGTACGATACTCATTTTTGACTATTAATCCTGAATGATGAAAGTTTAATAAAAGCAATTAAAGGATTCGATTAATTTATTCTGACCTAATCTCGTTTGCGCTACTAAGTAGAGTAAAAGTGAGAAAGACGCGATGAGGGAAAGGATACCGCTTATATTGTACATATATATGTGCTCAAGATAAATTTCGAGGTTGAGATCATTACTATGAGCAATAATGTCGAGATTACTTTGTAATTCAATCTTGATTATTTATTTTAAATCACTGACGCATTCATTTTTGGTTTTGGGCATAAATTGGGGTTACCTGAATTGGGATATGATAATTTTGGTCGAGGAAAAAATTTTAATTGGTAAGTAGCCCGGTGAATAAAATTCATTGAAAAAATTTTTATAATAGCCCGGGTAAAAAATTTTAAGCTGAAATGATATTCAAAATTTTTCTCGGCCGATAAGTGGTCTAGGAAGTGAACACGAGGCTGAAAACTAGCTAGGCCAAAAAATGGCTAATAATGAGGCCTTAAAATAATCGAAAATAGAACGACTCAATTTATCGACCAATTTTCGGCCTGTTTATGAAGAATAATAAAATTTCGGCGTGATTTCGGCCAATTTTCGACCTCATCCAACAAAATTCTACGGCTCCAATGAAATTTCGACCAAATTTTGGCCTCTTTAAACAAAATTCTATGGTTTCGGTGTAATTTCGGCCAACTTTAGCCTTTTTGGCCAAATATTTTTACTCACAAGTTAAAAATCTTGTACTGAGTAGTCTCTAGAAGTTTTTCAGAGTTTTGTAAGCAAAAATAGTTCACTCTGCCCTGTTATGACAAAACGACGTATCTCGAGATACGCTGTTTTGTCGTAACAAAGCTAAAAAGGTTTATTTAGTGTCACTTAATAATAGGGTATTATCAAAATTTTATTAATTTAATTAATTATGCCAATAATATTGATCAAATGTGCGTATAGTTTCTTCACGTTAAAATTTAATTCTTCGAGTTACAGCGTTTTGCCATAACAATTTCATCTATTTATCAAAATAAGCATTAGTTTCTTACGATACAAAAAACGTATCTCGAGATACGTCGTTTTGTCATAACAGGGCAGCACTTTGATGGGGCAAACAAAAAATGGGGCAAATCATCCCAAATAAGGCCAATTTAAAATTTCCAGTAACTATTTTCCTCAAACTAATTTCAAAAAAGCCTCTCACTAATAAAAAAATAAGCAGACAATTAAAATAAATTTCTATTGAAACCTATAAATAAATAAGTAATTAATTACAAAAAGTCATTAATTTTCACCGAGCTATTTACACACACTGCTCTCCTCCCATTACTACCATCACCCCACCCAGCCTGCCCACAAATATATTTTATTCACATGAATTCAGCATACATCCATACATTAATAGATCGCCCATCACTCAAAGCCATTCATACACATATTTAATAACAGACCTTGAGATTAGTAATTAATCCACCTAATAATTCATTTAAACGTTTCGTTGATTCACACGGCCAGTCGTTATCTAGAACAAAGAGTACCATTTCAAAATAGCCTTACAATTGTTCACAAAATCCACCAATAAAAAATAATAATCATAACAAAGTCATACATTTATTATACGAAAGAAAATAGTGCTGCCATATAACATACATATTATATATAAATACAATGTACAAAGGAACAGACATACTAGATACATATTATCACATATATTTACGTATATATAGTAACTAGAGTAGGTGTGTATCATGTTGGTATACAAATGAGCGCTGTAAGTGGTCAACGAAGCAGTGATTACGTGTTTAATGCATCCATAAATGCATATTCACGCTCTGTATGGTGTAACAAGAGGAGTTCTCATCTCCAAACTTTGTTGGCAGGAGTTAATTACTCTCTACGTTCTTTATAAAAATGATACGTTCATGGGTAACATGCCAGTCAGTAGTGTGTTATCATCAAATATGATGCTACAAGGCATTAGAGTTTGTGCTTTAGTTGTTATTGGATTTACTGCTGCTAGTTATGGGGAACCGGCTTATCGGCGGCATCGTACGCTTAATTATCAAATAAATAATAATAATAATAATAGTAGTTTTGATCCAGTGACAGTTGATTGCACAGGAACTCGTGCTGATTCACCAGAGTGTCGGTTATTTGCGAGCAAACCGAAAAATGATACAATTTCTGATGATAGTAATGAGAGGAATAGTCGAGTGGAAAATGTCGATAAAGATAAATCCTGGAGTATTACTGATTTGTTTTATGATGATGGTGATGACAGTGCTGTAGAAGAAGGTAAGATTTTATGGGTCGATCGGATTTACTGTGATCGGTTTATTAATTTTTGTAATTCGTTACACGGAAAAAAATAGTGGCTACTTTCTGGGATAGTACTGAGTAATTTCTGTAAAAAAAAATTTTAGACAGTACTGTATATTATCTAGACTGTATCCACAACTGTCCGGGATAGTACTGAAATTTTTTTTTTACAGAAAATACTCAGTACTATCCCAGAGAGTACCCACTATTTTTTTTCCGTGTAGTGAGTAGTAAAATAGTTTTCGGTGATTTTAGTAGTGGAATTTTTTTTATTGGGAGAAAATTGTATGAATTTTTTGTACAATTGACAAATTTTTAATTGATTTATTGACTATTGGTTTTTTTTTATTGTAATTTATTGTGAAGAGATTTTGAAAACCGAAAACTCACGATAAGACTTCTCGGTAATCAAATGGCGCCGTGGCTTAGTTGGTTAAAGCGCCTGTCTAGTAAACAGGAGATCGGGGGTTCGAATCCCCCCGGAGCCTAATGTGGAAAATTTTTTTTTTGTTAATTATTGTTACTCCGTTTTTTTGTAAAGATTTGAATATTTGTTGCAAAATATCATGAACTTTTTGCTTATTTTAGCGAAGTAAGAAAATAATTAAAATTCCAGGTCGAGGTAAAAAAAAGAAGAAGGGCAAAGGAGGAATTATTTTTATGGTGGCAGCAGCAATGAAAGCAACCATGTTATGGATAATGGTCCACGCGACGGCAGTTCTCGCTGGTAAAGCCTTTGTCATGGCTAAGATTGCTCTAGCTCTTGCGGGAGTGATCGCGCTCAAAAAATCACTAGGTAATTTATTTTGAATTCTTGATCTGAGAATTGAGTTAAATTTTGTTATCTGTTTTATGTTCGCAGAACATCATGACAAAACTTCTTATGAGATAGTAAAACACCCTCAGCACAGCTACTCTCAGTCCCACAGTTCGAGCATCGATTACGATCATCACGGAGGATTTGAGGGTCACCGAAGAAGGAGATGATCTCAAATGCCCAAATAATTATCTTCACATACTCATTGTACAATTAAAAATTATTAATCATTATATATTTATTTTCATATTTATTTATTTATAAAATATTTGTATCTAAAAACTAAATAAATAAAAAATATTCCTAATTATTATTAAGTAGATTTTTTATGTAAGTCTACTTTTTGGCTTTGGCCCCATGACAGAACTTCCCAAAATTTTTCTATAACCATTCATGGGTTTTGTAAATTTGGTCGGGTCAAAATCAAACCTCCACAAATTTTTTGGACGAATTTCTCAAGTGAGTTAAGAAATGAGTAAAATGTGGAATATTTTCGAAATAGCTCTGGTACAAATTCAAAAAATTTTCAAAAATACTTGTCTCGAATTCCAATATGTTCAAAATTGGTCAAGGAATTTAAAATAATAGCGATTCAAAAATTTTCTGGTAAAAGAAAGAAATCTTCTCATTTCTTACGGATGCTGCAATTTTTGTTTATTTTTGGACAGAACGTTTTTTGGGATTTAGAATTTATGAGGCCACTGTGTCATAGACAGAAAAAAATATGAATTTTTAATTATATAGATTTCAGTTGCATTTCATGCGTTTTCGGAAGTTTCCATATGAAATTTTTCCAATGGACTATTTAAATTATTCATAATTTTTTGAATGCCTGCATTTATTATCTTGAAATAAAAACTATTTCAATAAAGTAAGAAAGCCGCTTCCGAGCTTAAGGTTTCTTACAAACGAAATCCATTTTCGACATGATAAATTCGACCTGACCTTTATTTCAGAATTAAAGTTTTTTGTCGCCGCGACTAAAGACATAATCGGCTAGAAACTCAATCCATAGAATATGAAAGACATTCACGGCATATGAGACGTAAGAGATGAAAGAAATGCGTCACTAATAAAGAGAAAAGGTCTTTGAAAGCTAATTGATTTCTTAGAAAACTAATGACGTATTTAACTATCACCGGACTCTTTCCACACCAGGTCAACACTGACTTAAATTAACGACAAGTGTAAATGTAAACAGCTTTATTAATTTATTAAATTATAAATCATGAGTGATGATCATAACAGGAAACAATAAATAAATAAATAAATAAATTAATAAATACAAAATTAAAAATAAACGTGACTAATAACTATCATTGATTGGTTGAGATTTATTGAGCTTTGGTGATTGTCTTTAAATTGATCTACGACGACCCGAGGGACCTTGACCATCCGCCATATCCGCCATGAGGGTCGGAAGCAGTGGCGTAAATGACCTCGTGACCTCCGCCGCTACTGGATACTAATTTTTTCAGTCCAATTATTGCGCTGAGTACCAACGCTATTTTAGCTGTCAAAAGTGCTGTACCTGCGATGAAAGCTATTTTTGCATATGCCAACTGCGCCATTACACCTGAAACAATTGATAAAAAAATGTATTGTCTGCAGTCCGACAGAGGGAAAAGTCCACAGAAAGTACAAGACTCAAAAACACAACAAAAATTTTCGAGTCCGTTGTGTTCTGCCTCTTCATCAATTCGAAAAAAAACGAAAATTTCATTACCTGCCATTGCCATTCCTCCCATTAATAAAGCGCCACCGTATCCACCTTTGTCCTTCTTCTTACCACGTCCTTAAAAACAAATTCGATCATAAAAATAAATATAATTAATTACACTGATAAATTTGAAAAATAAAAAATACCTTCAATTACTCCCCCAGGAATCGTGAGTTTGATACTCCTCGAAGCCAAGTAATCATGTAACTTTCGTTCGAGCTTATCGTCCAAAGTCATTGCCGTGTTGTTGTCACCCGCGGATCTCTGCTCTGCGTCGGAATCCGGAATAACCGCGGGGTCTTTGGCAATAGACACATAATCGTTAACAACATAAACCGTATCGTCCTTGACAGCGCGATCCAAAACGTCCAGTGCCCGGCGTTTCAAACAATCGAATGTGTTTTTTTCCTTGGTACATTTTTCAAAAAATTTAACGTAATCTCCTCGACACTCGGCCACCAAAAAGGCCAAACAGAGCCCGACTACCAAATTCATCTCGCTCCCAATAAACGACCAGCGGAAATAAAAGCAGCCCAATACCTGATACTGGAGATCAAGTATTCGCGTAAACTAAGCATACGACCACTGTAACATGACTCTTTTATACTCGTTTAGATATTAGGGAGACTATTAAACTTCCACCTCTACCAGCAACCACCGGCAGTCCATTTAAACAACGGCCTGTTCATTTCCCTGATGTCTAGATTATCCAGAAACGCGATTTGCAGCGTCTGATTCGCACAAGCCCTGCCCATAATCTAGTCTGCTTGGTTTTTTCAGCTCTTTCTTATTCCTACTCCCGTCTTTTTTACTCAACATGTACACGCGCTGTTTAACGCCCCGGGTATTAAGAAAAAATCCATGTATATAATAATGCTACACTTTTGAATTACAGAAACAATGTCGTAGTGGTTTACGAACAAGTAGATCCCTCCATCTGACCCGGATGCCAAACGATCCGAAGGCTTTGCTTACAATATACTCCTCAACTGCCTCTGTCTCATTCGCGCGATCCACAATCCAGCTAATGCTGTATGCTGTAATTTAAATGCTGGGCTTAGTTTGTTAAACATAATAGCCAACTCGACCGAAACTAAGTGTAGGCCTTCATATACTATCATTTTTACTACTACTGTTATTATTGAGGCGGGCAATCACAATATTTTTTTAAAACTCAATTTCCCCAATTTTGAAGCTCGGGAAAAGTCAATCATTCAGAGCATTTTTTTTGCACCAATTTTATTACAAGCACGGAAATTTCTTGAAAGAATGGCACAGAAACCCGAGTCGAAATTTAGAGCCTATTTAGATCCCTCTAGCCCTAAATAGATCCGATTTAGAGCCCTGTAGTCCTGTAGCTCCGACTTTGAACCCAGAGGTCCTAACATTCACTGAGAGGTCCGATTTTGAGCCTTCAAGTCCGACAATATTAGTCCCGTAATAAATTTCGATTCATTATAATTGAATAATTTATGATGATTATTATAAATATTATTATTATTACAATAAACCAGGGCTTACAGGCCCTAAATCGGACCTAATTTTAATTTTCATCAGGTCCTAGATTGAGCCCGCAAGTGCCGAAAACGGAAATTTGTAGCACCTCAGGGACCAAAATCGGACCTAATTTAACATAGAAACAGACTCTATTTAGAGCCTCCAAGTCCGAAATAGGTCCGACTTTAGAAGGCTCTAAATGGGCTCTAAATTTCGACTCGGGAACAACAATGTCAACATTTTTTCCAAAAAATCTCTTAAAGAATTCAAATTTTCCAAAATTCAAAAATGATTCCGGTATGAAACCGTTACAAATATTGCTAACATCTGCGCATGCGTGTTAAGTTTAGTGCAGGAATAATATGTCGATTGTTTGAATTATAGCATTATATGTATATGTATACATATATAAATATGTAAAGAAACTGTACTTTTATGTTTATTTTTTTATGTAGACTTAATTGCTGTAGGTAATGGAATATTTGAGTTTACGGATGTGGTTGATGTTGTTGTTGCAATTCCGAGTAAATGTTTATTGTTAATTGATAATTCAAAGATTATGGGTGTAAGTATGAGCGTGCGTTCACCGCAGATAGAGCGGAAGGAGAAGATTTAACGAAAGCAGGATATGTGTTATGTGCAATCTAGTTTTACTTTAAAGGAATGGGAAATAAGGATAAAGGTGAAGGATATGTAGGCTGAAATCGACAGTGATCTGGCTTATGTAGGATAAACTTTACTGTATAAATTTAATCTATGGAGTTGGAAGAATTACGGACGGCTAAAGGTAATCTAGAACGTCTTTCACTTTTAGATTAACGGATAAGTAATTTGAGATTGATTAATTTAAATCGCTGGCGCAAATTAGCGGTGCTCGGTTTAGTTGGGAACTGGAAACTAGACCAATTGGATTGAATTATTTTATATTATTTAATTAACGGTCCGTAGGGTTCGATTGTTGTTGTGATAATTGTTATTGCATGGTTTTATTTCCTTTTATAAGACTATCATTTGCGGTAACCAAGATGGGAAGTTGATTTTATTGGATGCTTCTAAATGAGAGCGTTATGCTTTGATGTCCAAGCAACAATGTAAGAAAAATTAATTTACTTCGATCTATTTTTTTAGAAATTATTCAAATGAACATCCGCGAAGTCAATTATATTTTTTTCTACAAAAAAAATTGATCTATAGATCAATGAATTGAAAATAATTTTTTTTTACTGAAAATTCGAATTATAGACAGGGGTCATAGAGTAGGGAAGTTCTCTTATTTTTCACTTTCGGAAAAATAACCTGCTATGGTTAATTTTTAGAAAATTGTTAAGAAAAAAAAAATCTTGAGAAAAGTTTGGACCCAGTGGAAAAAAATTCTAAAAACCATAAAATATAAGTGTCTATACTAAACACTTTTTTACAGAGTAAAGGAAACCATGACATAAATACGATAAATAATGTTCGAGTGCCGCGCTTCGAGTACTTTTACTCAATTACTTTATTTCATAAGACTACTTACTCTACAACTTTAGTAACTTTCTTGTCTGCGGATTCAGACCCATATCGATAATTTTTTAAAGCCTTTTATCGGTATTTGAAAAATTGCTAGATCAATTTGTATTGGTTCTGTACGGAGAAAAAGAGTTTCGTCCTCATAACAAAATACGGGATAACCAGCAATTTCTTTACAGTGACAAACATGATAAGCTTACGGTATCAAATGAGATTGTTATAATTACACTGAAAAAAAGATTTATTTGAGCCAACTAAGATTTATTTGAGCCAAAGATATCGTATATTTGGATATGGCCAAATAAATATTTAATTGTGAGAAAGATATAATATACACACAAAAAAAAAATTCTCGACTGAAGGTAAATATTCGTGATTCAAGAAAATTTTTTTAGAGACCTAAATTTTCTCAGATAAAGTAGGAATCTTCTCCAACCAAGACGAATTCTCTTGGCTCAAGAAAATCTTGACTTGGTTCCCGAAAACGTTTGTCTTCAAAAATATTTTCTTGACTCAAGATATCTGTTTTTTCTGTGTATTTGAGTAGTTTAATTGCGTGAAATGAGTGATTTATTTGTGGTAAAGAAATGATCCAATTGCTACAAATAAATAAGGGCTTCAAATATATGTATAGTATCGCCAAATTTTAGGTTATTTGTCACAAATTTAATTTTCTTGGCGACAATTGTTCAGGTGCGTTAAAGACGACCCCCTGCACTAGAAAAATTATATTAGCAAATATGGAAAGCGATAGATTCTCTGTTAAAAGAGCTATTGCCGTCGACAATGTGGACGACCTAATTTGTTACCCTAAGTAATTTTAGGTTATGACTACAAAAATTTGGTCAGTGCTATAAATTCACGTTGTTATTTCAACAAATTAATTATTTTATTGTTATACAACTGTTTTTATGCAGTAACAAACCATTACTAGTCGCAGCAAACAATTCGCTAGAGTTACAAGAACATCTTTATCATAACGAATTGTTCATTATCTGTATGTTACTGTAGAAGTTTGTTACCGTAAGTTCTCTTATCTTCTGTTTACAAAATTTTTTTTTCGTGTGAAATTTAATGAAACCTAAATCTTGATAAGCTTTCCCAATTACCGCAACATTCACTCAGATAAATTAATTAGTTCACAAGAGATATCGGGAACGAAATAATTATTAGCAGCACTTATTCAAAGAAATTTTCACTCCATAGTTAAAGATGGCCCTCATGGTTTCAAACCGTAGCTTTGATATCAAATTACATATTATATTTTTTAATTATTTTCTAAGTAAAGTAAAATATAATTAAAATTATTCGTACTGTACTCTTAGCCTCTTTATTTCTCCCACTTTCTTCTACTCGACTAATTTAATCTGATACATAAAAAAACATAACAAATATCAACAGCTGTTTAGAAAATAAAAATAAAATATTTTCTTGTAAATAAACTAGTCCCTTGACCACAGAAAATTTTTTCCGTTTCGAGGAGTGCTGTCATGCCGAGTATCGGCTTCAGGGTCATAAACTTCGACTACTTCTTTTATAACATGATGGTTGTATCCGCCGACGTCTTTGACCAAATTTCGGTACGGACGATAAGGGTAATGATGGTCGTTAATGGTGTTGTGGTCATAACCGTAGTGATGTTGGAACCCATTCAAATTATTGTAATTATAAGGAAATCCAGAAGATACACCGTGAGAAAGTCCTCCGATGTTTGGTGAGTTCACGAATGCATTCCATCCAAGTAGACCGCTTATAATAAGTGCTATTTTCGTAAGCAGCAAAGCTTTCTTTGTCACGACAAGCAAGATTCCAAATACCAAGGGTATAAGTGATGATAAACTGAATTTCAGACCTAGAAGGAAGGGCAGTACGACACTTCTCATTATCATCCTTCCTGAAAGAAACAAAAGTTTGTAATTAATAGTAATAATGATAATAATGATTGTAGTAACGGTAGCAGGGACAGTGGTGGGGATCAATGAGTTCATTGGCAATGGCCTTGACTTCAACGCCACCTCACGGTAAAATCCCAAAGCTACTAGACCTTGAACTTGGTAAGACATTTTTCTCAGTTATCTTACTATCGACTGAGTTCTGGTCATGGTTCGAAATTTTGCCTCTAGAGGATCCTAATTTTTTTTTTAATTAAACGGGTAATTTTTATTCATCGGAAATATTTTTAGCGGATTTATACTTCTAGTAATTTTTCAGGATTATTATTCATCGCAGATTCTGCGCATCTTAAAATTTGGAAGGGACAAAATTTAATTAGGATGCTGATTTAATTACCCTGATTAAACAACTGAATTCGATCGAATTAAACAGAATTAAATTTTTAATTCTATTTAATTCAGATAAATTCTGTTAATTCGGTACCTAACTTAAAAATTCATTCTGTCTAATTCGGCAGGAAAACCAGAATTTGTTCAAATTAAAACGAATTTAAATAATTCTATTCGGTTTAATCCTGATTAATTCGAAAATAATTCTCCAATTTCTGCTTCTGAATCCGAATTAAACTGAATTAAAACGAATTTGAAATTTTTAAACTGGTTTTATTCTGCTTAATTCAAATTCAAATTTTCAATTCAGTTGAATTCTGTTTTGCAGAATTCGACAGAATATAACAGAATTAAAATTTTTAATTCGGTCAAATTCAGTTGTTTAATCAGGATATTCAAAATTTACCTGGACCAAGTTGTCTATTAGAATACCCAGCGACCCTTCCATCCAGCGCGAACTCTAGCATCCCATTGCCATTTAACGCCGGGCCGACTCTCATCATCAATCCTGGGTACAAATAACCCAAGTCCCATTTCAAATTTCTCCTCTCCATCATCCTAGCCGCAGCTTTTACCACATTTCCAAAATCCTTCGGGTCGTAATCAAGATCTAGTAGATCTCTAGCTTCACCCTCACACCTGTCTAATTGGACGTCGCCGAAATCCAATTGATCCTCGTCATTCATAGATCTTAGGACACTCAAGCTGCCCTCATTGAAGCACTCGAATGTCGTGTGGATTTTTTTTTCCACGCACTGCGAAAACACACGCGAAAAACTACTGTCCATATTATCATTATTATTATTATTGTTATTATTTGAACTTGAATGGATATTGTCAGAATGATTTTTGTCTTTGGGCTCCAAAATAACTGTTATCACTGTGGGTACACTAAGCCATGAAATAACGAGAAGTACGTCGCGGAGTTTTATCATTTTGCGACATGAAAACAAAAGTTTAGAAAACGGTAGAGTACTAGCGACCCTCGAGCAAGTGCCAGGGGGATATATAGCTTCGTACCGGCAGCAAAATTTCACCCACCAGAGAACAATCGGTTTCACTTGGCAGATCTTTTATCATCGGCGAAAGTAAACTGGGTATATATTTGTATACTCATATATGTATGTATATTTTATTTAATGAATGTATTGTTCGGCATGCCCCGAAAAATTCTCATCGCGGATACACCGGATGCACCTGACAGACAGATTATTTCCTGTGGCTTATTATTTTTTTTGTTGTTAACAAAAGTCTCGATTAGTCTCACTAGATATCATACTAATCAAGTGATTAAATTAAATTGCTCCATTTGTGAAATTGTCCAAATCCATGTAAAAACCCAAGAGACTTTTTTCAGAAATTCCTAGTCGATTTTCTGGCAGCGATCGATATTTATTGAAATATTTAAATTCTATACTTCATTTGGGCAGGGGGAGGGGGGATTGACTTAAAAAATATCCAATCAATTTTTTCAGAAAATTCAAAAATTAACATGTAAATTTTTTTTTTTTTTTTAAATTATAAAAAATCGTCATATATTTTTTAAATATAAAATCAAAATATATACACACAAAAAAAAAAGATTTCTTGGTGCGTAAAATTTTTATTCGCCCCCAGAAAATTTTTACTTGACCCAAGAAATTTTTTGTATAATAAATTGAAAAAAAAAATTTTCTTGGGGTAGGAAAAAATTTTGTGGGCAAGAAATTCTTGGACGATTAATATTGTAGTGACGTCATTACCACAAAAGTCCAATTGTATGAAATTAGACAAATAATTAATAAAAAAATTTGTCCCAAAAAAAGAAGAAGTCGAAATTTGGATATTAAAATTATGGAAATAATTGTACTTTGTAATTTATAATTAATATTAATGTATAATTATACTAAAAATATTGAGGTATGTAAATAAAAAATATTTATTATATTAAAATTATATTTATTCATAAATAACAAATATATATAAGTTACATATTAAAATGAATCGATTTTATTTTCGAAAAACAAAAATCGTTTATAAATAATTAGTCATTGGGGTGATCTGTCTGTACGGTAATCTGACTAGGAGTCTGCTGTTAACTGACCAGTACACATAAAAAAAAATTAAAACAACTGATAATTTATAAATAATTATTAAAAAGACTCCAAGCGAAACCGCACATAATTCCGGGCGCGTGTCAATCTCGTCCTCAATAAAAATCACTGTCTTGCTCTGTCCAGTGCTGTGTCCTTATTCGTCCGTCCGTGAGTCAAAAAAAGTCAAAATAAAAAATCACTAAAAATGTATCCAAAAGTCGTAAGGTCTCCGATCAAAAATCCCTCAATCAATGGCAGCTCAGATTATGAATAAAAAAAATATCGCGTAATCCCAGGTAGTGTCCGTACGAGTGATGTACTGTCTTGAGCGTTATTTAAATAATAATTATTTAAAAATAAAAATAAAACTAAAAAAAGTCTAATTCGTGTCGTCATAATTGTCATTCTCTCTTCTCTCTCTTGTATTAAAAAAAAAAATGTCTGATTGTTTTGTCATTTAGTATGATAGTAAACTTAGTCAATGGCCGTTAATAATTAGTTTTGATAAATAAATAAATAAATAAATATATTAATTAGTTGGTTTGTAGGCATTGTAAGCCAGTTCTCCAGCAGTTGCCGATCTTCCCCATCCGTGATGTTCCTCATGATGGCCGGGATGGGCAACAACTTCGTAGCTCTGATGGTTATTTTTCTGTCCCCACAATTTTTGAAGAGCCAAAATTGCCGATATGATCAGAGCGATCTTACCGATCACCAGAGCTTTGAATGCGATCAGTGCCAATGCACCGAGAACGATTGGGATCAAAGCTGCGGCTTTAAGTTTCAGCAGCAGAAGGATCGGCAGCAATGACTTGACGATTTTCTTCTTTTTTCCACGAGCTATAAAAATATAATTAATTAATTAATCAATCAATCAATCGATTAATGGTCTATTCAATTTATTTATATTTATATATATTTATATATACCTTCATCGAATGACCGAGAAACTTCTTCGGGTAAACTGAGCTCGACGGTGTGAGTTGACAAGAATTTGCCAGCTCTTTCAACCAAAGCTTCATCAACAGCAGCTTCACGTGCTTCGATTTCTGTTGGTAAACTTGCCTCGATGTCATTCAACGACCTTGCGTTATCGGCACGACTGTAATTCATACATTTATATATTATATAAGTGCACATATATATTACAATAATTATTGCGTAATTTATTTAATAAAAAAAAAGTAAAAAAAATTGAAGTAACGGTCACTGTTCTATAAATCGGTGGTAAAAAAAATTGAACAAGTGAAAGTAATAAATGAAATGCGCGCACATGTTAATAATTAAAATTCCACAGTTCACTTTCATGATGATGTATATAATGAGTAATCACTTACCTTCTCTTAGCCTCGTCGGTCTGAACGATTTTAAGCCCATCTACGATACTGATGTCCGCGGCCCGCGCAGCCCGATCGACAATTTTTAGCGCTTTCAATTTTAGACAAACCGACAAATCTGTTTCCGATGCGCATGAGGCGTAAACGTCAAACGCGTCTTCCAGCAGCGATTTCGTCGCGGATTCTTGTGCCGCGGGCGCTGCCCAAACGCAACCGATCAATGCGATAACAACCACGTATTTAATCATTTTTTTTATTTATATTTTTTATTACTTATTATTATCACGAGTAAAAACTTCACTTTTTTTGTTGTTTGAGTAACGATTTTTTTAATTTTATTTTTTTATAAATACTGATGACTATATATTTAAAAAATAAATAATTCGCAGCTGGTTGAACCGACTACGCCGATCGTATCGACACTGACCGAAAGAATCACGATGCTGCCTTTTATCCTCGACGCGAAAGGGGTCCGCGTACGTTTTTGAAATTTTGATGGCCCCCACTTTTGTTGGTCCACTGTACGAGCATTGACTATAAGCACCGTACGATCGTAACTGCCCCTGTCCCATCCACCAAACACACACACACACACACGCACACATGTGTAAGTCCAGTGTCTTCCTCTTTTCTCTCTTCACCTCTTACCACTTTTCTCTTTGCTCTTTACTCCTCACCAATCAACGACAAACGTTCGGAGAAAAAAAAAAACTTAAAAAAAATTTGTTAGAGAATCTGAACTGTCATCGAATCATTTATCTATACGTCATACATATATGTCTGCTTACACATATGTATATATGCTTACAATGACCCGCCCTTTTACTAATACATTCATATATTAGTTTCTCTGATACGTCAAAGCTCCTCCCATTTAAAAAAAATTTCATTTTTTAATTAATATTTTTTTTTTTTTTTTTTTTTGGAGCTCAAATTAAAAAAAAATTTAATTATAAGCTTTTGCCTAATTAATGAATTCGAAAAATTTTTTTTTTGGAGTAAAAATTTTTTGAATGAATTAGCTGATAGATATTTAATTTTTAGGTAAAAATTGTGAAATTTTACAGTTAGAGATGTTCATACTTGGAGAATCCATGAAGACGAGAATTAAGAGAGTAAGAAGAAGAAAGAAATAAAAAAAAAATACGTGGGCATAAAAATTGTGTCGCCTCATGTGTGCCCGATGGCTATAACACCATCATCAGCTACAGCACCAGCAGCAGCGACAACGAGAACCCGGCGTTCCTATGAATAAATTATTGTTTATCTTTAAATTTTTTAAACGTGAGAATTGGGACTTTGGGAATTAAAATAAGATAATGAATTTTTTAACGTTTTTATTTACATTGACCTCAAAAATATCATTTAGTAAACTTTTAATCGCTGATTAATATTTATAATTAACACACTCATTCGTTCAGGTTTCGTTGGCCCAGGGAAGGAGACTTGTCCTGTGGTCAACAAAATAATTTTTTGGTACAATTAAATTTTTGAAAACAATGTTATCAATTTGTATTTGGAGTAAAAAGCCTTAGGGAGGCTTGCGTTTGAACGAGCAACGGTTTTTACGGAATGCACGGTCGCGAGTTGGGATCGCGCCAGACCCGCGGAGAAGACGGCCGGCCGCGCCTCCCGTTGACCCCGAACCGATCTCAGTCTGTTGTCTAGAGTGAGAGAGAGGATCGACTATTTTGTTAGCAATCTACTAATAGGTGTCACTTATTGTCACCGTCCTGTTTATTGTTAGACAAAATTTAATTTTTACAAATATATATATATATATATATATATTGTAACATATACTCCAATATGATGGCGGAGATAAGAGTCAAACTTTCTCCGGTCGGGTCCAATCATCCGGGACCTGTCTCTGTCAACCAGATATACAATAAAGTAAAGTAAGAGCGATCAAGTTGGATTTTAAATTGATGCCTTACTCTCGAGACTGCGAGGCGTGCTTAATATTATCATCATTATTATTTATTCTAATAAATTTATTCGATAAATTATTTAAAATTTTTTTGCCCGTTTAATTAATCAATAAAAGTCATTGACTAAAAAACATAAAAGTTTTACAGTTATTTAATATTTTGTGGGTTTGCTTTTAATTAACACCTGACTGATGAATTTAAAACTTCGATTTAGAAAAAAACTTAAAATATTTAATGACAAAAATAGTTTTTAAATTTGAGAATTAAAGAGGACGTGAGAAAAAAATGTTACGACTTTCTCTTAATAAGTGAAGGAGGACCTGAACTCTCCCTTATATTAATATGAGACTGATGCAAAAAATATTTCATTCATGTATATAATATATATATTGATATTTATGTAAATAGTATTTTATGAGTAGTAATTTTTTATTTTTTTATTTTGTCATTGATGCGTTTTGGGCAGGTATAAAATTAAAGGGAAATTCGGTGCGAGGACTGGAGTTGTGAATTAAAAAATGATAAAAAAAAATGATGATCTGAGCATCTTGTGAGCAGGTACACCGGGTAGTATAATGGAACACTTTCCTCTCCCCGACTGCGGCGAGAGTGAACTCGCTGGTCGTTGGAAGATCGAGGTCAGGTCAAGGCCCCCGTCCAGCCAACCAGACTTCATCTTAGTATTTTTTTTTTTTTTATATTATATATTTATTACATTTTTTTTATAGTCGCATTTATCCAATTTATTAAATTACAAGTTAAATATTTATTTAACAAAACAATTATGTCTAATTTTTAAAAAAAATTTTTTAACAAAATTTCGCGCCAAATAATTTGAAGGAATAAAGGCTCAATTTTTTTCACAAAATTTCGCGCCAAATAATTTGAAGGAAAGAGCTCATTTTTTTTCACAGCTCATATGAATTTTCAAAAAATGGGCCGTCTAAAAAAAATTTCAAATAAATTTTCCACAGTAAATCATTTAAAAAAAAAAAATTCGCGCCTTTTCAAACTTTTTTAAAAAAATTTCGGCTGACTCATTGTCCCTGCCCATTTTCCCCCATCCTCCATTTAAAAAAAAAATTCACACCCCTCATTTTAATTCAGCTCCCCCCCACCCTTCCAACATATCATAAACATTTTTTTTATTTTACCCCAGACATTTAAAAAATATCATTACTCATTTTGACCCAGTCTTTATATACACATATATTTTTTATTTTATTAGAGAGTGTTAGAATCTTTGATAGTAATATAAATTCAACTACAACATTCTCTATATATATATGTATATATATATAAAGACTGAGTTATAGCAGCAAAGCGATTGACTGTCAAGTTTTGTTGGATGCTGGTGCTGGCCTGTTGTACGGCCTGGTTTACTTCTTAGTACGTGAGCCCAAGTCACACGCACACTCGCACATTCCAATAAACTTGTACATGTGTATTTAAAACCACAAGCTCGATAACACAGCTAAGCGTAAAATATATAAACGTGCGTAAAGTTTTCGATCATTGCTCATAATTTATTTCGTAAATTTAAATCCATTTATTAATTAATTAATTAATTAATTAATGAGTATGTCAGATGTCAATTGTCGGCTACTCACCGCACAACTAAACCTACGGCTCAGACTGTACGGACACGAGTGGTGAGTCCATATGTAGGTAAGACTCGGTAACCGGACGTTAATCGACGAGCCGATATCAAGATGGAAAGAGGCGACGCACACAACAAATGCTGCTCCGGTGGCCTGCATCTACATCATATATATACATATATATATATATATATACAATAAGGCTTTTGATATCCGGGTGAAAAGCAAAGTAAACTTGTACTTTATTTTAAATACCACAACGTAATTTATATCTATTCGGTCAGGCTCTAATTGCGCTCGATTTTTTTTTACTCAACAAGTTCAATGACAAGAAAAAAAAAAATAAACTTGACCGCATTAGTCGGTTATCGGACTTTGATTCGGAGTTTGATTTCGCAGGGAAACTGACTTCCGGTAAATAATATTTTTTATAAATTACAGGTGAAAGTACAAATGAGCGGGTAAAAATATATTTTTTTTAAAAATAATATAATTTTTAATAAACAAAATATATATTCAATTAAATAATTTATTACAATTTATTATGATTATTATAATAATTAAATAATTTAATTTATTAGTCTTTTTTTTCTATAGATACATATTTTTTAATAATAAATACTGCGAGTGATAAATTATTATTTTAATGGATTTAAATAATGTGTAATTTAATATGTTGATTGTAATTGACATGAGGTGCTGGGAATATTGCCGATGACAATGAGGAAATGAAAAAGAATGGAGTAAAAGAAAAGTCTGAATGAAATTGTAAGAAAATAAAAATAAAAAAAAATCACAGTGCGTGGGCGGATTTTTTCAGGTGAAAAAACCCGCCATTTTTTAGTAGAAAAAGTAACGAGGGATTGTGTCTAATGGGAGTTGATGCTGCTCATGGATGAGTTTTAGTGTGGGTTAGTGTTGAGTTTTATGATGAGGGACCCGGTTTGTAAGCCGAGTAAGCGAGGTCTTGAGCCGCGGAGGATCTTGCCCATCCGCTTCCACCGTGACCAACTTGGACGACTTCATGGCCGCCCTCGTGGCCAGAAACGAGTTTCTTCAGTCCGATAATTGACGCTAGCACCAGTGCAAGTTTGCTGACGATCAACGCCTTACCGGCCAATAGAGCCAGGGCACCGAGGGCAAGAGGGACCAGGGTACCGCCGATCAACAGAGGAATGGCCAAAAGACCTCCCATGCCCTTCTTCTTTTTGCCACGACCTTAAATCAAATAAATATATATCATTACTTTAAATTTATCCAAATTGACAAAATCCAAATTTTTGTGGGAACCAAAAATCAAAATTTTCTAACAAAAATTAGACTTTTAATTTTACATCAACAAAAAATTTTTTCGATGTTTCAAAATTTTGATAAAACTAAAAAATTTTAAAAATTGGAAAAAAAATAGTAGACAAACCTTCTTCGGTGAGACTCCTCGACAATTCTTCAACATTAGGGAGCTTCAATTTAAGAGTATGACTCTGGAAAAATCGTACAAATTTATCAAAAATCATAGAATTGAGCGCATCCTCTTTGTCTTCGAGTGCACGTGGCAGCGAAGCCTCAATTTCCTGAGGTGTTTTTGGCGCTTCTTCAATTTTATCCCTTGGACTGTTTTCGTCCCTCACAACCGTGACGCCCTCGGCGATATTGAGCTGCGCACTTCGTGACACGCGGTCCATTGCAGTGATAAGTCTGAGTTTCAAGCAAGAGCTCATCTCGTCTCCCGAACATTCTTTGTAGATTTGGTAAACATAACGCAATTCACCGAGCAGGCCGTTTGCGGCCGCCGACCGTCCCGTCTGATCGTCGATCGAGTTGCTCTTGGAGTTGGTGTCCGTTGATCTCGCGGAGGCAGCAACCGCGATCACCAAAATAAAATAACAGTAACGGTGGGCCGTATGTCTCATTTTTATCTGCAAATAATTTAAGTTATTATTTTGTTAGTTGGCATAAAAAAAAACTTTCACGTAATGGATTAACTATTTTTGATTCAATACGAAAGTCTATATCAGTTGTTTAAGTATCAACTTTGCCGTTATATTTATACTCGTTGCCAACGATCTCTTCAACTACACATGGATCAACCGGATAAAAATCAACTGACCACGCGTTTATGTCTTTTAAGACTGGGTCAGTAATGGAATAATAATTATAATACCCAATGCCAAGTGGGTTAGAACTAAGATTTTTTTTTAAATTTCAAATTTTCGCGGGAGATTTGAAATCTAAAAATCGAAGATAAAAAAGTAAATTATCAAACTGTCAGAAGAAAATGTTTTTCATTTGAATTCAAATTTCGGAATCTTGCAAAAAAAAATTCGAACTCTAAGATCTAAAAAATCGAAATTTAGATCTTTGATCTAAATAGATCACGCTGGATCTATATTATTTTTTCAGGTTAGAATTGAGATTTTTTAAATTTGTGAAAAAATGTAAAATTATTATAAAACCAAAAAAACAAAATTTCGATTTCGGAAAATTTTAGATCTAGATCTCCACAAATATAAATAGATCTCGTGATATTCATGATCTAGTAACTGAAGAAATCAAATCAATTGTTTTTCAAAAAGATAAAAATAAAAATTTCAAAAAAATTTCGGTGCCTTATAGAAAAAATTCCAAATTCGATCGAAAATAAAAAAAATTAGATCACATCTAAATAATTTACTTCCGGTTTTTAATTTCACTCGAACAAACAAATCCCAAATATCGAGCAAAAGTCACTTTTAATTTGCAAAAGTAAAAAAAAATTTGAATTTCTTAAGTAAAAAAAATAAAATCCACGTACGTTTAAATGAGTTAATAAACAAAATCCGTAGATTCCGATAAAATTGTTGAGCTTAGACGTTAGAGATGACGATGACAATGACGATGATAGTGATGATGATGATGTGAGATGCGTTTTCTTCAACGAGCACTCTACGTTGACTGTACGTAACGGAAGCCCTGCCCTAGCTCTATATATCTGGTCAGGTGTACACAGACTTGCCGTACTCGGGGATATTTTCCCCACTTGCCTCCCACTTTATATCATACTGCCCGTCCTCGGTACGCTATTTTCACGGCTTCGAGTTACAGGAGCTATGATAAAATGGGATTGTGTACCAATTTATAATCCATGGGAATGGTATGGGAATAAACACTAAGAAAAATAAATCTGTGTTGGTAGTTTCGATTATGACGACAGCAAACTAAGCCACCCAGGTGAAACGATCGCTTTTATTTTGTACGTAAACAGTTTTAATTATCTTTTTAAACCCAATCGGCTTTTTATTTTTATTATCTAAGTCCTCATTGGTCAGTTGTGGATTTAAACCCATTGCTGTGTACGTGTCGCATCCACACCGACGCTCATGAGCAATTAGTATTATTAACACACAATTAACTTGTATGGCTGACGCTAAAAATGATACTGATGATGATGATTATCATTATTATTATTAAGTGAGACGAGAAAACGGACGTTACTGCCAGCAACAAATGTTTTAACTCGGATTTATTATGAAAAACTGCATTTCATTCAGTAGTTTCTTTGACCTGGTACTCATTATTTATCATTATCATTATTGTAATTATTCATATATGACTTTAGACCATAGTTATTTTTATTTTTATTTAGGGATATTGTTATAAGCTATCGAGATTTTCTGTGACAAATTATGGGGTATTGTGAGATAAGTGTGTTTATGGCCAGAGAAAATTAATGCTGGCAGTAAACTCAAAGGATAATGCATTTTTTATTTTAATTGTTTAAGGAATATATGGGTTGCAAATTTTTTTTTTTATTTATTAGAGAAGAGACTGATTTTTTTTTTTTTTTTACTGTAAAAAATTTTTGGAGTGAACGCGGATTAAATCTGGAGTAAATGCGGATTTGAATAAAATCCAGATCAGTCAAAAATTATTATGCTGAAAAAAACAAACTCCATATTTATTTCGTATGCAGAGTAATTTTTTTTTGACTCCGAATTTGGTCCCGATTTTTTATAGTGTAATTATTAATTTTGATTTAAAAGCTAGACCCTGTAACACGCAGTTAATTTTTTTAATTATTTATATCCATGTCACGAAAATTAAAAATTTCTAAAATTAATTTCAAAAAAAAAATTTAGCGAGAACCGAAAATGAATTATATTTAAAAATACCAAATGAAACTTTCATTGATCGGTTTTAAAATTGTCATAGGTTAAGAATGAACGATATATATTTTTCAACACGTGCGCGCGCATTCTCTTTTGAATTTCAAATAATTAACGGACGAAAATTTCTGTACGAATAAATTTGATATTCCCAAAAAAGTTGTTATTGAAATTAATTATTTATCGTGCAACTGGTGCCCAAATTAATTTTCTGCGGTAAAAAATTGCAAATGAGCTTTTAATGACAGTAATAATAATTACGAAGCTGGCAAATGATGGGTTGGAGGAAAGAACGAAAAACTGTCGAATTTGATGAACAGATGGAGGAAAAATATATATATTAAATTCAACCTTGATATAATCTTCTCTTTCATGGTCGCGCTCGCCTAAGAATCGGTAACTGGGTCACACCAAGTGAAAACTTTGAATTGCTATATGTGCTGCAGTATGTACGCGTCAAGATTTATTAAAAGATTAAATAAATGTTACATAGATGTTTATTTTAATTGACTTGGAAAAAGCAACAGCATTCAATGGATAGATACATATATATTTACATAAATCATGGTACATTTTAATTTAAAAATTTTTTCGCGAGTTGATACCGCGAATTGTTTTCTCAGCCACTTGTTGCCTGATGATATTCATTTGGCAATTTGTACATTCTATCTCGGCCGGAACTTACGTGCTTCAGTTGTCTTGCGACTCTTTTGAAACTGGTGATGTATATAGGTATGGAATGGAATGGTGTGTAGTATGATATATGGTATGGTATGGTATGGTATATGGAATATGGTGTGGTATGGAGTTGATCGCGTTACCGATTTCACGTACGTGCCGTGAAAATGATCTTCGCAGGCGGCGAAAGCGAGGATCCGAGATAAAAGTAGACGCAGCTACTCTACTTCCGGTTCGAAGTCTCGGTCATGGTGATCGTCCTACTGTGAACAGTTTTATCTTATGTTTAGATTCATTTTTTTTTTTTTTTTTTTATTACACACTAATTATTTTTTTTAATTATAATGATTTTGGTATTTAATCAGTACTTTGTAATTCATACATTTAATTATTATTATTATTCATCTTTTTATGTATATTGAGATCGATAAAGATCTGATGGATCTAAAATTAAAAAAAATTTTTTTCGCCAAATTTCAAAATTTTTCTGCAACTCAAAATTTTGTTCTTTTTTTTACACTGATAATTTTGAATTTCTCTGCTATAATTTGTAGGGGAGGGTGGGGCGAAGTCGGCCTCCCTTTTATAGATAAAAAAATTAAGATTTAAGGACTGAAAATTCAAAATTTAGATCTAGTGGATCCGAATTAATCTTCCGGTTGGGAAAAAATGAATAAATTAAATGAACCATTAAACTGATTCATAAAGAAGTAATTTCATACTATATACCTAGATAAATAAATATAAGAAGTATTGTTCAGTGTAAATATAATATAATAGTGTTATTAGGTTTTCAAGACAATGATCTATTACATATTTCTATCGTTAATAATAAATATCTATTAAAATAAATTACCATATTTATTGAGAATAAACAATTAGTAATTATTAGAGTAAATAAAAAAATAATTAATCATGTATTTATATCCATATATACATGTATAAATAATAAATAAAAATTTTGTAACATCAGTAAATTAATTTTGATATTTTGATAAAAAAAAAATTTTGCTAATGGAAATAAAGAAGTCAAATTTATGCTGATAATTACATTAGTGGAAAATAGTAATGGAAAAAATGTGAATGATAGTTTGCGTGAAGAGAATACTCTCTTTTAATTATAATGTATGTACAAGAAAATAGTTCATATTATAAAGATAAATATATAGCATCCATTCTCTTTCTCATACTTAAGTATAGACAGATAAATATTTTTTGTTACACTTGCATGGTAATTAGGAATTTCAGTATCTAATTATAATTATTAATGAAGAATGCAACTGAAAAAAAAAAAAAAAAATTATGTGCAGTCTACACTTTTCAAAATTTTTCAATTCAGTGTTTTTTTCCGAGCCCATTAGTCAATTAATTGCAAATAATAATTAAATTAATCAGCAGTAATTATTAATTACTAATTTTTTTTCAAGTTGAAAAAAATGAATATCAAAATTTCGTTATTTTTATGGTTTTTTTTTTTAAATGATAAATTAAAAAAAAAAAACATTTAAAAAATTGCACCTATAGCTTTTTTATTTTTCTACATGTGCATTTTTTTAGTTTTTTTTTTTTGTAACCGATTTGCTAAAAAATAAATCCGAAAATTATTAATTGTCTGCTGACTACAGGATCATAAAATTTTAATGAACAATAAAAAAAGTAGAGAACCCTTGAAAAAAAAAAAAAAATTGCCATCGGTTTCTAATCGGCATAAAAAATTTGAGTAAAAATTTTCGATGAAATTCAGCTGACCGGTCATCCTTGAGCGACTCGACATTAAAAATGATAAATGAACATTAAAATAAATTGATAAGTAAGTTGACATATCTATAACACAATAGAATAAGTTATGCTTGGTCATTCAGGCCGATGGACACCACAAATATTTTCCCATTCGATGTCCCGTTTTCTTTTCTTTTAATCCCGATCTCGAGCAAGTACACATAATCACTCGTGTGAATCGAACGATAGTGTTGCTTTTGCCTCATACAAGCCAATTACTTATTAAATGAAACAACTCTCTCGCAGCTCAAACAAATCGACAACAAATACCGCCAAAAATTTTATACATAAATATCCCGTGTAAAAAAAATTTTTGTTCCTAATGAATTTAGATCTGAATTTCATAACGAAACTCAGATCGTGACACAAATATGACTTCCATCATGAATTTGCTGCCACAATTTTTCGTCTAGTAAATCCGTATCACTTCTAAAAATTTATTATTATGTCTTTGAATTGGACTTGGGATGACTTCGATAGAAACTTGACTGAATTAAACCTTTTGTCAAATTTATCGACTCCGAAATTACCAATAAATTTCTTCTATCAAGTACTCGATTATCGTAAATCAGTTTCGATTGTAAAATTAATTTAGTGAATGAACTTCGGATCGCTTGGGTAAAAATTTGACTGAGTCATAATTTTGTCGTGATTGAAATTGTTGATACAAATTCATGATGAAAGTCATATTTGTGTCACGATCTTAATTTCGTGATGAAATTTAGATCTAAATTCATTATGAATAAAAATTTTTTTACACGGGATATATACATATATATTTTTACTCAGGATTATCATATTTAATTCACACTTTATTTAATGAAAGACCGGTAGATTAGTTACTGGCCGTTAGATTGGTCAGCAACAAATGAATATTATTATTATTATTATAAAAATTGTGGTGATGACGATGGGTAATATATGAGCTAAATAATCAAGAGAAAGATATATCGATGGGATTTGAAAAGTATGTCACTTAGCACATTAAAAGAACATGCGGCCTCATAGTGCGTAACAGACATTCATTATACATATATATACATTTTTATTTTCTCATTCTATTCTACACTTGGTTCTTTTATTTCATATATATATAAATATATATTATTATTAATTTTAAGTCATTTTATATTTTATGTCCAAATTAATGATCAAAAACTTTACCAATGTTTGAACCCATATATTTATTCAAATTCTGTGGCATTATTGTAAAAAATATGTTCAATTATTTGATGAAAAATTGTATATATATTTTGAATAATATATTTTTGAGAATGAATTAAGTGAAATGTTCTGAGACGACAATTTTTTATGACTTCTAGTTTGAGTAGAGAAAAGTAATTTATTCAAATCAAACGGTATTTTAAAAGTAATTGAATGTGTATATATATGTATATATATGAAGCGATGAATTTAGCCCAAAAGAAGTTACCAAAAAATTGAAGTAGAACCGCTACGAGGTACTGAAAGCAGGATTGCGTAACGGTAAACGACATTATCATCTTCTCACGAGTGTGATCATTAAACTTGAATTAGTTTTTTTTTTTTTTTTATCATTATAAGTATCAATGAAACACAACCCACATTAATAATCATGTTTATTAGTTACATTAATTTATAAATATATATACTGATGTATATGCATACTAATTCTTTAAAAATATATAAAATATAATATTAAAATTATAATTTTTGTTTTATTAAAAATTCATGTCTAAAAATAATCGAAAAAATTCTTACCGTATTTATCGATACCCAAATTTTGTAAATTTAAATCTAAAAAATCAAAAATTAATAAACAGGAGTTGGTATAAAATAGTCTATCATTTTTCATAATATCCACTTGCATTTTCTTTGGAACAATTCACTTATTATTTTTTTTATTACAAAAAAAAAAAAAAAAATTACATTAAAAAAAAAAATTTATATAAATAAAATACAAATAAATATATATATTATAAATAATAAAAAAAAATTTTTTTATAAATTATAAAAAAAGAGTATTTCGAGGTACCAGTATTAAATTACAATAAATATATAAGGAAATAAATTAATTTAATGGGAAAGTATTTTTTTTTTTTTTCAAAAAAAAATCGGTGGAGTCAAAAGGGAGAGATCAGTTAAGCTTGGGGAGGAATTTGTCCACTGTAAGCTAATTGCTGTGCGTGTTGCTGTACATCTTGTGGGAGACTTCGCGCCCATCCGTGACCGCTGGATCCACCGCCACCGCCACCACCACCGTAGCCGCCGCCGAAGTCACCACCACTGAAGCCACCGCCGCCACCACCGTGACCGCCGTCGTCGTGGCTGACCACGTGGCTGCTGCTGCTGCTGTGATGCGGGTGCGCGACGACCTCATACGTCACGTGCTTCTGACCGCCGAGTAATTTCTTCAGCCCGATTATCGTCGAAATAACGAGCGCTATCTTACCGACTAGAAGTGCTTTACCAGCAATCAGAGCTATCGTTCCCAATGCCAAGGGCAGCAGTGCCGCGGCTTTTAGTGCCATCGCCATCATCAACGGTCCCATTAATTTCTGCTGCTTCTCTGTAATTAATAATATTCAAATGTATTTAATTACTAGTCATGCTAATTAATTCACTATATTTAGTGCGTTAATTTATTTAATACAAGCTCATTAAATTGATTAGCCGTTAAATTAATAACTATTCTATTTTTTATTAAATTAATTACTGTAATTATTATTAGTAATTAAAATTTATTTTTAAATAAATGGAATTTTAAATAAAGGAGGCGGGAAAATTTAGTACTTTTATTTAAAATACATGTGCAAATTTTTTTTTTTTAATTCGTCATTAGTGATTTAGTTGGTAATTAATGACAGAAAAAAAAATTATGACAGTAGAGCTTCGAGGCGCAATTAATTTGAAAAAAAATTTTGGTGCCATTTTCAAAAATAATAAGAAGAGTAAAAATTTCGGAATGAATATTTATCGAGTGCTTAGAGTGAGCCATTTTACCCCCTATCGTTAGTATAAAAATATATTTAAGTATTCTGGTGATGTATTGAAATAGTAATTTGTAAACTTTCGAATAATGATAGAACAAGTATATAATAGTAGAGTAGACTAGACTAGAGAAGTTGAATAAAGTAAAATAAAATAAAGACAAGCCGATGTTGGTATGAATTAAAAATGACAAGTGTGCAATTTCTATAATCACGTGGATACGAATGTGGAATAGGTGAGTTGAGGGTCAAGGTAAAGTACCATGACGACAACCGGGAAAAGAAAGTATGTCAAAAATCCCGTCTTACACAGCACAGGATCCTGTCTCCTAAACGTTTTATTATACTCTCTTTCTCTTTTTTTTATTTATTTTTTTATTTATTTAATACGCTCACATTGTGAGCTCGCGGATGCACAAGTACAAGTACGAGTGTGAGTACGAAAGAAAGAAGGAAGAGAAAGAATTTAAAAAAGTTACCTCTCACCGTCGAATCATGAATCATGAACTTAAGTTCAATGTGAACATGTTCGTGTGAGACAAGAGTAAACGGAACCAGTTCCTCAGTGGGTCAACGGCATCGTCATAAACTTTATACCACCTCCACCACCAACACCATCAATTACTACTCATGTGTACATGTGTGTTGTACGTTAAGGATGTATGGAAATATATGTGTACAAATATATGATATTGATATATGGGAGTCCTTAAATCTTAAAGCTATGCAGGTTCATGTTCATGTTTATGTTTATGTTTATATGAAGAGTACCAGAGTTAATAATTTATTTATGGGTCACAGTAATCACTCGACCATAAAAAATATTTTTGATGGTTGTTTTCATTTTTTAGGGACTGGTTTATTAATTTTAGTTACAAGTTATTAAAATGTTTTTTTTATGGTGAGTTTTATAGAGTCGATATTTTTTTTTAACAGATTAATTATGAAATTAATTTTTTTTTAATCTCGAAAAAAATTTTAAATAAATCAGCCGAAAAAAATAAATTACTGTCCTAATTTATATTTTGAAATTAAATTTGTATTTTGAATACATTGTTGCATAAAAAATTATAGCAATACACAGAAAAAAATAATTTCTTGGCACAAGAATTTTTCACTCGTCCCAAGAAAATTTTTTCCCAGCCCAAGAAATTTTTTGCATTATGAATTGAAAACAGAAATTTCCTTACGGCGAGCATGAATTTTCTCAGAGCAAAAAAAAACTTTTTGAGTCAATAAATTTTCTCTCGTCCCAAGAAAATTTTTTTGTTCAATTTGTAATACAAAAAAATTCTTGCGCCCATAAATTATTTCTTTCTGTGTAAACTAGACCCATAATAAATTTTTGAATTAACCGCAATCCCATAGACCACAAATAAAAATAATAAACATCACTTACTCTTTTTACCCCGTCCCTCAACAAGACTTTCACTCAAGTCATCCAGACTTCTCCCAGCGGACTCGACGACCCCCAAAATATCGCTGCCCTTAAGGTCGACCTTGATAGAGTGGGTCTTCAGGAACCTCCCGACTCTGTCGAAAATCAAAGTGTCCACATCCGTCGAGTCGATGGACCTAAAAAACCAACAAAAATAAATCAACAACCACCACCCCCACCCACCCTCAAAATCGTTTTAACAGGCAGTAAAAATCTTACCTCGGTGCGCCTTCCTCAGCAGTCGAAGTTTTGACGACCGTAATGCCCTCCGACAACGTGATATCCTCTTTGTCCGTGAGCATTTTGTCAACGAAATTGAAAAACTTGACTTTTATGCAGTCGACCGAGTCCTTTTTACTGCAGTCTGAGTAAATGGTCGCCATGAGATCGTTGTCACCCGACTTATTGTCGTTCGCAGGCAGCGTAAGGACCACCGTCGCCATCATGGCCCACAGGATCGGCACAAATATTTTATTCATTATATATATATATATATATATATATATTTATATATATATATATTGTTTACTGTTCGTAATATCCAAGACACCACTTGGCGAAATATATGTATATATATTTAAATAAACAAAACAAAATAAATAAGGAGTCTTATGTGCATAAGCTCCTTGTTAAATAAATAAATAACCGAGCGCGGTAATGTGTGACACAGGATAGTGGCGTTGTTGACGTTGTTATGTTGCATCTAAAAGAGGTTTGGTTAGCTTTTATACCAATGCGGACGAGGGGATATTAAATTGTGTTGTGTAGTGGTGTAAGTATGGAAGGAAGGTTCACGGGGACTACTCGTGCAGACTTTACTCTCAAAGATTGCCCCCCACTTAACTGCTGTATCATCATCATCAGCAACAGCAACAGCAGGAACAGTAAAACAACAAGAAGAGCGCGAGAAAGAGCAAGAAGAAGAACAAGAACGAGAATAAAAAACCAACACATGGCTGATAATTTAATATGCGTTCGCTGTTGCTGGTTCAGATCTCGGTATCTTTTGTCTCTCCTCGATGTGGAGAGGGAATAAAAATATGTGGAGTGAATAAATGAGAGGAGGTGAGGATTCAATGCCGACCCGGTCATCCCTGGATGCTCTTTCTCCTGAGGTTCACCTTCACCATTCAGAGAATGGGACTGAAAAAAGGTTAATAAGGAGGGAATGAGAGAAAGATCAAGAGTGGTAGCGTTGAGCATCTGGATGATGTTGACCGAGGGATCATGAGCAACGGGGATCTGTGTGAAAGGATTACAGGCCAGTGGCCCTTTTATTTTCATTTTAGCTCTTTGTTTTTTTAGACGATTCGAGTTGAGTTGAGGTAAAGCAGAGGGGGAGAAAAGTGGGGTATGGTTTTTTAATATTAAATTTAAATGCACGCGAGACTTGTCCTACGGTCATCATCATTATCGTCATTAAGATTATCATCTTTCACTTTGGTGCTGACATATGTCTTGCGAAGACCTACTTATTGAATGAGAGGACCGACAAGGAGAATATGAGGATTTGTGGGGGAATAGATGGGATATTTGTTAATTATTTTATGGATTCTTGTAATTTATTGATTAATTATTTTATCTGTAAGGGTTCAAATTAATTACAGGTCATTAATTTCCTAAAATTTTGGTTTTTTACGCATGTGTTCCCGAGTCGAAATTTAGAGCCCATCTAGAGCCTTCTAAAGTCGGACCTATTTCGGACTTGGAGGCTCTAAATAGAGTCTGTTTCTATGTTAAATTAGGTCTGATTTTGGTCCCTGAGGTGCTACAAATTTCCGTTTTCGGCACTTGCGGGCTCAATCTAGGACCTGATGAAAATTAAAATTAGGTCCGATTTAGGGCCTGTAAGCCCTGGTTTATTGTAATAATAATAATATTAATAATAATCATCATAAATTATTCAATTATAATGAATCGAAATTTATTACGGGACTAATATTGTCGGACTTGAAGGCTCAAAATCGGACCTCTCAGTGAATGTTAGGACCTCTAGGTTCAAAGTCGGAGCTACAGGACTACAGGGCTCTAAATCGGATCTATTTAGGGCTAGAGGGATCTAAATAGGCTCTAAATTTCGACTCGGGTTCAAAGTCAATGCAGTTTTTTGTCTGAATCAAATGTACACAAATTATAATTTTCCAAAGATTTCATTAAAAATGTCCTACCTGGCTAATATTAAAAAAAAAAAAAATACGACTTAATTATTATATTCAAAGAAATTATTCAAGCTCTTATGTCATAAATAAACTGATTTAAATATTTATCATTCAAATATTATTTTAAACCCACTTATTATTTATTTATTTATGAGTGCATTAAATAATTAACTTATGCGCGAGTTGAAAGACTTTTCAAAAAAATTTAAATGGAGATTTATGGGTCTCTAATTCGTATACGACAGTCGTAGTCTTCACTAGATTTATTTGTCGGCTTACTTTCTAGCGCCTCGCTAAATAAAACATCAATCGATACAATAGAAAATCAATAAATCCACAAATAGCCGAATTATACAACGACAAATGATAAGAAATTTGCGGTAAAAATAAATTTTGTACAGTTATAATTCCGTAAACTATAAACCTCTTTAATAGTGAAAATAAAATAAATATATATGACATTAATGATGTTATAACCATGTGTTGGTTATAAAATATACTAATAATATAAGCAAAGGTACTAATTTAGTACTTCTTGGATCACAGCAGCTATTTTTTGCAATTTAACATAAAAAAATTTAATTTAAAATTAATTTGCAGACCCGTTACTTAAATATACACGATAAATTGCTGATTTTAATCGTAATTGTTTATTGTTTGCACATTTTCGATTCAATTAAAAAAAATTTATGACGAATTGTTTCAAAGTCTCGGGATATGGATCGTTGGTTGTGTTAATTATTAATGCTATTATTAGTACTTTTTTTTTTTATAAAATACTTTCTGGTGTTATTGGATATGTCTTCGATTTCTGGGTTATGAAGTCGATTTCACATACAGAAGTCATCTGCGATCGATGAATCCAGTTGTAAAGAAAGCGCACAATTTTTAAGTGACCGATTTTTAAATAACTTCTTTACCAAAAAAAATTTTATCAGTATTTATGTCTTTTTTATTTTCAATAAATATATGAGCTTAGTTTTGGTGTGTGGAAAAATGGGCCATAGTCAGCCTAGACAGTCGGAGTAATTTAAAATTTTTGAAAAATTTTTTTTTGTAATTCAGAGCCGTTTTACCCCAGGATCAGATTTTTCTAATTTTCAATAAAATGATTCAGAGAACGGGTACTTGAATTAGATATCAATATATTAGGGTAGTCCAAAAAAATTTGAACCAAATTTGAGCTAAAAAAAAATTTGGAAAATATTAGAAATGTCAAATTTATTTATTTTTTTTATTACAGCAAATTTTATTTTACGTAAAAAAAAATAATTATCTCCTGAAAAATGACAGCTAAAAAAAATGAATTTTTGAAGGTCGTTCGAAAATTTCCCCAACTCGTAAAATTTCAAAACTTTTTAGCTTTTTATAAAACTGAAATATTCATGACCTTGGTCAATAGAAAAAAAAAGTACAGTTATTATAATTTTATTAGTGACCTATCATACCCCATTGTAATAGCAAGAGTAACCCCCTGTAAATAAAGGTCTTAAAAAATAAATGGAGAGTAAAATAACCGGGCCAGTTGGGCAGTTATAACTAGGTCGGGGCCATTTTGCTTCCGATAAATTTCTTCTTCGTCATCATCATCATCTTCATCAGTTGGTCTTACTTGTACAACTGCACACTCACCACTCAACATACATTATACACACATATATATATATATATATATATATATATACATATATATAATAATACAAAGTTAACATTCACATTTTATTTGTAGTGACTGAATCCTCGCGACCGAGATCCCGAGACCTCCGACCGTGTGAGCTTGTGAGAAAATCTTCATGTCGCTATGGGCAAATCTCTTATATTAGCTTTGCTGGTATTCCTATCATATATATACATATATACATATATATGTAATCCAATGCTTGTAATAAGAGCCTTTGACTTGTAAACCGACACATATATTTACCTCATGTAACACTTATCGCTAAATTCCACATGTGCGCATATATATATAATATATATTGATATATGTATATAAATATTAACACCACATTTTATTTTACCTCTCCCTCATTAATGAACAAATTATTTAATCAGCTTGAAAAAATAAATCTCGAATTACATTAAATACTGCTCATAATCATAACAAATTACGACTTATACATATATACATATATATATTTATAAAAAAAAATTATTACATTACGATGTGACGAGGTTAATATAATATATATAATTAATTTTAATTGCATATTGTCTGAGATAATAATTACGACAATAAGGAGTAAAGTGAGCTAACGCATTAACATTATGCTGAGAGTCAAGATCATGTAGATCAGTAGATCTGCTTCAACTACAGGAAGATAACGGTTTATTTTTTGTATCATATCACAAATGTTATATATATATGTAACACTATTGTTCAAAGATTGTTCTTTAGTTTGGGAATTTTTTTTATTCTCCACATGAACGTCGCTGTCAACTACTTTTGTATAACAATACCCATTTTAAGTGGGTGGTGGGTGGGGGTAATTTTTTTATGGAACAACACCAGCAAGTAATTTTGAAAATAATAAAAATAAATCAAAATTCATTTATTATTAAAAAGTAGTTTTAGTAGAAACAAAAAAAAAGTCACTGCACTGATAATTTTTATAAAGGAGGCGGGGGTGGGGGTGTTGCAAGATGGGGTGGCTCCAAAATTTTATAAAAAATTCCAGTGTCAGTCGAAAAATTTTTTTAATGGCAGTTTTTTTTTATTCCCTTTGGATGTCATTAAAAAAAAAAAGTGACGTATGTGGGTCCCTGAACTCTTAGTAATTCATGTGTACCCCGTTTTGTTTCCCCCTCCCCAATTTGACATCCTAGTAAAAATATAAGTAAGTAATAAAAAAAAAAATGTTATTGTTAATCACTAATTGAAAAATAAATAAAAATAAGACAAAGAGAAACGTCGAGGTATGCGTTGGAGTGTTTACCACAAATAAAATGAAAGTTATCGCTCTTGCTTTCAATCTAACTAGACAGTTTGTGTCTCTCTTTCGCCTACTGGATACTAGCTTATTATCCTTTACGCTCTTGGGTTCTCGTTCACGTTTTATTTATATTATGCCGATGTCCATTACCCATTTCCCATTACTATACCACTAACCACTTAACCCAACCCGGTACCCATTGCATTGGAGTGAATCTTTACGGTGGCAAGATTGATACCGAGTACAAGTAATTGGTAGCTGTGGAGATAGTCATCTTATCGCGGGTCTTATCTATATCTAAGTCTGCAGGATAGATATAATAGGTGTAGCTGCACTTAAACACCAAGTAGATGTAGTCAGTCATGGTCAGCCGTGAGAGTAACAGAGATAGCGATTATTCTGTAAAACGCGAGATCGTTAATTAGTTATAGTAATTAACATCTATTTGTTTTTAAATTCAATTAGGGGAGGGTGGAGCAGAGCGGCCTCCCTGAAATTTTGATCAAAAAAAAAATTTTTTTTTTCGCCTAATTATTATAAATTCGATATGTTTGCGCATTTTTACCCCTACGCATGACATTTGGGGCAAAATGGACAAGCCCAAAATTTTTAAAAATTAATTTTTTCATATTTTTATCGTCAAATTAAAAAAAAATTATTATAATTCTACACTTCTAGCCCTACGCATAACATCTGGGGCAAAATGGACCAGCCGAAACTTCCGAAAAAATTATTTTTTCATATTTTTCGGCCGTTTCTCGATGTAAGAGGCAAATTTGGTCACTAAAAATATATAAAAAAAAAAATTTTTTTTTTAGTTGATAAATTTTTGAAATAAAGTAAAACTATAGATTTGTTTTTTTTTTTTATTAAATAACAATTAGTAATTAAGGTAATCGAGAGTGAACGATTTATTACACCTTAAAAAATTTTTTTCGAGTAATATAAAACCAAAAATAGTTGTCAAGAGAAAGATATACATCCTTAATGATGAAAACAATTTAAAAAAAAAAAAAACGAAAAAAAAAATTTTTTTATCATTTTTTGGAGGGGGGCCGCTCTGCCCCACAAAAAAAATTTTTTTTTTTTTAGAATTTTGGCAAAATGTCAATAAATTTGTTCAAAATAGGACAAAAGTAAAGTGATCTTATGGTTGAAAGCCACAAAAAGTAATAATTGGCTTAGGGGGGCCGCTCTGCCCCACCCTCCCCTATCGCGCCCTTTAATATTTTTATTCATATGCAAATTTTTTTTTTTTTAATATTTTGATAATCGAGCATTTAAAAAAAAAATTTGAATCGAAGGCTCGTATTTAAGGGGGGGGGGGGTGGATAATAATTGGGGGTATTAATTAAAAAATGAGAGGTTAATTTTCAGATTAATGTAAAATACCCAAGAATGCGTGGATCGTTTGTGTGAGTAATTTCTAGACAAGCCCATGAACTTGACATTATCGTCAAGTACAGAAGCAACCAGGCGCAGTGCCAAGGCCTTTTACGTCCACTGACGTCGACTGCCATCGCACAATTTAACAACCAGTGACTTAACATTTAACAGCTAAGTATATACCGTATATTTAATACACGACAGTAGACAGAGCTCACTTATTTGTATGGTAATGCAAACTTGTTTGTCAATGTGCCGATAAGAGCCGCGACACTGTGTACGTTTGAGGGAAAGTGCACTTTGCGGTATTCAGCTAGACCGGATGATGGTACCATGTGTCTTAGAGAACCAGGTCGAGCATTTGTCGTAGATATTTCACATTTTTTTTCTTTCTTCAAACTTCCTTTTGAATATCATTTACTTTGTGTCGTAGATACACAAGTGGAATTAAAAATTCAAATTTCAAATAGAAATTGACTTTCACAGGTTAAGTATTTAACTGTTCAAGTAATCACCTGATTAGCGATTACTGATTAGGATATAAATCAGGGAAATATTGGATTTAAAAAAAAAATTGTAGGAGTATCAGAGGTCACTTCCTCCCCCTTTCTCATTGGAAATATTCAAAATATTTTCTCACTAATTTTGAATGCTATACATATATATTCTTAGTAAATAGAGAAGGGGCAAATCGGCCCTCTATAGTTCTCTTGAGCTAAAACTATGAAAGATTAATCGACCCCTGATTTTTTGATTATCAAAAAATTGAATTTTTTGCTTACAATCCATTTTGCCCCGAATTTTGGAAATTTTTTATTTGTGGCTGGGCCCTAATGATACTAAATTTTTATTTGAAAAAAGAGACTCATTTTGCCCCCACTTCATTCTCTGTATATTTATGTATGAAGTAAAATGGGGCAGTTTGGCCACTTTAGGCAAAATGGGGAAATTTTTCAATGAAAAATTTAATTTTTTGATTTAAAAATTTTTATTACCGCAAATAGAGAAAAAAAAATTTATCATGGGGTCAAATGGTTACAAAACTTTTAGTGCAACAAAAAAAAAATCCCATTAATAATTTTGATCAATAAATTTTTCCTACAGAGTAATTATGAAAATATTTGATGATACTGAAGTTAGCAAACGTCTAATAATTTTTTGATTTTTTTTTTTAGACGATAAACCATAAAAAAAAAATATTTGAAAAAATTGCACCTGTAGTTTTAAAAATTTTCTACATGTGCATATTTTTAGTTTTTTTTTTTCTGCAAATTTAATTGTTCAAAAAGACATCAAAAAATTTTGAATTGTCTGCTAACCTCAGGATCATAAATACTTGATATATTTATAATAAATCATATTTATAAAATATATAAATAATTACAATAAATAAATAATAAATATTTTCAAGTGCATTTTGATGTATGAGGCCACAAAATCAGGTTTTCTGGACACATGCGACGTTCGTAAGCATAACGGTCAGTTGATCGAAATTCTCAAAGCAATAGTATGTATAATACATCCATATATACCTCCACACATATAACCATAAAAAATAATATTCCAAGAATTACTGGAAAGTGGAAATTTCCTCTCCTATTTAAATGAAATTCGTCGCGGGTCAACGACCTCCAAAATATTTACTTACAAAATATTATTTAACCAAAAATAAATAAATAAAATCCTGAATATTTATAAAAAATTTTTATTTCCATTCAGTAATAAAATTAAATAAATTACAAAAAATATTAAAATTCCCAATAAATTCAAAAAATATAAATATCCTATTTTTAGCTTAATTGACATTATTTTTTTGTACTATCAATTAATGGCTACAGAAAAAATTGTGGCTAATAAATATTAAAATTATTATTTTTAAATACAAAAAAAAATTAATTTGTGTATTTTTAATTTGCTATTGTTTTTTTTTTATCAGAATTAATTTACGTATAAAATGATCATACATAATAAGTATTTACACATGAAGCCACATTGAAATATAAAATTGTCAATAATGGCGACAGCTTAAAACGACCAACGATAAATATTAAAAAATAAATACTTTAATCTCCATTTGGTTATTTAATTAAGTGGTAATTAAAAATAAACCGCTAATTAAATAACCTTGGGGATCTACGATGGCAATGACAGTGGCAGTGACAGTAACAGTGACAGTGACAGTGACAGTGACAGTGACAGTAGAATGTAATGATGATTTAATTTAATTGTCGTCTCTTTTAAATAAACGTTATTTGGCAGTTAAGTCATGAAATTTTAAACAAAATAATTAATGGTAGCCAGAGAAGGGCTGGTTTTGTCCAGCGTAAGATCCATGTCCGTCATCCCAGCCTCCAGATGACCATCCGCCATTTGCGACCGGTGGTGACCATCCGCCGACACTTCCTGAGTTCCAACCCGCATTGTAAGCCGTCGTGTCAGCGCCCTTTGACCAGAGTGACTTCAGACCAATGAACGCCGAGATTGCGAGGGAGATAAGAGATGCAAAGATCGCCTTCTTGGCTAATAATGCGATTCCGAAGTACGCCAAGACTGCGAGGGCGCCAATTTTGACTTTCGCGGCGATCAAAAGTGGGAGGATTGACTTGAGAAGTTTTTTCTTTCCACGGCCTGCAATCAAAAAATTTTAATTGTCAATCATTTTTTTTTATCACACCTTCAAATTATCACTTGAAAAAAATCGAAGGCCAATTTTCGTATCTTCAATTTTTAAAAATTAATTATTAATTATAAATTACCTTCAACGACTTCATCGACAGCTTGTCTAACTTCTTGGGGAACAGAGTCAACCATAGCACGTGCAGTCTGTCCGATTTTTTCAACGACTGGAGCGAAATTGATCTACAAAATATCAAACAATAAAATATTTACCGACCTAAAATAATTTATTTTTTAAATTAAATTTTTAAAAAATTACCCTGAGGCTGCGTCCGGTCATAAAATCGCTCGCCTCGTCACTGACGAAATTTTCTAAGGCACTTTGACGCCCGGCGACGTCATTAGCGGCGTCTATTTCCTGATCATAAATAACGTCTTTTGAACCCCGCGAATCCCGAGCGGCGCTTTTAACCAGACTAACACCACTGAATAATTCAATGCTGTCTTTCGTGAAGAACTCTTTGGCCTTTCTGTAGAGGCTCTTTTGCACGCAGGAAATGCTGTCTTGTTCAAAACACTTGTTAATATCCTGACCGCTTATTAACACAACAGCCATCGAGAAGCACACGATTTTTAAATACGTATTCATTGTCACGTTTTTTTTTTAAATTGTTTAAAAACTTTATATTAATAAGTAAACTTTGTATATAAATTTATATATATACGACAGTTGTATTAGACGAGGACTTAATACCGACTCTCACGTGGTTAAAATTTGGTGTGGTCCATCCGACAGGCTCTTTAGCTTATATTTGGCGTTGTCCCCTCTTCGTGGCCCAAGACGCCCAGCAAATCCCCTCCCAAATATATTTGACGTTGATTTTTTATCCTTCTATTAGTGTGTGTACCACGTGTGCCCATCTGGCTGGTGGGCATGCTGATGTCGTCGTACTCGTAATCGTTAAAGACGGTTTATTTTAACGCTAAGACCCAGTACCGAGCAATACAATCGGTGCCGGGCATAGCGGACAGACGTGTTTTAACCTCTCGACCAAAAGTATTCACCAATGAGGTGAACCACAGAGCTGGTGGGACGAAGCTCCACGATGACCCAGCCCGTCAACGACAAATAGAAAACCGCACCTTTGAATTTTTTTTCTTTTTTTTTTATTATTATTGTTATTATTGTGCGTCTTTGTCATGTGGACACACTAGAGTACTTGTACCCATATCCTCTTTTATGTTTATTTTATGTTATATGTCCACTACACGAGACCTAGATCTAATGGATATTTTTAGTTTAGAGAAAATTTTTTAAATTTAGGTTTAGGAATTTTTTACAGTTCGGGTGATATGGAAATTATTTTAATATATGAGGAATTTTATAGGATGGATAAAAAAATTCAGGAAATTTTTTTTTAGAAAATTAGACGTTTTTTGAAAATTGTATTTATTCAATTAAAATTTAAATTTTGAAAAAATGTGGAAAATTTTGACGGGGTTATATATATTTTGTAAAAATATATAGAATTTTTAGAAAAATAAAATACTGTTGGGTAAAAAAAGACAAAATGGCACAGCCTAAATAGAGTAAAAAAAATATATATTTTTTTTATATTTTTAACGGAATTTATAAGGTGAAGTGATTTACGTGTAAATTCAGTACGTGATTCGCAAGACAATTGAGAGTAAAAGTGCCGAAACGAATTTACAAAAAAAGTATAAAACATTTCTACAAATTCGCGGCGCCCAGAATTTACCGAAATTTAGTCATCCAATTTTTTTTTTTTTTTTATTGAAAAGTGAAAAATAATAAGGGAGAGGGGGGCAGAGTGGGCCCCATAAGGAAAATAATTATAATATCATTTTTTTTACTTCTTTTTAGACCCTTGGTACTTATTTTCACTTCATTATGCTGCGTCCATTAAAATTGAAAAATCTAAAATTAGGGGCAAAGTGGACCCTCCAAAAAATTTCGGATTTGATATTTTTTATTCTTTACACGTGTGATATTTGCAAATAACTATAAAACAATTGTATTTTAATAACATAAAAGTCATTTTAATTCTGCTGCGATATAACTTTAAAACGTAATTTCATTATCTTTATCTTTCTTAATAAATTTATCTTTAATGAACAGTTTTGGTGGTCTATTTTAGCCCTCATTATGTAACAAATTTCGATAAGCTTATTATCCGTCCGAATTAATTCGCGTATAGAAAATTTTCAGGGACCCACTTTGCCGCCATATTTTTTGAACTTTTGAAAATTTTAAGGGGCCTACTTTGCCCCCTCCTCCCCTCTATGTGATTGGAAATTCAAGAAAAAGTTCTCCAAATTAAATTTAGAAAATTTTTTTCTATATATCCAATTATCAAAAAAAAATAAATTGTTACTTTTTTTCTATTCCTAATTTACTTGACCTTTTATTTGATAAATTTTACAGTTAACGCGATAGACAATCTTAAATATATATATCGACGACATAAAAAGAAAATTAACGTCAATAACAATCTTTCTTATCCACAAAACTCATCTCGATTAGAAACTTCCTAACCCGTTTACTTTTATCTCTTCCACATATTTTTTACTTTTACTACTCATATATCTTTCATATATTTTTATTTACCGCAAACCATAGAACATTAATAACAATAGTGCTGCTGGTTCTTTAGGGACCTAATTGTCAGTCAAAAGAGCCGAAAAAAAAATGTTGTGAATAAAAAGCACAAACGTGCGTCATAAAGAGTGAAAGTCACTAATGGAGTGACTATTCCAAGCACGAGTGTTAACATGTCGCCTGGACATTGAACATGCATGGAACGAAAATAAATATTATTTTATCGCATTACCAAAAAGTAACTCGATTCATTCATTACAATTCATTACATTATAATTTACTTTCTATATCTTTTATTGCATTTCATTATAATTATTATCCTCTAGAAAAAGTCATTCATCTTTTCTGAGCCAAATAAATTAAAAATGGAGTTTTTGATTGATGACCATATTTTGATTTATTCATTTTTGTGAGCTACATTTTTTTTGAAATTTTTTCAATGATGAAATTTGAAATTTTACATGAGTAAGAAATTTTCATGGACTAGTTTTTAACCGAAAGAACATGAAAATTTGAAAAAGGGTCGGCTGAGAATTTTTTTGAAATATTTTCTGAAGGGAAGAAATTATGAAATGAAAATTAGGGGCATAGAGTCAAAAAATTGTCGGAAAAAATTCAGAATCGGGTTTTTGTATGAAAAAGACCAAATTTCGATGTCCGAATTTTTACTTTTCAATGTGGAAATTTTAAATTTTAGATAATGAGGAATTTTTTAAATGGAAGACTGAGAAAAAGTAAAAAAGAGTTGGCGGAAATTTCTTTTTAAATGTTTTCTGAAAGAAAAGAAATTTCAAATTGGAAATTATGGACACGGTATCGAAAAACTATCAGAAAAATTCAGAATCGGGTTTTTGTATGAAAAAGACCAAATTTCGATGTCCGAATTTTTATTTTTCAATACGGAAATTTTTAATTTTAGATAATGAGGAATTTTTTAAACGAAAGACTGAGAAAAAGTGGAAGAGTTGGCGGTAATTTTTTTTTAAATGTTTTCTGAAAGAAAAGAAATTTCAAATTGGAAATTATGGACACGGAATCAAAAAATTATCAGAAAAATTCAGAATCGGGTTTTTTGGAGGAGAAAAGAAAAAAAACGAAAAATTACAGCGCAGACTTGAAATCTTTGCACTTTTTCGTTAAAAAAAAAAATTTTCCAGTGATGATTTAGAAATTGATTCTAAAAATTTCAAAAAAAAGTAAAAACTGGTATACCCTGAGCATTTAATCGATAAATGAAATTTTCAGAACCGAAAAATAGGATTAAAAATTACTAGGCATTTATACGAACGTATGAATGTATGAATGTATGAATGAATGGATAAAAAAGTGCTAGTAGTTAAAAAACAAAAAACTAAAAAATCCCAAGTTTAAATTAAAGCGTATCCTGGATCTCTGACCTTCGTTGGACTACTTCGTCCAGTACAGCATCACTTTCTACTCTGACCCATGGAAGACTCGCCTGGCATTATCGGAGTTGCGCACCAACTCTCTTCTCGATTTCATTTCGTTTATACGGCCGCCGCCTTTTAGTCTCTCAGGACTCGAGAAAGGAAGGGTTACATTATATTACAATGTACGCGATAATAAATATGTATGCCCACGTAAATTTAAATTGTGGATTTTAACGATTAGTATTATCGAGTAGGCGGGTACTGAATTTATTAATGCAAATATAATGCTAGCTATTTAAAGAAAATGAAACTTTTTTAATGTTCACGGTATCACTTTCATCGATTTAAATCCTAGATACCCGATGACGTCTTTGCTGACATTTCGTAGACTAGCTAATTTATTATAATCATTATTGGATTTACATTTTTCACATTTTTTTAAATTTTCATTCGGCATCCGGGGAAAGTTGACCACCCAGAAAGTGCAATTACTCCAAAATTTTGAGCGAAAAAATTTTTTTTTCTCTCCAGGGGTTCATATCTCCTCAATTTCGCTTTGTTTCAGTTCAAAAAATTTTCATTACTAAAAATAGGTGACCTGCGGGCAGCCAACTTGCCCCATTTACACCAAAAAAATTATTGAACACCCAAATTCTTTTTTTCCCACCATTATTTTATTTTTATGAGAAATTTGTTCCAGAAAAAGGTCAAGTTTTAAAAAAATGTAATAAAATATCTAACAATGTATGTGTAGGTATATAATTTATGTGAGCTTAGAAAATACGACACAATTGACCTGAAGAAAGTAAACTATCATGTGATCCCACACCGACCGTAGGTTGTTCTATTTGAATTTCAAATTTATCTATCTGATGTCTAATGTATTTGAGAAACGTTTTGGAATGGGTTCTAACGGTTTTTTTTTTATTTATGGAGGAGCTCAAACTGCTAATTTAATTCAAATAATTTTTTTATTGTAGAGAATTAGGAGATTTGATCTTTCAATAGAGTGCGTAATTAAAAAAAAAAATTAGCGAATTCGAAGACGAAAAATCGAACGATCATGGGCATAATGCATAATGGAAAATCGAGAATGAAAGTCTTTAATTAATAAATATATAAGAAATATATATATAAATTGACAATGACAGTAAATAAAAAAAAAAATTAATAACAGCTCAACAGGAAGTTAGTGCATTAAGGCATAATTCTCGTCTGCGGCAAATTCAGCTTTATTCCCCTCGTTTTATGATATTCGAAACGTAAAAAAGGAAACGCTTGGAATCTGTGTCAGTAGGTCTCGATCTCTGTCAGCTGGATCCTGAAACTCATGGGAGGAGGAATAGAACTGCCAAGGGAATTGAGAATAAGAAGAAGATCTTGAGGAAGAAGAAGATGAGTAACAAGTGAAGATATGCCGATAAAAAAGTAACAAACATGTTTTTAACAAGTATACCTCTCTTGAGATAATGTTACAGTCTTCTTATATATTATATACTCTTGCAATCTAAAAGTCGCACGTTCTTTGATTGATTCCACTTACTAACAGAGAAATTTCATTGCCTTGAGCGATATTTCATCATCTTCATTTAAAATTTTTTTTTTTTTTCGGTTTTTATATTGAGATTTATCATCATTTTGTATAGTAATAATTATGAGGGAAATGAGAATAAGATGGACCACCTGAAATTTTTTTTAATTTACCAAAAAAAATTACCATCAAATTTCATTCCATTTAATAAATATATACAAAGAGGGCGGCACGGAAATGAAGGCTTGTTTGAAAAAATAATAAAAAAATTTTAATGATCTGGAAAAAGAAGTTCATTTTCGAATAAAATCGAATATTTGAATAAAAATAACAGTTTTCTGAAAATTATCTATTAAATTAGTTTTTTAATGGAAAATATCTTTACAAGTAATTAAATTATTAGTTTTAATGGAGAAATTTTCCATTAACCCTGAAAATTGGTATTAATTGCTATTTTCGATGGAAAAGAGTTTCATTATCCATTAAATTGCTATTTGTCATGGAAAACAGTCCCAGGATCTATTAAATTACTATTTCTAATAAAAATCAGTTCCATTACACGTTAAATTGATTTTTTCAATAGAAACTATTATCAAATCTAATAAATTAATATTTTCAATGGAGAATTTATCAATTATCCCTGAAAATCGGTATCAATTGCTATTTTCAATGGAAAAGAGTTTCATTATCCATTAAATTATTAGTTTCAATGGAAAATAGTTCTGTCGTACATCAAACTTCTGTTTTCAATAGAAAATATTTCCGTAAGCCCTAAAAATCGATATTTTTAATGGAAAAGAGTTTCGTTATCCATTAAATTATTATTTTCAATGGAAAACAGTTCTACCATACATTAAATATCTTTTTTCAATGGAAAATATTATCAGCATCTATCGAATAACTATTTTCCATGGAAAATATATCCACAAGCCCTGAAAATCGATATTTTCAATGGAAAAGAGTTCTGTGATCCATTAAATTATTAGTTTCAATGGAAAATAGTTCTATCGTAAATTAAATATCTTTTTTCAATGGAAAATATTATCAGTATCCATCGTATCACTAATTTCCATGGAAAATATACCCTTAAGCCGTGAAAATTGGTATTTTCAATGGAAATTATTTCTACTACCGATCAAGTTGTCATTTTAAGCGGAATATTTCCGCAAGCTCTAAAAATCAGAATGATTCAAAAAAATAGTGAAACCAAAAAAGTGTCAAGGTCGCGGATTTATTTCCTGATAGTCAGTGTACCACTTTGAGCATTTCAAACTCAACTAAATAAATGGTAAACACACATATATATATACATATAACGCAACAGGTCGGTGACCCACTTTCTTCAGAGCTCGGTACCTCTTATATACTTTTCTCCTCCTCTTATCCTTCTTACCTTTTTATTTAATAATTTTTATTTTTTTCCACACTCTCAACTGCTCAATCGACCTTTCACAAATAAAAGCTACGAGTCAAGTTCGAGGCTACACTATAGTACAGCAAATATATTCTTTTATTGTAAGATATATTTATAAATTCATATTTTACAAACGGAAATTCTTTAGCTTAATTCCATAAATTATAAGCTCAGTAAACATTCAAATAAATAAATAAATAAATTTTTGGTAAATTATTAATTAATCTAGAGGAAATTTTCTATCTTCCGTCTCTGTCAAATAAATTTTCATAGTCATAGAGACTTTGGCAGGACCTTGATATTACTCTTCAACCAGCCGTGATAGGGCGACATCTTGATATCCTGAGCGTGTCTTCTGCGCCGCTGATGAGGTTCCACGGGTGCTGGTATCGGCGCTGCGTAGACAATGTGATTTTCACTGGGTTGGCTGTTTGTTGAAAACTTTTTAGCCGCCAGAATAATCGACAGCATTAGCGCTAATGAGGAAGCCATCAGCGCTTTCATTGTCAAGAATCCCAATGTACTGAACCCAATTACTCCCAACATTTTACCTTTCATAATTATATTAATTAGTTATAATTTCCATAATTAGCATACATTATTGATTAATTAATTACGTACCCATTAATAGTGCCATTATGAAAATATTGTTGTTGCCTTTTTTACCCCCTCCTAGTCCGTAGTCATTTCTTCTACGGCCTAATAATTAAATTTTTATTATGTAATTGATAGTAAATCAAAATTTGAGATTATTTTTAATTAACTTGTTTTAATTTTTTATTTCGAGAACCCCCCCCCCTCCCCCCTATATACATCAATGCGGAGTAATATGAAATCCCATTTTTTTTTTTTTATCAAAAATACGGTTACGATTTTTAGAAAATAATGGGGCAAGTTGACCAATCCAAAAATTTCCGTCAATTTTTTTTTTTAAATTACCATGAGGTAAAATAGACCACAATTATAAAAATAAAAATTCTAAATTAACTCGAGTTCTCTTATGGAGTCCAATTTACCCCATTATTTTTTTTTAAATTACGAAAACTCCCGCTTAAAACTAAAAATTTTTTTCATACAAAATACTAATATTTTATAACTTTAATTAAACTTTTAAAAAAATTAATAATTTTGGGACTCCACTGATACAAATTCGAAATCTACCCGGGTCAAAAATAAAACTTGATTCAGGCTCGCTTCGCCTTAAAATTTAAGTCGAAAAAGTCTAAACCAAGTCAATTTCGACTTGATTTCGACTTTTTCGTCTTAAATCGTGACTAAGTCAGCCAGTTAAGTCTAAAACAAAGCGAAAACTTAATATATTTCATACCTCCGTAAAAAAAGTCGAGTTTGTCTTGTGAAAAACGGCTCCAAATTTCGACTTGGTAAACTAAGTCTAAATCAAGTATTATTTTTGACCCGGGTACTGAACGTAGAATACCAATTTAATAAAAAAATATCAAAGCATACCTTCTTCATCATTCGTCAAACTCTCCCAATCAAAAGGCAGAAGACTACTCAATTTAATTCTCAACTCTTTACCCTCGAACAATCCCAAAATCGTGCTCTGCAAAGTTCTAGCTTTTCTATCCCCCGACTGAACACTCCCCCGAGTCTCTTCATCAACGATGCTAATTCCATCAGTAATTTGAATCCGCGATGTAGTGGCAGCACGTTCCAACAACTGTTGTATAACTCGCTTAACAATTCTCACTCCGTGACAGGAAATAGATACGTTCCGCGGGTCCTCTTTTGAACACAACATCGGCAGCCCTTTCCAGGGATCCCGATAATCCCTCAACTCACATTCGACATGTGTAATTACCACCATCAACATCCCACAGTACATCAACATCAACATCTTCATCTTCATTTCGCTTAATCTCCAAGTACTTCTTATACTGCCACAATAAATTCAAAAAATTAAACCAATATTTGGTCACTATTTCGAGATCTGCCTACCGGGCAACAATCCGAAGATGACTAACTTTATTTCAAACACCATTGGATTTATATAGATTGCACTCAAGCTTGTACTTATTTTTTATTTTTATTTCAGTGCTATAACAATTACCGTAAACAAAAACCGTCATCTTTTCTTTATGGATCTATGCGCAGCATCGTCATGTTTTTCGTCTTTTTTTTTTCTGTAGTAGTAGTAGTAAAATTAAACTTCCGTTTCGCTTGTCCAATTTTATTAATCTCCATCTTGTTCTTCTTCTCCTGTATATATTTAGATAAAACCCCGCGTTATCGTATTTAAAAATAAATAAATAATAAAATAAAGTGTTTCAGAGCGTTACAGAATAAAAATTTACCATGAGCACTAAATTTATTTAATATTAATTTTTCTGAGAACAAACAATCACTACTCGGTTTTTGCTGAGAGTAAGTGCAGCAAGAAGTAGCGTAGACATCAAATTCTTAAGATTTTATTGATAAATTACTATTTCAAATGAATGTATTTGTATATATGTATATGTATTTAGTTATGAATTTGTGTGGTAGGTTTTTACGCTTAACGGGTTCTAGGCTGCTCCGTTTTCAAAATTTAAATATTTTAGTGTAACACTGAATTATTTATGGTAATAAGTAAAATTGAAAATTGGTGAGGAGGAAAATAATGAGCGAGGATGGGTGAGAGGGAGAGAGAAGAGCTGAGAGTGAAGAGAGAAGAAGATCGATTAATGAATCTAGTTCATCTCCTTCAGCCTTTCTCTTCTGTTCCACTTCTCTAGACATCACTACACTTGGTTACTGTTCCTTGTTGCTTTTATTATCATTATTATTGATATTGTGATTATGGGAGTTGTAAAATTGTAACCCTTATGTAGGAGTGATGTGCGCATTGATGGCGTCAGGTATATCTAGAGCTGCGATTCGAAATCATTTCAATTGTTTATAAGGAATTGATCGCAGATACACGTCTTTATATATTTTATATATCCGTGTAATTATTTTTAACTTCCCGCTAAGAAAATTGTAAATTTTCAAAAATTCGGGAAGTTATTGGTTTCGGTCCGATTTACGAAAATCGAATTTCTATCAGATGTCGACGTTTTGAGGTCCTAGGAAGCTATTCTGACTAATTTCAAGATGATGTCCGAGTGTATGTATGTATGTATGTACGTACGTACGTATGTAAATACCTGTATCTTTTGAACGGATGAACCGATTTTGAACTTTAAGGTGCCATTCGACGCGGATTGTCAATATCTTGAAGCCGAGAGGAAATTGAGCTTGGTCGGTAGGGCTCGTTCAGAGATATTCCAAAAATAAAGTTTTTTCAAAAATGTTTTTTTTGGATAACTTTTAATGTGCTCGAAGGATTAATTCCAAAATGGACTGGGCTCTAGAGCTTTATAAGCCGCGTCGAATGCCACCTCAACCATCAAAATCGGTTCATTCGTTCAAGAGAAACCGTTGTCGAAAGAATTAAAAAAAAAAATTTTTTTTATTTTTCCTGAAATATCTCAAAAACGACTCGATAAATCGGATCCAAAATTTTATCAGCTTTAGAACTTGACAAAACGCATCGATTGCCGCCTCAACCATCAAAATCGGTTAATTCGTTCGCGAGATATCGTGGGAGAAAGAAATGCTAAAAAATGGTTTTTTATAAAACAATGGCATACAAAAGTATTTGCGAGCTCGTAGAGCTCGAAAATGTATTCACAATAGTGTTTTCGAGCTCAACGAGCTCGAAAACAGCGGGAAGTTTTGGGGCTGGCCCGCAGGGTCAACTGACAGACCGATTTTTTTTTAAATGTATTAATTTTATATTTCAATAAATATAAATTTGTTGCTTTGAACAAATATTTTTTAAATGAAAAAATTTCGTTGACCAATTTTGAAATTTTGTAAAAAAAATGACAGAAATTCGAAATCAATGATCAATTTTATCTTTTACAATTAGCTGTAGATGCAGTTTTTTCAGGAAATTTCAAAATTAGGTGCAGGTAAAATTTCGTTGACCCAAAAATAGTAAAAAAAAATTTTTATTTATCAAAATTGTTATCTGAATTTTTTTTAAAACTTTTGACTCTAAAATTACATCAAAAATATTTTTTTTACCCACCCTATTTTACCCTGCCCTCTATAAGAACTTTCACCTCAAAGTCATTCAGCAAAAAAAAATAAATTCCACCAAAAATGTCAAATTATAAAATAATTGTCAAAAGTATGTATATATATATAGCAATACAATAAATCATTCGAAATCGAAAGTCGGTATAAATACCCAGTTTGCGGACTAAAGAAGCCTCTAGAAATAATCTAAATAAATAAAATAATTAATAAATAAATCCAAAATCTATCTCATCTTCCTTCGTGTCCAAGAGAAAGCCGGATGAATCGAGGCCGACTCATTTGAATGAATTTTTACGCACCTTGTGCTCCTCGGACACACATTTTTTTTATTTCATCTTTACAGTATCACCATTATTATTATCTCTCTCTTCTCGTTTAATTTTTTTTTTTTTTTTATTTCTTATTTCTTATTTATTTGAATACCTTCGCTGCGCACTCTTTTATCCTTGATCACTCTCGGAGACGAGGTCAAGAGCATCATCTCTCCTCTCTCGTTACTATATACAGCTTGCAGCGCGTCTTTGATCACTTGGCCCCACACACAATTCGGGCTCGGACTTGGGCTTGGACTTGGATGGACTCGAACTCGGGTGCGGTATAACGGGATTAATTCTTGATGATTCATAAGCATCTGATAGTGCCCACCGACAAGCAATATCCTCTTAACCGCATTTTTATTTATCATTATTACTATATATATATTTGTATATATACATAAATATGTTCAAACGGTTTTTTAAAATAGTTATTTGAAGATTAGTAGGTAAAAAAAAAATGATTATTAATAAATTAAAGTAAAAGGTCTTACGAAAAACAATAAATATATATTTATTAAATAATATATAACACAACAAATATATATAAAGTTATGATACAAAGTAATTGGTCGCCTTAAATCAACTGGCAAGTGGGATTAATTATTATGACAACATTAATAATTAGAAGTTACGATGAGACTTATAATTAAGACTCGACTCGGTTTTTGACCTAATGATCTTTGGAGAGATGAAGTTCTGTTATTTGAGTTTTGAAATTTTTATTTTTTAAATGGAGTGAATTTGAACTTTTTGAATTTATGATTACAGTTAAAAGAGTTTTAGAATTTTGGGTTTTAAATTGAAGTTTCGAAATTTGAACATGCAGTAAATTTATCTTTTGAAATTTGAAATAACGGTTGATTAAATTCTCAAAATTATGACTTTTTAAATTTGAACTGACAATAAATTAAATTCTTGAAATTTTGATATTTTAAATTTGAACTGTCAGTAAATTGAAATCTCGAAATTTTGACTTTTTAAAATTTAAGTTGACAGTAAATTAAAATCTCGAAATTTTGACTTTTTAAATTTGAACTGACAATTAGTTAAATTCTCGAAATTTTGACTTTTTTAAATTTGAACTGACAGTAAATTAAAATCTCGAAATTTTGACTTTTTTAAATTTAAGTTGACAGTAAATTAAATTCTCGAAATTTTGACTTTTTTAAATTTGAACTTACAGTAAATTAAATTCTCGAAATTTTGACTTTTTTAAATTTGAACTTACAGTAAATTAAAATCTCGAAATTTTGACTTTTTAAATTTGAACTAACAGTAAATTAAAATCTCGAAATTTTGACTTTTTAAATTTGAACTAACAGTAAATTAAAATCTCGAAATTTGGACTTTTTAAATCTGAACTGAGTTAATTAAATTATCGAAATTATGACTTTAGAAATTTGGTTAAATTTAATAACTTAAACTGTCACAAGTTAAAATATAAAAATTATAGTTTATTAGGGTCAAAATTTCTAAAATTTAATTTTACAAATTAAAACTACCAAAAATTATAATTAACAGATCATTAGACCCATGATCCTCAACTCGAGTCGTCACATAATTTTATACAATTTAATAATAATAATAACAATAACAATAATAAATAAATAATAAATAATTAACAATTAAAAATTAAAAATACTGTGTCGTCTACGTTAATTTTTTACATGTCCGTCATGTCCACTAAAATTAATCGTCAGTAATTTTCAATCTGTACAAGTGCTTAAGTATTAGAAAAAATGTATGAGTCTCGTATACATTTAAGTCAAGTTTGTTTGTGTGAGTCAGAGTAAAAAAAGTAAATCAGGTCCTAGTTCGTTTGAAAATTTTCAAATATACAAATAAAAATTGAGTAAAAAAAAAAAATGATGAATGAATGAATAGAGGGGTAAAATGAACGGATGATATTTCAAGTCGGTAAGAAGATAAAGATAAAGTAAGTTAAATAAATAAATAAATATATATATATAAAGATTGATCGTGGGTAAAGTTCGTGCTCGTGGTTTCCATCAGCTCAAACAGCAGCTGGAACGTGAGCGGAGTACGCGAGCTCTTGAGCGGCTCGTTGCTCAGTAGGTAACACTTGCCCATGGAAGTTTCTCGCCCATCCACTTGAGTAACTGTCATGCCCGCCGCCGTGGCCTTCGCTGAACGAATGACTCGCGGAATGATGCGGATGCGCCACAACTTCATAGGTGACGTGTTTTTGATGCGAGAATAATTTCTTCAGACCGATGATGCTGGCCAATAGCAGAGCGATCTTCGAAAGGAGCAGAGCTTTACCGACTAATAAAGCGAGACCTTTGAAAGCCAAGGCCCCAATGAGACCGATCTTCAGTACCGCCGCCGCCAAAAGTGGCCCCATGTTGTTGCCTTTTTTCCCACGAGCTTGAAAATAATCATTTTTATTTTTTTAAATTTTTTTGACTTACAAATACATCAAATATATACTTAAGTAGATCAAGTGACCGCTGGTCAGACTTAATTTTAAAAACTTACCATCAATAAGCGAATTGTCAGCACGTTCGAGAGACAGCCCGAGATTTAACGACCCGGTCTCGTCTTCGGAAGCGGAAACGACGACGTCGTCCTCGGGCAAAACTCGCCATTTGATGCTTCTGGACTTAACGAAGGCATATATTTTACCAGTTACCAAATCCATGAACTCCGAGTCGTCGTCTTTGCTGCGCCCGGCTTCATAAGTTATGACTTCTTCAGTAGCCTGACTAGTTTTTCTTATCTCGATGTCATCTGTCAGTTCAATTGAGGCCTTTTTTAATAACTTATTCATATATGTTACAAGTTTAAGCATTACACAACTGCTTATGTCATTTTGCGAGCACTTGTTATTTAATTTTCTCATAAGCTCCTCCTCGTACTTGGCACGATCAGTCAAGGTCACAGTCTGCTGCTGCTGTTGGTGATCAATTACTCCGATTTTTTCGATTTTATCCATTGGATTTGCGAGGGTCACGCTCGCGAGACACGATACCAATAGAAATATCGCTCCTTTCATTTTGTATCTATACAAAAAAAATATTAATTACAATTTTCAAAATTAGTTTTTTCGCAGAATTTCGTATTTTTTTTTGTTAAAGAAAAATTTTACGATCAGACACTGAATTAAAATCCGTGATAAAAAATATGACAACTCACCTGAGGTTTAACGAAGCCAAAAAAATGTCACTCGCGAAAATAATCGCGACAGATTTCCTATGAACCGGAATTTAAAAAAACGAAAACTAACAACAAACAATTGAGCTGAGGACAATTAATAAATAATGCAGCCCCTCAATCGGTGCGTGCACGAGGAGAGCAAGGCTTCTGATCCTGCGTCTCGCCCCGGTCACTTTATATACGTAGATCTCGCTTAGAAGATCCGAGAGGTGCCCACCATTACTCCAGGTGGAGGGATCCAGTGCTGAGTCCAGCATGCAGTGCACTCGAGTTTGTTGTAGTAACAACAACAACAACAACATAGACGACTGCAAGGCAATAGATGTGAGACGTGAGTGAGAATAAGAGAGAGAGAAGAAAGAAGTAAATCGTATGGGAATAGACGATGGTATTTAATGCAGTAGGTTAGTCAAGTGCGGGAGGCATAAGTATTTCCTCTTCTAAACTGGTTCTTTATAACTTTTATAAAGTTTGCTGCATAAATACCACAACATAAACAAAAACAACATTCATCGTGACGAATATCATTTTTAATTCCACATAAATTTACATGTTCATTCATTTTTGAATGATAATTTTATTTTGATGAAGTTTGGAAAAAATTTATGGAGTTGACTTGGAATCAAAATTATGCGGAAACTATTGACTTTAGAGAGAAAGTTACCAGAATCTTTTTTGTAGAAAATTTAATTTGCTATAAAATTGTATTGAGATAAATTTGTCATATTTTTGATAGTTTAGCCAGTATTTGAATTTGAAAGAACAAAATAAGTAGTGGGATGAGATTTTGACTTGAATTATAAACTGAGTCTTTGAAATGAGAATTCTGAGTTATCTATCAGAGATACGATAAAAATGTACATGAGTAAATTTGTAGGAAATTAAATTTGCTACAAGAAAGTATTCTTTAATTTTTTTCTTAGACTCAATAATTGATGAGTTATTTTAATTATAAGTTTAATTTTTGTAAAAATAATAATAAACGAGTGATAACTGGTTGAATTATTTATTTCCTTGTTTGTAATAAAATAATTTATGTAAGTATGTATGTGCGTACATATATGAAATTTAATAATACTTAAAGAACCGGGTGATGCTGAGGAACAGCCCCACGACGGCTCGAGAACGGTGTCACGGATGTAGAGCACGCACGGCATCATATTTATCCAGTTGTGTGTTGTATCAACCTTATATGAAACTGGTCATTAATCGTGCCGCGTTAAATTCCACTTGCTTCCTTTCCTCTCGCATCGGTTATTGCAAACCCAAGCCGTTTAAATTTTATTTGATGCGAGTAGAGCGAGAAAAAAATTAGAGATCGCGATAGAATTTAAGAATTTTAATTAAGAAATCATTTTTTACACTCATGGGACGGAATTTACATTTAAATATTCAAATTTTAATCATCATTGTGCCTATCGTGGGCGTAGTGATGCGTTCCCTACTTAATTTAACGGTCGCTAATTACTGGGCACAAGCGCAGAGTCGATTTACGGTGCAAGTAATTAAATATTTAATTTTTTAAATTTAAATAAAGTTATTAAGTGAAATTAAATATTTTATTTTATCTTATGGTAATAATTTATTGTGGAAAATAATAATTTATGGTAGAAATGACCTCGTCTGGACAACAACGAGACAACTTGAACACGATACTCTCACCGTTTCCTCAGAAGGGAGGAAAGGAAGTGAGGGAGAAACATTAGTTTATAAATCCGGAGCAGCTTTCCACGGGATTGGTGACGGAAGGTCAAGAGTAGTTAGATTTTATCTATATATACATATATATATATATATATATATATATATATATATATATATATATACATTACACTGTTGAGAAAAAAACAATCATTTCAAATGGAAAATGTTTTTCTTTTGAGCTGCAGACGTTTATTTTGAAAGTTACAAAAAAAAAGTATAAGACCTTTTTTTTAGGAAATTTTATCCTCTACAAAATCAATCTGATGAGTAAAGTCGCTAAATTCAGCGGTTTAAAAGTTACAGCGATTTAAAAGAAATTTATTATCAATGGCCTGTTGCTTTCAAAAGGTGAATTTTAATAAATTTTCAAAATTATGTAGCAGGAAATTAAAATTTTTTAAATAAATAGTAAACATCTAATATGGGTTTAATTACAAAGTCTACACATTTAAGCTCTATAAGTATTTTTTGAATACTAATTAAATATTTAATGGGTCAGTTGTTAATTTTTTTTTCAAATTCTAATATATATGAATATATGTGTACATATATTGGCAAAGGAGGCCATTGCTTTTCAATAATCGTGTCGAGATGCAAAGGATGGATGCATTTTGATGCCACTTTTCTTCAAACTTGTAATGAAAAATAAAAAAAAAAATTTGCATAAAAAAAAAAGAAAATTATTGAAATTAAATTTGGCGGTAAGCCACAAAATAATTCGATTGATACGAAAAAATAATTTTTTACGGCGATCTCATTGTTGAAACATTAATTTAATGGTTGAGAATTAGCGGCCATTAGAAGAGTATTAATTAAATAATTTAAACTTATCAGCAATTAAATATTAATGGTAGAGTAAATTGTGAGAAAATATGATAACTAAATTAGGCGTAAGTGGAAATGAAAGAGTAATCGAGTGCGATTAGGTGGACGATAATTTATCAGAGTAGCCAACACACTGATAATATTGCCAGCATTGATAGTATTGGTTCCCCGTTTCCGGTCTTCTCGTTTAAATGAGGCCACTTGGTCAACGGGTTCGCAGTTCCGTCCGATTCTTTGGATCCTCAGTGAGAACTTATTCGACCGGTTTGGCTGCTATATATATATACATATATATAGTATCCTCTACTCTCTTAAATGCTGATAGATTTTACAGGAGAGACCAGTAAAAGATTCCATTTCCTATGCTATTTAAATAGAAATTTAGAAAATTTATTGTTGATTTTTAAATTTCCACGCCGAAAAAAATCGGGAGTGAATTCGGATTTTCTCTCAATCCGAATTTACTCGAAGTTCCAGAGTTTTTTAAAAAATCATTCTGGATAAGGAGTAAATAGGGAGTTTGTCTTTTCAGCGGAGTGATTCCGGTGAATTTCACTTCAAGGGAATTAAATAAACAAACAGTCATCCGCTGCGCAATCACAGATTTAATCCACATTCACTCCGCAAATAAATATGAGAAATTTGACTTATTGCTTATGGTCATAAAAAAACTACTTTAGTACATCACCTTATGGGTTGTCTTACTACAGCCCATTTCGCCCCCTCTTTATTCATTGCTGATGAAAATTATTGGATGCTCATGACTGACATGTGGTATCAAAAATACAAGACTAGGAAAATAATAAAAAAAATTTCCCGTTGTAATGAAAGCTAACAATAAATTTTCCTTAAGACGAAGGAACAATAGTGTATAATTAGCCATTTAATTAAATCCATACTCACAGAGTAAGTAAATAAAATAATTAAAAAAAAATGTAACGCTACGATGCTCATTACATTGTATGTATTTATGGCTGCTAACTAGATGGAACTAGCTAATCATATGGTTACAGCATGGACTTGAAGTTAATAACAACTTATGGGGTTCGTCTAGTGTATTACATACATTTCGAATTCGCTGCACGTTATAAGCGTCTTGAAAAATATGATATTTATACCTACGAATCTAATGTTGAGGCATATTAGTGTGATATGTAGATAAATATATATACTTGTCGTCCATGACCCTGTTTTCGCATTCCTTCCGGTTCGGAGATCGCGGCACACCTTTACTTCTTGTCCTGAGCAATGGCTGTTAGCTCCTTCGCTCGATGCGCTTGATCTTGATTGCCAGTGAAAATGGCACGGAATTATGACGGGAACGCGAAAAAACGACCTGTGGAAACATACGCACTTCATATATATCATATATATGAAATTTTTTATTTCTTTTTATGAATTTTTATTTATAAAAAAATAAAACGTACAGGAAATTATTAAATTACATATTTATTTTCCGATTGGACTATATATGCATGTGTTTTTTTTATATATATGTATGGTGGCAATAAATTATTTTTTGAATAAATAATGTGCGGAGAATGAACGTCAATGCGCAAGCATTTTGGTGATATTTAATGGGTGAATGGCACAATCGAAGAAAGAAAGAAAGTAAAAGAAAGTGAGGCAAGTTTGCTCACTTTAACTCAAATGACGTCAATGAAATTATAATACACGGAATGGATTAATTTTCTACTTTATTTTTATGGCTTATTTATGTTTGTTAGGATAAATAATGATAAAATCATTTTCTATATGCCTACGTCATTCTTTAGTAATTCAAATATATATTAAAATTATATATGGTTATTTATTATTATTGTTTTCGCAAATAAATTTTTGAAATATTAGAATTCATTTTCAAATTGAAATAACTCATGAAATACTGGGCTTACGGAAAAAGTCAATGAATGTTTTTTTGTAGGAAATTAAATTTCCTATAAATTTGTTCGAGTCCATTTTTATCGTATCTTTGATAGATAACTTATAAATGCGATTTGAAATACTCAGTTTATAATTTGAATCAAAATCTCATCCCATTCATAATTAAATCTTTCAAAACAACATACTGGCTTAACTATTAAAAATATGACAAATATGCACCTATACAATTTTGTAGGAAATTACGTTCTCTACAAAAAAGTATTCAATGAATTTTTTTGTAAGTCCAACGGTTTAGACACAATCTTAATTTAAAGAACTATATAAATTCAAAAAATTGTTTTATTAAATTTGATCATTATATTTACAAATTATCTATAAGTATAAATATATAAAAACTTACAATGGTAAATTTACACACAAAATTTAAATACTTAAATATAAAAGTATAAACTTATGTTATTTACAATAATAATAAGAAAATGCCACGTCATGTTTAAGATAATACTTAAGATACTTAAATTAATTAATCAAAAATATTAATTGTCATTTCATATTTTTTTAATTATTCTAGATAAATTAAGCCTAATAAGGCTTGTAAGCAGAATACGCTAAGTCTGAGGCATACGAATTTCCATCAGACGGATAATTGTGATAATTTGGCTCGTGAATATCGTCAGGAAATCCATGATTGCTCGTGTCTTTGTAATGGGGAAAACCTACCCCACTCTGTGAGTAAACCGGCGGCTGATAATTGTTCATCAAAGGCTTGCAGAACTTGAAGAAGGCAATCACACCCGGTATCACTATCGCCAAGAACCCTAAGAATTTTTTGAAAGAGGCGAGGCCCAGTATCAGCGGCAGGAACAGCAACAATTTCAATTTAAATAATTTTAAAATTATTAACATCGGTATCAATAATTTTTTCAAACGGTTCCGAGCTGAAATGAAAATAGATTAAGTCAGTCTTAGTTTTTCTGGCAGTAATTGTGACTTTTCTTCTTTGTTCATTTAAAACTAATTATTTTCAGTGAAACTGGGGGCACCTTCGTCCCTAAAATTGACATTCAGAAGTTATTGAGAAAAATTTAAATTACGGCTAAACTATCGCAGATACGACAAAAATGTGTGGAAGCAATTTTGTAGCGAATTAAATTTCCTACAAAAAAGGTCTCATTACATTTTTACGTACGTCCAGTCATTTCGGCGTAGTTTTAAATTTAATTGACAAGTACATCAATGAGCATCCAAAATTAAATTTTATCAAATTTTTGCTTCTAAAAATCAAAAAACTTGTCGATGCAGCATCAGATTTAGAAAAAATTGTGAGTTAATTCTAGTAAAAGAAGTTTAAAATAAATGGTAAGTAGGCGGAAATTTTTCTAGGGGACTACAGGGTCAAATTTTCTGATGAAAATTTATGATAATTCCACAGATTTTCTCTAAAACAAATTCGAGACTTTGACGACTCGATCGTGCTTTTGAAGCTTTGGAGCTGACCCACATGGTCAAGTTTTTTTTTCAATCCGCCGTAAAGTAGAATTGCCAAGAAAAATTTTTAAATAAATTTTGTAAAGTGGCCGCCATTTTTTCAGTTCTTCTCAACTTAGAAAAAATTAATAATACTCACAAAAAAGTGTGTCCTTTTTATTCTCAAGCGTATCTAATTCATCAGCAATTTCGTCCAAAAAACGCGGCGCATAAATTTGATTATCACCAGTTTCAGATGACGGAATTTTTATTTCAATGGCGACAGTTTTTATGAATTTTTCCGCTTTTCTTTCAACAAATTTTACCAAATGATCCCACTCACTGTCGTCTGATCTAAAAAAAATTATTTTTAATCACAATTAACTAAAGTAATTTTCTCTTTCCGAGTAACGTTAAATAATTTTTTAGTAGACGGTCTAGGACCCAATGAGTCGTCAAAAGACGATCAAATAAATTTACCAAATTTTGACAGTCGGTTAATCAACTAAATAATTTAAAAAATCCATACCTAGGGGCGCTGGTATATTCGTACGGTTGACGGTTTACTTCCTCCACCAAATCTCTGCCCATCCTCACAACTCTGACATTGTCGTTCATATAATATTCATGGTTTTGAAAAAATTCAGATAGTGAACTGATAGCACGAGATTTGAAGCATTCTGCAAAATCTCCACCCAGACATGCCTCGTTCATTCTGCCAATATATGGGTCTACATGCTGGCCAGTACCAAATCCAATCCAGTCAAATAAATCTTTTCCTTGCCGCGTTCGGTTTAAATTGACCCCCGATTTTTCAGATTCTGCCCTTTTAAAATTAACTTGTCCATCTAAAATAAATTAGAAAAATAATTAATAGTTACACTCAGGGTCAAAATGGGCACTTTTTCAAAATCCCCAGAAATTTTGACTAAAAAAATCTTTATCAAATTTCCAGACGCTTGAAATTTTATGGCCGGGGCACAATGGGCCATTTTCTATACTTAAGAATAAAACCCAAAAATTTAATAATTTTTTTCATATTTTCCATTGAGCCCCAGAATTTTTCCCCCTCTCCCTCTACAAAAATAAATTTTGAAAAATCCCATATTTTTGAATGTCGATAAAAATACTCACGTCGATTTTCCGTCGGTGTATCTTCAAAGGTAACTGACAGAACTGACGTTACCATGAGAGATAAAAAAATTGCAACAACCAAATTTTCAAACTTTTCCATCGCCAATTATCAAATTTCCCCAGTATTCAAAAACCTAAAAAAAAATCTCATGAATTTCCTCTCGAAATTTTTCAAATGTTCTACTAAAAAATAAAGTCACCAGTCATCGAAAATTCTAAATTAAAATATTATTTTAGAAATAACTAATTACTATATAAATATCAAAATATATATTTACTTACATTTATTCTTTACCGATCGGATATAAAATTTTAATTGTATATAACAGTAATATCAGACATTCCATGCTCGTAATAAATGAAATAAATTAATATTCAATAATAATAATAATTACAAATTTTACTTTAAATATTTAATTGCCAACTTTATAAAACCGAGTACTAATTTCGTGTCGGTTTCCACGCGGTTCTCAAGTAAACTACCGGTTAGTTTTGTATACACGTACGTCGACAATAATACCGTTATCTTATAAGCCAATGAGGAGTCAGTAGATTTATCCAGAGAATGTCTTAAAATAATATTTAATTATTTTCATTTTATTTAAATCGCAACAACTAATTAAGCGTTAATTATAAAATTAGAATTTTTGAATTTACAAATAAATAAATAATTAATAAATACTTACGTTGAATAAAATAATGAAATAAATTAAAACTGTCTCGGTCGAGTCGATAATGAGGACAATACTAAATATATATAAAAAAATATAACGATAAAATATTACGCTGAAGCGCGAAATCAAACGGGCTTGTGACCGAGTGACGGTTTTGATCCACAATTTGTATTTATATGCAGAAACGGTATTGTATTTTAAAACGTAAGAGGATAAAGGATAGCGTGGGCTTGTTATCCACACGATTCGCTGGCAGCCGAGAGTGCAAAAAGGGAAAAAAAAAAAATGTTATTTTAAAAAAATCCAAATTTTTTTTTTACTCGATGCGAGAAAGTGAAAGTTCGGGATGGGATTTCTTTAGAAGCCGGAACTTGGATTCTGTTAAATGAAAAAGGCTTTCAAAAAATATTTATTTACATCTTGACATAACAGTTAAATGCGTCATATATAGATATTTTATAAATAAATTAGTTTTACTGACGGCGATGACGCACGAAAGCAAATCAAGTTCAATAAACTTTTTTTTTTAAGTTTTAGGTCAAATTTTTATTTTATAAATTTATTGACAGTTTTTTAAAATAAATTACAGTTAAATATTTTAATGACGGGCACAAATCGCTCACCAAGTCCGTTAATAAATAAATAATTCATTAATTTAAGTAATTAATTGACGGAAAAAAATGAACTTGAATAATTACTGAAAATTAACGCCCACGAGCTCAGGAGTTAGGAATTTTCTTAATTTGTTACAATAGACAATTAGTATTTTCCTGTATAGGCTGTAAATTTTTGCATTTTACTATTAAATTTACAAAATTTTCCATTGATAGTAGAATTGGTATTCACTGCAGGCTAACGCTTGTCTTCGCGCCCAAAGGAACCGGGTTCGAATCCCAGTGGTTGCATTTAATTCATAAAATTTTATGAAGTAAATTTCAAATAATTGACAATTACTACTAGGGATGATCGATTTGTTTTTCTAATTGAATTTTATCACCAGTAGTAGCCAAGAAAAAATTCTTTTAAAAGTGTCTGCTATTCTGAGCTGGTAATGTCAGACAATGAGAAACTTTTTGTCAAAAAAAAAAAAAAAAAAAAAAAAACTAAACACTGGGGTGGGCTGGAAGTAAAATAAGAAACTTTCACCCGGGAGGACCGGGTTCGAACCCACTCATCGGCAGGAGATATTAGTAGAGTCCCGACTGTATCGACAGAAGTTTTCTGCGATTTTCTTATCAGTCTTTGACAATGCGATTGAATTACAAAATGTCGGGTGCAAAAAGACCTACCGGGCTTGGGTACAATCCAACTGAAATAATGATACATTGTAAAAAATTTCGGTGTAAAAATGGACCCGGAGAACTTTACACGGCTGTGTAGTGTGAAATAACGGTGCAAAATTCTCTCGGTGTAAATTTTCCATCCGTGTAATTTTAACACGGTGTAATCTACCTTTTTTACACCATTCCGTGTTACTCGTAATTTTAATCAATGAGCAACAAACAATCATTGAATATTTTTAACTACTTAACCAATAACTACATTAATATATTTAGAGATTAAATATTTTTTTTAACATTTAAATATTTATATGATTAATTTTCTTAACGCAAAATCATCATTTACACGTTTGGCGGTGTAAAAATTTTAAATTCACACCGTCTAAATTTGACACCGAATTTAGTGTAATTTTCACACCAAAATTTTAACACCGAGACATTTACACTACACCGGGTCCAAAAATTTTTTAGAGTGTAGAAAAATTTTTTTAAAAAAATAGTTACTGCCTCACATTTTAAAGTTAATTATAGAGAACACTAAAATTTTGTAAAAAAATTATTTCTCCACACACTACATGTATAAATTTTCCAGTGTAATTATTTAACTTAGCATACCGTAATTACAAAAGTTCATTTTTTTTCGTGAGAAATATCGACGGAATAATTGATAGTCAAAGAAGATTTAAGTGTAACAACTTAATATTTAAATAAATAATTAAAATATTTGATTATTGACTCGTGATATATATAAATATATTTAAATACTATCTAACAAATCTTCTTCGTATATCATATATTAAATCATAACTTATATTTTTATCATACATTTTATTCCATCGTTACTTCTTTTATTTTTTACATAATTAATAATAAATATCAATTACACTTTCACTGGGAAAATATTTTTTACTTTAAACTTAACGATTAATAAATATATTAATTATTAGTCTATTTAATTTTAATCACTTGGATATCAAAATAATGTCCTTGACACCAAAATAAATTAATTCACTTTAAAATAAATAAATAAATAAATAATTATCTATTAATTTAAATTAAAATCCTATTTCTACAATTTTCTGGCATGGACGAGCTTATCGATGTCCTGATATGTCGCAAGCATGGCTTGGTTTTGTCTTAAACTAGGGTCGTCTCTCGCTATTTCACAATTTACGTAAACGTCTTCACATTTAACCCCGTCCTGGCCGTCTTTCGCGGCCTTCATGTACCGGAAAAATCTCAGCGTCTCTGGATTGTCACTCGACGGTCGTCGCAACTCGTTCAATTCTCGCGACAATTGCGCTGATATTAGATTTGAATAGGGCGCGAAACGGGCTGGACTGCGGTACATTGCGCAGACTGCGTATTCGCGACACCCCTCGGTCGTGTGTCCCAGCCGGGAAAATACTGCGTCCAGTCGCGATAGTAGGGGTGAGTAAAACGGGTCGTAATTTGTTAGGAGTAATGAACTTGACGGAATGTCATGGAACACCTGGAACAAAAAATATTCTGTTACTTATTTTATTTTTGTTTTTAATTAGAGGAGACCGGGGAGAGACGGCCTCCCTAAGCTGCGCTCTAGTATTCAGTTTTAAAGTACCCGAGTTTGCTGTATTTTCTTTGATCTCACGAGCGGAACGTTCGCGAATGATTCCGTGAATTCATTAGATTTAATTTTTTTTAGTAATTAAAAACACTATTTATGTAATGATAATTATTACAAAAATTTTAATGACCTAATTAATTAGTCAGGAGTTAAAGTTCATCAATAAAATAAAATCGAAGAAATTTTTGATAAAATTATTATTTGGTATTTGAAATTCTAAAAAAATTTTGAAAAAGTCAGTTGGTGAGCGGGAAAATATTTAGGACTGATAAGAAGCAAAGTACAGGACAGGATTACTGACATTAAATTTTTTCCGCCATTTGGTTTACATTTAAAATTTTTCTTAATAACGGCACTGCTATATCATTGATGAGGAGAATATTATTGAACTAATAGGCAGGAACAGAAAATGGATGACCCTAACGGATTTATATCCTCAGATCTATTTAGATCTCTATTATATCCTTTCCTCGCTAGATTGATTCATCACGCACCTTTACTGCATGTTAACATATCCCTCGAGCTATTATTTTTAATTCCATATTATTTATTGCCTTACATATGAACTGTATCTATCAGAACAAATTTCGGGTCCAAACCTTAAATTGTCACTAATAAATAAATTTTGCGGAAATTTGGCTTCAAAAATTTAACTCAAATTTGGCAATTAAATTTTTTACTGGTAAAATAAATAAATTAATAGCAAAATTAAAATTTTAATTGTTTGCTGAAACCAACGGTAAGTTAATAAGTAAAAAAAAAAATGATAAATTGAGTGGTTTACCTTAAAATCTTGTTTTTTAGCATAACCACCAGCGGCATGTCTGGTGTAATATCTGTCATTAAGCATCGCAGCCGGCGAGAGCCTCGAATCGATGTACGAATACCGGGAGTCTGGTTTCTGGACCATCATGCCCTCGTCGTACATCGCGGAGGCCGGTAATGTACCCAGTGGCTGTCGTGCCATGTAATCCTCGCCATAGAAGTCAGAGTTGTCCTTAAATTCAAAGTTCTCGTCCGGCTGGGCAGTGACTCCTTGCGACGACTGCGCAAACGACGAAACTCCTGCTGAACAATCATATAAATTTATTAATATGTATAATATATATTTATGGGAATATAGGAACACAAAAAAGTGGATATTAATGACTACTAATTAAATGACTAATTACCTTTTCCAACCATTTTACCAATACTTCCAATGATACTCGGCAAAAAAAGTGCTATCAGGATACTTTTAACAATCTGGGCACCAATGATTAACGGAAACAGCAGCTTCTTCAAACCGAATGCTAAAAAACCAAGTCCGAACCCTGTTAAAAATGGATTCTTTCCATCGAAATAAGCTGAAAGCAAAATTTTACCAGGCATTTTTTAGCGTTACCGTTAGTGGAAGCCATGCTCGCCATTACGTTCACGATCTTCTTTATATTTTTTTTTGCTGCGAATCTTTATTAGTTAATTAATAAAAAAAAAATTTAATTCTGTATTATCAAGCTCAAGTATGCACGAATAATTTAGAGGTGTGCAAATAAAATTATTAAAAATTTTAAATAATTGATCTGGAGTCGAATAATTAGAAAATTTACAAATGATTCAAATTTTTTAAAAATTTCTTCAGGCAGAAAATTTTCATGAATTATTTGCATACCCCAAAAATAAGCATTTAAAAAAATTAATAAATGACGAACATAAAGCATTAATTTATTGATTTATTAATTGACAATTAATTTTGATTACATAGAGCAGCAATTTATAAGCAAGGCAGCATTAAAAAGCTTTGCAAGCATTTTATTAATTTCATATATTAATTAAAGCGATTAGACGAAAAAAAAAAAATACTTACTGCCAAAAAAAGTTCTAGGCTGCCGTAAATCGACTAAATTTTTATCTAAATTTATTTTCATGACGTAATTTTTAGCAAATCTGTGAACTTTGTCAAATAAACTTTCCCTGGGACTGAAAGCCGTCAAATTTCTGCGCTTTACTATTTGCAGCGAATCAGAAACGTTGAGGACATCTTTGTTCTGTGCGCTGTCTAAAAAAAATTCCAAGTCTTTTCTGAAACATTTTACCGACAAACCGTCGCAGGTTTTGCTGTCGATTGCGTTGGGGTTCGTTGGACTCGGTGAGGTTGACGTCAACGACTCGGAAGGTGACGTAGCTGACGGTGAGTTTGAGTCGGTGTAAATAGAACCGGAAGTGTCTAAGTCAAATTTCGAGGGCTTGCCTTTGACGGAATGCGGGTGCGTCAAGTCTGGCTTGTCGTCCATCCAATTGTGATCTACGTTGTTAGACGTCACTTCATTGCTTTCTGTCTCGTTGACATCGGCCTTGACCTCCACAGATCCACAACGTGAGATTAATGTTATTACAATAATTAAATAACAATAGTAATTATTGTTATTATTTTTATGAGTGTAATTTATAAAACTCATTTTTATTTAACGTTTTTTTCGCTTTCGTTTAAACTCTCACGTCTGCGATTGTTATTATTGTTATTGTTTATCAGAAATAATAGCTCATTTGCATGCTCATCTTGTTACCTAGAAAGCAATCAAAGTTTATGGATATTTTTAACGTTCATTATTTGTTTACAGATAATCATAATAATGGGCTATAAAAGTTAAGTTTCAGTTTAATATCAGTCAGTTAAAAATTTATGCAATTTGCTGTAATTGCGTTTACTTAAGAAATGGTTTTTTTAGATGGATCGTAAAGTTACTAATAACTTTTTATAGTAAAATAAATACTCTATTTATTTTTAAATTCCATTCTAGTTTTTTTTAAATCCTAGGAATAAAATTCATAAATGAAAAAATTTATGTAATTTATTTTGACAAAATTCTCATATCAAATTCCCTCATAAATCCCATTGGCAAAATTTTTGAATCAAAAATTTTATATCCAACCTTCAATAAAATTCTTAAATCAAATTCCCTCATGAGTCCCATGGGTAAAATTCTTAAATCAAAAATTTTGATAAAATTCTTGTATCAAAATCCCTCATAAATCCCATGGGTAAAATTTTTGAATCAAAAATTTTGTATCCAAATTTTAGTAAAAGTTTTAAATCGAAATTTTCTTATAATTTATTTTGATAAAATTCTGAAATCAAAATTCCTCATAAATCCCATTGGCAAAATTCTGAAATCAAAAATTTATATCCGACCTTCAATAAAATTCTTAAATGAAAAATTTTTTATAATTTATTTTGATAAAATTCTCAAATCAAAATCCCTCATGAGTCCCATGGGTAAAATTATTAAATCAAAAATTTTGATAAAATTCTTGTATCAAAATCCCTCATAAATCCCATGGGTAAAATTTTGAATCAAAAATTTTATATCCAAATTTTAGTAAAAGTCTTAAATCGAAATTTTCTTATAATTTATTTTGATAAAATTCTAAAATCAAAATTCCTCATAAATCCCATTGGCAAAATTCTGAAATCAAAATTCTATATCCGACTTTTACTAAAATTCTTCAACTAAAAATTTTGATAGTTGAGTTCAATAAAAAAATTGCTGAATAAAGAATTTTATATGAAATGTAAACCGTGTAATGGTCAATCCATGCCGGTCATTCACCGTACTATCACTATTGTTCTTTCTCAAGGACACTTATCACCCAACAATAAATGGTAATGAAAAAAAAAATATCTACTTACACGTGTTGTAAGCACACAAAGTATTCATTAATCTCAATATAAAAAGTAACTAAAAACTCAACAGTCACTAAATTGATAAGAGTATCAATTGATCTTATTTTCTAAAAAAAATAAGTGAATAAAAAGAAACGGTCACAAAAAGAAACCAAAAATGGTATGAAGAGTGTGGCAGCAAATTGAGCAGTTTAAAGTCGGCTCGCGGACGGCGGACGCCACGGTACTGGCGAACGCACTCTTGGAATCGGTTGAACGCGGTTAATCTGGGTTACCCGGCCATCAGTCGTCTGTCCATTCGTAAACTCCTGTACTGCCATAGACCTTTACTTCTTCAGGCTTCTTGCCTTCATTCATTTATTCTTAAAATAATAATAAGAATAATAATAAACAAAAAAAAAAATACTTGAAATTTTTCGCTCTTTTTCGCACCTTTCTACCTATCGATTTACTTTCTTTCTTGCTCTAATCATCCTCCTCGTTTACACTTCATCGTTTTTGCATATACTAAAAATTTATTTATTTATTTAACGACCGAAATCTACTTAAAGTTGGTAATTTTTTAATTTTCATATTTATCCTAATTTTTTAAATTTATTATTATATATATTTATACATTATTTTTTTTTTTTTATTAAAATTTTTAATTATTATAATTTTTACAAAATTTTCTAAATGGAATTTTGATAAAAGTTCAAATTAACATAACTTACAAATTATTGAGTCAACGAAAAAATTTAAGGAATACTTTTTTGTAGCAAATTTAATATCCTACAAATTTGTTCCTATGCATTTTTATCGTATCTCTGATAGATAACTCAGAATTCTCATTTCAAAGACTCAGCTTTCGATTTAAGTCAAAATCTCATCCTACTACCAATTTTATTTTTTCAAATTCAAATACTGGCTAAACTATCAAAAATATGACAAATTTTAATCAATACAATTTTATAAAAAATTAAATTCTCTACAAAAAAGGTCTCTTTAACTTTATCTCTAAATTCGATAGTTCAGTCACAATTTTAATTCAAAGTCAACTATAAAAAATTTATCAATTATTTAAATTTCCCGCAAAAATTTTGGTCCCCGCGAACGCTAAAAATTGATCTTTGATTTCAAATCCCACAACAGCTAGATCTTCAAACCTTCCCACCACGGCTCGCAAAAAAAAATCTGTCGGAATTTTTAATAAAAAATTTAAGCGGATCAAGTAAACCGATCGGAAACATATATATGTAACAAGTGTAAGAGACAATAAAAGAGTAATGGACGCGTGACGTGGACTTATCGCGATCTAGTCATATAGACCTAATACCCGTTACGTTAATGTGACTTTTTCCTCCGCTATAGGCTATAACACATCGTGTAACGGTTGACTTGACATACGCATGCGACATATCTTACATTACATTAGGACATGTAGATCTATTAAATCAAAGAAAATACATCATAACAACAGCAACAATAACAATATAAATAATTATTATTATCATGAATATTAAGATGTCAAGTATAAGAGCTTCGATTTGTCATATCGTTAGCATCCAATTTATTAAAATTATTATTTACCAGTCGATTAAATTCTAAATTGTTGGACAATTACCAAAATTACTTGATAAAAAATAACGGGCTCAGTATCGGTCCACTACATTGTAATACTTTATATATAAAATATATACTGAGCAAAAAAAAATAATTTATTGAATTCCTTTGAATACTTGAATATTTAATTGAAAAAAAAATTTTGGCTAAATCTAATTCATACAAATATATAAAGAGGAATTTCCGATGACAGTGTGAGGATTTTTGGTGTAGTAAAAATTTTTTTAAGTGGACATTTAATATTTTATTTAATCATGAGTAGAATTGACGGCCGATATTTACGGAATGAGGTAAATATTGGATTTATAGGCGCATAATTATTATTACGAATTATATGAACGTGTGGCGAGTCTCCAAATCTGTCAGTGGGTCAACAACTCGATACCAGGGCCAATGGACTTTATGTTAATGGCCTTGAACTACAAATATAATAATGATGATAAATAAAAATAAAAATTAAATTACCGTTTATAGGTACCTCAGATATTTGGGTCATGTCCTTGGAATTTTTTTTGTTCATTTTGTAGGATAAAAAAAATTTAGTTTTCAATTGTCATCGACTTGGGTACAGTGGGCACAAAGAAATGTAAGCACTTTCTATTGTAGAGGAATGTGTGCATGGAATTTGTATGGAGGTAAAATTTGAAAATTTTTTTAATTATGCAATAATAGATTCAAAAATAATTAGAGGACGTTATTTAATAGTTTTATTTATTTTTGAATTCATATTTGCGATATTTTTACCGGAAGGCTTCGAATATATATGTATATATTTTTTTTATTAAATAGCGGGCGTATAAAATAAAAATAACGAAATTATGTCTGTTAAAATTGAGAAGAAAGTGGATTTGAAATTTTTTTTTAAATTCAATTTTGTTGTAAAAAATTTTTATTACGATTTTAATATCAACAGAAATTTATATTTTTATATATTTGTGGGACAAGGAGATGCAAAATAGCGCACTATAAATTTTAATGATCGAAATTTTTATTTTTATTTTTATAGCGAAATTTGTGTAAAATTTAAATTTCTGTTAAAAATTCAGACAACGAAATTTAATTTTGAGTCATTATTTTTTTTAACTTCACTTCAACAAAATTCGGGTATAAAAAATTTAAATAATTAAACTTACAATAAATTAGTCATATATTTTTACATTAATTACGCTACAGTTAAATTACATAAATAAATAAATAAATATTAAAATATAAGTAAAAATAAATAATGCAGTCGTTTTTAATAAATTAATTATTAAATAAATAACAAAATTAATTTTATTTATTCTCATCGTTGTCTATAATAACCAGGCACTGGATAATGATAAGGAGCCGGATATCCAGCTCCGAGTCCTGGATAAATATCATTTCTATGTGACCAGCCAGGATCTTCGTTACCGTATCCTGGTAAAAAAAAATTCAGCCATTAAAAAAAATTTTCTTTTCGCCAGACAAAATTTTGATATAAAAAAAAAAAAAAAAAAATTACCAGATGGATAATCCACAGGAGCTTCAGCGGCAGTGCCCCAGTGGAATGGAAAACTCAGCCCATGATGTGGAACTTTGCAAATTCGTAATTTCGCCAAAAATCCGGGCACGAAAAGACCGCCGATGATAATTAATTTTTTGATTAAATGGACGCCCAAAAATATCGGTATCAACATTAGTTTCAATTTCATCAAATTCAATAAAATTAGAATGGGAAAAATAATGGCTTTTTTCTTTTTGTGAAAAATTCGTGAGCTATCTGAAAAAAAAAAAAAAAAATGTTATTAAATGAATTATTTTTCGCAGAACTGACTCTTCGATGGTTTAAAAGTTGCTTTAATAATTAATCACTGTTATTAGAGTACAAGGAGATTTATTACACTGTTGATTACGCAGCAACCTGACACCTGCTATAATCATCAATATGCATACAGTACGAAAATAAAAAGATTTTTCTTGGCGCGGCATTCCAGAAGAGAAAGGCTCATCGTTAGCATAGTTCTGTGCCTTGTAGACTACACGCATTAGTTCAAAATTAGTTTATGGTACTAAAATTAATCAACAGGAACAAGCATTCAGATCAAGATGTTAAAAAAAGGGACAAGATCAGGTAAAAAAGAGCCGAAATATTAGAGCTTTATTTTTTTAGTTACACAGAAAATAAATCCCGACCTTCAGGTAAAAAGAAAAAGGGGTTTTTTGCCCCGAGAAAATTTTTTATCACCCCAAGAAAATTATTGATCTCAATTTGTAGTGCGAAAAATTTTTTGGGACAAGTAAAGATTTTTTTGAGGCGGGGAAAAATTTTTTGCGCCAAAAAATCCATTTTTTTGCGTACATGTGACCAATCAAAATTACATTTACTCTGCAAAACGTCCAAATTTTTTCATTAAATATCGAATTTAAAATTTAATTTGAAAAATTAAATAAAACAATTATTCAAAAAGTTCAAAAGCTCATGCATATATATATTTTTTGTATTAAATTAAATAATATGAAGAAAAATTGAAACAAGGTCGAATTCTTAAGACATTTTTCTTTGAAAATTCCTAGCTCATGTTTTTTTAAAACCAAAGTGAAAAAGTTCAAATAAAATAAGAAACTATATCTTGCCTCATATTTATATAAATTACACCCTAAACATTAAATAAATAAATAAAAAAAAAAAATACCTGTTGCTCCTTTTTGCATTTGCACGAGTTGATCCTCATCCACTACAATCGGAGCATTTGAAAATGTTCTACCGGTAGTCAAAGCCGGTTCGAAGGTATAAACTAGAGCACGTCTCTTAATTATTTCCTCAGCGAGCTCGCGCAAAAAATTGAGCGTATCAGCGACGCCAAATTTATAATTCCTCGCGGCCTTGGATACGCTCGGCAAAATTTCCTCCTCTGTCATCGAGGGTATTTTTATTAATTTCACTGGCCCGTAGCTGAATTCCTAAATAAATTAATCCATAAAATTAATTAAATTAAATTAAACTAAACTAAATAATTTACACATTAAATTAATAAATTACCTTCTCACGCACAACTTGATTCAACCATCTAGCAACACGATATTTACCACAAACCACAACGTCTCTCTTAATAACACAATCTCGACGACATCGTGCTACAAAATCACTTGACAACGTTTCGTTAACGAATTCCGCGTCAACGTCATTAATATAAATCATTAATATAAATAATAAAAATATCACACACGTAATTGTCCTCGACAATGATTCTAAATAATGATAATTATTTTTTTTACTATACATAAATATCATATTACACTTCATTATATATCACGTCATGCAACTCCGAGTGTGTGACGACTTGTTTGTTAATTTTAATTTAATATTCTATTTATTAATCATCGCACTGATTTAATTATTATTTGTACCTGTCATTACACTGAAAAAAAAATCGTCTGTGATTTTTTTTCTAAATTGAAGGTATGAAATTGATTAGAAAGTGATATTAATTATTTTTTAGTGGGTAATTAAATGAATAAATGTTTTTAAAAAATTGGATAATGTTTGCAAGAGATAGTGATATTTGCACGATGCTGTAAAGTTACTAGTTGCGAATAGAAGATGGTCTGAGCATATATACAAGAAATGAATATAGGTCGGTGGGGGTAACGGTCCATTGGTTAGAAATACTCTTAGATGGAGTACCTCGTATCGCGGATAGTCGATCGCGAATTAAATGATTGAAGCTGTTAAAAGACACGTACTCATTGTCGGGATTAAAAAACGTCACTTTTGCGCCTAATTTTGAATACCATCAGGTCATTGGCGGGTTGAATTTTTTTTTTAATTGAATTTGTCGGTAATGTGTGTAATTATAAGGATTAAATTCGTCGTGCATACTGACTAATTGAATCACGACTGTAATTTTGTGGACAATTTTATTGACACAATGCACGGGTACATTTTCAGCTGTAATTAATTTTTTTTTTAATTATTAAATCGTGAGTTTAATTTAGAGCAAAATTTCGTATGTAGAAGACTAATTTTGTTAATAATTAAACTGAAATTATGTTTAGCTTTTAAATAAAAAAAAAAAAAAAATATCGATAGCTCTTAGAAATATCAGAAAAATTTTTTTTTAATAAAAATTGACAAAAACTGATAACGTAACATCGATTAAAAAACAATTAAATTAAAACCGATAAAAATATCAATGGCTATAAAAAAAAAGTAGTAAAATTTTTTACGGTGTTAATTTTATTACTTCACACTATTCATAAACGATCTAATAAAAAAATTTATTTTAATGTTAAAGTTTAAACCTCCCATCAATTAGGCCATCGGTAACGCATGAGCTCTATCTAATTTTTTTTCTAAAAAAAAATGAAAATTTACTTGTTGAATTTTTTTACTTACTTTTCAAAATTTACTATCGCGACTGTCTTCAGAATACTAGTTAGTAGTTAATATTACTTATTAACAATATCCCCGACTTTGTTAACATAACTCACGCGACAACTAGCACGTGTGGTGAATCTTGAATGTGATGAGACTGTAGAGGTCAACTCGTGTCCTGTAACGAGGTCACGGGAATACCTTTCACCCTATTCTTAAACTTGGCCATTAAATACTTATATATTTTATATAATAAATAAATACCTGCAATTAAATAGGACGCGATTGAAGGTCGTCATCAAATGAATTATTTGAAATATTCTGACCTCCCCCACCTTCCCTCCCTTCACCTAATTCTTCTCCGCCTTTATAATAATAATAATAATAATAATAATAATAATAATAATAATAATAATAATAATAATAATAATAATAATAATAATAATAATAATAATAATAATAATAATAATAATAATAATAATAAATGAGAAAAAATACAACCCGATGTGATTTTATTTACATCCCACTGTAAAAAATCAGGGGTAATTCGGATTTTCTTTAAGTCCAAATTCACTCCATCACTGAGAGTTCCGGAGTCAAACAAAAAATAACTCCGGATAGGGAGTAAATAGGGAGTTTGTTTTTGCAGCTGAGTGATTTTGAAGTGACCTGAATTTTATTTAAGTCTGCATTTATTCAAATTTGAAGTTTTGATTTAAAATAAAATCCCCTTTGGAGTAGATTTCACTCGGAGGGAAATTAATAAATAAACACTCCCACTTCGAATTTACTCCGGATTTAATACGCGTTAACTTCAAAAAATTTTTACAGTGCAGTTACTCAACTTACATTTATCAAATAAAAGTAAATAAATATATGTACTTTGTACGCTACATCCTCATTTCAAAGAATCTTTTCACAGAACACATGTATGTCTCAACAAAACAGCGGCTTACTTTGGCAACAATTGAATTTTAAATGTAATTATTAAATTTAAAAAAAAAAACAATAAGTTATCAAATAAACTTTTTTTATTGCCATTCAAGGTTTAAGAATTTGTTGGTTTTTGTCACCGCAAGATGACAATTGGATTTCTTCAGTGGGAAATTTTTAAATATTTCGAGGGTTTTGTTATTTACCTCAACAATTTACGGACAAGAGCTAACTGTGCATCGGTAATAAAATTTAAAGAATGCTAACATATTAATAAGTGGTTAATAATCAAGATTTTTTTATTAAAAAAAAAAGGTTAATTATTTTAGAGAAAAAAATTTTAATTTAGTATTTGGGTTGCGGATTTATTGTCAGAGGTATTGTTGGCACTTACTGTTATATATGAGAATTTAAAAAATATATATGAATAAATATAATTAAGTAAGTTAAATACAAGAGTTATTATTGTTGTTATTAAGATTACTGTTTTTATTATGAGTACATGAGATGACATAGATTAACAGGAATCTGCGAAGATAATCGATGAGTACAGGTACTGGGTACAAATAACTGGTTACACTTAATACCGGAAAAAAGTTATTATGATCTTTTGAAAAAAAATAATTACAAATATAGCAAACAATTTTTTTTCTGAGTTATTCATTGGCTTTATAAAAGTGGGGTAAATTGACCAATCAATAGACGACCTGATGATTCCACTGAAAATATCTTAGAAATTTATGTAAGAGAACCGAATTTCGAATAAATTTCTGACTAATTTCGAAAAAAAACAATTTAAACAGGACGTCTGCGAATATTTCATCCATTTCCTGGAAATATTACACAGAAAAAAAAAATATTTTTTGCAATCCAGAAGAAAAATCAAAATTTTGTTAATTAAAAAAATTTTTTTCTTGAACAAAATTTCGGCTTTTTCTCGGAATTGCAAAAAATATTTTTACTCCAGTTTTTCCTGTTTTTTTTACATGATACTATTTTTTGAATTCCATATGATCTTTTTTGTAGAAGTTACATAACTTTACAAAATGATTCTAGAGTTCGCAGACAATTAAAAATTTTCGGATTTTTTTTTCACCAATTTAATAAATATAAAAAAAATCTAAAAATATACACCTGCAAAAAATTAGAAAAACTATAGGTGCAATTTTATGAAATAATTTTTTTTTTTAATTTGTCATTTTTAAAAAAATCCAAAATTTATGAGACGTCGGCTGATTTCAGTATCATCTTTACAAACTATATCAATATTGTATCACAATATTTTTTTAAAAAACCGCGGGAAAGAACTTAACCGTCTGTTTATTGGACGACTTACTATATAGTAAATCTGCTGCGTAAAATTTTCTAAAATGTTTTTTTTTATTTCACTCATATACTAGTCAGTTAACTATTGAGTTTAAAAAAAATTTGTTGACGTGATTGTGATGTTAATTATGGTAATAAATATAAGTGAGGAATTCTTTGAGCTTTGAATAAATAAGCGGCTAAAAAAATAGTTTCAGTTGAAATTTGCATTAATAGAAAAATTTCTTGAACATATATATGTCTAGATATATATGTTAATTAAATTCGTCATGGGAAATGATAAAGTTAATTGTTATTTACCTATAATTAAAATATTAATTGTAAATAATCGATATAGTCAAAGGTTACGTCAAGCCCGTGATGTTAAATTTTATGTTTTTATTTTTATTATTTTCACCCATAATCCACATAACATTATGTATATATATAATGATTATGGAGGTTATTATCAATAAAATATTCATTTTCTCACTCGGAGATTAAAAATAAATTTAAATTACTAATACAGTTTCAAATGCCCTCGGGAAGAGTGTTCGGAGTTGATTCGTCAGTCGTTCACATGTTCAATGTTTTTTTTTTTTATTTTTCCTTAGTTATGTTACGACGAACCGATAAGACGTACGGTCAGATTTAAGTGTGTCACGATAATCTGAACTCGAGTCATCGCTGAAGCACATTTTATAATAATAATGATAATAATAATAGTAATAAATGGATGTGAGTATAAATACATCGATGCCGACGCACCTTTTATTGGTAACCTTACGTTTAATTATCATGGATGTAGATTTCCAAGAATTACAGCCAATGATACATAATTTATAATCTTATTATTTTTATCTACGCATTATTTTTTTTGTTTATTTTTCCACGTACTTATTTATTTCCTCATTCTCAATAAGCTTCTTAAATTATGTATTCATTAAAAGAAAAACAAAAATAATTAAAATTTATTTTGACTGAAAGTTGGTGGGAAATTCAAAAAAAGTTAATAAATTTTGTATTGTTGACTTTGAATTAAAATTGTGTCTAAATTATTGAATTTAGAGATAAAGTCAATAAGATCTTTTTTGTAGAAAATTTAATTTCCTATAAAATTATATGAGGACATATTTATCATATTTTCAATAGTTTAGCCAGTATTTTAGTTTGAAGGTACGATTTTATTAGTGGGATGAGATTTTGACTTGAATGACAAACTGAGTACTTTAAATAGGAATTGTAAGTTATCTATCAAAGATACGATGAAAATATATAGGAACAAATTTATAGAGAATTAAATTTCCTACGAAAAAGAATTCTTTAACTTTTCTTATAAACCCAATAATTAACGAGTTATTTTAATTCAAAAATTAGTTCGAATTTTATTAAAAAATTTTGGAAAAATAGTAATAATTAAACTTTTTTTTCGAACTCAAAAATAAATTTTGTTCTCAGATTGCAAAAGTACAATTTCAGTATTTACTTAATTGCAACTATTAATATTATAAAATTTAAAAATTTTAAAATCTAATAAATTTCGATAAAAAGTTAAAAATAACCACCATCTTGTGATAAAAATAAAAACTAACTTCCGCGTTAGCGTACATAACATTAGTCTACGAGTAAATCGCGAGAGGGACTAAGATATGAGTGCGCCGCGCACGCGAACCAGTCAGATCAATGTGAGCTCGATTCCGCGGCGATTCTGTGCCGAAAGACGGGCGGGGTCACTACAATTTATTTAATCGCGAGCCGTATCCCTAAAAGTTAACAACTAAGACAGATTTAATTTTTTCAAATTTACATACGCGTTTATTGACGTCTCTTACGCCATCTGCAGGACCTGACACATGTCGCATCAGTCTCCGCGAGTACTCGGACCGGTGCGGCGCGTAAGTTTTCTGTTTCCTCCATTTTTTTTTTAATTTTCAAATTTCTGTTCTCTGAATTCCAAAACAATAATTTTTTTAAATCCAAAAAATTAAATTAAATTAATTCAAATAAATATTTATAATTATTGCAGCTTTAGGTAAAACCGTACGGTAGTGGGGGAAACTGTCTGTGAATAACCGGCTCAGAGTAGAGGTAAAGAAAATAAAATAAAATAAACCAGAGGAAGAGAGACTTAGAGAGAGAGAGAGAGAAAGTTGACGTAGGACACGTGAAATATCCTGTTGAGAGTCAGGTATAAAAATATGTCCAACTCGAAAAACCGAATTGATCTAGAGAAACCAAGATGGGACCAGAGTACTTACATCGGACGAGCTAAACATTTTTTCAATTTAACAAATCCGCTAAATGTCTTCGCGTCTGAAAATGAACTCGAAAGATCCCGAGATATCGTTTCTAAATACAGGCAAGATATTAATATATTTTAATTTTTATTTTATTGACGTCACTTGACTGCTAACTGCTAAATAAATGCTCATTATTATCATTTAATTTTTTTAATTTATTCAATATGTTGTGACAGTTATCGCACACAAGACATAATCGTTTTAAACGGGTCAATATACGTGGTTACGAAAGGCAATAATTTGTTTTTTTTTTTTTTTTCAAATGTAATTTATTATTAATTGACGTCAATAAAAAATATATATAGATTTTTTTTTATTACGATAAGATAGTTGTTAAATAATTACATTGCGTTAGTTTGTAAATTAAAAATGTAATTGATAAATTTAATCTGGAAATTTTTATCGAACGCAATTACGAAGAATTCAGGCAATTTTTTTTTTATAAAAAAATAAAAAATTTTTAAAACGCTCTAATGGGTATTTTAATAATTTTTTTAATTGAAAATAATAATCAGCTGATTGTACTGCAGTAAAAAAAATAGAGATCATGTAAATTCATATGAGAAAGTCTGATACACTGTAAAAAATCGGGAGTGAATACAGATTTTATGTGGATTCGAATTTACTCCGTTACTCAAAGTTAAAAAGTGGATCACTCCGCATATGAGGTGAATAGGGATTTTTTTTAGCGAAGTAATTTCAGAGTGATGTGGATTTTACTTCAATCCGCATCCACTCCGATCCGGAGTTTTTTCTCCGAGGGGATTAAATAAATAAAAAATCACCCACTCCGCATTAAAACCGCGTTCACTCCGAAAATTTTTTACAGTGTGGAGACAATCACTATTTAATTTACACTGCAAAAAAAATTACTGCCGGTATTCTGTAGTAATTTGTTGCCTATATCCTAATTTTTGCTGCATTACTTTTCTTGGTAGTAAATTTACTAATTAAAAAATTTATTTTAGAAAAGGGGAATCACTGGAGAGTCTTAAAATAACAGAAGATGAATTATGGAAGAACAAATATTTATATGACAGCGCATATCATCCCGATACTGGTGAAAAAATGCTCGTTATTGGGCGTATGAGTGCCCAAGTACCCATGAATATGTTGATCACCGGCTGCATGCTGACTTTTTATAAGTATGAATTTAAAAAATTTCAAAGCGACCCGTCATTGGAATAAATTTCTTTGACGATTAAATTTCAAATAAAATACCGAGTAAACAAATTTTGTAACTCGAAAAACAAAGAACTAAAATTAGACCCGCCTACATCTCTAATGGAGGTTACATGATTTTATTTCAATGACAAATTAAATATAATTTTAATAATAATAATTTTAAAAAACAGTATTATGCTTTAGGTCGACCCCAGCTGTCGTGTTTTGGCAATGGTGCAATCAGTCATTCAATGCGGTGGTTAATTACACGAATCGCAGTGGCGCCAGTCCAATTCCGACTGAGACACTGGTACGCAGTTATGTTGGAGCAGTAGGTGGCGCTGTTATCACGGCGCTGTCATTAAACCGGTTGGCACGTCATGCCCCGCCATTGGCAGGTCGGTTGGTTCCACTGGCCGCGGTCGCTGCCGCTAACTGCGTAAACATTCCGCTTATGAGGATAACAGAATTGCAAGAGGGAATTGAGCTTCAAAATGAGGAAGGAAAGAAAATGGGCCACAGCAAAAAAGCTGCAAAAGAAGCCATCGCTTCTGTTACCATGTCGAGAGTTTTAATGGCGTCGCCTAGCATGGGTGAGTTTTACCATAAGTGCGATTGATTTTTTGCAAATATCTCTGTAAATATTGAGATTTTGAAAAAACTCAAAGAGACCTTTTTTGTAGCGCTTTGAATTCTCTACAAAAAAGGTATCTTATGATTTTTCAAAAAACTCAATAGTTATTGAGATATTTGGAGTTCAAAGTCGCCTGGGTCATCTGGATGTGCGGCGGTAAATTTGAACCTTTTAGAAGACTAATTAACAAGAAAACTAACCGTTAATTAAATTACAGTCTTGTCCCCAATACTGATGAACTTCTTGGAGCGACGCAAGATGTTGGCCAGAGCAAAATGGGCGGCAGCGCCAATTCAATTAGCAGTTTGCGGTGTCTGTTTGACCTTCGCGACTCCCCTCTGCTGCGCACTCTTCGCCCAACGAGTCCCGGTGTCTATTGATCATCTAGAGCCTGAGGTGCAGGAAGAAATACGAGCTAAAGACCCTAATATCAAGATGCTTTACTACAACAAAGGGTTATGAGCACAAGTTAGGTTACGGTCCAAACACTGGGCGCCATTTTTCGGTGTACTTTGAACTCTGCTATACAGGTGGCTGCTGTTAGATGTTTTGTTTGCGGTTAGACTGCTATAGCACAGAATTTAAACAAAAAAATATCAATAAATATTTCAGAATGGAATATCATGACACAAAAAAACGTTATACATATAAATCAAAAAATAATTAAATGAATCTCTGAGATGCATTTACGTCAATTACGTGGACTGACATCTGAAAACTTAAGTGATAAATGACAATAAAATAAATAAATAAATCTATAAAAGTTATTTTAATTTTTATTTTATTTATTAAACAGTAATTAGTAATGGATAATTTTTAAATTAATAGACCGCGTAATCTTTAACAGGAACAGTCGGCTTGCGTTTGGCATCTTGATTTGTGTTGAATGCCGAGTGCGTTAGACAATAGGGTTTTAATTTTTTGTAGTTCTCCCTGGCGTGAAAAGGTATCGGAGGTGGAATGCGACGGATTTTTCTGCCATGCCGACCATCTTTGCGATGCCAGAGTCCACTGCGAGGCCGGTTACCCAGCTCCCGATTTCTCTGCGCGCTGCCGATGGGCGTGGAGCCGTGATCGACATTAGAGAGTCTTCCCACGGTGGCCATGCAGGTCTTGGCGAGGCTGAAGAGCTTCTTGCTGGGCATCTGGACGATTACGCGGTCGTCGCCATCGCGACGGAGAATCGTCCCGAAGGTCCCGGCCGCGTGGATCAGGAAACCTCCGAGACCTGGGTACTTTTCCACGCAGTTTACTATTGTGCCGATAGGTAGGGCGCCAAGGGGGTAAGCGTCGCCCTCGAAGGCTCTCACGGACATACGGGGGATTCCCAGAGATGTTCGGATTACTTGGCCGGGCTTCATGTTCTCGGTGGCTAGGATGTAGCTCAGCTCCTTGTCGTGGGCTACGAGAGCGACGTATGATGTCCTACAGCCGTCTTGGAATACCTCCAGTACTTTTTCCTCTTTGGGTGGCAGTGATGGGTCAGTTGGTCCATCGCGTTTCCATTTTATCCAATGGTATTTGTGTTTTATTCCACCGCCTATTCCTATCGCTACTACTCTGCCTGTAATTATTAATATATTTCTTAGTATACAATTTTTATGAAATTGAAATTGAAATCATTTTTAAAAAATATTCAGGAATTTTTTTTTTCAAAGAAAAAATTATATGATCCTGAAGTCAGCAGACATTTCAAAATTTTCGAATTTTTTTTTTTACTAAATCAATCACAAAAGAATAAAAACTAAAAATATGCACATGCAGAAAATTTAATAAACTACAGGTGCAATTTTTTCAAATTTTTTTTTTTTAAATTTACCGTCTAAAATAAAATCCAAAAATTATTAGACGTCTGCTAGCTTCAGTATCATGAAAATTTTCTAATTTTTTTTTTTGAAGAAAATTTCTACTTTTTATAGAAACTAACTGTCGATAATTTAGTTTTCATTTGAAATGCAGCTTCCAAATAAAAACAAAAATAAAATAGATGTCTCTGATTACTTTGTTACGGAAATAAACAAATACTCAAATTAATAAATAAAAATGTAAATGATTGTGAGGGGAAATGATTGAGAAATAAGAAAAGGAAATATGAAAAAAAAAAAATATTTTTACCTGTAATGGGATCTCTGCCAGCGAGGTTGGTAACCTGAAGAGGTTTCACTGTGTACTTGTCCTCGAAATGCACGAATCTTCGGTAACTTTTTCCTTTCACCCCCGGTTTCGGTTTGTCAATAACAACGAAGGACTGCGTGGCACGAGTCTGCTGCACTTGACAACCCAACGAGCCATTGTACAGAAATATATCAAAGTTTTTTCCGATAACACGACGTAACAACCCGGACATCGCCATTTCTATCACTCAACACTAACACGTGTTGTCAGCGCCCCCTTTTTTCGGTTTATTTGGAGCGACATCACTGTGGGTAATTTAGCATCAGAAAGTCTTTTTATCTTTTGTTGGAGCGGAAAATAGAAAACTTCAAAAATTTTATCGGATAAAAATTTTTCAAAATTTTGACATTAAATGACGGGTCTAGTTTCCAAATTTCGAAGTAATTTTCTTTCAAATTAATTTTCATTGTCTAGAAAAATTTACTCTACAAAAATTTTATCATCAGCAGATAATTTTTTTTTTAAATATTTCGTGATTAAAATTTTTAATTTCTAAAAAAAAAATTTTTTAGAAATCAGGCTGACAATAATTTTCTTTTTTTTTTAATTTTCAAATTTACTCAGCGGGAAATTAACAATTTTTTTTATTAGACTTAGATGTCAAAATTTTTCTAAAAAAAAGAAATTTCGCACTGTGGTTTATAAGTAAATAAATAAAATCATTAATACGGACACTAATTTTGAATATCGACTTATCTGCAAAGACTTTTCCTTAATATTTAAAACTAATTCCATACAAAATAATAGTGTATTAAAGAGTAAGTGATCTATCTCCCTCTAGTTGTCACAGTCGCGGTAATAAATGTGCAACACGAGTGGTTATAACGCGGTCGAGGAGTAATCTAAAGCTTGAGAAAATAGTAAAGTAAGGGCTGCAGTTGCCTCATGAAAGACGAACCAACCATCGTAAAGTGAGAGAAATAGCTTAATAAGGTACAACTCTCTTTCCCTCAGGCCCTCCGCCCCCCTTGCTCTTAACAGTAAGACAAAATAAAGAAAAAAAAGATTAAGCCAAAGATAAAGAAAGAAAGAAGCAAAAATACAGGAGAGTCGATGGTTAAGTTGGACGTGCTGGTGCCTGTGCATCCCAGGGTGTGCAAAGTGTTCGGGTGTGAGTGAGGTACAATATATATATACACAGATATATAAAGTAAGGTGGGTAAGATGGCGGACAATTTGCCGCTCGACTACTCTTACCCGCACTCCTACTTCAACTACCACCCTCGACAATTCCTCTCCATCGTCGTAGTTGGTCTGGTCTACGTACCAGTACAGTACGAGTAATAGATGTTCCTCCTTCGCGACAGCCAACTGGTTGGTGTGCGCGCGCGTTTAAACTTATCTAACACTACTACAATAACAACAACAACTAATACTACTTATACTTCCTTACCGGCTATTCCTGCTAACGTTCTGTCACATGCACACCAATAGAGATTATGTCTTGGTGTGCATTTCACTCACACACGTGGTGTGTATTGATAACAAATGAAGCTGTAGGTGTGAAAATGCATTCAAGGACTTATCAGTTCAGTGAGGGTGTGCTCTAGCTAACTACAGTGACGGCGGGAAAATATTAAAATTTGAAAACTAAAATTACTTTTTTTAAATTTTAAATTTTAATATTTTCCCGCCATTACTATATTTAGCTAGAGCTGGATCATTTCCGAAGGTTTACTTAGTTAAGATATTTAAATGACCCGAAATAGTTAACTTATGCACACCAATAGAGATTATGCCCTGGTGTGCATTTCACTCACGCACGTGTTGTGTGTTGATAACAAATGAAGCTGTACGTGTAAAAATGCATTCAAGGACTTATCAGTTCAGTAAAGGTGTGTTTTAGTTAACTACAGTGATGGCGGGAAATATTAAAATTTGAAAACTAAAATTACTTTTTTTAAATTTTAAATTTTAATATTTTCCCGCCATTACTATATTTAGCTAGAGCTGGATCATTTCCGAAGGTTTACTTAGTTAAGATATTTAAATGACCCGAAATAGTTAACTTATGCACACCAATAGAGATTATGCCCTGGTGTGCATTTCACTCACGCACGTGTTGTGTGTTGATAACAAATGAAGCTGTACGTGTAAAAATGCATTCAAGGACTTATCAGTTCAGTAAAGGTGTGTTTTAGTTAACTACAGTGATGGCGGGAAATATTAAAATTTGAAAAATGAAATCATTTTTTTTTACTTCTCCCTAGAAAATTGTATTTGACAAGTGAGAAGTAAAAAAAATTTTTTTAATTTTGAAATATTAATATTTTCCCGCCATTGCTATATTTAGCTAGAGCTGGATCATTTCCGAAGGTTTACTTAGTTAAGATATTTAAATGACCCAAAATAGTTAATTTATGCACACCAATAGAGATTATGTCCTGGTGTGCATTTCACTCATACGTGGTGTGTATTGATAACAAATGAAGCTGCAGGTGTGAAAATGCATTCAAGGACTTAGTTCAGTGAGGGTGTGCTCTACTTAACTACAGTGATGGCGGGAAAATATTAAAATTTGAAACTTAAAATAACTTTTTTTTTAATTTAAAATTCTAATATTTTCGCGCCACTACTATATTTAGCTAGAGCTGGATCATTTCCGAAGGTTTACTTAGTTAAGATATTTAAATGACCCGAAATAGTTAATTTATGCACACCAATAGAGATTATGTCCTGGTGTGTATTTCACTCACACACGTGGCGTGTATTCACAAAAAATGAAGCTGTAGATGTGAAGATGCATTCAAGGACTT